>NW_027361763.1:14163750-15470000 GCF_039654945.1 Dendrobates tinctorius
TAGGTTTTCCGGTTCCGATACCATGCTATGGAGCTGGACAGAATGGATGCAGGGGCTCTTTCGGATGCACCCGATGACTCTGACCTGGAAGCCGAAGTAGCTCTCATGGTGTTAGATGGGGAGGCTCGGAATTCAGTAATGTTGAGGCCCCCGGGACACCACAACACCTTTGATGAATTTTTACAGATTGTAGAACAGACCCATAGGGATCCAACTATTGTGGGAGAGTTAAGGACCCAGTTGTTCAGTCAGATGCAGGGAGAGGGGGAGACCATCACCCAATAGATGAATGTCCTCCAAGAGTTGCATACGGCCATCGAAAGAAAGGACAGTGTAGGGGTAGGACCTATTGACATTACCCTACGCGACCTATTGGTGACTCGACTGCGGGACCCGTTAATAAAGCAAGCATTATGGGAGCAGGTCAGAATGAATCCCCGTATAGACTTTTCAGAGGTGAGAAGTCAAGCACGCGCTCGAGAGCAAGAGCAGGGGATGGTGGTCCCCGTGGGAAAGGTTCGGAGTGTAGAGTCCTCCGTGAACACAGCTGAGGAGCCTCAATAGGTGGAGGAGATGAAACAAGAATTGAAGAACATCAAGGGCGAGTTTGCTGAAGTGAAAAGAAGGACTGAGTCCGGGACTGGATGACCTAGTTTCAATCCCAGCCCCTGGGGGCCCCGCTCCCCCTGGGGCGGTTGGTCAGCGCAGACCCGGTGCTATGAGTGCGAGGAGCTGGGCCACTTCGCCTGAGAGTGTCCGCGGCGTGGCGGATACCCACCTCAGCGGCCATTAAATTAGAGGGCTCCCGGCTGGGGGGACACCACTCAGAGCCAGAAACCAGGATTAGGGGTGGTGGAAGTCCCGAAGATTTGGTCGCAAAATGTCCGGTGGTATGGGCAGAAGTAGAGGCTGGGTCGTCCGGTGCCTAGTGGACATGGGGTCACAAGTGACAACTATGCCTGCAACTTATTTCTGGTAAAATTTCCCCGAGGCAGTGAGACCACAGTGGGGACCCATGATCAGACTGGTAGCCGCCAACTACCGGTCCCTGTTGCTGGGGTGGTGTGGGTACAGGTGATGCTGTGCAGTAAATCCCTCGGTCGCAGAGGAGTGGTACTGACTCAAGAGGAAACTGATAAGCAGCATCCAGTCATTCTGGGCATTAACATACTACGGGAGTTCGGCAATCTGCTCCTCAATGATCCCACGCACAAGATCCTGAAGCAGTGGCGTTCCCGCATGGCCCAATCACAGGTATTTCAGCAGTTGGTGCAGGAAGCGCAAGTACACCAGGACTGCCGGGAGGGCGAGACTCTGGGCAAAGTCATTGCACCAGTGGCTCCCCTGCTTGTACTACCTCCTGGGCAGATGGTGATGGCCTTGCCAATTTGAGCCTTGATACCCTTGGAGTTCGTAGAGATGCAGGTGGAGCCATGCTTCTCCGTGAGCTTGCCTCCTGGCATACTGGTGGCCCGTTCCCTGACCGCAGTGCAAAAAGGGACCGTCCTAGTGCGCTGCGTCAACCTTGAAGACCAAGACATCGTCCTGAAAGCTCGGACCGAACTGGTCAAGCTAGTAAGGCCTATGGAAGAAGTGCTGCCGGCCCCTGCAGTTCAATTGAGAGTGCAATCTGAGGACCCTTGGGAAGTAACTATCCAGACTCTACAGGCTACCGAAATCTCGACTCAAGAGAAGGGTCGAAACATCCTGGAACAGATGCGGGCCGAGCTCTCCGGACTAACTTCAGCTCAGCTTTCCCAGATAGTAACACTGCTCGGACAGTACCACGAGGTATTTGCTAGTCATGAGGAAGATTTTGGGTGTACCACCGCCATCACCCATGGAATTCCCACGGCAGGGGCGGCCCCCATCCGAGAATGATATCGACAGATTCCTCCACAACTCTACCAAAGAGGTGAAAACTTTGCTGGCCCAAATGCTACGAAAGGGAGTTATTCGAGAAAGCCAAAGCCCCTGGGCAGCCCCCATTGTGTTGGTCCACAAAAAAGATGGCACCTTACGATTCTGCGTGGACTATCGAAAGCTGAATGCTTGCACCATTAAAGACTCATACCCACTACCCTGAATAGAAGAATCCTTGTCCGCCTTGGGGAAGGCGACGTATTTTTCGACTCTGGACCTGGCCAGTGGGTACTGGCAGGTACCCAAGTCAGAAGAAGACAGGGCTAAGATGGCGTTCATACTGCCTCTGGGACTGTTTTGAGTTCAATCGTATGCCGTTCAGACTGGCCAACGCCCCGGGGACCTTTCAGTGGTTGATGGAGCGGTGTCTGGGGGATCTCAGTTTTGAGGCCAAGTTGTTATACTTAGACGATATCATCATCTATGCTGCCACATTTGAGGACCACCTGAAGCGGCTGGGGCAGGTACTCGGCCGGCTACAAAAGTACGGGTTGAAAGGGAAACCCCAAAAATGCCACCTATTTCGCACCCAGATCAAATATCTGGGTCATGTCATTTTGGCAGAGGGCGCAAGGCCATCCTGGAAAAAGGTTGCTGTCATTCAGGGATGGCCTACTCCCGATACGATAAAAGACATGCGGGCCTTCCTGGGGTTGGCCGGATACTACCGTTGTTTCGTAAAGAATTTTGCATGTCGAGCTCGAGCCCTGCACGACCTGCTGAAGGGGGCTCCGGCTGGGGCAAATGGACAAAAAATCCAGTGGCAACAACCTCAAGAAGAGGCCATCCAAGACCTTAAGGCTGCGCTCTCGGGTTCTCTGGTGTTAGCTTATGCGAATTTCTGGCAACTGTTCATCCTACACACTGACGGGAGTCTTCATGGGCTGGGTTGTCACAAGTTCAAGACAGCCGGGAGAGAGTGATCGCGTATGGAAGCCGCTCACTCCATGATTCCGAGCACAACCTGGACAATTACAGCTCCTTTTAGCTCGAGCTCCTCGCAGTAGTGTGGGCCATGACGGAGTGGTTCACAGAGTACCTGGTGGGCTCCGAAGTAGTGGTGCGGACCGACAATAACTCGCTGGCTCATTTGGAAAATGCCAAATTGGAAGCTCTGGAACAAAGATGGGTGGCCCGGATGGCGAAATTCAACTATAAAATCATCTATAAAAGAGGGGCCGAGAATGTACACGCTGACGCCCTCTCCAGAATTCAACATACAACCCCAGGGAAGAGTCGAGACAACAAACTAGAAGGGGAAGAGATACCGTTCACCCTCACCACTGCCGTGCTCACAGCTGCCACTCAGAAAGTACCTCCCTCAGAGACCCTAAGGGGCATGCTGGAGCAATCCCGGGATAAACCCTGAAGGACCTGTGTACGAAATACGACCCGAGAACGATGAAACGCTGCCTACCCGCATTGTGCATCGTAATATGCTACGCCCATGTATTTCCACTGACCTGAAACAACCTGAACCTGCTCGTCAGGTCTCTGAACCATTGCCCGTGTTCTGGGACCCGGACGACGAAGAAGACTCCCCCACAAAAACCAGGGGCTTTCTACTCAATGACAAACCAACTGACACAATTAGCCTGCCCGAACCAGCTAGCCCACCACCGGCCACCACCTTAGAAGACTCCACCCTAGTCGAACTAAGACGCTCCGAGAGGTCAACAGCCGGCAAACCCCCCGAACGATACGAACAGGACCAGTTCATATGGCAACAAAAACTGACACCTCCGCAGACCAATCCAAGTATACTGGGGCCCTCGCCCGAGGACTGGCGAGCATACAGGATGGAGGAGTGTAGGGAGGAGGACCCCCACAGAGTGTCCGGGCCGGAACCAAGGGGACCACCATCTGGGTTCCTAAGAAGGAAACAGTACCCGGGGAGCAAAGGAGGAGAGTGGACTACTGAGAGTAACAGAACAGCAAGGGAATTGGCAAGTATAAAAGGGACAGGGAGCACGCAGGGGAGTCAGTTGGCGGAACGGCAGACAGGAGGCAAGAGACTGTGGGAGTCTGAGAGAGCCACAGTGACAGACAGTGACGATAAAGAAGACCATCGGCAGAGGAGAGTCTTACTGTGGCCAGCAGAGAGTGGGCGCCGGACCTACCAACAAGACACTGTCGCTTCACTGCGATCTGGGGTCTCTTCCTGCCCATGTTGGTCCGCAGCTGTTACCGCTGTGCTTCAGCCTATCGCGGCTGGTCCGCCGCCTCTCGCAGCTGCTGCCGCTCCACTCCAGCCCGCGGCTGCGGC
The DNA here is from genome assembly GCF_039654945.1 of Dendrobates tinctorius. Taxonomy (NCBI): domain Eukaryota; kingdom Metazoa; phylum Chordata; class Amphibia; order Anura; family Dendrobatidae; genus Dendrobates; species Dendrobates tinctorius. The sequence continues at coordinate 14,167,940 of NW_027361763.1, forward strand.
CTGCCCGCTGCCGCCCCACTTCAGCCCGCAGCTGCGGCCTCTTCATCATCGGCCGCAGTGGACGTCACCCCGCTGCAGTCGGCAGTTGGGGCCTACTCCTTCGCCTAGGCCCAGGCCGTGCACATGGCCTGCCAACCGCCACTCCTGAGAACTGCGACACAACCCTGCTTGGAGACTGGAGTCTCATTGAACTCGCTTACGATCAGAACCCCGCTGTTTCTACAGGGGGTCACCTCATCAAAGGACTTCCTCAGGGCCTGTTGTGCCCCTTCTTCTCCTGGGCACTGTGCACCCGAAGACTACGACAGATCCTCGGCAGCTGGGCCCAGCGGCTGCGACGCCAACGCAGCCTCATCAGAGACGCTGAGGGACGTCAGGACGGATAAGTGACACTATAAGAAATAAGGACCTGTAGTCGGCTATATCGCGGCCCTATAGTAACCGGCTCTTGCCAGATTAGTCGTGTTCACTTTTAAAGTGTTTGTTTGTGCAGAGTCCCTGCGAGGACAATGGTTGTTATTAATTTTTGGTTGCTTAGTATAGCCCTAGCGGCTTAAATTCATAAAAGTTCTATAGCCAAAGTTCAATTCAGTCTCGCGTCTCGCCACTGCATCCTGTGTACCTGCTGTTTACCTACATTGCGACACAGGTTGGACATTGTTATTATGGAGAGACACATTGTGGTCATCATTGCTGTGCCGAGGCTCGAAGGGGCATATTGCTGCAGTATTAGGTTTATGGGTAGATTACTAATCTATGATTGCACTAAAAGGTACATTATTAGTATTACTTTGTGGAGGCATAAAGCAAGCACTATTAAATGTGGAGGCACAGTGGGGGCACTATTACTGAGTGGAGGAACAGAGAGGACACTATTAAAGTATGGGCATTGTAGGGATTCGCTCTGGTAGGTAATGGCAGGGCTGCAGTAACGAGGCAACACACGCTGGCTTAAAGTCTAATTTCAGTGGTTTAATGTCACTTTGCAAACAGCAGGTTAACAGAAAATAAGGGAAAAACATAAATGTACTCCAGCTTGGAGAACCACTGGTCCCAGACTCACCCCTTGCACGGGACAGGCTTAACTAAGTGGCTGCCAGCTCCTGCGGTATCCACCAGGTGCCAGTCCCAGGGTTGTTGAGAGTCTTGCTGATATAGTCCTGAAGCACGGGGATCCCGTATACAAGTTCAGGCTAAGTCCAGCCAAGTTCCTGTAGCTTCCAGACACACACTCACCCTGTGCCAAACACCAACCTCCATTACATAGCCCCTAGCCCCTCCCATAAGTGAGGTAAACATCACATGGGCGGATTACGTGACCATCACATCATCGCAGGTCCTGTCTTTAGGGAAAAACCCGGCCAAACATTAATCTGCTGGGAGAAATGTATCTCCCATCCAGTAAAACACCCTTTACTGTACCACAACACATAACGGATGCATTATTATTTTATGGTTACACAGAGGAGGCAACCATACTGTATGATGACACAATGGGGAAACTAATACTTTGTGATTTTCAAAAAGGGCACTATTACTGGGTGGAGGAACATAGGGGGCACTATAACTGTGTGGCGCATAAAAGATGCATTACTGCATTACTACTTTATGGAGGCACAGAGGTGGCAACCATACTGTATGGAGACACTTTGGGGAGACTATTACTTTGTGAAGGTACATAAAGGGCACTATTACTGGGTGGAGGAACAGAGAGGGCACTATAACTGTGCGTCGCATAAAAGACGCATTACTACTTTATGAAGGCACAGAGGGAGCAACCATACTGTATGGAGACACTGTGGGGAGACTATTACTTTGCTTACATTTTGAAATATACAGATATTTACAGAAAGTACAAAGAATTATGTTTAAAGAAAGTAAAAAATCCCCCACAGGCTATATCCCCAGATGTAGATTAAGAAGAAATCGCAATGCCATCCACAACCTGTCTCCTCCATACATCTGTGACCTCGTCTCCCGGTACTTTCCTGCACGCAACCTCCGATCCTCACAAGATCTCCTTCTCTACTCCCGTCTTATCTCCTCTTCCCACAATCGCATACAAGATTTCTCTCGCGCATCACCCCTACTCTGGAACTCTCTACCACAACATATCAGACTCTCACCTACCATCGAAACCTTCAAAAAGAGCCTGAAGACCCACCTCTTCCGACAAGCCTATAACCTGCAGTAACCACCGATCGACCAAACCGCTGCACGACCAGCTCTACCCTCGCCTACTGTATTATAACCCATCCCTTGAAGATTGTGAGCCCTCGCGGGCAGGGTCCTCTCTCCTCCTGTACCAGTTATGACTTGTATTGTTTAACATTATTGAGAGGAGACTTAATAGCTGTCTACAAATATCTAAAGGGCTGTCACATTGTAGAAGGATCAACTTTATTCTCATTTGCACAAGGAAAGACTAGAAGCAATGGGATGAAACTGAATGGGAGGAGACACAGATTATATATTAGAAAAAACTTTTTGACAGTTAGAGTTATCAATGAGTGGAACAGGCTGCCACGAGAAGTGGTGAGTTCTCCTTCAATGGAAGTCTTCAAACAGAGGCTGGACAGACATCTGACTGGGATGATTTAGCGAATCCTGCTTTGAGCAGGGGGTTGGACCAGATGGCCCAGGAGGTCCCTTCCAACTCTACGATTCTATGATTCTGTGATTCTACTTGTTTTTATGTATACCCCTCCTTACATGTAAAGCGCCATGGAATAAATGGCGCTATAAAAATAAATAATAATAATAATGCGGGAAACAGAACTGAGGCACCCTCACCCACAAAACCTCCCAGATACAGGAATGTACATGTAACAAAGGCAACCGGCGGGGGGTAGTTGTGGCGAGTTAGTCAAAGACACAGTACATGGTCAGAATGCATGAGCAAACAGTCAGTGATCACCCCCGGGCCCTTGTACATAGATGGACAGGACCAATACAGCTTTTCCCCATAGGTTACCTTCTCTTCCACTGGTCACAGCAGTCCAGGGAAATAAGGGTCCGGAAGGCAGCTGTACTCCAACAGGGAAAAGTAACTTTATTTGAACAATGATGAAGGATGGACGAAAAGACAATTTCAACAATGGCTTCCTGTTCTCCCTGACACATGCTGTGGCTGTACCTACCACGTCCGTAGTGGCCCAAGATTCACAGTAGTCCAATCGCTGGCATCTGGGTGCCGGAGACCCCTTCAGGGAAGGCCCTTTCCAAGTCCTGGGGGCCTGTGTTGTGAGCCTTCAGTCTGTATAGATCCTTGATCTGGGGCAGCAGATCTCCCCCATCCGGGACTCTGGCAATGCCCCAACTGTAGCACACATCCGCCCTGGTTGACGTACCTGGGCTTCCTCTCCCTTGAGGCTGCAAGTCCAGCCCCTCTATTTAGCTAGTTCTGTCCCTAACTATATTCAGGTCTTAAAGAGGAACATCACAATACATAGTATGGCTCATACTACAGTGCAATTAATACCAAAATACAGATGTTACATCATGGTACATAAAGTGCACAAGGGGTCACACAAAAGGAGAAGAGGGTGCAACTGAGGGGACCTGCCACCTTCTTACACTCCACCCTCCTTAAACATGGCCATCCCCAGTCATGGAAACCTTGACAAAAACATATAACAACAGAGTCCCAGTCTCTCTGCAGGTAGGTCCATAGTCCTCAAGAGCCGGATGGCCCTTTAATACGAATGGCCAAAGTCTCTGATGTGGGCCTCATTCAGACCCGACAGTTCATGTTGTGGCCATAGTCCTCCTGGGGACAGTCTTCTCCTCCCTCCTTTCTACAGACCACAAGCCCCTTTTAGCATTGGTGGGCTGGATGTTAAATGTGGGGCCAGTCTAAGGGTTAAAGTGGGGCAAAGTTGAGGAGCACACAGTCCAGCAGCCACATCCAGAGTCAACCGCTACTAGCCCCCGTGGGGTTCTAGTCTCGTAATCCAGTAAGGGAGGCACCAACGGGTGCAAACAAAACTTGGAGGAGGAGAAAACAAGCAATCATGGCCATTACCAAGTGGCCACATAAAACACCATTGTCCTTGGGTGCCATCTACAGCTTACTACTGTCTTAGGTATGCGGAACAGTCCCTTATTCTTGGGGTGCAACCAGCACCAATATTACATCTTAAAGGGGCCACTCAGTTTGTACATGGCCACTGAGTTGCATAGTGGGTGCATTTGGCCCCTGCACTACTACATAGACATTAGACGAGGACCCACAGGAGGAGGAGGAGTCCCCACTGTTCTTCGGGCTCTGCACTCCCTCCAGTGGTGGTCCTATAGCTCCTTGAGCCTCTGGCTCTGTGAAAACATCTGCGTCCACCTCACTGCCCTCAGGCACCACTCTCTGGCCGTTCAACATCTGGAGTTTCCTGTGGTGGACCCGTCTCCTGGTCGGAGGCCATTCTTATGGCCACTACATAGGGCCCCCGGGGTCCTTGCTCCTTTATAAATTCTACTTAGTCCCCCTTTAACAGAGGACTGCGGAACATCAAGGACCCAGCGTTAATATATACTTTGACCCTGGTCTCCAGCTCCTGCAGGAAATCGTAACCTTTTCTTCAGTTCAGGTGCCGGACGAGGCCACTGGTCATCCGGCCTGTTGCGGTTCCTCCGCCGGGGCTCTGCAGCTCCTCAAGGATGCGGAGCTCCCGCCGCCTTCTCTCCCGGATTACCCCATGGATCCCTTCGGCTTCTGTAGCAATGGGTGCTTCCAGCTCCCCTATGAGCAGGCTGTGGATGTCGGCTGGAATGAGTGCGGCCTGGGAAAGCGCGGGTGCCGGCGTGGCCAGGGACGATGGCAGAGTCAGTAGCCAAGATACCTCCAGGGATAACGGCAGGGTCGGCAGCTGGGACGCCTCCGAGGATGATGTTGGAGTTACAGACGGTGAGTAGGCAAAGCAATGGGGTGGCCGGACAGGGGTCCCTTAATCATCGCCACAGCCGCCGGTAGTCCTCTTGCACGGCCACCAGCATCTGTGATCGCAGCCATCATGATCCCCTGCAAGGCCACCTCTAGGATCCTCCACACTCCTCAGGGTTCCCGCCGGGGTGTCATCAGGTCCTTGTTCTCTGCTGCTTGCTGACTTGACTGACTCCATGGGGGTCGCTACTCCAGCTCTTCTGACCACCAGGCCTTAAACTTCAGGCCTGTCTTCACCCGGGCCTTGGAGCGCCTCCAATCCTGGTGGCTGATGCCTTGGTGATAGGACATGCTGGACCTCTCCATGCCAGCAGATAATGGCGTCTCATCCTCTGACAGACATTCCATCTTTTTTGGGGTCCACACATTCGTGGGTGGAGTCATTCCTGGCTGCTCCAACCATTTCTCTAGGTTTCGTCGCAGGGACGGGAGCTCTGTCTTTGCCTGCACCCATTTAGGGCGGGCCTCTGTCACAATGGGATGCGGAAGAAAAAGAAAAGATCCAACGAGCTCACCTGTTGCAGCTTGTGGTGTGTGGCAGCACGGGAACATGTAGTCCAGCATGTGTTCAATCAAGAGAAAAAAAAGGGAGAAATTCTAGTCTAGTGTTCGAAACGCGTCGCTCTGACATTCATGTGAACTCTGTCAACTTTGTTTTTACACAATAAATTATGCATCTTTTGGAAGCTGGGAATTTCTCCCTTTTTTTTCTCTACAATGGGATGCGACCTTCTTTCTTCTGGCGCCAAGTTTCCTGGGTGACGCCCACGACAAGCAGCCTTGTCTTACTTTTCACGCGAACAGCCATCATCTTTTCGGCCATAGTCAGCACCATTGCTGAGTTCATAACATCCGCCATCCGCAATCCTGTCACGGCGGACAATACATCACAAGTCCCAACTTCAAAGTCACAAATCTCAGGATCGCTGTCAGCCGACAGCTCCATCTCTTCCAGTTCGGGCAGCACATCATACATTTCAGATTCACAGTCTCGGTCAGCTGCCATCTCTAATCCTTCTATGGCGGACACTGCAAATTCACAAGTCCCACATATTCCATCCATCAGTCTTTAGGCTGCCTCACTACGCCAAGTGTAGCAAGGGCAACCGGGGGGGGTAGTTGTGGCGAGGTATTTAAAGACACAGTACATAGTCAGAGTTCACTGATCAAACGGTCAGTGATCACCCCTGGGCCCTTGTACATAGATGGACAGGACCAACACAGCTTTTCTCCATAGTTTACCTTCTCTTCCTCTGGTCACAGCAGTCCAGGCAAATAAGAGTCCGGAAGGCAGCTGTACTCCAACAGGGAAAAGTAACTTTATTTGAACAATGAAGAAGGATGGATGAAAAGACATGTACTGCGGCCATTACTACAATGTCCACAGTGGCCGAGATTCACAGTAGTCCTATCGCTGGCATCTGGATGCTGGTGACCCCTTCAGCGATTGCCCTTTCCAAGTCCTCGGGGCCTGTGTTGTAAGCCTTCAGTCAGTATAGATCCATGATCCAGGGCAGCAGATCTCTCCCATCCGGTACTTTGGCAATGCCCCATCTGTTGCACACATCCGCCCTGGTCGACATACCTGGGTTTTCTGCCCGGGAAGCAGCAGTTTTCTCTCTCTGGAGGCTGCAAGTCCAGCCCCTCTATTAAACTAGTTTTGTCCTAAACTATATACAGGTCTTAAAAGGGAACATCACAATACATAATACGGCTCATACTACAGTGCAATTAATACCAAAACCCAGATATTACATCACGGTACATAAAGTGCACAGGGGGTCACACGAAAGGAGAAGAGGGGACAACTTAGGGGACCTGCCACCCCCTTACATACACTAAGCTGATACATTTGAAATGAAAAATCCAAAAGACAAACATTCAATTGTTATACATTGACTCCAGACGATCTAATGTATAGCCCCTCCAGCTAGCATATGCACATGAAAGCATTACCTGATGTGCAAACGACAAAAATAATATAATACACAATGCCAGTCCAAAATATTCATAGAGAAGCAAACATCCTGAGGTGGAAACTAAATGTAAAGGATTCACTCAGGGGGAAAAGCTAGTAATTTAGAGTAAATCCAGCTGGAGTTTCTGTAAAATAAGGAGATGCGGGGTGTCAGGAGTTCACAAGGTTCCAACATGTTTTGCCAATACACATCTGTTTTTCACAGGGGAACTCCATCACTGTGTGGAGGCACAAAAGGGAACATTACTTTATAATGGGTATGCAAAAGGGGTACATTAGTAATTTATGGGTGCACAAAGAAGGCTTATTATTGGATATGGGTAATGAGGAATTTCTATTGTGCTACAGGATAGATTTTGTGCTATTACTGTGTGAAGGCATAAAGAAGACACTATTAGTCTTCCACTCTGTTTGGAAACACAGAGGGGACATCATTACTGTGTGTAGACACAGAGGGGCACTACTACTGTGTGGAGGCAAAGAGTAAGGACTATTACTGTGTAGAGGCACAGAGGGGGAACTATTACTTTGTGGAGGCACAGAGTGGACCCTATTACTGTGTAGAGAAATTTATATCTGGACACAGGAGGGGCACTATAATTGTGTTGAGGCACAGAGGGGGCATTACTACTGTGTAGCTGCACAGAAGGGGAACTTTCACTGTGTGGAGGCACAGAGGAGGCATTGCTACTGTGTGGAGTCACAGTGGAAGCACAAATGGAGAAATATTACTTTGCAGAAGTACAGAGGGAGCACTATTACTGTATAGAGACATTTATATCTGGACACACAAGGGGCACTATATGTGTGAAGTCACAGAGGGGGCACTATCACTGTGTGGAGGCACAGAGGGGGTACTATTACTGTGTGGAGGCACAGAGGGGGTACTATTACTGTGTGGAGGCACAGAGGCGGATTTATTACTGTGTGGAGACATTAAGTAAACACTATTATATCTGCACAATGTGGAACAGAATTACAGTTTTTCCACAACCTAAACGGACATATTACAGTACTTTAATTTTGGCAAAAAAGTGCCAGGATAATAATGCCAATGCTACTATAGAGCACAATACTACCACACAGTGCTCGCATAAAAGGGACATGGGCTCCTTAGTACATTGGGACCCTGCTCCCAGTTTGCTGCTTCCTAAAACTGGACCTCATAATTGGAAATCAGCAGTGCAGTGACTTGTCCATACAACAGCACCAATCTGGATGCAGAAGTTGGGCCCCCCTCCATATCTGTGAGCCACTTATCCAGGGCGCGCTTATATCTTTACCTTGTGTTTTATTCATTCTCATTATACTTCCCTGACAGTAGATTTCTGATTTTGTGCTGTGTCCCAGACTTCTAAAAACAGCCCGTCAGCACTGATAATATTATAGTGTAAGAGCGGAATGATCAAACCCCTGGCTGATCAGAAGCCCTTCTCCTACAGTAATGCGCTGTGACATTAACTCTTTCATGTGTATGCAAATCTCAACCCTCCAATAGAGATCCGTCGTCTTCAGGAGCTTATGCCGAGAATGGAATCTAAACTGAATGATATACATGGAATTCTACCCAGGAGGATTCATGTTCTGGCCGGGCAGGTGTCAGCAGAAATACTCAGATTAGTCAGCTCCGTTCTTGCAAATAAACAAATCCACATCAAATCATACCAATACGGAACATTTCTTCCTCCCGAGACACAGCAGCAAAATTAACTTTACCTTTAAATTTAAAAATCTATACATAAAGCTAAACTGTGTATCTTGAGTGTTATAGAAAACAGAATTTTACAGTATTGTTCCTATGAAAATGAAAAGTTCAGCAAATGTATAACAGGGTTCATCAGACTGTGTCTATTCAGACCCCTTTAAATTTTTCACTCCGTTTCATTGCGGCCATTTGGTAAATTCAAAAAAAGTTATTTTGTTTCTCATTAATGTACACCCTGCACCCCATCTTGACTGAAAATAAGAACTGTAGAAACTTTTCCAAATTTATTAAAGAAGAAAAACTGAAATATCACATGGTCATAAGTATTCAGACCCTTTGCTCAGACACTCATATTTACGTCACATGCTGTCCATTTCCTTGTGATCCTCCTTGAGATGGTTCTACTCCTTCATTGGAGTCCAGCTGTGTTTAATTAAACTGATAGGTGTGCGCCTTTACAAATCAAGTCCTGTCTATATAAGACCTCACAGCTCACAGTGCATGTCAGACCAAATGAGAATCATGAGGTCAAAGGAACTGGCCAAGGAGCTCAGAGACAAAATTGTGGCAAGGCACAGATCTGGCCAAGGGTTACAAAAGAATTTCTGCAGTACTCAAGGTTCCTAAGAGCACAGTGGCCTCCATTATCCTTAAATGGAAGAAGTTTGAGACCACAGAAATCTTCCTAGACCTGGCCGTCCAGATAAAACTTAGCAATCGTGGGAGAAGAGCCTTGGTGAGTCACATAAAGAAGAACCCCAAGATCACAGTGGCTGAGCTCCAGAGATGCAGTAGGGAGATAGGAGAAAGTTTCACAAAGTCAACTATCGCTGCAGCCTTCCACCAGTCGGGCCTTTATGGCAGAGTGGCCTAACGGAAGCCTCTCTTCAGTGCAGGACATGAAAGCCCACATAGAATTTCCTAAAAAACACATGAAGGACTCCCAAACTACGAGATATAAGATTCTCTGGTCTGATGAGACAAAGATAGAACTTTTTGATGAAAATTCTAAGCGGTATGTGTGGAGAAAACCAGGCACTGCTCATCACCTGCCCAATACAATTCCAACAGTGAAACATTGTGGTGGCCACATCATGCTATGAAGGTGTTTTTCAGCTACAGGGACAGAACGACTGGTTGCAATTGAAGGAAACATGAATACGGCCAAGTACAGAGATATCCTGGATGAAAACACGCAGTCCATAGTGATTAACCCTTTCAGAGTTCTTGTCCCGTAACACAGCAGGGCATGCACAATGGGCGCAAATAAACTTGGATGAGGAAGAGCAGAAAAAAAAAACAACTCTTTTCCTTATGACCATTCAGGTCACCTTCCAGCACTCAGTCCTGGTGCCATCCTGGGCTTCCAGCCAAACTAGAGATGCAGAACAGTCTCTTCACATTTTCTTTTTTCAGGTGCAACCTGCACAATGCTTTTCTTTAAATAGGGCCACATCAATCAATGCAGAGCTGCTGGGTAGCTTAGTGGGATGCATTTGGGCCCTGCATAATGATGTAGGTATGGGCTGAAGGCCCGCTGGAGGAGGACTCCCCGATATTCCTCCTCCTTTCCTCCAGCGGCAGATCCAGGGTGCCTGGAGCCTCCAGCTCTCGTGATTCAATTGCGGGCCCTGTATCTACTGCCCCCTGGCTTCTTACAGGGGCTGTGACCGTTGCTGTTGGCCGCACATCATATTGGGCTGCATGTGCCTGTCGCTCCTCTGGACTAGAGACCATCTTCATCTTCATATGGCCTTCAAGGCCCCTGTTCTTTTACAAAAGTTACCTGATCCCACTCCTGTATGGGACCATCACACTGGATAGACCCGGCATTCGCATATATCTCTTCACTGGTCTCTGGCTCGTAAATAAACCCATATCCCCTGGTGGAATGAAAATATTTGATGAAGCTGTGGGTTATCCGTTGAGACATAGCTCCCCCGCTGGGGCGTTGCAACTCCTTCACGATTCGGTGTTCCCGCCATTTTTTCTCCTCAATGACCCCTATAATCCACCGGGCCTCCTCTGCTGTGGGGATCCGGGTATAATCCAAGTATATGCCGCTGGAGGCGGCAGAGACCAAGGAAGGCTGCGGGGTCGAGGAAACTGATGGGGCCGAGGAAGGGTGACGGGGCCAAGGAAGGTGACGGGGCTAAGGTAGACGCAGGACCCCAGGTGAGCACAGGCCTCGCACTCATCGATGCTGCATCTGACGACAGTCCTTTCACGCGCCAGCGGGAGCTGGGAACTACGGTAGTGACGACTCCTCATAATACAGCCTCCAGCTCCTTTCGGGGGTCTTCCGGCTCTGGCTCCTCAACGCCCAGAATGCTCGGGCTCTCAGCAAACTCTTTCCCTCACTGTCCGGAGGGGAACCATTCTTCTAGTTTCTTCAGCTGCCAGCGTCCGGGACTCGGGCCCGTCTCCGCCCAGGCCACAGAATGCTCACAGTCCTGCCTCCTCGGAAGGACATGCATCTTCTTTGCAGCACGTCAGGTAGTGGTGTCTCTCCCTCAGATACGCTGGCTTGTTCTTCTGGTCCCCACCAGTTCGTGGAGTCACTTCCGACTGCCCCACCTTTTCCCTTGGATTTTGTTGTAGGGGTTGGGGCCTTTTCTTCTGTCGCGCCCATCTTGGACCAGCACCTGTCGCAATGGTTCGTGGCCTCATCCCAGACCACTGTCTCTTCCATCTGTCATGATCCATGTTTGATTGTGACAGATTTAGCACTGATAACCTTTTTTTTTCCTTTACGCCTTTGGCTTAGGGTTGGTTTTTCCACCGGTGGCCGCTGGGATTATTACACTGTAGTTGCTTTAGTTCTAGTTTTTCACCCGGAGGTCGCTGGGATAATTAGACATAAATTACCAAGCAGGTGTGATTGCCCTCACTCCTACCTATAAAGGAGTGGCAGGTGTTCTCAATCACTGTTAGTGATATTGTTCATTTCCAACCAACTTGGGTGAAGAAAGGAGCTATAGAGAGGAGTTCCTTGCAGCTCAGTCAGAGCTTTAGTGTAACAGCTTTAGGTGGAAGCTGTATGCGGGTGCCGGACTCTGTTGCTTGGAGCAATAGCAACAGAGCAAAGCTAAGTAGTGTTTGATAATGTCACGGAATGACCTGTCCTCTATGTCGCGACCAGCATGTCGGCACTAACACCAGTCCCTTTACTTCCCCCTACCTAACAGCAGAGGTTGGCACCCTCTTGAAGCACAAATGGTGCCCTGGCTCTACGGTTGCTATCCCTACTCACCCTACTCACCCTATTGAATGCTATTCTCCAAGGAAAGAATCATCAGAGTAAGGAAATATATAGGACAACAGGCTATCTGGTCAATAGTGTAAACGCACAGTCCTACAAATCTAATTCCAATAACCTTAAATCATCACAAGCCACCAAAAAAATTACTATAAGACAAGGGGAAAGGGTGTGCAACCAGTAGCCGATAAAAATTATTATTTGTGGGAGAAGACAAGGAAATTAGCCTAAATTCCCTATTTGCATCAGTCCCTGCCTACCAGCGGAACTTTTTCACCCTACTTTGTATTGGTGCCCCTGCACCACTTCGACTGTCCCTTACTAACCCTAAGTACCCTATAAACATGTACGTAATCAAACATAGGGAATAAGGGACAATGCATTATAGGGATTTAAATGGACTGTTTGACCAGTTTCATCTCATACTTCTCCAACAGCTAAGTAAGGGTCATTATATACACATATATGAAGGCAAAAAAGCGCCCAAATCAGGAAAAAGAAAAAGGAGCTATATCATATTATATTAACTCTCCTTTAACCAAAAATGTCCCTTAGAACATATATGGATTAATATTTACAGGAGCCTCAAAGAAGGATGCCAAAGATAAGCTCACCATAACTCCCATACATCTGTAAACATATCAAATGCCACTCTTATTGCTATATACCCTCATATTGCATGATGCCCGAATTTAGGGTCAGCCAGTATACACATCAAATGAAACTTAGCTTATTGTTGATTTCAGATTCGTCTCGCCTCGCCTCGACACATTTCCATCCCACACAAGGAGTTCCTCAGGAGGCACATGATAATATTTTTGTGCTCATACTGAGCACCAGATATGGCGCCTGGTTGCAGGTATCAATCCCAACTGGGTCAGTTGCGTGACCATTAGGTAGTCAAAGTTGAAATGACAGCTAAAAGGCAAGTCCTTTACCTAAAAACATTTCCTCTCTTATTCACGGGCTGAGTTGAATAAGACCTCCCTGCAATACCCCAAATGTCCAGAAGTAAGTGGCAATGTATCTGAAAAAAGTGGGGTAGACTTAGCTTTCTTATCATGTAAGACATTTAATAAGGATCAATTTTAAAGTGTAAACTACAGTTTAAAAATTGCAAAGAAAATCTGTGTTTATATTAAGCATCACAATCAGTGACTAAGAAGGATTCCAACAAAGTGATCAATCAACTGTGTGGCTCATCCCCTAAATTTGGAAAGTTGTATCTAGACGACCACTTTAAAACAAAAAACAGGACATTTTCAATCTCCTGGAATAAAACCCATGTTCAGCATTTGGGACACAGCTCTCATGTTGATTTTAAGTTTGGTTGAAGCTATTTCCGTAGCATTAATATTTAAGGCTCCCTCTGCCTCCAAGCTAAGCTGATGTATAATGATTGAAGAAAACTATCAAGGGATGTTGGCAGGAAAAGTTAAAAGGTGTTTAGTTCTAATGTTACAGAGCCATCGATCATTTGGATTGGTCTGGGGTGTCTCATAAATAAGACTTGGCAAATACAAGTATCATTACCAGAAGTCGGAATTGCTAAGGAGCTGAGAAAACAGGACGATTAGGATCTCATTAATGTATACAAGGCATACCTACTGCCCTAGCAAGTATCCCTCCTATCCCTATCTGACATAACGCATCACATTGTATCGCATACAATGTACATTTAAACTAGGGAGGAAGAGGGAGCTGCAGGAGCAGGGAGAGTGGCTGAATATAGTCTCTAGGCAGGGATTAGGGCTTTAAAATCCATTGCTGAATAAATAGATGTGGTAGTTGACCACATTTTTATTTTTTGGGGAAAAAAATTGACTATATTATCATCCATAGAGTGTTAGGTGCTTTATGGAACATTTCTGCATTACATCACAATTCAGAAAAGCGTTGAAACATTTTTCTGTGTTCAATTACTCATCCATATACTACTAAGTGGTCAGTGGTACATTTCAGTGTTGCATAACATTCCATAAAAAACACTGAAACATTTTTCTGTATTCAGTTACTCATCCATACATTATTACATTTTTGGTGGTACATTTCAGTGTTGCATAACATTCCAAGACTGTTTTGAAACATTTTTCTTTATTCAATTACTCATCCATACATTATTATGAGTGGAATTTGCACAGGTGTGGTGCAACAGTGTTCCGCTGGTGGTACCGCGCAAGAGGATGTGTGAGTGTGAGTGTGAATGTGTGAGTGTGAACATGAGTTTGTGAATGTGTGAGTGTGAATGTGTGTGAGTGTATAGAGTGTGTGTGTGTGCATGTGGTGCGATGGTGGTACCACGCAATAGGTTGGTACCAGCAGTAGTTTCCATAATGAGACCCCCATCACTTGGGTGTCCCAATATGGCGGTAGGTGAACTTCCTCGGCTTAGAATTCTGGGATACGGTGACATCTGGACAGAACAGGAAATGAAAACATTACAAGGCAATTCTATAAATAGATGGTGGGTAAAAGTCTGTATTCAGCTTCGAAGTGTAGAAGTTGGGGAATGTTTTCTGAAAGTGATCAGCTATAAAAAACTGTGTGTTATTTTATTTAGAGATGAGTTCTGGCTGTAAGAAGTGATTGGCAGTCTTTGGTGGATGAAAGAGAAAAGCGAAGATGAAGAACTTCAACTAGAGACATCACCAAAGCGTCAGTGTGTTACCTGAACACTAGCACTATATACCGTGTAGAGAGCTCCTAAGTATAATGTCACTGATAATGACTGTATTACCTGTACACTATATACAGAGCTCCTGTGTATAATGTCACTGGTGATCACTGTATTACCTGTACACTATACACTATATACAGAGCTCCTGTGTATAATGTCACTGGTGACCACTGAATTACCTATACACTGACACTATACACTGTATACTATATCCACAGCTCATGTGTATATTGTCACTGGTGATCACTGTATTACCTGTATACTGACACTATATTCAGAACTCCTGTAAATAATGTCACTGGTAACTAGAGCTGAGTGAATATTTCAATGTTCAGTTTGGATTAAGATCGCCGAATTTGCAATATTCGCTGATTAATTCATTGAATATTCGCCAAAGATAACCAAATGCCATTCAGGTCAATGGGAGGCAAAAACAAACACATGCACAACACTTTATAACGGCCACAATTGCTGCCAAAACACA
Organism: Dendrobates tinctorius; assembly: GCF_039654945.1. Taxonomy (NCBI): domain Eukaryota; kingdom Metazoa; phylum Chordata; class Amphibia; order Anura; family Dendrobatidae; genus Dendrobates; species Dendrobates tinctorius. The sequence continues at coordinate 14,182,979 of NW_027361763.1, forward strand.
TCAAATGAGGATCAGACACCAGGAAAGTGGCCTCAATTAACCTACAGTACCAATTTTAGCATTGAACTGCAGCAATTAGCCAAGCATGAGGTATCGGGGTCTGGGACAGCATTTACAGTTTTCAATTGAATGTCACAATAAGACAAGGTGGGTGAGGGATAAGTGTAGGCCCCCTTTGCTGTGAGCAACACCTCTACCTGCTTTCATGCTGAGCCACACTCAGGTGGTACAAATATCAATTTTGTAGACTACCAATGTCAGAAAAATTGAGGGATAGTGACACGGGTAGTTAAGTCCAAGGAAGTGGAGGCCTGACTATGTCGGAGGTCTACTCCTACAGGTAACACACATTAAGGAGACCCAACCAAGGGTGTTCATATTTCCAAAAATTTTTGGCAAACACCACCAAAGTGGCATCAATTTCATCACAGTATAAATAGTATAATAGGCACCGACAGATCTTCCACTACACCCAGTCCAACAGATGGACACCCAACCAGGAGTGTTCACATTTAAACAAATGAAGGCCTTACACCACAGAAGTGTCATCAATTCCCCTACAGTATAAATAGTATAATAGGGACCGACAGGTCTTCCACTATACCCAATGCAGCAGATGGACACCTAACCTGGAGTGTTCATAATGCCAAAAATTACTGGCAGATACCACAAAAGTGGCATCAATTTCACCACAGTATAGATAGTATAATAGGCACCGACAGGTCTTCCACTACACCCAATCAAACAGTTGGACACCCAACTTGGAGTGTTCACTTTTTAACAGATAAGGGCTTTACACCACAGAAGTGGCATCAATTTCACCAGAGTAGAAACAGTATAATAGGGACCAATAGGTCTTCCACTACCACTACACCCAATCCTGCAGATGAACATGTAGGGAAGTATACTGACCTATGGACCTGTCTGCAGCAGTAAGGTGAATGCAAAATGTGCCGTAAAAGTACTTGACGTGAACTGGTGTAGATGTATGTGGGGAGACAGCTAGAGACAGCAGAGGATGGTAAAGTACTGGGTTTGACCACTAGAGGGAGACCAAGAACAGCAGGAAAAGGAGATGGTGCAGTACTGAAGTTTGGCCACATGATGGAGGCAGAGAGCAGCGAGAAAAGGGCTTAATGACAGCTTAAAGGGGTTGTCCGGGCTTTTCACATAATCTCAGTGCATATCTGGGCTGCAGAATCCTGACAATAAGTAATTTACCTTCTGTGGCCACTTTGCAGGGTTTGCTAGATATCATCTCTTGCTTGTAAGAAAAACATCCAGGGGGGGTGTGTTCTGGCATTGAAATGAGAACTGGTCGTTTCCTCCTCAATAGTTTCACTTTCCATAGATCACTGTTCAGCGTGTGTCTGGGGAGGAGCAGCTGGGTGGTCTGCTCTCTGCACTGATGCTGCTAGAGGGGGAGGATTTGTTACTGCGTGAGGAGGGCTTGTTCATGTGGTCGGGGAAGGCCTGTTGCTATGGAGGGTGAAGTTGTTGCTATAGAGGGCATGTTTTTAGTAGAGTAGGAGGAAACAACCAGTTCTCATTTCAATGCCAGAACAAACCCCACCTGGACATTTACAAGCAAGAGATGATATCTAGCAAACCCTGCAAACTAGCCACAGAAGGTAAATTACTTATTGTCAGCATTCTGCAGCCCAGAAATGTACTGAGATTATGTGAAAAGCCCGGACAACCCCTTTAAGGCTAGGAAACCGCATAGTCATGGGGGGTGGAGTTACAGGAGCTCTAGAGGGGAATTCCCGGGGAGTGGAATAAATAGGCAGAGAGAGTTCCAGAAGCCAGCCAGTCCAGGAGGAGGAGTTCAGCAGAGCAGGAGACTGAAGGAGGAAGAGACAGAGAGGAAGAACTCTGGGAGGGACTGTAAGGAGAGACAGTCAGGGGGGTGGCCCTGACAGGAGAGCCGCAGGACAGAGGAAGCCCGGGGGTTCCAGACAGACAGACTCAGACAGGTGAAGCGCTGTGCTGGTGGGCCTAAGGCAGCCACAGTGAAAGAGCCGCAAGGGACATCACTGTAAAGGACAGAGAAGAAGGTGAAAGGTACCCAGGCCTGTGTGTAGAAGCTGTCATGCTGCTGCTGTTTTGCTGTTGTCGTCGGGAGTATGGCCAATAAAGAGGACCTGTTGAACGCACATCGGTTTCTCCAGTCTGTTCGCCGTGAAGAAGGGACCACCCCCCAGTCAGCACACGTACCTGCAAACACCCAACCAGGAGTGTTCACATTTTAAAAAATGAGGGCCTGGCACCACCGAAGTGGAATAACTGTCACGAGAATAGAAATAATATAATTGGGACCGAGACGTCTTCCACTACAGCTAACCCAGCAGATATAGACCAACCATGACTGTTCACATTTGTGTTAACATCAGCAGCAATAGGCACAGCAGGCAGAAAAGCCACACTAAAGATATCACAGAGTGCAGTAACTTGACATTAAGGCTGCGTTCACACGTCGCATTTTTTTCACTTTTTCGCGGCGTTTTTTAACGCGCGATTTTGCCGCGAAAGCGCACAAAAAACAGCATCCCATGCATTCGTATGGGATTCCACAATGTTGTGCTAATGCTGCAAATTTTCCCGCGGCAGAATCGCATCGCGGAAAAATCCGCAGCATGCTCATTATTTTGCGGAATCGCGGGGATTCCACCCACATAGGAATGCATTGTTTTGCTTACTTTCCGCATGTGGCTGTGACAACCATGCGAAAAGTAAGCAGAACATTTGCGCATGGTACCCACGGTCCGGAGGAGAGGAGACTGTCCTCCGGGCTGTGGGTGCCATATCCCTGTAAAAAATAGAACTAAAATAAAAAAATCTGGTTATATTCACCTTCCGATGTCCCGCGCAGAGTCCAGAGGCTTCAGCAATACACGCGGCAGGTCCCGTTCCCAGTGATGCATTGCGATAATGACCTTTGCTGACGTCGCTGTCTCGCGATACTGTAGCGGCCTCGCGAGACCGCAACGTCATCAAAGGTCATTGTCGCAATGCATCACTGGGAACGGGACATGCCGGAGCATCGCGGAGGCCTGGGGACGCTGTGCAGGATAGGCAGCCTCAATAGTAAAAAGACACTATGTTTGACGAGTGTGACCAACCTGTCAATCAGTTCTCCAAGTGATGCTACAGATCACTTGGAAAACGCTAGCATTCTGCAAGCTAATTACGCTTGCAAATCACTAGTTTTTCAGCGGGAAAATCGCGGGAATTTAAAATGCATTTTCCCGCGGAATTCCTTTAATTATCGCGGTAACTTCCGTGGGAATTGCACTACGTCTGAACTTAGCCTAAGGCTGTGTGCCCACATAAGCGTTTTCTCGCATTTTTTCCATGCAAAAACACTTAAAAACGCATACATTAAACATCCCATTCTTACAATGCATTCTGCAATTTTTGTGCACATGATGCATTTTTATCTGCAAAAAAAACGCATCGCGGTAAAAAACACAGCATGTTCATTAATTTTGGGGTAAAAAACGCATTTCCTACTATATTCTATGAGAATAAAAACACGAGCAGAAAAAAATTGTTTTTCCTGGGAACTAGTCCAGTTTTTAGTCAGGAATTTTCTGCATACGTGGGTACATAGCCTTATGCATCACAGTAAAAAATGCAATATCATGTAGTCTGTACAGTCTGCGATTGGGGTGCAAAAGTCCTTGGAAATCCACGACTTGTTCATCTTGATGAAATTTAGGTGGTCTACACTTTCAGGGGACAAATGGCTGTGCTACCACAGAGAAAATTGAAGAAAATTGGCTTCTACTCTGGGTTTTTTTGCCTTCCCCAGTATCAACAATGAAGAACAGCTGCACTAAAAATAGGCTGAACTAGATGGACATAAGGTCTTCCTTCAGCCTTCAAAACTATGTTACTATGTTACCAGCAGCACTAAAGACACCTTTTGGCTGGCTGCCGGGCACAATAAAACCTCCAAGTCATGTGAGGCAAGCTCAGGCCACTCATCCATTTTGGAAGACCAAAATGTGAAAGTGTCCAAACCCTCCCTGATTGTATTTATATTCAGTTCTAGATACTCCTGCACCATCCTCTGCATTTGTTCACCATGTGTAAGACTTGGACTCTGTTGTGCTGGTGCACAAGTTGGTCTAAAAAAAGTGTCAGAGGACTCACAGAATTTGCTTCTTCCACTTCCACCACTGCTGCTGTTAATGTTTTGGCGTTGACGAATTGACGTACTTGAGGTTGGGAGTGTAGAGCTGCAATGCGATCTGTGTGCTTCACTGCTGTCTAGGGGAAAAGCTCTCTTAAGGGTGTGAAAAAGCGTGTTTCGATACTCTAGCATTCACGAGTCCCTATCTAGGGTGGGAATCATCTGGCAAAATTTGGTTTTATAACATGGATCTAACAGACTTGCAACCCAGTATTCAGCATTATTCCTAATCATAACTATACGGGGATCATGTTGCAGATAGTGGAGCAAGAAGGCACTCATATGTCGGGCTCTACCATGAGGTCCAAGCCCATGCTCTTTTGGTGACTGGGTAACAACGAGGCTCGTTTCCTCCATTCCCTCCCGCCAACCACGAACAACAGAGAAGGAAGGATTACCTCTTCCACCTCCATTTGGTCCTCGGTTCTTGCACCTTCACTTAGGGTGTGTGCAGACGCTGTGGAATCCGCTGTGGATTAATCCGCACGGATTTTGCAAAAACCGCAGATAATCCGCAGGTCAAAAGACCTGCGGATTATCTGCGGTTTTGACTGCGGTTTGGTCCTGCGGATTCACCATCTCCACAATGGTGGAGATAGGAACCCGCTGCGGATTCCGCAGAAAGAATTGACATGTCAATTCTTTCTGCGGTTTCAAAACCGCAGCAAATCCGCGTGGATTTTTCCGCTACGTCTACACAGCGTTTTTTTTGGACCATTCATTTGAATGGTACTGTACACCGCAGCTAAAACTGCTGCGGGTCCGCAGCAGGCACAAACGCTGCAGAAACGCAGCGGAATCCGCAGCGTGTGCACATACCCTAACAGCTTGCCTGGCATATCCAGCCCTGCTCAATCGCAGTAATCCACCCTTCTTGCACCTTTGATAACAGTTTGTCTGCCACCATCAGCCCCCCTCGATCGCAGTAATCCACCCTCCCTTGGCACCCGCCTGTGTGACACAGTCTTGAACTTAGAGACAATGTTATCCTTTCCGCTTCCTCCTCTGCTTCCTCTTCTTCTGGGACCACCATCATTATTTTGTAGAGCCCTAACCCTAACCTCCTGCAGGTTATTTAAAGTCTGCTCCAATTTATAGATGACCGGAATACTGATGCTGATGATGGCGGCGTCAGCGCTAACCATCTTAGCTGCCATTTGGAAACTGTGCAGAAGGGTGCAGAGGTCCTTAATCTGTGCCCACTTTGTAAACGTGATATGCGCCATGTCCATACTGTGTTGGCCCAGGCTATACGACATGACATTCTGCGTTAGGGATTGTTGCTGCTGCCATAGTCGCTGCAACATGTGCAGAGTGGAATTCCATTGTGTCGACACATTGCATATCAACCTGTTAACTGGCATGGACAAAAACCTCTGTATCTATGCAAGTTGATGACCAGAGGGGTGTGAACGGCGAAAATGAGCACACAGCTTAAGTGCTTTCTGGAGCAGCTCACCCAGGCCAGGATAGTAGCGGAGAAAAGGCGGTACCACCATTTTGAGGACATGAAAGGCTCGTGTGTGAGCTTGCTTTGCCGTAGGGCCACCAACAGGTTTGCACCGTTATCAAACACGGCCTTCCCTGGATACACATAGTGGAGACAGCCATTGATCAAACTCAGCCAGGAGAGCTGTCCACAATTCTTCAGCTGTATGACTGCGATCTCCAAGGCATGTCAATTTTAATACTGCCTGATTGCGATGAGCCCTGGCTACATAGTACTGAGGTGATGGGGATTCGCTATGCACTGTTAGAATGCGTGTCTCACTAAGGCAAAGGTTGAGGGTGCAGATGGAGGCCCAGGAGGAGATAGAGGAGGATGCATAAGCAGTGGAGTTAGGTTTAAATGTAGAGGTTTGTCCTGCAAGCTTTGGGGATTCCAAGACTTGTGGAGCAGCGCCTGTCCCCACAGCCACCAGAGTCACCCAGTGCCCAGTCAGTGAGATGTAACATCCTTGGGCATGCTTACTTGTCCAAGTGTTTGTAGTGAAATGCACCCTGGCAGACAGAGATTTTGTCAAAGAATGGATGATGTTGTCTGTGACATGCTGGGGTAGTGCAGGTACAGCTTTTTTAGAAAAGTAATGGCAACTTGGTAATTGGTACTGGGGGACTGCGATGGCCATCTGCTTTTGGAAACCATCTGTATGTACCAGGCGGAAAGGCATCATTTCCGTGGCCAACAGATTGGAGATGGTGGAGTTCAAACTCTTAGCTTTGTCATACCTTGGAGGAAACAATCTTTTACGTGACCACAACTGCAGAACCGTGGGATGGCTGCAGTGCTGAGAGAGGGCCCAGTATGGTGAACTGGGCAAACTGGTGTACAGTGAGAGAGGTGCAGGCGGAAATGTTACGATGGATCGAGAAACTTGTGGTTTGCTGATTGTCTGAGATCAGTCAAAAACAGCAGGCATGTCCACTTCCGCTACAGCTGAAGGTGGGCTCTCAATCAGCGTGACTGGAGAGGGTAAAGAACCCGAGGATATGTGATCGAAGACCTGTGTCTCAATAGTTGCAACGGTAGCAGAGGAAGAAGAAGAAGCAGCAGTTGCATTTGATGGGGTGGCTGATGGTTGCTGAGGTCCACTGGTCTGCATTTTTGATCAGTTGGATTCCCATAGTAAAGCATGTTGATTGCACATGTGAAGGTTCATAAATGTAGTCGTCAAATTATTGCACTTTTTACGGCGACTCAGTTTTTTTTTTTTTGCAAAGTTTGCAGATTATGTGAGTTGGCTCATCCTTTGCAGTGTCAAAAAAGGTCCAGGCTAGGCAATCCTTGCCAACCCTGTGAGCTGCAGACCCGTGGATGCTGCTGGTCACAGGCAAAGTTGTGGCTGAGGATACATCGCTCGTCGTAGCTCTATCACTACGTGTCTGAGATGGACGGCGCAACGTAACCTCCTCATCTTCCATGTCAGATGACCTACTCAGCTGTTTGCCTCTATGTTCATGCCAATTGGGATCTAACACCTCATCATCATCATCCTCTGTGATATCAAATTCCTCACCCTTGGAGTCGCCCTCCTCCTCTTCTTGCCCTGACAGCACAGTACAGTCCGCGTGAGCCTCAGATATCTGAGTCTCATTAGGATCATCTCCCCCCAAAAGGTTAACATCTGATGATGAGCAAAAATGTGGGATACAGCAGGCTTTTTCACATTTAACTAGTGAAAAAATATTAATTAGAATGGTATACTCGTGCATGGAACACAATAGAAGCAGTGCACAACACGTGCCCTGCTCGCTTTCTTTGTGGACCTCAGTAATGTCCAATAAAGAAAAAAAGTGCTGGAAGGTAAATTAGCCACACTGGACAGTAACTAGCTACACTTTCTGACTGATAAACAACCTCCTAACTTACTAGCTAAAATCTTGCTGTTAACAGTGCCAGCTTCAGGAGCAGCCTCTCAGCGATGCTTCAGTGTCAAAATGGCGCTAAACAAGATGTCCGCTGTTTATATGGAGAGTGACATGTGATTTCAGCAGCCAATGATACAAGCCGATGTGGGTGTTTCCTGCGCCCTGATTGGCTAGGCGCAATGTGCACACATAAAGTCAGGGAAAAAAAAGACTGTTTGCAAGAACGCCGCGTCTCTGAGCTCTGCAAACCCCCTCGCCTCATCAAACACATGCCAAACGCTCATGATATACCACCATTATCATTGCCAAAGTGCTGAAAATACTTTTGTGGCAACGCAAAAACATTTTCCTGCACTTTTACCGAATATTACCAATTTTTACTGATTTTATAAAATTTTGCTCATGTTTCCGATCACGAATACGAAGTTGTCATATTCATGCCGAATTTATGTTTGGTGATCGTTTTCTGAACAAATTCTTTCAAAACAATTGGTGACAAGAGATGAGCAAATTTGTTCGAATTTGGTTCTGAATACGATTGGCATCGAATATTGTTTTTGCAATATTTGTCGAACACAGCCGGACGTCATTAGAGTCAATGGGAGTAGAAATTACAGAATATGTTCGGAACTGATCATCAGACAAATAGTGTTCGAATATGGCACAAATATGTCAAAATCAGATTCAGGGACAAAAAAACCCCAAATTCGCTCATTTCTACTGGTGACCACTGTATTACCTGTGCATTTAAACGGTACACTGTATACTATATGAAGAGCTCCTGTGTATAATGTCACCGGTGATCACTGTATTACCTGTACACTGTACACTATATACAGAGCTCCTGTGCATAATGTCACCGGTGATCACTGTATTACCTGTACACTGACACTATACAGTATACAGAGCTCCTCTGTATAATGTCACCAGTGATCACTGTATTATCTGTACACTGACACTAAATACAGAGCTCCTGTGTATAATGTCACCGGTGATCACTGTATTACCTGTACACTGACACTATATACAGAGCTCCTCTGTATAATGTCACTGGTGATCACTGTGTTACCTGTACTCTTGCACTATAGACTGTATACTATGTACAGAGCTTATGTGTATAATGGCACTTATGGTCATATTAGCATTGTGGTTTCTTATTCATGATCAGTATTGAAGTGTTCGGTCACTATGTGGTGGTAATATGTGGTCTTGTCTTGTGGGAAGCATACTGTCAGAACGTGTGTTCAGCATGGCAGGAGGTGTGATCACCGACAAGCACATGCGTCTGTCCTCAGCCAATGTGGGCTCACTAACTTTCATTAAAATAAACCAGTGGTGGATCATACAGAACTTTCCCCATACCCTTGGCTGAATGTAGAAGTATACCAGTTGCACCCAGCCATTGTTAGACTCCACTGCAGTTTGCTTGTTCTCTTTTCCATTCACAATGTTTTGGGACCTACCCAAATTAAAATAAAGAGGATGTTTTGCAGAGTACAACCACACAGGCTGTTTTGCAGAGTAAACCCACAGAGGCTTTTTTTCAGAGTACTCCCACAAAGATGCGTGCAAAGTACATACAAACAGGCTCCCACAGACATGGTTGCAGAGTAGATAAATGTATTTTTTCACACAGAACTGACACAGATACGTCTGCAGAGTAGAACTGTTTTTTACGCCCTGCCGCAACTTGTATAGATGCAGCGGTAGAATACAATTATTTTTTATGACAAGCCACAAGTTGTACCGACACAGCTGTAGAGTAAAATTATATTTTAGTCTCACAAAAGGCACAAACACAGCAGCAGACTAAAATTATTTTTTATTCCTACAAATCGCACAAACACAGCGACAAAGTAGAATAATCCTTTAGGGTAAGTGCACACGTTGCAGATTGTGCTACTGATTTTTCCACGCGGATTTGGCAAAATCCGCAGGTCAAAAGACCTGCAGTTTATCTGCGGATTAGCCTGTGTTTTTCCTCTGCGGAATTTCCCCTGTACAATGGAATAGGTGTCAAACTGCTGCGGATTCCACACAAAGAATTGACATGCTGTGGATTTGAAACCGCAGCAAATCCACGCGGAAAAATCCGCACCATGTGCACTGCGTTTTTTGTTTTTCATTGATTTTAATGGTATCAGAATCCGCAGCGTGTGCACATACCCTTAAGCACACTACTAGTACAGACACGACTGCAGAATTTAATTATATTTTAAGCACATTACGGAAGTAGAGTAAAATTATTTTTTAGTCCCAACCACAACTTGTACAGACACAGCAGGAGAATAAAATTATTTTTTAGGTTCACAAATAGCACAGACACAGCGGCAGAGTGTAAGTATTTTTAAGGCCCAGACACAACTTGTACAGACACAGCGGTAGAGTATAATTATTTTTTTAGGCACGGCCACAACTCGTACAGGCACAACGGTAGTGTCTTTTCCGGACTTGCGAGGGTTAATATCAGTTTTCCCCCCACAGGCTATCTGTGGTAACTGCAGAGTTGCTGGGTCAGCTGATGAGAGTGATGACCACTCCCACCATCCGTTGAGTGGTCACCTGATGCATCAGCTGACTTTTGGTGATAAAGTTTCTCTGTTGTGACCAGCCTTGCAGTTGCAGCTCTCTGGTGTCAGCTACTTCTGGTGTTTGGAGTCTTGTTTCTGTGTCATCTGCAGTGTGGAGCTTGGCAGCGGTGTCTGGAAGCTAAATGTTGTGTTTATTCCTTGTCCCTTTCGTGTTTGTCACTGTCCCCTGTGTGGTACTATCTGCAGTGGTGAGGCTAGCGCCCCTTGCCGGCGAGTGCACTAGCCAGGGCAGTGCTAGGTGACAGCGAGGGATGAGGTTTATGATGGCGGTGGGGGAAGGAGCCACTTAGGGCTTTAGGGGAGTGCAGAGACAGGGTCAGGTTGGAGCTCAGGTGGTGACCATCCCCCATTTCCCTATCAGTAGTGCCTTCTTCACCCCATTTCCATCACATTGTGTGTGTGTTGCGCTGTCCGATGACCGACCCCCCACCCACTGGGGGGTGTCAAATCGACAGGTAGAGTATAATTATTTTTTATGCCCAGCCACAACTTGTACAGACAAAGTGGTAGAGTATAATTTTTTAGACCCATCTACAACTTGTAAAGATATGGCGGTAGAGTATAATTAGTTTTTTTTGGCACGACTGCAACTTGCACAGACACAGTTGTATGATAAAAATATTTTTTAGGCCCACAAATGGCACAGACACAGCGGCAGAGTAGAATTATTTTTTAGGCACACTACTTGTATAAACACAGCTGCTTAATAAATGTATTTTTAGGCACACTTCTCATACAGACAGAGCAATAGAGTTAAATGATTTTTTAAGGCCCAGCCACAACTCATATAGACAAAGCAGTAGAGTATAATATATGTTTAGGCTTAAAGACACAGAACTTCTACAGGCAGGGGTACAGAGCACACACAGAGGCTTAAAGTCACAGTACTCCAACAGGCGTGGTTGCAATGTTCACTCAGAAGCTTTTTGGCACAGTACTCTCACAGAAGAGTGCAGAGTACACACATGGCTTTTTGGCACAGAACTGCAGTCAACTTAAAAATTCAGCTCACCCTTGTTGGAAACCAGGTAAGTTTCTGGTGTGGAGAAACCCAGAGACTCTTCTACGCCAGATGTTGGCATTTCTTGTGAAGGTAGTGAGCCCAGCTTCAATTAAAAAAATCAAATAATTTATTTCATGATTAAAATAGAAAAGGCAACGCTACAATATGCCTAAGCATTAGTGTGATTGGGGATGAGGGGTACAAGGAAATGACACCGGACGCATTTTGAATGACTAAAGTGTTCTTAAACTCAGTCAGACCTAAGGATTTTAATTTATGGATTGAAACTGTACTCACTTTATTCACAAGAGGGTACAGAGTAGACACAGCAACCTTTTGGCACAGTACTCCCACAGGCGGGGGTGCACAGTGCTCAAAAAGGCTTTTTGGCACAGTACTCCCACAGATATTGGTGCAGAGTACACACAGTGAATTTTTTGCACAGTACTCTCACAGCTGGGGGTGCAGAGTACACATAGCAACCTTTTGACACAGTGCTCCCACAGATATGGGTGCAAAGTACACACAGAGGCTTTTTAGCACATTAATCCAACAGATATGTGTGCAGAATACAAATCAACTTTTTGGCACAGTACTCCCACAGATATGGGTACAGAGTATACACAGAGGCTTTTTAGCACATTACACCAACAGATATGGGTGCAGAGTACACATGAACTTTTTGGCACAGTACTCCCACAGATATGGGTGCAAAGTACACACATTGGCTTTTTGGCACAATACTCCCACAGATATGGGTGCAGAGTAGACACAGAGGCTTTTTAGCACCTTACTCCAACAGATATGGGTGCAGAGTACACATTATTATTATTTTTTTTTCCCACAGATTTGGGTGCAAAGTACACACATCAGTTTTTTGGCACAATACTCCCACATATATTGGTGCAAAGAACACAAAGAGGCCTTTTGGCAAAAAGATAAGAAAACATTTTTGAGATAAAATCTATAATTTACTTTTTTTAATGGTAGATATGGGGTCCCTGGTGGTCCAACCGATGCGTTTCGACCATTGAGGTCTCATGATACCATGAATAAGACCTGAATGGTCGAAACGCATCGGTTGGACTACCAGAGACCACATATCTACCTTGTACCTAAACAATTACCAGTTTCAATGTTTTTCAAATAAAAATTGTGATTTTATCTCAAGAAGTTTTCACACTGGAGATCACTTTTTTTCTTACCTTTTTGCCTCTGATCAGGGTGGCTCCTTGCGTGCATTTCTGCTGACACAGGTGAGCGGACATGCCATTTCCCCCATCCTATACATTTCAAAGCAGCTTTTTGGCACAGTACTCCCACTGAGATGTGTGCAGAGTGCATACAGTGAGACTTTTTGTAAAAATGTGCACAAAAATCCCCTAATACTGTCCCTCACTCCAGCTGCGTAATGTCCCTACACTAAGAAGAGCAGAACATCAGCGACACCCATGATCCAGCAATTACACATTACAGGTCACGTGGTCTGCCAGACTATCACGGTCATGCCAATACTTGACATGGCTGTCATGACTCCAGAAGTGCCTGCAGTCTAAAAACTTGTTGATTGGCTGCGCTGCAGCCTTTCAACAAACTTTATTCGGCATCCGAACCTGAACAGTAAACCGGACATCCGGTAAAATGTCTGTGATCAGGGTTTTGTAACGGACATTAGGTGTTCGGTACGAACCCTGAACTTTAGAGTTCAGATTCGCACATCTCTACCTACAACATATTGGCATATTGGAGACCCCCTGCCATTCAGGACTTTCGGGCACATAGCCGGCATCAGGCATCAGCATGCTAAACTTACACTTCATCAGTCTGGAAATGCATTATTAAGATCGTTCACAATTTCTACAACCTTTCTCCTTGGAGTTTAGCATCCCTTTAAATGAAAAACTCAGCTGCACTGCTTCGAAGACACCTACATCGATCATTGCCGGGGTGTTTGCAGACTACAGGCAGATGTTGAAAGATATAAAACAAAAACAAAAAACTTCTTGGAGATAAAACCGTTCTGGGTCTCATTCGTGATGTTCACCGTTCATTCATGGAATTATATTCATCCTCTGTAAATGCAGGAGCATTAACCTTTCCTGATAAGTGGTTGATTTCAATTGTGCCCAGTGGAGATGGAATCAGAATTGGTGCAAATGGAGTATGTAAAGATCAGGTTCATGGAAAGTATCAGCTGTGTGATGTCAGGATGTCACCGGCTCTGTACTGTATGCAAGGCTATGTACATTGATGAGTATATACTATATACAAAGCTATGTATGTTGTTGGGTATATACTGTATACAAAGCTATGTATGCTGCTGGGTATATACTGTATACGGAGCTATGTGCACTACTAGTTATATACTGGGTGTAGGGCTATGTGTAATACTGTGTATATAATGTGTACAGGGCTATGTGAGCTGCTGGGTATATACTGTATATAGGGCCATGTGCGCTACTGGTTATATACTGTATGTAGAGCTATGTGTAATATTGGGTATATACTGTATACATGGCTATGGGTAATACTGGGTATATACTGTATACATGGCTATGTGCAGGGATGGGTATATACTATACTGTATACAGGTCCATGTGCCTTCTGGGTATATACTTTAACATTTGGTTTGGTAGGTCAGTTCACTCGGTTGCTTAATGAAGTAGTCACAGGAATGAATTGCTTAAATTTTCAACTTGTTTATTAAAACAGGCTTCATAAACACTGACTCAATGGTCCTCTGCGGCCACTCACAAAGATGGTCACATGCTGGACCTTATCTTCACCCGATTCTGTTCCCTCACTAATTTCAATAACTCACCCCTCCCCCTGTCTGACCACAACCTACTGACATTCACCTCCCTCTCCTCTCCTACTGCGCAACCCCCGCTCCATAAACTCGCTCACCCTCGCAGGAATCTCAAACACCTCAATTTACAATCACTCTTTGAATCCCTTCTCCCTCTTACAGACATAGCTTCCCTTCATGACACAGATGCTGCTGCCACTTTTTATAACACCACAATAACAGCAACGCTTGATTCGGCTGCCCCCTCACACAGAGCAAAACTCGAACAATCAACAGGCAGCCCTGGCTCACAAGCCTGACCAAAGAACTGAGACGGATTTCCAGGGCCGCTGAGCGGAGATGGAAGAGAACCCATTCTACTGAGCACTTCAACGCATACAAGCAGTCCCTTGCCAGCTTTAAGTCCATGCTCTCTGCCGCAAAATAAACTTACTTCACATCTCTCATATCCTCCCTGTCTCACAACCATAAACAGCTCTTCAACACTTTCAATTCTCTACTCCGTCCCACAGCACCTCCTCCCCCTCCTCTCATTTCTGCCGAAGACTTTGCCTCCTTCTTTAAGCAGAAGATCGACACGATCAGACAAAACTTTGGCCCGCAGCCCTCAATGCCCCTCTTAGCCACTCAGCCCTGTTCTGCAAAAGTCAGCTTCTCCACCATGACAGAAGATCAGCTCTCCACCCTCCTGTCAAGATCACACCTCACCACTTGTGCCCTCGACCCACTCCCGTCTCACCTCATCCCTAACTTGGCCACAGTCCTCATCCCATCTCTAACACACCTTTTCAACCTTTCACTTACAAATGGTGTCTTTCCCTCATCCTTCAAACATGCCTCAATCACACCCATCCTCAAAAAGCCCTCCCTTGACCAATCCTCTGTGTCTAACTATTGCCCAATATCTCTTCTCCCTTATGCCTCAAAACTACTGGAACAGCATGTATATCTTGAACTGTCCTCCCACCTCTCCTCCTGTTCCCTCTTTGACCGGTTACAATCTGGCTTCCGACCGCATCACTCAACTGAAGCTGCCCTAACTAAAATCACTAACGACTTACTAACCGCCAAGAGCAAGCAAAACTACTCTGTCCTCCTTCTCCTGGACCTGTCCTCTGCCTTTGACACCGTAGACCATTCCCTCCTGCTACAGACTCTCTCATCTCTTGGCATCACAGACCTGGCCCTATCCTGGATCTCATCATACCTAACAGACCGAACATTTAGTGTCTACCTCTCACACACCACCTCCTCTCCTCGCCCCCTGACTGTTGGTGTTCCCCAAGGCTCTGTCCTAGGACCCCTACTATTCTCCATCTATACCTTCGGCTAGGGACAGCTCATAGAATCCCACAGTTTGCAGTATCACCTCTATGCCGATGACACGCAGATCTACCTATCTGGACCTGACCTCGCCTCCTTACTGACTGAAATCCCACAATGTCTGTTTGCTATCTCAGCCTTCTTCTCTGCTCGCTTTCTCAAACTGAACATGGACAAAACAGTATTCATCATCTTTCCCCCATCTCACTCTACCCCTCCACCAGACCTATCCATCAATGTCAACGGCTGCTCTCTTTCCCCAATCCTGTACACTCGGTGCCTTGGGGTGATCCTCGACTCTGCGCTCTCTTTCAAACCACATATCCAAGCGCTCGCCTCCTCCTGCCGCCTCAAACTCAAAAATATTTCCCGGATCCGCTCATTCCTCAACCATGAAACCACAAAAACACTGGTGCATACTCTTATCATCTCCCGCCTCAACTACTGCAACCTCCTACTCTCTGGCCTCCCCTCTAGCACTCTGGCTCCACTCCAGTCCATCCTACACTCTGCTGCCCGACTAATACACCTGTCTCCCCGCTATTCCACAGCCTCCCACCTATGCCAGGCCCTTCACTGGCTTCCTATCACCCAGAGGCTCCAATTCAAAACCGTAACCATGACATACAAAGCCATCCACAACCTGTCTCCTCCATACTTTTGTGACATGGTCTCTAGGTACCTATCCGCACGCAACCTTCGATCATCTCAGGATCTCCTTCTCTACTCCCCCCTTATCTCTTCTTCCCACAACCGCATACAAGACTTCTCCCGTGCTTCCCCCATACTCTGGAACTCCCTGCCGCAACACATCAGACTCTCACCATCAGCGGAAACCTTCAAGAAGAACCTGAAGACCCACCTGTTCGACAAGCCTACAGCCTAAAATGATCCTCGGTCTACTGAACCACAGCATGACCTGCTCTATCCTCTCCTACTGTATCCTCACCCATCCCTGCAGACTGTGAGCCCTCGCGGGCAGGGTCCCCTCTCCTTATGTACTTGTGTGTCCCTTGTCTTACACATGTTTACTATACATGTCTATATTTCCCCTTTTCACATGTAAAGCGCCATGGAATAAATGGCGCTATATAAATGCATAATAATAATAATAATAATAATAATAAACCAGTGCAAACAAAAGAAATATACATTTTCAGTCTTCTTGACAAAAAACAAACAGCACTCACTAAAATTCTTATTACTGTGCTGTCTCCCACATAGGAAACATGATTGAGTTCTGTTTACCAAGAGCCCAGCTCTGAAGGTCAGCTCCCAACCAGAGTACACAGACCAATATTAAGTTCAAAGGCTTCACTTTTACCTTCTGGATCCCTCCCTAGGGTGCAGATATGGTAAACAGCTATCCCAACTGTCCAACTCTTCAGCTGCTCATAATACACCTGGGCCTGTCATGGCCAATAAACCCCTCTCAGGATATAACATGCTGGAGGAAAACCTACAGGTTTATTTCAATGAAGCTAGTTACCTCAGTGAAACATAATCTCATGTCTTGCACATTACCAGTGACCCTCTTACATATTCCGCCCCCTGCCCAAAGCTGGATGGTTTGCCACCTTTAGTCACTAGACAGGGAAGCCTCAAGAGGGCTTCTGTGTTTCAATCTAGTTTCCCTGGCCTATTCTCCACTTGGAAGCTAAAATCCTGGAGTGTCAGAAACCACTTAGTCACCCATGTCAGGGGCACATGGTTTGACACTAACATGAATGTTCGGTCCTTCTGGTAGTACTGGAAAGTGTCATCTGACCATTTTGAAAGTTTCCTATTTAGGTAAAGGATTGGATGTTCCTCTCCACTTATTTCCTGTGACAACATGGCTTCCAACTTGACTTCTTAAGCATCCATTTGGTCCACAAATTTCTTCGTGAAGTCCGGTGTGACCAAGACCGGCTATTTACACGGGGCTAGCTTCAACTCCTGAAAAGCCATTTAAACTTTGGAAGTCCACTTGGCCATCGATGACTTTGTGCCTTTAAGGAGGTCGATCAGGGGTAGGGCCCTCATGGCAAAATTCGTGATGAACCGCCTACTGTAACCCACAATTTCTAGAAAAGCCCTAAACTGTTTCTTGGAGGCTTTTTGCTGTCAATTTTGGTTTACCTCCTCCTTATTCTCCTGCCAATTCACTTTGCCTCTACCAACAATACAGCCTAGGTATTTGGCCTCTTTCGTCCCCATGACGCTCTTGTTTTAGTTTATGGAAAACAGCACTTCCCACAGTGCATTCAGTTTCACCTGGATCATCTGCAGATAATTTTCCCAATCAGGGCTGAATATCACAGCATCGTCTAGGTAAGCTGTGGCATATTTTCTGTGAGGATTTAGGACCTTGTCCATGGGCCTTTGGAAAGTGGCTGTTGTTCCTTGCAGACCAAAAGACATCCTGATGTATTAGAAACACAACAAAAGAAATAGACTTATTAAGTCTTCGTGATATAAACCAAACAGCACTCGTTATGGTCCTTATAACTGCAGGAAGCAGGATTCAGCTCAGCTTACCAAGAGCGTAGCTCTGGAGGTCAGCTCCCCTCCTGAGTACACAGAACATCTATTAAGTCCCAAGGTTTCACTTTTACTATCTGAACTCCTCCCTAGGGTGAAGATATGGTGAACAGCTGTCATACCCAACTATTCAGCTGTTCATAATAGACCTGGAAATGTCATGGCCGATTAACCCTTGGGGCAAAACTTCCAGGATTATATTACTGAAGCTGATAACCTCAGTGAAACATATCTCCCCTCCACCACAATACCAGTGACCCTCTTACAATGGCTATGTGCATTGCTGGCTATATACTGTATTCATGGCTATGTGCACTGCTGGGCATGAACTGTATACATGGCTATGTGCATTGTAAGGTAGATATTGCATACCTTAGAGCTATAGTCATGCCACCAGTGTATCCATTGCTTACATTCACTACCCTTAGGCTCATAATGCCACTATAAAACCTGCAGAACACAGGAGATACTTAGAGTTACCATTATAACCATAATGAAAAGTTATATTGGTCCACATCAGAATAATCTAAGAGTGAACTGTGGATCCTGGATCATTGGCTGCTGATCCTTACATCTCAGTGCTGCCCTCTGGTGGTGAAGGCTCAGCACAAATGCATACGTTAATAAACAGTAGCAGCGTGTCTACAGGGCGAGCAGGTAGCTGGTTCTAACATTATGATATAGAACACTTTCCGAAAACATTTTATTACTTTGTGTCCCATCCATTTCCCTTGGTGCTTAGCTAAGCAGCCTGCCATTGCTAATCCTATTACGTGGTGAGGAGCTGTACTAGATTCCACTTCACACTTGTCATTCATCTCATTATGTTCCTGAAGTATAGATACAAGAAATCTAGTCCCATTTTACAGTTTCTGAGAATTTCTTGGTTCTTTATTTCATATGATGGTAAAATTCTGCAATCTGGTGCAAGGAAAAAAAATCAGTAATGCATTAGTTCTATTTCACAGGTTTATATCCACTGTCGCTGAGCAGCTTGGTGCAATGTTACAGCACAATTTTATTGATGGAGTTTATATAGACATTTGCTTATACTAGTTTTCATTTCCATCTATTTCATATCCTCAAAGCCTTTGGTCCAGATGAGCAGTTCTTGAGCAGCAAGGGCAGATAGCGCTGGGAGCAGCAGGAAAGCCGAGCTGGGAAGAAGTAGTGTCGAAGACGTAATAGGCTCTACAAGAGATGCCAAACTGTTGCAACTTACAGTATTTGGGAAAACGATGATTGATGTAGCAGAGTTGGAGCAGCGATGACTGATGTAGCAGAGTTGAAACAACGTTGATTGATGTAGCACAGCTGGAATGGTATTTACTGTTATTGCACAACTGGAAGAGCAGTGAATGATGTAGCACGGCTGGAACAGCGTTGACTGATGTATCACAGCAGGAGCTGATATGTTGTGCAGGGGTGGAGAGGATAACGTTGCACCTCTCTGGAATCCCCTGCTATTTTAAATGTATGAAAATATATTGTATCAATCTGAAGGTGGCAGTTCATGCTAGTCAAATGTGAAGGGGCTAAATATAGGACCTGCCCCAAAATAGGGAGGAATGTAAGGGTGTGACAGAGACTGTCATATACTTGCCCCTTAAGACAACAATACTGAGGTGAGGAGATGAAGCGGAGAGATGAATGGGTGAGGACTGAACTGGGAAGTCCCTGGGGAGGAGCAGTTGCTGGTCAGATGACCCATGGCTTCATCCAGTTTTTAATCCCAATCAGAAATATGGCTTCATCCGCAAGGTCAGAACCCAAGACCGGGTTTATGGCAATTCCAGCTCCACGCAATTTAAATGTATCCCACAACAGTGGCACCTGGTGACTTTTGTTAAAGTGGATGGGCATAGGAGGTGGTATGCGGTAGCTGTCACCCTAGTCCTTCCTGAAGAGGATCAGAGGGCAGCAGAAGTTCAGGAGGCCATGAGACTGCAGCCAGCAGCCGCCCCTCATGCCACCATCCACCAGGTCATTGAGCCCTGTTTCTCAGCAGAAACCCAAGCCACCAAGCCCCGTGCCTCAAGAACCAGAAGTGAGAATCTGGAAGGGTAGTGGAGAGTCCTGTGGCAGTGATTCTTCCTCAGGCTGAGGCTCAGGGATCCAGTGATGGTGAAGCCATGGGCACCACAATCTTTGTGTACCAGGACCTGCGATCAGCCACTTATGTTGGGAGAACAAGGGCTCAGGGAAACATGGGTCGACTGTGGGAGAAAGTTAAAAATGGTGACCGTAATTTAAAGTGTGAGATGTAAGTGCTTGTTGCACATCTAATGGGACAGGAGGCCTTAACTGTGCAGGAGTCAGCCGGTGCTGGCCAGAATTGGCAGTAAGTTTGTTTGTTTAGGCCCTCCATGGTATTTTGCACACCCCCCTGCGGGATAGCAGGACTGTGAACTCTTAAAGGGCCTGAAACCCTTGTGGTCCTATGGACTGTATGCAACTGCCTCCTGGACTGCCTCATGGACTCTGTACCATTGTTCCCATGGATTCTGCCCCCCATTTTTCATGAACTTTTTTCCCAGGGACTGTTGGACAGTACCGTGCATATTAAAGGGACTGTAGTTCACAAATGGGGAGAGGAAGGGAACGTATGACCTGAGGATCGAGCCAAGTCAGAACTGTAAGGAAAGTATGGAATGTACTGATAGAGCTGTTGTAATGCCTCCCTCAGCAGCTGCTCGACAACTTCCGCAGCCTCACACAGCAGCTGCTCGACAATCCCTACAGCCTCACACAGCAGCTGCTCGTCACTCTCCACAGCCGCACACAGCAGCCGCTCGTCACTCTCCACAGCCGCACACAGCAGCTGCTCGTCACTCTCCACAGCCGCACACAGCAGCTGCTCGACAATTCTCTCAGCTACACACAGTAGCTGCTTGACTTCGTACACAGGCCCGGGTACCTTCACTTTCTTTCGTTGACAAATGAACGTCCCTCATGGCTGTGTCACTGTGGCTGCCCTAGGCCTACCAGCACAGCGTTTCACCAGTCCGAGTCCGTTCAGTTTAGTGGTACCCCAGGCTGTCTCTGACTGCGGCCTCTCTTTGCTCTCTGTCTGAGGCCTCTGCTGTCTCTGTCTGCAGCTAATCCTGTCAGGGCCACCCCCCGTAACTGGCACAACTGTCAGTCCTCTCAGGAACTTCCTTTTTCCTCAGCCGTGCTTCTTGTTTCCTGTGCTCCCTTCGCTGACTGACTTCCAGAACCTTCCATCTGCCTTTTATCACCTTCTGCTCTGGTAACTCCGCCCCCATGACTCAACGGTTTTTCTTAGCCAATGGCTGGTGTTCAGTCCTAACCTACAACCCTACAACTCTCCACTGCCCTCTAATGGTCAAACCCCAACACTACGCTTCGTTCTCTTTATCTACAGCTGTTTTCCATCTCTCACTCCTACACTGCCTTACACCCTTTGCCTTCCTATCACAGACAGGTTCGTCCGTCAGTCCACCTTCCCTACATCAGGTTCACTGGAGCAGTGGAAATGGGGTCATTTTGCCCTGTGGAAAAATGGACAACCCGATGTGACTGCCAGGTTGAAGTGGAGAAGACTGTGCCTCTGAACCATTTAGTGGGTATTATTGTGAGGATCACAGGGCCAATGTTGAGAAAGTAACTTGAACTCTAAGTTCTAGGGTCCCAACCGAGTGAGACTGACGTCAAGGCTGACAAAAAAAAGTCACTTTTTGTCCCTGGATGAAGGGAGTGCTAATGTTTTGTGCATTCAATGTAGGAATGTATTTGATGCATTTTAGGAGTGCTTTGCTGTCTTGCAGGTTCTGTTATGGTCAGCGACGACCATTTTGAAAGAGGGGAGAAATGCAAGAATGTGACTGAGAATGTTGTGCACCTGCCCCTGATAACAATTGTAGTGTGAATATTGACTTCGGTTTTAGTGTGTTTTATTTTTGGATGTGAAATGTGAAAAATGTAATATAAATTGCATAGAGTGATCTAGGTACTGATGGTGCTGTGTGGGTTCAGTAACTTAACGCCTGATGTAACTCTGGTGCACTCAGATCAGTGGTAGGTAAAACTGTAAAACATAGTTTAGTGCTTAGTAAGTAATAGATAGGAACATTCAGATAGGTAAGGCAATAGTAAGCCTTTTTAGTGTGCGGTAAAAGGAATAGTGTAGGATACTTATAAATGTTTGGGACCAGTTAGGTATGGTAGGGGGTGGGATCATGTTAAAAAGGGAATCATTTTCTTGTTTAGTTAGTCAAATGTAGTGTGAGGTTCGTGACAAGTGGAAGCTCAAGGTGCAGTGGGATTGAGGCACATGGGATACACAACTTTCTGGCAGCATGAGGTTGTATTAGATTTCCTGCTGACCTGAACTAGGCACTGGGAAGTGTGGTTTAAATTCTCTCATACAGAGGAAGCTGGATGGGGAAACACATGATGGAAATGTAAAGAATCTCGGGATTGCTGTGCTGCCGGATGAGAAATCTTTGGGCTGACAGGAAGATCAAGCATAGGGATAATCTGAGCTGAATGTAAGCAAGAACTTGAGATGTACTGTGTTGATGAAACTGGAACAGTAGTGTGCTGTGCCCGATACTGCATATTAAGGACTGATGGACTTGAGCTGTCTAGTAAAATTGAACTTGTTATAATGAACCAGGTATCCAGTAATGTGTGCGACTGGTCCTGGACCTAAGGAAGTGTATGCAGAGGAGGCCTGTGGCATGCAAGTGAGTACAATGCACTGTACACAGCAGGACACAAATGGACTGGGACACTGTGTGTTTGTTAAGTGCTAGGGTGTGAAAAAGTAGCAGCTCGTCCAAGACAAATACCCTGGGCGCCTTACAGGAGGATTGGGAACCTGTGTGTCATTTCCTGTTTTCTAGTTAGTAATGGGTAGCAGAGAGAAGAAGAAAGGACACCCTGAGTGGAAGGTGATCATCTTTGGGTGTGTGTGTGTAAGAGAGTCAGGGCCTAGCTGTTATGAATGAGTCACCGTAGGAGGCAAAAACAGAAATGCTAGCTAAGTCCAGAAAACCAGAGAAGTTGGCAGCTATCGGATTGCAGACCCCTGAACCTATCAACACAACTAGCAGTAGCCGTGGGGGGTTCCTACGATGCCCTAGACCCCTCGATCATAGCCTGAGGACTATATAGCCTAAAGACAGAAAGGGAAATCTAAACTGCCCCAGAGCATACCCCAAAGCAAAAGGCAGCCCCCAACATATAATGACGGTGAAGCAAGAAGAAAGAACACTAACACAGACAGAAAGATAGACTGAGCAAAGATGGGGCCCAAGCTAACTAGATAGGAAAGGACAGGAAGGCTGCTGTCTGCAATCCGTGAAAAACCCTATGAAGATAAGAGCCAACAAACTGACAGTGAAAAAGGCCCTGAAGACGCTAGGCTTCAAAAAGGCTATGTCAGTACTCAGGAATATTCTGAGGACAGAGCAACCGGCAAAAGGAGATTCAGCTAACCCCAGCAGGGAATGGCAGAATCCAGAACAGCAAGGCAAACAAAACACAAATGCTAACAGGCAAAGCAGAAAACTTAGCTTTAGAGGAGCAGGAATCAGACTGGTCTCCTAGAAGTCAACAGAGAAATCACCCGCAGGGCAGGAGAGCGTCGGCAGCCTTATATCCAGTCCGTGACTCCACTCAGCCAGTCATCATCATTAGGCTCAGGTGCCTGATAATCAGGCTCATTACCTTCCTTTACCAGAATAGGGAGTTCACCAGACCTCAGTGACGAAGGGGAAAATGAACTCACAACAGTACCTCCCCCTTGAGGAGGGGTCACCGAACCCTCAACCACGCCACCAGGGCGATCAGGGTGAGCCAGATGAAAGGCACACACCAATCTTTTGGCATGAATATCAGAGGCAGAGACCCAGGAATTATCCTCCTGACCATAACCCTTCCACTTAACCAAATACTGGAGTCTCGTCTAGCCAGACGGGAATCCAGTATTTTCTCTACCTCATATTCCATGTTACCTTCAACCAATACAGGGTCCGGAGGTGCCACCCCAGGAACAACTGGTTCAACAAACCTCTTCAACAAGGACTTATGGAACACATTATGGATCTTAAATGTGACAGGAAGAGCCAAACGAAAAGAGACCGGATTAATAATCTCCAAAATCCTGTAAGGTCCAATAAATCTAGGCTTAAACTTAGGAGAAGCCACCTTCATAGCAATATTTTTTGATGATAACCACACCATATCACGAATATTAAACTGGGGACCAATGGTCCTATGTCGATTGGAAAACCGCTGGGCCTTTTCCTGGGAGAGAGATAACTTATCCACCACTTGGTCCCAGATCTGGTGCATTCTCTCCACCACAGTGTCAACACCTGGGCAGGCAGAAGGCTCCACCTGCCCTGAAGAAAATCGAGGATGAAACCCAAAGTTACAAAAAAAAGGTGACATCAAAGTGGCAGAACTAGCTCTATTATTTAAAGCAAATTCGGCCAAGGGCAAAAATGAAACCCAATCATCCTGATCAGCGGAAATAAAACATCTCAAATACGACTCCAAGGTCTGGTTTGTTCTCTCTGTCTGCCCATTGGTCTGAGGGTGAAAAGCAGAGGAGAAGGACAACTGAATTCCCAGCTTGGAACAGAAAGTCCTCCAAAATCTAGACACAAACTGAACTCCTCTGCCAGATATAATGTTCTCAGGAAGCAAACCACCTGTTGTAAAAACAGGGGCACCAACTCAGAGGAAGACGGCAACTTAGGGAGTGGTACAAGATGAACCATCTTAGAGAACCTATCACAAATCACCCAAATAACAGTCATTCTTTGAGAGACCGGCATATCAGAGATGAAATCCATTGAAATATGGGTCCATGGCCTCCTGGGGACCGGCAAAGGCATCAACAACCCACTAGAGCGAGAACAAGATTTAGACCGGGAGCAAGTCCCACAGGACTGCACAAAATTCCTGACATCATGAGACAAGGTGGGCCACCAAAAAGAACGACTCACCAGATCTCTAGTACCAAAAATACCTAGATGACCAGCCAATGCAGAGCAATGAACTTCAGACATCACTCTCTTCTTCCACTGGTCAGGAACATACAACTTTCCACTGGGACAACGCTCAGGTTTGTCCTCCTGGAACTCTGGCAGAGCAAGTCTCAAGTCAGGCGAGATGGCAGAAAGAACTACCCCTTCGCCTAAGATGGTAGCAGGCTTGGTCACCACAGGAGAATCAGCAAAGAAGCTCCTAGAGAGGGCGTCTGCCTTGACATTCTTAGTTCCAGGAAGAAAAGAGACCACAAAATCAAAACATGTAAAAAACAAGGCCCACCTAGCCTGTCTAGGGTTCAAGCGTTTAGCCGACTCTAGGTAAATCAAATTCTTGTGGTCAGTGAGGACCACAACTTGATGTTTAGCTCCCTCCAACCAATGTCTCCACTCCTCAAATGCCCATTTCATGGCCAACAGTTCCCGATTCCCCACATCATAGTTACGTTCAGATGGAGAGAACTTTCGGGAAAAGAAAGCACAGGGATTCATTTTAGATGTTACAGGATCCTTTTGGGACAAAACAGCTCCTGCACCAATCTCAGAAGCATCCACCTCTACCTGGAACGGGAGTGAGACATCAGGTTGCCGCAAAACCGGGGCGGAGGTAAATCTTTGCTTCAGCTCCTGAAAGGAAGCAACAGCCGGAGACCAATTCAACACATCAGCACCCTTCTTAGTCAGATCAGTCAATGGCTTGGCAATACTAGAAAATTGTGCTATAAATTTCCGATAAAAATTAGCAAAACCCAAAAACTTCTGGAGGGCCTTCAAAGAAGTGGTCTGAACCCAATCATAAATGGCCTGTACCTTGGCCGGGATCATTTCAATAGTTGACGGAGACAAAATAAATCCCAAAAATGAAATCCTCTGTACTCCAAAAAGGCATTTCGATCCTTTGACATACAGGGAATTCTCCCTCAAGATACGGAACACAGTCCGAATATGTTCCACATCAGAATCCCAATCCTTGGAGAAGATCAAAATATCATCCAGATAGATAATCAAAAATTTATCGACAAAGTCTCGGAAAATATCATTCATGAAGCACTGGAAGACAGAAGGGGCATTAGTGAACCCAAAAGGCATCACCAGGTACTCAAAATGTCCCTCCGGAGTATTAAACGCCGTCTTCCTTTCATCCCCCTGCTTAATGCGGATAAGATTATACGCCCCCCTGAGGTCAAGCTTGGCAAACCAGCAAGCACCTCTAACTCTAGAGAATAGATCCAAAATCAGGGGTAACGGATACTGATATTTAATAGTAATTTTGTTGAGGGCACGATAATCAATACAAGGCCTTAAAGAACCATCCTTTTTGGCCACAAAAAAAAAAACGGCACCTAAGGGTGAAGAGGATGGTCTAATATGACCCTTCTCCAACGCCTCCTTAATATAGGATCGCATAGCCTCTTGCTCGGGTACAGATAAATTGAAGAGCCGACCCTTGGGAAATTTACACCCCGGGCTCAGTTCAATTGCACAGTCATAACTCCTATGAGGAGGCAAAGATGCAGACTCATTCTCACTAAATACATCATAAAAGTCCGCCAAATAGTCAGGAACATCATGCGACTGAGGAGAGGTGGAAAAAACCGGAGCCTCACTAAAGGCACACCGACAACCCCAACTCCCCACAGACACAGATTTCCAATCCAAAACTGGATTATGAATTTGCAACCAGGGAAACCCCAGAACAACGGCATCATGCAGACCATGCAACACCAAAAATCTGCAATTTTCTTGATGGTCTGGGGCGACCCGCATGACCACCTGGTCCAAAACTGAGGTTTATTTTTTGCCAAAGGAGTAGCATCAATCCCCCTCAAAGGGATAGGCGTCTGCAGAGGTGTCATCGGAAATCCACAACGTTTAGCAAAATCCAAGTCCATTAGGTTTAACGCTGCTCCTGAATCCACAAAAGCCTTGGCGGAAAATGTGGACAGGGAGCAGATCAGATTAATTGCCAGAAGAAACTTAGGTTGAACAACACCAACAGAAAACGTGTGTGCAAAGCATTTCTCTCGTTTAGGACAAACAGAAATAATATGCGAGGCATCTCCACAGAAAAAACAAAGCTCATTATGCCTTCTGAACTCCCGACGTTGCGCCCTAGACAAAACTCTATCACATTGCATAGGTTCAGACGTCTGTTCAACCGGTGGCAACACCTCTCGTGCAATCCTGCGTTCACGTAAACGCCGATCAACCTGAATGGCTAATGACATAGAATCGTCCAGACCAGAGGGAACAGGAAATCCCACCATAGTATCTTTTACGGCTTCTGACAAACCCTTCCGAAAGAGAGCAGCCAAGGCATTATCATTCCAGGTAGTAAGGACTGCCCACTTTCGGAACTTTTGACAGTACAACTCTGCAGAATCTCGACCCTGGTTCAATGCCAACAGGGTCTTTTCAGCCTGATCAATAGCATTAGGTTCGTCATACAACAACCCCAAGGCTTGAAAGAATGCGTTCACATTAGTCAGAATAGGATCATCTGGTTTCAAAGAAAACGCCCAATCCTGGGGATCGCCACGCAGCAAAGAGATGACAATTTTATCCTGCTGCGAGGAGCTCCCTGACGAGTTAGGCTTCAAGGCAAAAAATAATTTACAATTATTTTTGAAACTCAAAAATTTAGATCGATCCCCAAAAAATACATCAGGTGTAGGGATCTTTGGTTCAACAGCATGCGAACGAGCTAGATAGGCGGAAATTCCCCGCACTTCCGCAGCGAGCTGCTACACATGATCAGACAATTGCTTTATCTCCATTGAGAGAAAAAAAAAATTCCCCTACGGCCTCAGAGATATAGAGGAAAGAATATACAGACTCTTTTTTTTTTTTTTTTTTTTTAAACACAATACTTTCCTTCTGTTGAGTACCCTAGGATCTGCGGTATGGCGGGTGATTCTGTTATGAATGAGTCACCATAGGAGGCAAAAACAGAAATGCTAGCTAAGTCCAGAAAACCAGAGAAGTTGGCAGCTATCGGATTGCAGACCCCTGAACCTATCAACACAACTAGCAGTAGCCGTGGGGGGTTCCTACGATGCCCTAGACCCCTCGATCACAGCCGGAGGACTATTTAGCCTAAAGACAGAAAGGGAAATCTAAACTGTCCCAGAGCAGACCCCAAAGCAAAAGGCAGCCCCCAACATATAATGACGGTGAAGCAAGAAGAAAGAACACTAGCACAGACAGAAAGATAGACTGAGCAAAGATGGGGCCCAAGCTAACTAGATAGGAAAGGACAGGAAGGCTGCTGTCTGCAATCCGTGAAAAACCCTATGAAGATAAGAGCCAACAAACTGACAGTGAAAAAGGCCCTGAAGACGCTAGGCTTCAAAAAGGCTATGTCAGTACTCAGGAATATTCTGAGGACAGAGCAACCGGCAAATGGAGATTCAGCTAACCCCAGCAGGGAATGGCAGATTCCAGAACAGCAAGGCAAACAAAAACAAAACACAAATGCTAACAGGCAAAGCAGAAAACTTAGCTTTAGAGGAGCAGGAATCAGACTGGTCTCCTAGAAGTCCACAGAGAAATCACCCGCAGGGCAGGAGGGCGTCGGCAGCCTTATATCCAGTCCGTGACTCCACTCAGCCAGTCATCATCATTAGGCTCAGGTGCCTGATAATCAGGCTCATTACCTTCCTTTACCAGAATAGGGAGTTCACCAGACCTCAGTGACGAAGGGGAAAATGAACTCACAACACCTAGCCCTTTAAATGTTGATGCTACTGTTTACATGTACATAATTGCCATATTTGCATGTGTTGTATTTATGTATCTTTGTATTATGTGTAAGCTGTATATACGTGTTTATTGCCATATTGTATTATTTGTAATTTAGGTTAGGGAAAAAGCCACTAGATGGGGGCACTGAGTACACTGCATAGGGAAGCGTAGTTGAGGACATTTTAGAGGTTAATTGTAGTAGTGGTAGCTGGGGAATAAGGTAGACAGATTTCCTGGTTATAGTCAGCCGGGGGTAGACCCCTGGTGTGTTTAGGTGGCCTTGGGGCCTGAGCTGCTTAGCTATCACACAACGTTCCCAAGCACAGAAGCCCAGCCATCCATAGAAAGGAGTGGAAGTGTAGGAGAGAGAGCCTCAGAGTAAGGGCCCGCTGCATAACCGGGCCGGAACTAAGGGGGCTGTCACCTAGGTTCCCAGAGGGTCTGTTCCTGGAGGAAATAGTTACAGGCTGGGACAGAGGCTCTTCCAGAACATGTGGGGGCGGAGCGACTATAAAAGGAGGACAGGAGACCAGTAGGAGGCACTGGCAAGGAGACGAGGAGCAGGCAGGAGGACTCTAGGTGGCACTGGAGAGCAAAAGCAAGCCAGCGTCTTCCAGACAGAAAGGATGGGGGCCCCCCTAACCCAGGGAAAGGACGGTACCGAGTGACGCCAGGAAGAGAAACAACGCGACCCACGACCGCCACTGCCCCTCTCCATACCACGGCTGCGGCCTGCGCGCTGAGCCCCGTGGCCGCCACTGCCCCGCTCCATACCGTGGCATGCACACTGAGACCCACGGCCAGCACTGCCCCGCTCCATACCGTGGCTGCGGCCTGCACGCTGGGACCCACGGCTGCCACTGCCCCGCTCCATACCGCGACTGTGGCCTTTGCGCCAAGACCCGCGGCTGCCACTATCCCACTTGAGACCGTGGCTGCGGCCTGTATGCCGAGACCCGCGGCCACCGCCACCTTGTCTCTCAGAGGGGCTGCCCCAATGGCTGGAAACCCTCCTGAGGCCTGCTGCGCCCTTTCTGCATCTGGGAGTAGTAATGCCCGAAACCTGCGATAACTCCTTGTTGGCTGGGCCCAGCAGCTGAGACGCCGAACAGACATCTCCCAGACAACCACTCTACAGGATGTCAGAGATTGATAAGTGACACTTTGTTGATCGTTAATTATAGTCCAAGGACCCGTAGTCGGCCATATCGCGGCCATAAAGCTACTGGCACTTGCCGTATTATCTGTTATTGTGTTGTTGGTGTAACAGTGTTTAGCTTCCCTGCGTGGAAAACTATGAGTTTTACCGCCGTTATGCCATATAATCTGTATATAAAGTTTGAGTTTGCACTTACTCCGTCTCTGGCTCGTCACTGCATACTGCGTACCTGTGAGTACCACAAATGTAATAGGGAAGAGAAGAATGCAGTGCATGGTATCCGCAGCAACGCAGTGAAGAAGTCAATGAAGAAGTTACTGATGAAGTTATTGAAGAAGTTTGGGTGCTGAAGCTGTAGTGGGCCTTCAGCAAGTGCGCGGGCAGGATAACCAAAAGCGGGTGGACGACCTAGGAGATGATTATTTCCGTGTCTGGGCTGAAGTCAGTTTCAGGGAGAGAGGTTGAAGTGCCGTTTTCACCAGGCTCCTCATCCCATTGTAACTTTGTGACCTATTCCAGTGAAGTAGAAGAAGTAAGGGAAAGTTGAAAAATAATGCATTGCTGGTACTGTGACAAGTGTGCTGGAAGTGTTATGGATGTGTTGTGTCCTAAAGAGCATAAATCCGTTATGTTTAAAGTTGCTTTGGACTCTGCCTCCTGTCCTTTAAGTGAATGGAAGATCGGGGAACACAGCAGGGAAGAAGCAGCTGACAGCACAGTGAATATGGATTATGCTGACCTGATTGCAACCCGGCCATATCTTTACATGTGTGTGAAGAAATCAGGAAGAGGGAGCCAGAGCAAGAGAATTCCAGTGGTGCCAGTGTGTTCCCTTAAGCAATGGTAAGTTGGGAGACATAGGGCAGGAAACTTCTATGAAGGTATATAAAGAACCATTGGGAATGTCTTACTGTCGGCCAGGCTTTAGAAGCTGAGGTCAGAGAGACAGAGTCAGCAAGGCTGGGGCACGTTTAGTAAGGTGACAGCCAGAGATGAGTCCTTATGTGATTCTCAAGAAGTGGCTACTGAAGTGTAGTGGTTATAATAAAAAGCACAACTTTAGGTGACACTATACTGGGGTGGAGGTCCTCAACCTAACCTGGAATTGTGCCATAATCGCTAATTCACCAAATGTGACGCTGTCCATAACCAACGGTAAGATGCCTCTGTATTGTACAGAACATAGTGAGCTCATTTCCTGCTAATCCCAGGATTTTAATTTGGTTGTCACTAAAAAGGACTTTGTTTTTACGAGTTATTGTGGTTTCCTTATCGTAGTATCAAAGGAAACCGGTTTTGCGCAAAGCGTAAAAGAGCTGAACTGGGAGGTGTTCGCAACAGAAACACGGCTGCACACACGCCAGGTCAGGATCCTGTTTTTCAATAGCAGGCTGGGCCTCATTAAAGGCTACTGCCCCAAGTCATGTTACAATTGTACAACTGGAACAGCAATAACTGATGTAGTATAGCTGGAACAGTATTCACTGATGAACACATGTTGACTGCCCCTTAACAATGGTAACTACCGGATTGAGTGTTGGTCTGGGAGCCACACTTTTACTCGGGATCCTCTTTCAGGTGCAGTGCGATTTAAACTCACTGAACCTATTCGGCCACCACAATTGACTTACAAACTGTGACACACATCATCTGCATTTTGGGTTAATTAGCAAATATCTAATTTTTGCATGTAGAATTAGCCCTTTTATATGGCCAGTGTACCCCATATACATATGAACTTAATGGGTTCCCTCTTCACTTATAACTTTTTATATTTTGTTTTTATTAGTTTTATGTATTGTGTGCACCTTTTCTGTATTTCTACTGCACACCAACTTGTGTTTTCAATAAAGTTTTTTTTGTTCTATTTCAAATTTTGCAAACAATTTATTAACCCTTACATCTGATCCCCCCATTTTGGTTTTTCTTGTTAACTACTGATTGGTTTAACTATAATGTCTCGCATGTACTGTATATGTGTATGTGACATTTTCAGGTTATCCTCAGTCCTTTCTGTGTGTTGATTCATTATTACAACTAGGTCGTGTACATTCCTATACATATATACTGTACATTCTCTCTATTCCTTGTCTGCTCCTTGCATGGTGCCTATAAAGTATGATGTCGACAGGCTGAGGCAGTTTGTATTAATATTATTTTGGGGTAGAAATGATTTTTCAATTGCTTTAATTTCAACTTCTTTAAGAGAACTGACTGAAAAAAAACAGCACTTGTGGAACCCCCTAAAATGGGCAGGACAAAAATGTTGGCACCTTTACAAAACTTTGGTTAAACAACTTTATTAAAAGCATGTTATGCTTGTTCAAACTCACCTGTGGCAAGTGACAGGTGTGAGTAATATTAAAATCACACCTGAAACCAGATAGAAAGGGGATATTTTGACTCAATCTTTGCATTATGTGTTTATGTGTGCCGCACCACGCATAGAGAATAGAAAAGGCAGAAGAGAACTGTCTGAGGACTTGAGAACCAAAAGTGTTGAACAATATCAACAATCTCAAGGTTACAAGTCCATTTCGAGAGATATTGATATTCTTTTGTAAAAGGTGTGAAACATAATCAAGAAATGTACAACTTATTGCACTACAACTAATCTCAAAGGATCCCAGGATATGGAAAGCAGAGAAAAATTCCTGAAAAGTTGCAATACAAGAATAGTGAATAAGCAACCTCAATCAAGTTCCAAAGAAATTCAAGAAATTCAAGCTGTCTTGCAGGCTCAGTATGCATCAGTGTTAATTAGTGATGAGTGAGTATACTCGTTGCTCAGGTTTTTCCGAGCATGTTCGGGTGACCTCCGAGTATTTTGGCGTGCTCGGAGATTTAGTTTCTGTCGACGCAGCTGCATGATTTGCGGCTGCTGGACAGCCTGAGTACAGGTGAGGAATGCCTGTTTGTTAGGGAATTTCCACATGTATTCAGGCTATCCAGTAGCCACAAATCATGCAGCTGAGACAACGAAAACTAAATCTCCGAGCACGCCAAAATAATCGTCGGACATGCGAGCATGCTCAGGAAAACCCAGGCAACGAGTATACTCGCTCATCACTAGTGTTAATGCAAACAATCTATCAACATTTAAATGAACTGAAACTCAATGGCAGAAAACCCAGGAGGACTCCACTGCTGACTCAGAGACACAAAAAGCTAGAATGCAGTTTTCCAAAATGTACGTGAGTGAGCTAAAATCCTTCTGGTAAAGTGGTTAGTGGACAGATGAGACAAAGATAGAGCTTTTTGTTAAGCACATCATTCTACTGTTTACCAAAAACAGAATGAGAGAAGAACACAGTACCTACAATCCAATATGATGGAGGGTCAAAGATGTTTTGAGGTTGTTTTGCTGCCTCTGGCACTGCGTGCCTTTACTGTGTGCAAGGCATCATGATATTTGAAGATTACAAAAAGATTTTGGGTTGCAATGTAGAGCCCAGTGTGAGAAAGCTACCTTTGCATACTAGGTCATGGGTCTTCCATCAGGAAAATGACACCAAATGTACTTAATGAAGCTCCCAGAAATGGATAGAAACAAATCCCTGGAGAGTTCTGAATTGGCCAGCAATGACTCCGGATCTTAATCCCATTGAACACTTGTGGAGAGATCTTAAAATTGCTCAAATATGAGAGGCCTGGAGCAGTTTGCAAAAGAAGAGTGATCCAAAATTCCAGCTGAGAGATGTAAGAAGCTTCATGGATATAGGAAACAATTGATTAGTTATTTATTCCAAAGGGTGCAATCAAATAATAAGTTGAAAGTGTCAACAGTTTTGTCCAGCCTATTTTTGGAGTTTTGTGTGAAACTATGTCCAATTTGCATTTTTTTTTTATTTGTTTTTAGTGTTATTCCAATACTCACAAAGGAAATGCATGTGTATAACAAAACATGTGTAATTGAAAATATTTTCTGGAAGAGTTTCAATAGAAAAGCAAAACTTAATATTTGGTACAGAAACCTTTGTTTGCAGTTACAGAGGTCAGACATTTCCTGTAGTTCTTGACCAAGTCTGCACACACTGCAGCACGGATTTTGGCCCACTCCTCCATACAGATCTTTTTCAGATCTTTCTGATTTTGGGGCTGTCACTGGACAACATTGATTATCAGCTCTCTCCAAAGATTTTCGGTTGGGTACAGGTCTAGAGTTTGGCTAGGCCATGCCAGTACCTTGAAATGCTTCTTATAGAGCCACTTCCCTGGCTGAGTGTTTCGGGTCATTGTCATGCTAGAAGACCCAGCTACAACCTATCTTCAATTCTCTTACTGAGGGAAGAGCTTGTTGGCCAAAATCTTGTGATACATGACTCCATCCATCCTCCCTTCAATATGGTGCAGTCGTACTGTCCCCTTTGCAGAAAAGCACCCCATAAGTATGATGTTTCCCCCACCATGTTCCATGGTTGGGATGGTGTTCTTTGGATTGTACTCATCCTTCTTCTTCCTCCAAACACGGCAAGTGGAGTTGATACCAAAATGTTCTACTGTATTTTGTCTTCTCCCATGGTTCTTCTGGATCAACCAGGCGGTCATTGATGAACTTCAAACGAGCCTGTACATGTGCTGGCATAAGCAGGGGGATCTTGCGTGCCCTGCAAGATTTTAATCCATGACTTCATATTGTGTTACTAGTGGTAATGTTTGAGACTGTGGTACCAGCTCTATTTAGGTCATTGAACAGCTCCTCCCCTATAGTTCTGGGATGATTTCTGACCTTTCTTAGTATCATCCTTACCCCATGAGGCATAATCAGTTAGAAACAACAATACTAATGTTTTAAATCAGGAAGAGTTCAGAAATCAATAGTTTGTAGAATAACCTTGATTTTTAAAAACAGCTTTCATGCGTCTTGGCATGCTTGCCACCAGTCTTTCACACTGCTTCTGGAGCAAAAATTTAGTTCTTCCTTGTTTGACGGCTTGTGACTATCCATCATCCTCTTGATTACATTTTCAATGAAGTTCAGGTCTGGAAAATGGGCTGCCCATGACAGGGTTTTGATGTGGTGGTCTCTCAATTTTTGCCAGAGCTGTATATATATGGCTGGCTAACCACACACCTCACACCTATGAGGGTGGTTTCAGCTACATAATATGATCATGGTTTGGGTCACATGATCGGTGTGTAAGGTCCTGGAAAGCCTGTGTAACGGGGTCTTCCAAGCTGGGGTACCTCTTTCAGTACCACCCCGTGTTTTCGGAGGTCCGCCCTGCGTTGGCTGGAGTCTGAATGAATGACTCTGGCTGGAATTTCTCTGAGTGCATGCGTGCATATAAAAGATCACTGCTTCTCCATGTATTTCCAGTCTGACCACACTTTACTCACAGGACACAGAATATCGCACAGATACAGAGGGCCGGCCAATAGACAAGCGTCAGGCCAGACATGCATTACAAAAGCCGCAGGTGGCCGGAGCCTGCGGATGTTTACTGTGGGAATTACAAAGGTGGGGGGAGGGCGGACACTGATGATACATTCGGGACATGCATCTCACATGGAACCTATTATATATACATATAACTGCACAACATATTTTGGTTGCTGAATGGTTCTGTAACACGGCTCCCCTTTTCAGCGACGCGATCGGCATACACAGTCTGATCCTCAACGGATCGGTTTGGGGATGACCGAAGTTTATGGGGTTGGTACAAGTTCCGTTTGTCAACTTAGTCCATCGGCGTTACCATTTTGTTTGCTGGGTCTGTAGTGGATGGTGAAGTCCAGAGGTTGTAGGGCTAAACTCCACCGCAGCAATCTGGCGTTGTCTCCAGAGACCCGATTAAGCCAGACTAGGGGATTATGGTCCGTTAGGAGGGAAAACTGTCGTCCATACAAACATGGTTGCAACTTCTTGAGTGCCCATACTACCGCCAGGCACTCCTTCTCGATGGCCGCATAGCTTACTTCACGGGGCAGTAGTTTCCGACTCAGGAAAGCTACCGGGTGTTCTTGGTCGTCCGGCCCGACTTGGCTCAGTACTGCCCCCAATCCAAACATAGAAGCGTCTGAATGAACAAGGAAACGTGTAGTTGGATCGGGTGCGGCCAATACAGGGGTATTGGTGAGGGCGTCCTTTAGTTGGCAGAAGGCTTCCTCACACTCTGAGGTCCAGGTTACCTGGCGGGGTTGGTTCTTACGGGTCAAATCAGTGAGGGGCTTGGCTACGCTGCTGTAATTGGGAACAAATTTCCTGTAATACCCCGCTGTCCCTAGAAACGCCATGACCTGGGTTTTAGTGCGTGGCATGGGCCATTTGGCTATGGCCTCAATCTTGGCTGGTTCTGGTCGCTTTTTCCCACTTCCCACCCAATGCCCTAAATACTGAACCTCTGCATTGCCCACATGACACTTGTTTGGGTTCAGGGTGATTCCGGCCTGGTGGATCCTGTCCAATACTGTTTCTAGGTGATTTAGATGCTCTTCCCATGTCGCACTGTAGATGGCGATGTCGTCCAGGTAGGCACAAGCATAGTGCTGGAGACCATCCAGAAGCCGGTCAGCCAGCCTTTGGAAGGTCGCCGAGGCATTCTTCATCCCGAATGGCATAACTCGAAACTGGAATAAGCCGAACGGGGTGACAAATGCCGACTTGGAATAGCGTCAGGACTAAGGGGAATCTGCCAGTAGCCTTTGCATAGATCGATGGTGGTCAAATACTTTGCCCCCGCCAGCTGGTCTAACAACTCATCCACACGCGGCATGGGGTATGCATCCGTCACTGTTTTCTCATTGAGCTTACGATAGTCTACACAAAACCGTGTAGTCCCATCCTTCTTGGGCACTAACACTACGGGGGATGCCCAGGGACTATCTGACTCTTTAATGACCCCTAAACGCAACATCTCTTGTATCTCTTGTCGCATCCCCTCTCGTACAGACTCAGGAACGCGGAAGGGGTTTTGTCGCAGGGGGGTCTGATCCTGGGTCTCAACCTTGTGTTGTGCCAGGCAAGTGTACCCCGGTCTCTCTGAAAACATCCTCTGTCGCAGCCTCAACAACGCCTCCGCCTGCTGTCTCTCCCGGGGGCCTAGGTCTTCACCCAAGTGTACCTGGTCCCATGTTTTAGACTGAGTCCTTTCCCCTAAGACATCCGGCAAGGGAAGTCTGGCTAAATCCTCTGCTTCAGGTGCACAGATGGCCACTACCTCTTCAGGGCACTCCCGGTAGGGTTTCAGCATATTCACGTGGAATATGCAGATAACCCTGGGGTCGTCACAATCGGCAACATTATAGGTTCTGTCGGCTATTTTCCCCACTACCTGGTAGGGCCCCTGCCATGCAGCTTGAAACTTATTCTGCTTAGTGGGCTCTAACACCAGGACCTTCTGTCAGATTTCCAAGGTGCGCTCTCTGGCCCTCCGATCGTACCATATGCGCTGGCGCCACTGGGTCGCCTACATGTTCTCACGTACAGCCTGAGTCAGCTCCTGTAGGCGGTCCCAGAATTCCAGCACATAGGGTACAATAGGTACCCCTTCTATGAGGCCCTCCCCTTCCCAGTGTTCCAGCACTAAGTCTAGGGGTCCCCTTACCCGTCTCCCGTATACCAGCTCGAACGGGGAGAACCCCGTGGATTCTTGGGGCACCTCCCGATAGGCAAACAGGAGGTGTGGCAAGAATTTCTCCCAGTTCCTGCAGATCCTGGTAAAAGTCCCAATGAGCTGTTTTAATGTCCCGTTAAAGCGTTCACACAACCCTTTGGTTTGCGGGTGGTACGGGGCGCTTCTAATGGACTTTACGCCACACAGCTTCCACAGTTGGTTGGTCACCTCTGCTGTAAACTGGGTACCCTGGTCCGAGATAATCTCCCGGGGAAACCCAACCCGTGAGAAAACCTGGAGCAGGGCGGCCGCCACCGTCTCTGCCAGTATGTTAGGTACCACAGGGACTGTGGTAGGCTGGGTTTCTAGCTGATCCCCCTACAATCTTCGGTGGTTTGGGGCCCTCCAGGTCCATGGGCGGGCTCCTAGTGACCACTTTTGATCTGGAGAACTGCGGCCTCCTGGCATCATGATGTTCATCGGCCAGACGAGCGGCTTCCTCAAGAGTCGTTGGCCGCCTGTCCCGAAGCCATTCCTGTGTCTCGGGGTTTAGTCCATTAAAGAATCGTTCTAACAGGAAGAGCTGGAGGACATCCTCCTTAGTGGTTGCTTGGCTCCCTTGTACCCACTGTAGCAGTGACCGCCGTAATTTACAGGCCCATTCCACGTGGGTATCGGTTACGCGTTTTATAAGTCCGCGGAACTTTTGGCGGTAGGCCTCTGGTGTCAGCGCATACCGGGCCAAGATTACTTCTTTGATCCGCTCATAGTCCATGCAGTCCTCATCAGGTACAATGCGATAGGCGTCCGCTGCCCGGCCTGTCAGCTTGCTGGCCAGAATCTGAACCCGTTCCTCCGGCTTTACTTGATGAAGGGCACACTGCCGCTCAAAGTCCTGCAGAAAGCCATCAATGTCTTTCTCTGCCTCCCCCAACTGTCGGAAGGCATTGTACTGGATCTTTTTGTGGCTTACTGTTGAAGGTACCTGGTCGAAGGCCAGAGCTCCCCCTGCTCGCTGACTCTCCTCTCTCAGCTCTGCCATCTCCATCTTGGCCAGCTCCACTTTGGTCCGCTCTGCCATTTCCATCTTGGCTAGCTCTATCCTGGTCCGCTCGGCCATCTTTTCCTTCAGATCAGTACGCACATCAGCCATCACCTCTCGTATGATCTCTACTTCAGGGTTTGGGCCATAGAACGCCAGTCTGTTCTTTACCTCCCTCTGGAATTCGGTCTCCTCCATGTTCACATTGGGGGGCGCTGCACTGTCGTGTTCCATGATGGCTGCTATCAAATCCGCTTTTGTTTTGTTGCTGGCGATCAACCCTCGGGCTTCCACCAGATCTTTTAATGTAGTCCTCTTTAACTTCTGGTAGTTATTTTCCATTCATCCCTTTCCTCCTGTAGAAGGGGTATCAAATCCCGCTGTCTGCCACCAGTGTAACAAGCTGGGGTACCTCTTTCAGTACCACCCCGTGTTTTCGGAGGTCCGCTCTGCGTTGGCTGGAGTCTGAATAAATGACGCTGGCTGGAATTTCTCTGAGTGCATGGGCGCATATAAAAGATCACTGCTTCTCCATGTATTTCCAGTCTGACAACACTTTACTCACAGGACACAGAATATCACACAGATACAGAAAGCCGGCCAATAGACAAGTGTCAGACCAGACATGCATTACAAAAGCCACAGGTGGCCGGAGCCTGCGGATGTTTACTGTGAGAATTACAAAGGTGGGGGGAGGGCGGACACTGCTGACACATTAGGGACATGCATCTCACATGGAACCTATTATATATACATATAACTGCACAACATATTCTGGTTGCTGAGTGGTTCTGTAACAGCCTGTATGGTGGAAGGTCCTATGAGTGAATCGGATTCCTGAAGACCACATGGTGAGTCCATGGACCTGAAAGCCTGTGTGTTGGAAGGTCCTATTAGTGGACGGACTTCCTGAATAGCACATGGAGAGGCCATGTACACGCCTTCTATTTACTTTGATTGCTCTTGCCGTCTTTTGAATGGCGCATGCACAGCCCATAGTGGCTGATAACGCCCTCCTTCTCTTTCGGTCTTTTTCGGCTGTCTCCGTCAGCCTTGGATGACGCCTGCGCAATGCACAACGGTGAACGCTGACTTTCACACGGAAGTATCTCTATCACGCTGTATTTAAGAGACTTGCAGCTCACATGGCGTCCACCAGCGTACCACGTTATTGCACCAGCTCCTGACTGTCTGGATATGCTCCCACTTAATTATTATGTTTTTTCTGGGACATTGGTTTTCATTGTTTTCTTCATTTTGTTTTGTTTTGGTTTTTGATCTCTTATTTCATATATTTCTTTAGAATGTGACCCCTATAGGTCAATAAGGAACATGTGAATCTGCTCAGCGTATAGGACCCATTTGTCTTCTATCTATTTACAGATATTGAGTGCATTTTTTTCACTTTATTATCATATCATCTATACGTGTGAGGGGATATGTGTTGCCTTCCTGTAAAATTGTTCTCTTTATGATAATACTGTATTTTTTTCTGATAATACTGTATTAAAAAAAAAAATTTGTTTTATATGTATAATATATTTCACTATGACATTAGAATGTACCATTTGGATCATTTCTCTGTTGGTCTTTTGTGAAAATGTTTACATATATTTAGATGAAATCTGTTTGTTGTTACAGATAAATCCTTGATAAAGGCCAGTGTGCCGAAACGTTGTTTTTTTATCTGTATCCTACATTTTTTGGTCTGCTGATATTCTGAATAAATATTACTAGCAATTACATGAATTTATTGCTTGGAATTCTTATGAGTGTGCCGAGGTTTTTTTGCATATGTATGCAGAGTCTGTGATGGCACTGCGTTGGAGAAGCTGCGGACCTTCTGAGGGTCTGGACTGTTGGGAGTGTCCTTGTCCCAAGGCATCTGATGAGATGGTGATCCAGTAAGGCAGTTTCTCCAGAAGCTAGGATGACGAGGAGTCAGCATGTGGAGCAGGAAGGTAACTCCAGACAATGGATGAAGTGAGGTCCAGCGTGTTTAGAGACTGCAACCTAATGTCGTGTGCCATGGAATAAAGTTGTGAGAGACATTGGTATGGCATGCGGTCGCTCACGGTAACTAGACAAAGAGAAGTCCGGCGTGTTTAGGGACCGTGATTCAAAGCCATGTCCTACAAAGTGCTATGGACTATGTGAGGTCTGTGATGACTCAAAATGGCCGTCGTCCATCTCTGTTCACCTGCCCTAAAAACCGATGTCCATGCCGAATATGGTAAAATAAAGGACTCTGGTTACACTGAAATCTTGTGAGTGCCGCTTTTTTTTTCACTTTTTTTGCTGGATTCTTATGCTCTTTATTTCATGCTGAGCACCAACTATTGATTGTGAATTTTCACCGTCACCTGGTCTGTTAAAGAAGGGACGTGATCAGGACACAGCCAAACGAGAAGTACCTGCTTGCCTTTCTTTTTCTATTCTACATCTGCGATGTTTAATATGGTAATATGGCCTACAGAGGTTTGTAAGTTGCTAAACTGCATAGACTGTTTTGTGAGAAAAACGTGCCTGTATGCCAAGTGAGTGTCCTCGAACACACATAGTAAGCACTGCCTTACAATATGTATATATACAGTGGGGAAAAAAAGTATTTAGTCAGTCAGCAATAGTGCAAGTTCCACCACTTAAAAAGATGAGAGGCGTCTGTAATTTACATCATAGGTAGACCTCAACTATGGGAGACACACTGAGAAAAAAAAAACAAGAAAATCACATTGTCTGTTTTTTTTTCCTTTTATTTGCATATTATGGTGGAAAATAAGTATTTGGTCAGAAACAAAATTTAATCTCAATACTTTGTGATATATCCTTTGTTGGCAATGACAGAGGTCAAACGTTTTCTGTAAGTCTTCACAAGGTTGCCACACACTGTTGTTGGTATGTTGGCCCATTCCTCCATGCAGATCTCCTCTAGAGCAGTGATGTTTTTGGCTTTTCGCTTGGCAACACGGACTTTCAACTCCCTCCAAAGGTTTTCTATAGGGTTGAGATCTGGAGACTGGCTAGGCCACTCCAGGACCTTGAAATGCTTCTTACGAAGCCACTCCTTTGTTGCCCTGGCGGTGTGCTTTGGATCATTGTCATGTTGAAAGACCCAGCCACGTTTCATCTTCAATGCCCTTGCTGATGGAAGGAGGTTTACACTCAAAATCTCACGATACATGGCCCCATTCATTCTTTCATGTACCCGGATCAGTCGTCCTGGCCCCTTTGCAGTGAAACAGCCCCAAAGCATGATGTTTCCACCACCATGCTTTACAGTAGGTATGGTGTTTGATGGATGCAACTCAGTATTCTTTTTCCTCCAAACACAACAAGTTGTGTTTCTACCAAACAGTTCCAGTTTGGTTTCATCAGACCATAGGACATTCTCCCAAAACTCCTCTGGATCATCCAAATGCTCTCTAGCAAACTTCAGACGGGCCCGGACATGTACAGGCTTAAGCAGTGGGACACGTCTGGCACTGCAGGATCTGAGTCCATGGTGGCATAGTGTGTTACTTATAGTATTGGTAGGCCTTGTTACATTGGTCCCAGCTCTCTGCAGTTCATTCACTAGGTCCCCCCGCGTGGTTCTGGGATTTTTGTTCACCGTTCTTGTGATCATTCTGACCCCACGGGGTGGGATTTTGCGTGGAGCACCAGATCGAGGGAGATTATCAGTGGTCTTGTATGTCTTCCATTTTCTAATTATTGCTCCCACAGTTGATTTCTTCACTCCAAGCTGGTTGGCTATTGCAGATTCAGTCTTCCCAGCCTGGTGCAGGGCTACAATTTTGTTTCTGGTGTCCTTTGACAGCCTTGGTCTTCACCATAGTGAAGTTTGGAGTCAGACTGTTTGAGGGTGTGCACAGGTGTCTTTTTATACTGATAACAAGTTTAAACAGGTGCCATTACTACAGGTAATGAGTGGAGGAAAGAGGAGACTCTTAAAGAAGAAGTTACAGGTCTGTGAGAGCCAGAAATCTTGATTGCTTGTTTCTGACCAAATACTTATTTTCCACCATAATATGCAAATAAAATGAAAAAAAAACAGACAATGTGATTTTCTGGATTTTTTTTTCTCAGTTTGTCTCCCATAGTTGAGGTCTACCTATGATGTAAATTACAGACGCCTCTCATCTTTTTAAGTGGTGGAACTTGCACTATTGCTGACTGACTAAATACTTTTTTTCCCCACTGTATATACTGTATATTTTATATATATATAAATATATATATATATATTAATGTGAGACACAGGACTCCCGATTCTTCAGCCAGATAAATTACCGCTGGATGGGAGGGCGGTCTGTCAATCTCCTTACCTTTCAGCATTCCCAACTCTCCTTTTAATTAGCCTGTATGGCGTGACTTCTTGTGTGTATCACGCTGCAATAATGAAGTCGCACCAGCTCAGCTAACCCTAAAAAATTGTCAAGATTGATGGGCAGTAAGGAGGTCTCCCTTCCAGCGATCACAGTATATACTGACCTGGCTGATGGACCAGATACCTGCAAATCGATTATCTCTTCTAATTTTTTTTATTTTTATTCAAATTTTTATTTATTTTAAATTATTTTCTTTTCTCCTATAGGGGCCTTGAAGCTATAATCAATCTAATGTTTTCACCAGACATTGAGGCCTTTAATAACCATCCTTACTACCATTACTACCAACGAGTGATTGCGCGCCCTTCGGGCGGGGCTTGCGAGCCACATAATGGGGTGGAAACACGCATCAGACTGACCTCGCAGTGGGGTGTAACCAAGCACCAGACAGGCATATGTGCAGACTAACAGCAAACATAAATAAATGGTGTAACTCTCCTGCCACTCCTACCTTGTGTATGAAAAAGCTCTATAGTTAATACTGTTCGGGTACAATTATTCGATAGCGCTATCCATGTAGAAAGTGCACGGGTAGAGCTGTCCATCCACTGTCTCCATATGGGAATAAAAGTGGATATGCCATTGCATCACACTTTCTGTGAAGAAAGCTGATTTGAAATGTTTGGTTTTCACTTTTCAGGTGAACTCTGATGTCCCTATTAAATGGGGGTTCACCCAAAGCATTTTGATAAATTGTAGCTACTTCATTGCACCTTGGTGCATTGTAGCACCTCTGGTCATCATAATTGACATTGTTAGTTCGAGTGGATTGCGGTTTTCTAATACAGCAATCCTCTCTTCCAAATTCCCTCATCATTGTG
Source organism: Dendrobates tinctorius (assembly GCF_039654945.1). Lineage (NCBI taxonomy): Eukaryota > Metazoa > Chordata > Amphibia > Anura > Dendrobatidae > Dendrobates > Dendrobates tinctorius. Next base: position 14,226,527 of record NW_027361763.1, read on the forward strand.
AAGGCTCTTGCGAGTGGGTTAATTGCTTTCATTTTTTCTCCAACAGATGACAGCAGTGCTGGGAGGTACTTTTTATTTGCTTGACTTCTTGTACTTAATGTTAGGCGTCGGATTCCTGGCATAGCACAGCGGGAATCCAGAGCCAGACATCCTGCGGTCTCCCATTCTTCCTCGACAGCTCCGGGTGTTGCTCAGCAAACATGGCGAGCCAGGCTTGCTGCTCAGACTCGCTCTGACAGCCTGGATGTTGCTGCCACCTCTGGTGCAGCAATAGCAGCGCAACCTGCTCTGCAGGGAACTGCTCCTGAGGCTAAGTCCTCATGCCGTGCTACTGGGCATGCTCGCAACTTGACCTCTCACTGGAGAGCAGGGGTCACATGCTCAGGCCCTACGTCAGATCTGATTGGTCCTTCCCAAGCTAAGCGCTGACGTCTGCGGCTTTACCTGCCGCTGCGCTGCACTAACCGCAGCTACTCTTGGTCGCTGTTGCGACGCCACACGCAGGCCTCTGTGACATTAACAGAGCCGCGTCTCGGCATCACATTGCCTCTTGCGACTCTGTGCCAGAACAGAGCCGTTCTTAGCGTTCGGCTGACGTTAACCCGAGCGCAGTACCTCATTGCTTAGGTGCATCTGCCATTGTTCAGCAGCGGTCTTGTCACCTACCGCACGGTGGACTCCGGGCGGCGACCGCACCTCCTGTTATTTTATATTTGGTGCATTCCGCCGTCCTAACACTTACAGCTTCTTCACTGTCCAAGATATAAATCTGGGCATCCTTGGGAGTACTACCCACAGCTGGATGCAATGGGGCAGTTCTGTGAAAAAATTGTCCGTGAATTCGAAAACAGTATGGACCATGTCCAGGAGGTAGCGCTACTTGTGCTCCCATTAATGCCAAAGCAAGAGAGCTATTGTATTGCCTTATATTAGCCATAAAGTTATTGGAGTGCTGATGCTCTCCTTTCATCATCTTGACTAATTGATCATCCATACAAATGGGACATAATTGGATGTACCCTCTCTTGCAGCAGGAAGGGAATGTTTTGTTCTGTGCCATTTCGTCTTTGAAATTTTTAGATTGGCAGAACTGACATCGAAAGGTCAGTTCGCCAGCATACTGCTCTTCAATACTTGTCTCATCAATTTGATTAAGAAGCCCTCTAGCGGCAAATGTAACTTGCCATCGTCGAGTGGCTCTTGCATTTTGGACACGTCTTCTATCTTGTTCTCGTCTTTGTGAAATTTGTGTATCACTTTGTGCATTGCGTGTTGCTCGTTGTCGTGCAGCATTACATGCTCTATGTGATTTAGTTACGTCATTTGTCTCTCTTGCTCTGTCCACCCTCTGTCGGGCTGCATCATCAGTTCTTCAACAATTTCGTTCATCTTCTGTTTCACTAAGACGCAGGTTACACATCCGTATGCGATTCACTTCTCTACGTGCAGCAGCATGATCAATTTGATCAAATTTGCAATATTGCCTCACACTGTTGCCTCAGTGTTGCCTCCCAATGTTGCCTCACAGTGTTGCCGCATAGTGTTGCCGCACAGTGTGGCCTCACAATGTTGCCTCACAATGTTGCCTCACAGTGTTGCCTCACAGGCTAACGTTCAAAAAAGGCTTATGCCTTAACTCGTCACCAGGAAGAGCTCCTCTCCTTATTAGATATGTCACTTAACTCCAATACAGGGCCTTACAGTACTTAGGTATCCATGGTTACGCCCACGCTTATAGTCAGTTAGCTGCTAGTGGTAGTAATTATGGATACCTACGTTACTGTTGAGCTGTGGATGACTCATTGTGCACAGACACACGGACATGTCCAAATTAGGTATATGGATTGGCTCTCCACAATCGTGTTGAGGTCAAGTGACAGGTAAAACTGCCAAAATACCGGGTTTAACTGCCGCAATTGGAGCGCTGATCGCACCCACAGGCAGCACCCACTAGAATAGGTAGAAATGGCACATATCTATACTTTTTTGTAGCAGTAGATTTTATTTTCTTATTTCCAGATAGTTAAAAATGCACCACTTTTTTTAAAAGCTTGTATAGCTTTTAAGAAATTTGGCGCAGTTTTTGTTAATGTGATCAATATCTTATCACAAAGCCCAAGTGGAAGAATCAGTAGACATCTTGACCAAACTACGAGATGTTTGGCTCCCACAACTGACTTTCATGCCACATTGTCCCAAGTTTCCGTGTTCCATGATAAAAGCCACTTGGAGCATTATACAAGTAACCCAAAGTGCTGTGATTAGATGGATACCGATGGCTTCAATGTCTCAATGTATAACTATATGGAACCATCCACACAATGGAAAATATGAAAATCTATCCGGTCCATCAACTCTTGTCAGTGTGAGCAGGAAGTGGATGAATTGCTTCCGTGCACCTGCAATCTAGAGAAAGCTTTGCTTGATTGACACACATGTGAATACATACATTTCAACTTGTCATCGAATGTATGGCTAAGGGATAGACCAGAGAGAGCAGCTATAGCTCTTCATGATTTATGGATTCTTTTGTGCTTTCATAACACTGCGGAGCTTTGTGATGTGAGAAGGAGACAGCATCGTTCTGCTAAAAGCAAAATCCCAGATGTGAGGTTTTGCAGCTGTAAAGTGGAAGACACGGTGAGAATTTGGTGAAATAGAAAGAGTATATAGTAAAAAAAAAACCTTTACTCACTATATACTCACCATCACTCTCAAGCACTTTCAAATCAAAGTTAATTTTTTTTTTTAAAAATGCAGAAAAAATGTTATACTTGATGTTGTTAAGTCAACAAGTTACCGATTAGAAAAGCAACAGTTCATTCGTTTTCTTACCACCTTTCAGTTTCTTACACTATTTTCTTACATCTTACAACTAAAAAATATCTTGTAAGGCCAGTTTCATATACCCGTGCTTTGCTGTCTGAGTACGGACTGTGATGCTCGAACTGGCCATACGTCTCCTGACCCGAATTTGGTTTATATTAGGCTTCCTATTTTTGGGTCACGAGACCTATGGTTGGTTCAAGTACAGATCTTGAAACTCTGATGTGTGAAATTGTCCTTAAAGTGACATTTAGAAAATGAACATGTGCTCTAGTAGAGGGTGATAACACGAGGAAAAGTTCATGTTTCACTTCCCTTATGTTACTGGAAGGCCACACAGTGGTGAAATGAGCTTAAACACAATGGTGACTATCAATATCATCTTTCTACTCTTACTTGAAGCTTCTTCTACCTCCTCCTTAACACAGACACAGAACCAAGAAGAAAAACTTTTTTCAACACTCCATGACATCACATGAGTAGAGATGAGCTGAACGTCGAACACAGACTTCTCCTTGAAGTCTCTATCACAGAGAGAGAAGAAATTTCAATGGTGTTTGGGTTCAGGTTCAAGTTTGGGTACAGTTCTGGTACGCGAACAAAACGTTGGACTAAAGTTTGGTCAGATGCCAGAACATGAGCTTCCTCGGGTTCGCTCATCCCTACACATGAGCCCTGCATCCCAAATATTGCAAGTAGAACATTTTCGCAAGTTTAAGAATTGAGATTCTAGACTTTAAAAGGAGTTGTCCAGTGAAAGAAGTTATCAACTATCCATATAATGCGTGATAGCTCCTGAATCCGAAGGAGTTTGATTGCTAGGACCTCACTGATTGCATTTTTATCCTAGTTAGAATGGAGTGACAGTGCATATGCTCAACCAATTCTCCATTCTTTATCTACCAGAAAAAGCTAAGACAGAATGAATGGAGTGGAGGTTGAGCACTGCCGCTCCACTTTAATGAAGATAACCTCTTTAACATCATCTTATATAGCTCTGGAGTATCTGGTGTTAAATGGTTGAAATTCTTTCAAGTATTAATGTGCAGCTATCAGCCATTTTTTGGGGCTGCGTTTGGTTCTAGACTGTGCTTAGAAGCAAGACACCAGCTTGGTACAATGGTTTGTCATCAGAATTATTTTTATCTATTTATATAGCACCATTGGTTCCATGGTGCTGCACATGAGAAGGGGTTACATACAAATTACAGATATCACTTACAGTAAACAAACTAACAATCACAGACTGATACAAGGGGGAGATGACCCTGCCCTTGTGGGCTTACATTCTACAGGATGGTGGGGAAAGGGACAGTAGGTTGGGGGGTTGCAGCAGCTCTTGTGATAGTGAGAAGGCAGCGAGGTCATTGCAGGCTGTAAGCTTTCCTGAAGAGGTGGGTTTTCAGGTTCCGTCTGAAGGATCCAAATGTGATTGATAGTCTGACGTGTTGGGGCAAAGAATTCCAGAGGATGGGGGATATTTGTGAGAAGTCTTGGAGGCAGTTGGGTGAGGAGTGAATAAGTGTGGAGGAGAGAAGGATGTCATGGGAGAACCAGAGATTATGTGAGGGAAGATATCAGGAGATTAGTCCAAAGATATAGGATATGGAGGAGACAGTTTATAGATGGCTTTGTAGGTCAGTGTTAGTAATTTGAACTGGATACTCTGTGGGAATGGGAGCCAGTGATGAGATTTTCAGAGGGGATAAGTGGAGGCATAGCAAGGAGAGAGATGAATTAGTCAGGCAGCAGAGTTAAGGATGGACTGGAGAGGTGCGAGGGTGTTAGCTGGGAGACCACAGAAAAGGACGTTGCAATAGTCAGGGCGGGAGATGATGAGGGCATGCACAAGCATTTTAGTAAATTGAGGGTTGAGGAAAGGACGGATTCTGGAAATAATTTTGAGCTGGAGGCAACAGGAGGTGGAAAGAGCTTGGATATGCAGTTTGAAGGACAGGGCAGAGTCAAGGTATACTCCGAGGCAGCGGACTTCCAGTATGGGGGGAAAGCATGATGTCGTTATTTGTGATAGATAGATCAGGTAAGAAAGATCTGTGAGATGGAGGAAAGATGATGAGTTCAGATTTGTCCACATTGAGTTTGAGAAAGCGAGAGGAGAAAAAGGAGGATATGGCTGATAGACACTCCGGGATTCTGGACAGCAGAGAGGTGATGTCTTGGCCAGAGAGGTAGATCCGAGTGTCATCAGCTTAAAGGTGGTACTGGACTCCATGGGACTTTATGAGTTGTCCTAGGTCAAGTGTATAGATTGAGAAGAGTAGGGGTCCTAGAACAGAGCCTTGCGGGACTTCAACAGAGAGATCATGGGATGAGGTGGTAGTGTGGGAGTGGGAGACGCTGAATGTGCGGTTGGAAAGTTATGAGGAGATCCAGGATAGGGCAAGGTCTTTGATGCCAAAGGAGGAGAGACTGTGTAGTAGGAGGTAGTGGTCACCTGTGTCAAAAGCAGAGGACAGGTCTAGAAGGAGTACAGAGTATTGTCCGTTAGCTTTGGCTGTAAGTAGGTTGTTAGTAATTTTGGTCAGGGCTGTCTCAGTGGAGTGATGAGAGTGGAAACCAGATGGTAGATTGTCAAAGAGCAAGTTAGATGAGAGGTGAGAGGAAAGTTCAGCGTGGTCGTGCTGGTCCAGAAGTTTGGAACCGAATGGGAGCAGCGATATTGGGCAATAACTGGACATAGCGGTTGGGTCGAGGGTTTGCTTTTTAAGGATAGGCGTGATTGTGGCTTGTTTGAAAGCAGAAGGTAAGGTACCAGAAGTTAGTGATAGGTTAAAGAGGTGGGTTAGGGATTGGATAAGAGTGGTGGTGAGGTTGGGGAGGGGATGGGATGGGGTCGAGTGCACAGGTGGTCAGGTGCGATTTGAAGCAGAGACAATTAAGTTCCCCTTCAGTGATGTTGGAGAGTGAGGTTATGGGATTTGGGCATTGGTCTGGTATAAAAAGGGGTTGTCTTGGTTGAACAATGAAGACTTGCCTTGTTTGGTCTATCTCATTTTTGTAGCATGTGGCAAAGCCCTCAGCAGAGATTAGAAAGGTTGGAGGGGGCAGTGGTGGGCAGAGGAGGGAATTAAAAGTTTTGAATTACTGATTGGGATTGTAGGATAGGGAATATACGAGGTTTAGCAGAGGTGAGGGGAGATTTGAAAGCGAGTGTTGCCTGTTTGAATACAGTGAGGTCATCTTGCAAATTTGTTTTCTTCCAATGCTGCTCTGCAGCCCTGGACACTAGCCGGAGCTTTTCAGTGGTGTTGTTGTGCCAGGGTTGTCTTTTGATACGTCACACTCTGCCATGAACAAGAGGGGCAACTACGTTAATAGCTGATGTGAGAGTGGCTTTGTAGAAGGCACTGTCTGTGTCATGGAGTGAGGATTTGGATGCAAATGGTAGATTAGACAGAGAGCGTGGGGGTGTCTAGGTGTGCGAGGTTTCTGCGGGGGTGCGCATGTTGCTGGAGAGCGGTGACATGTGAAGAGGACAGGGATGAGAAAGTGAGTACATGGTGGTCAGATGGAGGGAGAGGGAAGGTGGTGATGTTAGATAGAGAGCAGAGGCGGATGATACTTTGCTACAGGGAGATGAATGCCAGGCCCCACACGTTTGCACCCCTTAGGATGCTACTTGTTGTGTCTCACGAATGGAAACAACCTGTAATGTATATTTCTGTTTAGTTCTTCCTCCAATCAGCAAAATTCTGTCATGATCCAGGTTGGATATGACAGGTTTTGAATAAGTAACCTTTTTTTTTCCTTTGAGCTGGTTGCTTAGAGTTGGTTTTGCCCCCGGTGGCCATTAGGGTTATTACACAGTGGTGTCTTTTGTTCTAGTTTGCCCCCGGTGGTGGTGAGCGTTATTGCACGGGAATCTCTAACAAGTGTGAGTCTCTGGCTCCTAACTATAAAGGTGTGTCAGGTGTTCTCACTCACTGTTGGTGATATTGGTGTTTTCCAACCATCCTTGGTGAAGGAAGGAACTAGAGAGAGTTCCTGGCAGCTCAATCAGAATTCTGGAGTAGCAGCTATGGTGTCAGCGAGGAGTTCTGGCAAAGCTTGGAGGAGTGGCAGCTATGGTGTCAGCGAGGAGTTCTGGCAAAGCTTGGAGGAGTGGCAGCTATAGTGTCAGCGAGGAGTTCTTGTAAAGCATGGTGGAGTGGCAGCTATGGTGTCAGCAAGGAGTTCTTGCAAAGCTTGGTGGAGTGGCAGCTATGGTGAAAGCTGCACTCAGATGCTGGACTCTGTTGCTGGAAGAGAGCTGCACTCAGATGCTGGACTCTGTTGCTGGAAGAGAGGTGCACTCGGATGCTCGACTCTGTTGCTGTAAAGCTGCACTCAGTTGTGGGACTCTGTTGCTGGAAAGCTGCACTCAGGTGTTGGATCCAGTTGGAGGAAAAGATGCACTCAGGTGTCAGACTCTGTTGCTTGGAGCATTATCAACAGAGCAAAGCTAAGTGGTGTTTCCCTGTTTGTCACTTTCCTCAATGTGTGTTTTGGTGCAGTGGTGGGATTAGTTTCTGCACCGTCCACTTCACTAGTAAGGGATTGGTTCAGGGCGAGCTAGGGATTTCAGGAATCCTGATCAGCACCTGGTGCAGAACCGGCCCAGAGATCGTTAGGAATGTACAGACACTAACTCAGGGGAGTGCAGGAGGTCTCCACATCCCCATTCCCTATCGCAGGGCCACCATTGTAATTGTTTTCCTGGTTTTCTCCTTTATTCTGAAATTTGCCCTGCTGGAGGCGGTGCGGTGTATCCAGGGTCACATGACCATGACAAATTCCCTGATGTTGCTAGGTAGAATTAGACTGTGTGAAAATTGTCCCTATATCCCTCCTGTAGTTGAGCTCTGTATTAGGTTGCTCCTCCCTTCTTCTTCAGTTTAGCCTACAGCAGCCATTACTCAAGATGCATGTGTACTCCCCTGTAAAGATTACACCCTTTTTACCTACTGTCCATTGTAAACTAATACAAGATTTTGGAAGAAAACAGCATTGTTTCTCCTGGTCTTTCTACAGTTGCATTGCCAGTAGTGTTAAAACTACCTGAGGACGCCTGGTGGTGTAAGTACGAGTTACACAATTATCTAAGAAGATGATAATTAGAACACTTGGGATTTACAGGCAGCAGGAAGAATCTGAATAGTAAAAAGGAATAGCTGTGACCAGGAACAGTATACATCTCTAATCCAAGAATAGGATTGTTTGTAAGGCTAATGTAAAGCCACAACAGCAGCTTACATAGACTGCAGACATTCTGTGCTCTTCACCTCAGAAAACTGCACAGTGAAGGATTTATCCTGTTACTAAGAACAGTTCACAGCCTGTAATCCAGAGAAAGGATCATCTATAGCTATTGAGAAGCTGCAGTTTTACATAGACTTGTAACACATTCTGTGTTTTCCAGCTCAGTCTAGTTGCAACTTTGTTTTGATCTCCTTGACAACCAGGAGCAGAACAGCCCCCACCCTTGAACTTCTTCCACTAAGTCACAGACTAAAAGAACCCTTTCACTGCCAGTCCTGTAGCAGCAAGAAATGGAAACAGAAGTTCTCACAGTTCGCAGTGATATATCCAAATGATCAACCAATCCTACATGGAAAGTCAAAGAGAACCTAGAATCCTCCAAAGGTGAATTGCTTCACACAACTTCCCTATGGAAAAGAGTACTAGACCAAGCTACTGTTTTGACTGTGCCCAGCTCTCACGAGTTACCACCAGAGGGAGTCCTCGAACAATTGTACTCTGCATACCAGTCTTATAAAGACACTTGTAAAAAATACATCTCTACTTTGCTGAAATTATATACGCAAGAGTCAATAAAGGAATGCCAGGACTTCCAACAGCTCAATGCCGAACGAGATAACACCATGCGCAACATCATGAACAAGACAGAAGCAAAAATCGCACAGATGTCAGAAGCTGCGTCGCACAGATCCAGGTCCTCTAAGAGCTCAAAGCACTCAGTCATGTCAAGCTCATCAAGGTACTCAACCCTCAGTGAGCAGTTCATAAGAGCGTGTGCTGAAGCAGAATCTACGAAAGTGCAAGCCATTTTTGCTCAAAAGAAAGCAGAGAGGGAAACGGAATCTGCACGCAAGAAAGCAGAGATGGAAACGGAATCTGCACGCAAGAAAGCAGTGATGGAAATGGAATCTGCAAGCAAGAAAGCAGAGATTGAACGCAAGGAAGCAGAGCTGGAAGCTGAATCTGCACGCAAGTAGGCAGAAATGGAAGCCCTGCAGAAGGAATATGAACATGCAGCAGCCTTGGCAAAGCTAGAGGTCTTTGAGCAGGCTCTAGGTGGGAGCTAAGGAGGCAGCCTCAATTCGTACGAACGCGACATGGAGGACCCACTTAAGTGCACCAGAAATTACGTGCTGAGCCAAATCATCGAACCCCTATCAATAACTTTCCAGTCAACACCGACCTCTCTCTAGAGCATCAGGACGTGGATCCGCCTGAAGCTCCCGGCTTTCAAGGTCAGTCCAATATACCACAAACATTCAAACCTGAACCTCCTTCATGCGTCAATACACAGCCTGACCTTACACCTCAGCAATGCCATACACCAATGTCTACATGCAACCTAACATGCTGCAAGGCACTATGCTCCTGACAACTGTGTGGTTTCAGACCCGCATACAACAGAGATCATATGCCAAAAACCGGTTGCTGGTCTAAATGCCTACGCCACTCCGTATCTTCCCATGTTCTTGAACCAAGAAGCTACGACCCTTGCTAACAGCATCACTCAGCCAGCAAATGTTTCTCCAAAGTCAGAAAGAGCAGACATGTCCGATTTTGCGATGTACATGATACGCCGAGAACTCATCAACACCGATCTCACAAGGTTCGACGACCAGCCTGAGAATTACGTAGGTTGGAAATGTGCCTTTAAAGCTACAATTAGTCACGTTGTCATCTCTGCTGCTGAAGAGCTGGATCTGCTAATCAGGTGGCTTGGACCTCAATCCACAGAGCGGGTCAAGAGGCTCAGATCCGTCCACATCAGCAATCCAGCAGCTGGTCTCATGGCTGCATGGGACAGACTAGAACATAGCTTTGGCAGTCCTGAAGCCATAGAGAATGCACTGTTTAAGTGTCTAAAGGATTTCCCCAAAATATCCAGCAAGGACAGTTCAAAATTCCTAGAGCTCAGCTCCAGTTAGCCAAGGCAGACACACATCTACATGATCTCAGCTACCTGGATACAGCTTGGGGCATTAACCCAATAGTTTCTAAGCTGCCATACAATATACAAGAGAAGTGGACCACAATTGGGTCAAAATACAAAAGAGCCAATTAAGCCTCTTTTCCTCCATTTTCCTTTTTTCTGTGACTTCATCAAGTAGATTGCTGAGTGCAAAACTGACCCCAGCTTCTGCTATGAAGAACCCAGCAGCTCTGCATCATTCCCTAAATACGGGAGTTCATGCTCTCACGACAGCAACCGCAGTGGTCCGGTGTCTGCAAAAAGGACAGAAGTTCTGCCTACACTGACATCAGCACCAGACAAAGGCAGTGAAGGTGAGAAAGTTGAAAATCTGAGCCGCCAGTGTCCAATTCACAAACTGCCACATCCCCTAAGGAAGTGCATCGGCTTCAAGAAGAAACCCCTTCAAGAACGAAAGGAGCTCTTGAAGAAGTTTGGAGTATGCTTCAGGTGCAGCACCTCTACCGAACATCTTGCGAAGGACTGTATCATCACCATCAAGTGCCTAGAGTGCAACAGCAAAGACCCACGTACAAGCGCTCCATCCATCACAGCCTGACTCTGTGTCTACACCGTCTCCCACCACAAGCCATGGCGGGGAGAGTTAGACCAAGCAACAAGCCATGTTGCGGTATCTTCCTCATGCACCGAAGTCTGCGGAGAAGGTCTTCGAGACAAGTCCTGCGCGAAGATTTGCGTGGCAAGGGTGTATCCTAAGGGTCATCCAGAGAAGGCAGTCAAGGTGTAAGTTAGTCTGGACCAGAGCAACAAATCACTGGCCAGGTCAGAACTCTTTTACTTGTTCGACTTAAAAGGAGACGTCTATCCCTACACCTTGGGCACCTGCAGTGGCATTATAAAAACGTCTGGAAGAAGGGCTAGTGGCCGCATAATAACTTCTCTTGAGAAGGACGCCATGGAGATACCACTGCCCATGATTGTTGACTGTAATCAAATTCCATTCAACAGGGAAGAAATCCCAACGCCAGAAGTCGCTGTTCAGCATCCTCATCTCAGAATGATAGCCAAAGAGATGCCACCCCTGGACGACAAGGCAGACATCCTAATTCTCCTTGGCAGAGACATGATATGACTGCACAAGATGCATCAACAAATCCATGGACTACTCAATGAACCGTACGCCCAGCACCTTGAGCTAGGCTGGGTTATTATCGGCAACGTCTGTAGTGACCAGACAAAGGATCCAAGCAGCATCTCCTCTTACAAAACGCTTATCACATCAGATCACCATAACTTGCCCCCCCTGCCAGACCCATGTCATTACTGGATGAAGGAGAAATCAAACAACACTAAATGTCAACAACCATCTGACAATTCAAGTCTGCTTTATCCTCGAGAGACTGCAACCTTGAGACAACAGTACTCGAGCCTTCAAACATGGTCAACAAGTCACCACCTACAGAGGAAGACAAGGTGATCATCAGGGTCACAAGCGTCAAACCCACCAATGACAACTATAACAGCTGGGTAGCTCCCTCGCTTCCCTTCCCACAAAGACTGAGTTGCCAAGGGATTCACAGTATGCAAGCAAATGTTAAGTTCTCAGCCTTTGGCACCTACCTCCATCGCAAGCCTGGTCAAGTCGAAGCCATGCTAGACCTCAGTGCTCAGAGTGAGAGCCCCTCTCTCAACGGCCTATCTTTTACCAATAGTGCTAGCATTCTCCCCACACTGCCTCACCACACTGCCGGACATCGAACAAAACATATTCACTTCCCAAACATCACTCTGTGATGTACTTGTTAATGAACTTGGGCCAAGAGAACCAGAGTCTAGGAAGGATCTCAAGCAAACCTGCCTTACTAGTTGTTTGTCCAAGGTGCCAGTACAGAAGCTGAGATCTCATCACCCTGGACATCTTTCCAACTGGCCAGTCATCGTGCCTGCTGACCTGAATTTCAGGTTCATAGTCTGCTGACTCCTTCAAGCAGGAGTCACATGAACTTGGCTTTGTCACTGGACTCTGCCACGGCGGGGAACATACCTTTGCATTTTACTGCCGTGCTAGGACTCAGGATTATCAGCATCCAACTGAACTTTAACTTCCCCTTATGGTCTGGAACCTCTACTGTTGGGTTGGTGGAAGAGTTGGCATGTTGCAGCTTTCCCAATCCAAAGAGTGGTTTTCTATTGGACTCATTTTTCATTTTTTTTTGTCAAGATCTACATTTTACTACAAGTATGGACTTGATTTCTGCATTATGTTGCATTGTTTTTCTTCTCTCCTCTCATAGCAGGTTTCACGACGTCGAAAGACAGAGTTATCTCCTTATCTCTCACAAGGACTTATGAAATCTGATGATTTCAGACAGGGAGTGTTGTGTCCCACGAATGGGAACAAACTGTAATGTATATTTCTCTGTGTTTAGTTCTTCCTCCAATCAAGCAAAATTCCCTGATGCTGCTAGGTAGAATTTCCCTCTCTGTGGGTGGCACCATAATAACACCTCGACAGCAGGCGCGCTGTCTGGGTGTTATGTTCGACTCCGATCTCTCCTTCACCTCCCATATACAATCTCTTGCCCGCTCGTGCCGCTTACACCTAAAGAACATCTCTAGAATCCAGCCTTTTCTCACCATGTAAACAACAAAAACTCTCACTGTCGCCCTGATCCACTCCCGCCTGGACTACTGTAATGCTCTATTAATTGGCCTCCCTCTCATTCGACTCTCCCCTCTCCAGTCTATCCTTAATGCAGCAGCCAGGGTTGTCCATCTGGCTAATCGTTACTCAGACGCGTCTGCTCTTCGCCAGTTGTTACACTGGCTGCCAATTCATTACAGGGTACAATTCAAAGTACTTGTTCTCACCCACAAAGCTCTCCACAGTGCAGCACCCCCTTACATCTCCTCCCTCATTTCTGTCTATCGGCCTAACCGACCGCTGCGCTCTGCAAATGACTTTCGACTAACCTCTGCCCTAATCCGTACCTCCCACTCCCGACTCCAAGACTTCTCCCATGCTGCGCCAATCCTCTGGAATGCTCTACCCCAAGATATTAGGACCATCCACAATTTGCATAGTTTTAGGCGCTCGCTCAAAACACATTTGTTCAGAGCGGCCTATCACATTCAGTAATCAAAGTCATGTTATGTTTGTGTGTGTGTAGCCCATTCACTATCTCCATCTAACCCCCACCCCCTGAAGATGGCTGGACCGTCATTGTAAATACATCATTGTAAATACAAACCTGTGCTTTGTATCTCCCCCACCTCATTGTAGATTGTAAGCTCCACGAGCAGGGTCGTCTTATTTCGCTTTAATTATTGTATTGTTAACGTTGTTACTTATGACTGTTGTGTTTAAACTGTTCAACTGTAAAGCGCTGCGGAATATGTTGGCGCTATATAAATAAAGATTATTATTATTATTATTATTATTAGACTGTGTGAAAATTGTCCCTATGTCCCTCCTGTAGTTGAGCTCTGTATTAGGTTGCTCCTCCCTTCTTCAGTTTAGCCAACAGCAGCCATTACTCAAGATGCATGTGTACTCCCTGTAAAGATTACTCCTTTTTACCTACTGTCCTTTGTAAACTAATACATGTTTTTGCAAGAAAACAGCATGGTTTCTCATGGTCTTTCCACAGTTGCATTGCCAGTGGAGTTAAAACTACTGAGGATGCCTGGTGGTGTAAGTATAAGTTATACAATTATCTAAGAAGATGATAGTTAGAACACTTGGGATTTCACAGCCAGCAGGAAGAATCAGAATACTACTAAATTTATAAAACTGAGTAGAGGATCAGGTGAGAGGGATTGTGGGAACAGGTTTGGGATAAATTACCAATTGGCTAGCACACCTGGGGAGGTTAGATGATTAAAGGCACAGGCCTGCATCCATATGCTGTAACTAGAGTTGAGCGACTTTTGCTTTTTTAGGGTCGCGTTTCGTTTCGTGAAACCCGACTTTTCCAAAAGTTGGGTCGAGCAAGATCGTCCGATTATAGGGAAAAGTCGGGGTCGTCCCGAAACACGAAAACCAATGTAAGTCAATGGGGAATAAAAGTCGGCAGTGAGAGGAGGACAGGAAACACACCTACAGTGCCCATTTGAATGCCAAAAGCATCAATTCTTCTTACTTAAGCTTGTCAACCTTAATTAACTTCATAATACAAGTTACGCACTGAAAAATGGGGGTTATTTGGCTAAATTTGTGGGGGGGGAGGGCTGGCTGCAGGTTTCATGTGCCCTGGGCGAAAGAGCGCCCCTTTAACACATACCACAACTCATCATGCTCCGATACGGCAGAGAAATAGCGGTATAGTACAATGAAAAATACCTCACTTTTTACATCTCATGACGAGGCCCATCTATTTCTCCATACAAAATCATTGGTCCCATATAATGTTTGAAACAGTATATGATGAGCTCCACATAATGCTACAGTATATGTTGGTCCCCATGGATGAAGCTCCACTGTCTTATGGGCCCAAATAATGCTCCAAACATAATGGGCCCCATTTCTACTGCTCTAGTGTATAATGGGCCCTGTAAATGCTGCTCCAGTGTCTGATGTCCACCTTTGGAATGTTCCAGTGTATGGTGGGCCCCATCTATCATTCTCCAGAGTATAGTGCTCCCCAAAAATTGCTGTCCCAACATAGAAAACAATCAAATAAGTCTCCTCGCTAGGGAATCCCTGTACTTGTCTGGAGAGGTGCTGTAGCTTGCTTAACAGCTCGCCAGCCGTTCTCACGCCCAGTATGGATTGCACGTGATTGCACAAAGGTTAGAAAGGGTACCGTATCCCTGGATAACATGTATGGATAGCGTACACATTCAAAATATATGTCTATACAGCATGAGGCAGGCTCAGACGGTGTTAGGCCCAGTATGGATTGCACGTCATTGCACAAAGGTTAGAAGGGGTACCGTATCCCCGGATAACATGTATGGATAGCGTACACATTCAAAATATATGTCTATACAGCATGAGGCAGGCTCAGACGGTGTTAGGCCCAGTATGGATTGCACGTCATTGCACAAAGGTTAGAAGGGGTACCGTATCCCCGGATAACATGTATGGATAGTGTACACATTCAAAATATATGTCTATACAGCATGAGGCAGGCTCAGATGGTGTTAGGCCCAGTATGGATTGCACGTCATTGCACAAAGGTTAGAAGGGGTACCGTATCCCCGGATAACATGTATGGATAGCGTACACATTCAAAATATATGTCTATACAGCATGAGGCAGGCTCAGACGGTGTTAGGCCCAGTATGGATTGCACGTCATTGCACAAAGGTTAGAAAGGGTACCGTATCCCTGGATAACATGTATGGATAGCGTACACATTCAAAATATGTCTATACAGCATGAGGCAGGCTCAGACGGTGTTAGGCCCAGTATGGATTGCACGTCATTGCACAAAGGTTAGAAGGGGTACCGTATCCCCGGATAACATGTATGGATAGCGTACACATTCAAAATATATGTCTATACAGCATGAGGCAGGCTCAGACGGTGTTAGGCCCAGTATGGATTGCACGTCATTGCACAAAGGTTAGAAGGGGTACCGTATCCCCGGATAACATGTATGGATAGTGTACACATTCAAAATATATGTCTATACAGCATGAGGCAGGCTCAGACTGTGTTAGGCCCAGTATGGATTGCACGTGATTGCACAAAGGTTAGAAAGGGTACCGTATCCCTGGATAACATGTATGGATAGCGTACACATTCAAAATATATGTCTATACAGCATGAGGCAGGCTCAGACGGTGTTAGGCCCAGTATGGATTGCACGTCATTGCACAAAGGTTAGAAGGGGTACTGTATCCCCGGATAACATGTATGGATAGCATACACATTCAAAATATATGTCTATACAGCATGAGGCAGGCTCAGACGGTGTTAGGCCCAGTATGGATTGCACGTCATTGCACAAAGGTTAGAAGGGGTACCGTATCCCCGGATAACATGTATGGATAGCGTACACATTCAAAATATATGTCTATACAGCATGAGGCAGGCTCAGACGGTGTTAGGCCCAGTATGGATTGCACGTCATTGCACAAAGGTTAGAAAGGGTACCGTATCCCCGGATAACATGTATGGATAGCGTACACATTCAAAATATATGTCTATACAGCATGAGGCAGGCTCAGACAGTGTTAGGCCCAGTATGGATTGCACGTCATTGCACAAAGGTTAGAAAGGGTACCGTATCCCCGGATAACATGTATGGATAGAGTACACATTCAAAATATATGTCTATACAGCATGAGGCAGGCTCAGACGGTGTTAGGCCCAGTATGGATTGCACGTCATTGCACAAAGGTTAGAAGGGGTACCGTATCCCCGGATAACATGTATGGATAGCGTACACATTCAAAATATATGTCTCAGGAGGCAGGCTCAGACGGTGTCAGGCACAGTATGGATTTGACGGCCCAGATTACACAGCGGAGGAGCAGGGAGAGGTAAAGATTGCAAATGCTGGGGCCCTGGCCAAGCAAGGGGGGCCCACTCATGGGCGTCGGTACTGGCACTGGGTCCCTCATAGTACAGCGGTGTGTCTGACGGCGGGTGTGCACCACCGCCGTCAGAGACACTTGATTGCACTATGAGGGACCCTGTGCCAGTGCCCGCGCCCAAGAGTCGGCCTACCCACCTGTCCAGGGCAACGGCACTCGCACGGTGTCGTGCGCTAGGTGGTGACCCCGGGCATGGGGGGGGAGGCAGCACAGTTAGGGAGTTTTAGAAAGTGGCATATGTTGATGTTGGACATTCAACTGATGCAAAAGGCGAAATAGGTGAAGTACCAGGAAGAGGTGGACCAAAGCAAGCCATTTTTCTGTCACCCTATGTGTCATCAGGGGAAGGTGGGACAAAATCCTTGGAAACCCATGCGTGGTTCATTTTAATGAAGGTTAGATCATCCACATTTTGGGTTGACAGACGGGTCCTTTTTTCTGTCAGGATTGATCCAGCTGCACTGAAGACTCTTTCCGATAGCACACTTGCAGCTGGGCAAGCGAGCTCCTGTAAGGCATATTGGGCCCATTCAGGCCAGGTGTCCAGTTTAGCGGCCCAATAGTCAAAGGGGAATGACCTGTGTGGGAGAACATCGATATGGGAGGAAAAGTAGTTTGTAACCATAGTTGACAACTGCTGTCTCCTGTCACTTTCCATCGATGCAGTATTACCAGTTGTGTGAGCGGTATTTGAAAAATCAGTCCACAACATTGTCATGAAACCCCCCGTCTCCAACGCCACTTCTGCTGTGTGCACCACGAACACCTCTGCCAAGCAGCCCCCGGCCCGTACGGCTCGTGTGAGAACCATCACCGCTGCTGTGTGCTGGGAATGCCTCAAGCAACCGATTTACCAGAGTTGCTTGTTTATTAGCCAATATTAGGTCAAGGTTCTCCTGTGGCATGATGTTTTGTAAATTGCCTTTATAGCGTGGATCCAGGATGCTGGCCAACCAGTAGTCGTCATCGTTCATCATTTTGGCAATGCGGGGGTCCCTTTTTAGGATCCGCAAGGCATAATCTGACATGTGGGCCAATGTTACCGGTGTCAATGATACACTGCGAGTGCTGGGTGGAGGAGCACTTTCTGGCAAATCCACATCCCTCCAGTCACGCACAAACCCTGTACCAGACCTTGCCACGCCAACATTTTCACTTGCCCAACGAGATGCATCCTCCTCCCCTAAGTAATCATCCCCATCATCCTCCTCCTCCTCCTCCTCCTCTTCTTCCTCCACCTCGTCCAGGAGAGGTCCCTGAGCAGACAATGGCTGAATGTCATCAAGGATTCCCTCCTCCTCTTCCTCCTCATCAACATTGGCTGCAGACGCCTGCTCCTTAAGGTGCGTCAAAGTTTGCATGAGCAGACGCATAAGTGGGATGCTCATGCTTAGGATGGCGTCGTCTGCGCTTACCAGCCGTGTGCATTCCTCAAAACACTGAAGGACTTTACAAAGGTCTTTCAGCTTCGACCACTGCACACCTGTCAACTCCATGTCTGCTCTCAAAGTGCCTGGCCGTGTATCCTCCCACAAATGCAATGTCGATAATGAGGCGGTGATTGGGAAGGTGGAGCAATCGCTGCACCTTCTGCATACGAACGGAGTGTACAGGCGACCGGGGATGTGCGCGCACAGTCTTCGCACCTTCTGGAGCAGGGCTGTTAACTCCGGATAATTTTTGAGGAAGCACTGCACCACCAGGTTCAAGGTGTGAGCCAAGCAAGGTATGTGGCTGAGTTTTGAAAGGGCTATGGCTGCCACAAAATTACGGCCGTTATCACTAACTACCTTGCCTGCCTCAAGATTTACACTGCCCAGCCATGACTCAGTTTGTCGCTTCAAGTACTCGGCCAGCACCTCGGCGATGTGTCTGTCGCCCAAACACATCATCTGCAACACAGCCTGCTGACGCTTTCCACTAGCTGCTCGATAGGGGGACACATCGTGTGCAACAGTGGCAGCTGCAGATGGAGTGCTCGTACGACTGCGCTCTGTGGACGAGCTGTCGCTTCTGGAGGAGGAGGAGGAGGAGGAGGGTCGAACGCCTACAGCCAACTGTTTCCTATACCGTGGACTAGGCAGCACTGTTCCACCACCGCTGTCCCCTGTGGACCCTGCATCCACCACATTAACCCAGTGCGCAGTGATGGACACGTAACGGCCCTGGCCATGCCGACTGGACCATGCATCAGTTGTGAGGTGCACCTTTCCGCTCACTGACTGCTTGAGTGCATGGACAATGCGGTCTTTCACATGATGGTGGAGGGCTGGGATGGCTTTGCGAGAGAAGAAGTGGCGACTGGGTAGGTCATAGCGTGGTACTGCATAGGCCATGAGTTCGCGGAAAGCTGTGCTTTCCACCAACCGAAAGGGCATCATCTCAAACGAGATTAGTTTGGCAATGTGGGCGTTCAAACCCAGTGTACGCGGATGAGAGACTGAGTACTTTCTTGACCTACTCATAGTGTCTGGGAGGGTGAGCTGGACTTGAGAGCTGCATATGTTGGAAGTAGCGGTGGACAGGGTGGACTGAGAGAGGGTTGATGATGGTGATGGAGTTGGTGTTCTTTCTGATGGCCTAGAATCAGTCTTTCGTTGATATAACAGTGGGATTCCCTGACTGCTGTGGCCTTGCAACGACACCTCAACATTTGCTGCTGTGCTAACCGGTGGGCTTACAGTGGGGGAAACAATGTAGCATTGCTGACTACCTTCGTTGTGATCAGTTGCACATGTGGCACTTGTGGTTTGGTGTTGTGTCCACGCTTGCAAGTGCATGCTGGTTAAATGTCTAAGCATGCAACTGGTATTCAAATTTTTCAGATTTTTCCCTCGGCTAAAGGTCTTTGCGCACTTCTTACAGATAACCTTGGCCTGATCATGAGGATTTTGTTCAAAAAAGTGCCACACTGCACTCTTCCTACTTTGGCAGACATTTTGCGGCCTAGCACGCTGTGATCTTTTGACCCTCTGGACAAGCTGTCCAGCAACTCTTTTGATGTTTGGAACCTGTCTTTGGAGTGCTCCGGGCCTGCCAGATAACAGCTGTTGCGATGTTGATGTCTGCTGTGGATGCTCCTCATCTGAGCTATTGGAAGCAGCACCCTCTTCCCCCAATGGATGCCAATCTGGGTCAACAACTGGGTCATCCATCACCTCCTCTTCTATGTCATGTGCACCTTTCTCTGTGTCACCGTGTATGGTGGTATAGTGTGCGGGAAGGGGCACCTGAGTCTCATCAGGGTCAAAATCTGGCTCTGTACACTGCGAGGACAATGTAGTGCTCTGAGTGAATGTACCAGCAGAATCATCCATCAGCGGCTGTGCATCAGTGCACTCCATGTCAGATTCATCTTGGCCTGGGTTATTCACCATTTGACTTGATAATCCAGGCATGGTATGTGAAAACAGCTCCATGGAGTAATCAGTAGTATGGCCTGCGTCATCCTTCAATCTTGGTTGGGGTGAAGGACACAAGGAAAGGTGTGGTTCATGAACATGAGCCTCCAATGACGACTCAGTGCTTTTACTTTTTACAACTGAAGAAGAGGAGGCGATAGAGCTGGAGGCTGAGTCAGCAATGTAAGACAAAACTTTTTCCTGATGCTCTGCCTTTAAAAGCGGTTTGCCAACTCCTAGAAAACCAAGCGTTCGAGGCCTTATGTAGCCAGACGATGACGCAGGGTCAGCACCTCCTGCATTCGGTCCTATTTTGCTCTTGCCACTACCATCAGATCCACCACCAACACCATCATTACCAGCTGCCAACCCCCGCCCAATTCCACGGCCTCTTCCACCAGCCTTCCTCATTTTTGGTAGAAATGTAGACAAAATCCAACAAACTATATAGTAATGTAAAACAAGGTACAAGGTGTCTATAGGACAGGGGAGTTTTAGAATTTCTGCACACACTTGTGGACAGTGGACACTTGTGGATTGTGTGCGGCCCACTGATATCTGAGCGCTATGTGACACGCTCGATGGCACAGCTGCCTGTGACCAAAGTGACGAGAGGATAATGGAGATTTTGAATCTCTGCGTACACTTGTGGACAGTGGACACTTGTGGATTGTGTGCGGCCCACTGATATCTGAGCGCTATGTGACACGCTCGATGGCACAGCTGCCTGTGACCAAAGTGACGAGAGGATAATGGAGATTTTGAATCTCTGCGTACACTTGTGGACAGTGGACACTTGTGGATTGTGTGCGGCCCACTGATATCTGAGCGCTATGTGACACGCTCGATGGCACAGCTGCCTGTGACCAAAGTGACGAGAGGATAATGGAGATTTTGAATCTCTGCGTACACTTTTGGACACTGGACACTTGTGGATTGTGTGCGGCCCACTGATATCTGAGCGCTATGTGACACGCTCGATGGCACAGCTGCCTGTGACCAAAGTGACGAGAGGATAATGGAGATTTTGAATCTCTGCGTACACTTTTGGACACTGGACACTTGTGGATTGTGTGCGGCCCACTGATATCTGAGCGCTATGTGACACGCTCGATGGCACAGCTGCCTGTGACCAAAGTGACGAGAGGATAATGGAGATTTTGAATCTCTGCGTACACTTTTGGACACTGGACACTTGTGGATTGTGTGCGGCCCACTGATATCTGAGCGCTATGTGACACGCTCGATGGCACAGCTGCCTGTGACCAAAGTGACGAGAGGATAATGGAGATTTTGAATCTCTGCGTACACTTTTGGACACTGGACACTTGTGGATTGTGTGCGGCCCACTGATATCTGAGCGCTATGTGACACGCTCGATGGCACAGCTGCCTGTGACCAAAGTGACGAGAGGATAATGGAGATTTTTAATCTCTGCGCACACTTTTGGACACTGGACACTTATGGATTGTGTGCGGCCCACTGATATCTGAGCGCTATGTGACACGCTCGATGGCACAGCTGCCTGTGACCAAAGTGACGAGAGGATAATGGAGATTTTGAATCTCTGCGTACACTTTTGGACACTGGACACTTGTGGATTGTGTGCGGCCCACTGATATCTGAGCGCTATGTGACACGCTCGATGGCACAGCTGCCTGTGACCAAAGTGACGAGAGGATAATGGAGATTTTGAATCTCTGCGTACACTTGTGGACAGTGGACACTTGTGGATTGTGTGCGGCCCACTGATATCTGAGCGCTATGTGACACGCTCGATGGCACAGCTGCCTGTGACCAAAGTGACGAGAGGATAATGGAGATTTTGAATCTCTGCGTACACTTGTGGACAGGGGACACTTGTGGATTGTGTGCGGCCCACTGATATCTGAGCGCTATGTGACACGCTCGATGGCACAGCTGCCTGTGACCAAAGTGACGAGAGGATAATGGAGATTTTGAATCTCTGCGTACACTTTTGGACACTGGACACTTGTGGATTGTGTGCGGCCCACTGATATCTGAGCGCTATGTGACACGCTCGATGGCACAGCTGCCTGTGACCAAAGTGACGAGAGGATAATGGAGATTTTGAATCTCTGCGTACACTTTTGGACACTGGACACTTGTGGATTGTGTGCGGCCCACTGATATCTGAGCGCTATGTGACACGCTCGATGGCACAGCTGCCTGTGACCAAAGTGACGAGAAGATAATGGAGATTTTGAATCTCTGCGTACACTTTTGGACACTGGACACTTGTGGATTGTGTGCGGCCCACTGATATCTGAGCGCTATGTGACACGCTCGATGGCACAGCTGCCTGTGACCAAAGTGACGAGAGGATAATGGAGATTTTGAATCTCTGCGTACACTTGTGGACAGTGGACACTTGTGGATGATGTGAGGCCCACTGATATCTGAGCGCTATGTGACACGCTCAATGGCATAGCTGCCTGTGACCAAAGTGACGAGAGGATAATGGAGATTTTGAATCTCTGCGTACACTTGTGGACAGTGGACACTTGTGGATTGTGTGCGGCCCACTGATATCTGAGCGCTATGTGACACGCTCGATGGCACAGCTGCCTGTGACCAAAGTGACGAGAGGATAAGGGAGATTGGATTGCTTTTAAAAAAGCAGTTTGCGGAGCAGTGGGTAAACAGCAATGCCAGCGTGTCAGGAAGCCTTAAAAGGCAGCCCAACAACCAACACCACTGATACACCACAATATAGCCTCCCCTTGCACTGCACACACAGTGACTTGTGTGTTGTGCAGGCCAAATCGCTAGCAGCAGAAGCAGTTTTTTTGTCTTCTTCCCTGCTTAACGCTCTCCCTACAGAATCAGCAGCAACCTCTCCCTATACTAAGATCAGCAGAAGTAAGATGGCGGTCGGCGTGCACGCCCTTTTATACCCCTTGTGACGCCCACCAAAGCAAGCCAATCACTTGCATGCCCTTCTGAAAGATGGTGGTGACCCGTGCCTATGTCATCACTAGTGTTGAGCATTCCGATACCGCAAGTATCGGGTATCGGCCGATACTTGCTGTATCGGAATTCCGATACCGACTTCCGATATTTTTTCAATATCGGAATTCGGCATCGGAATCGGAAGTTCAAAGTTGATTGACAGCCTGACGTCATCATGATGCGCGGTGTGTGCGCATCATGATGCGCCGTCATTTCGGGCCTTCCGGGGGTCTCTGCCGGCCTGCCGGGGGGCTGTGTGGACTGCCCGGGGTCTGTACCGGCCTGCCGGGGGGCTGTGCCGGCCTGCCGGTGGTCTGTGCACCCTGTGGGGGTCTGTACCGGCCTGCCGGGGGGCTGTGCCGGCCTGCCGGTGGTCTGTGCACCCTGTGGGGGTCTGTACCGGCCTGCCGGGGGGCTGTGCCGGCCTGCCGGTGGTCTGTGCACCCTGTGGGGGTCTGTACCGGCCTGCCGGGGGGCTGTGCCGGCCTGCCGGGGGGCTGTGCTGATGTCCGGGGGTCTGTGCAAGCATCGTCCGATGGGACTACAAGTCCCATCTGGCGATGCCTGCTACCATGACAGTGATTGACACATTAGCCAATGATGGGACAGTAGTAGTCCCATCATCCGGCTAATGTGTTAAATGTTAAAAAAAAAAAAAAAATACTACATACATACTACATGCATGCTACATACATACTACATGCATGCTACATACATACTACATGCTACATACATACCAAATACATACTACATACATACTACATACATACTACATGCTACATACATACTACATATATACTACATGCATGCTACATACATACTACATGCTACATACATACTACATGCTACATACATACTACATATATACTACATACATACTACATACATGCTACATACATGCTACATACTGCATGCTACATACATACTACATACATACTACATACATACTACATGCATGCTACATACATACTACATACATACATACTACATGCATGCTACATGCATGCTACATACATACTACATGCTACATACATACCACATACATACTACATACATACTACATACATACTACATGCTACATACATACTACATATATACTACATGCATGCTACATACATACTACATGCTACATACATACCACATACATACTACATACATGCTACATGCTACATACATACTACATATATACTACATACATACTACATACATACTACATACATACTACATGCATGCTACATACATACTACATACATACTACATACATACTACATGCATGCTACATACATACTACATGCATACTACATGCTACATACATACCACATACATACTACATACATACTACATACATACTACATGCTACATACATACTACATATATACTACATGCATGCTACATACATACTACATGCTACATACATACCTCATACATACTACATACATGCTACATGCTACATACATACTACATATATACTACATGCATGCTACATACATACTACATATATACTACATGCTTGCTACATACATACTGCATGCTACATGCATGCTACATACATACTACATACATACTACATGCTACATACATACCACATATATACTACATACATACAATACATTCATACAATACATACATAGACATACAGTACATATAACATAGAGTAACATACTTATCAATACTTGTCACATTGTTCCCCGAAGCCATTGTCTTTTCCGGAATAAATATTAACATAACAAACCACAAAAATACTCACCCACGATCCGAAGCAGTCCACGAGTGTGTCCCACGACGATCTTGGGTAGAGAACTGCAGCATCAGATGATGCTGCCGTTCTCTACGGGCTGCAGGAATCCAATGACGGAAGGTAGGTATCCTTCCGCACTGTATTCCTCCGCCACTTAAAAAAAAAAAAAGTCCCTATTCTCACTTTATGCCATTGCTGCGTGGGAAATTCCCACACAGCAATGGCATAAAGTGAGACTAGGGACTTTTTTTTTTTTTAAGTGGCGGAGGAATACAGTGCGGAAGGATACCTACCTTCCGTCATTGGATTCCTGCAGCCCGTAGAGAACGGCAGCATCATCTGATGCTGCAGTTCTCTACCCAAGATCGTCGTGGGACACACTCGTGGACTGCTTCGGATCGTGGGTGAGTATTTTTGTTGTTTGTTATGTTAATATTTATTCCGGAAAAGACAATGGCTTCGGGGAACAATGTGACAAGTATTGGTAAGTATGTTACTCTATGTTATATGTACTGTATGTCTATGTATGTATTGTATGAATGTATTGTATGTATGTAGTATATATGTGGTATGTATGTAGCATGTAGTATGTATGTAGTATGTATGTAGCATGCATGTAGCATGCAGTATGTATGTAGCATGCATGTAGTATATATGTAGTATGTATGTAGCATGCATGTAGTATATATGTAGTATGTATGCAGCATGTAGCATGTATGTAGTATGTATGTGGTATGTATGTAGCATGTAGTATGTATGTAGCATGCATGTAGTATATATGTAGTATGTATGTAGCATGTAGTATGTATGTAGTATGTATGTAGTATGTATGTGGTATGTATGTAGCATGTAGTATGTATGTAGCATGCATGTAGCATGCATGTAGTATGTATGTAGCATGCATGTAGTATGTATGTAGTATGTATGTAGCATGCATGTAGCATGCATGTAGTATGTATGTAGTATGTATGTAGTATGTATGTAGCATGCAGTATGTATGTAGCATGTATGTAGCATGTATGTAGCATGTATGTAGTATGTATGTAGTATATATGTAGTATGTATGTAGCATGTAGTATGTATGTAGCATGTAGTATGTATGTAGCATGCATGTAGTATATATGTAGTATGTATGTAGCATGTAGTATGTATGTAGCATGCATGTAGTATGTATGTAGCATGTTGTATGTATGTAGCATGTAGTATGTATGTAGCATGCATGTAGTATGTATGTAGTATGGTAGTATGTATGTAGTATTTTTTTTTTTTTTTTTTTTTTAACATTTAACACATTAGCCGGATGATGGGACTACTACTGTCCCATCATTGGCTAATGTGTCAATCACTGTCATGGTAGCAGGCATCACCCGATGGGACTTGTAGTCCCATCGGACGATGCCTGCACAGACCCCCGAAGCCTGCACAGACCACCGGCAGGCCAGCACAGCCCCCCGGCAGGCCGGCACAGCCCCCCGGAGCCTGCACAGACCACCGGCAGGCCGGCACAGCCCCCCGGCAGGCCGGCACAGCCCCCCGGAGCCTGCACAGACCACCGGCAGGCCGGCACAGCCCCCCGGCAGGCCGGCACAGCCCACCGGAGCCTGCACAGACCACCGGCAGGCCGGCACAGCCCCCCGGCAGGCCGGCACAGACCACCGGAGCCTGCACAGACCCCCTGGCAGGCCGGCACAGCCCCCCGAAAGGCCCGTACAGACCCCAGAGAGGCTGTACAAGGCAAAAACAGGGTTTTTCTTATTCCGATACTGGAAGTCCCATAGACTTGAATGGGACTTCCGGTATCGGAATCGGCGATACCGATACTTTTTTTAAAGATCGGCCGATCCATTCCGATCCGATACTTTGAAGTATCGGACGGTATCGCTCAACTCTAGTCATCACGTTGCCCACAGTGTCCGTGGATCCTGATTGGCTGAAAAAGAGCGCAAAACAAACTTTTGAAACGCGACTTTGGCGCGTAAGTCGCCGACCTCGTGGCCGACCTCATCCTAGGGTCGGGTTTCGTTTCATGAAACCCGACTTTGCCAAAAGTCGGCGACTTTTGAATTTTTTCGACCCGTTTCGCTCAACTCTAGCTGTAACACCTTGCACCAGATAACATCTCTAGTGGCCCCAGCATGGATATACAGCAGTAAGTATTGAGTACAATGCAACAAATGAATTTAGGAAAGATTCAGCAGGCACTGTTATATAGATAAACATGTAGGAAACAGGTTGCTGGAAGACTCCTAAGCCAACAAGATACATCACACCTTCCTATTATCAAGAAGCAAAACTATCCTCTGTGTTTTACTTCTAATGAACTCTACACAGATATGTTCTAGTGCTCTTCTTTAAGAAGATATTTCCAATGGATTTTGTGAAAAATTCATGATTTCTGGTCAATATTTGTCCTTATATAATTTATTGGTTAAATTAAAAATTGGTTAAAAAAAACAGTGGTCCTAGGTATTTCAAACGTGACATCTAACATCCATGAGGAACTGCCTATTATTAAATACATCAATTACTAGCACGTCCCTGCTCGATAAACATCCCCAGATCATCGCATTACTGATGTGCACAAGTGGACGCTCGTGTCATATTGATGTGTATAAATGAATGACTGCGGCCCTCCTCCCCACAATCCCTGTATAAGTCAGTGAGCGGCCGCCGCAGCCTTCATCACATGCGCTTATTGTACAATGCCATCCAACAGCGCAAACATGGTGAGAGTGAGAGGTTTATGTGTGGAATATTAATATTAATCTCTGTCCGAGTAAGAAACCTTTCATCAGTCATACTTTCTTCATAGTGATGTATATCTCTAAGACATGTTGCTGCTGAGTGTGCTGTATCTATCTATCTATCTATCTATCTATCTATTATTATTATGCTTTTTTGCTTATATTGCGCTATCATATTCCACAGCGCTTTACAGTTTGCACACATTATCAAGTTTCTGGGTGTTTAATCTAGTTAATAGGAAACAGTTGATGGATAGGACTAGCCCAAAGGGTGGTGATGACTAGAGAAAGTGAAGGTTGGACAATTCCTGGTAGTGACTCAAATAGGTAAGTACAGTGACATGGTCAAGTTTAGGCGCAGTGGGCTGCTAGGTCCAGCATAGACCAATCATTCGAGGAAGTGGGAGGCCTTACTGAAATCTCTTGTGGACATTCATGCAACATCCGGAGCCTAAGGCTCAGTCCATGTAGAAAAGAATGTGCCTGGTCTTCTGACATGTGCAGGTCGGTGGATGTGGAATCATGTGAAGGGCATGAGAATGGTTCTGGGCGCACTGATGAAGTGGACAGGAAATTCCTGAGGCTGACGGAGTCAGTGAGCTTAGGGACAGTCTTGGATGAACAAGTGGTAGAGCTGAAGTACTAAGGAAGTAGGAAACATGAAGGGATGTGCCCTATGGCACTTATTACACCCTGATAAAGTTGAAGTGACCAGGAAACATTTGCTTGCTGCTATGAACTGTGTCCCCTGAATTGTTTGCGGTGCCTCCTGAGGATGGAGACCTGGGAATTGTGGATGCCTGTGGCCTTAAAACTGAGTGTGATGTACCCCTTACCTGGCGGGGCACTGGGATTCAGACACTGTTTTCCTGTAAAGTGCCAGAGCATAACTGGACAGCTGTTCTGTCATGACTACCGCTCTTGGCCACTGTAGCACCGGCGTCCCTGCACACTGCCCGATTCCCCTGGCAGGTACGCCGATTCACTAATCACCACTGCCCAGCACTCCCTCCTCCTTCTCCTGCTACTGCTGCCCAAGGGTTATACGTAGTTCGCAGATTCCTGGGCACTGTGCTTAGTGCGCGCATGTGGTCCCGTCCTCTTAAAGGTTTAGTGCGCGTCATCCTAAAGTGTGCCCTGGCAATGGCAGGGAGACACTTATATTTTAAGGCACCTCTACCTTTTGGGAGGAACCTTTGCAACATTGTTAGTCTCTTTCAAAACACTCTTGCAAGTTCTCAGGTCTCAGTCTGCTAGTTCCCGTTAGTGTTTGTCCATAAACTTCTTGCTAGTACTCACCTTGTTAGTTTATATTACAGCCGCATCCACCAGCACCTGCCTTGCCAATCTGTGCATCAGCCAGTTTCACCTTATCTGCCATGTCAGTCTATACTTCAACCAGATCTGCATACACTTGCAGTGCCAACCTGTTTATCAGCCAGACTCGCCAGCAGCAGTCGTGCCAGTCTGTATATCAGCCGGACCCAGCAGCACTTGCCATACCAGCCGTACCCCTGCCTGTGCCTGCCTGTATAAGCTGGTCTTTACCTTCTGACCGTTCCAGCTGCAAGTTTTTTGTGGGTCAGCAACCGTGCACCTGTGGTCTGTCCTGTAGTAGCACCTAGTGTTCATCGGGAGCCAAGATTAACTCTACCATCAGGGGCTCTAGTGAAAATTCAGGTGTTCACCACGTCACGCCACTCCAGGCTGTCCTCAAACCACAGCACAGTGGTGCCATCACTCCTGTTACAGCCACTTTACAATTACACAAAAGAAATAAATACACCTAGTATCTTCTTTAGGGAAGACATGGTCTCTCTTTGGTAACAATGATCACTTACATTCTTTTTTGTTGCTATCTGTGAGCCTCTTGAACCTGTCTGCTGGGAGTTTCTTCTCTGCAGTTCTTAAATGTTTGTAGGTTTCTCAATAGCAGATTTCAATTCTCTCCAGAGATTTTCTGTAGGAGTGTGATTAGGATTCATTTCTGATGAATGGAAGAGTTTAGTTTTCCTTCTTGGCCATTCTTTATGATATCTTTGGGTCATTATCCTGCTGTAGGCCAGTCTTATACTGTAGTTTTCTTACACTTGGGAGTACATTTTACTCTAAAATGCTGTGATAATCCCGCAGGGACATTATGTTCCGATGTCAATGTTCCAGAGACAGCAGAGCGGCCACAAAACGTTATGGATCCTCCACCATTGTTAAGGTATAAGACACCCAACAAGCTAATTATGAGATGTGGAACTGATCCAGCAGAGCTGAAATTGCAATGGTGGTACAGTGCAGTTTTTTACATAATTTTTTTACCCTATAGTTATCTGATTGCTTTAGCTACTGTATATACTTCAATTCATAAGTTTAAATGCCGCTGTTCAGTAGCATAGCTACTGGGGGGGCAGAGAAGGCCGTTGCCACAGGTCCAGTCACATGCAGGGGCCCACTGGGAGATATGGCCACTTTTGTCATTTGGCCGTATCTGACAGGGAGAGAGCAGCACAATGCCTGCCCTCAGCACAGTGGCAGGTTGCAGCGCCTGTCTGTGTGGTGTACGGTGCTGCTGTCTTACCTGAGGAGCTAGTTCCTGGCAGGCAGCAGCTGCAGTTTCTGCTGTGCAGGTTCTGGTTGTCTCAGCTACACTGGGTCCTAGTGCCCTCTGTGTGCATTAAACTGGACACTTCCTGGTCCTGCCTCAGTAACTGCCTGCAAGCCTCATCGGAAGTGGGGATAGAATCTATGGGGGTATTGTAAGGAAGGGGGGACAGAGCACTTGTGGTGAATGCAAGAGGATGGGGGTATTGTGGGGGAGGAGGAACAGGGCACTTGGGGTTAATGTGAGAGGATGGAGGTATTGTGGGGGATGGGGTATAGAGCACTGAGGGTAAATGTAAGAGGATGGGGGTACTGTGAGGGAAAGGGCAACAGGTCACTGGGGTGAATGTGCGTGGATGGGAGTATTGTGGGTGTTGAGGTGTAGGAGGGGGACAGGGCACTGGGGGGTGAATGTGAGAGGATGGGGTATTCTGAGATGGGGAGAGGGCACAGGGGGTGAATGTGAGAGGATGGGAGTATTGTGAGGCAGTGGGGACAGGGCACAGCGGGTGAATGTGAGAGGATGGGAGTATTATGAGGGTTCTCTCTTTAAATTTCCTCTTAAAAATAATTGCCTGAAAGGTCTTGGTTTTATGAGTAGAGGTGGGCAAACAGCTGGATGTTCCGGTCTGGCAGGTTTGGCCGAACAGTTACAAAAAGTTCGCGTTCGTTTACCAGAACAGTACCCATACCCAAACCCAGATGCCATCCATTTGAATTGGGAGGTCCAAACATCCACTGTCTGCCATGCTGTCATGTGCATGCAAAAACCGCTTCTGATCAGCGGTAAAATCAACACTGCTGGTCAGACAGCCCCCATCGGTGACCGGAGGTATAAAGTTTACCTCCGGTCACTGGTGTCAGCTGATGGAATTACTGCTCCATCAGCCGAAGCCTCCTGCAGCTAAAAACAGAGAGAGCAGGTGGCGGCTGATGGGAATATTCATCAGCCAGCGCCTGTGCTGTAAATAAAATTTTTTTTTTTTAAAAATGGCATGGTTCCCATGTATTTTTGATAACCAGCCAGGCAAAAATCACATCTGGGGGCTGAAACCCTCAGCTGTCCGCTTAGGCAAGGCTGGTTATCAAGAATAGAGGGGTCCCCACTCCGATTCATTTATGTAAATAATTTAAAAAGATGGCCTATGTCCCATACCTTTTTTGACAACCAGCCAAGCTAAAGCAGACACCTGGAGGCTGGTATTCTCAGGCTGGTAAGGGGCCATGGATATCTAAAAATAGCAGTCCGCAGCTGCTCGAAAAAGACGCATCTATTAGATACACCAGTTCTGGTGCTTTGCCCGGCTCTTCACACTTGCCCTATTGCTATGTCAAGTGGGGTTCATATTTGTGGAGTTGATGTCACCTTTGTATTGTCTGGTAACATCAAGTCCATGGGATATTAATGGAAAGGCATCTATAAGACACTTATCCATTACTAATCCTATAGATGTATTGTGAATAAACACACAGCCAGAATAAAGTTTTTTAATTGAAAGAATGACACAGACTCCTTTAATGACTCTAAATTAAACCATTTTCACGTCAACACCCATTCCATTTAATCCCTTGTCTCCTGTAATAAAACAAAAATAAAAAAGAACAATATCCCTCACCTGTCTGTCATTCTGTCTCACGCCGTAATCCATGTTGGGGGATAAACAGTTTTCAACCTGGGCGACGCCAAGATGTGACCGTCCATGCACAGAAACACTGCTGCAAGTGAGGCATCAGTGACTAGCAGTGACATCATCAAGGTTACTGCTGATCACTGAGCCTGCATTTCAAGCTGGGGCCAATGAATTGTGGTGACCTCGGTGAGATCACCTTACCACCCTGAGAATACCAGACCCAAGCTGTCTGCTTTTGCCTGGCTGGTTGTCCAAAATTGGGGGCACCCTATTTATTTATTTTTTTTACATTTTTTAATTGTTTACTTAAATAATTAAAAAAATTATAGTTGTGACTCCTCTATTCTTAATAACCAGCCTTGCTGCAGCCTTCAGCTGTGAGTTTTGCCTGGCTGGCTATCCAAAATACAGCAGAATCCACGCCACTTTTTTTTAAATTATTTATTTACAGTGTGGGCATTTCTGATCTGCTCAAATAGCTCTTTTGTTTTTGCTGTGATGAACCAGGTACTTGGAATAAAGCTGGCCTTTTATAGCTGCAAGAGTCAACATTAATAAGCAAATTATAGTCATGCGATCATTGACGACATGGGGACAAGTAAGTCCTTTTTTCATCAAATCACAAATTATCCTGATTTTGTGCTTTCTTTCATACTAAAATTGGGTGCCATTAATTGTGTCCTGGCATTGTTATTTATTTTGTGTACTTTTTTTTACTGGCAATATCCATATATAGGCAATTTCACTAAATACTTAATTTTGAGAAAAATGTTTATTGGTGTACTTTTTATTCATATGTGCCAAGAATGTTATCTATCTATCTATCTATCTATCTATCTATCTATCTATCCATCCACATTAAATACATCATGCTTTTTGTCCTGCTCCCGTTATATTATATGGTTTTCAACTGTTAAGTATTTTTTACCAGTTGCAGCAATCATCCATCTATCCTTTGTTGGAACATGTGATAACATAGTAACATAGTTTTGAAGGCTGAAGGAAGACCTTATGTCTATCTAGTTCAGCCTATTTTTAGTGCAGCTGTTCTGCATTGTTGATCCTGGGGAAGGCAAAAAACCCACAGAGTAGAAGCCAATTTTCTCCATAAGGAAAAAAATTCCTTCCCCTAAGCTGGGTCAACCATCTACCTATAATATTATGTTATTTGTAACCTTCTATACTGTTACTCACAAGAAAAGCATCCATTCCTTTCTTAAACTCATTCAGTGAGTTGGCCATCACCACTTCCTCAGGAAGAGAATTCCAGAGCCTCACTGCTCTTACCGTGAAGAACCCTCTTCTATGCTGGTGCAGAAATTGTCTTTCCTCCAAACGAAGAGAATGCCCCCTTGTTCTTGTCACAGTCCTTGGTACAAACAGTTCATTGGAGAGATCTCTCTATTGCCCTCTGATATACTTGTACATATATATTAGGTCTCCCCTAAGTCTTCTCTTTTCTAGAGTAAATAGACCTAATTTTGATAGCCTTTCTGGGTATTGTAGTGAACCAACTCCATTTATCATTTTAGTAGCCCGCCTTTGAACCCTTTCAAGTTCATAATGTCTTTCTTGAGCATCGGCGTCCAAAATTGCACACAATCCTCCAAGTGTGGTCTGACGAGTGATTTGTACCGAGGGAGAATTATGTTTTCATCTCGTGTCCCCAGACCTCTTCTAATGCATCCCATGACCCTATTTGCTTTGGTGGCAGCTGCCTGACACTGGGCACTCCAATTTAGCTTCTTATTGACTAAGATGCCTAAGTCTTTTTCCATGTCTGATTTCCCCAGCAGTTTCCCATTTAGTAAGTAATTGTAGCATCTGTTTCTCCTTCCCATGTGCATAACCTTACACTTATCTGTGTTAAACCTCATTTGCCATTTTTCAGCCCAATTCTCCAATTTACTCAAATCTGTCTGTAGTTGCAAACTGTCCTCCTTTGTGTTAACTACTTTACATAGTTTTGTATCATCTGCAAATACTGATATTTTACTGTGTAAGCCATCCACTAGATCATTAATAAATATATTAAATAGTAGGGGGCCCAATACAGACCCCTGTGGTCCCCCACTAGTAACCCTGGCCCAATCTGAGGATGCCCCATTAATAACCACTCTTTGTTTTCTATCACTAAGCCAGCTACCTACCCATCTACACACATTTTCCCCTAGCCCAAGCTTTCTTATCTTACTTACCAATCTTTTATGTGGGACAGTGTCAAATGCTTTAGAGAAGTCGAGATAAATGACATCCAATGATTCTCCTGGGTCCATTTGAGAGCTTACATCCTCATAGAAGCTGATCAGGTTAGTGTGACAGGAGCGATCCTTTATAAATCCATGTTGATATGGAGTTAAACATTTATTAACATTGAGATATTCCATAATGGTATCCCTTAGAAACCCTTCAAAAATTTTACCCACAACAGATGTTAAGCTTACCGGCCTATAGTTTCCAGGTTCTCTTTTACACCCCTTTTTGAATATTGGTACCACATTTGCTTGCCGCCAATCAAAAGGAACAGACCCTGTTTCTATAGAGTCTTTAAATATAAGGAATAGAGGCCTGTCTATCACATTACTTAACTCCCTTAATACCCGAGGGTGAATGCCATCAGGGCCTGGTGATTTGTCCATTTTAATCTTACTAAGGCGGTTCTGCACTTCTTCCTGGGTTAGGCAGGTAATACCTAATGGGGAGTTTACATTATCACTCTGCATTTCAACTGGCAAATCCTTTTCAGTGTGAACACTGTTGAGAAAAAACAAGCACTTTCTTTTTTGCCTTTTGTCACCTCCCATTTTTTCCCATATATTATAATCTTGTGAGTAAGACCATTGTAAAGTGCTGCAGAATATGTTGGTGCTAGAGAAATAAAAATAATAATTATTATTACTTGAATGGACCAGGTTCACCAGAATGAGAGCCTTTACTTACTAGCAGCCACTCCTCATAGGCGGTACCTACACAGTGCCTTCCTGAGCAGAGCATTGGACCATTGCTCACTATTGTCATAATAGAGAAACAGCGCCACCCTTGTCTATACGATTTTGTGGGTATTGCAGTATTTACTTTCATTGAGCTGAACTGCAATACCTGATATTGTCTCTGAACAAGGTGGCACTACTTCTGATTTTTCTTACTTCTTATCTAACTCAAAGTGTTAATTTATTTTTATTATTTATCTTGTCTCAAGAGAATGTCCACATAACCCTTTTCAAAATCCAGAAAATTCATCCCCTTATGAAATATACTTTATCACAAAGAAAATAGATGGTCTATGGTAGCAGTGTACCATGAGATGTCAGTATTCAGTCACCGTGATCAGACAGAGCTGGGAGATTTCTCAGGTATTGGAGAATCAATTTTTTATAGTGGTTTCTGAAATTCTGGATTGTTGTACACCGAAGTAGCAGGATCTATAGATAAGTGAAGAACTGCAAAAATCAACACATCAGAAGGTCAAGAGCCTGAAAAACCTACTAATTTGCAGTAATTCTTCATTTCCTAGAGGCGACCCTCTCACGAGGCTGTGCCGCGTGATGTCTGTATATTGGGTATCTATAAATCATCACTAGACAGGAAGTCAATAATAATGAGCCTACAAATTACGCAGGTGTTGGAAGAGTCACCCATCATAGTGTCCTGCCGATATAATGGAACTCGCTGCAGTACATCTCCACCATGT
The DNA here is from genome assembly GCF_039654945.1 of Dendrobates tinctorius. Lineage (NCBI taxonomy): Eukaryota > Metazoa > Chordata > Amphibia > Anura > Dendrobatidae > Dendrobates > Dendrobates tinctorius. The sequence continues at coordinate 14,261,861 of NW_027361763.1, forward strand.
TATAATGACCAGATAAAGATTAATAGGGCCCCTCATCCTACACCCTACCCAAATCCCTTTCATGGTAATATATAGGAAAGGTCACAGCACATGTGTATGGTCCTCTCTACTAAACTTTATAAAGGTTCCTTTAGACTTCAACTCAGAGAGTCATATGAACGTGTGACCAAATTATTCTCAATTTTTTTTCTTGCATGGAAATAATGAAGGATAAAATCCCAGATCCCTATTTTAGTTTCCACTGTCATTGTTTCCATTCCTACTCTTATATGGTGCAAAAATTGGTTTATGGTTGTAAATTCACTAGTCAACAAATTTTCTTTTCTTTAGAGGACCCCAAAGACTGAATCCATAGCAATGTACTATATTGTGAAGTCATGCGGATGAGATCTTTCTCACCTTTCCTCTTGGCTTCACATATCCCATGAGTTATGGTGCAAAATAATCAACTTTGGAAAAAAAATATGATTTCAAGATACTCTGTAAGAAGATGTTGATGCTCTATGTGTCTATGTATGGCCACTCAGTGGTTAGTCGTGGAGTCCCAACTTTAAAAGTTACAAAGCAGTCAAATAAATGGTAATAACTTGGAGATCAGTAGCTCTGAATAGCCCTATTAGAATGGAGTAGAAGATGTCCTTGTGTGCCACCGCTCCAATCACTTGCTATAGGACTGCTGGTTATAGCTGAGTACAGAGCTCAGCTTTATCCCAAAGAAAATGAATGGAGTGGTGGCATACATATCCATTTCTCTGCTCCAGCAGGGCATTTTAGAGCCCTGTTCTTCAGACCAGTGAGTAGGGCTGCCAACCTGGATAATCTGTAAAAATAAGAAATTTTTCTGCCTTGTCTGTAAATTTTTTTTGAGAATGAAGAAACTTTTAGGAAAACTTTTGTCTGCAATTATCATCTTCTGAAGCTGAGTCACTACTCACTGGCATGCCATGAGAGAGAGTAGTCAGGAGAGTCAAGGTCAAATACCAGAAGGGCTCATAGGACAGAGGGATGAGACAAAGTTCGGGGTCAAATGCCTGGAGGGAATGTCAAAACTGGGGAGTAGAACAAACAGATAGTCAGAGGCCAAGTCCGGGGTCAGAGAGCATTAGAAGCAAAAGCGATAATCCACAATAGTAGTGACAACATAATCCAGGATCATCGATGTGATCAGAAGTCAAACATAGAGCAAAAATACACACCTATAGTAACTATAGCAAATCTACAACTGACAATCTGCTGCTAAAAGCAAACCAGTTACATACCCTGCAAATCATTTGAGGATGGAGGCACCTAAGGAAACACCCAAAGGCTGAACCAGATTGAACAGCAGAATTGTAAATCAAAACTCTGACAGTCCAGCATGCCCCAGGATCAGATTGGATAACTGAACTGTCACTCACAAAATCAATAGTCCAGAACACCTCAGATCCCATAGGGTGGCTGATTTATCACTCACAGCATCCCTAGGCTACAGTCAGATATGAAACCGTGGCATATACTTTAACAGTATACAGTGAATGTAGTTGATGTCTTCCCATCAGAATTTTGAGCTGTAGACAGTGTAGGGCAGCAGGGTTTGTGCAGTGTGACAAACAGGCACTGACCACAGGAAGGTTCACATCAAAACGTGTTTAATGTCCAAACTCACACAGTGTACAGCATTCAGTATCCTCTGGATCGCAGCCAGGAAAGCAAAGACTGTCCGTGAGCGGTTACCGTGGGCGGCTGCACTGCCATATACACTGAGGGTGCCATGCCTTTTGGCTTCTCTTGGCCCTGTTTTGCCTCACACAGGTTGAGCTCTGCAAAACCTGGGGGCTGGGGAGGGAAATGGACCTACCCACTACCATCCTGTAGTCCATTTGAAAAATGCAAGCCCATGGCAGGATTTCTTCAATCCTCCTTGGACAAATACTACACTTACTGCTATTCTATAAAAAACAAATCTGAACTGAGAAAAGTAAGTAAATGTGTATGCACAATGTAAGTGCATATTAACACATGACCATTAACCAGAGAAAACAAAAAGCAAAAAACACAAATATCCTGAACTAAAAGTAAAAAATATACTGCAAATAATGCATAAAGGTAATAATAATAATAAGGGTATTTAGTAAACATAATTTTGATCAAAATAATGTACAAGCCATCCCGCCACGTCACGGCAACCCTTGTGGGACAGTCCCTACTCTAGTATTTAAAACCTTTTCACTTGCCAAGTGGCGTGAATGTGAATGTGAATAAGGGTCGAGCGGCTGAACCACTTGTAACAGTTTGGCCAGACTGGATGGCTTTCCCAGCTCAGAAAGAGGGCTGTCACACCCCTATATGCACTGAATGCACAATGAAATGAATAAAAAACAGTCTGGCCTAAGCTGTTACAAGTGGTTCAGCCGCTCGACCCTTATTCACATTCACGCCACTTGGCAAGTGAAAAGGTTTTAAATACTAGAGTAGGGACTGTCCCACAAGGGTTGCCGTGACGTGGCGGGATGGCTTGTACATTATTTTGATCAAAATTATGTTTACTAAATACCCTTATTATTATTATTATTACCTTTATGCATTATTTGCAGTATATTTTTTACTTTTAGTTCAGGATATTTGTGTTTTTTGCTTTTTGTTTACTTACTGCTATTCTGCCTTGAAATCACAGCTATGCCTGTGACTACAATGCACTCCCCCGGCCTCAATTTGCTTCTTTACACATCCTGGGGGACACATAGCGACCCTCGCATATGACACCAGTCACTGCCTCACATACACCTCCTCTGTTCAAACTTGTGAGGTTGAATATTTGTCACCATACAGAGGTCCCAATGACAGGGCACCAGCATTTCCCTGTGTCTTCACTGCCCGATATTCCACTGAGAAACTAAAGTTTTGTAGGGACAGGAACCATCTGGTGACTCGAGCATTCCTCTCTTCTTCATTTCTCATCCAGATGATGGGTGAATGGCCCATTACTAAACGAAGCTGAGGCCCGAGCAAATAGTAGCGCAAGGACTCCAAGACCCACTTAATAGCCAAGCACTCCTTTTCCACTACGCTATAATTTTTCTCTGTCGAGGTCAGTTTCCTGCTCAAATAGGTGACTGGATGCTTATCCCTGTTCACCTCTTGTGACAGCACCGCTCCTAGGCCTATCTCTGAGGCATCTGTTTGCAAGATAAAGGTTTCCTTGAAGTTGAGGCTGATGAGGACTGGCTGTCCACACAACGCCGACTTCAGGGACTGGAATGCTTCCTCCGCTTGAGGATTCCATCAGACTTTCACCGCCTTCTTCCCTTTCAACAGATCCGTTAGGGGTGCTGATTTCCCAGCAAAATTTGGTATAAACCGGCAGTAGTACCAAATGATGCCAAGGAATGCACTCACCTGTTTGGTACTTAATGGCTTGATCCAGTTTTGAATGGCCTCAATCTTGTTTACTTGGTGCTTAATAACCCCGTGGCCGATCATGTAACCTAAGTACTGGGCTTCCGTGAGTCCTATCGCGCATTTCTTTGGGTTTGCTGTTAACCCCACGATTCTGAGAGAATGCAGCACTGCTTGTACCTGGGACAGGTGGGTATCCCAGTTGGTAGTAAAGTGGTTATGTCATTCAAATAGCAGTTCCGAGTACAAACCCGGTCAGAATGGGAGCACAAAAAAATGGAGACAGTAGTTAAAGGTCTTCTTTATTACATGTCCACCACGTGTTTCAACAGAATAATCTGTCTTCCTCAGGTGGCAGATCAAGTCCATATAATGTCAGACATACACACGAGATGGCTATTATCCGATCAATGTCTCGGATGATCATTCCGCCGACAACTATCTAAGCTGACTCTCCTAACCACAAGAGGGCTTGTTTGGTTGATCGCTGCTCTGTTCTCTATGAATAATCCGCCATCAGACATGTCAGTCAGCGGTTTATCTCTGAAAGAACAATGCGGTTGGCAGTCCAAAAACGTATATGCATGATTGACATCTCTTGCAAACGTCAGTTGGCCCGTGCTGCCTCCCCCCCAATATACAATGGCTGAACCCTTTGATGATCGGCAGGTTTGGTCAACATTTCTCTATTGTGTATCGTGGTGTTAAGATTAAACCTTCCCATTGTCACCATTTTTACATACAGTACATATAGGGGGAAGACTAAGTGGGAATTCTGTAAGGTGAAGCAGAAAGTGATGTCAAGATGTGGAGTCATTTTTGTAACTTCTTCTGAACAGTCCAGGAATGTTGTAATGCTCAGCAGCAGTTTTCATGATTTTTCGTCTAAAAGAAGCCGTCCTCTCAATATATTGTAGTCAGGGAGAAGGGAGCTGCTGGATCAGGAGTTGAAGACAAGGAAGACTGATGCAGGGAAAAGAGACTTCCTGTTTCTACATAGGACAAAGAAAAGAGAAGAATTAGCTGAGTAGAAAGGCAAAATGAGCAATTGTAAGTAGATAGTGCAATATATTATGATGAGTGCAATAAATTAGGATAAAAACTTTGATGGCAGGAGGAGAAGGAGATGGAGTCCTTCTTTAAGGACCTGTAATAAATAGAGCATGTGTAGAGTCGTGGGCCAGGCTGGGGGGTGGTTCCTCTGTATACCGTACAGTGACGCACAGACACAAGATAGAGGCAAGTTTTGGGTGCAACAGGTCCAAGTTTATTTTCCACTATCCAACTGACGACCCTCACAGCACACCGCGATATCTTTCTCACGGCCCTCCGTGTCCAGGGCCGCTTCACACACCGTACTTTACACCAGGGACGTATTTATACGTACCGCCCCTTTTTCACTCTGTGACGATCCTGTCAGCTCAGTCACTGTGGCCGCCTTAGGCCCGTACACCATCAGCACTTTACTGGTCAGTTTCGTTGTTCCAAATACGGTGTTCTACACCCAGAGCCTCATCTATACTGCGGTTCTTCCTGTCAAGACCGCCCCCCTGACTTCCTTTCACCTCAGTCCCCCTGGTTTGGTTTTCCTCACAGTGCACAAACTGTCGTAGTCCTCCTGTCACTGGAGCTCCCCCTGGGGACTGGAACTTTCTGGAACCCTCCTGTCAAATTTATATCATTCCCGATTCCCTGTAACTCCGTCCCCCATGACCAACGGTTTCCTAAGCCCTAAGCTGATGTCACGTCCTTTGCTCACACTCCTCCCTGCCCTCTAATGGTCAACCCAAGGTACTGCACGTCCACTACACTTTCTCAGCTGTTTCCCCACTGTAGTAGCTGACACCTGTCTAAACTGTGCAAACCTTCATTTCTCTGTTCTGAAACGTCTGTCCGTCAGGTCACCTTCCCTACACATGTAGGAAACATGTATATTAGGTAAGCAGGGAATCTACAATACCAATATTGTGCATTATTATATTATTTTATATCACATATAAATTGTACTTGTAGATAAATCTAGAAAAACGAACATAAATAAATCAGCCGTTCTGCGAGAAGGAACTTCTTGGCATGGAGTAGGGACAAACAATTACTGTAGTAAATGGGAGACTAATGTATATTGGCAGACTGTTTACTGTTGCTATTTATGCTGCTAACTATTGAGACTGTAACTATATTACATTATAGATTAACCTTCCAGGGAGAGCTGTCCATATAGAATTGATAGATACTGTCATGGCCGAAAGTGTTGGCACCCATGAAATTGTTCCTGAAAAAGAAGCATTTCCTCCAGAAAATTATTGCAATTGCACATGTTTTGTAATATACATTTTTATTTCCTTTGTGTGAATTGGAACAATACAAAAAGACTCTGACACTGATGCTGACACAAAACGTGTAATTGCAATACTATTCCAGCAAAAATATGACATTTTCTGGAACAATTTCAAGGGTCCAAACACTTTCGGCCATGACTGTACAAGAAATTCTATTTTCATAAATGTTAAAAAAGGACCGACTGCATGGCCAGTAAGACCAGCCACCCAAAACTTCATAATCTTTCAGTTTCCATCTCGCACATATTGCTCATCACTTACTGTTAGAATAATTCTTAATTAACTTAAAGAGTAACAAATTTTTTGCGAGTTTTTTTTAATGCTTTTAGAGCTTTCAATTCTGAGAAGATTGGTGGGGTTCCGAGTCCTGAGATCAAAACAGTTTGCTAAAAAAACTTTGTAGAAATGTGCAACTCGGTCAAAAAAGCCTACTACCCTGTGTGTGCGTGGTCAGGCAGGAACTTTGTGCTCCTGTCTGCTGAACTTCGTACTTCTTTCAGAGGTCTTTTCAGTGATCCATGGGGTCTAAGGACTCAGACCTCCAAAGTCCTGCTCAGAATTAAACAATCTAAACCATAAAAAATTCCCCAAAATGTAAGTTGTTAAGAATGTTTAAGAGATAGGGATGAGCTAAAAATTGGGGTGGTCTTCAGAACCTGTTGTACCATTGTAGGGTAGGGTGGGCCAAGCTGGGGGGTGGTCCTTCTTCTTACCGCGCAGAGACGAAACAGAGACAAGATGGACGCAGATTCTGGGTGCAACAGATCCAAGTTTATTTCTGCGCGCCGTCCGTCTGACGGCCCTCGCAACACATCGCCATATCGCTCTCTCTCGGCCCTCCGCATCCAGAGCCGCTTCACACACCGAGTTTCTCGCCGGGGACGTATATATACGTCCTGTCCTTTCTCCTTTCCTGACGTAGTTACAGCTTTTGACACTGTGGCTGCCCTAAGCCAAATCACCAACAGTCCGTTACTGGTCAGACGTTGTACTCTACACGGTGTGCCTATCTCCTTTTAACTCGTCTCTGTTGCGGTGAATCTGTCAGGTCCACCCCCCTGTTGTTCTCTCTCCTCAGTCCCCCTGGTCTGGATTCACCTCACAGTGTACAGACTGTAGCAGTCCTCCTGTCACTGGAGCTCCCCCTGGGGACTGGAACCTTCTGGAACCCTCCCTCAGTATTTATAGCTCTCCCGTTCCCCTGTCACTGTAACCCCGCCCCCCATGACCAACGGTTTCTAAAGCCCTAAGCTGATGTCAAGTCCTTTGCTCGCACTCCTCCCTGCCATCTAATGGTCAACCCAAGGTACTGCACGTCCACTACACTTTCCTAGCTGTTTCCCCACTGTAATAACTGACACCTACCTACACTGTGCAAACCTTTCCTTCTTCACTCTGACTAGCCCGTCCGTCCGTCAAGTCACCTTCCCTACACTCTCCCTTCCTTTGTTCATTGTCATCCTCGACAATCGTCATTCCTGCCTTCGTCGTCCTGAAGCTACACCTACATTCTGTTGTTGGACCAGCTGTTGAGCCAAACCCACTATCTGCGGGGGCCGAACCATACTGGGAGCACTACGCTCTGAGCAGCCTACTGCTACTCACCAGCACACACGCCACATGACAACGTCTTTCAAATTGGGCTAGGTACACCCATATTCTCTCTATGGCGTGTACCTTCCCATACTCTCCCCTACTGTCACCTTCCACTATTCGGTACGCCATGATCGAGGTCTCTTACCTTCCAGATCATTACCAGCACCCGCCTTCCTCCTTCAGGGGTGTCCGTGGTGTTGGGGACCTGACCTAGGACGGCTGTCTTCCTCACGTCTCCAACTCATTTTCCTTTCTTTCAATTACATGTCATAGTCGGCGTCCCGGTCTCCCAGACCTCCTCAACTCTTAGATCCCTACCGGATCCCACACTTTCCTTTGGTCCCGCAGACCTTCCCTTACCCGGACCTGTTGCATTTTACTTTGGCATATTATACATTAAACAACTTTATAATAGCACAAGTACCCATTTTTATATTTTTTTTTTCATTTTCTTTTGCTTCTAAAACCAACATATAACAAAAAACATTCCATGTCTTCTTTCTCCCCCCTTCCTTGGACCTGAACACTCCTCCACTTTTCCGTATCCCTGTTCTGTCAAGTTTCAAATCAGTAAATAACATCATGTAAGAGGAACATACTAAAAAACAAACTTAGCACATAAAACATTTTTTTTTAAACTAGAAGTGTTCTCCAGAACCTGCACTACAGTGCACCGAACTCTCGACATTCTACTTCACTACGCAGTGGCTAGTAGTGAGGGACCCCACAGCCGTGGAGCCCCCGGGGATACTGAGGGTGTCCATTCAAGTCCTCTTCTTTTCCATGCCGGCCTCTCCTTGAGTGTGGAGCAGGTTCCACACTTCCTGCTCCTGGGCCTTCTTCTTCCTGATCACCTCCGCTACCCACACGGAGGGAACAGCACGGGCCCTGGAGTCCGGTGGGCGGGACTCCGCTGAAAAAGACCGCAAGACAGAAACGGCCGAAGATTTCTGCGGCCCAGCAGCCGCTGGGGTCAGGTGGCAAATGGGGACAACCGGGTCCTCGGGGGCTGGAATCACAGGGCCCACTAAGTTGGCCGCAGCCGACTCCAGCAGCGGCATAACTGCGGCCTCAGGACAGGCCGCATCCACTACTTCCAACGGAGCCGGAGTAACGGCCGATTTCAACGATGCAGCTGCTATTAGCAGGGGAAGCGCAGCAGCGTCTTCTTTGGGTGAGCTCTGCACTGGTGACTCTGGGCGGGGTAGTTCGGGGACATGAGCGGGGGACTCGCTCAGTTCTGCATACACCACAGGGCCCGATGTAACTAGGCCTTCCGGTGCGCAGGGGGCCGTGTGCTGTGGCAGAATGGTGGGGGCCGCTTGCAGAGGCACTGGTGGGGCAGGGGGTACTCTCACCTTCCCCGGCGCTGCGACCTCCGTCACACCATCACGCGGCTTCCCCCGCAGCATCTGTTCCTCACTCCACTGTCCTGCGGGCCTTTCCTCCAGACTCGGTGGCTCCACGGAAAAGTCCTCTGCCAGTATTGGTGGCGGCCGTTCTTGCTGACTCCGCTCAGGCTCCACTCCTCGGCTCAGCATCCCGCTGCCTGCCCGTGGTTCTGAAGATGACTTCTGGTGCAGCTCCATCTCTCGCCGCCATTGCCACTCTAGGCGGCCGATGCCCCGACACCCGCAGCGTCTCATACCGTCCGTTGGGCAGCACTCGAATGGCGCCAGACAGCCGCAGCCAAGTTTTTCTTCTGTGCCACTCCCTCTGTGCGGTGGGATGTCGGCAAGCCTCTCAACCCACCTGTCAGGGTCCAATATATGGAAACATCGGTCTCTGGACACAGACTGCTTCCCTTGGGGGTACGTTGGAGGGGGTCCCAGTCCAATCGAAACAACTGCGAACACCCGGACCTCTCCTCTGCGCTGCAGCCATACCGCCATACTGCACAGTACCTGGTACTGCCCCGGATCCTCTGCTGGCCTCACAGATCCGTCACAGCGCTCCCAATGCATATTCCACAGGTAAGTCATTTGTAATCCACAGGGGTTTATAATCCAAGCAGCACAGTCCAAGTCCTTCTCCATCCTTTAAGGCAGGCCTGCCGCAGAAGATGATGTATTAGCGGCGGCGATCCTGCCGACTACGCCAAATGTAGGGTAGGGTGGGCCAAGCTGGGGGGTGGTCCTTCTTCTTACCGCGCAGAGACGAAACAGAGACAAGATGGAGGCAGATTCTGGGTGCAACAGATCCAAGTTTATTTCTGAGCGCCGTCCGTCTGACGGCCCTCGCAACACATCGCCATATCGCTCTCTCTCGGCCCTCCGCATCCAGAGCCGCTTCACACACCGTGTTTCTCGCCGGGGACGTATATATACGTCCTGTCCTTTCTCCTTTCCTGACGTAGTTACAGCTTCCAACACTGTGGCTGCCCTAAGCCAAATCACCAACAGTCCGTTACTGGTCAGACGTCGTACTCTACACGGTGTGCCTATCTCCTTTTAACTCGTCTCTGTTGCGGTGAATCTGTCAGGACCACCCCCCTTGTTGTTCTCTCTCCTCAGTCCCCCTGGTCTGGATTCACCTCACAGCGTACAGACTGTAGCAGTCCTCCTGTCACTGGAGCTCCCCCTGGGGACTGGAACCTTCTGGAACCCTCCCTCAGTATTTATAGCACTCCCGGTCCCCTGTCACTGTAACCCCGCCCCCCATGACCAACGGTTTCTAAAGCCCTAAGCTGATGTCAAGTCCCTTGCTCACACTCTTCCCTGCCATCTAATGGTCAACCCAAGGTACTGCACGTCCACTACACTTTCCTAGCTGTTTCCCCACTGTAATAACTGACACCTACCTACACTGTGCAAACCTTTCCTTCTTCACTCTGACTAGCCCGTCGGTCCGTCAGGTCACCTTCCCTACACCATAACGGCATCAGAACCTAAGCAAGTTGGAGAATACTTCTTACTTTTATATGCTCTTGTATTGCCATCTGTTTAGCAATAAGGTTCGGATATGGCTTTAAAGAAGGCACCACTTGGATATGACACAATTTTATTATACAATGATTAGTTTAAATGATAAAACACCAAATTAATGGCAGATATAATACTACCCTGTTTTGTTAATTAATTTCATGTGAATCATACAATTATTATGAATTATAGTAGATAAATAAGCATCCATACTATACATTACCAAGTATTGTAACATCACTTCTCCACTGGAGGAACCACAGTGTCAGCAAGAAGGAAATACTCTGGTCTTGTCATCACAGAAACCGTGCACCCACGATACCTTCTGAAAATGTCCCTACCTCACTGAACCAGGTCCACCTTTTTATACACAAGACTCCAGATCCTCCCCTACTACATCTGTGCAGTATCTTTAGGCTGCATCAGAATCTTGAAATTGCACAGTTGTACATATCAAAATCAAACATCAGAAATACGATGACTGATGACTGATGACTGATGACTGATGACTGAGACTTGATTGCTATGAAAAATCAAGCATCAAAATGCTTTTCAGATACAGTACTTGCGTGGATCATTTCATAAGGGAAGAAAAAGGATTCTTAAGCAGGCTGGTAAAGCTGTTGGCTGACTGGTTAAGCAACTCGTTCATGGAATATGAAGTTTGTGGGTTCTAATCCCACATCAGATTTTTAATTATATATATATTTTTTTTTAACTAGCAGATTACCACACAAAATCCTATCGTGCTTCACTTTTAATATCTGACATTCTTACTATATACTATATATATATGTAAATAATAACTATACTATATATATATGTAAATAATTAAAAATCTGATGTGGGATTAGAACCCACAAATTTCATATTCCATGAACGAGTTGCTTAACCAGTCAGCCAACAGCTCACCAGCCTGCTTAAGAATCCTTTTTCTTCCCTTATGAAATGATCCACTCAAGTACTGTATCTGAAAAGCATTTTGATGCTTGATTTTTGATAGCAATCAAGTCTCAGACATCAGGTATCAGGTATCAGTTATCAGGTATCAGACATCAGGTATCAGACATCAGGTATCAGTTATCAGGTATCAGACATCAGGTATCAGGTATCAGTTATCAGGTATCAGACATCAGGTATCAGGTATCAGACATCAGGTATCAGTTATCAGGTATCAGGTATCAGACATCAGACATCAGGTATCAGGTATCAGGTATCAGACATCAGACATCAGGTATCAGACATCAGACATCAGACATCAGACATCAGACATCAGACATCAGGTATCAGACATCAGACATCAGACATCAGACATCAGGTATCAGGTATCAGACATCAGACATCAGACATCAGACATCAGGTATCAGACATCAGACATCAGACATCAGACATCAGACATCAGGTATCAGGTATCAGACATCAGACATCAGACATCAGGTATCAGGTATCAGACATCAGACATCAGACATCAGACATCAGACATCAGACATCAGGTATCAGTTATCAGACATCAGACATCAGACATCAGGTATCAGACATCAGGTATCAGGTATCAGGTATCAGTTATCAGTTATCAGACATCAGACATCAGACATCAGACATCAGACATCAGGTATCAGACATCAGACATCAGACATCAGACATCAGACATCAGGTATCAGTTATCAGACATCAGACATCAGACATCAGACATCAGGTATCAGACATCAGGTATCAGGTATCAGGTATCAGGTATCAGTTATCAGTTATCAGACATCAGACATCAGACATCAGACATCAGACATCAGACATCAGGTATCAGACATCAGTTATCAGACATCAGACATCAGACATCAGGTATCAGGTATCAGGTATCAGGTATCAGTTATCAGGTATCAGGTATCAGTTATCAGACATCAGACATCAGACATCAGACATCAGGTATCAGACATCAGTTATCAGACATCAGACATCAGGTATCAGGTATCAGTTATCAGACATCAGACATCAGGTATCAGGTATCAGTTATCAGACATCAGACATCAGGTATCAGGTATCAGTTATCAGACATCAGACATCAGGTATCAGTTATCAGACATCAGACATCAGGTATCAGGTATCAGGTATCAGGTATCAGTTATCAGACATCAGACATCAGACATCAGACATCAGTTATCAGACATCAGACATCAGACATCAGGTATCAGACATCAGGTATCAGTTATCAGACATCAGACATCAGGTATCAGACATCAGACATCAGACATCAGACATCAGGTATCAGACATCAGTTATCAGACATCAGACATCAGGTATCAGGTATCAGGTATCAGTTATCAGACATCAGACATCAGACATCAGACATCAGTTATCAGACATCAGACATCAGACATCAGGTATCAGGTATCAGTTATCAGACATCAGACATCAGGTATCAGGTATCAGGTATCAGTTATCAGACATCAGACATCAGACATCAGACATCAGTTATCAGACATCAGACATCAGACATCAGGTATCAGACATCAGGTATCAGTTATCAGACATCAGACATCAGGTATCAGGTATCAGGTATCAGGTATCAGGTATCAGGTATCAGTTATCAGTTATCAGACATCAGACATCAGACATCAGACATCAGGTATCAGACATCAGGTATCAGACATCAGGTATCAGGTATCAGGTATCAGGTATCAGGTATCAGGTATCAGTTATCAGGTATCAGGTATCAGGTATCAGTTATCAGGTATCAGGTATCAGGTATCAGGTATCAGACATCAGGTATCAGACATCAGGTATCAGTTATCAGGAATCAGACATCAGGTATCAGGTATCAGTTATCAGGTATCAGACATCAGACATCAGGTATCAGTTATCAGGTATCAGACATCAGGTATCAGGTATCAGGTATCAGGTATCAGTTATCAGACATCAGACATCAGGTATCAGGTATCAGGTATCAGACATCAGACATCAGGTATCAGGTATCAGGTATCAGACATCAGGTATCAGGTATCAGGTATCAGGTATCAGGTATCAGTTATCAGGTATCAGGTATCAGGTATCAGGTATCAGTTATCAGTTATCAGTTATCAGTTATCAGGTATCAGGTATCAGGTATCAGACATCAGGTATCAGACATCAGACATCAGGTATCAGGTATCAGGTATCAGTTATCAGACATCAGACATCAGACATCAGACATCAGACATCAGACATCAGTTATCAGACATCAGACATCAGGTATCAGGTATCAGTTATCAGGTATCAGGTATCAGGTATCAGGTATCAGGTATCAGTTATCAGTTATCAGACATCAGACATCAGACATCAGACATCAGACATCAGGTATCAGACATCAGGTATCAGTTATCAGACATCAGACATCAGGTATCAGGTATCAGGTATCAGTTATCAGTTATCAGACATCAGACATCAGACATCAGACATCAGACATCAGGTATCAGACATCAGGTATCAGACATCAGACATCAGACATCAGGTATCAGGTATCAGGTATCAGGTATCAGGTATCAGTTATCAGTTATCAGGTATCAGTTATCAGTTATCAGTTATCAGGTATCAGGTATCAGGTATCAGGTATCAGACATCAGGTATCAGACATCAGGTATCAGGTATCAGGTATCAGACATCAGGTATCAGGTATCAGTTATCAGGTATCAGACATCAGGTATCAGGTATCAGACATCAGGTATCAGTTATCAGGTATCAGACATCAGGTATCAGGTATCAGGTATCAGGTATCAGGTATCAGTTATCAGACATCAGACATCAGGTATCAGGTATCAGGTATCAGTTATCAGGTATCAGGTATCAGGTATCAGGTATCAGTTATCAGTTATCAGTTATCAGGTATCAGGTATCAGGTATCAGGTATCAGTTATCAGGTATCAGTTATCAGTTATCAGGTATCAGACATCAGGTATCAGTTATCAGGTATCAGACATCAGGTATCAGGTATCAGTTATCAGTTATCAGACATCAGACATCAGACATCAGGTATCAGGTATCAGTTATCAGTTATCAGGTATCAGTTATCAGGTATCAGTTATCAGTTATCAGGTATCAGACATCAGGTATCAGTTATCAGGTATCAGACATCAGGTATCAGGTATCAGGTATCAGTTATCAGTTATCAGGTATCAGACATCAGGTATCAGTTATCAGGTATCAGACATCAGGTATCAGGTATCAGGTATCAGTTATCAGTTATCAGTTATCAGACATCAGACATCAGGTATCAGGTATCAGGTATCAGGTATCAGTTATCAGTTATCAGACATCAGACATCAGACATCAGACATCAGTTATCAGACATCAGACATCAGGTATCAGGTATCAGGTATCAGACATCAGACATCAGGTATCAGGTATCAGGTATCAGTTATCAGACATCAGACATCAGACATCAGACATCAGACATCAGGTATCAGGTATCAGTTATCAGACATCAGACATCAGACATCAGACATCAGGTATCAGGTATCAGTTATCAGACATCAGATATCAGACATCAGACATCAGACATCAGGTATCAGTTATCAGACATCAGACATCAGACATCAGACATCAGGTATCAGGTATCAGGTATCAGGTATCAGTTATCAGTTATCAGTTATCAGGTATCAGGTATCAGGTATCAGTTATCAGGTATCAGTTATCAGGTATCAGTTATCAGTTATCAGGTATCAGTTATCAGGTATCAGGTATCAGACATCAGGTATCAGTTATCAGGTATCAGTTATCAGGTATCAGTTATCAGGTATCAGTTATCAGGTATCAGTTATCAGGTATCAGGTATCAGGTATCAGTTATCAGGTATCAGGTATCAGACATCAGGTATCAGTTATCAGGTATCAGTTATCAGTTATCAGTTATCAGGTATCAGTTATCAGGTATCAGTTATCAGGTATCAGGTATCAGGTATCAGACATCAGGTATCAGTTATCAGGTATCAGTTATCAGTTATCAGGTATCAGTTATCAGGTATCAGGTATCAGTTATCAGGTATCAGTTATCAGGTATCAGGTATCAGGTATCAGACATCAGGTATCAGTTATCAGGTATCAGACATCAGGTATCAGTTATCAGGTATCAGTTATCAGTTATCAGTTATCAGGTATCAGTTATCAGGTATCAGGTATCAGGTATCAGGTATCAGGTATCAGGTATCAGACATCAGTTATCAGGTATCAGGTATCAGTCATCAGGTATCAGTTATCAGGTATCAGTTATCAGGTATCAGTTATCAGACATCAGGTATCAGTTATCAGGTATCAGTTATCAGTTATCAGTTATCAGGTATCAGTTATCAGGTATCAGTTATCAGGTATCAGGTATCAGGTATCAGGTATCAGTTATCAGTTATCAGGTATCAGGTATCAGACATCAGTTATCAGGTATCAGGTATCAGTCATCAGGTATCAGTTATCAGGTATCAGTTATCAGGTATCAGTTATCAGACATCAGGTATCAGTTATCAGGTATCAGGTATCAGTTATCAGGTATCAGTTATCAGGTATCAGTTATCAGTTATCAGTTATCAGGTATCAGTTATCAGGTATCAGACATCAGGTATCAGTTATCAGGTATCAGTCATCAGGTATCAGTTATCAGGTATCAGACATCAGGTATCAGGTATGAGAATCAGGTATCAGACAGAGTATTTCTGATGTTTGATTTTGATATATGATCATGTCCTAAAATGGACACTGTAAAAATGGACACTGTACAGTTGGTTGTTGTCTTGATAACAGCACAAGACTTCAAGGTCTGTTTGTTATAGACTACTGCAATCTTAAAGTTTGTTTGCACCAACCCAAGATCTGTTTGCCTCTGGTCAACTTGTCAAAGTTGTCTATCACTGTTCAAAGTTCAACATATGTTGCTTGTTACAAAGTTAACTCTTCATTATCATGGCATAACGCTCTAAGATGGTAGCATATGGGCAGCATGACTTCCATAATCACCTACTCTGAAAACTGGATACCTATCGTAACCCAGGCACACACTGATACTTGTCTCATTTGTTTCACAATCGGCCCTTGATTATTAATGTCATGCATGACCATTGCTACATGAGACCATCAAAACAGTATCTATCACTGTTTGACAAAGCAAATATCACAGTGGTCACTTGTGTGCAAATCAGGATAATGAATCTTTGAAACACAGAGCTTCAAAGACCACAGAACAATTCCTTGTCTTAGGCCTCTTTCACACATCAGGTTTTCGCCGTCAGGCGCGATCCGGCGCTTTTGACAGAAACCGGATTCGGCGAAATGCAATGCTGGATCCGGTTTCCCCCCCATTGACTTGCATTTGCGCCGGATCGCGCCGGATGGCCATGCGTTTCATCCTGTTTTCGCCGGATCCGGCAATGTGTCGCAATGTGTCGCGATCCGGCGTCTGGAAAAAACGTCTACTGTAACGTTTTTTGTCTCCGGCGAAAAAGCCGGACACGCCGCATCCGGCGCGTCCGGCTTTTTCACACAATGAAAGCCTATGAGCGCCGCAATGCGCCGGATCCGGCGAAAGCCGGATCCGGCGGCCGGATCCGGTTTTTTGGTCTGAGCATGCTCAGTAGCTCTGCCCACAAGACATATATAAAAGCAAGACAGTGGGACCCTCAGCCACACCCAACATGCCACCCAAGAAAGCAACCAAGCGAAGCAGGAGAAGGCAGGAGACCACTGCAGCACCATCAGCACCACCACCACCACCCCAAATGGAGCAGCAAATAGAACATGCTGAGGAGGGGAGGCCAGCAGCAGATGAGAGACGGTAATTATCAAATCCCCCATTCCTCCAAACTAGGGCCATGGAATATCAAGATATTCATTGGCCCTTTGTTTCTCTTTATTCAACAGCCGCCAAAGAGATGCAGCAGCAGCAGCAGAAATGGCATCACTGGCAGCAGCAATACCCACAGCCATGGAGTCTGGCCATCAACAGGACAGCACATCTTCTTCTGGGAGCCCTCCCTCGCATCGTCAGCGTTTGACGGTAAGTTTTTATTTCCAAAATCCATCATCTCTGTAATATATGTCTATTCATTGCCTTTTATTTCAAAACAGGAATCACAAGATGAAGAGGAGCTCCCAGAAGAAGAAGGAAGGGGTGGACAGACACCTGGAGTGGGCTCACAATTGGTAAGTTTTTTGCATCAAACGCAGAAACACAACATCACACTACACACAACACATAGAAAACAATGTTCTGCAGACCACACACAGCAAACAACTGCCTACATCCAAAGACATAACATTTTTTGTTTTCTTCTCTAGTTTTCCCAATCTGGTGCTCGGCCAAGAGGTCCTCGCAGTGCCTCCCAGGGTCGTCGGCGACAGCAACGCGGCGGTCACCAGCGTGTAAGTATAAATATTTTTGCTTTGTTTTTTTGCACTTTTTATTTCATTTCTTTTGTGGAGGCTAATTATGTTATTTTTGTCTTTTTCTTTAACAGCCTTCACAGCGTGCTCCCGACTCTGACGGTGAGGATGGAGGACTCGATGTGGACCACCTCATCGATCTCGTCAGAGAAAGGGAGCCGCTCTGGAATATGGCTGACCGCCGCCACGCTGACCTTATCGTTACCCGACGACTCTGGGAGGAAATCTGTTCTCTCCTTGTGGGCCGCTGGGAGGACCTCGAAGCTCGGGCCCAGATTAAAGAGCGTAAGTATATACAGTACCGGTTGCTTGATGTAAACCAGTGTTTCCCGAACTCCAGTCCTCGTGGTCCCCACGGATCATGTGTTCAGGATTTCTATTTACTAAGGAAATCCTGAAAACATGACCCCTGGGGACCATGAGGACTGGAGTTTGGGAAACACTGATGTGTATACTAACCACTCCTTTCTCGTTTCAGGGAACAGAATTGTGAATCGGTGGCGGTCTGTGAGGGATCGTTTCAAGAAGGAGTTCAATAAAGAGATGCGGGCCCCGAGTGGATCTGGAGGACGCAGGAGCAAGTACAAGTACGCACAAGCCCTGTCGTTCCTCCGGGAAACAATGGTCACTAGAAGGTAAATATTACACACCACATGTGAAAAAAATGTTAGATGTAACTTTTTTTTTTCAGCCAGGGCCATACCATGTCACTATTTTAATTGTTTTTTTTTCTCTTTATTCCACAGCACGGTGAGCAGCACTCGGGAGCCTGCACGATTGGACCCTTCTGAGGCGATCCCTGAGGAGACCGGCACCAAGGCACACTTCGACCGCCCCGGTACATCTGCACCTTCCCAGCCTTCCCACACATTCGACCCATCTGTCCCATCCACCAGCACAGGAGCATCGTGGCCGCCTACATTACATGAAGCTGCTGGTGAGGAGATCGCTTTCCCTTTACCCCACCCTTCTGCCCCTGCCACCTCTAGTACACCTGCGGGTACTGGGCGGCAGCGGCAGAGGGGTCAGGAAAAGAGTTATGTGCAAGAGTTCTTGCATCTGAATGCATCTTTCCAGAACTGTCTCAAAGTCTTGTCAGAGCAAATCTCCGCAGGCTTTCAGCAGATCAACTCCAGCATTCTGGAGGTGAAGACACTTCTGCAAACCATGCATTCAGAAGCAAGATCTTCGCCAAACCACACCTTTTTCAGGTCTGTTGTGGAGCGCATGGCAACACTATCTCCTACCCAGCAGATGCATGTAATGCATTCGTGCCACGGTGCTCTACAGCAGGTTACCTCCCAACCTCCACCTCCCACCACTGTAGTTCCTCCACCTGCACCCCCTCCAGCCACTTTCCATCCTCCCCCTCCTATTACATCTGCACCCCCTCCAGCCACTTTCCATCCTCCCCCTCCTATTACATCTGCACCCCCTCCAGCCACTTTCCATCCTCCCCCTCCTATTACATACCAGCAACCTCACCAGTACCAGACATCTCCCCACTTCCAGCAACCTGCCCCGTACCAAACTCCTTCCCCGTACCAAACTCCTTCCCCGTACCAAACTCCTTCCCCATACAACTTTCCATCAACATCATCTGCTCCTACAGTCCCTGCCCAACCCTCCACTCCACCGCCCACCACCTCTTCTGCCTCCCACATGTCCACCCATTCTGTAGCTTTTTCCACACCTTCACCTCTAACTGTTCCTTCCCCACCACGATCCCAGTCCTCTCTCCACACACCCAGTGTCGAAGTGTCCCGCAGCCCCTCCAGCAGTATTTCCACCCCACAGTACACAGATTTGTAATTTTTTTTTTGTGTAATAAAAATGCCCATTGGGTTTAAAACCTTTATTAAAAAAGTTTTTTGCACTTTAAAAACATAAAAAAAAAAAAAATTTAAATAAAAGTTAAATTATCGTTTCACAATGGTTGTCTGTCATTTCTTTCTGCGGCGAACTATGTTTTAAAAAAAGGTTAAATACAGGGTATTTCAAAGGTAAAAAGGTATTCAAAACCAGGTATATAACTGTGGGTAAATTTTTGCTTTTTGCCACAGTTGTGTTCCTGGTTGTGTTTGAAGCAAAGTATTTCACCGAAAAAGTTGTGTTTATTGTTGGTGATTTCCTACCAATGTACACAACTTTTGTTAAAAGGTGAAATACTTTGCATAAAACACAACCAGGTACACACCTGTGGCCTAAAGGTAAAAATAGTAAGACCATGACAAGATAGCCAACTTTGGTTGGCAAAGGTATATACTGTTGGTCCAGAAGGTACACAAGTTTAGGGCACAAATCTTTCACACTTTGTCATCCCAGTGTACTCTGCCTTGAGGTGACATAAAGTATAGTGGAAAATTGTCCCTGAAACCGTCACAGAACTTCTAGTGGTAATATTTCCAATGACAACATCCATCTTCGCCAGTAACTTGCTCTTCTCTCCAACCTGCACTTTCTTCTCTACAACCTGCCAAAGAAGGGCTGTAGGAACACGCTATATCTAGTTTTCCAGTAGCCAATCCCGTTCGGAAGGCCACAAGGGTCAATTTTAAAAAACGGATCCGGCGTAATCCGTCGAAAAACGGATAGAAAAACGGATAGAAAAACGGATGAACCGGATGAGACGGATCCGGTTTTGTCTGTCAAGAACAAGACGGATCCGGCAGAAAACCGGATCCGGCACTTCAGGTTTTACAAAACATTTGCCGGATCCGGCATTCCGGCACGACGCCGGATCGCGCCTGACGCCGAAAACCTGATGTGTGAAAGTAGCCTTACGGTATTGACACAGAGCAAACGCTTTGTGTCTCAGTATCAAAGTTCAGCATCAATGATATTACACCATAATATATTGCAATAAATAGTGTTTGGATTCAAACAACCATATTTCATATTTGTAATACTTTCCACCCTTGGTCTAGTGACCACGCTATATCAAAGCATATAAGCAATATATTACAATATGTAGGATATAAGATATCCATATTTTTATTAGCACCACAGCTATTTGGTCAATCCAACCCTTTATATGATCCCTAATTTCAATGCTTTCTTATCTTATAGTAGGAGGTTTGGTGACCAGTGAGGAACTTCCCACTAAAGTCTTTTAGGTAATAGAGCCCTTGCTATTTTTGTGGAGGTCTACCAGCTACATGGTGGCAATTGATTTCAGTGCATTCCCTACAGTCCTCAAATGTTGACCATGTCTCTTGAATGATAGATGTTAATGCCACATAGGATTACCCCTTGTACCAGTTAAACATGGTATGTAAGACCCTCTGGACCTTAGATTCAACACTTCTGTTGAATAAGGGCGGACTAGGCCGCAGGCCTTTAAGGGGGAGGCCTGCGTGACAGGGTTGATGGGACACTTAGTGAGCTGTACAGAGGGTTGGTACTGGCACAGCTGGGGTTAATGGGTATGAAGAGGATTAGGGCGGGTATCAGGACTGACTGACGTAGGTGGGGGCAATAGGTGGAGCTTAATGGGGAGGGCTATAAAGAAGGGTTAGGTGCCCCTAATACAGCAATATCAAGCTCCCACCTACCGTCCCTTTTTTTTAAGGTCAGTGGGGTTTTATTATGTATGGATGATATGGTTCATGTATAATACGCAGCAGCTTGGCGTGGGGGGGTCCTCGAAGTTGGTGATACCAGTAAATGGCGGCTCGGAAGGGGGGATCTCTACAGGTCCTGGACTCCCACTTAGCTGGGTTAAGTGGACGGAACATGTTGGTAAACCTGTGGGTTTGTAGTGGACACTGGCCAGGAGAGTCTTGTTTCATGTCTTCGAGCTGGTGTTTAATTGCTGAAGGCAGGACTCTACATTTGACCAGATTTGGGCTTTAATATGAGGATGTTATAATTTCGGGGCTTTGAGGACCATCCCCTCCTTGATAGAATGTTTAAAATGTTATGTTAATCTAATATATAAAGCTCAATGTGAATGTGTGTGTATGTATGTGTGTCTATATCCGGGATTGGCATCTGCACGGTCGCAGCTACAGCCACAAAATTTTGCACAGTCACACGTCTGGACCCCAAGAGCGTCATAGGCTATGTTGTGAGGCGAAATTTTAACCCCGCGCTTTCCAATTCACCAAACAATTTGGCCTATAATTCTTATAATTTCTATGGTGTTATCATCCTTCTGTAAAGCTGGAAATAACACAATTTATTACCGTGCCAACACAGACCACCTTCTGACACAGACTGCAGGGGGAGCCCAGTATCACACAGGATAGGATTAGATACACGGCTCAGCAGTCAGTATCACACAGGATAGGATTAGATACACAGCTCAGCAGTCAGTATCACAGAGGAGAGGATTAGACACATGGCTCATCAGGCAGTATCACACAGGATAGGATTAGATACACAGCTCAGCAGTCAGTATCACACAGGATAGGATTAGATACACAGTTCAGCAGTCAGTATCACACAGGATAGTAATAGATACACAGCTCAGCAGTCAGTATCACACAGGATAGGATTAGATACACAGCTCAGCAGTCAGTATCACACAGGATAGGAATAGATACACAGCTCAGCAGACAGTATCACACAGGATAGGATTAGATACACAGCTCAGCAGTCAGTATCACACAGGAGAGCATTAGATAAGCAGCTCAGCACACAGTATCACACAGAATAGTATTAGATACACGGCTCAGCAGACAGTATCACACAGAATAGTATTAGATACACGGCTCAGCAGTCAGTATCACACAGGATAGGATTAGATACACGGCTCAGCAGTCAGTATCACACAGGAGAGGATTAGATACACAGCTCAGCAGTCAGTATCACTCAGGATAGGAATAGATACACAGCTCAGCAGTCAGTATCACACAGGATAGGATTAGATACACAGCTCAGCAGACAGTATCACACAGGATAGGAATAGATACACAGCTCAGCAGTCAGTATCACACAGGATAGGAATAGATACACAGCTCAGCAGTCAGTATCACGCAGGATAGGAATAGATACACGGCTCAGCAGTCAGTATCACACAGGACAGGATTAGATACACAACTCAGCAGTCAGTATCACACAGGATAGGATTAGATACACAGCTCAGCAGTCAGTTTCACACAGGATAGGATTAGGTACACGGCTGAGCAGTCAGTATCACACAGGATAGGATTAGATACACAGCTCAGCAGTCAGTATCACACAGGATAGGGTTAGATACATGACTCAGCAGACAGTATCACACAGGATAGGATTAGATACACAGCTCAGCAGTCAGTATCACACAGGATAGGAATAGATACACAGCTCAGCAGTCAGTATCACACAGGATAGGAATAGATACACAGCTCAGCAGTCAGTATCACACAGGAGAGGATTAGACACATGGCTCAGCAGTCAGTATCACACAGGATAGGATTAGATACACAGCTTAGCAGTCAGTTTCACACAGGATAGGATTAGGTACACGGCTGAGCAGTCAGTATCACACAGGATAGGATTAGATACACAGCTCAGCAGTCAGTATCACACAGGATAGGGTTAGATACATGACTCAGCAGTCAGTATCACACAGGATAGGATTAGAAACACAGCTCAGCAGACAGTATCACACAGAGTAGGATTAGATACACGGCTCAGCAGTCAGTAACACATGAAAGGATTAGGTACACGGCTGAGCAGTCAATATCACACAGGATAGGATTAGATACACAGCTCAGCAGTCAGTATCACACAGGATAGGGTTAGATACACGGCTCAGCAGAAGGTATCACACAGGATAGGATTAGATACGCATCTCAGCAGTCAGTATCACACAGGACAGGATTAGATGCACAGCTCAGCAGTCAGTATCACACAGTATAGGATTAGATACACAGCTCAGCAGTCAGTATCACACAGAATAGGGTTAGATACACAGCTCAGAAACAGGATGTGCCAAAGGAGAGGCCATTTTCATTCCAAGAATTCCACTCATTACATCTGATTTGTTTTTTGATTTTAAACGCTTCCAGTTTCCAGTTCAACTGCTATTTGCAATGTCCATTAACAATGCTCAGGGACAGTACTTGAAAGTAGTAGGGATCGATTTGCAATCTCCATGCTTTTCTCATGGTCAACTTTACATGGTCTGTTCAAGAGTTGGAACTGCCAAAAATCTGTTTGTCTTTGCACCGAAAGGAAAAACCAAACATGTTGTTTATAGAGTTGAGCGACTTTTGGTTTTTTAGGGTCGCGTTTCGTTTCGTGAAACCCGACTTTTCCAAAAGTCGGGTCGAGCAAGATCGTCCGATTATAGGGAAAAGTCGGGGTCGTCCCGAAACACGAAACCCAATGTAAGTCAATGGGGAATAAAAGTCGGCAGTGAGAGGAGGACAGGAAACACACCTACAGTGCCCATTTGAATGCCAAAAGCATCAATTCTTCTTTCTTAAGCTTGTCAACCTTAATTAACTTCATAATACAAGTTACGCACTGAAAAATGGGGGTTATTTGGCTACAAACTGTGGGGGGGGGAGGGCTGGCTCCAGGTTTTCATGTGCCCTGGGCGAAAGAGCGCCCCTTTAACAAATACCACAACTCATCATGCTCCGATACGGCAGAGAAATAGCGGTATAGTACAATGAAAAATACCTCACTTTTTACATCTCATGACAAGGCCCATCTATTTCTCCATACAGAATCATTGGTCCCATATAATGTTTGAAACAGTATATGATGAGCTCCACATAATGCTACAGTATATGTTGGTCCCATGGATGAAGCTCCACTGTCTTATGGGCCCAAATAATGCTCCAAACATAATGGGCCCCATTTCTAATGCTCTAGTGTATAATGGGCCCTGTAAATGCTGCTCCAGTGTCTGATGTCCACCTTTGGAATGTTCCAGTGTATGGTGGGCCCCATCTATCATTCTCCAGAGTATAGTGCTCCCCAAAAATTGCTGTCCCAACATTGAAAACAATCAAATAAGTCTCCTCGCTAGGGAATCCCTGTACTTGTCTGGACAGGTGCTGTAGCTTGCTTAACAGCTCGCCAGCCGTTCTCACGCCCAGTATGGATTACACGTGATTGCACAAAGGTGAGAAAGGGTACCGTATCCCCAGATAACATGTATGGATAGCGTACACATTCAAAATATATGTCTCAGGAGGCAGGCTCAGACGGTGTTAGGCCCAGTATGGATTGCACGTGATTGCACAAAGGTTAGAAAGGGTACCGTATCCCCGGATAACATGTATGGATAGCGTACACATTCAAAATATATGTCTATACAGCATGAGGCAGGCTCAGACGGTGTTAGGCCCAGTATGGATTGCACGTGATTGCACAAAGGTTAGAAAGGGTACCGTATCCCCGGATAACATGTATGGATAGCGTACACATTCAAAATATATGTCTATACAGCATGAGGCAGGCTCAGACGGTGTTAGGCCCAGTATGGATTGCACATGATTGCACAAAGGTTAGAAAAGGTACCGTATCCCTGGATAACATGTATGGATAGCGTACACATTCAAAATATATGTCTATACAGCATGAGGCAGGCTCAGACGGTGTTAGGCCCAGTATGGATTGCACGTGATTGCACAAAGGTTAGAAAGGGTACCGTATCCCTGGATAACATGTATGGATAGCGTACACATTCAAAATATATGTCTCAGGAGGCAGGCTCAGACGGTGTTAGGCCCAGTATGGATTGCACGTGATTGCACAAAGGTTAGAAAGGGTACCGTATCCCCGGATAACATGTATGGATAGCGTACACATTCAAAATATATGTCTATACAGCATGAGGCAGGCTCAGACGGTGTTAGGCCCAGTATGGATTGCACGTGATTGCACAAAGGTTAGAAAGGGTACCGTATCCCCGGATAACATGTATGGATAGCGTACACATTCAAAATATATGTCTATACAGCATGAGGCAGGCTCAGACGGTGTTAGGCCCAGTATGGATTGCACGTGATTGCACAAAGGTTAGAAAGGGTACCGTATCCCTGGATAACATGTATGGATAGCGTACACATTCAAAATATATGTCTCAGGACGAAGGCTCAGACGGTGTTAGGCCCAGTATGGATCGCACGTGATTGCACAAAGGTTAGAAAGGGTACCGTATCCCTGGATAACAAGTGTGGATAGCGTACACATTCAAAATATATGTCTCAGGAGGCAGGCTCAGACGGTGTTAGGCCCAGTATGGATTGCACGTGATTGCACAAAGGTTAGAAAGGGTACCGTATCCCTGGATAACATGTATGGATAGCGTACACATTCAAAATATATGTCTCAGGAGGCAGGCTCAGACGGTGTTAGGCCCAGTATGGATTGCACGTGATTGCACAAAGTTTAGAAAGGGTACCGTATCCCTGGTAACATGTATGAATAGCGTACACATTCAAAATATATGTCTATACAGCATGACGCAGGCTCAGACTGTGTTAGGCCCAGTATGGATTGCACGTGATTGCACAAAGGTTAGAAAGGGTACCGTATCCCTGGATAACATGTAAGGATAGCGTACACATTCAAAATATATGTCTATACAGCATGAGGCAGGCTCAGACGGTGTTAGGCCCAGTATGGATTGCACGTGATTGCACAAAGGTTAGAAAGGGTGCCGTATCCCTGGATAACATGTATGGATAGCGTACACATTCAAAATATATGTCTATACAGCATGAGGCAGGCTCAGATGGTGTTAGGCCCAGTATGGATTGCACGTGATTGCACAAAGGTTAGAAAGGGTACCGTATCCCTGGATAACATGTATGGATAGCGTACACATTCAAAATATATGTCTCAGGAGGCAGGCTCAGATGGTGTCAGGCACAGTATGGATTTGACGGCCCAGATTACACAGCGGAGGAGCAGGGAGAGGTAAAGATTGCAAATGCTGGGGCCCTGCCCAAGCAAGGGGAGCCCACTCGTGGGCGTCGGTACTGGCACTGGGCCCCTCATAGTACAGCGGTGTGTCTGACGGCGGGTGTGCACCACCACCGTCAGAGACACTTGATTGCACTATGAGGGACCCTGTGCCAGTGCCCGCGCCCAAGAGTCGGCCTACCCACCTGTCCAGGGCAACGGCACTCGCATGGTGTCGTGCGGTAGGTGGTGACCCCGGCCATGGGGGGGGAGGCAGCACAGTTAGGGAGTTTTAGAAAGTGGCATATGTTGATGTTGGACATTCAGCTGGTGCAAAAGGCGAAATAGGTGAAGTACCAGGAAGAGGTGGACCAAAGCAAGCCATTTTTCTGTCACCCTATGTGTCATCAGGGGAAGGTGGGACAAAATCCTTGGAAACCCATGCGTGGTTCATTTTAATGAAGGTTAGATCATCCACATTTTGGGTTGACAGACAGGTCCTTTTTTCTGTCAGGATTGATCCAGCTGCACTGAAGACTCTTTCCGATAGCACACTTGCAGCTGGGCAAGCGAGCTCCTGTAAGGCATATTGTGCCAATTCAGGCCAGGTGTCCAGTTTAGCGGCCCAATAGTCAAAGGGGAATGACCTGTGTGGGAGAACATCGATATGGGAGGAAAAGTAGTTTGTTACCATAGTTGACAACTGCTGTCTCCTGTCACTTTCTATCGATGCAGTATTACCAGTTGTGTGAGCGGTATTTGAAAAATCAGTCCACAACATTGTCATGAAACCCCTGTCTCCAACGCCACTTCTGCTGTGTGCACCACGAACACCTTTGCCAAGCTGCCCCCGGCCCGTACGGCTCGTGTGAGAACCATCACCGCTGCTGTGTGCTGGGAATGCCTCAAGCAACCGATTTACCAGAGTTGCTTGTTTATTAGCCAATATTAGGTCAAGGTTCTCCTGTGGCATGATGTTTTGTAATTTGCCTTTATAGCGTGGATCCAGGATGCTGGCCAACCAGTAGTCGTCATCGTTCATCATTTTGGCAATGCGGGGGTCCCTTTTTAGGATCTGCAAGGCATAATCTGACATGTGGGCCAATGTTCCCGGTGTCAATGATGCACTGCGTGTGCTGGGTGGAGGAGCACTTTCTGGCAAATCCACATCCCTCCAGACACGCACAAACCCTGTACCAGACCTTGCCACGCCAACATTTTCACTTGCCCCACGAGATGCATCCTCCTCCCCTAAGTAATCATCCCCATCATCCTCCTCCTCCTCCTCTTCTTCCTCCACCTCGTCCAGGAGAGGTCCCTGAGCAGACAATGGCTGAATGTCATCAAGGATTCCCTCCTCCTCTTCCTCCTCATCAACATTGGCTGCAGACGCCTGCTCCTTAAGGTGCGTCAAAGTTTGCATGAGCAGACGCATAAGTGGGATGCTCATGCTTAGGATGGCGTCGTCTGCGCTTACCAGCCGTGTGCATTCCTCAAAACACTGAAGGACTTTACAAAGGTCTTTCAGCTTCGACCACTGCACACCTGTCAACTCCATGTCTGCTCTCAAAGTGCCTGGCCGTGTATCCTCCCACAAATGCATTATGGCCTGCCTCTGCTCGCACAGCCGCTCCACCATGTGCAGGGTGGAGTTCCACCTTGTTGCAATGTCGATAATGAGGCGGTGGTTGGGAAGGTGGAGCAATCGCTGCACCTTCTGCATACGAACGGAGTGTACAGGCGACCGGCGGATGTGCGCGCACAGTCTTCGCACCTTCTGGAGCAGGGCTGTTAACTCTGGATAATTTTTGAGGAAGCACTGCACCACCAGGTTC
Source organism: Dendrobates tinctorius (assembly GCF_039654945.1). Classification (NCBI taxonomy): domain Eukaryota; kingdom Metazoa; phylum Chordata; class Amphibia; order Anura; family Dendrobatidae; genus Dendrobates; species Dendrobates tinctorius. The sequence continues at coordinate 14,290,168 of NW_027361763.1, forward strand.
AAGGTGTGAGCCAAGCAAGGTATGTGGCTGAGTTTTGAAAGGGCTATGGCTGCCACAAAATTACGGCCGTTATCACTAACTACCTTGCCTGCCTCAAGATGTACACTGCCCAGCCATGACTCAGTTTGTCGCTTCAAGTACTCGGCCAGCACCTCGGCGGTGTGTCTGTCGCCCAAACATATCATCTGCAACACAGCCTGCTGACGCTTTCCACTAGCTGCTCGATAGGGGGACACATCGTGTGCAACAGTGGCAGCTGCAGATGGAGTGCTCGTACGACTGCGCTCTGTGGACGAGCTTTCGCTTCTGGAGGAGGTGGAGGAGGAGGAGGGTCGAACGCCTACAACCAACTGTTTCCTATACCGTGGGCTAGGCAGCACTGTCCCACCACCGCTGTCCCCTGTGGACCCTGCATCCACCACATTAACCCAGTGCGCAGTGATGGACACGTAACGGCCCTGGCCATGCCGACTGGACCATGCATCAGTTGTGAGGTGACTAGAGAATAAGTGAGATTTTGAATCTCTGCACACATTTTGGACACTGGACACTTTTGGATTGTGTGAGGCCCACTGATATCTGAGCGCTATGTGACAGGCTCGATGGCACAGCTGTGACCTAAGTGACTAGAGAATAAGTGAGATTTTGAATCTCTGCACACACTTTTGGACACTGGACACTTTTGGATTGTGTGAGGCCCAATGAATATCTGAGCGCTATGTGACAAGCTCGATGGCACAGCTGTGACCTAAGTGACTAGAGGATAAGTGAGAGTTTGAATCTCTGCACACACTTTTGGACACTGGACACTTTTGGATTGTGTGAGGCCCAATGAATATCTGAGCGCTATGTGACAAGCTCGATGGCACAGCTGTGACCTAAGTGACTAGAGGATAAGTGAGAGTTTGAATCTCTGCACACACTTTTGGACACTGGACACTTTTGGATTGTGTGAGGCCCACTGATATCTGAGCGCTATGTGACAGGCTCGATGGCACAGCTGTGACCTAAGTGACTAGAGAATAAGTAAGATTTTGAATTTCTGCACACACTTTTGGACACTGGACACTTTTGGATTGTGTGAGGCCCAATGAATATCTGAGCGCTATGTGACAAGCTCGATGGCACAGCTGTGACCTAAGTGACTAGAGGATAAGTCAGAGTTTGAATCTCTGCACACACTTTTGGACACTGGACACTTTTGGATTGTGTGAGGCCCAATGAATATCTGAGCGCTATGTGACAAGCTCGATGGCACAGCTGTGACCTAAGTGACTAGAGGATAAGTGAGAGTTTGAATCTCTGCACACACTTTTGGACACTGGACACTTTTGGATTGTGTGAGGCCCAATGAATATCTGAGCGCTATGTGACAAGCTCGATGGCCCAGCTGTGACCTAAGTGACTAGAGGATAAGGGAGATTGGATTGCTTTTAAAAAAGCAGTTTGCGGAGCAGTGGGTAAACAGCAATGCCAGCCTGTCAGGAAGCCTTAAAAGGCAGCCCAACAACCAACACCACTGATACACCACAATAAAACCTCCCCTTGCACTGCACACACAGTGACTGGTGTGTTGTGCAGGCCAAATTGCTATCAGCAGCAGAAGCAGTTTTTTTTTCTTCTCAGCAGGACAAAAAAAAAAAACTGGGATTGCTTTTAAAAAAGCAGTTTGAGGCCCAATGAATATCTGAGCGCTATGTGACAGGCTCGATGGCACAACTGTGACCAAAGTGACTAGAGGATAAGGGAGATTGGATTGCTTTTAAAAAAGCAGTTTGCGGAGCAGTGGGTAAACAGCAATGCCAGCCTGTCAGGAAGCCTTAGAAAGCAGCCCAACAACCAACACTACTGATACAGCACTATATAGCCTCCCCTTGCACTGCACACACAGTGACTGGTGTGTTGTGCAGGCCAAATCGCTAGCAGCAGAAGCAGTTTTTTTGTCTTCTTCCCTGCCTAACGCTCTCCCTACAGAATCAGCAGCAACCTCTCCCTATACTGAGATCGGCAGAAGTAAGATGGCGGTCGGCGTGCACGCCCTTTTATACCCCCTGTGACGCCCACCAAAGCAAGCCAATCACTTGCATGCCCTTCTGAAAGATGGTGGTGACCCATGCCTATGTCATCACGTTGCCCACAGTGTCCGTGGATCCTGATTGGCTGAAAAAGAGCGCAAAACAAACTTTTGAAACGCGACTTTGGCGCGTAAGTCGCCGACCTCGTGGCCGACCTTATCCTAGTGTCGGGTTTCGTTTCATGAAACCCGACTTTGCCAAAAGTCGGGGACTTTTGGATTTTTTCGACCCGTTTCGCTCAACTCTAGTTGTTTATCAAAAGGCTCTTGAATGAGTTTAAAAAAAAATACTATCAATACTCAGGTAATCGTTTAGTTAATTTGTGTTGCAAATCTGTAGTGTTGAATATATGATGTGAAATGTTTTTACGTGCAATATAATCATTATAATTTGTTATAGCTAGCCACAGTTGGTTACTATGCCCAGGCAACGCCGGGCTCTTTAGCTAGTTGTTAATAAAAGGACTGCTGTGGCCAATTTATCCAAAAGAGAGAGTTGTCTCGTTATTTTGCGCCGAAGATTAGTAGTTGTTGGATGGATTGGTTGAGTGGCGATTGATGGCGTGGGGAAGCTCACAGGTATCACGAATACCCAATTGTCAGGAATTTGTGTTGGCACTATTAGCATGATGTAATGCTATTTGCTGGCACCCCTGAAAGATTCCCCTTTCCCGTGTGCTCTGCAGCATCTGGCGGCGCTCCTAGCGTGTGCAAGTGTACTCCACTGCTCTTGAAAGTGCAGTGTGCACATGTAGTAATATTCCCCCAGCCAGTGGCTAGTAGACATTTAGTATAATGGTCCCGTTACATTTAGCGATGCACCAGCGATCCCGACAACGATACGACCTGGTCAGGATCGCTAGTGCATCGCTAAATGGACGATAGTGAGCTGCCAAACAGGCAGATCTCAGCAGCGATGCAGCAGCGATAAGCGATCCGTCGGTGGTTGCTCTTACCTGTCACACCGTAGTGATGATGACGACTTCCGCCTGCGTCCATGCGTTGCTAGTCAGCGCCAGCAGGACGCCAAAGAGGAAAAAATGGCCCAGGACATTCGAGTGTGATCAGCGATATCCAGCGGGGGGAGGCCGGTCGTAGGTACGTGTCACATATAGCGAGATCGCTAGCGATATCGCTGTTGCGCCACAAAATCGGTGATGCTTTAGCGATATCGCTAGCGATCTCGCTATGTGTAAAAGGCCCTTTAGAGTACATCTGCAAGACGGCTCCCAGCCAACAGTTGGGAGGCATCTTATTGAAAAGGCACCATGCCCAATAGGGAGGTGCTAAGTAACTCAAGTATCATTAGACAGTGTGATAGTCTGCTATTGAGTTGAAAGGTCTACTGGTCCTTGTGTGACCAGTTTCCTGAACCCATAGTCTATGGTCCTTGTGCGGCCAGGCATGAATCCAAAGTCCCTTGTCCTGGGATCCTTGTCCTGTTCTTGGCTGATATAATTTCCTGGCTTCAGGAAAACGTGTGCTTATTTGTCGCACGCTATATGGATGGTCCGTGTGGCATCCAAGTTTTTATCCCACCCATAGGCTTGCATTCGAGGGTCTCGCACCATATACACGTACAATCGCAGCCTGCTACGATTTCTGCACGCCAGCCAAATACGCTTGGAAAAAAAATGCTGATCTGGATTGCTTCATTGAATAACATTCGTCTGAGTGCAATGCGATTCTTACTCGCATTGCACTCGGCCGTGTTGCACGGTAGTGTGACTCTGGCCTTAGTTGCATAATCTCCTACTATTGTGCTTTAGAAAAGGTTGATAACGAGCGTAGAACCTGAAGGTCAGTATTTAGATTATTCATTTAAGGGCCAATTACAAAACTCGCGCTGAGCAGCATTTATCTCCATAATATTTCATAGCCAGCGCTCAGCAAGATTAAGCTTGAAAACAAGCAATCAGAAAGTACTTCATGCCGGCAAATGTCAAGAACCTTAAAACACATCATGGTCAGCTCACCCTTTGCTGAATGCAGATTTCTCACCACTGACCAACGCCCTGCACGGATCCAAATGAGCAAACAAAAATACCAGCACAGGAAGGAAGGATCCAGCGATGTCAGATTGCAGTTAAAAGCAATAATGTTTATTCCAAAGAATATTTAAAACATATTCAGGCACATAATGTCAGGCAGAACTGCATTGGTGGACAGATCAACGCGTTTCGACCGAGCTCTGAAGACTGCAGCCTATAGTTGTCAGCTTTACCTGACCTGCACGTCTTTTTTTAAAAAATGTATGTACTCATTTTTTTTTACATAATTTTTTGGCCAATACATGACAAGACTATGATGGGAATGGAAGTGCCCACACAGGAAAACTTTCTGATTGGAGGTGCTGCAGTCTTTCTAGAAACTTTGTTTAGGCTGCCGAACCAGAACAGTAACTCAGACTTTCAGGAGAAGTCCATGTTTGCAGTCTATGCACGGACACTGGATGTTAGGAGTGGCGGAAGACACTAAATATAAATAAATAAAGTGCCTTCGCCACTCGGGGTCCACCGTGCGGTGGATGGAAAAACCGCTGCTAAAAGAGGCAGAGCACTGTGGCAGTAATGTGCACAGGGTTTTAACTGCACCCAGTGCACTGAAGCAGACTCTGTTATGCTCACAGAGCTGCAGGCACAAAGCATAAACTAAACGCTGAGTCTGTTCAGGGTCACAGACTTTCAGCGACGCAGGCACGGTATTAAGGGTCACAGGAGTAGCCTTAGACAGCAGGACTACTCCGTCTAGACCTACCGTAAAATGAGGTGGGTGGCGTCGCAACCGCGGACGCGGAGATAAGCTGCAACTGCAGCGCGGCAAGAACTGAGCCGCTGCCAAGGCACTGCAATAACGCTGGTGCAATGCAGATGCTAAGCTGCTGAGCAAGATGGAGCTAAGGCACGCTGGTGCTAGCGCTGCTACTGGCTGAACCCAAACACTCACACAGTCGTATTATCAGAGGGAAAGGGTTTCTTAATAAGTCAGTCACCAGTCCAAGTATCCATCACCATACATACAGCAGCAAGTATGAAAAATAATAGGCCATGGCGGAACAGCCATGCGTGCTTTTTATACCAAACGGGACCTTCCGGAAATCTCCAAGGCTCCAGGAGGAGCCAATAGGATTTGACACAGGACCTGAGCACCTGACTCTCGAACTCCAATGGGAGTTCGTCCCATGAGCATGCTCAATTGAGGGAACAAAGGACTTAGCCTCTGGAGAGAGTTGCCGCAAGACACTCTCCTCTGCAATCTCCTCTGCAGCAGATGAAGCGCAGGAGACTGCAGAATGTAAGGGTCTAGATTTCATCATAGGAGAGGATGAAATCTGACTCTAACATTACCCCCCCTCCTAGGGCCCCCTCCTCCCTGAGCCTTCCGGACCAACAACCTGGACCCTACGGTAGCATAGGGCTCAAACTCGACCGAAGGTGAGCTTGGTGTCCTGGTAGGTGTTACAGTAAACCGGGACACCTGGAAGGCATCAGTGGAAGCAAGGTCACCAGGTTTCAGAAGAGACACCTGAGAGATGGCAGGAGCAGGCGAGGTAACAGAACGCCGCCGCGAATCAGCGACCGTCACCACTCTCCGCCTAGGAAGGCTGTCCTGAGCACATGAGGTGCAAGCCTGGATACATTTTTTGATGTCCCGAGCTCTATGGGGCCACCAATACGCTCCAACCAAAAGCTTCGAGATTTGCATGTAGCCCCGATGGATGTGCGCATTGGACGCATGCGCCCATGCGAGAACCTGAGCCCAAAGATGAGGAGGGACAAAGGTCTCGATGACTGGTTCAGACTCTGACCATTGCGGGGAGCTGGCTTCCGGAGAAACCGCCATACATGGTGACAACTGCAAATGGATTCCTGATCTGAGTCTGTATTAAGATTGGTACGAGACACCTCCATGGACTCAGGGGGTAGAACCTCTGGCTCAGACAGCTCAAGAGGTTCACAAAATTTAGAAGCCGAAACAGCTCTTTGCTTGGAGTGAGCCCGCTCCATACCGCGCTCCGAAAAACGGAGGTCGATACGTGAGGAGGCGGAAATTAACTCCTCCAAGCTGGTGGGGATCTCTCTAGTGGAGAGAGCATCCTTTGCGTGCTCTGCTAGACCTCGCCAAAAAACGGGGATGAGGGCTTTGTCGGACCATTCCAACTCGGACGCCAGTGTCCGAAAACAGACGGCATGCTGGCTAACCGAGAGTGACCCCTGAGTAAGGGCGAGTAGTTGCAGAGACGTATCGTGCATGACCCGAGGACTGAGAAATACTTGCTTGATGGCTGTTAGCAAGTTGGCAGCGGTCCGAATCTCGAGGTCACCACGTTCCCATAAAGGCATAGCCCATTCCAAGGCCTTGGCCGACAGTAGGGAGATAATAAATGCCACCTTAGCCCACTCTGTAGGGAATTGTGCAGCCAGCAGCCCCAGGTGTATTGAGCACAGGCTGATGAAACCCCTGCAGGAGGCGCCATCCCCAGAGAATTTATCGGGCAACGGGAGGTGGGTAACTGGCGGTGCAAGGGAAGACATGGACATACGCCCTACTGCATCTGTGAGTGCCTGAACAGCAGCGTCTGCGGCTTGCGCAGCAGCGAGGGACCTCTCGAGGGTAACCAAGCGAGTCTCGAGCTGACGTACACACGGCAAAAGTTGCTGCTGTGTTGCCATCTCTAGCCAGACCCTGGCACTAGTATTATGTTAGGAGTGGCAGAAGACACTAAATAAAAATAAATAAAGTGCTTTCGCCACTCGGGGTCCACCGTGCGGTGGATGGAAAAACCGCTGCTAAAAGAGGCAGAGCACTATGGCGGTAATGTGCACAGGGTTTTAACTGCACCCAGTGCACTGAAGCAGACTCTGTTATGCTCACAGAGCTGCAGGCACAAAGCATAAACTAAACGCTGAGTCTGTTCAGGGTCACAGACTTTCAGTGACGCAGACACGGTATTAAGGGTCACAGGAGTAGCCTTAGACAGCAGGACTACTCCGTCTAGACCTACTGTAAAATGAGGTGCATGGCATCGCAACTGCAGACACGGAGATAAGCTGCAACTGCAGCGCGGCAAGAACTGAGCCGCTGGCAAGGCGCTGCAATAACGCTGGTGCAATGCAGACGCTAAGCTGCTGAGCAAGTGGAGCTAAAGCGCGCTGGTGCTGGCGCTGCTACTGGCTGAACCCAAACACTCACACAATCGTATTATCAGAGGGAAGGGGGTTTCTTAATATGTCAGTCACCAGTCCAAGCATCCATCACCATACATACAGCAGCAAGTATGAAAAATACTAGCGCATGGCGGAACAGCCATGCACGCTTTTTATACCAAACGAGACCTTCCGGAAATAGGATTCGATACAGGACCTGAGCACCTAACTCCCGAATTCCAATGGGAGTTCGCCCCATGAGTATGCTCAGTTGAGGGACCAAAGGACTTAGCCTCTGGAAAGAGTTGCCGCAAGGCACTCTCCTCTGCAATCTCCTCTGCAGCAGATGAAGCGCAGGAGACTGCAGAATGTAAGGGTCGAGATTTCATCATAGGAGAGGAAGAAATCAGACTCCTAACACTGGATGTCCGGTATGGACCCCAAACTTTACCGATCGGGTTCACCAATCTCTTATTCTAACCCTACATAAAGATGAAAAAAAAGAGAAAAGAGACACAGGATAACATGCACACAACAGCAGAATGTCCAAGTGAAAAAAGGCTTTCATTTGACATACAATAGCCAGGAGGGTCCAAGTGTACAATAAAAGCAAGTAAAAACCACAAATAGAACAAAAGTGGGCAGGTGAAGAAGTCATGCAGTATACAGAAAGATAAATAATTATATCATTACATATTCCAAGTATGCATTCACAAAAATGCCCTCTATCACCATATAATATGCATAGAATATTTAGTATAAACATATGGACAAATTGCAACAGTAAAATCAGATCAATCTAATAGTCACTTAAATAATGAGGAAAATACGCAAATAGTGACAAATGGTAGGTATATGAACAATCCAAATGATTACCATGCAAGTCCATAGATGAGGGAAGGCAAGAAAATCACCCAAGTATACTCACACCGCCCACAATGCCCAACGCGTGTCGCTGCTTGCCTGCAGCTTCGATGGTCATAAGTCCAATGCACCAAATTTCATCAAGCTCATTTGAAACCTTTCACTTCTCCATACTGAATCAAAGAGTGGATGCAGTGGAGAGGAAGCAAAGGAAGCTCAGAAAGCAAAGAACCATTGGGGGGAAACAGAAACCACTGGAGCCATAGGCGGAGGAGGACATGACTTGGGGATGGGTGGACCTTTACTCCTGCAGCTTTTTTGGTATAGTGGTGTAGATTTTAATCAAGAGTGATGTTGCTTTCAGAGTAAGGCTACTTTCACACATCAGGTATTCGGCGTCAGGCGCGATCCGGCGTCGTGCCGGAATGCCGGATCCGGCAAATGTTTTGTAAAACCTGATGTGCCGGATCCAGTTTTCTGCCGGATCCGTCTTGTTCTTGACAGACAAAACCGGATCCGTCTCATCCGGTTCATCCGTTTTTCTATCCGTTTTTCGACGGATTACGCCGGATCCGGTTTTTAAAATTGACCCTTGTGGCCCCTCAAGGCAGAGTACACTGGCAGGATGACAGAGTGTGAAAGATTTGTGCCCTAACCAAACTTGTGTACCTTCTGGACCAACAGTATATACCTTTGCCAACCAAAGTTGGCTATCTTGTCATGGTCTACTATTTTTAGCTTTAGGCCACAGGTGTGTACCTGGTTGTGTTTTATGCAAAGTATTTCACCTTTTAACAAAAGTTGTGTACATTGTGAGGAAATCACCAACAATAAACACAACTTTTTAGGTGAAATACTTTGCTTCAAACACAACCAGGAACACAACTGTGGCAAAAAGCTAAAATTTACCCACAGTTATATACCTGGTTTTGAATACCTTTTTACCTTTGAAATACCCTGTATTTAACCTTTTTTTTAAACATAGTTCGCCGCAGAAAGAAAAGACAGACAACCATTGTGAAACGATAATTTAACTTTTATTTAAAATTTTTTTTTTTTTGTAAAATGTTTTTAAAGTGCAAAAAACTTTTTTAATAAAGGTTTTAAACCCAATGGGCATTTTTATTAAAAAACACACATTACAAATCTGTGTAGTGTGGGGTGGAAATACTGCTGGAGGGGCTGTGGGACACTTCGACACTGGGTGTGTGGAGAGAGGACTGGGATCGTGGTGGGGAAGGAACAGTTAGAGGTGAAGGTGTGGAAAAAGCTACAGAATGGGTGGACATGTTGGAGGCAGAAGAGGTGGTGGGCGGTGGAGTGGAGGGTTGGGCAGGGACTGTAGGATCAGATGATGTTGATGGAAAGTTGTATGGGGAAGGAGTTTGGTACGGGGAAGGAGTTTGGTACGGGGAAGGAGTTTGGTACGGGGCAGGTTGCTGGAAGTGGGGAGATGTCTGGTACTGGGGAGGTTGCTGGTACTGGTGAGGTTGCTGGTATGTAATAGGAGGGGGAGGATGGAAAGTGGCTGGAGGGGGTGCAGATGTAATAGGAGGGGGAGGATGGAAAGTGGCTGGAGGGGGTGCAGATGTAATAGGAGGGGGAGGATGGAAAGTGGCTGGAGGGGGTGCAGATGTAATAGGAGGGGGAGGATGGAAAGTGGCTGGAGGGGGTGCAGGTGGAGGAACTACAGTGGTGGGAGGTGGAGGTTGGGAGGTAACCTGCTGTAGAGCACCGTGGCACGAATGCATTACATGCATCTGCTGGGTAGGAGATAGTGTTTCCATGCGCTCCACAACAGACCTGAAAAAGGTGTGGTTTGGCGAAGATCTTGCTTCTGAATGCATGGTTTGCAGAAGTGTCTTCACCTCCAGAATGCTGGAGTTGATCTGCTGAAAGCCTGCGGAGATTTGCTCTGACAAGACTTTTAGACAGTTCTGGAAAGATGCATTCAGATGCAAGAACTCTTGCGCATAACTCTTTTCCTGACCCCTCTGCCGCTGCCGCCCAGTACCCGCAGGTGTACTAGAGGTGGCAGGGGCAGAAGAGTGGGGTAAAGGGAAAGCGATCTCCTCACCAGCAGCTTCATGTAATGTAGGCGGCCACGATGCTCCTGTGCTGGTGGATGGGACAGATGGGTCGAATGTGTGGGAAGGCTGGGAAGGTGCAGATGTACCGGGGCGGTCGAAGTGTCCCTCGGTGCCGGTCTCCTCAGGGATCGCCTCAGAAGGGTCCAATCGTGCAGGCTCCCGAGTGCTGCTCACCGTGCTGTGGAATAAAGAGAAAAAAAAACAATTAAAATAGTGACATGGTATGGCCCTGGCTGAAAAAAAAAAGTTGCATCTAACATTTTTTTTCACATGTGGTGTGTAATATTTACCTTCTGGTGAGCATTGTTTCCCGGAGGAACGACAGGGCTTGTGCGTACTTGTACTTGCTCCTGCGTCCTCCAGATCCACTCGGGGCCCGCATCTCTTTATTGAACTCCTTCTTGAAACGATCCCTCACAGACCGCCACCGATTCACAATTCTGTTCCCTGAAACGAGAAAGGAGTGGTTAGTATACAACATCAGTGTTTCACAAACTCCAGTCCTCATGGTCCCCAGGGGTCATGTTTTCAGGATTTCCATAGTAAATAGAAATCCTGAACACATGATCCGTGGGGACCACGAGGACTGGAGTTCGGGAAACACTGGTTTACATCAAGCAACCGGTACTGTATATACTTACGCTCTTTAATCTGGGCCCGAACATCGAGGTCCTCCCAGCGGCCCACAAGGAGCGAACAGATTTCCTCCCAGAGTCGTCGGGTAACGATAAGGTCAGCGTGGCGGCGGTCAGCTATATTCCAGAGCGGCTCCCTTTGTCTGACGAGATCGATGAGGTGGTCCACATCGAGTCCTCCATCCTCACCGTCAGAGTCGGGAGCACGCTGTGAAGGCTGTTAAAGAAAAAGACAAAAATAACATTAGCCTCCACAAAAGAAATGAAGTGCAAAAAAACAAAGCAAAAATATTTATACTTACACGCTGGTGACCGCCGCGTTGCTGTCGCCGACGACCCTGGGAGGCACTGCGAGGACCTCTTGGCCGAGCACCAGATTGGGAAGACTAGAGAAGAAAACAAAAAATGTTATGTCTTTGGATGTAGGCATTTGTTTGCTGTGTGTGGTCTGCAGAACATTGTTTTCTATGTGTTGTGTGTAGTGTGATGTTGTGTTTCTGCGTTTGATGCAAAAAACTTACCAATTGTGAGCCCACTCCAGGTGTCTGTCCACCCCTTCCTTCTTCTTCTGGGAGCTCCTCTTCATCTTGTGATTCCTGTTTTGAAATAAAAGGCAATGAATAGACATATATTACAGAGATGATGGATTTTGGAAATAAAAACTTACCGTCAAACGCTGACGATGCGAGGGAGGGCTCCCAGAAGAAGATGTGCTGTCCTGTTGATGGCCAGACTCCATGCCTGTGTGTATTGCTGCTGCTGTTGCTGCTGCCAGTGATGCCATTTCTGCTGCTGCTGCTGCTGCTGCTGCATCTCTTTGGCGGCTGTTGAATAAAGAGAAACAAAGGGCCAATGAATATCTTGATATTCCATGGCCCTAGTTTGGAGGAATGGGGGATTTGATAATTACCGTCTCTCATCTGCTGCTGGCCTCCCCTCCTCAGCATGTTCCATTTGCGGTGGTTCTGATGGTGCTGCTGCTGCAGATGTCTGCTGCCTTCTCCTGCTCCTGGTTCTTGGCTTGGGTGGCATGTTGGGTGTGGCTGAGGGTCCCATTGTCTTGCTTTTATATATCTCCTGTGGGCAGAGCTACTGAGCATGCTCAGACCAAAAAACCGGATCCGGCCGCATTGCGGCGCTCATAGGCTTTCATTGTGTGAAAAAGCCGGACGCGCCGGATCCGGCGTGTCCGGCTTTTTCGCCGGAGACAAAATACGTTACAGTAGACGTTTTTTCCAGACGCCGGATCGCGACACATTGACGGATCCGGCAAAAACCGGATGAAACGCATGGCCATCCGGCGCGATCCGGCGCAAATGCAAGTCAATGGGGGGGAAACCGGATCCGGCATTGCATTTCGCCGGATCCGGTTTCTGTCAAAAGCGCCGGATCGCGCCTGACGGCGAAAACCTGATGTGTGAAAGAGGCCTAAGAAGCCCAGTATGTCTGTGCCTGGGGGTCACTGTGAGGAGGGGGGGATTATATAGAGCAGGAAATCTGTGTCTCCCTCTTTCTTGCACAGGATGAACAGGAGGAAGCATGTCTGCAGTGTCAGGGAGTATAATACTGGGGTTATCACCTCACACGACAGATGATAGGAGCACATTCACCTCAGACATCATGTACCAGTGTAGTATCAGCTCCTACATTATGTATGGGATCAGTATTACCTCAGAAATTCATGGAGCTGCCATGTCCCCCTGCTACATTTTCCTCACAGACTGTGAGCTTCGTGTGACCTCCCTGCAGACATGTTTGATATACTACTCTGCATTCACCTCAAACATTGTGTAGTGTGCACAGTATCAGCTCCTACATCATATCTGGGATCAAGATTACCTCAGAAATTCATGTAGCTGCCATGTTCCCTCACTTATTGCAGAGGCAGCTTTTGTGTGACCTCCCTGCAGACATTTCTGATATACCACATTACTGCTGTATTATACAGAGTCTTCATGAGTTCTGGGTTATGTATGATAGGACAGAGCAGGGACACATACAGTGTCTGCCATTACTATGGTGGAGCTGAGCAGTCACATGTATTAGAGACACTGGTGAGAGGAGCAGTCGGGGGATGGTATATATGTATGATGGTGAGAGGAGCAGTCGGGGGATGGTATATGTATGATGATGAGAGGCTGCACTTCATGTCAGTGCACTGTATACTGACCCTGCTGTGTGCGGACTATACCCCCTTCCCAGTTATGGAGTCTGATGATCTGTATGTGACCTCATCCCTGTTACACACTGTGAGGCTGGGTGTGCAGATCCTGTGTAACCAGGTCACTCACTATATGTGGTATCTGTGTAAAGGCTCTAATCCTGTGCTGTATACTTAACCTGTACCACAGGTCTGTATACATGATATCACTCCTCACTGCTGTATACGGATCATGCTGGATATAGACATCCTGTGTCTCCAGGTCATTTTCCTGGCTGTACATATAATCTGCACATGACTTCCAGCTTAGTGCTTGATTTCTGTAGCTATTGCTGCCTTTAGTCCTCCCCCTCGTATGTTGCATGATCAGAGTATACCCACCAAGAGCTTATTTTATATTACCTAAGATGGTGGATAGCACAGGCCTGAATGGATTATGTTTTATCATGTGTAAAATAAATAATCGGGGAGTAACTCAGCACATTTGAGTGGGCACTAATAACTCAGCACATGGCGGGCAGTGAGTGGGCACTAATAACAGCACATGGCGGGCAGTGAGTGGGCACTAATAACTCAGCACATGGCGGGCAGTGAGTGGGCACTAATAACTCAGCACATGGCGGGCAGTGAGTGGGCACTCCTAGTGTGAGGCTGCACCTTGCTCTGGAGGACACCTCATGGGCCCAGTTTTCAGCCCTGTCTCTCGTCTATTGTAATTGTATGTAGTAGGGTGACTGGGATACAGAACTTGCAGTCTTCTGCTCACACACCTATGGCTGCAGGCAGCTTATATTAGACCTACATGTTTCTTACCATTTATGCACAGCTGGTGATTAGAGTCTGTAACTGCTGTAGAGGAGCAGGCGGCTTCTCATTTATGGTTACAGCATATAACACAGCATTGCCCATCTCTGTCTATTTCTGGACCTTATGTGGGATATTTTCCATTATTAACCTGTTGTATACCTTGGTTGTAAACCTGCATGGTTTTCACCCTCACTTATCCCACATTTTGTGCGGTTGGAGGGGTCCTTGAAGTTGGTAAAATATGGTCTGGGGGATCCATTGGGATATGGTTTCCTCCTTTTGGAATTCAATATGGTTCTGGATCTGGTGAAAGGTGGAGGGGAGTTTCGGCAAGGGCTTGTCGGATCCCCAGGAAATTCAAGTGAACATTGGAACCCTTGTGGTTATGGTGCTCCCGAGCTGGTGGGGTAACGGCTGGGAGTAATTGTTGGTACATTTTATGTTCACTTTATGTTTGGTAATCATCAGATTTTGGGAGCTTCAAGGACTCCTACCAGCGTGTTAATATTATTTATGCTTCGATGTTTTATTGTATGTTTGTTTTAATAAAGGTGTGAATAATAATTATATTGAAAAAAAAGGGATCGGTGTATACCCACCAAGTGCTTATTTTATGTTACTTAAGGTGGCGGATAGCACAGGCCTGAGTGGATTACCTGGAGCCTGGTGGTTGGGGGTGTCCTTGAAGTTGGTTAGAAATTGGTCTGGGGGATCCATTGGGATATGGATTCTTCTTTTTGGAAGTTAATATGGTCCTGGACCTGGTGAAAGGTGGAGGGGAGTTTCGGCAAGAGTTTGACGGATCCCCTGGAAATTAAAGTGAACATTGGAACCCTTGTGGCTATGGTGCTCCCGAGCTAGAGGGGTAATGGCTGGGAGTAATTGTTGGTACATTTTATGTTTGGTAATCACCAGATTTTGGGAGCTTCAAGGACTCCCCCCAGCCTGTTAATGTTATTTATGCTTTGATGTTTATTTTATGTTTATTTTAATAAGAACATTAATTTAAAATAAAAAAAAAAACTGTTATTTGTTTTCCTTTTAGTGGGTCCTTGGAAGTTATTTATAAATTGGTCAGTAGGGGTAACCATATTAAGTATGGACCTCTGGGGTTGGGTTCTTGGAGTTGACGCTGAATCAGCGAAAAGGAATTGGAAGTTAAAATTCTGGATCTGGCTTTTGGTTACGGCTCTGGACGGGTAACTCTGGACGGGGTGTTACCCGGGAGCTTTTGGTGGTTGGACTTCCCGGAACGGGATGTTTGGTGCCATCGAGCATGTGGTTTACGGCTGAGGGTAACGTGGATTTTTAAGTTCTTGTGTTTTTGCCAAATATTTAGCCAGAATTTTGGGGGATCCAAGAACCCTCCCCTCATGTTATATAAGATTGTGTATTTAATACTTATTTTAAATGTTTATGTTATTTGTCAATAAACTGGCCGCTGACCCCCTTGGGTTTGGAAGGGTAACCATTTCAGGTATGGCACCCTGGTTATGAGGGGTAACCATCTCGTGTATGGCCCCCTGGTGTGGTAACCATCTCGTGTATGGCCCCCTGGTGTGGAGGGGGTAACCATCTCTGGTATGGCCCCCTGGTATTGAGGGGTGACCATCACGGTATGGCCCCCTTGTCTCCAGAAGCATTTATATTTTATAGGACCCTGTTAGGGTAAAGTCCCTGGGATCATGGCAATCATATTTTGCATACCTACAGAAGAAATTGGCTCCTCTGAGCCAGGAACAGCGGCTGGAGGGGAGAAGAGAACAAGGTTGTCATCTGGGCAATGCAGTTATCTAGTGCATGAAACTGAAGAGCAATGTACCTCATCTGTGTGCCCTTGAGTCAGTGGGAGTGGCTAAGGGTAAAGTAATCAAGTGCATTAGCATGAAGGGCAATATGCCTATTCCCGATGCCCTTGAGCCAGTGGGAGCGGCTAACGGTAATCAAGTGCATTAACACAAAGGGCAATATGCCTATTCCCAATGCCTTTGACCCAGTTGGAGAGGTCAACAGTAAATGTTATCAAGCGCATGAAAAACAATTAACAATGGCGTGGCAGGGTTATTAATAATGCCTTTGTAGACTTTTTCTGCTTTAGGTTTATTTAAATTACTACTTCCAGATATTCTGAACGTTATTTTATGTTCAGGTATAATGTTTTTATATTGTGTATTGTTTTTAATTTCTCCCTATTTATAATATCTTTCTATTGATGTGTTCATCACTTTTCGGGTAGTGATAGTAAGTGGGTTTAAGAAATTTTATTGCACAGCAACTGTAAATAATGGTGGTTTCTAGAACTAAAATCTATGATTTGGTGAATTATTAGAGCTGGCTACAATACGTGCAGTATAATTGTTTTTTGAGGCATGACACGTCATTATACAGGTATTCAGATTGTGGCTACGACCTTAACTATGATTTACTTTCCACATTCCCCATTATGGGATCCTCATTGCAGGATGTTTAGCAACTGCTATTTTGCTGTAGTTACCGTATTATCGATCATAACTTGGTAGCATGGCATTGATAAAATTAATCTGTCGGAGCTCTGCAATTTTATTTTTTATTTATTACTTGTGTGCACAGTCTTTCCATAGCATGTAGAAATGGTTGATGGCTTTGTTAGGCATGGTTGATGGGGGTCGAGTCCATTTAAGGTGTCAAATGGCCTCTCTGGTGGCGGTTTAGGAGTCAGGTGGAAGTTGCAGACAAGTTAAGGTGGACTCATTTTAACTAATAGAGGATGTAAAACCTCATGGTGGTGAACAGGCTCAGCTTTGGTGGCCAGCCTCAAGGACGTTGTAATGGTAACGTCAATCAGGGGCGGGCACAGTGGTTAAGCACAGGAGTGAGGATAATAGGGTCATTGGTGCCCTGAAAGTTGACTGGCTCTGCTTGAATGGCAAGCCAGTGCGTGCCGCCCCTTTATGGCTGTCTGTCCTGGTTCTGTATGTCAGACAGATGGGGATTCACAGTACTTGTGAATCCCAATGTACTAGCACTTCACCTGACTCCTACTGTGATTGTTTTAATCCTGTGATTTAAATAAAGCTGTGGTCATTTTGACAACCAAAATAATGTGCGGTGTATTTATTCTGGTGCCTAGGTTTACTGTAGTTATGGTGGTTTTAAGATGGAGTGGGGGTCCGTCCCATATCCATAAGTCAAGCCTCTTGGTCTTCATTCAGCATGTCAAAAGTTGACTGCACCTGGAGACTTGCTGCTTGTCTCCTATCTGCTCTGTGCATGTTTCCTGGCTGTGTGTATAGGGGGGCAGCACCAGAACTCTCTGGTTCTTATGGAATCAGTGTGCACCTGCCTAATGGGTCCCTGGCCAATCACCAAGAGCCCTCTAGTATTTAGGGCTGCTGCTCTCAGTGGACTCTGCCTGTGCAATGTGTTAACCCAGTTAGTGTCTTGCTGCTGAGTAAGCCAGGCCAAGTCCTATGTCTCGTCTTCTCTGGAGGCTTTACTCCTAGCTTTGCCTAGTACCTCTCTGTCAGTCCTCCAGGAGGCAGAATATCCTGGTCCCTGTGCTATTACTACTTGTCTTGGTCTAAGCCTTGCTTTGTATCTGAGTTTACTTCAGTCCCTGTACATTGTCTCGTACTGTTTCCCTGTCTGAACTCTGTCCTACCTGTGTCCTCCCTATCTGTGCTCTGCACCCTTGCAAACTCTGCCTGCTCTGCACCCTTGCAGGCTCTGACTGCTCTGCACCCTTTCAAGCCCTTTCTTGCAAGTTCTGCACCTTTGCAAGCTCTGCCTGCTCTGCACCCTTGAAAGTTCTGCCTGCTCTGCACCCTTGCAAGCTCTGCCTGCTCTGCACCCTTGCAAGCTCTGCCTGCTCTTCAGCCTTGCAAGCTCTGCCTGCTCTGCACCCTTTCAAGCTCTGCCCGCTCTGCACCCTTGCAAGCTCTGCCTGCTCTGTACCATTGCAAGCTCTGCCTGCTCTGTACCATTGCAAGCTCTGCCTGCTCTGTACCATTGCAAGCTCTGCCTGCTCTGTACCCTTGCATGCTCTGCCTGCTCTGTACCCTTGCATGCTCTGCCTGCTCTGTACCCTTGCAGCTCTGTCTGTACTCCGCCCCCTTGTGCCCTCCTTCTGTGTGAAGTGGTCCAAACCTGTTCCGTCCTACTCCACTCATTCCTATCAGTACCCGCACCTGCACCTCCTGTGTGAACAGGTCCAAACCTGTCCCATCATACTCCACTCCCTCTTATCTGTACCCGTACCTGCACCTCCTGTGTGAGCAGGTCCAAACCTGTTCCATCATACTCCTCTCCTTCCAGACTGCGCAAGTACCTGCACCTGCTGTGTGAACAGGTCTCTACCTGTTCCTTTACACACCACTCCTGCCCTGTGTCTCAGCCGTGCCAGCCTGCCCTGTGTCTCAGCCATGCCTGCCTGGGTACGAGCCGTGCCTGCCGTGCCTACCTGCCTGCCTGTCAGTCGCACCTGTCCAAGTGTCTTGTCCCTGAGTGGGATCAGCAGCCACAGCCAGACATCACCCTGGAGTTGCACCTGGCAGCTTGCTGCCACACAAGCCTGACCTCACCATCAGAGGCTCCAGTGAAAACCAAGGCAGCTGTCTTAGTCACGCCCCTTCCAGGGTAGTCTGGTTTGTGGTACAGCGGGGCCACAACCCCCCCGACTCGCGCCAATCTGCCAAGGCGCGAGTGTGACGGCAAATAATTTCTAAACTAAATGACTTAGATATAAATTTCCTAAAAATTTTTATTTCTGATAAATCTGTAATCTATTTGATTCAAGCAATATTGTGACCACCCATTGGCCCACATGAGTACAAGAGGTCGATCAAGTGCCTGACCTCATACAACAGAACGGAAAAAGAACAGAAGTCCAAAAAAAAGAACCCAGGAGCAGAATACCACTGTGGCAGTGGTGTGAGAACAGATGAGGAAAGGTGAATACAAATTTTATTTTAACTCCTTCCTTACTACAATTAGGACCATTTTTTTCTATACTGAATTGAATCTACTGGCACAATTCATATAAATCTGTCTTCACTGAATTTAGCAAGGCTTGCTTATCCCTGCTTTGGTGCTCTCTTCAGAGGAGTCGCGTGGCCTTCTCACCTCTGGTCTGTCAACACCTGATTAACAGCGTTAAATGCCCTATTCCTATTTTCGGTGCAGATAGTGATAGATTGCTCTTTCACAGTTCTAGTTATTCTGAGTGTGTCCTCTTTGCTTAGATAATATTTTTACTCTTTATTTCTTGTACCTCAACATTGTGATTTAACCTCAGGATGATCTTCTGCCAGTAGCCACCTTTCTTTATTTCTGTCAATCTTCTCTGGCTGGTTGACTCAAGGTAGTGCTCCACATCCTCCAAAATGACCCACTCTTTTTCCAGTTGTAGAAACAAAAGCAGTTTTGAAGCACAAACTACTGCTCTGACAATCACATTGCTTACTGTACATGGTGCAAGTGGATGATACCTGGTGTTGCACTTCCTCGTCTTCACTCTCATGCAGTGTCACTTTGTCTTCTCCTGTTTGCATGCACTGACTTTTCTGCAACAGTCTTTACTTACAGCTTCTTTTGAGGTAACCTCATAGCTCATATGAATGTCTCCTCTGCTCCTCACAGGTAGACCGGCTCCGGGACAGAACGCCCCCTTATTTCTGTTTGGCCATGGAGTGGCTAACCCATTTGTGAGAATCACCCTTTCCCCACTTTTGGGGACTATTATGCCATCTCTCCATGGCCACTTGGTGGCTCCTGCCTGTTTATCTGTCTTCTGAATCTAACTGCGCCCAACCAATAAACAGAGGCCTAAAAACCTTCTAACTAATGCTGACTCCACATTACCTCCTGACCAAACTCAATATGTGCTTCACTTGGAACTTGGACCTGACACATAAAGGCTTTTGGATCTTGGGTTTATTCGTCTTCACACTTTGTCTCGTAGATGAACGTTTCTCCCACTCGCAGGCATTCACTCCTACAGCAGCTCTTACTACTTTACACTCACAAGGGGGATTTTTCATCTACTCCTCATAATTGAAGCTGTGCCTGTGGAGGCATATAGACTTTACTCTCAGGTTCAGCCTTTCTTACTGGCGGGGGCAGCCTGTTCCCGAATATCTGTCATGACCACTTTTTGTGGCAGCTTGGCGGTTTCCTGCATCTGACCCTGGTTAGTGGGAAAACAGAAGCATACATACCTTCTGAGACACTCAGGGGTGCTTAGGTTGATGGTAACCCCATGTTACCTACTGACCCAGCTGCACCTTTCTGGAACTTTAACTCAACACATACTGTCCATGTGCCCAACACATTCATCACTAATGGGTGTTACTTCAGACCATGAAAGACGACTCTTCACTACATCAGGCATGCTGACCTAGAGATTCTATTCTACCCAAGCTATTCACAAAAGATCCAAAGACCTCATTGTCATTTTTACTCCCATATTAAAGTCCTAACTCCAAGTCACCCAACATGAAGAAGGTTTGCACAGCTTAGCTCAAAGTAGGAACAGTCCTGATAATGTCTAATGGCGTCTCTTAAGGTGGCGGTCCACTTGGTTGTGAGATGGTATTGGGGCATTTTTCATCTCTTTTACAAATTTTGTGCACACCAGGAGGAGAGGACGATTCAGGAGGTCAACGCAGCTCAATACCTATTTTTCTTCAGATCTGTGTTGCGTGAAGATGTCTCTAAAGGATTACATGAAGTGACTTCCATAAAAGAGTCACAACTATCGAGCAATTATTCTGTATACATGCAGTTGTACCCCGCAGTGCCGTGTGGACAGAAATACAATTACCCAATTGTCACAGCAGCTTGGATTGGTGATGAATGAACATCCCTCCATTACATGCTGGTTTTACGTCTTTTTCACTGGTCATTTCTCAATATTTCTTTTTTTATTTAATTCTCACTTATTCAGCAGAAATTTTGACAGATGAAAGTAAATCCAGCAGAGGGGGCTGAGATTTAGCCGGTCGTTTAGACCATGCTCGAAATGACAGCTAATATAATATGTATTCTACCAGTGATTGCATTTATCATGTTCTCCACCACGGAGTCAGGAGCACTGCATGCACATCGGAATGGACAGTGCATGACATACGCACACCAGGATGGAGAGCATTGTAGAATCACTAAATATTCTCCTGGAATTTGAATTTTCACTAGAGTTATATTTTAAGGCAGATTAAGATAGCAAATGAATAGTCAGTGAGCAGATGACCCCTGGCACTGCTCGTTTACCCCATTCTTCCAAGTAGTTATTAGAGAGAGGAAAATAGAAAGCCAAAGAAATTATAGCATTCTATGCAAATGATGCAGTAGAAGGTTTAACACATGAATAGTTTCCAGGTCATGATAGTGATCGAGGAATGGTCATCAATATTAGATCGGTGGTGGTCTTCCACTGTGAAGAGAACCAGAGGCACCTCGAAGAGTGCTGGAGGTACCATGAAGAGGACTGGAAGCACCTAAAAGAGTATCGGAGGTACCTGCAGGAGGTCTGGAGGCACTTGAAAGAGGACTGCAGGCATAAAGATGTAGACTGGAGGCACCTAGAGTAGGACTGCAGGAACCAAATGAAGACTAACAGTACCTAGACGATGACTGGAGACACCTGGAAGCGGATTTGAGGCACCTCAAAAGAGGCACCCGAAGAACTGTTGATGGGTTAAAAAGGTCGCAGTTCTGGGGTCCTAACCATGTAGCAGGCAGAGTTAGGGTTAATGTTTGGGACTAGCCAAGAGTGGGAAGGGCAAGGGACAGAGACAGTTTCCTGTCAGGATGTGAGATAGGACCAGTGCTCAAAAGAGGCAGACCTACAGTCTTACTAATCAACAAAGTCTCATGACGTGAATGTCCCTGACCTAAGCGGAGTCATTGTGTACATACGTTACATTTATTGTCCTGTACTTATCCTGAGTAAGGCTACTTTCACACTTGCGTTTTTTTGCTGCGTGTTTTTTGCGCACACAAACGCATGAAAAAAATGCATCATGTGTTTGTGTGCGATTTTTTTTGCGGGTTTTGGTGCGTTTTTTGCGCATTTGTGCGCATTACAATGCGCACGTATGCGCACCCATAGACTATAATTGGTGTTTTGATGTAAAAAAAAATGCATTGCGTGCGCATGCGTTTTTTTGGAGCAAGTCGGACGCACAAAAAATGCAACAGGATGCATTTTGTGCACACTACAAAAAAACACATGCGCATACAAACGCGTACAAACGCATGTGTATGTGCACCTATGCGCACCCATGTTAAAGTATAGGGAAAAAAACGCATGCTTTTTTTGGTGCTAAAAAACAGCGCAAGAAAACGCAAGTGTGAAACCAGCCTTACATCCTGTATTATTCTCCAGAGCTGCACTCACTATTCTGCTGGTGCAGTCAATGTGTACATACAGTACATTACTGATCTTGAGTTACATCCTGTATTATACTCCAGCGCTGCACTCACTATTCTGCTGGTGCAGTCACTGTGCACATACATTACATTACTGATCCTGAGTTACATCCTGTATTATACTCCAGAGCTGCACTCACTATTCTGCTGGTGCAGTCACTGTGTACATACATTACATTACTGATCCTGAGTTACATCCTGTATTATACTCCAGAGCTGCACTCACTATTCTGCTGGTGGAGTCACTGTGTACATACATTATATTACTGATCCTCAGTTACATCCTGTAGTATACTCCAGAGCTGCACTCACTATTCTGCTGGTGCAGTCACTGTGTACATACATTAAATTACTGATCCTGAGTTACATCCTGTATTATACTCCAGAGCTGCACTCACTATTCTGCTGGTGCAGTCACTTTGTACATACATTACATTACTGATCCTGAGTTACATGCTGTATTATACCCCAGAGCTGCACTCACTATTCTGCTGGTGCAGTCACTGTGTTCATACATTACATTACTGATCCTGAGTTACATCCTGTATTATACTCCAGAGCTGCACTCACTATTCTGCTGGTGCAGTCACTGTGTACATACATTACATTACTGATCCTGAGTTACCTCCTGTATTATCCCCCAAAGCTGCACTCACTATTCTGCTGTTGCAGTCACTGTGTACCGTACATACATTACTTTACTGATCCTGTGTTACAGCATGTATTATCCCCCAGAGCTGCACTCACTATTCTGCTGATGCAGTCACTGTGTACATACATTACATTACTGATCCTGAGTTACATCCTGTATTATACTCCAGAGCTGCGCTCACTATTCTGCTGGTGCAGTCACTGTGCACATACATTACATTACTGATCCTGAGTTACATCCTGTATTATACCCCAGAGCTGCACTCACTATTCTGCTTGTGCAG
Source organism: Dendrobates tinctorius (assembly GCF_039654945.1). NCBI lineage: Eukaryota > Metazoa > Chordata > Amphibia > Anura > Dendrobatidae > Dendrobates > Dendrobates tinctorius. The sequence goes on from NW_027361763.1 coordinate 14,313,287, forward strand.
TCGCTGTGTTCATACATTACATTACTGATCCTGAGTTACATCCTGTATTATACTCCAGAGCTGCACTCACTATTCTGCTGGTGCAGTCACTGTGTACATACATTACATTACTGATCCTGAGTAACATCCTGTATTATACTCCAGAGCTGCACTCACTATTCTGCTGGTGCAGTCACTGTGTACATACATTACATTACTGATCCTGAGTAACATCCTGTATTATACTCCAGAGCTGCACTCACTATTCTGCTGGTGCAGTCACTGTGTACATACATTACATTACTGATCCTGAGTAACATCCTGTATTATACTCCAGAGCTGCACTCACTATTCTGCTGGTGCAGTCACTGTGTTCATACATTACATTACTGATCCTGAGTTACATCCTGTATTATACTCCAGAGCTGCACTCACTATTCTGCTGGTGCAGTCACTGTGTACATACATTACATTACTGATCCTGAGTTACATCCTGTATTATACTCCAGAGCTGCACTCACTATTCTGCTGTTGCAGTCACTATGTACATACATTACATTACTGATCCTGAGTAACATCCTGTATTATACTCCAGAGCTGCACTCACTATTCTGCTGGTGCAGTCACTGTGTACATACATTACATTACTGATCCTGAGTAACATCCTGTATTATACTCCAGAGCTGCACTCACTATTCTGCTGGTGCAGTCACTGTGTACATACATTACATTACTGATCCTGAGTAACATCCTGTATTATACTCCAGAGCTGCACTCTATAGACACTGTGTGCACACATTACAATGTTTATCTTGCCCTTTACGTAAGGTTGCTTTATTTCATGCTGCAGAGCTGTATTCACATGTATGAATGTTTTGCCGGTGCTACATGAGATACATGTACATACTGTCTTCTTGTGCTCAGTGGTGTAAATTTGGATATGTGTTTTTAATTCTTTCTACCCCATAACTTCCTACTTTTGGCCTTTTTATAGGGTCCCTCATGGCCCGTTTCCTCGCAGGCTCAGGCCGTCTTATATAATATCTCGGTGTGCTCCGATGATTATCCTGAGACTTTTTCCCGCACTCTGTAGAATATTCCGAACCTTCATATCAGCGAGTAAAAATAGAAGCCGTCATTAACCACCGTAAATGCCACACACCTAGCCGCACATTAAGTCGACCCCCGGAGTCTTTGTGAATTATGTAATAAGCTTAATGATCCCGTGTGGAACATCACAGGCCTTTGCTCTTTTCAAAGACTCACGAGACACTCGTGTCGCGATTCGCGCTCATTTAACAGTGTAATGTGCCAGCGTGTGATTCAAGTTTGTCGTTTGTGACAAGAAGGCTAAATGTTTAATCACCAAAAGTAATAAAAAAAATGGAATAATTTGTGTAAAACATACGAAATATAATACAGACTCGACCCAGAGCTGAGACTCGGTCAGTGCATGGATTCTCCTACATAAGTCCTTAATAAAGTTTTAAAGTCCCAGTAATGATTATTTTACTATTACATGCTGACTAGAGAATGTAATCTACTAATGTTAGCGCTTTAGTGACCAGAGAGGTTTAATTCTCCTGATATGTGTAGTAGTAGTAGTAGTCGCGTTCTGAGCTTTATGAGTTCTCGTCATTAAGGTTTTCTTTTCTTTATTCGTATTTGAGTATTTATTTTAAACTTATTTTCTTGTGTGTAATTTAAGGGGCGGTGTCATCAATTTTCACAATACAGATATCTCAGACTTGATAAATGCTGTACTTGCTCTAAAATTCATGTCAGAACGATATTTAAAATTGTTTTTAAAAGTTTAAACTTTGTTGACATAGCCTCATTGTCAGATCCTCTGTGTGGCTTCTGCGGTTGAATCTCCTCCTACCTAGCCTGACTGGTGGCTCCTCAATGTCCCTCCTCCCTGCTGCTACTATAATTATGCACACCTTGTTTGACTGACAGTTCCTCAGTGTCCCTTTTCCCTTCTGCTGCCTAAACTCTGCCCACCTTGTCTTTTTAACAGCTTCTCAGTGTCCCTCTGCCCTGCTGCTGTTAAAAATCTGCACACCTTGCATGACTGACAGTTCCTCAGTGTCCTTCCTTCTGTTGCTGAATATCTGCTCACCTAGCCTGTTTGACAACTCATTAGTGTCCCTCCTAACTGCTGCTGATTAAACTTTGCACATCTTTTTTGACAGCTCCTCAGCACCCCTCCACCCTGCTGTCACACTGAATCTCTGCCGACATTCTCTAATTGACAGCTCCTCAGAATCCCACCTCCCTACTGCTGCTGCTGTGGAATCTCTGCCTACATTCTCTGATTGACTGCTCCTCAACATCCATCCCTGTTATGATGAGTCACCGCAGGAGGAAAAAACAAAATACCAGCTAAGTCCAGAAAAACCAGAGAGGTTGGCATCTATCGGATTGCAGACCCCTGAACCTATCCACAACAACTAGCAGTAGCCGTGGGGGGTTCCTACGGTGCCCTAGACCCCTCGATCACAGCTGGAGAACTATATAGCCTAAAGACAGAAAGGGGAAAAACTAAACTGCCCCAGAGCAGACCCCAAAGCAATAGGCAGCCCCCAACATATAGTGACGGTGAAGCAAGATGAAAACACTAACACAGATAGAAAGATAGGTTGAGCAAATGATGGGGCCCAAGCTAACTACATAGGACAGGATAGGAAAGCTGCTGTCTGCCATCCGCAAAAACCCTATCAAAATGAGCCAACCGACTGATAGGAAAAACAGGCCCTGAAGTCGCTAGGCTTCAAAAAGACTATATCAGCACTCAGGTATATTGTGAAGACAGAGCAAAATATCAACAGATCAGAGACAGAAATGGAATTCAGCTCACCCCCGGCCGGGGATGGCAGAACTCCCTAAAAAACAAGGCAAAACAAGAACAAAACTGAAGAGTACAAAGCAGAGCAGAAAAACTTAGCTTTGAGATGCAGGAATCAGACTGGTCTCCAAGAATCCAGCAGGAAAATCACCAGCCAGGAAGACGGGCGTCGGCAGCCTTATATCCAGTCCTCAATTCCAGCCACCCAGTCATCATCTAGCTGCCCAGGTGTTTGGTAATCAGTCTCACTACCTTCCTTCACTAGAGGAGGGAGTTCATCAGACCTCAATGGTGAAGGGGAAAATGAACTCACAACAGTGCCTCCCCCTTGAGGAGGGGTCACCGAACCCTCATCCATGCCACCAGGGCGATCCGGGTGAGCCCGATGAAAGGCACGCACCAATCTTTCGGCATGAATATCAGAGGCAGAGACCCAGGAACCATAACCATAACCCTTCCACTTAACCAAATACTGGAGTCTCCGTCTAGCCAGACGGGAATCCAGTATCTTCTCTACCTCATATTCCATTTTACCTTCAATCAATATAGGGTCAGGAGGTGCCACCACAGGAACTACTGGTTCAACAAACCTCTTCAACAAGGACTTATGAAACACATTATGAATTTTAAATGTGACAGGAAGAGCCAACCGAAAAGAGACCGGATTAATAATCTCCAAAATCTTGTAAGGTACAATAAATCTAGGCTTAAACTTAGGAGAAGCCACCTTCATAGCGATATTTTTTGATGACAACCAAACCATATCACCCACCTTAAACTGGGGACCAACGGTCCTACGCCGGTTGGAAAACCGCTGGGCCTTTTCCTGGGAGAGAGATAACTTATCCACCACTTGGTCCCAGATCTGTTGCATTCTCTCCACCACAGTGTCCACGCCTGGACAGGCAGAAGGCTCCACCTGCCCTGAAGAAAATCGAGGGTGAAAACCAAAGTTACAAAAAAAAGGTGACATCAAAGTGGCAGAACTAGCTCTATTATTTAAAGCAAATTCGGCCAAGGGCAAAAATGAAACCCAATCATCCTGATCGGCAGAAATAAAACATCTCAAATACGACTCCAAAGTCTGGTTTGTTCTCTCCGTCTGCCCATTGGTCTGAGGGTGAAATGCAGAGGAGAAGGACAACTGAGTTCCCAGCTTGGAACAGAAAGTCCTCCAAAATCTAGACACAAACTGAACTCCTCTGTCAGATACAATGTTCTCAGGAATCCCGTGCAAGCGAACCACCTGTTGCAAAAACAAGGGCACCAACTCAGAGGAAGATGGCAACTTAGGGAGTGGTACAAGATGGACCATCTTAGAGAATCTATCACAAATCACCCAAATAACAGTCATTCTCTGAGAGACAGGCATATCAGAGATAAAATCCATTGAAATATGGTTCCATGGCCTCCTGGGCACCGGCAAAGGCATCAACAAGCCACTAGAGCGAGAACAAGGTTTAGACTGGGAGCAAGTCCCACAGGACTGCACAAAATTCCTGACATCACGAGACAAGGCGGGCCACCAAAAAGATCGACTCACCAGATCTCTAGTACCAAAAATACCTGGATGACCAGCCAATGCAGAGCAATGAACTTCAGACATCACTCTCTTCCTCCACTGGTCAGGAGCATAAAACTTTCCACTGGGACAACGCTCAGGTTTGTCCTACTGAAACTCTTCCAGAGCACGTCTCAAATCGGGCGAGATGGCAGAAAGAACTACCCCCTCGCCTAAGATGGTAGCAGGCTTAGTCACAACAGGAGAATCAGCAAGGAAACTCCTAGAGAGGGCGTCTGCCTTGACATTCTTAGTGCCCGGAAGAAAAGAGACCACAAAATCAAAACGTGTGAAAAACAAGGCCCACCTAGCCTGTCTAGGATTCAAGCGCTTGGCCGACTCCAGGTAAATCAAATTCTTGTGGTCAGTAAGGACCACGACTTGGTGTTTGGCTCCCTCCAACCAATGTCTCCACTCTTCAAATGCCCATTTCATGGCCAACAGTTCCCGATTCCCCACATCATAGTTACGTTCGGATGGGGAGAACTTTTGGGAAAAGAAAGCACAAGGATTCATTTTAGATGTCACAGGATCTTTTTGGGACAACACCGCTCCTGCACCAATCTCAGAAGCGTCCACCTCCACCAGAAACGGGAGTGAGACCTCAGGTTGCCGCAAAACCAGAGCAGAAGTGAATCTTCGCTTCAGCTCCTGAAAGGAGGAAACAGCCTCCGGAGACCAATTCAGGACATCAGCACCCTTCCTAGTCAAATCCGTCAATGGCTTGGCAATACCAGAAAAATTAGCTATAAATTTCCGATAAAAATTGGCAAAACCCAAAAACTTCTGGAGGGCCTTCAAAGAAGTGGGCTGAACCCAATCATAAATGGCCTGTACCTTGGCCGGGTCCATTTCAATAGTTGACGGAGACAAAATAAATCCCAAAAATGAAATCCTCTGTACCCCAAAAAGGCATTTCGATCCCTTGACATACAGGGAATTCTCCCTCAAAATCTGGAACACAGTCCGAACATGTTCCACATGAGAGTCCCAATTCTTGGAGAAGATCAAAATATCATCCAGATAGATAATCAAAAATTTATCCACAAAGTCTCGGAATATATCGTTCATGAAGCACTGGAAGACAGAAGGGGCATTAGTGAGCCCAAAAGGCATCACCAGGTACTCAAAATGTCCCTCCGGAGTATTAAACGCCATCTTCCATTCATCCCCATGCTTAATGCGAATAAGATTATACGCTCCCCTGAGGTCAAGCTTGGTAAACCAGCAAGCACCTTTAACTCTAGAGAATAGATCCGATATCAGGGGTAACGGATACTGATATTTAACAGTAATTTTGTTGAGGGCACGATAGTCAATACAAGGCCTTAATGAACCATCCTTTTTAGCCACGAAAAAAAAACAGCACCCAAGGGTGAAGAGGATGGTCTAATATGACCCTTCTCCAACGCCTCCTTAATATAGGATCGCATAGCCTCGTGCTCGGGTACAGATAAATTGAAAAGCCGACCCTTGGGGAATTTACACCCCGGGTTCAGCTCAATAGCACAGTCATAACTCCTATGAGGAGACAAAGACGCAGACTCATTCTCACTAAATACATCATAAAAGTCAGCCAAATAGTCAGGAACATCATGTGACTGGGGAGAGGTGGAGAAAACAGGAGCATCACTAAGGGCACACCGACAACCTCAACTCACCACAGACAAAGATTTCCAATCCAGAACTGGATTATGGATTTAGCAACCAGGGAAACCCCAGAACAATGGTATCATGCAAATTATGCAACACCAAAAATCTGCAATTTCCTTGATGTTCTGGGGCGACCCGCATTACCACCTGGGTCCAAAACTGAGGTTTATTCTTCGCCAAAGGAGTAGCATCAATACCCCTCAAAGGGATAGGCGTCCGCAGAGGTGTCATAGGAAATCCACAACGTTTAGCAAAATCCAAGTCCATCAGGTTCAGAGCTGCTCCTGAATCCACAAAAGCCTTGGCGGAAAATGTGGACAGGGAGCAGATCAGAGTAATTGCCAGAAGAAACTTAGGTTGAACACCACCCACAGAAAACGTGTGTGCACAACGTTTCTCTCATTTAGGGCAGACAAAAATAATATGCGAGGCATCTCCACAAAAAAAACACAGCTTATTACGCCTTCTGAACTCCTGACGTTGCTCCCTAGACAAAACTCTATCACATTGCATAGGTTCAGACATTTGTTCAACAGGTGGTAACATCTCTCGTGTAGTTCTGCGTTCACGTAAACGCCGATCCACCTGAATGGCTAATGACATAGAATCGTCAAGGCCAGAGGGAACAGGAAATCCCACCATAGTATCTTTTACAGTTTCTGACAAACCCTTCCGAAAGAGGGCTGTCAAGGCACCATCATTCCAGGTAGTAAGGACTGCCCACTTTCGGAATTTTTGACAGTACAACTCTGCCAAATCCCGACCCTGGCTTAATGCCAACATGGTCTTTTCAGCCTGATCAATAGCATTAGGTTCATCATACAACATCCCCAAGGCTTGAAAAAATGCGTTCACATTATTCAGAATAGGATCATCAGTAGTGTTGAGCATTCCGATACCGCAAGTATCGGGTATCGGCCGATATTAGCGGTATCGGAATTCCGATACTTAATTCCGATACTTTTGTCATATCGGATTCCGGAATCGGAATCGGAATAGGAAGTTCCCATCATGCTATGAGCCTGCTTGCTTTGATTAAGCCAATGGGAATCCTCCGAAGTGTGGGCACATCCTGTTAGGCATGTAGGCATGTTAACTATTGGCATGGCTGTGATTGGCTGCCGAAATGATGTCATGATGCACTATAAAAGCCACCGCAGCCGCCATTTCTGGTCACTCTGCTGTGAATTCAGTTAGGGACAGGCTGCTGTAGAAGACTGTGAGGGACAGTTAGAAATAGCGATTCCACCAAACATCTAGTGCTTTACCCAGGCTACATAAACCACCACTGTAGCCTTCTTTGCCCTAGCAGCAGTGTTCACAGCTGTCTGCAAGGGCTGTGTGAGTGCAGCTCACGCTGTGGAGTGGGTCCTGCAGCCACGTCAGGCTGTAGGCCACCCAGTGTGATCACTGCTGCCTCATACATCTTTTATTTTTTGAGCTGCATTTTTTACATAATTTCAATCTAGTGTGCTTCCATCCGTATCCATATACGTTGGTTGCAAACACTAGTAGTAGACAGCGGAGCCTTTCTGCAGCCTTTCAGTGCTAGTGTCCACTTTGCTGCACTGTTCACGGCTGTCTGAGAGGTCTCTGACTGTGTGTGAGTGCAGCTCACGCTGAGTAGTGTGTCCTGCAGCTACGTCTGGCTGTAGGACGCTCAGCGTGCGTCAGTGCCTCACACATATTTTTATTTGAGTGCAGCTCATTTTTTCTTCTATTAGTGTGCATCCATCCGTCTCCATCTACGGTGGTTGCAAACACTATAAAGGAGTACACAGCGGAGCCTTTCTGCAGCCTGTCAGTGCCAGTGCCCACTTAGCTGCACTGTTGACGGCTGTCTGAGAGGCCTCTGACTGTGTGTGAGTGCAGCTCACGCTGAGTAGAGTGTCCTGCAGCTACGTCTGGTTGTAGGACGCTCAACGTGCGTCACTGCCTCACACATATTTGTCTTTGAGTGCAGCTCGTTTTTTCTTCTCCTATTAGTGTGCATCCATCCGTATCCATCAACATTGGTTGGTTGCAAACACTATATAGGAGTAGATAGAGGAGCCTTTTTTTCTGGCTTGTGCCCTGCCGGCGCAGCCAGATTAGTATTACCCAATTTTTTTGGAGCCTCATCTTTTGCATTGTAGGTTACCTGCCTGCATTGTAATAGCTCCAAAAAGTTGGTGATACTATCAGTTTCAATTCTTTGTTCACATACTTTGAGTTTGTTTCCAACAAAGAAACCACAAAAAAAGTTCACCAAACACTACATTTTGAACTTGTGTAGGCCACATCAGCTCCTATTAAAGTCTAGTCCACACACACACACACTTCATAAAATTAGTGTTTCTTGTACCTGTAACCAGCTGTTCAGGAATAAGCACACTAAGGCCCCCCTTTGTACTTTTTTGCCTATCTTAAGCAGTCTTGCAAGATGAAGAAGGCAGGGAGTAAGGCGCGTGGGCGTGGGCGTGGGCGTGGAGTTTCAGCAGGGAGAGGACGTGGGGATTCTGCAGGGAGAGGACGTGGGGATTCTACAGGTAGAGGACGTGGGGATTCTGGGCCTGCTGCGGGCACCAGTGGATCAGCATCCCCCAGTTTTAGCAGGCAACAGTCCTTTATGCGCAGCTTTGTAGGACCTCAACGTACCCCACTGCTGTGGGAGGAACAAATTGAAGCCGTTGTCGGATGGATGGCAGCTAACGCATCGACTTCAATTACTTCCGCATCCTCTCAGGGTCAGAGCACCGAAGAGCAACCATCTGTCTCTTCACCACCTGCCAAAGTGCCCAGGCAGTCAGAGAGACATGGACAGGAGCCATCACAGTCTCTACTTCTGTTCTCGGAATCTGTTGGCTTGGAAAGAGGGGGCCAGCCAAGCAGCATTCCTGAATGTGAAGAAGAGGGAGTATGCAGTGATGCGCAACTTCTTTGTCCCTCTGAATCTGAAGAGGCGAGTGGGCCAGTGCCTATGGTCAGCACACCTCAGTACGCATCAGATGATGACGAGACTCAGTTGCCACTTTCTGGTGCGTACGGTGCTGGCGAGACAACCCCGGAGAAGCAGCTGTTTGAAGAGGGGAGGGAAGATGATGAGGTCCTTGACCCATCATGGCGTGAGCAACAGGAAGGTGGTGGGAGCAGCTCGGAGGAAGAGATTCCCCTACCGGCCAAAACAGGAGGCAGAGGGAGGGGGAAGACTTGGTTGCCTGTACCCTCCACTTCGGCACCCGTTAGGAGCATTCCTCCTTCCAAAGGCAAACCGGGCGCTCACAAGAGTTGCAGTGCGTGGTCCTTTTTTGACACAGTTGCAGATGACATTTGCTTTGTCAAATGCAAGCTGTGTCATCAGAGAGTCAAAAGAGGGAGAAATGTCAGCAACCTCAATACCACAAATATGTGGAAACATGTGCGCACCAAGCACGAGTTGGAGTTGCAGAGACACCCTGAAGACGTAGGCCAACGTACAGCACCACCTACCACCTCTTCAGTTCGTGTTGGGCCCTCTTCCTCCAGCTCACACACTGCTGGTTCGGCTTCCTCACAGGATCGCCAAGGAAGAACCTCTGCCACTGTTGTCCGGAGACCCTGTCAGATTACACCCATAGCAGCACGTTCCCATCCATCACAGCCATCGGTAGCACAGGCATGGGATAAAAGGCGCCCTTACTCGGCAAACCATCCCCGAGCACAGTCTCTGAATGCTGGCATTGCCAAACTTCTGGCAGTTGAAATGCTGTCATTCAGGCTGGTGGACACTGACACCTTCCGGGACTTAATGGCATTGGCAGTCCCCCAATACAACGTGCCCAGCCGCTTTTATTTCAGCAGGCGAGCCGTCCCTGCCCTGCAGAAACATGTTGAGGGCAAAATAAAACATGCGCTACTAAACGCCGTTAGTAGCAAGGTCCACCTGACCACAGATGCGTGGACCAGTAACCATGGACAGGGACGATACCTTTCCCTCACTGCCCACTGGGTCAATGTTGTGGAGCCGGGTACGGATCTGGAGAGTGGAGCTGTACGTGTTCTTCCAACGCCACGGATTGCAGGACTCCAGTCTGTACACATAGACTCCTCCTCCTACTCAAGTTCTTCAGAAACAGCAGAGCAGGAGCCTGTTACGACCGATATGAGCACAGCCGTGGCCAAACGTCAACAGGCTGTACTCAAATTAATTTCTTTGGGGAATCGAAGCCACACAGCGCAGGAGCTCTGGAATGCTATCAAGCTGGAGAGCGATGTGTGGTTTGGGCCAGCGAATCTCCAGCCGGGCTTGGTAGTGTGTGACAATGGCCGAAATCTGGTGGCAGCTCTTGGCCTAGGCAACCTCACACACATCCCATGTCTGGCACATGTTCTTAACTTGGTCGTGTAGAGCTTTCTGAGGGACTATCCGGATCTTGCTGCACTGTTGCACAAGGTCCGCATAGAGTGCGCTCACTTGCGACGTTCCAGCACGGCAAGATCGCGCCTCGCTGCTCTGCAGCGACGATTTGGCCTTCCGGAACATCGCATCATATGTGACCTACCCACCCGGTGGAATTCAACGTTACATATGTTGGAGCGGTTGTGTGAGCAGCAGGCAGCAGTCATGGAGTACCAGCTGCATCAGGCGCAAACAAGTCGCACTGTGCGCCGTTCACACTTCAGCACCATTGAGTGGGCCTCTATGAAGGACATCTGCCTCGTTTTGCGTGCCTTCGATGAATCCACGCGGATGGCGAGTGCAGATGATGCACTAGTCAGCATGACTGTCCCCCTTATCTGCCTGCTTCAACAAACACTGCAAGCACTAAGGGATGAGGTTTCAGAAGAGGTGGAGGATGAGGAGTCCCAAATGCCATCTGCTTCTGGACAGTCTGCGCTACGTGTTTCCTCACAAAGGCCTAGGCAGGGGACACTTTGTGAGGAGGATGAGGAGGAGTCGATGGAGGAGGAAGACATCTCTCCAGAGGAGGGAGGTACACAAACCTCTACTCAGTATGTACAGCGAGGGTGGGGTGATGCAGAGCAGGCCGAGGTCACGCCTCAAACAGGGGACAGCGGTTCTTTGGCAGTTGGGAGTCTGCAGCACATGGTTGATTTCATGCTGCAGTGCCTGAGAAACGACCGCCGCATCGCCCACATTCTCGTCTCGGCTGATTATTGGGTGTACACCCTCCTAGATCCTCGCTACCGGGACAGCGTACAAAGGCTCATACCAACGTTGAACCGGGAGCGTAAAATGCGGGAGTACGAAGAGTCACTGGTGCAGTCCATAATGTTTTCCATTCCACCCGACAGCATTGTTGCTAGTGCTTTACAAAGCAGCTCTGTGCGTCGAGGCAGTGGAGGAAACTCTGCACAAAGAGGGAGCAGAGGCAGCGCCGCAGCACAAGGCAAGACCACTATGGCCCAAATGTGGCAAAGTTTTGTGTGTCCACCACAATTGTCTACACCATCAGCGACGCCTCGAGTCAGCAGGAGGCAACGCTTCCGTCAGATGGTGTCAGACTACATGTCTTGCCCTGTCGCTGTACTCCCAGATGGCTCTTCCCCCTTCAAGTTTTGGGTCTCTAAGCTGGATACATGGCCAGAGCTTAGCCAGTATGCATTGGAGGTGCTGGCTTGCCCTGCTGCCAGTGTATTATCGGAACGTGTCTTTAGTGCCACAGGTGGTGTACTAACAGACCGTCGCACGCGACTATCTTCCGATAATGTTGACCGGCTGACTTTTCTGAAAATGAACAAGGCCTGGATCTCCAAAGACTTTGCCATTCCTCTTACAGACTAAATTAGTGGTTGGCAACTGTATCCAGGTCTGCTGGTGTGTTCATTTTTCTACCACCTGAACTATAATCCCTTTGCTTCAACACAGCCAGTTGTCGCTCAGATGTGTCGTCTGCACAGAGAAACACACTAGCTCCTGTGTTAGTGGGGTTCAGTAATGCCAGCTGATCCCCTGCTGTGTGGACGGCAAAGTCACCAGCTCCATCAACATTCAAACCACTACTGATTTTTAACCGTGCCCAACTTAGGTCTCTGGCTCCACTGTCTCTACTATTTCCCCTGACCTCCAACCCCGCCATCTACATCTCTGAAGTGGCGTCAGCACAATCTACACTTGTTCCTGTGTTCCTGTGGCTCAGTCCCATCAGTTTATCCCCTGATGTGTGTCCGGCAAGGTCTCCTGCTCTGTCCACATTCCCATAACCAGTAGTGGGAATGAGGACAGAGCTGGCGAACTTGCCGGACAAACATCAGGGGATCAACTGACGGGACTGAGCACCAGTAACACAGGAACAAGTGTAGATTGTGCTGACGCCACTTCAGAGATGTAGCTGGCGGGGTTGGAGGCCAGGGTAAATAGTAGAGACAGTGGAGCCAGAGGCCTAAGTGGAGCATGGTTAGAATCAGTAGTAGTCCACAACCTCCATAAAAACCGCTGCCCATTGGCCTCTGCATGCGGCATGCGTAATCCTGGGCTCCAACAGCTTCAGTTGGTGTTCAGAAGTGTCGTCTCCACAGAGCCAAACACATTCGTTAGAGTGTTAGTGGGGTTCAGCACTGCCAGCTGTTCCCCTGCTGTGGAGACGGCAAGTCTCCTGCTGCCTTCACCTGCCAAAATCCAGTAGGCCCCAGCCTGCTCCTCGCCTAATCCTGGGCTCCAACAGCGTCAGTTGGTGTTCAGAAGTGTCGTCTCCACAGAGCCAAACACCTTCGTTAGAGTGTTAGTGGGGTTCTGCACTGCCAGCTGTTCCCCTGCTGTGGAGATGGCAAGTCTCCTGCTGCCTTCACCTGCCAAAATCCAGTAGGCCCCAGCCTGCTCCTCGCCTAATCCTGGGCTCCAACAGCGTCAGTTGGTGTTCAGAAGTGTCGTCTCCACAGAGCCAAACACCTTCGTTAGAGTGTTAGTGGGGTTCAGCACTGCCAGCTGTTCCCCTGCTGTGGAGATGGCAAGTCTCCTGCTGCCTTCACCTGCCAAAATCCAGTAGGCCCCAGCCTGCTCCTCGCCTAATCCTGGGCTCCAACAGCGTCAGTTGGTGTTCAGAAGTGTCGTCTCCACAGAGCCAAACACCTTCGTTAGAGTGTTAGTGGGGTTCAGCACTGCCAGCTGTTCCCCTGCTGTGGAGATGGCAAGTCTCCTGCTGCCTTCACCTGCCAAAATCCAGTAGGCCCCAGCCTGCTCCTCGCCTAATCCTGGGCTCCAACAGCGTCAGTTGGTGTTCAGAAGTGTCGTCTCCACAGAGCCAAACACCTTCGTTAGAGTGTTAGTGGGGTTCAGCACTGCCAGCTGTTCCCCTGCTGTGGAGATGGCAAGTCTCCTGCTGCCTTCACCTGCCAAAATCCAGTAGGCCCCAGCCTGCTCCTCGCCTAATCCTGGGCTCCAACAGCGTCAGTTGGTGTTCAGAAGTGTCGTCTCCACAGAGCCAAACACCTTCGTTAGAGTGTTAGTGGGGTTCAGCACTGCCAGCTGTTCCCCTGCTGTGGAGATGGCAAGTCTCCTGCTGCCTTCACCTGCCAAAATCCAGTAGGCCCCAGCCTGCTCCTCGCCTAATCCTGGGCTCCAACAGCGTCAGTTGGTGTTCAGAAGTGTCGTCTCCACAGAGCCAAACACCTTCGTTAGAGTGTTAGTGGGGTTCAGCACTGCCAGCTGTTCCCCTGCTGTGGAGATGGCAAGTCTCCTGCTGCCTTCACCTGCCAAAATCCAGTAGGCCCCAGCCTGCTCCTCGCCTAATCCTGGGCTCCAACAGCGTCAGTTGGTGTTCAGAAGTGTCGTCTCCACAGAGCCAAACACCTTCGTTAGAGTGTTAGTGGGGTTCAGCACTGCCAGCTTTTCCCCTGCTGTGGAGATGGCAAGTCTCCTGCTGCCTTCACCTGCCAAAATCCAGTAGGCCCCAGCCTGCTCCTCGCCTAATCCTGGGCTCCAACAGCGTCAGTTGGTGTTCAGAAGTGTCGTCTCCACAGAGCCAAACACCTTCGTTAGAGTGTTAGTGGGGTTCAGCACTGCCAGCTGTTCCCCTGCTGTGGAGATGGCAAGTCTCCTGCTGCCTTCACCTGCCAAAATCCAGTAGGCCCCAGCCTGCTCCTCGCCTAATCCTGGGCTCCAACAGCGTCAGTTGGTGTTCAGAAGTGTCGTCTCCACAGAGCCAAACACCTTCGTTAGAGTGTTAGTGGGGTTCAGCACTGCCAGCTGTTCCCCTGCTGTGGAGATGGCAAGTCTCCTGCTGCCTTCACCTGCCAAAATCCAGTAGGCCCCAGCCTGCTCCTCGCCTAATCCTGGGCTCCAACAGCGTCAGTTGGTGTTCAGAAGTGTCGTCTCCACAGAGCCAAACACCTTCGTTAGAGTGTTAGTGGGGTTCAGCACTGCCAGCTGTTCCCCTGCTGTGGAGATGGCAAGTCTCCTGCTGCCTTCACCTGCCAAAATCCAGTAGGCCCCAGCCTGCTCCTCGCCTAATCCTGGGCTCCAACAGCGTCAGTTGGTGTTCAGAAGTGTCGTCTCCACAGAGCCAAACACCTTCGTTAGAGTGTTAGTGGGGTTCAGCACTGCCAGCTGTTCCCCTGCTGTGGAGATGGCAAGTCTCCTGCTGCCTTCACCTGCCAAAATCCAGTAGGCCCCAGCCTGCTCCTCGCCTAATCCTGGGCTCCAACAGCGTCAGTTGGTGTTCAGAAGTGTCGTCTCCACAGAGCCAAACACCTTCGTTAGAGTGTTAGTGGGGTTCAGCACTGCCAGCTGTTCCCCTGCTGTGGAGATGGCAAGTCTCCTGCTGCCTTCACCTGCCAAAATCCAGTAGGCCCCAGCCTGCTCCTCGCCTAATCCTGGGCTCCAACAGCGTCAGTTGGTGTTCAGAAGTGTCGTCTCCACAGAGCCAAACACCTTCGTTAGAGTGTTAGTGGGGTTCAGCACTGCCAGCTGTTCCCCTGCTGTGGAGATGGCAAGTCTCCTGCTGCCTTCACCTGCCAAAATCCAGTAGGCCCCAGCCTGCTCCTCGCCTAATCCTGGGCTCCAACAGCGTCAGTTGGTGTTCAGAAGTGTCGTCTCCACAGAGCCAAACACCTTCGTTAGAGTGTTAGTGGGGTTCAGCACTGCCAGCTTTTCCCCTGCTGTGGAGATGGCAAGTCTCCTGCTGCCTTCACCTGCCAAAATCCAGTAGGCCCCAGCCTGCTCCTCGCCTAATCCTGGGCTCCAACAGCGTCAGTTGGTGTTCAGAAGTGTCGTCTCCACAGAGCCAAATACCTTCGTTAGAGTGTTAGTGGGGTTCAGCACTGCCAGCTGTTCCCCTGCTGTGGAGATGGCAAGTCTCCTGCTGCCTTCACCTGCCAAAATCCAGTAGGCCCCAGCCTGCTCCTCGCCTAATCCTGGGCTCCAACAGCGTCAGTTGGTGTTCAGAAGTGTCGTCTCCACAGAGCCAAACACCTTCGTTAGAGTGTTAGTGGGGTTCAGCACTGCCAGCTGTTCCCCTGCTGTGGAGATGGCAAGTCTCCTGCTGCCTTCACCTGCCAAAATCCAGTAGGCCCCAGCCTGCTCCTCGCCTAATCCTGGGCTCCAACAGCGTCAGTTGGTGTTCAGAAGTGTCGTCTCCACAGAGCCAAACACCTTCGTTAGAGTGTTAGTGGGGTTCAGCACTGCCAGCTGTTCCCCTGCTGTGGAGATGGCAAGTCTCCTGCTGCCTTCACCTGCCAAAATCCAGTAGGCCCCAGCCTGCTCCTCGCCTAATCCTGGGCTCCAACAGCGTCAGTTGGTGTTCAGAAGTGTCGTCTCCACAGAGCCAAACACCTTCGTTAGAGTGTTAGTGGGGTTCAGCACTGCCAGCTGTTCCCCTGCTGTGGAGACGGCAAGTCACCTGCTGCCTTCACCTGCCAAAATCCAGTAGGCCCCAGCCTGCTCCTCGCCTAATCCTGGGCTCCAACAGCGTCAGTTGGTGTTCAGAAGTGTCGTCTCCACAGAGCCAAACACCTTCGTTAGAGTGTTAGTGGGGTTCAGCACTGCCAGCTGTTCCCCTGCTGTGGAGATGGCAAGTCTCCTGCTGCCTTCACCTGCCAAAATCCAGTAGGCCCCAGCCTGCTCCTCGCCTAATCCTGGGCTCCAACAGCGTCAGTTGGTGTTCAGAAGTGTCGTCTCCACAGAGCCAAACACCTTCGTTAGAGTGTTAGTGGGGTTCAGCACTGCCAGCTGTTCCACTGCTGTGGAGATGGCAAGTCTCCTGCTGCCTTCACCTGCCAAAATCCAGTAGGCCCCAGCCTGCTCCTTGCCTAATCCTGGGCTCCAACAGCGTCAGTTGGTGTTCAGAAGTGTCGTCTCCACAGAGCCAAACACATTCGTTAGAGTGTTAGTGGGGTTCAGCACTGCCAGCTGTTCCCCTGCTGTGGAGATGGCAAGTCTCCTGCTGCCTTCACCTGCCAAAATCCAGTAGGCCCCAGCCTGCTCCTCGCCTAATCCTGGGCTCCAACAGCGTCAGTTGGTGTTCAGAAGTGTCGTCTCCACAGAGCCAAACACATTCGTTCAAGTGTTAGTGGGGTTCATCATTGCCAGCTGATCCCCTGCTGTGGAGATGGCAGTCTCTCCTGCTGTCTCCACATTACAAAGACAGTAGGCCTCTGCCTACACCCTCCTATTTCCTGGGCTTCAACACAGCCAGTTGTAGTTCGGAAGTGCCGTCCACACGGAAAGAGATACTTGCTCCAGTGTCTCAGTGGGGTTCAGTAACGTCAGCTGATCCCCTGCTGTGTGGATGGCAGTCTCTCCTGCTGTAAACTCATTCAAAATACAGTAGGCCTCTGCCTACACCCTCCTATTTCCTGGGCTTCAACACAGCCAGTTGTAGTTCGGAAGTGCCGTCCACACGGAAAGAGATACTTGCTCCCGTGTCTCAGTGGGGTTCAGTAATGTCAGCTGATCCCCTGCTGTGTGGATGGCAGTCTCTCCTGCTGTCACCTCATTCAAAATACAGTAGCCCTCTGCCTACACCCTCCTATTTCCTGGGCTTCAACACAGCCAGTTGTAGTTCGGAAGTGCCGTCCACACGGAAAGAGATACTTGCTCCCGTGTCTCAGTGGGGTTCAGTAATGTCAGCTGATCCCCTGCTGTGTGGATGGCAGTCTCTCCTGCTGTCACCTCATTCAAAATACAGTAGGCCTCTGCCTACACCCTCCTATTTCCTGGGCTTCAACACAGCCAGTTGTAGTTCGGAAGTGCCGTCCACACGGAAAGAGATACTTGCTCCCGTGTCTCAGTGGGGTTCAGTAACGTCAGCTGATCCTCTGCTGTGTGGATGGCAGTCTCTCCTACTGTAAACTCATTCAAAATACAGTAGGCCTCTGCCTACACCCTCCTATTTCCTGGGCTTCAACACAGCCAGTTGTAGTTCGGAAGTGCCGTCCACACGGAAAGAGATACTTGCTCCCGTGTCTCAGTGGGGTTCAGTAATGTCAGCTGATCCCCTGCTGTGTGGATGGCAGTCTCTCCTGCTGTCACCTCATTCAAAATACAGTAGGCCTCTGCCTACACCCTCCTATTTCCTGGGCTTCAACACAGCCAGTTGTAGTTCGGAAGTGCCGTCCACACGGAAAGAGATACTTGCTCCCGTGTCTCAGTGGGGTTCAGTAACGTCAGCTGATCCCCTGCTGTGTGGATGGCAGTCTCTCCTGCTGTAAACTCATTCAAAATACAGTAGGCCTCTGCCTACACCCTCCTATTTCCTGGGCTTCAACACAGCCAGTTGTAGTTCGGAAGTGCCGTCCACACGGAAAGAGATACTTGCTCCCGTGTCTCAGTGGGGTTCAGTAATGTCAGCTGATCCCCTGCTGTGTGGATGGCAGTCTCTCCTGCTGTCACCTCATTCAAAATACAGTAGGCCTCTGCCTACACCCTCCTATTTCCTGGGCTTCAACACAGCCAGTTGTAGTTCGGAAGTGCCGTCCACACGGAAAGAGATACTTGCTCCCGTGTCTCAGTGGGGTTCAGTAATGTCAGCTGATCCCCTGCTGTGTGGATGGCAGTCTCTCCTGCTGTCACCTCATTCAAAATACAGTAGGCCTCTGCCTACACCCTCCTATTTCCTGGGCTTCAACACAGCCAGTTGTAGTTCGGAAGTGCCGTCCACACGGAAAGAGATACTTGCTCCCGTGTCTCAGTGGGGTTCAGTAATGTCAGCTGATCCCCTGCTGTGTGGATGGCAGTCTCTCCTGCTGTCACCTCATTCAAAATACAGTAGGCCTCTGCCTACACCCTCCTATTTCCTGGGCTTCAACACAGCCAGTTGTAGTTCGGAAGTGCCGTCCACACGGAAAGAGATACTTGCTCCCGTGTCTCAGTGGGGTTCAGTAATGTCAGCTGATCCCCTGCTGTGTGGATGGCAGTCTCTCCTGCTGTCACCTCATTCAAAATACAGTAGGCCTCTGCCTACACCCTCCTATTTCCTGGGCTTCAACACAGCCAGTTGTAGTTCGGAAGTGCCGTCCACACGGAAAGAGATACTTGCTCCCGTGTCTCAGTGGGGTTCAGTAACGTCAGCTGATCCCCTGCTGTGTGGATGGCAGTCTCTCCTGCTGTAAACTCATTCAAAATACAGTAGGCCTCTGCCTACACCCTCCTATTTCCTGGGCTTCAACACAGCCAGTTGTAGTTCGGAAGTGCCGTCCACACGGAAAGAGATACTTGCTCCCGTGTCTCAGTGGGGTTCAGTAACGTCAGCTGATCCCCTGCTGTGTGGATGGCAGTCTCTCCTGCTGTCACCTCATTCAAAATACAGTAGGCCTCTGCCTACACCCTCCTATTTCCTGGGCTTCAACACAGCCAGTTGTAGTTCGGAAGTGCCGTCCAAACGGAAAGAGATACTTGCTCCCGTGTCTCAGTGGGGTTCAGTAATGTCAGCTGATCCCCTGCTGTGTGGATGGCAAAGTCTCCTGCTGCCTACACAGTCGTACCACTACTGATTTTTAACCGTGCTCCAATTAGGCCTGTGGCTCCACTGTCTCTCGTATTTCCCCTGTCCTCCAACCCCGCCAGTTGCAGCTCCGAAGTGGCGTCTGCACAATCCACACTTGTTCCTGTGTTACAGGTGTTCAGTCCGGTCAGTTAATCCCCTGATGTGTGTCCGGCAATGTCGCCTGCTCTGTCCACATTCCCATAATGCCGGACACACATCAGGGGATTAACTGACCGGACTGAACACCTGTAACACAGGAACAAGTGTGGATTGTGCAGACGCCACTTCGGAGCTGTAACTGGCGGGGTTGGAGGACAGGGGAAATACGAAAATCAGTGAAGCCACAGGCCTAAGTGGAGCTTGGTTCAAATTAGTAGTCTACAACCGATCTTAAAATTTCTTCATTGCAGCCTAAGCCTGCTCCGTGCTTGTCCCTGGGCTTCAACACAGCCAGTTGTTGCTCGGAAGTGCCGTCTTCACAGAGTAAAACACTAGCTCCTGTGTTTGTGGGGTTCAGTAACGTCAGCTGTTCCCCTGCTGTTTTGATGGCAATCTGTCCTGCTGCCTCCCAATTGACAGCACATCAGGCCTCAGCCTGCTAAGTGCTTGTCCTGGGCTCCAACATCGCCAGTTGCTGCTCATAACTGACTTTGGCACGGGTACTCCCTCCTGCCCAGCTTGGTTCCAGCCCTGCCTGCTGTTTCCGGGAAGTGTCAATGTCAGTTTGCCACCCCAAGTTGCCATGTCGTGTTGCGGTTGGGTTAGCCGAGGCTAGGGTGCCAGCAGTTTAGGTGCTTCCTATGTGGACTGCGGGTTCTGGTAAGAAAGGTTTGTTCCATAGTGCCAGTAGGACAAGCACCCCCTGTAGGACTGTGTGATTCGGTAACTGCGGCCAGCTTGCGGCATGCCAACTTTGCTTTTCAGGGGTAACTTCTGATACCCCTCCGGGATCCAGCACCGTCAGCTGGTTCTCATCAGAGCCTTTGGCCTAGGTGCCTCCATCTCGGTATCCGAGTTCCGGCAACGTCTGCTGGTCCTTGGTAGTGCTTTGTAGCACAGGTACCTCCTGCTTAGTAACCGGGTTCCAGCACCGTCAGCTGGTCCTCGGTTGTGCCATTGGCTCTTATTCCTTCTGCTGCCCCTCCGGGTGCCAGCACTGTCAGCTGGTCCTCGCTATTTCCATTTGCTCTTGCAGCTTATGCTACCCCTCCGGGTTCCAGCACCGTCAGCTGGTTCTCGTCAGAGCCTTTGGCCTAGGTGCCTCCATCTCGGTATCCGAGTTCCGGCAACGTCTGCTGGTCCTTGGTAGTGCTTTGTAGCACAGGTACCTCCTGCTTAGTAACCGGGTTCCAGCACCGTCAGCTGGTCCTCGGTTGTGCCATTGGCTCTTATTCCTTCTGCTGCCCCTCCGGGTGCCAGCACTGTCAGCTGGTCCTCGCTATTTCCATTTGCTCTTGCAGCTTATGCTACCCCTCCGGGTTCCAGCACCGTCAGCTGGTTCTCGTCAGAGCCTTTGGCCTAGGTGCCTCCATTTCGGTATCCGAGTTCCGGCAACGTCTGCTGGTCCTTGGTAGTGCTTTGCAGCACAGGTACCTCCTGCTTAGTAACCGGGTTCCAGCACCGTCAGCTGGTCCTCGGTAGTGCCATTGGCTCTTGTTCCTTCTGCTGCCCCTCCGGGTGCCAGTACCGTCAGCTGGTTCAAGAGGACAAAGAACAGGAAGACAACCACCAAGATGCAGAACAACAAGAGAGAGAAGACAAAGAAGCATAAAAAAAACAAAGCAGAAGAACATTAAGCATAAGACTAATACTCTGAGCAAATGATATTATCTTATTTATAAGCAGAAGAAGACTAAGCAGTGTATGGGGGTGAGTCCGTTCCTCCTCGTGGTGCCCCTGGAAAAGGCCTGCTGCTGCAGGCCAAACTGAACGCGGACAAATCCTGTTGTAAATCTTTTGTGACAGGCAGAACGGAAGGTGTAAACTTCTAACTTTTCTAGATAACAACTACAGGAATGCCTGACACAAACAAGAATATGATGAAGAAGAATAGGAAGAAGATGAAGAAGCTGAATATGTAGAATAATAATTGTTGAATAAGAAGAATATGAAGAATGTAAGAAAAGGAAGAAGAAGAAGAAGAAGAAGAAGAAGAAGAAGAAGAAGAATGTAAAAAAAGGAAGTAGAAGAAGAAGAAGAAGAATGTAAAAAAAGGAATAAGAAGAAGAATGTAAAAAAAGGAAGTAGAAGAAGAAGAAGAAGAAGAATGTAAAAAAAGGAAGTAGAAGAAGAAGAAGAAGAAGAATGTAAAAAAAGGAAGTAGAAGAAGAAGAAGAAGAAAGAAGAAGAAAGAAGAAGAAGACATACATGTCTGGCAAAATATAAATGAGGCTAACATAGTCAATATCTTTGTAACTCCTAACATCTTTAAAAAAAAAGTTTAATTCCTGCTATTCCATTTGATTGGGCTAAACCTCTATGGCTTTAATGTCTCCTCCACCTCCCACAATACATTCTACATTATTCTTAGTTGTTTTTCTTCATGTAGAATTAACCTACAAGGAAAGAAAGGTTTTTTTTTAATTCCGATATTTTGGCCCCATTGACTTGCATTGGTTCCCGGTATCGGAATCGGCGATACCGATACTTTTTTTTAAGATCGGCCGATCCATTCCGATCCGATATTTTCAAGTATCGGCTGGTATCGCTCAACTCTAATCATCAGGTTTCAAAGAAAACGCCCAATCCTGGGGATCGCCGCGCAGGAAAGAGATGACAATTTTAACCTGCTGCGCGGAGCTCCCTGACGAGTTAGGCTTCAAGGCAAAAAATAATTTACAATTATTCTTGAAATTCAAGAATTTAGACCGATCCCCCAAAAATACATCAGGAGAAGGAATCTTTGGTTCAGCAGCATGTGAATGAGCAAGATAGGCGGAAATTCCCCGCACTTCAGCATCGAGCTGCTCCACACGATCAGACAATTGCTTCATCTCCATTGAGAGAAAAATTCCCCCTACGGCCTCAGAGATATAGAGGAAAAAATATGCACACAAAAAAAAAATTCTGACACTTTTCCTTTTTTTTTTTTTTTTTTTTACAATTCTCTCCTGCTATTGAGTACCCTAGGATCTGCGGTATGGCTGGTGATTCTGTTATGATGAGTCACCGCAGGAGGAAAAAACAAAATACCAGCTAAGTCCAGAAAAACCAGAGAGGTTGGCATCTATGGGATTGCAGACCCCTGAACCTGTCCACAACAACTAGCAGTAGCCGTGGGGGCTTCCTACGGTGCCCTAGACCCCTCGATCACAGCCGGAGAACTATATAGCCTAAAGACAGAAAGGGGAAAAACTAAACTGCCCCAGAGCAGACCCCAAAGCAATAGGCAGCCCCCAACATATAATGACGGTGAAGCAAGATGAAAACACTAACACAGATAGAAAGATAGGTTGAGCAAATGATGGGGCCCAAGCTAACTACATAGGACAGGATAGGAAAGCTGCTGTCTGCCATCCGCAAAAACCCTATCAAAATGAGCCAACCGACTGATAGGAAAAACAGGCCCTGAAGTCGCTAGGCTTCAAAAAGACTATATCAGCACTCAGGTATATTGTGAAGACAGAGCAAAATATCAACAGATCAGAGACAGAAATGGAATTCAGCTCACCCCCGGCCGGGGATGGCAGAACTCCCTAAAAAACAAGGCAAAACAAGAACAAAACTGAAGAGTACAAAGCAGAGCAGAAAAACTTAGCTTTGAGATGCAGGAATCAGACTGGTCTCCAAGAATCCAGCAGGAAAATCACCAGCCAGGAAGACGGGCGTCGGCAGCCTTATATCCAGTCCTCAATTCCAGCCACCCAGTCATCATCTAGCTGCCCAGGTGTTTGGTAATCAGTCTCACTACCTTCCTTCACTAGAGGAGGGAGTTCATCAGACCTCAATGGTGAAGGGAAAAATGAACTCACAACACATCCCCCATGCTGCTGCTGAATCTTTGTCTACCTTCTCTATTTGACAGTTCCTCGGCATCCCTCCTCCTTGCTGCCACTGAATCTCTGCCCACCTAGCCTGACTGACAGCTCCTCAGCATCCCTCCTCCTTGCTGCCACTGGATCTCCTCCCACCTAGCTGTTTGATAACTTGTCAGTGTCCCTCCTAACTCCATATGCTTAAACGCCACACATCCTTGCCTGATTGACAGCTCCTCAGTGTTCCTCCTTCCTGTTGTGGAATATCTGCTCACGTATCATGATTGACAGCTCCTCAGTGTTCCTCCTTCCTGTTGTGGAATATCTGCTCATGTATCATGATTGACAGCTCCTCAGTGTCCCTCCTCCCTATTGTGGAATATCTGCTCACGTATCATGATTGACAGCTCCTCAGTGTTCTTTCTTCCTGTTGTGGAATATCTGCTAACGTATCATGATTGACAGCTCCTCAGTGTTCCTCCTTCCTGTTGTGGAATATCTGCTCACGTATCATGATTGACAGCTCCTCAGTGTTCCTCCTTCCTGTTGTGGAATATCTGCTCACGTATCATGATTGACAGTTCCTCAGTGTTCCTCCTTCCTGTTGTGGAATATCTGCTCATGTATCATGATTGACAGCTCCTCAGTGTTCCTCCTTCCTGTTGTGGAATATCTGCTCATGTATCATGACTGACAGGTCCTTAGGGTCATTATCTGACTGAATTAGTTAGTCTCTATTTGCCACTTTACCTGGCTCATACCATGTCCGTATTATAGACTTTAGCCCTTTTTCAGGGGTCTTGCTCAGCTGTGAGGACCCCTGGGGTCAGTGTGGAGGAGAGCACCGATACATCTGAATGTGGCAAGGTCCATGCACTTGTGCCAGGTGTCCACAATGTTAGCGCCCTCATATATGATGACGTAACCCCTGTACATACAGGGGGATAGCGAGGAACCATGTCTGTGCTAGACCCACCAACCGTGAGCTGTGCAGTGGGACTCTGAGAGTGGCCATTTATCATGGTTATGGATGTGAACGTGCTTCATTTACTCCACTCTTTTCACAAACACAACCCATAAATTATAAAGAGCTGTCAGAAGGACTCCACAATGGGAGAATTTATCACCATTTGCCACTATGTGCGCTGCTTCGTGATGGGAAATTTAACCCTACGCCCGCAATCTGGCGTATGACGGTTATCACACTGTAGGGAGGAAGTGTTGGTCTGTACAGTCTGCTAAAATCACTGTCAAAGACTTTGTTGCTTGCTGTCAGTGAATGAACACATTGAAATTTCCTCTGAACTGACAGGAGCAGTAGGCCAGGATACAGGACTGATCTCATACAAGCCACAATCGGGGTTCACATGTGTGCAGCTTCAAAAGGGCCAAAAGATTCAGCCCCTAAGGCCGGCATCACACTACCATAGAATACGGGCGAGTGCTATGCAAGAAAATATTGCATAGCACTTGGCCCAGTGTTACTCTATGGGGCACCACACATCACCGTTTTTTTTCTCGGGCATATTCAGCGTGCATGTAAAATCGCAGCATGCTGAAATTGGCATTGAGACTCGGACGAGACTCACTAATGCAAGCCTATGGGTGAGAGAAAAAAATCGCATAGCACTCAGACCATGCGAGTGACGTCCAATTTTTACGCACCGGTGTCCTTTGAAAAGCCGGCAATTCATGTGCTGCATACAGTAATATCACACAGACAGGTTAGAATAGATATATACACATAGAATACATAGATTTGTAGATGTCAGTGACACACACATATACTGAATATGTATTTATATTACATAGATAGATAGTTACAAGAAAAGCCTGCAAATCATCTGCCGTGTTCTGTAAAATCACTGCAGGAGCCGAAAGGATAGAAGAGATAGATTACATACAGTAAAAACAAATGGTATAGGTAGATCTATAGATGTTAGTAACAAATACAAATAGTATGGTGCGTGTGCAAATTACTGGCCAAAAAATGTGAGCCCATTCACCAACGTCAAGGTGATCTCATTGATTGGGTCCCTGCCCTAACTGCCTAGTGTGAACACCTCTGGCTAATAACTTGGAATAGCCTGTATTTATAGGAAGGTCAAACTCAAATGTGATTGGATGTAATTAAAATCACAGCATGGTGAAGAGCTCAGTCAAAAAGCTAGCATACAAATTACAGAAAACTGACGGCACATCAAGAACTAATCTGAACAAGTGCATACCAAAGAAACAGCTTACAGACTAGTCAGTTTTCTGTAAGTGTTCAAACTAGGCAGTTAGGTCATCTCAACTCATGTGAACTCTCTCATGGCGGTGGAGTGATACAGTGACAAGAGGTAATCCTCTCCCAGTGTATCACCGGAGCCCTGCAGAACTGTCACATCTCCTGATGTGACTGTTCTACACTTGAGATCGTCGTGGGACACTCTTTATTTAGGACTACAGAAAACCAAGAAGTATTTGTGTTGATTTATTATTTTTTTGTTGCAGGAGATCGAGGATGTTGGGGAATTAGGCAATGCAGTAAGTATGGTTAATTAAGATTATTAAAGGACTTTTTAAAGAACTTTTTTCTAGCTGTGTCTTTATTTACCATATAACTATAGGATTAGTAATGGGGGTGTTTTATTGATGCCTCTCCATCACTAGTCCGTGGGTTTGATGGCACCAGACAATAGAAAGGTGACATCAACCCCACAAATATTACCCCACTTGCCACCGCTACAGGGCAAGTGGGAAGAGCACTAAATTTTGTATTTATTTTCAGAAAATGAGAAATGGTCAAAATAACAAAAAATGCAGTACTTACAGAACTTAAATAATGCTAAGAAAACAAGTTCATAATCATTTAGAAACAACAATACTAATGTTTTAACTCAGGAAGAGTTCAGAAATCAATATTTTGTGGAATAACCATGATCTTTAATCACAGCTTTCATGTGTCTTGGCATGCTTTCCACCAGTCTTTCACACTGCCTTTGGGTAACCTTATGCCTCTCCTAGTACAAAAATGTAAGCTGTTCTTTGTTTAGTGTTTTGTGACTATCTATCTTCCTCTTGATTACATTCCAGAGGTTTTCAATGGGGTTCAGGTCTGGAGTTTGGGTTGGTCATGACAGGGATTTGATGTGGTGGTCCTTCATCGACATATTGATTGACCTAGCTGTGTGGCATGGCACATTGTCCTGCTGGAAAAGCAGTCAGAGTTGGGGAACATTGCCTAAGCAGAAGGAATCAACTGTTTTTCCAGGATAACCTTGTCTGCGGCTTGATTCATACGTCATTCGCAAAGATTAACCTGCCCAATTCCAGCCTTGCTGAAGCATTCCCAGATCATCACTGATCCTCCACCAAATTTCACAGTGGGTGGAAGACACTGTGGCTGGTACGCCTCTCCAGGTCTCCGTATAACCATTAGATGACCAGGTGTTGGGCAAAGCTGAAAATCAGACTCATCAGAGAAGATTACCCTACTCCAGTCCTCTATGGTCCAATCCTTATAGTCTTTGGCAAACTTCAACCTGGCTCTCTTTTGCTTCTCATTGATGAAAGGCTTTTTTTCTAGCTTTACATGACTTGAGCCCTGGCCTCTAGGAGCCTGTTGCGAACTGTTCTTGCCTTGCACTTCACCCCAGCTGCCATTCCTTTTGTAGGTCACTTGACATCATCCTGCTGTTGCTGAGGGAAATTCGAATAACATGACGGTCAACCCGGTCAATGGAGAGTCGTTTTCACCCTCTGCCGGTCTGTAGCTTTGTTGTCCCCAATGTCTGCTACTTGTCCTTGTTGTAATGGACTGCAGTCTTAGAAATTTTAAGGCTGGAGGCAACATGGCGCTCTCTGTATCCCTCTGCTAGTAAAGCCAGAATTGAGCTCTTCTTTTCCTTACTCAAGACTAGTGTTGAGCATTCCGATACCGCAAGTATCGGGTATCGGCCGATATTCGCTGTATCGGAATTCCGATACTTAGTTCCGAAACTTTTTTCATATCAAATACCGGAATCGGAAGTTCCCATAATGCTATGAGTCCGGTCGATTTGATTCAGCCAGTGGGAATCCTCAGAAGTGTGGGCACATCCTGTTAGGCATGTGGGCATGTTAACTATTGGCATGGCTGTGATTGGCTGCTGAAATGATGTCATGATGCACTATAAAAGCCGCCGCCGCCATTTCTGTTCGCTCTGCTGTGAATTCAGTTAGGGACAGGCTGCTGTTGAAGAATGTGAGGGACAGTTAGAAATAGCGATTCTCAAAAAAATATTGTGCTTTACCCAGGCTACATAAACCACCACTGTAGCTTTGTTTTGCCTAGCAGCAGTGTTCACAGCTGTCTGCAAGGGCTGTGTGAGTGCAGCTCATGCTGTGTAGTGGGTCGTTCAGCCACGTCTGGTTGTAGGCCGCCCAGCCTGCGTCACTGCTGCCTCATACATATTTTTCTTTTCTAGCTGCTTATTTTTCATAAATTCTATCTAGTGTGCTTCCATCCATATCCATATACGTTGCTTGCAAACACTAGTAGTAGACAACGCAGCCTTTCTGCAGCCTTTCAGTGTTAGTGCCCACTTCTTTGCACTGTTCATGGCTGTCTGAGAGGTCTCTGACTGTGTGTGAGTGCAGCTCATGCTGAGTAGTGCGTCCTGCAGCTACATCTGGATGTAGGCCGCTCAGCGTGCGTCACTGCCTCACACATATTTTTCTTTTATAGCAGCTCATTTTTTATTCTATTAGTGTGCATCTATCCGTATCCATATACGGTGGTTGCAAACACTATAGGAGTAGACAGCGGAGCCTTACTGCAGCCTTTCAGTGCTAGTGCCCACTTCTCTGCACTGTTCACAGCTGTCTGAGAGGTCTCTGACTGTGTGTCAGTGCAGCTCACGCTGAGTAGTGTGTCCTGCAGCTACGTCTGGTTGTAGGCCGCTGAGCGTGCATCACTGCCTCACACATTTTTCTTTTATTACAGCTCCTTTTTTTTTCTCCTATTAGTGTGCATCCATCCGTATCCATCTACATTGGTTGGTTGCAATCACTATATAGAAGTAGATAGAGGAGCCTTTTTTCTGGCTTGTGCCCTTCATCTGCAGCCAGATTAGTATTACCCAATTTTTTTGGAGCCTCATCTTTTGCATTGTAGGTTACCTGCCTGCATTGTAATAGCTCCAAAAAGTTTGTGACACTATCACTTTCAAATCTTTGGTCACATCCTTTTAGTTTTTTTTCAAAAAACAAAACAAAATAAAGTTCAACAAACACTACATTTGACAGTTGTGTAGGCCACATTAGCTCCTATTAGGTGTAGTCCACACACACACTTCATAAAATTATTGTTTCTTATACCTGTTACCAGCTGTTCAGGAATAAGCACACTAAGCCCCCCTTTGTACTTTTCTGCCTATCTTTATCAGTCTAGCAAGATGAAGAAGGCAGGGAGTAAGGCACGTGGGCGTGGAGTTTCAGCAGGGAGAAAGACGTGGGGATTCTGCAGGGAGAGGACGTAGGGATTCTGCAGGGAGAGGAAGTGGGGATTCTGTGCCTGCTGCTGGCACCAGTGAGTCAGCATCCCCCAGTTTCACCAGGCAAAAGTCCTTTATGCGCAGCTTTGTAAAGGACCTCGCCGTACCCGACTGCTGCGGGAGGAACAAATTGAAGCCGTCGGATGGATGGCAGCTAACACATCGACTTCAATGACTTCCACGTCCTCTCAGGGCCAGAGCACCGAAGAGTAACCAGCTGTCTCTTCACCACCTGCCAAAGTGCCTAGGCAGTCAGAGAGCCCTGGACAGGAGCCATCACAGTATCTACTTCTGTTCTCTGAATCTGTTGGTTTGGAAAGAGGGAGCCAGCCAAGCAGCATTCAAGAATGTGAAGAAGAGAGAGTATGCAGTGATGCGCAACTTCTTTGTCCCTCGGAATCAGAAGAGGCGGGTGGGCAAGTGCCTATTGTCAGCACACCGCAGTACGCATCAGATGATGACGAGACAGTTACCACTTTCTGGTGCGTACGGTGCTGGCGAGACAACCCAGGAGAAGCAGGTGTTTGAAGAGGGGAGTGTAGATGATGAGGTCCTTGACCCATCATGGCGGCAGGTACAGGAAGGTGGTGGGAGCAGCTCTGAGGAAGAGATTTCCCGAACGGCCAAAACAGGAGGGAGAGGGAGGGGGCAGACTTGGTTGCCTGTAGCCTCCACTTCGGCACCCGGTGTCGGAGCATTCCTCTTTCAAAAGGCAATATGGGCGCTCCCAAGACTTGCAGTGCGTGGTCCTTTTTTGACACAGTTGCAGATGACATTTGCTTTGTCAAATGCAAGCTGTGTCATCCGAAAGTCAAAAGAGGGAAAAATGTCAGCAACCTCAATACAACAAATATGTGGAAACATGTGCGGACCAAGCACGAGCTGGAGTTACACAGACACACTGAAGATGTAGGCCAACGTACAGCACCACCTACCACCTCTTCAGCTCGTGTTGGGGCCTCTTCCTCCAGCTCACACACAGCTGGTTTGGCTTCCTCACAGGATCGCCAAGGAAGAACCTCTGGCACTGTTGTCCGGAGACCCAGTGAACTTCCACCCACAGCACCACGTTCCCAGTCCTCCTCACACTCCCAGGCCACTCTATAGCCATCGGTAGCACAGGCATGGGATAAAAGGCAGCCATACTTGGCAAACCATCCCCGAGCACAGGCTCTGAATGCTGGCATTGCCAAACTACTGGCACTTGAAATGCTCTCATTCAGGCTGGTGGAGACTGACACCTTCCGGGACTTGATGGCATTGGCAGTCCCACAATACACCGTGCCGAGCCACTTTTATTTCAGCAGGCGAGCCGTCCCTGCCCTGCAAAAAGATGTGGAGGGAAAAATACAACATGCGCTACTAAATGCCATCAGTATCAAGGTCCACCTGACCACCGATGCGTGGACCAGTAACCATGGACAGGGACGATACCTTTCCTTCACTGCCCAGTGGGTCAATGTTGTGGAGCCGGGTACAGATCTGGAGAGTGGCGCTGTACGTGTTCTGCCAACTCCACGGATTGCAGGAATCCAGTCTGTACACATTGAGTCCTCCTCCTACTCAAGTTCCTCAGAAACAGCGCAGCAGGAGCCTGTTACGACTGACATGAGCACAGCCATGGCCAAATGTCAACAGGCCGTTCCCAAATTAATTTCTTTTGGGAATCGAAGCCACACAGCGCAGGAGCTCTGGAATGCCATCAAGCAGGAGAGCGACGTGTGTATTCTGCCAGCGAATCTCCAGCCGGGCTTGGTAGTGTGTGACAATGGCCGAAATCTGGTGGCAGCTCTTGGCCTAGGCAACCTCACTCACATCCCATGTCTGGCACGTGTTGAACTTGGTCGTGCAGAGCTTTCTGAGGGACTATCCGGATCTTGATGCACTGCTGCACAAGGTCCGCATAGAGTGCACTCACTTGCGGCGTTCCAGCATGGCAAGATCGCGCCTTGCTGCTCTGCAGCGCCGATTGCGCCTTCCGGAACATCGCATCATATGTGACCTACCCACCACGTGGAATTCAACGTTACATATGTTGGAGCGGTTGTGTAAGCAGCAGGCAGCAGTCATAGAGTACCAGCTGCATCAGGCGCAAGCAAGTCGCACTGTGCGCCGGTCACACTTCAGCACCACTGAGTGGGTCTCTATGAAGGACATCTGCCTCGTTTTGCGTGCCTTCGATGATTCCACACGGATGGCGAGTGCAGATTATGCACTAGTCAGCATGACTGTCACCCATATCTGCCTGCTTCAAAACACACTGCAAGCACTAAGGGAGGAGGTTTTGGAAGAGGTGGAGGATGAGGAGTCCCAAATGCCATCGGCTTCTGGACAGTCTGCGCTACGTGGTTCCTCACAAAGGCCTAGGCAGGGGACACTTTGTGAGGAGGATGAGGAGTCGATGGAGGAGGAAGACATCTCTCCAGAGGAGGGAGGTACACAATTCTCTAGTCAGTATGTACAGCGAGGGTGTGGTGATGCAGAGCAGGCAGAGATGACGCATCAAGCAGGGGACAGCGTTTCTTTGGCAGTTGGGAGTCTGCAGCACATGGTTGATTTCATGCTGCAGTGCCTGAGAAACGCCCGCCGCATCACCCACATTCTCAACACGACTGATTATTGGGTTACACCCTCCTAGATCCTTGCTACCGGGACAACTTACAAAGCCTCAAACCACCGTTGACCCGGGAGCGTAAACTGCGGGAGTACCAAGACACACTGGTGCAGTCCATCATGTTTTCCATTCCACCCGACAGCAGTGGTGCTAGAGCTTTACAAAGCAGCTCTGTGCGTCGAGGCAGTGGAGGAAACTCGGCACAAAAAGGGAGCAGAGGCAGTGCCTCAGCACAAGGCAAGACCACTATGGCCCAAATGTGGCAAAGTTTTGTGTGTCCGCCACAATTGTCTGCAGCATCACAGACGGCTCCAGTCAGCAGGAGGCAACGTTTCCGTCAGATGATGACAGACTACATGTCTTGCCCTGTGAGTGTACTCCCAGATGGCTCTTCCCCCTTCAAGTTTTGGGTCTCTAAGCTGGATACATGGCCAGAGCTTAGCCAGTATGCATTGGAGGTGCTGGCTTGCCCTGCTGCCAGTGTATTATCGGAATGCATCTTTAGTGCCGCAGGTGGTGTACTAACAGACCGTCGCACGCGACTATCTTCCGATAACGTTGACCGGCTTACTTTTCTGAAAATGAACAAGGCCTGGATCTCGCCAGAATTTGCCAGTCCTCTTCCCGAATAAATAATTGGTTGGCAACAGTATCCAGGTCTCCTGTTGTGTTCATGTTTCTACCACCTGAACTATAATCCCTGGGCTTCAACACAGCCAGTTGTCGTTCAGAAGTGTCATCTGCACAGAGAAAAACACTAGTTCCTGTGTTAGTGGGGTTCAGTAACGCCAGCTGCTCCCCTGCTGTGTGGATGGCAAAGTCTGCTGCTCCATCCACATTCAAACTACTACTGATTTTTAACCGTGCTCCATTTAGGCCTGTGGCTCCACTGTCTCTAGTTTTTCCCCTGGCCTCCAACCCCGCCAGTTGCTGCTCAGAAGTGGCGTCTGCACAATCCACACTTGTTCCTGTGTTACTGGGCCTCAGTCACGTCAGTTGATCCCCTGATGTGTGTCCGGCAATGTCTCCTGCTCTGTCCACATTCCCATTACTAGTAGTGTGAATGAGGACAGAGCAGGAGACCTTGCCGGACACGCATCAGGGGATCAACTGATGTGACTGAGCCCCAGTTACACAGGAACAGGGGTGGATTGTGCAGACGCCACTTCAGAGCTGTAACTGGCGGGGTTGGAGGCCAGGGGAAATACTAGAGAAAGTGGAGCCAGAGGCCATAGTGGAGCACGGTTACAATCAGTAGTAGTCTACAACCCATATAAAACCTGCTGCAAGTTCGCCTCCGCCTGCTGCATGATTGATCCTGGGCTCCAACAACGCCAGTTGGTGTTCTCAAGTGCCGTCTTCACAGAGAAAAACACACTAGCTCCTGTGTTAGTGGGGTTCAGTAACATCTGCTGTTCCCCTGCTGTGTGGACGGCAATGTCTCCTGCTGCCTCCACATGCCAAAAACATCAGGCCTCAGCCTGCTCCATGCTTGATCCTGGGCTCCAACAACGCCAGTTGGTGTTCAGAAGTGCCGTCTGCACAGAGAAAAACACACTAGCTCCTGTGTTAGTGGGGTCCAGTAACGCCAGCTGCTCCCCTGCTGTGTGGACAGCAAAGTCTCCTGCTCCATCCACATTCAAACTACTACTGATTTTTAACCATGCTCCACTTAGGCCTGTGGCTCCACTGTCTCTATTTTTTCCCCTGGCCTCTAACCCCGCCAGTTGCTGCTCAGAAGTGGCGTCTGCACAGTCCACACTTGTTCCTGTGTTACTGGGGCTCAGTCACATCAGTTGATCCCCTGATGTGTGTCCGGCAATGTCTCCTTCTCTGTCCACATTCCCATTACTAGTATTGTGAATGTGGACAGAGCAGGAGACCTTGCCGGACACACATCAGGGGATCCACTGACGTGACAGAGCCCCTGTAACCCAGGAACAAGTGTGGATTGTGCAGACACCACTTCAGAGCAGCAACTGGTGGGGTTGGAGGCCAGGGGAAATACTAGAGACAGTAGAGCCAGAGGCCTAAGTGGAGCACGGTCACAATCAGTAATAGTGTACAACCGATCTAAAACTTGCTCCAAGTAGGCCTCAGCCTGCTCCGTGATTGATCCTGGGCTCCAACATCGCCAGTTGCTGCTCAGCAGTGTTTTTGGCACGGGTACTCCCTCCTGCCCAGCCTGGTTCCAGCGCGCCTGCTGTTTCCAGGTAGTGTCAACGTCACTTTGCCACCAATACGTTGTCCTGTCCTGTTGCCGTCGGGTTAGCCGAGCCTATGGTGCCCGCAGTTTAGGTGCTTCCTATGTGGGCTGCGGGTTCTGGTAATAAAGGCTGGTTCCGTAGTGCCAATAGGACAAGCACCCCCTGAAGGACTGTGGGTTTCGGTAACTGCGGCCGGCACACGGCCTTGCAACTTTGTCTTTTTTCATGGGTACCTTCTGCTACCCATCCGGGTTCCAGCACTGTCAGCTGGTTCTCGGCAGTAACTTTGGCCTAGGTGCCTCCTTCTTGGTATCCGAGTTCCAGCAACGTTTGCTTGTCCTTGGTAGTGCTTTGTAGCACGGGTACCTCCTGCTTAGTAACCGTGTTCCAGCACCGTCAGCTGGTCCACGGTTGTGCCATTGGCTCTTGTTCCTTCTGCTGCCCCTCTGGGTTCCAGCACCATCAGCTAGTCCTCGCTAGTTTCATTTGCTCTTGCAGCTTCTGCTACCCATCCAGGTTCCAGCACCGTCAGCTGGTTCTCGGCAGTGCCTTTGGCCTAGGTGCCTCCTTCTTGGTATCCGAGTTCCGGCAACATCTGCTGGTCCTTGGTAGTGCTTTGTAGCACAGGTACCTCCTGCTTAGTAACCGTCTTCCAGCACCGTCAGCTGTTCCGCGGATGTGCCATTGGCTCTTGTTCCTTCTGCTGCCCCTCCGGGTTCCAGCACCATCAGCTGGTCCTCGCTAGTTTCATTTGCTCTTGCAGCTTCTGCTACCCATCCAGGTTCCAGCACCGTCAGCTGGTTCTCGGCAGAGCCTTTCGCCTAGGTGCCTCCTTCTCGGTATCTGAGTTCCAGCAACGTCTGATGGTCCTTGGTAGTGCTTTGTAGCACAGGTACCTCCTGCTTAGTAACCGGGGTCCAGCACCGTCAGCTGGTCCACGGTTGTGCCATTGGCTCTTGTTCCTTCTGCTGCCCCTCCGGATTCCAGCACCATCAGCTAGTCCTCTCTAGTTTCATTTGCTCTTTCAGCTTCTGCTACCCATCCGGGTTCCAGCACCGTCAGCTGGTTCTCGGCAGTGCCTTTGGCCTAGGTGCCTCCTTCTTGGTATCCGAGTTCCAGCAAAATCTGCTGGTCCTTGGTAGTGCTTTGTAGGCAGGTACCTCCTGCTTAGTAACCGTGTTCCAGCACCGTCAGCTGATCCACGGTTGTGCCATAGGCTCTTGTTCCTTCAGCTGCCCCTCTGGGTTCCAGCACCATCAGCTGGTCCTTGCTAGTTTCATTTGCTCTTCCAGCTTCTGCTACCCATCCGGGTTCCAGCACCGTCAGCTGGTTCTCGGCAGTGCCTTTGGCCTAGGTGCCTACTTATTGGTATCCGAGTTCCATCAATGTCTGCTGGTCCTTGGTAGTGCTTTGGAGTACAGGTACCTCCTGCTTAGTAACCGTGTTCCAGAACCGTCAGCTGGTCCACGGTTGTGCCATTGGCTCTTGTTCCTTCTGCTGCCCCTCTGGGTTCCAGCACCATCAGCTGGTTCTTGCTAGTTTCATTTGCTCTTCCAGCTTCTGCTACCCATCTGGGTTCCAGCACCGTCAGCTGGTTCTCGGCAGTGCCTTTGGCCTAGGTGCCTACTTATTGGTATCTGAGTTCCAGCAATGTCTGCTGGTCCTTGGTAGTGCTTTGGAGTACAGGTACCTTCTGCTTAGTAACCGTGTTCCAGAACCGTCAGCTGGTCCACGGTTGTGCCATTGGCTCTTGTTCCTTCTGCTGCCCCTCCGGGTTCCAGCACCGTCAGCAGGTCCTCGCTAGTTCCATTTGCTATTGTTCCTTCTGCTACCCATCTGGGTTCCAGTACCGTCAGCTGGTCCTCGGCAGTTCCTCAGCCTTCTTGTACCTTCTGCTACTTTTCCAAGTTCAAGCTTGTGGAATTGTTTTTTGATTCTCACTCTGGATCTCCCTGACGATGAAGACTCCCTGAAGACGACGACCCTGAAGACCACACCGAAGAAGATCAAAAAGATGACCCTCAAGAAGATGACCAAGGGGACAAAGAACATGAAGACAACCACCAAGATGCAGAACAACAAGGGACAGAAGACCAAGAAGCAGAAAAACCAAAAGCAGAAGAACATTAAGCATAAGACTAAAAATAAGAGCAAATGATATTATCTAAATTATAAGCAGAAGAAGACTAAGCAGTGTATGGGGGTGAGTCCGTTCCTCCTCGTGGTGCCCCTGGAAAATGCCTGCTGCTGCAGGCCAAACTGAACGCTGACAAATCCTGTTGTAAATCTTTTGTGACAGGCAGAACGGAAGGTGTAATCTTCAAACTTTTATAGATAACAACTACAGGAATGCCTGTCACAAATAAGAATATGATGAAGAAGAAGAATAGGAAGAAGATGAAGAAGTAGAATATGAAGAAGAATAATAGTTGAATAAGAAGAATATGAAGAATGTAAAAAAAAGAATAATAGGAAGAAGGTGAAGAAGAAGAAGAAGAAGAAGATGAATAAGGTGATGAAGAACTTGATGAAAAAGATGCTGCTGAGGATGATGGAGAAAGTGTGGGAGTAAAAAAGAAGGTGAAGAGCATGGAAGTAGTGAAACATACATATCTGACAAAATACAAAAGAGGTTAACATAGTCAATATCTTTGTAACTCCAAACGTCTTTAAAATAAAAAAATTATTCCTGCTATTCCATTTGATTGGTCTAAACCTCTATGGCTTTAATGTCTCCTCCACCTCCCCCAATACATTCTACATTATTCTTAGTTGTTTTTCTTCATGTAGAATTAACCTACAAGGAAAGAAAGGGTTTTTTCAATTCCGATATTTCTGTTCCATTGACTTGAATGGGACTTCCGGGATCGGAATCGGCGATACCCGATATTTTTCTTAGATTGGCCGATCCAATCCGATCCGATATTTTTCAATATCGGGTGGTATCGCTCAACACTACTCAAGACTTTTCTTTTTCAACTCCTTTGGCATGGTTAAAAGTTATTTTTTCATTCCTATTACTTTTGGGATTTTACTAGCACTTGTTTTGCCATCCAGCTTGTCCTATTGCATAGAGGATTGTGAACACCACAGCAGGGTTTTTCATACTTTCCTTCGTTAAATAAGATTTGGTTCAGGTGATCACCTAATCAGAAGCACATGAAGTAGAATGAGGTGTACTCTGGTTGGAATTCAACTGACACTGGAATGGAATGGCTGTCAGACATGGAGAGAAGCTGATTTTTATAAAACTGTGCAGTGGTCACTTAATTTGTGCCAGAGCTGTATATCTTTCTTTTTCTCTTTTTTTTTTCTAGGAAAGCAGAGCTAGACTTAATAGTCCAGCAGTTTAATATTGATACATTATTTTAATATCTTTTATATTTATTATGCTCTGGGACTGAAGAGACATCAGAATAAAATCTTGTACATTTGATGCAAATCAAATTTCTTGCTCTAATTAAAGATTCTGGAAAATTTGCATTTTGTCGGTTTCACTCCTCAATAGGCTAGATTAAGAATTAAATATATACTATACTTCCAGACCACTGTAAATGATAGTTTTTGCGTTTTGCAAATATATTGTATTTCACACTGTATACGATAATTCAGACCAAAAAACACTTGGTTACGATATCACTGGACTCTCCGGCCTCATTTTTATTGCTTTTATGTAGAGAATAGTTGGATTTTTGCTGTGAGACAAGTACTGTATGTGCCAGGTCCATGATCGATCCATGAAGCAGCTCATTTAAGGATGTTGTTTACTTAGGTCGCCAGTCAGGGATAAGAAGTAAAAACTAGAAGGCTGATTTAATTCGAGAAGAGACCTGTAAGGGCCGGTGGCTCAGTTCTTAGCAGGTGGTGTTTCGTGACTTCCAGTAAATTACCTATCCAATGTGGAGAGTCCTATCGTGTTGACATATGTACTGATACATAAGGCCACAATTTTAACCTTATATTATTATGGAAATTCTTTTCTCTGTCATTCATCAATCTCCTTGAATTACATGTCATTTCTTGGATCAAAAAAAGCAAAAAAATGCAAATAAAAAAGCAAATTAAATTAGACATGATGAAAAGAGATAATCAACTCCATAGACTTGGGATTTACTCTTAAAAGAGAATTACAAGATGAACCTGATGAAAACCCGCTTAGTGTGAATAAAATACTAAAAAAATTAAAAGTTTAAAAAGTTTTGAATTTGTATTCGTTTGATGAGTTATAAAACTTTGTAGCTGCAGATCTGTCAGGGCAGGTTATGTGACTGAGCTAAGTTACTGATTTGCAAGAAATCTGCAGTATAATTATATAGGTTTCTATGGGAGAGTGTAGAGGGCACGCTCTGTGACCTTGGCTGCCATCAGGGCATAACTGCCATTACAGGTGCATGGGGCTTGGTGAGCAGAAGCAAAGAAGGGGCCCAGACTGGGTGAGACATGCTGTGCTGCCTGAACAGCTGAGCCACTGTATAAACAGCCTGGCAGACTGCGTGGCATGCCGGAGCCTGGGCTAGTTCTATTATTTTATTAAGCCGCAGTCTCTCACAGCCTCAGCTACTTACACTGCATGGCCGCAGTAGAGGGGGGCAGTCATATCTGATATCAGTAACGTCAGACTCTGCCAGCCTACCCTCTATTTTTAGCTGACAATGAGCCCCGGGCCCTTGTGGCACATTATATGCAGTAGTTGAGGTCCAGAAAGCAATGAGGTGCTCCTGTCCTCCCACACACTTGCCCGTCCGACCTCCCATTCCCCCATCCATCCTCCCATTTGCCCACCAGCCAACCCATCCACCCACAACTCTTCTTGTGCCTCCCTCCTTGGGATAATTATTAGGGCCAGTTCGCATGGCGTATCTTCAAGCAGAAGTTTGGCGAGGACAGCCACGCCGACATTCTGCTGAATATCCACTGTGCACATTTCCTTCATGCCTTCCATTCATGCAGGTTTTAGCCGCAGCCGTGCCAAGAAATTACCTTCCTGCACCAAAATTCTGCTTGAAAATCTGTGTGAGCTGGCCCTCACTTTCGAGGGGCTGGATGCATGCCCAATCAGCTGCTCTGCTCATTTTAGGGGGGCGATAGTTGGGGTCCCAGAAGTGTCCAATGTCCACATCTCCAAACAGGCAAGAGAGCAGCTTGCATAAATGTACAGAAAACAGCACAATATTCTGTAATCAGAAATACAGATTATAAAAAAATTATCACAATTTGGTTTCAAATAATTTAAAAAATGTATGTGACACATTTTCTTAAACAAAAATAAATAAAATTTTACTTAAACAGAGTATTGGATATTTAATAAATATTTATTAGGACCAGTCTACCTTGTCATGATGGAGGCTGAAAAAATGTTTTGGCCAAGACAAAAGATGCTGGCTAGGTATGTGATCTGGTGATGGGAACTGTTAATGTGTGATTGGTGAGGACGTGGTGCAGAAGTGGAGTTTTTCCAACAGTAGGAGGTGGGACTGTGGAAGGTTCATGTCATGGTGGCTGAGGCATAGCTAGGGTTTTGGTTCAAGGGGGGGCGAAACATCTGAGTGGGCCCCTAACCAGAGAACCTAAGCAGAAGACCGTACTGTTGCCAAAATAATCTATATATGAAAAGACCAATATTGATATTACATCCCCGCTGCGTGCCGGTCTGATTGCAGCGCAGCTCCTGACATCGGTGCATATTCACCGCCAAAATCAGCGTGGGGTTGAGGAGGAGAGGTGAGTATAGTTTTTTTATTATTTATATAGTGTGTCCTGGTTGCATGATTATGATACCCCGCATGGGGAGGAGCGACAGCATGATACCCGTATGAGGAGGAGGCAGCATGATACCCCGTATGATGGGGGGCAGCATGATACCCCGTACGAAGGGGGTAGTATGATATCCCGCATGAGGGGGGGAAGCATGATACCCCATATAAGGGGAGCAGCATGATACCCCATATAAGGGAGGGCAGCATGACACCCCATATAAGGGAGGGCATCATGATACCCCATGAGGGGGGGCAGCATGATACCCATATGGGGGCAGCATGATACCCCAATAGCGAGCAGCATGATACCCCATGAGGGGGGGCAGCATGATACTCTATGAAAGGGGCTGCATTATATTCTGAAAGGGCTACATTATATTTTTGGGGGGGGGCTGTATAATACCATATGAAGGGGGCTACAATATAGAGAAAGAAAGAACAGAGAGAAAGAAAGAAAGAACAGAAAGAGAGAAAGAGGAAATAAAGAACAGAGAGAAAGAGAGGAAAGAACAGAGAAAGAAAGAACAGAGAGAACTAAAGAGGGGAAAGAAAGAGAGAGAGAAAGAAAGAACAGAGAGAGAAAGAAAGAAAGATTAGAGAGAAAAAGAAAGAAAGATTAGAGAGAGAAAGAAAGAGGGGAAAGAAAGAAAGAACAGAGCGAAAAAAAGAACAGAGAAAGGAAGAGGGGAAAGAAACAAAGAACAGAAAGAGAAAGAAAGAGAGAGAAAGAAAAGAAAGATTAGAGAGAGAAAGAAAGAACAGAGAGAGAAAGAGAAAGAACAGAGAGAGAGAAGGAAACAGAGAGAGAAAGAAAGAAAGATTCTACTGTATAAAGATACTATAGCAGCCCAGCTCCCATTGTAGTGCCCACCTGAGCCTCCTGGTGCAGGACATATCATGATCCGCTCACATGGTCAACATCCCCGAGTGCAAGGTGACCCCGCTGTCCGCACTGGAGGAGGAGGACACAGTAATGGATCTGAAGCATTCCCTGAAGTGCCTCCATACTTCCGTCACAATCTCCTCCAGAAATTACCTCCTTTACGGTCAGCTTCTAGCACATCACTTCCGGTGCAACGTCACGTGCGAATTTTAAAGTGCTCTTCGGGGCTCCGCCATGTACTAATGTGTCCGCGGGAAAAGTAAGCTCCCGGCCGGGGCAGACTCTCTCAAAATCGGGGCTATCCTGCTGGATCCAGGACAGTTGGGAGGCATGAATGCTCCCCACCATACACCTTGTACACTCATGGCTCCGCACACCTCATACTCACACGGTTCCGCTTTCTATGCCTCGTACACACACGGTTCCGCTCCATACACCTCGCACACGCACGGCTCCACTCAGTACACACATGGCTTCACTCCAAAAACCTCATACACATGCAGCTCTGCTCCGTACACCTTGTACACACGCAGCCATGCTCTGTACACCTTGTACACACATGGCTCCATTCTTAAACCTTGTACACATGTGGCTTTGCTCCATACACCTCTTACACATGCGGGTCCGCTATGTACACCTCATACATACGTGGCTCCACTCCGTACACCTCATACACACATGGCTCTGCTCCACTCTGTACACACATGGCTCAGATCTGTACACTTCGTACACACAGGGCTCTGTTTCGTACATCCCGTACACATGCGGCTCTGCTCTGTACAACCCATACACATGGCTCCACTCCATACACATGTGGCTCCACTCCATACACCCTGCACACTCACGGCTCCGCTCCGTACACCTTGTACACACACGGCTCCGCTCCGTACACCTCCCTCATACACACACAGCTCCGCTCCGTACACCTCGTACACACATGGCTCCGCTTTGTACACCTTGCTCATACACACACGGCTCCGCTCCATATACCTCGCTTATACAAAAACGGCTCCGCTCCGTACACCTCGCTCATACACACACGGCTCCTCTCCATACACCTGAAACACACACGACTCTGCTCTGTACACCTCATACACACACAGCTCTTCTCCATACACCTCATACACACACGGTTCCGCTCCGTACACCTCGTACACACACAGCTCCACTTTGTACACCTCGCTCATACACATACGTGTAACACCTGCGCAGGGAACTGTCAAAGCGTCTACCGGCATGCTGGAGCTTACACACTCTAAGAAGAGTTTTGCAGTGGCTGTTAAACAGGGACCTACAGACACTAATCGTTTTTCTCACTGAGTGGTAGAAGACTACAACTCCCAGGGATCCTTGTTCCAGTGAGATGATAGAAGAAGGGAGGAGGAAGGACTTGGGGAGGACGCTGGAGAGAAAGTGAAAGCAAATGATGAGAGGAGGAAAAACGTGGCTGCTGCTGGTTATGAGAGACAGAGCGGTGTAGATCTTGATTCCCCTAAGTTGCAGAGTGTGGGGGACCCCGTGGACATACCTGTGTTGCTGGAGAGAGCAAAGATCCAGAGAGTCCAGCCGGCACTCCATTCGGATAAAGGTCTAAATCCTGCAGCCCCCAGATGGAGTCCAAAGAATCCTTCAGTCATTAGAGACACAGTGAGTGCCCTTATGAGACTTGTGGTTCTATCAGCGCTATTTACAGTGAGTACAAGGCAACATAAACTATTGACATCAATGTTCATCTAAGTGCACCCACGATTGTTACTTTGTGCGCCAACATCCGTGGCAACTGGGCACAACGTTTCACTGAGTAAATACAGAAGAGGGGGACTTTGCCATGTTATATTTGCAGGGTTGGAGTTTAATTAGACGGTGATGTGTATATGACTTTTATAGAGCACAGTTAATTGCATTGTATGTTTATTCCTTTAAACCCACCTCAATTCCACTTTATTGCAATAAATCTGTTAAACTGTTTTACTCCTGCTTCCTGAGTTTGTACCGAGTTGTGGCAGGGGTTTCCCGAATCAGCCCCTGGCAGAAGATAACTGTTCTTCTGCAGCCTAGAGACAGAGCTCCAATCAAGATTCGGGTGGAGGCACTGCATATGAAAGAGGTGAGACCCTCCATAACACCCAGGGTACAGTGGTAGCCCTAAAGGGGTGTTACAGTGGAGGCACTGCTGAGATTTCAGAACTAAAACAGGAGTATTTACTATGGAGACTTTAACAGAGCATGAAGCGTATTTGTGGTGCGAAGAGATGGAGGTTGCAGCTGAACAAAGCTTTGCAGTGAGTGGTAAGCTCCGTGATGCGTCTGATGAGGAGATACTGAAAATAGTTAACCGACTCACTGAACGTGCCCACCCTAAAGTGGTCGACCGCAGGAAGAAAAAAGGGGGACAATTACCCACAGCCCTGATCTCAACAGGGCAGATTTTAAGGAAAGAATATTTCCTATCCATGATAACCGTGTCCCCAGAGCATGGTAGACAATGGAAGATCACTTGGCCTATTGAGTCCGAAGTGGAGACCCGGCAACAGGGATCAACCACTCAGCCTAGAAAGACTAGTGTAAGTCCGCCCATTACTCCATTTTGGGCCAGTCAGGAAGAGACATCTGCCCCTGCTGATGTGCTTATGACAGCGACGGAAAAGTTAGTCAGTCAGTTTGCAGAGATGCAGCCAGAGGGGAACTACCATCGCCTAACAACTTTTTCGGGTGCCCTCCCCACACCTGCTGGAGAAGAAGGCTATGATACTTGGAGGGATGTCACTTTCCTGTGCTTAGAAGAGTGGCAGTGCACTGATGCTGTGAAGAAGCAGAGAATAGTAGAAAGTTTGAGGGGTACTGCTATGGAAGTGGTGCAGGCTGCTTGGCGGAGCAAGTCACAAGCATCTTATCAAGATTATATGAGTGCTTTAGAAGATGCTTTTGGATCCCTGAAGATGCTACTGATCTTTTCTATAAACTCCGTATCTCCTACCAACTGCCAGATGAGAAGATGTCCGACTATCTCTACCGACTAGACAAACTGGTTCATAGAATAGTATCTAAAGGTGGAGTCAGCCCTAAAGAAGTTGATCAGTGTCATCTGGAATACGTACTCAGAGGAGCTCTCACGCATGATCCAGTTGCCCAGCGGATGAGGTCTTGTGATAGAGAAAAGATTCCTGGTTCTTTTCATGAGCTGCTTAAGGAAGTTCGCAAGGAGGAGGCTATTTTGGCAGAAAGAGAGAAGACATCCCCTCGGATGACTACTGTTGCCCTGAAGCCAGCAGCCGACTGCCGAGAGATGGAACTGCTGACAGTCATCAAGAAACAGGGGGAGCAGATTACACAATTGTTAAGTGCCCAGGCCAAGACAATACAGCGGCTACAAAATGCTGCGGAGGTAGCCGAGAAGAAAATCCTGGATTCAGGAAGTGAGAATGATGACCTCTGTAGAGTAAAGAGTAGGAAACCAGAAGGGTGCTTTCTTTGTGGGAGTCCAGACCATATGGCTCGTCAGTGTCCGAAGAAGTGGAGCTCAAAGAACTCTTCACATCTTCCCCATCACACTCAGGGGCAGTCGGGAAACGGGAAAGGGGGGCCAGTAGAACCACATACGGTTTTCCCATCAGCAGCTAAGTGGTACTCTACCGCCCCATTCAATAGTGCCTCATCAAACACATTGCCTGAAGGTTTAGTGGGACCAGCCCCACATGTCTCCGCATATATCAATGGTCAACCCTGTACAGTATTGCTGGATAGCGGATCTCAAGTGTCCATCATCTTCGAAGGATGGTATAAGAGATATTTGTCCAACGTACCTCTGAAACCATTGACTGGACTCGTGGTGTGGGGACTGAGTGAGCACAGCTATCCCTACAGAGGGTAGTACGTGTCTGTGACACTACGATTCCCAAAGACTGTTGTTGGAGTGGATAAAGAGATACCCATCATAGCAATAATCTGCCTTGAGGCAGAGGCCGATGAGAGACCAACACCCGTCATAGTGGGAGCAAATGCTAACATCTTCCGTACATTAGCTCAGTGGTGTCGGGAAGTTGGGGGAGAAAATTACTCGCAGACCCTATCCATCCACCCAGTCTGTTTGGAAGCCTATGTGAAAAAGGAGGAAGAGAAGAGGGAATTACAGCCTGAAAGCTTTTACCCCTGTTTTGAAGGAAATGAGCTGGAAGGAGAAGACAGGTGGCTGGTCATCGATGGCATGATGATGTGGGGGGCAGTGTTCTCTCTGGACGAATGGGACATGGGCCTTGCTCAAGGAGTAGAGCATTGCATTCGGTTGAAGGATCAAAAGCCTTTCCGAGATAGATCCCGAAGATTGGCTCCGGTGGATATTGAAGATGTCAGGCGGCATTTACGCGGTATGCTGGACACAGGAGTCATGATAGAGTCTAGTAGCCCCTATGCTTCCCCTATCGTGATAGCGCAGAAAAAAAATGGAGATATTTGGATGTGTGTGGATTATCGCACCTTGAATAAATGTACGGTCCCTGACCAGTACACTGTGCCCC
The DNA here is from genome assembly GCF_039654945.1 of Dendrobates tinctorius. Classification (NCBI taxonomy): domain Eukaryota; kingdom Metazoa; phylum Chordata; class Amphibia; order Anura; family Dendrobatidae; genus Dendrobates; species Dendrobates tinctorius. Next base: position 14,357,694 of record NW_027361763.1, read on the forward strand.
GAATCGATGAAGCTTTGGATTGTCTGCAAGGGAGCCAATGGTTTTCTGTGTTAGATCTTCGGAGTGGTTACTATCAGATACCCATGTCAAAAGAAGATCAAGAGAAGACCGCTTTTATCTGCCCTATTGGGTTCTTCGAGTTCAAGAGACTGCCTCAAGGACTGGCAGGTGCTCCGGCCACTTTTCAGAGATGTATGGACAAAGTGGTGGGGGACATGCACTTACGTGAGGTCCTGGTTTATCTGAATGATCTTATTGTTTTTGGGAAGACTCTGGAAGAACACAACCAGCGGTTGTTCAAGGTGCTGGATCGGTTGAAAGAGGCTAGGTTGAAGTTGTCCCTTGACAAGTGCCGAATTTGCCAGACGACTGTGAAGTATGTGGGGACTAGTATTAGTAGTGGGAATGTGGACAGAGCAGGAGACATTGCCGGACACACATTAGGGGATCAGCTGACATTACTGAACCCCAGTAACACAGGAACAAGTGTTGATTGTGCAGACGGCACTTCTGAGCAGCAACTGGTGGTGTTGGAGGCCAGGGTAAACACTAGAGACAGAGTGGAGCCAGAGACCTAATTGGAGCATGTTTAAAATCAGTAGTAGTCTACAACAGATATTAAACTTGATGAAATTAGGCCTCAGTCTACACCCTGATTGACCCTGGGCTCCAACATTGCCAGTTGCTGCTCAGAAGTGCCGTCTGCACAGTCAACATATGCTCCAGTGTTATTGGGGTTCATAAATGTCATCTGATCCCCAGCTGTGTGTCCGGCAATTTCTCCTGCTCTGTCCACACTCACGCAACTACAGATTTTAAACTTGCTCCAATTAGGCCTCTGTCTCCACTCTGTTTGTAGTATTTTCCCTGGGTTCCAGCACTGCCAGCTGTTTTCCAACATTGTCTTTGGCACAGGTATTCCCTCCTGCCCAGCCTGGTTCCAGCATGCTTCTGTTTCCAGGTAGTGTCAATGTCACTTTACCACCAATACGTTGTCCTGTCGTGTTGCGGTCGGGTTAGCCGAGTCTATGGTGCCTGCAGTTTATGGGCTTCCTATGTGGGCTGCGGGATCTGGCAACAAAGGCTGGTTCCGTAGTGCCAATAGGACAAGCACCCCCTGTAGGACTGTGGATTTCAGTAACTGCAGCCAGCTAGTGGCCTTGCAACTTTGTTTTTCATGGGTACCTTCTGCTACCCATCTGGGTTCCAGTACCGTCAGCTGGTTCTCGGCAGTGCCTTTGGCTTAGGTGCCTCCTTCTCGGTATCTGAGTTCCAGCAATGTCTGCTGGTCCTTGGTAGTGCTTTCTAGCACAGGTACCTCCTGCTTAGTAACCAGACTCCAGCACCGTCAGCTGGTCCTCAGTAGTGCCATTTGCTCTTGTTCCTTCTGTTGCCCCTCCGGGTTCCAGCACCGTCAGCTGGTCCTCGGTAGTTCCATTGGCTTTTGCAGGTTCTGCTACCCATCCGGGTTCCAGCACCGTCAGCTGGCTCTCGGCTGTGCCTTTGGTTTAGGTGCCTCCTTCTCGGTATCCGAGTTCCAGCAACGTCTGCTGGTCCTTGGTAGTGCTTTCTAGCACAGGTGCCTCCTGCTGAGTAACTGGTTTCCAGTACCATCAGCTGGTCCTCGGTAGTGCCATTGGCTCTTGTTGCTTCTGCTACCCATCCGGGTTCCAGTAGCTGGTTCTTGGCAGTTCCTCAGCCTTCTTGTACCTTCTGCTACATTTCCAAGTTCAAGCTTTTGGAAATGGTTTTTGGTTATCACTCTGGATCTCCCTGACGACGACCCTGAAGACGATGACCCTGAAGACCACCCCGAAGAAGACGATGACCACGAAAATGACGACCCGGAAGACCACCCCGAAGAAGACCAAAAAGATGACCCTGACGAAGATGAGCAAGAGGACAGAGAACATGAAGACAACCACCCAGATACAGAACAACAAGAGACAGAAGACCAAGAAGCAGAAGACCAAGAAGCAGAAGAACAAAAAGCAGAAGAACATTAAGCATAAGACTAAAAATCAGAGCAAAAGATATTATCTAAATTATAATCAGAAGAAGAATAAGCAGTGTATGGGGGTGAGTCCGTTCCTCCTCGTGGTGCCCCTGGAAAATGCCTGCTGCTGCAGGCCAAGCTGAATGCGGAGAAATCCTGTTGTAAATCTTTTGTGACAGGCAGAACGGCTGGTGTAATCTTCAAACTTTTATAGATAACAACTACAGGAATGCCTGTCACAAATAAGAATATGATGAAGAAGAAGAATAGGAAGAAGATGAAGAAATATAATATGAAGAAGAATAATAGTTTAATAAGAAGAATATGAAGAATGTAAAAAAAAAGAATAATAGGAAGAAGGTGAAGAAGAAGATGAATAAGGTGAAGAAGAAGTTGATGAAAAAGATGCTGCTGCTGCTGAGGATCATGAAGGAGAAAGTGTGGGAGAAGTAAAGAAGAAGGTGAAGAGCATGGAAGTAGTGAAACATACATATCTGACAAAATATAGAAAAGGTTAACATAGTCAATATCTTTGTAACTCCGAACGTCTTAAAAAAAAAATGTATTCCTGCTATTCCATTTGATTGGGCTAAACCTCTATGCCTTTAATGTCCCCCAATACATTCTACATTATTCTTAGTTGTTTTTCTTCATGTAGAATTAACCTACAAGGAAAGAAAGGGTTTATTTTAATTCCGATATTTCTGTCCCATTGACTTGCATTGGTTTCCGGTATCAGAATCGGCGATATCTGATACTTTTTGGGTATCGGTCCGATCCAATCCGATCCGATATTTCACGATATCGGATGGTATCGCTCAACACTACTCATCATTGTTAAAGTAGTGGACAACCTCTTTAAATGAACTGCCTGCTGCTAATGTGTATTTTCCTTGTAGGATTTAGTGCTCCTCATGTATCCGTTCCCTCAATTATTACTATACTATTCTTTTAACCTGCCAGAAAGAAAATATTTAAGAAGATTGAAAAATGTAAAGGCCTTTTCTCCTCAACATCCGCACGTATAAATCTAACTCTAGGATGTCATTAAATTAGTTTTATTTCTCTTCTACATAGAGAGCAAATTGGATTTTTTTATTTTTTTTTTAGTTCTAAAAAAAAAAAAAAAAAAAATATGTGATACAAAGTTTAACTTTTCACTTTTGACTTAAATATCTATTTTTTTCGAACGGTTCTTTATTCGCTGTGAAATTGATTTTCTTTCAGTGGCATTAAATCTTCCAGCCTCGGAGATTATATATCTTTTAGTGTCGCTTTAAATCTATCAGAGAGACTGAAACATAAAAGTTGTATAATCGACATTTACCTCTGGTGCAGGTGCATTTAGTGTGTTTTATCCCCTTGCGATTTACCTACAACCACTTACCGAAATGAATGAAGGCGCAGACCGAGGACGAAGCCGTAGTATCCGGTCTTCAATTGTTGGAGCCATTATGCTGTATGTGATGTGGCAAGAGCAAAGCTGTAACCCTCTGCGCTGTTTTTCTGCTCAAAACATTCTGCTTTTACTCAGCTCGTCATACCCAGCAGAAAATTAGCCCATTTTCCCAAGTTACGGTTAGTTTTACCTCCATTAAGCTAAATTACTTTCCATTTAGACGTCTTAATCTCTTGGAAAATAACTCATTTTGTTGGTTTTTCATAAAGATTTCATTATATTTAAACTGCCCATCTCCATACTGAATTCTGTTCACAACATATTGTACTCAAAGTGCCAAGGCTGAGAATTGTGGCCACCAAAACCAATTATACCGTATAAAACTGCTACATGGCATAGAGTATTTATTATAGATAGATATTAGATAGATTTGTGGTCTCAACATTATTGGTTCTCGTGAATATTAAGATATCTTTCAAAATAAAATGTGTCTTGCATATATTCAGTCATGGCCAAAAGTGTTGGCACCCTTGAAATTGTTCCAGAAACTGAAGTATTTCTCCCTGAAAATTATTGCAATTACACGTTTTGCTATACATATGTTTATTTCCTTTTTGTGTATTGGAACAATACAAAAAGACAGAGAAAAAAAGGCAAATTGGACATAATTTCACACAAAACCCCAGCAAATTGGACATAATTTCACACAAAACCCCAAAATGAGAAGGACAAAATTATTGGCACCCTCATCTTAATGTTTGGATGCACACCATTTGGAATAAATAACTGTAATCAATCGCTTCTTATAACTATGAAGTTCTTTCTCCTCTCAATTGGAATTTTGGGCAACTCTTCTTTTGCAAACTGCTCCAGGTCTCTCATATGTGAATGCGCTTTCTCCCAACAGCAATTTTAAGATCTCTTCACAGGTGTTCAATGTGATTTAGATCCGGACTCATTGCTGCCACTACAGAACTCTCCATCCCTTTGTTTCCATCGATTTCTGGGTGCTTCTTGAAGTATGTTTGTGGTATTAGTACTGCTGGAAGACCCATGTTTGAGCCTCCACCATATATGACTGTAGGTACTGTGTTCTTTTCTTTGTAGGCCTCATTCCATTTTCACTAAACAGTGGAATGATGTGCTTTACCAAAAAGCTCTATATTGGTTTCATCTGTCCACAAGATGTTTTTCCATTAGGATTTTGGCAAACTGCAGTCTAGATTTTTTTAAGCCTCTGTCAGCAGTGGGGTCCTCCTGAGTCTTCTGCCATAGCATTTCATTTCATTCAAATGTTGATGGATAGTTTTCTCCGACATTTATGTGCCCTGAGCCTACAGGATAGCTTGAATTTCTTTGGAACTTGATTGGAGCTGCTAATGCACCATCTGGACTATCCTGTGATGCAACCTTTCATAAATTTTTTCCAGCCGTCCACGTTCTGGGGAATTAGCTACAATGAAATGGGTTGTAAACTTCTTGAATACAGTAGGTTGCACACGTGGACAAAAGAATATCAAGATCTCTGTCGATGGACTTGTAACCTTGAGTTTGTAAATATTTTACAAAAATTTGGATTTTCCAATCCTCAGACAATTCTTTTTTCTCTTTCTGTTCTCCATGCTAAGTGTGGTGCACACAGACACACAATGCAAACACTGAGTCAACTTCTCCCCTTTTTATCTGGTATCAGATCTGATTTTCATATTGACCACACCTGTTACTTGTCACAAGTGAGTTTGAATGAGCATCACATGCATGAAATAAAGTTGTTCATACACAATTTTCAAAAGGTGCCAACAATTTCGTCCAGCCCATTTTTGTGGTTATGTGTGAAATTATGCACAAAATTAGCCTTTTTTCTGTTTTTTTATTGTTCCAATATACTCAAAGGAAATAAACTTGTGTATAGCAAAACGTATAACTGCAAAATTTTTCTGTGAGAAATACTTCATTTTCTGGAACAATTTCAAAGTTGCCAACACTTTCAGCCATGAATTTATATTTTAGGCAAAAAAAATATATATTGTAATTTTTTACATTTTAAAAATTGCAAAAAGGAAAATGGGTTGATGCAAAAGTTTGGGTTTTGTGCTCAGAAAGCTTTGACCCCTTACATACCCCCTATGCCCAAAGCAGGGGGGCTTGGCACCTTCCACCATCAGACAGAGAGCCCTCAACAGAGCATCAGCATTGCCATGCAGTTTCCCGGGCCTATTCTCTACATGGAAGCTGAAATCCTGAAGTTCTAGGAACCACTTGGTCACTTAGGCACTTTTCCCCTTCTTCTCCCTCATCCACCTCAGTAGGACATGGTCTGACACTATATAAATCAAACTGTAACACTGTACGACGTTCCAAGACAAGCCAAATAGCCAGACGTGAACACAGGGAAATTGTTCTGCAGAATATATCCTTTATTTAACACTATCAAATATGACATACAACATTAATGATTAAAACAGATTACTCTGGTGCGAGGAACACTATAAGGTACAGACCCAGCACATAAAAATTATACTGACCATTAAGTGGAGATATGCAGGCAGGATAGTAAGCAGTAATGCATACATTAACCCTTTTCAGCATTACATCCGCCAAATCTGGAAACAGTTATGCTATTGAATGCATGTATATGTAATGAAGAGGAGGTAATGTGTCTAGTCCAAAGTGCGATACTATACCGTTAAAGTGCCAGTGCATAGAAAAACTAGTAGGACCAAATTATCCAGTACTAGAGTGTCCTAATGGAAATAATATAAATTAAAAATGTATGCTTATGGCATAGTCTTGTTTCCTACACATCAACGCTATTTGGACGCCCCCTTAGGAAGTATAGATGAAACGTGCTTCAGTGTAGAGGGACATGGGGCAGATCCTGTTGGGACCCCAAGTATAAACTTGGCTGCTTTCCCAAGGAACCCTCGACCCCATGATACCTCTCAACCTGTCATACCAGTTCATCGGTGTTCCTTGGATCACCCTGGGTGACCCAAGTCTGTATTGGCCTTGGAAGGAAATGCACGAACCGGTCCATCACTACTCGCTCTACCATCTGTGCAGAGTTAGAGGATTCTGGCTGCAACCATTTTTGGACCATGTGAAGTAGGGCAAAAATTTGGCAGCAAAGGGGTTTGTTCCTGTGATATGCCCAGCAGTGAACTCGCTGTTCACTGACAGTCATTATCACCCCAAAGAATGCCAAAATTTAAGTTTTTAACTTGCCATATTTCTTGCAAGGCCAAGTCATAGTAGGCCTTCTGGTGCTCACCCATCAAGTATGGCGCCACAACCTCTGCCCATTGTTCTGGTGGAAGTTTCTCCCTCTCTGCAACCCTTTCAAGGATGGTTAAAAAGACCTCTATCACCCAGGGTCATTTTCTGCAGGGCTCTAATTACTGCCTCCCAGATGGAAAGCTCATTCACTTACCTAAAAGTCGGAGCTGTCACTGTGCCATGAACAACCTCTGTGAGAAATTTGCTGCCGCTGTTGAAGGTGCTTGTACCATTGCAGCTGCTGCTGGAACTGGATCTGCTGCATAAGTAGCTTACTTGTCTCCTGTTGTGTCAGCTGGTGCTGTTGGTGCTTCTGATGAGCTTGCATCAGGTGTTTCAACAGCACCTCCATACTGTCTGACGTCACTTGCTGCTTTATGGCCGCCTTCACCCGGGACATGCAGTGTCTCTGTAGCAGTCACTTCTAACACCAATTAAAAGGGATTAGCTCTGTGTTAGGTGTTGGTTCACACACAGGATTCAGATCGATGCAAAAACAGGCGGTTTATTAAAAGTTCATAAATTGTCAGGTTCACAACATAAAGCAGCCTCTTCCAGGTACAAAAAAAAGGTATAACAGAACAAAAATAGAAAATAACCAGTCCATATAACACACGGTCTCATCCGATCAAATATCAGTCTTTTACTCTCAAGCTCAAGCAGGGTATGAGCCGCACATGCAATAAGACCTCCCCTTGCAACCACACAGCAAGAATGGGACAGCAGCAGCCACCTTAAATCAGAAATTTCAAGACCTGGACTGGAGATAAGTGAGCAGCCTACCCACCCAGCTCTTTCAACTGCTTGTAAAACCTGGACCCATAATCCAAGTCTATGTGTGTTGAAGCCTGCTTCTCCGGGTCCTACATCACCGAGGCTTTGCACCTCGGTGACAAATACCTCCCAATCACGACGTGTCCAACTGCCACCTTACAATATATACACTCATACAATTAATACAGAAAGGCATAAGATGCAAAAATAACAATAATAAATGGCAGTAAACAGATACAAAATTGAAAATGATTTAGGTCACGCTCTGTTCAGTCTAAGGTTCCCTTCACACGTCTGTTTTTAATGTCGGTATGCGGCCTGTTTTTTAATGACCGCAAATAAAGTCACATGCTCACTCATTGTATTCAGTGGTGATGTGCACAAGTCAGGACTTTCACATGGACCGTGTATCCATGTGAAAAACCTACAAGCATGTCCGTGTTAACCAGCACGACAGTCGAAGTGCATGCCGTACACTTGCACACTGATGACACACGAATAACAAATGGATTATTGTCGAACAGGTGAGAAATATGGTATTTTTTTATTTTTAATTTTAAAATAATAAACAGGTAAAAGAGGGTGGGGAGTGTTTATTTCAGCTAAAGGAGTCTGTGCCTTTCTTCCAATTAAAGGACTTTATTATGGCTGTGTATTTTTCACAATATGGCTATGTGGCTGGTAATGGGGGCGTCTTATAGAAGCCTCCCCATTACTAACCCCTGGACTTGATGTCATCAGACATAAAGTAGCTGACATAAACCAGAACCCTATTACCCCACTTGCCACCACACCAGGGCAAGAGGGAACAGCAAGACTAAGTGCCAGATTTGGCACATCTTATTGATGCTCAATTTCTGTGGTTACTAAGGGCTGATGTTATTAGCCTGGGAGGGGGACCAATATTCATGGCCCCTTCACTGTGTAATAATATCAGCCCACAGCTATCTTATTAGGCTTTGCTGGCTAGAATTTATAGAGTGACCCTATGTCATTTTTTTCTGAGATTCCCCTGTAAACTAACCAGTAAAGGCTAAGCAAACAGCTGTGAGCTGTTATTAATAGCCTGGGAACATTTAGGACTAATGGCCACTTTCCCAGATTATTAACATCAACCCCAAGCTGTTGGCTTTCACTCTGCTGGTTTTGAAATATAAATGAGTGCCCAAGCCGTTTTTTTTTATATAATTGTATTTATTTATCCAACAAACTCAAGTATAGGAGAAAAAACACGCAATTCATTTACTTAGCTGGATTTACATAGGAACCTAGGCAATTTTTCTCAGCTTACACAAATAAAATTGGTTGTTTAACTATATTACGTTTTTTCCAGGACAAAACATGAACATTGCACATGGACACACGGATGGCATATAGATAAGGACACAAAGATTCCACACGCATGCCACATGGACACTGAACATGGCACAGATCACACCAGTACTGCTTTTTCCTGAACAGGAATCACAAGGACATGTGAAGGAGGTATAAAACAAAGGACAAAATCAGTCTAGTATGTGATTAATTAGAAATCAGACTCACCTGTCCCCATCTTGTCAATGCTCACATAAGTTTATTGACTATGACTGTGAACATTGTTGCTTAAAAAGGCTGATTTTATATCCCTTTTCCTGTTCACAATGGCAAAGAGCTGTCTGAGCAGATGAAAATACTATTATCAGCTAGCACAAGTAGTCTAAAAGGTATAAAAAGACCTCAAAAGATTTTGGCATTTATGATTGAATCATTTAAAAATTTTATTAAGAAATTTGCTGTTCAAAAATTTTCCAGGATGTGGTAGTGTCACGATCCATTTTCGGATCTGTGTCAGAGTCTGGACTCTCTTATATAAACCTTTTTCCTTTCTGGCCCTCGGGGGTTAACATGAGTTTTTGCCCCCAGTGGCCGCTGGTGTTACTATAACTGTACTATAACTGTAGTTGGCTGCTGGTGTTACTACATGTTTAGTCAGCAGGTGGTGACTACTCCCCCTCCCCTTTATAAGGCCACTGCTGCTGCAGATCACTGTTGGTAATACTGGTCATTTTCTAACCAACCTTTGTGAAGACTGGACCTACCTGGTGCAGAGGGGGTTCAGCTTATCTGGAGCAGTGGTGTTGCTTCTGAAGAGAGGAGCTATCGGGAGCAGTGGTGTTACTTCGGAAAGCTGAGTTCAGGAACCTTACTCTGCTGCTTGGAGCATTGGCAGCAGACAAAGCTAAGTTTTGTTTTTTAGTTGCTTTAACCCCGTGGTGTAAGTTTTATCTTTCCTTTGGTTTGTGGTGCAGTTCACTTTATTCCCTGTCTCACCTCCTGGGGAGGGGATTGGGGGTTTAGCTCAGGGTTTAACAGGAGATAGGGACAGGTCGGGAACTTGGGCCTCACTACCATCAAGTGTACCCCCAAGTTAAGGAAGGTAGGGGCGCCCCCTTGGCCTGAGGGGCAGTTCGGGGCCCAGATTCCATGTCTCCTGCTTTTTCCCTACTGCCACTTGACAGGTAGACAGAGGAAAAATTGGTAACAGAACCCTATGGAAGTTGGTTTGAAATGTAGCAAAACAACTGCTGACAGTTTCCTAAGAACTTTCATGTGACTGGTTCGAAAAGCTCACAGGGGGATAGAAAAAAATTTGGATGCAGTTATTCATGGTACGATTTTTGAACTGTGCACATTTCAGTTTATTTGTGTGTGGCCATCAATATCTTTAGAAAATTACCTTCTCTGCCTCACAGCACAGTTTTTCTGCATTTTAAGGGATATTCCATTTTCATTAAACCTCATGTTCTTTACTCACCCTCACCGGGTCCAGTACTGAGTACAGCAATGAGTCTCTGCCACTGCTTAATTCTGCAGCGTTGACTTCACATCAACAGTGCTGCAAAAAAATCAACGAACCAACTTTTTTTTACGCATCAAACAATTGCAAATCTCGTTTTATTCCATATTTCAGCAAAAAATAGTAAATTTTCACTTCGTCTTCAACTAGAGAGGTAGTGAGCATGCTCCATTGCTGATTCATTCATATGGAGAAAAAAAGACCCTCATGCTCATGTTGGGTGGGAGTCCCAGTGTTTAGCAACTTGAGGATAAATGATAAGTTGTGATTGTGGGACATCCCTATTAAGACTGGAGAATAAAACAGCCGTCCTAATAAATCTCCCCAATTAACTCCACAACTGATGTTAACGAAGTCAGGTAAGAACGATCCCATCACCGGGGTTATTTACAGACTGAAAGTCTAATGAGCGGCCCACAGGAATCCATTTGTCTCATTGACGGCATGAGGGAGTCGTATCAGGCACAATATTATAAACCAAAAGAAGCAGAACATTTGCAAAAATAAAAATTTTATTAGGAGCATAAACTAGACGGTTATTGATGTCACGCTATTGATCGCTCTGTTCATCAACCCTACGGCTTTACTCAGTTTTGATCGAGCAAATTTCACTAAATTCCTACAAATTTACATTTTTCCGCTTGGCAGAAGAAGATCTGTAGGTTATACATTAAAAAGAAACATTTTTACATAAGTTTGTGGAACTTCATTAACTTTTATCTGAAACTCTCGTAGGAAAGGCGGCAGCAGACATTCCCGTATTGCCTTATAGTGCACATGCTTCTAACATAAAGCATCTTTATATTTACTACCAGTATTATATCGGTATTATTTATAGGACACCATGAACTCATAGGGCAATGTACAAATTAAACTCTATAACAACATTAGAAACCAAAAATTCTGTGCTAATTAATTTAGTTCACATTTTTAGAAAATAAATCTTTGTATATTTAGTTTTTATTAGATATGAGAGAATTCAAATTTGGGAGATCGTTCAAATTCGGCAGGGTAATTTAATTTGCGTTGAAGCTATTCCATATGAATTTTATTGTGCTTACTGTATTAACTATCCAGTAGCCATAGCATAAGAAACATTAATGGAAAAATCACGGTCCTTTATCTTGCCCTCTCTCCCATAGTGTGTAAGCGCCAATGGTCAGCGCGGGGTCCTCTTTTTCTCTCCCGTACAATGTAGGCTTTTATGGTCAGTGGGGTCCTCTCTCAATTTCTCTGCTGTAAAGTAGAGTATAAGCTGTTACAGTCAATGGAGTACTCTCTCTCTTGTATAGTGTAAGCTCTTATGGTGAGTCAGACTTCTCTCTCCTGTAGAGTGTAAGCTCCTATGGTCAGCAGAGTTCTCTCTCTCCTGTAGAGTGTAAGTGACTATGGAAAGCAGGGTCGTCTCTCTCTTGTAGAGTGTAAGCTCTTATGGTGAGTCAGTCCTCTCTCTCCTGTAGAGTGTAAGCTCCTATGGTCAGCAGAGATCTCTCTCTCCTGTAGAGTGTAAGAGACTATGGAAAGCAGAGTCGTCTCTCTCTTGTAGAGTGTAAGCTCTTATGGTGACTCAGTCCTCTCTCTCCTGTAGAGTGTAAGCTCCTATGGTCAGCAGAGTCCTCTCTGTCTTTTAGAGTGTAAGCAAGGTCAGCGGCATGCTCTCTCTCTTCTGTAGAGTGTAAGCTGACCAGTGGGTTCTCTTTCTCTTTTAGAGTGTAACTTCACAGGGACAACACGACAGAAGGGGGTCAGATGATCACACTGTCTGGTGAGACATACACCTTCTGTAGTAAAAATGGCTTCACCATCCTATTAGCACTTCTGGCTTTCTTTGCTATGGCACTGCAAGGGTTAGACTGCTTAATTGGTTTCATGTAATTCTCAGTCCTGGGTGGTATCAGCTGTTTTGAGTTTGTTACTTCCTGCAGGAATAAGAACTCTCCTCCTTGTTCTGACCTTGGCAGTGATAGTTCATTCTGCCTGGTTTGATGTTGAAGGACTAGTTCGTGTTTGGAGTAGGTGTTTGGAGAGCTCTTCTGCAGATTGCTGCATGGAATTGGATTGAGTGTTTATTCTTATCCTCACCTATATGGTTTCTCCTAGCAATCCCTCCTCTGTGTTCTGTGTTTTTTTGCTAGTGTACTCGTTAGATTGTAGTTTTCTTTTATCCCTGTCTATTGTCTGTCCAAGTCCCATCTATTATGTAAAGCGCTGTGGAATATGTTGGCGCTATAGAAATAAAATTATTATTATTACATTATTATCCCTGTCTGCCTTTCCTTGTCTGTGTGGTTAGTGTCTTCCTAAACACAATTCAGCCTCACAACTTCCTGGGTGGCGTAGGGAACAGATAAGGGCTAAGACAGCAGCATAGGAAGATATGTGACCCTGGCGTTTCCACCTTCTGGGCTAATCCAGGAAATATGGATTTGATTTTTCCAAAGCGTTTGTTATTGTGCCACACAAGAGGTTGGTACACAAAATGAGAATGCTGGGTCTGCGGGAAATGTGTGTAAATGGGTAAGTAACTGGCTGAGTGATGGAAAACAGAAGGTGGTTATACAGTGGGGAAAAAAGTATTTAGTCAGCCACCAATTGTGCAAGTTCTCCCACTTAAAAAGATGAGTGATGTCTGTAATTGACATCGCAGGTAGACCACAACTATCAGAGTCAAAATATCTAAATACTTTTTTCCCCACTGTAGGCTGAACTGGATGGACAAATGTCTTTTTTCGGCCTTTCTAACTATGTTACTATGTTACTATGTTAGGGTGCCTCCTAGTTCGAGGGATCAGGTAAACACCCACATTCCCTAGTCACTGTGTGACATTATTACTGGCCATACCTCTTTTGGCCATACTCCTTTGACCCCTTTTGGATCCTGTGGCTACTCTGGCAGGCAGCTAAAATACCTCAGCATGGTGGTGATGTACTTGCACTCAGTCACTTTGCAGCACCCATTAACTCCAGGTTTAGGACTTGCGGGTCTTGGGCATTCCCTGGTGGAGCCCAAGATCGCTCTGCCGAATAGGTTCTATGTGGTTGAGATAAGTTCGGGGCTTTCAGGGAGACCTGCAAGCTTTATTTTATGTTGTGTCCTCACTCATTGGGCACCGAGAAACAATGGGTGGGGATTGTAATCTCCATTCTCCAGGGTGACCCTCAAGCCTGGGCATTTTCACTCACGTCTGATTCCCAGTCAATTCAGTCATGTTTCAGCACTTTGTAAACAACATTTTTCATTATCTGTCAGGTAGATTTGTATTAGTCTATCTGGATGACATATTGATTTATTCACCAGACCTTGAGTCACATCAGGTACATGTAAGGCAGGTTCTACAAATACTTACGTAGGGAAAAAAAACTTTATGTCAAGTCAGAAAAATGTATGATTACTGTTCAGGAGATTCCTTTTCTGGTATATCTACTATCTTTTACCGGTTTTCGTATAGATCCCACAAAATCTGGGCAGCACTGGATTGCGATCGTCCTGAAAATGTAAAAGCTTTACTGTAGTTTCTAGGTTTTGCCAACTAATACATTAGAGATTTTTCAATACAGGCCAAACCCCTCACTGATATGACCAGGAAAGGAACAGACTTTTCCAAATGGTCTAAACTGGCCTATTAAGCACTTGATACCTTGAAAAAATGTTTTGCTTCTGCTCTGATTCTTATACAGCTGCCTTACGTCACTCAACAGTACAGTACATTGTCTACCGGCGTGTTTTGATACCCCAGTGTTCACGCGTCCCTTTTCCAGGCAAAAAGCATCTGGAAAAATTTACTCTTGTACAAGGAGCTAACAGAATGGCAAGCCAGCAGTCAGCACTATTTCTAACCATAAGAATACGGGCATCATGTTGCAGTTTGTGCAGCAAGAAGGCAGTCATGTGTCGGGAGCTTCCATGAGGTCCAAGTCCATGGTGTGCTGTTGGCGAGATAAAACTCAAGCTTGCTTCCTGAATCCCCTTCTGCTAACTATGAACAACAGAGAGGGGATCATTATACTCTTCATCTCCTGACTGTTGCGTGTCTATCACATCTTCCTCCTCAACCTCCTCCATTTTTTCCTTGGCTTCACTATCCCTTCTGCTTCCACCTCTTCCTCTGAGATCAACACCTCCAACCACAGACTATTCAAAGTCTGCTCCAGCATGAAGATGACCGGAATAGTGATGCTGATGACAGCATTGTTAGCGCTAACCATCTTAGTAGCGATTTCGAAACTGTGCAGAAGGGTGCAGAGGTCCTTCATATATGCCCACTATGCAAGTGTGATTTGCACCATGTCCATATTGCAATGCTCCAGGCTATGCAAAAGGACAAACTGTACCAGGGCTCGTCACTGCTGCCACATTCGCTACAACATGTACAGAGTGGAGTTGCATCATGTCGGCACATCCCATATAAAACGGTAGGCTGAAAGACCTCTGTAGCGATGCAAGTCGATGACCTGTGGTGTGGGTGTAAGGGAACAAACAGTTGGATGCAGTGAGTAATCGGAGACAAAGAAGGGGTTAACAACAATTTACTGAACAATCAATAACAAGTAATACTCCACGCAGGGGGAACAAGAAAATGGCAACAGGGCATATAAAATAAACGGGACACTTATCAGTTGCAGTTCTGGCAAGGGGGAGGCTGGAATATCTCCCGGCGGCGTCTCCAATGATGTACAAAGTCTTTGGCTCTGCTACAGAGAAACAACTAACACTGCCGCCCAACAGTGCCGATGGATTCAGTCCTACTTATCTTGGGTACGCTGGAACGTGGAAACAGTTCTTTGTGTGAAATGGCGCAGGGCACCGTTCGAGAGCACGTGTACAAGCCGCAACAACCCACGGTCTCTCGGAGTAGTCTCTAAACAGTTGTTCCAGTATCTCGGGTAAAACAGGGGTATCCAACG
Organism: Dendrobates tinctorius; assembly: GCF_039654945.1. Taxonomy (NCBI): domain Eukaryota; kingdom Metazoa; phylum Chordata; class Amphibia; order Anura; family Dendrobatidae; genus Dendrobates; species Dendrobates tinctorius. The sequence goes on from NW_027361763.1 coordinate 14,372,880, forward strand.
GTGTGGTTACAGACAGTAACTTAACCCCTTAACCCCCAAGGGTGGTTTGCACGGTCATGACCTGGCCAATTTTTACAATTCTGACCACTGTCCCTTTATGAGGTAATAACTCTGGAACGCTTCCATGGATCCTGGTGATTCTGACACTGTTTTCTCGTGACATATTGTACTTCATGCTAGTGGTAAAATTTCATTCAGATAACTTGCGTTTATTTGTGAAAAAAATGGAAATTTGGCAAAAATTTAGCAATTTTCCAACTTTGAATTTTTATACCCTTAAATCACAGAGATACGGCACACAAAAAACTTAATAAGTAACATTTCCCACATGTTTACTTTACATCAGCACAATTTTGGAACACAAATTTCTTTTCTTAGGAAGTTATAAGGGTTTAAAGTTGACCAGCGATTTCTCATTTTTGCAACACCATTTTATTTTTACGGACCACATCACATTTGAAGCCACTTTGAGGGGTCTATATGATAGAAAATACCCAAAAGTGACACCATTCTAAAAACTGCACCCCATAAGGTGCTCAAAACCACATTCAAGAAGTTTATTACCCTTTAGGTGCTTCACAGGAATTTTTTGAATATTTAAAAAAAAAATGAACATTTAACTTTTTTTCACAAAAAAAATACTTCAGGTTCAATTTTTTTATATTACCAATGGTAACAGGAGAAGTTGGACTGCAAAAGTTATTGTGCAGTTTGTTCTGAGTACGCTGATACCTGATATGTGGGGGGGAACCACTGTTTCGGCGCATGGCAGAGATCAGAATGGAAGGAGCGCCGTTTGACTTTTTCAATGCAAAATTGGCTAGAATTCAGATCGGACGTCATGTCACGTTTGGAGAGCCCATAGTGTTGAGCGATACTGTTCGATACCCCAAAATATCGTATCGTATGGTATCGCCAGATACAAAAAAAATATCGGGTATTGCCGATTCCGATACCGGAAGTCCCATTCAAGTCAATGGGACTTCCGGTATCGGAATTTAAAAAAGCCCTTTATTTCCTTGTTGGCTAATTCTACATAATTGAAAACAAATAAGAATCATGTAGAATGTATTGTGGGAGGTGGAGGAGACATTAAAGGCATAGTGGTTTATTCAAATCACATGGCATAGCATTAATTCCATTTTTTTTTTCAAGACGTTCGGAGTTAAAAAGATATTGACTATGTTAACCTTTTTTATATTTTGTCAGATATGTATGTTTCACAGCTTCCATGCTCTTCACTTTCTTTTGTACTTCTCCCACACTTTCTCCTTCATGATCCGCAGCAGTAGCATTTTTTTCATCAACTTTTTCTTCACCTTATTCATCTTCTTCTTCTTCTTCTTCTTCACCTTCTTCCCATTAATTTTTTTTTCCATTCTTCATATTCTTCTTATTCAGCTATTATTAATTTTCATATGCTATTTCTTCATCTTCTTCCTAATCTTCTTTTTCTTCATTTTCTTATGGTGACAGGCATTCCTGTAGTACTTATCTATAAAAGTTATAAGATTACACCTTACGTTCTGCCTGTCACTAAAGATTTACAACAGGATTTGTCCGCGTTCAGTTTGGCCTGCAGCAGCAGGCATTTTCCAGGGGCACCACGAGGAGGAACGGACTCACCCCCATTTACTGCTTAGTCTTCTTCTGCTTATAATTTTGATTTCTTCTATGCTGATTTTTAGTCTTATGCTTAATGTTCTTCTGCTTTCTGTTCTTCTGCTTTTGCTTCTTCTGCTTCTTGTTCTTCTGTCTTTTGTTCTGTATCTTGGTGGTTGTCTTCATGTTCTTTGTCCTCTTGGTCATATTATTTAGGGTCATATTTCTGGTCTTCTTTGGTGTGGTCTTTACGGTCGTCGTCATAAGGGTCGTCGTCATGGAGATCAATACGGATTACCAAAAACAATTTCAAAAAGCTTGATCTTGAAAATGTAGCAGAAGGTACAAGAAGGCTGAGAAACTGGCGAGAACCAGCTGACAGTACTGGAACCCGTAGTGGCAGCAGAAGGAACAAGAGCCAATGGCACTACTGAGGAACAGCTGACGGTGCTGGAACCCAGATGGGTAGCAAAAGCTACAAGAGCCAGTGGCACTACCGAGGACCAACTGACGGTGCTGGACCACGGTTACTAAGCAGAAGGTACCTGTGCTAAAAAGCACTACCAAGGACCAGCTGACATTGCTGGACCTCGGATACCGAGATGGAGGCACCTAGGCCAAAGGCTCTGGCGAGAACCAGCTGACAGTGCTGGAACCCGGATGGGTAGCAGAAGGAACAAGAGCCAAAGGCACTACCGAGGACCAACTGACAGTGCTGGACCACGGTTACTAAGCAGAAGGTACCTGTGCTAAAAAGCACTACCAAGGACCAGCTGACGTTGCTGGACCTCGGATACCGAAATGGAGGCACCTAGGCCAAAGGCTCTGGCGAGAACCAGCTGACAGTGCTGGAACCCGGATGGGTAGCAGAAGGAGCAAGAGCCAATGGCACTACCGAGGACCAACTGACGGTGCTGGACCACAGTTACTAAGCAGAAGGTACCTGTGCTAAAAAGCACTACCAAGGACCAGCTGACATTGCTGGACCTCGGATACCGAGATGGAGGCACCTAGGCCAAAGGCTCTGGCGAGAACCAGCTGACAGTGCTGGAACCCGGATGGGTAGCAGAAGGAACAAGAGCCAAAGGCACTACCGAGGACCAACTGACGGTGCTGGACCACGGTTACTAAGCAGAAGGTACCTGTGCTAAAAAGCACTACCAAGGACCAGCTGACGTTGCTGGACCTCGGATACCGAAATGGAGGCACCTAGGCCAAAGGCTCTGGCGAGAACCAGCTGACAGTGCTGGAACCCGGATGGGTAGCAGAAGGAACAAGAGCCAATGGCACTACCGAGGACCAACTGACGGTGCTGGACCACGGTTACTAAGCAGAAGGTACCTGTGCTAAAAACACTACCAAGGACCAGCTGACGGTGCTGTACCTCGGATACCGAGATGAAAGCACCTAGGCCAAAGGCTCTGGCGAGAACCAGCTGACAGTGCTGGAACCCGGGTGGGTAGCAGAAGGTACCCATCCAAAGCAAAGTAGCCAGGCCGCAAGCCGGCCGCAGTTACCGAAACCCACAGTCCTACAGGGGGTCCATGTCCCATTGGCACTACGGATCCAGTCTTCAGTGCCAGTTCCCGCAGCCCACATAGGAGTCACCTAAACTGCAGGCACCGTAGAGTCGGCTAACCCGGCCGCAAGAAGACAGGACAACGGATTGGTGGCATAGTGACCTTGACACTACCCGGAAACAGCTGGCGTGCTGGAACCAGGCTGGGCAACAGGGAGTACCCGTGCCAATGACACTGCCGAGAACCAGCTGATGGTGCTGGAACCCAGATGGGTAGCAAAAGCTACAAGAACCAATGGCACTGCCGAGGAACAGCTGACGGTGCTGGACCACGGTTACTAGGCAGGAGGTACCTGTGCTAGAAAGCACTACCAAGGACCAGCTGATGGTGCTGGACCTTCGGATACCGAGATGGAGGCACCTAGGCCAAAGGCTCTGGCGAGAACCAGCTGACAGTGCTGGAACCCGGGTGGGTAGCAGAAGGTACCCATCCAAAGCAAAGTAGCCAGGCCGCAAGCCGGCCGCAGTTGCCGAAACCCACAGTCCTACAGGGGGTCCATGTCCCATTGGCACTACGGATCCAGCCTTCAGTGCCAGTTCCCACAGCCCACATAGGAGTCACCTAAACTGCAGGCACCGTAGAGTCGGCTAACCCGGCCGCAAGACAACAGGACAATGGATTGGTGGCATAGTGACCTTGATACTACCCGGAAACAGCTGGCGTGCTGGAACCAGGCTGGGCAACAGGGAGTACCCGTGCCAAAGACACTGCCGAGCACCAACTGGCGTTGTTGGAACCCAGGGACAACCATGGTGAAGGCCGAGGCCTACTTGGTGGTAGTTTTAGATTGTTTGTAGGCTACAACAGACTGTCAACGTGCTCCAATTAGGCATCTGTCTCCACTCTGTTTCCAGGATTTCACATGACCACCAACACCACCAGTTTATGCGTACAGTAGCCATCTGTCCAATCCACACGTGTTCCTGTGTTACTGGGGTTCTGTAATGTCAGCAGATCCCCTGATGTGTGTCTGCCAATGTCTCCTGCTCTGTCCACATTCCCACCACTTGCAGTGGGAAGGTGGACAGCGCAGGAGACAGTGCCGGACACACATTGGGGGATCAGCTCACGTAACATAACACCAGGAACACAGGAACAAGTGTGGAATGCGTGGACGGCAACTGTGAGCAGGAACTGGCAGTGTTGGAGGTCAGGGGAAATACTAGAGACACAGTGGAGACAGAGGCCAAATCAGAGAATGTTTAAATCTGAAGTAGTTACAATTTGGAGGCAGCAGCAGTTTGCCCTCCACACAGCAGGGGACCAGCTGACATTACCGAACCCCACTTTCACATGAACGAGTGTTTTTTTCTGTGTGGACAGCACTTCCGAGCACCAACTGGCGTTGTTGGAGCCCAGGGACAATCATGGTGCAGGCCGAGGCCTACTAGGAGCCAGGTGTAAATCGGAGGTATTTTGACTTTTGAGGGAGCAGGACATTTTGCCCTCCACACAGCAGGGGATCAGCTGACGTTACCGAACCCCACTTTCACATGAACAAGTGTTTTTTTCTGTGTGGACAGCACTTCTGAGCACCAACTGGCGTTGTTGGAGCCCTGGGACATTCATGGTGTAGGCCGAGGCCTACTTGGTGGCAGTTTTAGATTGTTTGTAGGCTACAACAGACTGTCAACGCGCTCCAATTAGGCATCTGTCTCCACTCTGTTTCCAGGATTTCACGTGACCACAACACCACCAGTTTATGCGTACAGCAGCCGTCTGCCCAATCCACACGTGTTCCTGTGTTACTGGGGTTCTGTAATGTCAGCAGATCCCCTGATGTGTGTCTGCCACTGTCTCCTGCTCTGTCCACCTTCCCACCGCTTGCAGTGGGAAGGTGGACAGCGCAGGAGACAGTGCCGGACACACATTGGGGGATCTGCTCACGTAACAGAACACCAGGAACACAGGAACAAGTGTGGAATGCGTGGACGGCAACTGTGAGCAGGAACTGGCGGTGTTGGAGGTCAGGGGAAATACTAGAGACTAGAGTTGAGCGACTTTTGGTTTTTTAGGGTCGCGTTTCGTTTCGTGAAACCCGACTTTTCCAAAAGTCGGGTCGAGCAAGATCGTCCGATTATAGGGAAAAGTCGGGGTCGTCCCGAAACACGAAACCCAATGTAAGTCAATGGGGAAAAAAAGTCGGCAGTGAGAGGAGGACAGGAAACACACCTACAGTGCCCATTTGAATGCCAAAAGCATCAATTCTTCTTACTTAAGCTTGTCAACCTTAATTAACTTCATAATACAAGTTACGCACTGAAAAATGGGGGTTATTTGGCTAAAGTTGTGGGGGGGGAGGGCTGGCTGCAGGTTTTCTTGTGCCCTGGGCGAAAGAGCGCCCCTTTAACACATACCACAACTCATCATGCTCCGATACGGCAGATAAATAGCGGTATAGTACAATGAAAAATACCTCACTTTTTACATCTCATGACGAGGCCCATCTATTTCTCCATACAGAATCATTGGTCCCATATAATGTTTGAAACAATATATGATGAGCTCCACATAATGCTACAGTATATGTTGGTCCCAATGGATGAAGCTCCACTGTCTTATGGGCCCAAATAATGCTCCAAACATAATGGGCCCCATTTCTAATGCTCTAGTGTATAATGGGCCCTGTAAATGCTGCTCCAGTGTCTGATGTCCACCTTTGGAATGTTCCAGTGTATGGTGGGCCCCATCTATCATTCTCCAGAGTATAGTGCTCCCCAAAAATTGCTGTCCCAACATTGAAAACAATCAAATAAGTCTCCTCGCTAGGGAATCCCTGTACTTGTCTGGACAGGTGCTGTAGCTTGCTTAACAGCTCGCCAGCCGTTCTCACGCCCAGTATGGATTGCACGTGATTGCACAAAGGTTAGAAAGGGTACCGTATCCCTGGATAACATGTATGGATAGCGTACACATTCAAAATATATGTCTCAGGAGGCAGGCTCAGACGGTGTTAGGCCCAGTATGGATTGCACGTGATTGCACAAAGGTTAGAAAGGGTACCGTATCCCTGGATAACATGTATGGATAGCGTACACATTCAAAATATATGTCTATACAGCATGAGGCAGGCTCAGACGTTGTTAGGCCCAGTATGGATTGCACGTGATTGCACAAAGGTTAGAAAGGGTACCGTATCCCTGGATAACATGTATGGATAGCGTACACATTCAAAATATATGTCTATACAGCATGAGGCAGGCTCAGACGGTGTTAGGCCCAGTATGGATTGCACATGATTGCACAAAGGTTAGAAAGGGTACCATATCCCTGGATAACATGTATGGATAGCGTACACATTCAAAATATATGTCTATACAGCATGAGGCAGGCTCAGACGGTGTTAGGCCCAGTATGGATTGCATGTGATTGCACAAAGGTTAGAAAGGGTACCGTATCCCTGGATAACATGTATGGATAGCGTACACATTCAAAATATATGTCTATACAGCATGAGGCAGGCTCAGACGGTGTTAGGCCCAGTATGGATTGCACGTGATTGCACAAAGGTTAGAAAGGGTACCGTATCCCTGGATAACATGTATGGATAGCGTACACATTCAAAATATATGTCTATACAGCATGAGGCAGGCTCAGACGGTGTTAGGCCCAGTATGGATTGCACGTGATTGCACAAAGGTTAGAAAGGGTACCGTATCCCTGGATAACATGTATGGATAGCGTACACATTCAAAATATATGTCTATACAGCATGAGGCAGGCTCAGACGGTGTTAGGCCCAGTATGGATTGCACGTGATTGCACAAAGGTTAGAAAGGGTACCGTATCCCTGGATAACATGTATGGATAGCGTACACATTCAAAATATATGTCTATACAGCCTGAGGCAGGCTCAGACGGTGTTAGGCCCAGTATGGATTGCACGTGATTGCACAAAGGTTAGAAAGGGTACCGTATCCCTGGATAACATGTATGGATAGCGTACACATTCAAAATATATGTCTCAGGAGGCAGGCTCAGACGGTGTTAGGCCCAGTATGGATTTGACGGCCCAGATTACACAGCGGAGGAGCAGGGAGAGGTAAAGATTGCAAATGCTGGGGCCCTGCCCAAGCAAGGGGGGCCCACTCGCGGGCGTCGGTACTGGCACTGGGCCCCTCATAGTACAGCGGTGTGTCTGACGGCGGGTGTGCACCACCACCGTCAGAGACACTTGATTGCACTATGAGGGACCCTGTGCCAGTGCCCGTGCCCAAGAGTCGGCCTACCCACCTGTCCAGGGCAATGGCACTCGCACGGTGTCGTGCGCTAGGTGTTGACCCCGGCCATGGGGGGGAGGCAGCACAGTTAGGGAGTTTTAGAAAGTGGCATATGTTGATGTTGGACATTCAGCTGATGCAAAAGGTGAAATAAGTGAAGTACCAGGAAGAGGTGGACCAAAGCAAGCCATTTTTCTGTCACCCTATGTGTCATCAGGGGAAGGTGGGACAAAATCCTTGGAAACCCATGCGTGGTTCATTTTAATGAAGGTTAGATCATCCACATTTTGGGTTGACAGACGGGTCCTTTTTTCTGTCAGGATTGATCCAGCTGCACTGAAGACTCTTTCCGATAGCACACTTGCAGCTGGGCAAGCGAGCTCCTGTAAGGCATATTGGGCCAATTCAGGCCAGGTGTCCAGTTTAGCGGCCCAATAGTCAAAGGGGAATGACCTGTGTGGGAGAACATCGATATGGGAGGAAAAGTAGTTTGTAACCATAGTTGACAACTCCTGTCTCCTGTCACTTTCCATCGATGCAGTATTACCAGTTGTGTGAGCGGTATTTGAAAAATCAGTCCACAACATTGTCATGAAACCCCTGTCTCCAACGCCACTTCTGCTGTGTGCACCACGAACACCTCTGCCAAGCTGCCTCCGGCCCGTAAGGCTCGTGTGAGAACCATCACCGCTGCTGTGTGCTGGGAATGCCTCAAGCAACCGATTAACCAGAGTTGCTTGTTTATTAGCCAATATTAGGTCAAGGTTCTCCTGTGGCATGATGTTTTGTAATTTGCCTTTATAGCGTGGATCCAGGATGCTGGCCAACCAGTAGTCGTCATCGTTCATCATTTTGGCAATGCGGGGGTCCCTTTTTAGGATCCGCAAGGCATAATCTGACATGTGGGCCAATGTTCCCGGTGTCAATGATGCACTGCGAGTGCTGGGTGGAGGAGCACTTTCTGGCAAATCCACATCCCTCCAGTCATGCACAAACCCTGTACCAGACCTTGCCATGCCAACATTTTCACTTGCCCCATGAGATGCATCCTCCTCCCCTAAGTAATCATCCCCATCATCCTCCTCCTCCTCCTCTTCTTCCTCCACCTCGTCCAGGAGAGGTCCCTGAGCAGACAATGGCTGAATGTCATCAAGGATTCCCTCCTCCTCTTCCTCCTCATCAACATTGGCTGCAGACGCCTGCTCCTTAAGGTGCGTCAAAGTTTGCATGAGCAGACGCATAAATGGGATGCTCATGCTTAGGATGGCGTCGTCTGCGCTTACCAGCCGTGTGCATTCCTCAAAACACTGAAGGACTTTACAAAGGTCTTTCAGCTTCGACCACTGCACGCCTGTCAACTCCATGTCTGCTCTCAAAGTGCCTGGCCGTGTATCCTCCCACAAATGCATTATGGCCTGCCTCTGCTCGCACAGCCGCTCCACCATGTGCAGGGTGGAGTTCCACCTTGTTGCAATGTCGATAATGAAGCGGTGGTTGGGAAGGTGGAGCAATCGCTGCAGCTTCTGCATACGAACGGAGTGTACAGGCGACCGGCGGATGTGCGTGCACAGTCTTCGCACCTTCTGGAGCAGGGCTGTTAACTCCGGATAATTTTTGAGGAAGCACTGTACCACCAGGTTCAAGGTGTGAGCCAATCAAGGTATGTGGCTGAGTTTTGAAAGGGCTGTGGCTGCCACAAAATTACGGCCGTTATCACTAACTACCTTGCCTGCCTCAAGATGTACACTGCCCAGCCATGACTCAGTTTGTCGCTTCAAGTACTCGGCCAGCACCTCGGCGGTGTGTCTGTCGCCCAAACACATCATCTGCAAAACAGCCTGCTGACGCTTTCCACTAGCTGCTCGATAGGGGGACACATCGTGTGCAACAGTGGCAGCTGCAGATGGAGTGCTCGTACGACTGCGCTCTGTGGATGAGCTTTCGCTTCTGGAGCAGGAGGAGGAGGAGGGTCGAACGCCTACAGCCAACTGTTTCCTATACCGTGGGCTAGGCAGCACTGTCCCACCACCGCTGTCCCCTGTGGACCCTGCATCCACCACATTAACCCAGTGCGCAGTGATGGACACGTAACGGCCCTGGCCATGCCGACTGGACCATGCATCAGTTGTGAGGTGCACCTTTCCGCTCACTGACTGCTTGAGTGCATGGACAATGCGGTCTTTCATATGATTGTGGAGGGCTGGGATGGCTTTGCGAGAGAAGAAGTGGCGACTGGGTAGGTCATAGCGTGGTACTGCATAGGCCATGAGTTCGCGGAAAGCTGTGCTTTCCACCAACCGAAAGGGCATCATCTCAAACGAGATTAGTTTGGCAATGTGGGCGTTCAAACCCAGTGTACGCGGATGAGAGACTAAGTACTTTCTTGACCTACTCATAGTGTCTGGGAGGGTGAGCTGGACTTGAGAGCTGCATATGGTGGAAGTAGCGGTGGACAGGGCGGACTGAGAGAGGGTTGATGATGGTGATGGAGTTGGTGTTCTTTCTGATGGCCTAGAATCAGTCTTTCGTTGATATAACAGTGGGATTCCCTGACTGCTGTGGTCTTGCAACGACACCTCAACATTTGCTGCTGTGCTAACCGGTGGGCTTACAGTGGGGGAAACAATGTAGCGTTGCTGACTACCTTCGTTGTGATCAGTTGCACATGTGGCACTTGAGGTTTGGTGTTGTGTCCACGCTTGCAAGTGCATGCTGGTTAAATGTCTAAGCATGCAACTGGTATTCAAATTTTTCAGATTTTTCCCTCGGCTAAAGGTCTTTGCGCACTTCTTACAGATAACCTTGGCCTGATCATGAGGATTTTGTTCAAAAAAGTGCCACACTGCACTCTTCCTACTTTGGCAGACATTTTGCGGCCTAGCACGCTGTGATCTTTTGACCCTCTGGACAAGCTGTCCAGCAACTCTTTTGATGTTTGGAACCTGTCTTTGGAGTGCTTCGGGCCTGCCAGATAACAGCTGTTGCGATGTCGATGTCTGCTGTGGATGCTCCTCATCTGAGCTATTGGAAGCAGCACCCTCTTCCCCCAATGGATGCCAATCTGGGTCAACAACTGGGTCATCCATCACCTCCTCTTCTATGTCATGTGCACCTTCCTCTGTGTCACCGTGTATGGTGGTATAGTGTGCGGGAAGGGGCACCTGAGTCTCATCAGGGTCAGAATCTGACTCTGTACACTGCGAGGACATTGTAGTGCTCTGAGTGAATGTACCAGCAGAATCATCCATCAGTGGCTGTGCATCAGTGCACTCCATGTCAGATTCATCTTGGCCTGGGTAATTCACCATTTCACTTGATAATCCAGGCATGGTATGTGAAAACTGCTACATGGAGTAATCAGTAGTATGGCCTGCGTCATCCTTCAATCTTGGTTGGGGTGAAGGACACAAGGAAAGGTGTGGTTCATGAACATGAGCCTCCAATGATGACTCAGTGCTTTTACTTTTTACAACTGAAGAAGAGGAGGCGATAGAGCTGGAGGCTGAGTCAGCAATGTAAGACAAAACTTTTTCCTGATGCTCTGCCTTTAAAAGCGGTTTGCCAACTCCTAGAAAACTAAGCGTTCGAGGCCTTATGTAGCCAGACGATGACGCAGGGTCAGCACCTCCTGCATTCGGTCCTATTTTGCTCTTGCCACTACCATCAGATCCACCACCAACACCATCATTACCAGCTGCCAACCCCCGCCCAATTCCACAGCCTCTTCCACCAGCCTTCCTCATTTTTGGTAGAAATGTAGACAAAATCCAACAAACTATATAGTAATGTAAAACAAGGTACAAGGTGTCTATAGGACAGGGGAGATTTTGAATTTCTGCACACACTTGTGGACAGTGGACACTTTTGGATTGTGTGAGGGCCACTGATATCTGAGCGCTATGTGACAGGCTCGATGGCACAGCTGTGACCAAAGTGACGAGAGGATAAGGGAGATTTTGAATCTCTGCGCACACTTTTGGACACTGGACACTTGTGGATTGTGTGAGGCCCACTGATATCTGAGCGCTATGTGACAGGCTCGATGGCACAGCTGCCTGTGACAAAAGTGACGAGAGGATAATGGAGATTTTGAATCTCTGCGCACGCTTTTGGACACTGGACACTTGTGGATTGTGTGAGGCCCACTGATATCTGAACGCTATGTGACAGGCTCGATGGCACAGCTGCCTGTGACAAAAGTGACGAGAGGATAATGGAGATTTTGAATCTCTGCGCACACTTTTGGACACTGGACACTTGTGGATTGTGTGAGGCCCACTGATATCTGAGCGCTATGTGACAGGCTCGATGGCACAGCTGCCTGTGACAAAAGTGACGAGAGGATAATGGAGATTTTGAATCTCTGCGCACACTTTTGGACACTGGACACTTGTGGATTGTGTGAGGCCCACTGATATCTGAGCGCTATGTGACAGGCTCGATGGCACAGCTACCTGTGACAAAAGTGACGAGAGGATAATGGAGATTTTGAATCTCTGCGCACACTTTTGGACACTGGACACTTGTGCATTGTGTGAGGCCCACTGATATCTGAGCGCTATGTGACAGGCTCGATGGCACAGCTGCCTGTGACAAAAGTGACGAGAGGATAATGGAGATTTTGAATCTCTGCGCACACTTTTGGACACTGGACACTTGTGGATTGTGTGAGGCCCACTGATATCTGAGCGCTATGTGACAGGCTCGATGGCACAGCTGCCTGTGACAAAAGTGACGAGAGGATAATGGAGATTTTGAATCTCTGCGCACACTTTTGGACACTGGACACTTGTGGATTGTGTGAGGCCCACTGATATCTGAGCGCTATGTGACAGGCTCGATGTCACAGCTGCCTGTGACAAAAGTGACGAGAGGATAATGGAGATTTTGAATCTCTGCGCACACTTTTGGACACTGGACACTTGTGGATTGTGTGAGGCCCACTGATATCTGAGCGCTATGTGACAGGCTCGATGGCACAGCTGCCTGTGACAAAAGTGACGAGAGGATAATGGAGATTTTGAATCTCTGCGCACACTTTTGGACACTGGACACTTGTGGATTGTGTGAGGCCCACTGATATCTGAGCGCTATGTGACAGGCTCGATGGCACAGCTGCCTGTGACAAAAGTGACGAGAGGATAATGGAGATTTTGAATCTCTGCGCACACTTTTGGACACTGGACACTTGTGGATTGTGTGAGGCCCACTGATATCTGAGCGCTATGTGACAGGCTCGATGGCACAGCTGCCTGTGACAAAAGTGACGAGAGGATAATGGAGATTTTGAATCTCTGCGCACACTTTTGGACACTGGACACTTGTGGATTGTGTGAGGCCCACTGATATCTGAGCGCTATGTGACAGGCTCGATGGCACAGCTGCCTGTGACAAAAGTGACGAGAGGATAATGGAGATTTTGAATCTCTGCGCACACTTTTGGACACTGGACACTTGTGGATTGTGTGAGGCCCACTGATATCTGAGCGCTATGTGACAGGCTCGATGGCACAGCTGCCTGTGACAAAAGTGACGAGAGGATAATGGAGATTTTGAATCTCTGCGCACACTTTTGGACACTGGACACTTGTGGATTGTGTGAGGCCCACTGATATCTGAGCGCTATGTGACAGGCTCGATGGCACAGCTGCCTGTGACAAAAGTGACGAGAGGATAATGGAGATTTTGAATCTCTGCGCACACTTTTGGACACTGGACACTTGTGGATTGTGTGAGGCCCACTGATATCTGAGCGCTATGTGACAGGCTCGATGGCACAGCTGCCTGTGACAAAAGTGACGAGAGGATAATGGAGATTTTGAATCTCTGCGCACACTTTTGGACACTGGACACTTGTGGATTGTGTGAGGCCCACTGATATCTGAGCGCTATGTGACAGGCTCGATGGCACAGCTGCCTGTGACAAAAGTGACGAGAGGATAATGGAGATTTTGAATCTCTGCGCACACTTTTGGACACTGGACACTTGTGGATTGTGTGAGGCCCACTGATATCTGAGCGCTATGTGACAGGCTCGATGGCACAGCTGCCTGTGACAAAAGTGACGAGAGGATAATGGAGATTTTGAATCTCTGCGCACACTTTTGGACACTGGACACTTGTGGATTGTGTGAGGCCCACTGATATCTGAGCGCTATGTGACAGGCTCGATGGCACAGCTGCCTGTGACAAAAGTGACGAGAGGATAATGGAGATTTTGAATCTCTGCGCACACTTTTGGACACTGGACACTTGTGGATTGTGTGAGGCCCACTGATATCTGAGCGCTATGTGACAGGCTCGATGGCACAGCTGCCTGTGACAAAAGTGACGAGAGGATAATGGAGATTTTGAATCTCTGCGCACACTTTTGGACACTGGACACTTGTGGATTGTGTGAGGCCCACTGATATCTGAGCGCTATGTGACAGGCTCGATGGCACAGCTACCTGTGACAAAAGTGACGAGAAGATAATGGAGATTTTGAATCTCTGCGCACACTTTTGGACACTGGACACTCGTGGATTGTGTGAGGCCCACTGATATCTGAGCGCTATGTGACAGGCTCGATGGCACAGCTGTGACAAAAATGACTAGAGGATAAGGGAGATTGGATTGCTTTTAAAAAAGCAGTTTGTGGAGCAGTGGGTAAACAGCAATGCCAGCGTGTCAGGAAGCCTTAAAAGGCAGCCCAACAACCAACACCACTGATACACCACTATATAGCCTCCCCTTGCACTGCACACACAGTGACTTGTGTGTTGTGCAGGCAAAATCGCTAGCAGCAGAAGCATTTTTTTTGTCTTCTTCCCTGCCTAACGCTCTCCCTACAGAATCAGCAGCAACCTCTCCCTATACTAAGATCGGCAGAAGTAAGATGGCGGTCGGCGTGCACGCCCTTTTATACTCCCTGTGACGCCCACCAAAGCAAGCCAATCACTTGCATGCCCTTCTGAAAGATGGTGGTGACCCGTGCCTAGGTCATCACGTTGCCCACAGTGTCCGTGGATCCTGATTGGCTGAAAAAGAGCGCAAAACAAACTTTTGAAACGCGACTTTGGCGCGTAAGTCGCCGACCTCGTGGCCGACCTCATCCTAGGGTCGGGTTTCGTTTCATGAAACCCGACTTTGCCAAAAGTCGGCGACTTTTGAATTTTTTCGACCCGTTTCGCTCAACTCTACTAGAGACAGAGTGGAGACAGAGGCCAAATCAGAGAATGTTTAAATCTGAAGTAGTTCCAATTTGGAGGCAGCAGCAGTTTGCCCTCCACACAGCTGGGGATCAGCTGACGTTACCGAACCCCACTTACACATGAACGAGTGTTTTTTTCTGTGTGGACAGCACTTCCGAGCAACAACTGATGATGCTGGAGCCCAGGGATAGTCATTTTGTAGGCTGAGGCCTACTTGGAGGCAGTTTAAGATAAGACGTTGTTTGAATTTGGAGGCAGCAGGAGAGTTTGCCGTACACACAGCAGGGGATCAGCTGACGTTACCGAACCCCACTTCCACATGACCGAGTGTTTTGTCTGTGCGGACAGCACTTCTGAGCATCAACTGGCGTTGTCGGAGCCCAGGGAAAATCAGGTAGCAGGCCGAGGCCTACTTGGAGCCAGGTGTAAATCTGAGGTTGTTTGACTGTGGAGGGAGCAGGACACTTTGCCCTCCACACAGCAGGGGATCAGCTGACATTACCGAACCCCACTTTCACATGAACAAGTGTTTTTTTCTGTGTGGACAGCACTTCCGAGCACCAACTGGCGTTGTTGGAGCCCAGGGACAATCATGGTGTAGGCCGAGGCCTACTTGGTGGCAGTTTTAGATTGTTTGTAGGCTACAACAGACTGTCAATGTGCTCCAGTTAGGCATCTGTCTCCACTCTGTTTCCAAGATTTCACGTGACCACCAACACCGCCAGTTTATGCGTACAGCAGCCGTCTGCCTAATCCACACGTGTTCCTGTGTTACTGGGGTTCTGTAATGTCAGCAGATCACCTGATTTGTGTCTGCCACTGTCTCCTGCTCTGTCCACCTTCCCACCGCTTGCAGTGGGAAGGTGGACAGCGCAGGAGACAGTGCCGGACACACATTGGGGGATCTGCTCACGTAACAGAACACCAGGAACACAGGAACAAGTGTGGAAAGCGTGGACGGCAACTGTGAGCAGGAACTGGCAGTGTTGGAGGTCAGGGGAAATACTAGAGACAGAGTGGAGACAGAGGCCAAATCAGAGAATGTTTAAATCTGAAGTAGTTACAATTTGGAGGCAGCAGCAGTTTGCCCTCCACACAGCTGGGGATCAGCTGACGCTACCGAACCCCACTTACACATGAACGAGTGTTTGTTTCTGTGTGGACAGCACTTCCGAGCAACAACTGACGATGTTGGAGCCCAGGGATAGTCATTTTGTAGGCTGAGGCCTCCTTGGAGGCAGTTTAAGATAAGACGTTGTTTGAATTTGGAGGCAGCAGGAGAGTTTGCCGTACACACAGCAGGGGATCAGCTGACGTTACCGAACCCCACTTACACATGAGCGAGTGTTTTGTCTGTGCGGACAGCACTTCTGAGCACCAACTGGCGTTGTTGGAGCCCAGGGAAAATCAGGTAGTAGGCCGAGGCATACTTGGAGCCAGGTGTAAATCTGAGGTTGTTTGACTGTGGAGGGAGCAGGACACTTTGCCATACACACAGCAGGGGATCAGCTGACGTTACCAAACCCCACTTACACATGAGCGAGTGTTTTGTCTGTGCGTACAGCACTTCTGAGCACCAACTGGCGGTGTCGGAGCCCAGGGAAAATCAGGTAGTAGGCTGAGGCCTACTTGGTGGCAGTTTTAGATTGTTTCTAGACTACTACTAACTGTCAATGTACTCCAATTAGGCCTCTGTCTTCACTCTGTTTCGAGTATTTCCTCTGGCTTCCAACCACGCCAGTTGCTGCTCTGAAATGCCGTCTGCACAACCCACACTTGTTCCTGTGTTACTGGGGTTCTGTAACAGCAGCTTCTCCCTAGAGGTGAGTCAGGCAATGTCTCCTGCTCTGTCCACTTTTCCACAACAAGTAGTGGGAATGTAGACAAAGCAGGAGACATTGCCGGACTCACCTCTGGAGATGAGCAGATGTTACAGGACCCAGGTAACACAGGAACAAGTGTTGATTGTGCAGACGGCACTTGAGAGAAGAAACAGGCCGTGTTGTAGGCCGGAGGAAATACTCAAAACAGAGTGGAGACAGAGGGCAAATCAGAGAACATATTAAATCAGAGGTAGTCAGAAGTTGTAGGCAGCAGGAGAGTTTGCCGTACACACAGCAGGGGATCAGCTGATGTTACCGAACCCCACTTACACATGAGCGAGTGTTTTGTCTGTGCGGACAGCACTTCTGAGCACCAACTGGCATTGTCGGAGCCCAGGAAATAAAGTTCAGGTCATAGAAACATGAACACAACAGGAGACCTGGATCCTGTTGCCAGCCAATTATTTATTCTGGAAGAGGACTGGAAAATTCAGGTGAGATCCAGGCCTTGTTCATTTTCAGAAAAGTAAGCCGGTCAACATTATCGGCGGATAGTCGTGTGCGACGGTCTGTTACCACACCACCTGCAGCACTAAAGACACGTTCCGATAATACACTGGCAGCAGGGCAAGCCAGCACCTCCAATGCATACTGGCTAAGCTCCGGCCATGTATCCAGCTTAGAGACCCAATACTTGAACGGGGAAGAGCCGTCTGGGAGTACACTAACAAGGCAAGACAAGTAGTCTGTCACCATCTGACGGAAACGTTGCCTCCTGCTGACTGGAGCCGTCTGTGATGGCGTAACCGTTTGTGGCGGTCCCACAAAACTTTTCCACATTTGGGCCATACTGGCTTTGCCTTGTCCTGCGGCACTGCCTCTGCTACCTCTTTGTGCAGAGCTTCCTCCACTGCCTCTACCCACATGGCTGCTTTGAAAAGCACTACCAGCAACACTTGCGGGGGGAATGGAGAACATGATGGCCTGCACAAGTGTTTCTTGGTACTCCCGCATTTTACGCTCCCGGTTCAACTGTGGTATGAGGCTTTGTAAGTTGTCCCGGTAGCGAGGATCTAGGAGGGTGTACACCCAATAATCAGCCGTGTGGAGAATGTTGGCGATGCGGCGGTCATTTATCAAGCACTGCAGCATGAAATCAACCATGTGCTGCAGACTGCCAACTGGACCGGAAACGCTGTCCCCAGCTTGAGGCAGCATCTCAGCCTGCTCAGCATCACCCCACCCTCGCTGTACACACTGACTACTAGAGCCTTGTGTACCTCCCTCCTCTGGAGAGATGTGTTCCTCCTCCTCCATTGACTCCTCGTCATCCTCATCACTGTGTCCCCTGCCTGGGCCTTTGTGTGGAAGCACGTTGCGCAGACTTGCCAGAAGCAGATGGCATTTCTGACTCCTCATCCTCGACCTCTTCAAAAACCTCCTCACTTAGTGCTTGTAAGGTTTTTTGAAGCAGACAGATAAGGGGGACAGTCATGCTGACTAGTGCATCATCTGCACTGGCCATCCACGTGGAGTCATCGAAGGCACGCAAAACTTGGCAGATGTCCCTCATAGTAGCCCACTCAGTGGTGGTGAAGTGTGTCCGGCGCACAGTGCGACTTGTTTGTGCCTGATGCAGCTGGTACTCCATTACTGCTGCCTGCTACTCACACAACCGCTCCAACATATGTAACGTTGAATTCCACCTGGTGGGGAGGTCACATATGATGCGATGTTCTGGCAGGCGGAATGGGCGTTGCAGAGATGCAATGCGCGATCTTGCCATGCTGGAACGCCGCAAGTGAGCACACTCTAGGCGAACCTTGTGCAGCAGTGCATCAAGATCCGGATAGTCCCTCAGAAAGCTCTGCACGACCAAATTGAGCACGTGTGCCAGACATGGTATGTGAGTGAGGTTGCCTAGGCCCAGAGCTGCCACTAGATTTCGGCCATTGTCACTCACTACCAAACCTGGCTGGAGATTCGCTGGTACAAACCACACATCGCTCTCCTGCTTGATGGCATTCCAGAGCTCCTGTGCTGTGTGGCTCCGATTCCACAAAGAAATTAATTTAAGGATGGCCTGTTGACGTTTGGCCACACCTGTGCTCATATCTGGCCTAACAGGCTCGTGCAGTGCTGATTCCGAGGAACTAGAGTAGGAGGAGGACTCAATATGTATAGACTGCATTCCTGCAATCCTTGGAGTTGGCAGAATACGTACAGAGCCACTCTCCAGATCTATACCCGGCTCCACAACATTGACCCAATGGGCAGTGAGGGAAAGGTATCGTCCCTGTCCATGGCTACTGGTCCACGCATTGGTGGGCAGGTGGACCTTGCTACTGACGGCGTTTAGTAGCGCATTTTTAATTTTTCCCTCCACATGCTTTTGCAGGGCAGGGACAGCTTGACTGCTGAAATAAAAGCGGCTGGGCGCATTGTATTGTGGAACTGCCAATTACATCAAATTCCGGAAGGTGTCAGTCTCCACCAGCCTGAATGACAGCATCTCAAGGGCCAGTAGTTTGGCAATGCCGGCATTCAGAGCCAGTGCTCGGGGATGGTTTGCCGAGTATGGCCGCTTTTTCTCCCATGCCTGTGCTACCGATTACTGGTGAGTGGCCTGGGAGTGTGCTGATGACTGAGAACGTGGTTCAGTGGGTGGAATTTCACTGGGTCTCTGGACAACAGTGGCAGTGGTTCTTCCATGGCGTTCCAGTGAGGAAGCCGAACCCGCTGTGAGTGAGCTGGAGGAAGAGGCCCCAACACGAGCTGAAGCGGTGGTAGGTGCTGCTGAATGTTGGCCTACATCTTCAGTGTGTTTGTGTAACTCCACCTCGTGCTTGGTACGCACATGTTTCCACATATTTGTGGTATTGAGGTTGCTCACATTTTTCCCTCGTTTAACTTTCTGATGACACAGCTTGCATTTCACAAAGCAAATGTCATCTGCAATTGTGTCAAAAAAAGACCACGCACTGAAAGTCCTGGGAGCGCCCGTTTTCTGTTTTGGATGAGGATTGCTCCTCACGGGTGCCAAAGTGGAGGCTACAGGCAACCAAGTCTGCCCCCGCCCTCTCCCTCCTCTTTTGGCCGTTCGGGGAATCTCTTCCTCAGAGCTGCTCCCACCACCTTCCTGTGGCTGACGCCATGATGGGTCAAGGACCTCATCATCTCCACTCCCCTCTTCAAGCACCGGCTGGTCCTGGGTTGTCTCGCCAGCACCGTACGCACCTGAAATTGGCAACTGAGTCTCATCATCATCAGATGAGCACTGAGGTATGCTGACAATAGGCACTGGCCCACCCGCCTCTTCAGATTCAGAGGGACAAAGCAGTTGCGCATCACTGCATACTCCCTCTTCTTCACGCTCAAGAATGCTGGTTGGCTGGCCACCTCTTTCCAAGCCAACAGATTCTTAGAACAGAAGTAAAGATTGAGATGGCTCCTGTCCAGGGCTCTCAGTCTGCCTGGGCAATTTGGCAGGTGGTGAAGAGACAGATGGTTGCTCTTCAGTGCTCTGGCCCTGGGAGGATGCGGAAGTCATTGAAGTGGATGAGTTAGCTGCCATCCATCTGACAACGGCTTCAATTTGTTCTTCACGCAGCAGTGGGGTACGGCGAGGTCCTACAAAGCTGCGCATGAAGGACTGTTGCCTGGTAAAAGTGGGGGATGCAGGGTCACTGGTGGCCGCAGCAGACACCGAATACCCACGTCCTCTCCCTGCTGAATCCCCCCGTCCTGTCCCTGCTGAAACTCCACTGCCATGACCACGTGCCTTACTCCCTGCCTTCTTCATCTTGGTAGACTGATAAAGATAGGCAGAAAAGTAAAAAAGGGGTGGCTTAGTGTTCTTATTCCTGAACACCTGCTAACCAGTATAAGAAACACTAATTTGGCTAAGAGTGTGTGTACTACACTTTAATATGATCTAATGTGGCCTACACAACTCTAAAGTGGAGTGTTTGGTGAACTTTATTTCCTTTTTTTTGGGGGGGGAAAAAGAAAAGGATGTGACCAAAGTTTGAAAGCTATAGTATCACAAACTTTTTGGAGCGATTACAATGCAGGAAGCTAACCTACAATGCAATTGATGAGGCTCCAAAAAATAGGGTGATACTAGTCTGGCTGGCCCTGAAGGGCACAAACCAGCAAAAAGGCTCCTCTATCTAATCCTATATAGTGTTTGCAACCAACCAATGACAATGGATGCGGATGGAAGCACACTAATATAGGAGCAAAAATCTGGACAAATTAGCTGCAAAAAAAGGACTATGTATGAGGCAGTGACGCACGCTGAGCAGACTACAACCAGCGGTGGCTGTAGAACACACTGCAACGTGAGCTTCACTCACACACAGAGAGACCTATCAGACAGCCAAAAACAGTGCAGAGACATGGGCTATAGCACTGAAAGGCTCCGCTGTCCACTCCTTTAGTGTTTGCAACCAACGTATATGGATACGTATGGAAGCACACTATACAGGAGTAAAAAAAAGCAGCAATAAAAGAAAAATGTGTATGAGGCAGACACACACGCTGGGCGGCCTACAAGCAGATGTGCCTGCAGAACACACTACAGCGTGGGTCTGCACTCACACAGCCCTTGCAGACAGCTATTAAAACAGCACTGCTGGGCTACAAAAATGCTACAGTGGTGGATTATGTAGCCTGGGTAGAGCAATAGATATGTTTGATGATCGCTATTTCTAACTGTCCCTCACAGTCTTCAACAGCAGCCTGTCCCTAACTGAATTCACAGCAGAGTGAACCCGAAATGGCGGCTGCTGTGGTTTTTAAAGTGCATCATGACATCATTTCAGCAGCCAATCACTGCCATGCCAGTAGTTAACATGCCTACATGCCTAACAGGATGTGCCCACACTTCTGAGGATCCCCATTGGCTGAATCAAATCGAGCGGGCTCCTAGCATTATGGGAACTTCCGATTCCGGTATTCGATATGAAAAAAGTATCGGAACTAAGTATCGGAATTCCGATACAGCGAATATCAGCCGATACCCGATACTTGCGGTATCGGAATGCTCAACACTAAGAGCCCCTGATGTACCTAAACAGTGGAAACCCCCCACAAATGACCCCATTTTGGAAACTAGACCCCCCAAGGAACTTATCTAGATATGTGGTGAGAACTTTGAACCAACAAGGGCTTCACAGAAGTGTATAACGTACAGCCGTACAATTAAAAAATCATATTTTTTCCACAAAAATGATCTTTTCACCCCCAATTTTTATTTTCCCAAGGGTAACAGGACCCTAAAAGTTATTTTGCAATTTGTTCTGAGTACGCTGATACCCCATATGTGGGTGTAAACGACTATTTGGGCGCATGGCAGAGCTCAGAAGGGAAGCAGCGCCATTTGCTTTTTTGGCTAGAATTGAGATCGGACACCATGTCGCGATTGGAAAACCCCCGATGTACCAAAGCAGGGGAAACCCCCCACAAATGACACCATTTAGAAACTAGACCCCCAAGGAACTTATCTAGATGTGTGGTGAGAACTTTGAACCCCCAAGGGCTTCACAGAAGTTTATAACGTACAGCCGTACAATTAAAAAATCATATTTTTTCCACAAAAATGATTTTTTTACCCTAAATTCTTATTTTTTCAAGGGTAACAGGACCCTAAAAGTTATTGTGCAATTTGTCCTGAGTACGCTGATACCCCACATGTGGGAGTAAATGACTATTTGGGCGCATGGCAGAGCTCGGAAGGGAAGCAGCGCAATTTGACGTTTTGGCTGGAATTGAGATCGGACACCATGTCGTGTTTGGAAAGCCCCTGATGTACCAAAACAGTGAAAACTAGAGTTGAGCGAAACGGGTCGAAAAAATTCAAAGTCGCTTTTCAAAAGTTTGTTTTGCGCTCTTTTTCAGCCAATCAGGATCCACGGACACTGTGGGCAACGTGATGACCTAGGCACGGGTCACCACCATCTTTCAGAAGGGAATGCAAGTGATTGGCTTGCTTTGGTGGGCGTCACAGGGGGTATAAAAGGGCGTGCACGCCGACAGCCGTCTTACTTCTGCCGATCTTAGTATAGGGAGAGGTTGCTGCTGATTCTGTAGGGAGAGCGTTAGGCAGGGAAGAAGGCAAAAAAACTGCTTCTGCTGCTAGCGATTTGGCCTGCACAACACACAAGTCACTGTGTGTGCAGTGCAAGGGGAGGCTATATTGTGGTGTATCAGTGATGTTGGTTGTTGGGCTGCCTTTTAAGGCTTCCTGACACGCTGGCATTGCTGTTTACCCACTGCTCCGCAAACTGCTTTTTTAAAAGCAATCCAATCTCCCTTATCCTCTAGTCACTTTTGTCACAGCTGTGCCATCGAGCCTGTCACATAGCGCTCAGATATCAGTGGGCCTCACACAATCCACAAGTGTCCAGTGTCCAAAAGTGTGCGCAGAGATTCAAAATCTCCATTATCCTCTCGTCACTTTGGTCACAGGCAGCTGTGCCATCGAGCGTGTCACATAGCGCTCAGATATCAGTGGGCCTCACACAATCCACAAGTGTCCAGTGTCCAAAAGTGTGCGCAGAGATTCAAAATCTCCATTATCCTCTCGTCACTTTGGTCACAGGCAGCTGTGCCATCGAGCGTGTCACATAGCGCTCAGATATCAGTGGGCCTCACACAATCCACAAGTGTCCAGTGTCCAAAAGTGTGCGCAGAGATTCAAAATCTCCATTATCCTCTTGTCACTTTGGTCACAGGCAGCTGTGCCATAGAGCGTGTCACATAGCGCTCAGATATCAGTGGGCCTCACACAATCCACAAGTGTCCAGTGTCCAAAAGTGTGCGCAGAGATTCAAAATCTCCATTATCCCCTCGTCACTTTTGTCACAGGCAGCTGTGCCATCGAGCCTGTCACATAGCGCTCAGATATCAGTGGGCCTCACACAATCCACAAGTGTCCAGTGTCCAAAAGTGTGCGCAGAGATTCAAAATCTCCATTATCCTCTCGTCACTTTGGTCACAGCTGTGCCATCGAGCCTGTCACATAGCGCTCAGATATCAGTGGGCCTCACACAATCCACAAGTGTCCAGTGTCCAAAAGTGTGCGCAGAGATTCAAAATCTCCATTATCCTCTCGTCACTTTGGTCACAGGCAGCTGTGCCATCGAGCGTGTCACATAGCGCTCAGATATCAGTGGGCCTCACACAATCCACAAGTGTCCAGTGTCCAAAAGTGTGCGCAGAGATTCAAAATCTCCATTATCCTCTCGTCACTTTGGTCACAGGCAGCTGTGCCATCGAGCGTGTCACATAGCGCTCAGATATCAGTGGGCCTCACACAATCCACAAGTGTCCAGTGTCCAAAAGTGTGCGCAGAGATTCAAAACCTCCATTATCCTCTCGTCACTTTGGTCACAGGCAGCTGTGCCATCGAGCGTGTCACATAGCGCTCAGATATCAGTGGGCCTCACACAATCCACAAGTGTCCAGTGTCCAAAAGTGTGCGCAGAGATTCAAAATCTCCATTATCCTCTCGTCACTTTGGTCACAGGCAGCTGTGCCATCGAGCGTGTCACATAGCGCTCAGATATCAGTGGGCCTCACACAATCCACAAGTGTCCAGTGTCCAAAAGTGTGCGCAGAGATTCAAAATCTCCATTATCCTCTCGTCACTTTGGTCACAGGCAGCTGTGCCATCGAGCGTGTCACATAGCGCTCAGATATTAGTGGGCCTCACACAATCCACAAGTGTCCAGTGTCCAAAAGTGTGCGCAGAGACTCAAAATCTCCATTATCCTCTCGTCACTTTGGTCACAGGCAGCTGTGCCATCGAGCGTGTCACATAGCGCTCAGATATCAGTGGGCCTCACACAATCCACAAGTGTCCAGTGTCCAAAAGTGTGCGCAGAGATTCAAAATCTCCATTATCCTCTCGTCACTTTGGTCACAGGCAGCTGTGCCATCGAGCGTGTCACATAGCGCTCAGATATCAGTGGGCCTCACACAATCCACAAGTGTCCAGTGTCCAAAAGTGTGCGCAGAGATTCAAAATCTCCATTATCCTCTCGTCACTTTGGTCACAGGCAGCTGTGCCATCGAGCCTGTCACATAGCGCTCAGATATCAGTGGGCCTCACACAATCCAAAAGTGTCCACTGTCCACAAGTGTGTGCAGAAATTCTAAATCTCCCCTGTCCTATAGACACCTTGTACCTTGTTTTACATTACTATATAGTTTGTTGGATTTTGTCTACATTTCTACCAAAAATGAGGAAGGCTGGTGGAAGAGGCCGTGGAATTGGGCGGGGGTTGGCAGCTGGTAATGATGGTGTTGGTGGTGGATCTGATGGTAGTGGCAAGAGCAAAATAGGACCGAATGCAGGAGGTGCTGACCCTGCGTCATCGTCTGGCTACATAAGGCCTCGAACGCTTAGTTTTCTAGGAGTTGGCAAACCGCTTTTAAAGGCAGAGCATCAGGAAAAAGTTTTGTCTTACATTGCTGACTCAGCCTCCAGCTCTATCGCCTCCTCTTCTTCAGTTGTAAAAAGTAAAAGCACTGAGTCGTCATTGGAGGCTCATGTTCATGAACCACACCTTTCCTTGTGTCCTTCACCCCAACCAAGATTGAAGGATGATGCAGGCCATACTACTGATTACTCCATGGAGCTGTTTTCACATACCATGTCTGGATTATCAAGTGAAATGGTGAATTACCCAGGCCAAGATGAATCTGACATGGAGTGCACTGATGCACAGCCGCTGATGGATGATTCTGCTGGTACATTCACTCAGAGCACTACATTGTCCTCGCAGTGTACAGAGCCAGATTTTGACCCTGATGAGACTCAGGTGCCCCTTCCCGCACACTATACCACCATACACGGTGACACAGAGAAAGGTGCACATGACATAGAAGAGGAGGTGATGGATGACCCAGTTGTTTACCCAGATTGGCATCCATTGGGGGAAGAGGGTGCTGCTTCCAATAGCTCAGATGAGGAGCATCCACAGCAGACATCGACATCACAACAGCTGTTATCTGGCAGGACCGGAGCACTCCAAAGACAGGTTCCAAACATCAAAAGAGTTGCTGGACAGCTTGTCCAGAGGGTCAAAAGATCACAGCGTGCTAAGCCGCAAAATGTCTGCCAAAGTAGGAAGAGTGCAGTGTGGCACTTTTTTGAACAAAATCCTCATGATCAGGCCAAGGTTATCTGTAAGAAGTGCGCAAAGACCTTTAGCCGAGGGAAAAATCTGAAAAATTTGAATACCAGTTGCATGCTTAGACATTTAACCAGCATGCACTTGCAAGCGTGGACACAACACCAATCCTCAAGTACAACATGTGCAACTGATCACAACGAAGGTAGTCAGCAACGCTACATTGTTTCCCCCACTGTAAGCCCACCGGTTAGCACAGCAGCAAATGTTGAGGTGTCGTTGCAAGACCACAGCAGTCAGGGAATCCCACTGTTATATCAATGAAAGACTGATTCTAGGCCATCAGAAAGAACACCAACTCCATCACCATCATCAACCCTCTCTCAGTCCGCCCTGTCCACCGCTACTTCCACCATATGCAGCTCTCAAGTCCAGCTCACCCTCCCAGACACTATGAGTAGGTCAAGAAAGTACTCAGTCTCTCATCCGCGTACACTGGGTTTGAACGCCCACATTGCCAAACTAATCTCGTTTGAGATGATGCCCTTTCGGTTGGTGGAAAGCACAGCTTTCCACGAACTCATGGCCTATGCAGTACCACGCTATGACCTACCCAGTCGCCACTTCTTCTCTCGCAAAGCCATCCCAGCCCTCCACCATCATGTGAAAGACCGCATTGTCCATGCACTCAAGCAGTCAGTGAGCGGAAAGGTGCACCTCACAACTGATGCATGGTCCAGTCGGCATGGCCAGGGCCGTTACGTGTCCATCACTGCGCACTGGGTTAATGTGGTGGATGCAGGGTCCACAGGGGACAGCGGTGGTGGGACAGTGCTGCCTAGCCCACGGTATAGGAAACAGTTGGCTGTAGGCGTTCGACCCTCCTCCTCCTCCACCTCCTCCAGAAGCGAAAGCTCGTCCACAGAGCGCAGTCGTACGAGCACTCCATCTGCAGCTGCCACTGTTGCACACGATGTGTCCCCCTACGGAGCAGCTAGTGGAAAGCGTCAGCAGGCTGTTTTGCAGATGATGTGTTTGGGCGACAGACACACCGCCGAGGTGCTGGCCGAGTACTTGAAGCGACAAACTGAGTCATGGCTGGGCAGTGTACATCTTGAGGCAGGAAAGGTAGTTAGTGATAACGGCCGTAATTTTGTGGCAGCCATAGCCCTTTCAAAACTCAGCCACATACCTTGCTTGGCTCACACCTTGAACCTGGTGGTGCAGTGCTTCCTCAAAAATTATCCGGAGTTAACAGCCCTGCTCCAGAAGGTGCGAAGACTGTGCGCGCACATCCGCCGGTCGCCTGTACACTCCGTTCGTATGCAGAAGCTGCAGCGATTGCTCCACCTTCCCAACCACCGCCTCATTATCGACATTGCAACAAGGTGGAACTCCACCCTGCACATGGTGGAGCGGCTGTGCGAGCAGAGGCAGGCCATAATGCATTTGTGGGAGGATACACGGCCAGGCACTTTGAGAGCAGACATGGAGTTGACAGGCGTGCAGTGGTCGAAGCTGAAAGACCTTTGTAAAGTCCTTCAGTGTTTAGAGGAATGCACACGGCTGGTAAGCGCAGACGACGCCATCCTAAGCATGAGCATCCCACTTATGCGTCTGCTCATGCAAACTTTGACGCACCTTAAGGAGCAGGCGTCTGCAGCCAATGTTGATGAGGAGGAAGAGGAGGAGGGAATCCTTGATGACATTCAGCCATTGTCTGCTCAGGGACCTCTCCTGGACGAGGTGGAGGAAGAAGAGGAGGAGGAGGAGGATGATGGGGATGATTACTTAGGGGAGGAGGATGCATCTCGTGGGGCAAGTGAAAATGTTGGCGTGGCAAGGTCTGGTACAGGGTTTGTGCGTGACTGGAGGGATGTGGATTTGCCAGAAAGTGCTCCTCCACCCAGCACTCGCAGTGCATCATTGACACCGGGAACATTGGCCCACATGTCAGATTATGCCTTGCGGATCCTAAAAAGGGATTGCCAAAATGCCAAAATGATGAACGATGACGACTACTGGTTGGCCAGCATCCTGGATCCACGCTATAAAGGCAAATTACAAAACATCATGCCACAGGAGAACCTTGACCTAATATTGGCTAATAAACAAGCAACTCTGGTAAATCGGTTGCTTGAGGCATTCCCAGCACACAGCAGCGGTGATGGTTCTCACACGAGCCGTACGGGCCGGGGGCAGCTTGGCAGAGGTGTTCGTGGTGCACACAGCAGAAGTGGCGTTGGAGACAGGGGTTTCATGACAATGTTGTGGACTGATTTTTCAAATACCGCTCACACAACTGGTAATACTGCATCGATGGAAAGTGACAGGAGACAGCAGTTGTCAACTATGGTTACAAACTACTTTTCCTCCCATATCGATGTTCTCCCACACAGGTCATTCCCCTTTGACTATTGGGCTGCTAAACTGGACACCTGGCCTGAATTCGCCCAATATGCCTTACAGGAGCTCGCTTGCCCAGCTGCAAGTGTGCTATCGGAAAGAGTCTTCAGTGCAGCTGGATCAATCCTGACAGAAAAAAGGACCCGTCTGTCAACCCAAAATGTGGATGATCTAACCTTCATTAAAATGAACCACGCATGGGTTTCCAAGGATTTTGTCCCACCTTCCCCTGATGACACATAGGGTGACAGAAAAATGGCTTGCTTTGGTCCACCTCTTCCTGGTACTTCACCTATTTCGCCTTTTAAATCAGCTGAATGTCCAACATCAACATATGCCACTTTCTAAAACTCCCTAACTGTGCTGCCTCCCCCCCCATGGCCGAGGTCACCACCTACCGCACGACACCGTGCGAGTGCCGTTGCCCTGGACAGGTGGGTAGGCCGACTCTTGGGCGTGGGCACTGGCACAGGGTCCCTCATAGTGCAATCAAGTGTATCTGACGGCGGTGGTGCACACCCGCCGTCAGACACACCGCTGTACTATGAGGGGCCCAGTGCCAGTACCGACACCCACGAGTGGGCCCCCCTTGCTTGGGCAGGGCCCCAGCATTTGCAATCTTTACCTCTCCCTGCTCCTCCGCTGTGTAATCTGGGCCGTCAAATCCATACTGTGCCTGACACCGTCTGAGCCTGCCTCCTGAGACATATATTTTGAATGTGTACGCTATCCATACATGTTATCCAGGGATACGGTACCCTTTCTAACCTTTGTGCAATCACGTGCAATCCATACTGGGCCTGACACCGTCTGAGCCTGCCTCCTGAGACATATATTTTGAATGTGTACGCTATCCATACATGTTATCCAGGGATACGGTACCCTTTCTAACCTTTGTGCAATCACGTGCAATCCATACTGGGCCTAACACCGTCTGAGCCTGCCTCATGCTGTATAGACATATATTTTGAATGTGTACGCTATCCATACATGTTATCCAGGGATACGGTACCCTTTCTAACCTTTGTGCAATCACGTGCAATCCATACTGGGCCTAACACCGTCTGAGCCTGCCTCCTGAGACATATATTTTGAATGTGTACGCTATCCATACATGTTATCCGGGGATACGGTACCCTTTCTAACCTTTGTGCAATCACGTGCAATCCATACTGTGCCTGACACCGTCTGAGCCTGCCTCCTGAGACATATATTTTGAATGTGTACGCTATCCATACATGTTATCCAGGGATACGGTACCCTTTCTAACCTTTGTGCAATCACGTGCAATCCATACTGGGCCTGACACCGTCTGAGCCTGCCTCCTGAGACATATATTTTGAATGTGTACGCTATCCATACATGTTATCCAGGGATACGGTACCCTTTCTAACCTTTGTGCAATCACGTGCAATCCATACTGGGCGTGAGAACGGCTGGCGAGCTGTTAAGCAAGCTACAGCACCTGTCCAGACAAGTACAGGGATTCCCTAGCGAGGAGACTTATTTGATTGTTTTCAATGTTGGGACAGCAATTTTTGGGGAGCACTATACTCTGGAGAATGATAGATGGGGCCCACCATACACTGGAACATTCCAAAGGTGGACATCAGACACTGGAGCAGCATTTACAGGGCCCATTATACACTAGAGCATTAGAAATGGGGCCCATTATGTTTGGAGCATTATTTGGGCCCATAAGACAGTGGAGCTTCATCCATGGGGACCAACATATACTGTAGCATTATGTGGAGCTCATCATATACTGTTTCAAACATTATATGGGACCAATGATTCTGTATGGAGAAATAGATGGGCCTCGTCATGAGATGTAAAAAGTGAGGTATTTTTCATTGTACTATACCGCTATTTATCTGCCGTATCGGAGCATGATGAGTTGTGGTATGTGTTAAAGGGGCGCTCTTTCGCCCAGGGCACATGAAAACCTGCAGCCAGCCCTCCCCCCCCACAACTTTAGCCAAATAACCCCCATTTTTCAGTGCGTAACTTGTATTATGAAGTTAATTAAGGTTGACAAGCTTAAGTAAGAAGAATTGATGCTTTTGGCATTCAAATGGGCACTGTAGGTGTGTTTCCTGTCCTCCTCTCACTGCCGACTTTTATTCCCCATTGACTTACATTGGGTTTCGTGTTTCGGGACGACCCCGACTTTTCCCTATAATCGGACGATCTTGCTCGACCCGACTTTTGGAAAAGTCGGGTTTCACGAAACGAAACGCGACCCTAAAAAACCAAAAGTCGCTCAACTCTAGTGATAACCCCCACAAATTACACCATTTTGGAAACTAGACCCCCAAGGAACTTATCTAGATGTGTGGTGAGCACTTTGAACCCCCCAGTGCTTCACAGAAGTTTATAACGACCGGGCGTGAAAATAAAAAAATCGTATTTTTTCAACAAACATGATCTTTTAGTCCCCAATTTTTTTATTTTCCCAAGGGTACCAGGAGAAATTGGACCACAAAATTTGTAGTCCAATTTGTCTTGAGTAAGCTGATACCTCATTTGTGGGAGAAAACTACTGTATGGGCACACGTCGGGGCTCGGAAGGGAAGTAGTGACGTTTTGGAATGCAGACTTTGATGGAATGGTCTGCGGGTGTCATGTGCGTTTGGAGAGCCCCTGATGTACCTAAACTATTGAAACTCCCCACAAGTGACCCCATTTTGGAAACTAGACCCCCCACGGAAGTAATCTAGATGTGTGGTGAGCACTTTGAACCCCCAAGTGCTTCACAGAAGTTTATAACGCCCGGGCGTGAAAATAAAAAAAAAACATTTTTTTCCACAAAAATGATATTTTTGCCCCCAATTTTTTATTTTCCTAAGGATAACAGGAGAAATTGTACCCCAAAAGTTGTTTTGCAATTTGTCCCTGAGTAGGCTGATACCCTATATGTGGGGGTAAAACACTGTTTGGGCGCATGGCAGAGCTTGGAAGGGAAGGAGAACCATTTGACTTTTTCAACACAGAATTGGCTGGAATTGAGATCAGATGCCGTGTTGCATTTGGAGAGCCACTGATGTGCCCAAACAGTGGAAACCCCCAATTCTAACTCCAACCCGAACCCCAACACACCCCTAACCCTAATATCAGCCCTAGCCCTAACCCTAGCCCTAACCCTAGCCCTAACCCTAACCCTAACCCTAGCCCTAACCCTAATGGGAAAATGGAAATAAATACATTTTTTTAATTTTATTATTTTTCCCTAACTAAGGGGGTGATAACGGGGGTTTGATTTACTATTTATGGCGATTTTTATGTTTGGCAGCTGTCACACGCTAAAAGACGCTTTTTATTGTAAAAATAGTTTTTGCATCACCATATATTGAGAGCTATAATTTTTCCATATTTTGACCCACTGAGTCATGTGAGGTCATATTTTTTGCGGGACGAGTTGACGCTTTTATTGGTATCATGTTCAGGCACCTGACATCTTTTGATCACTTTTTATTTCGATTTTTGGGACGCAGAATGAACAAAAACCAGCATTACATGAATTTCTTCTGGGGGGGTGCGTTTACATCGTTCTGCGTGTGGTAAAATTGATAAAGCCCTTTTATTCTTCGGGTCAGTACGGTTACAGCGATACCTCATTTAGGTTTTTTTTATGTTTTGGCGCTTTTATGCAGTGAAAACAATTTTATATAAAAATAATTATTTTTGCATCGCTTTATTCTGCAAGCTATAACTTTTTTATTTTTTCACTGATGACGCTGTATGGTGGCTCGTTTTTTGCGGGACAAGATGATGTTTTCAGCGGTACCATGGATATTTGTATGCGTCTTTTTGATCGCGCGTTATTGCACTTTTGTTCGGCGGTATGATAATAAATCATTATTTTTTGCTTTGTTTTTTATTTTTTAAGGGGTTCGCTAAAGGGGTTAACTTATGGAACAGTTTTATAGGGTGGGTCGTTACAGACGTGGCGATACCAAATATGTGCACTTTTATTGTTTTTTTTTTATTTCCAAAAACTGAATTTATTAGGGAATATTTTTTTTTTTTTAAATTTATTTAGCAATTTTTTTTAAATTATTTTTACACTTTTTTTTTTACTTTATTACATTGTTCCAGGTGGGACATCCCTGTCCTGTGACAGATCGCTGATCTGTCAGATCACTGTGACAGATCAGCGATCTGTCACAGGCACTGCACAAGGCTTCCTTCTTGCCTGCGCTTTGCAGGCAAGAGGAAGCCAGCTCCCTGCAGGCCCCCGAAGGTCCCCGTCGCCATCTTGGATTCGGGGACCTGCAGGGATGGAGCCCCCGCAGCAGCGCTGCACATTGCGCTGCTGTGGGGGGCTCAGGGAAGCACGGAGGGAGCCCCCTCCCTGCAGATGCTTCCCTTTAACCCCCGGTACACCGCAATCGTGTTTGATCGCGGTGTGCAAGGGGTTAACGTGTCGGGGGCGGTCCGTGACCGCCCCTGACACATTGTTCCTGGTGTCAGCTGTGATAATTAGCTGACACCCGGCCGCGATCAGCGGCACTCACCACGTGGGCTCAGCTGATCGCTGTGACATACTATCCCGTCCCTGGGAATTAAGTTCCAGGGCACATGGATGGGATAGTATGTCACATGACAGAAAGGGGTTAATAGTGTCACGAGAAGTCTCAAGGTCAGGACATGGAGGTCTGGGAAAAATGATGTCAGTAGAAGCAGCGGAGAGGGAGTCAACTGTATCCTGTCGTCTTCCCGTCAATTCTGCCCTGTTCCCATGCTCAGATCTCCTTTTTTACCCCGCGCCCCCTGCTGTCTGACAGAAAGGTCTCTCCCTCTCAGAAGAAAACTCCCCTACCAACAGTGGTGACAGCCCCTATAGTTCTGGCCTTAAAGGGCACCACACACCGCTGACTCCGTCTTGCCTCATCTTCTTACATGGGAACAGTAGAAGTGAGAACACAGCAACTGTGCTTTCTGCATCATGGCATCCTGGCCAGAATAGTGGCATAGAAATTGCTGTACCACCAGGTTGGGGATGTGAGACATGCAAGACACATGTGTGAGGTTGCCCCGGCATAGGACCTACACCAGGTTCACACCGTTATCAAACATAGCCTTTCCTGACTCCAGGTTAAGGGGAGACAGCCATTGCTCAAACTTGGCCTGGATAGTTGTCCACAACTCTTGAGATGTGTGACCACCTGATTGCAGTGAGCCCTGGCTGCGCAGTCCAGAGGTAAGGGGGATTCTCTGATGGTGCAGGTGGAGGCCCTAGAGGTTGTGGAGGAGGCAAAAGCAGTTGAGCCAAGTGTTAGATACAGAAAGACTTTGGCATTTCAAGACTTGTGGAACAACCCCTTGTCTGCCCGCCCGCCTGCCCCCACAGCCACCAGAGTCACCCAGTGCTCAGTCAATGAGATGTAACTCCCCTAGCCTTGTTTGCATGTCCAGATGTCAGTAGCAAAATGCACTCTGGCAGACATAGATTTTTTCAAAGAATTGGTGATGTTGTCTGTGACATGCTGGTGTAGCATGGGCACAACTTTCTTAGAGAAGTAATAGCGACTGGATAATTGGTGCTGAGGCATTGCAATGGCCATCAGCTTTAGGAAACCGTCTGTATCCACCAGGCGGAAAAGCAGCATTTCCATGGCCAACAGATTGGAGATGGTGGAATTCAAGCTCTTAGCTTTGGCATGTGTAGGAGGAAACATTTTTTACATGACCACAATTGTGGGACCGAGGGTTGGCTGCTGTGCTTAGAAAGGGTGGAATAAGGAGAACAGGACAAATTGCTGAACTGTGAGTGAGGTGCAGTTTGAGATGTTATGTTAACCTCTTCGTCCTCCTCCTCCAACTCCTCTACTGAGATACTCAGCTGCGTGCCTCTGGGCTCACACCAAGTTAGATCTATAACCTCATCATTATCATCTGTGTTCTTCCACTCCTGTTTCTGAGTTTCACCTTCCTCCTGCCCTGACAGCACATTACAGTCCGTGTGCACCTCAAGGAATCCATGTCTCTTCCGTATAATCTCCACCCCCAGGGGTTAACATCTGTTGATGAGGATTTGGATTCTGCTCAGACCCTGCTTCTTCTGGCCCCAGATCCAACTGAAAAAAAAAATTGGGCATCAGTGCAGATGCTTCCATCCTCTTGATTCTGTGAATCTTTGGTGGAGACCTTTGATGCCAATGGAATAGAATGTGTAAACAGCTCTGCAGACTCACCCATCTGTGGTTCCTCATTGTCAGTTGGGTGACTTGAAAGTTGTGATGCGGAGGAAAACAAGGGTAATTGGGGTGCCACCTCTGAGTATTGTACTGTGTGTAATGTTAAGATGGAGCAAAAGGAGAAGAGGCCAATTGATGCAGCGCTTGCCATACACTGGAGCATATGCTTTTTCTCACCCTCATCTACAAAGCGTTCCACTGTGCAACTGCAAAAGAAAGGGAGTCAAGTAGCTCGTCCAGTAATAGACGTTGTAATTTATCTTTTGGAGTCTATGAGAATGTGTTTGTTCTGTAGAGCTTTCAGTAGCATCACCACATAACCCATGTACACCTTGAACACAAAGCCTATACCTCCTTGAACCGTGACCTTGCTTTTTCTCACTCTTGTTGGACATAGCCTTCCCCTCTTTTAACCAATGTCTTACACTACCTCCGCTATGGTTATGGGCTGCTATTTTTACATATGATATTTGCGGTCAGTCTTCCATTGATATGTTCTCCTCAATTGGGGATCCATGATTATTAGAATTTTTATCTACTTTAGAGATAGACCGAATACATTATTTCGCACCTTATGTTTCAATTTATCAATATATAACTGTTGACATTTTGTGTCCTAAGATTGACTTATGGTACAGCATTATCAATCTGTTGGATATTTTTTTGCGATTTATTTATATTTTATACTTAATTAAAAAAAAAAATATATATATTTCATTATCCTTTAGCCCAACATATATGCTATATACTGTATATATATATATATATATATATATTATTATTATTTTATGATTTTTCTGGGTGGTCCCTGACTTTTTTACTGTCTATGGTGTTATTGATTAGATTTTATCTTTTCTCAGTGCGGACACTCTTGCACTCTGTATCAACTTGCAGGCATTTTATGATATCGCTTCCTTTTTGTCCCTTTTATCTCACCGTATTTCACATGGCCTGTGTTTTTTTTTTTGGTCTAAATTCCAAATAGTTTGCCATTCAAATCTCTGGACGTAGATGCCTACATTATTTTAAATATATATGTGGATTTGAATTCCATTTTTATAAGCTGTTACATTTATCCTTTGTCTGATCTCTTCTGCAGAGTGTAAGCTCTTATGCTCAGTCGAGTCCTCACTCTCTCCTGTAGACTGTAATCTCATATGCTCAGCGTAGTCCTCCATCTCCTGTAGAGTGTAAGCTCTTATGGTCAGTGGGATCCTCTCTCTCATGTAGAGTGTAAGTTCTTATGGTCAGTGGGGTCCTCTCTCTCCCCTGTATAGTGTAAGCTCTTATGGTCAGTGGGGTTCTCTCTCTCTCCTGTAGAGTGTAAGCTCTTATGGTCAGTGGGGTCCTCTCTCTCTCCTGTAGAGTGTAAGCTCTTATGGTCAGTGGGGTCCTCTCTCCTGTAGAGTGTAAGCTCTTATGGTCAGTGGGGTCCTCTCTCTCTCCTGTAGAGTGTAAGCTCTTATGGTCAGCGGGGTCCTCTCTCTCTCCTGTAGAGTGTAAGCTCTTATGGTCAGTGGGGTCCTCTCTCTCTCCTGTAGAGTGTAAGCTCTTATGGTCAGCGGGGTCCTCTCTCTCTCCTGTAGAGTGTAAGCTCTTATGGTCAGTGGGGTCCTCTCTCCTGTAGAGTGTAAGCTCTTATGGTCAGTAGGGTCCTCTCTCCCTCCTGTAGAGTGTAACCTCTTATGGTCAGTGGGGTCCTCTCTCCCTCCTGTAGAGTGTAAGCGCTTATGGTCAGTGGGGTCCTCTCTCTCTCCTGTAGAGTGTAAGCTCTTATGGTCAGTGGTGTCCTCTCTCTCTTCTTTAGAGTGTAAGCTCTTATGGTCAGTGGGGTCCTCTCTCTCTCCTGTAGAGTGTAAGCTCTTATGGTCAGTGGGATCCTCTCTCTCATGTAGAGTGTAAGCTCTTATGGTCAGCGGGGTCCTCTCTCTCTCCTGTAGAGTGTAAGCTCTTATGGTCAGTGGGGTCCTCTCTCCTGTAGAGTATAAGCTCTTATGGTCAGTGGGGTCCTCTCTCCTCTAGAGTATAAGCTCTTATGGTCAGCGGGGTCCTCTCTCTCCTGTATAGTGTAAGCTCTTATAATCAGTGGGGTCCTCTCTCCCTCTTGTAGAGTGTAAACTCTTATGGTCAGTGGAGTCCTCTCTCTCCTGTAGAGTGTAAGCTCTTATGGTCAGTGGGGTCCTCTCTCCTGTAGAGTGTAAGCTCTTATGATCAGTGGGGTCCTCTCTCTCTCCTGTAGAGTGTAAGCTCTTATGGTCAGTGGAGTCCTCTCTCTCCTGTAGAGTGTAAGCTCTTATGGTCAGTGGGGTCCTCTCTCTCTCCAGTAGAGTGTAAGCTCTTATGGTCAGTGGGGTCCTCTCTCTCTCCTGTAGAGTGTAAGCTCTTATGGTCAGTGGGGTCCTCTCTCCCTCCTGTAGAGTGTAACCTCTTATGGTCAGTGGGGTCCTCTCTCCCTCCTGTAGAGTGTAAGCGCTTATGGTCAGTGGGGTCCT
Source organism: Dendrobates tinctorius (assembly GCF_039654945.1). Taxonomy (NCBI): domain Eukaryota; kingdom Metazoa; phylum Chordata; class Amphibia; order Anura; family Dendrobatidae; genus Dendrobates; species Dendrobates tinctorius. Next base: position 14,409,536 of record NW_027361763.1, read on the forward strand.
CTCTCTCTCCTGTAGAGTGTAAGCTCTTATGGTCAGTGGTGTCCTCTCTCTCTTCTTTAGAGTGTAAGCTCTTATGGTCAGTGGGGTCCTCTCTCTCTCCTGTAGAGTGTAAGCTCTTATGGTCAGTGGGATCCTCTCTCTCATGTAGAGTGTAAGCTCTTATGGTCAGCGGGGTCCTCTCTCTCTCCTGTAGAGTGTAAGCTCTTATGGTCAGTGGGGTCCTCTCTCCTGTAGAGTATAAGCTCTTATGGTCAGTGGGGTCCTCTCTCCTCTAGAGTATAAGCTCTTATGGTCAGCGGGGTCCTCTCTCTCCTGTATAGTGTAAGCTCTTATAATCAGTGGGGTCCTCTCTCCCTCTTGTAGAGTGTAAACTCTTATGGTCAGTGGAGTCCTCTCTCTCCTGTAGAGTGTAAGCTCTTATGGTCAGTGGGGTCCTCTCTCCTGTAGAGTGTAAGCTCTTATGATCAGTGGGGTCCTCTCTCTCTCCTGTAGAGTGTAAGCTCTTATGGTCAGTGGAGTCCTCTCTCTCCTGTAGAGTGTAAGCTCTTATGGTCAGTGGGGTCCTCTCTCTCCAGTAGAGTGTAAGCTCTTATGGTCAGTGGGGTCCTCTCTCTCTCCTGTAGAGTGTAAGCTCTTATGGTCAGTGGGGTCCTCTCTCTCTTCTGTAGAGTGTAACCTCTTATGGTCAGTGGGGTCCTCTCTCTCTCCTGTAGAGTGTAAGCTCTTATGGTCAGTGAGGTCCTCTCTCTCTCCTGTAGAGTGTAAGCTCTTATGGTCAGCGGGGTCCTCTCTCTCTCCTGTAGAGTGTAAGCTCTTATGGTGAGTGGGGTCCTCTTTCCTGTAGAGTGTAAGCTCTTATGGTCAGTAGGGTCCTCTCTCCCTCCTGTAGAGTGTAACCTCTTATGGTCAGTGGGGTCCTCTCTCCCTCCTGTAGAGTGTAAGCGCTTATGGTCAGTGGGGTCCTCTCTCTCTCCTGTAGAGTGTAAGCTCTTATGGTCAGTGGTGTCCTCTCTCTCTTCTTTAGAGTGTAAGCTCTTATGGTCAGTGGGGTCCTCTCTCTCTCCTGTATAGTGTAAGCTCTTATGGTCAGTGGGATCCTCTCTCTCATGTAGAGTGTAAGCTCTTATGGTCAGCGGGGTCCTCTCTCTCTCCTGTAGAGTGTAAGCTCTTATGGTCAGTGGGGTCCTCTCTCCTGTAGAGTATAAGCTCTTATGGTCAGTGGGGTCCTCTCTCCTCTAGAGTATAAGCTCTTATGGTCAGCGGGGTCCTCTCTCTCCTGTATAGTGTAAGCTCTTATAATCAGTGGGGTCCTCTCTCCCTCTTGTAGAGTGTAAACTCTTATGGTCAGTGGAGTCCTCTCTCTCCTGTAGAGTGTAAGCTCTTATGGTCAGTGGGGTCCTCTCTCCTGTAGAGTGTAAGCTCTTATGATCAGTGGGGTCCTCTCTCTCTCCTGTAGAGTGTAAGCTCTTATGGTCAGTGGAGTCCTCTCTCTCCTGTAGAGTGTAAGCTCTTATGGTCAGTGGGGTCCTCTCTCTCTCCAGTAGAGTGTAAGCTCTTATGGTCAGTGGGGTCCTCTCTCTCTCCTGTAGAGTGTAAGCTCTTATGGTCATTGGGGTCCTCTCTCCCTCCTGTAGAGTGTAACCTCTTATGGTCAGTGGGGTCCTCTCTCCCTCCTGTAGAGTGTAAGCGCTTATGGTCAGTGGGGTCCTCTCTCTCTCCTGTAGAGTGTAAGCTCTTATGGTCAGTGGTGTCCTCTCTCTCTTCTTTAGAGTGTAAGCTCTTATGGTCAGTGGGGTCCTCTCTCTCTCCTGTAGAGTGTAAGCTCTTATGGTCAGTGGGATCCTCTCTCTCATGTAGAGTGTAAGCTCTTATGGTCAGCGGGGTCCTCTCTCTCTCCTGTAGAGTGTAAGCTCTTATGGTCAGTGGGGTCCTCTCTCCTGTAGAGTATAAGCTCTTATGGTCAGTGGGGTCCTCTCTCCTCTAGAGTATAAGCTCTTATGGTCAGCGGGGTCCTCTCTCTCCTGTATAGTGTAAGCTCTTATAATCAGTGGGGTCCTCTCTCCCTCTTGTAGAGTGTAAACTCTTATGGTCAGTGGAGTCCTCTCTCTCCTGTAGAGTGTAAGCTCTTATGGTCAGTGGGGTCCTCTCTCCTGTAGAGTGTAAGCTCTTATGATCAGTGGGGTCCTCTCTCTCTCCTGTAGAGTGTAAGCTCTTATGGTCAGTGGAGTCCTCTCTCTCCTGTAGAGTGTAAGCTCTTATGGTCAGTGGGGTCCTCTCTCTCCAGTAGAGTGTAAGCTCTTATGGTCAGTGGGGTCCTCTCTCTCTCCTGTAGAGTGTAAGCTCTTATGGTCAGTGGGGTCCTCTCTCTCTTCTGTAGAGTGTAACCTCTTATGGTCAGTGGGGTCCTCTCTCTCTCCTGTAGAGTGTAAGCTCTTATGGTCAGTGAGGTCCTCTCTCTCTCCTGTAGAGTGTAAGCTCTTATGGTCAGCGGGGTCCTCTCTCTCTCCTGTAGAGTGTAAGCTCTTATGGTGAGTGGGGTCCTCTTTCCTGTAGAGTGTAAGCTCGTATGGTCAGTAGGGTCCTCTCTCCCTCCTGTAGAGTGTAACCTCTTATGGTCAGTGGGGTCCTCTCTCCCTCCTGTAGAGTGTAAGCGCTTATGGTCAGTGGGGTCCTCTCTCTCTCCTGTAGAGTGTAAGCTCTTATGGTCAGTGGTGTCCTCTCTCTCTTCTTTAGAGTGTAAGCTCTTATGGTCAGTGGGGTCCTCTCTCTCTCCTGTAGAGTGTAAGCTCTTATGGTCAGTGGGATCCTCTCTCTCATGTAGAGTGTAAGCTCTTATGGTCAGCGGGGTCCTCTCTCTCTCCTGTAGAGTGTAAGCTCTTATGGTCAGTGGGGTCCTCTCTCCTGTAGAGTATAAGCTCTTATGGTCAGTGGGGTCCTCTCTCCTCTAGAGTATAAGCTCTTATGGTCAGCGGGGTCCTCTCTCTCCTGTATAGTGTAAGCTCTTATAATCAGTGGGGTCCTCTCTCCCTCTTGTAGAGTGTAAACTCTTATGGTCAGTGGAGTCCTCTCTCTCCTGTAGAGTGTAAGCTCTTATGGTCAGTGGGGTCCTCTCTCCTGTAGAGTGTAAGCTCTTATGATCAGTGGGGTCCTCTCTCTCTCCTGTAGAGTGTAAGCTCTTATGGTCAGTGGAGTCCTCTCTCTCCTGTAGAGTGTAAGCTCTTATGGTCAGTGGGGTCCTCTCTCCTGTAGAGTGTAAGCTCTTATGATCAGTGGGGTCCTCTCTCTCTCCTGTAGAGTGTTAGCTCTTATGGTCAGTGGGGTCCTCTCTCCTGTAGAGTGTAAGCTCTTATGATCAGTGGGGTCCTCTCTCTCTCCTGTAGAGTGTAAGCTCTTATGGTCAGTGGGGTCCTCTCTCTCTCCTGTAGAGTGTTAGCTCTTATGGTCAGTGGGGTCCTCTCTCCTGTAGAGTGTAAGCTCTTATGATCAGTGGGGTCCTCTCTCTCTCCTGTAGAGTGTAAGCTCTTATGGTCAGTGGGGTCCTCTCTCTCTCCTGTAGAGTGTAAGCTCTTATGGTCAGCGGGGTCCTCTCTCTCCTGTATAGTGTAAGCTCTTATGGTCAGTGGAGTCCTCTCTCTCCTGTAGAGTGTAAGCTCTTATGGTCAGTGGGGTCTTCTCTCTCTCTGCTGTAGAGTGTAAGCTCTTATGGTCAGTGGGGTCCTCTCTCTCTCCTGTAGAGTGTAAGCTCTTATGGTCAGTGGGGTCCTCTCTCTCCTGTATAGTGTAAGCTCTTATGGTCAGTGGGGTCCTCTCTCTCCTGTAGAGTGTAAGCTCTTATGGTCAGTGAGGTCCTCTCTCCTGTATAGTGTAAGCTCTTATGGTCAGTGGGGTCCTCTCTCTCTCCTGTAGAGTGTAAGCTCTTATGGTCAGTGGGGTCCTCTCTCTCTCCTGTAGAGTGTAAGCTCTTATGGTCAGTGGGGTCCTCTCTCTCTCCTGTAGAGTGTTAGCTATTATGGTCAGTGGGGTCCTCTCTCCTGTATAGTGTAAGCTCTTATGGTCAGTGTGGTCCTCTCTCTCTCCTGTAGAGTGTAAGCTCTTATGGTCAGTGGGGTCCTCTCTCTCTCCTGTAGAGTGTAAGCTCTTATGGTCAGTGTGGTCCTCTCTCTCTCCTGTAGAGTGTAAGCTCTTATGGTCAGTGGGGTCCTCTCTCTCCTGTATAGTGTAAGCTCTTATGGTCAGTGGGGTCCTCTCTCTCTCCTGTAGAGTGTAAGCTCTTATGGTCAGTGGGGTCCTCTCTCTCTCCTGTAGAGTGTAAGCTCTTATGGTCAGTGGGGTCCTCTCTCTCTCCTGTAGAGTGTTAGCCCTTATGGTCAGTGGGGTCCTCTCTCCTGTATAGTGTAAGCTCTTATGGTCAGTGGGGTCCTCTCTCTCTCCTGTAGAGTGTAAGCTCTTATGGTCAGTGGGGTCCTCTCTCTCTCCTGTAGAGTGTAAGCTCTTATGGTCAGTGTGGTCCTCTCTCTCTCCTGTAGAGTGTAAGCTCTTATGGTCAGTGTGGTCCTCTCTCTCTCCTGTAGAGTGTAAGCTCTTATGGTCAGTGGGGTCCTCTCTCTCCTGTATAGTGTAAGCTCTTATGGTCAGTGGGGTCTTCTCTCTCTCTGCTGTAGAGTGTAAGCTCTTATGGTCAGCTCTCCTGTATGAAGTCACCAGAACTCTGCTATTCCAGCTTTGCCCCTGAACTCCATAATAACAGCTCCACAGTTGCAGCTCAACTGATTCTGGTCTCCATGATTGCAGCACTTAGTTGCTATCGTACAGATTGAACTACAATCTCATCCACTACGATGTTTTACTAAAATAATGTAATAAAAAGCTGCAGAGGTCAAAGCTAAAAAAAAAAAACCCCAGTGATTGCAAGCAAGGTCAGGAACTTTATGTCTCGTGTTGTACGAGGTATTGTGCAGCATGTAATGGAGTAGATGTCATTGCCCGCAGGCAAAGGCAAAGTTGTAAATCAGAAATAGTTTTTAAATATGAGTTCCCCTATGTCTCAGAGTCAGACATGTTTCCCAGAAAACCAATCAGTGATCATTGTTCCAGTTACATTGCCGAGTGATAAATATGTCAGGGATGTGTGTATCTGCGGAGGTGCAGCGCGGAGAGATACAAAGGCTAAAATGTTATATGATTAACTCAGAGCAGAAAGATACAGAGAGTAATGGATAGACAAACAGGTAAAAGATACAGATAGATAATAATAATAATATAATAATAAATTTTATTTCTATAGCGCCGACATATTCCGCAGCACTTTACATTTCAGAGGGGATTTGTACAGACAATAGACATTACAGCATAACAATAATCACATACAGTAGATTATAACAAATACCAAGAGGAGTGAGGGCCCTGCTCGCAAGCTTACAGTCTATGAGGAAAGAGGGAGACACGAAAGGTGGGTGGTAACAGTTGCCCTGATTGTATGGACCAGCCATAATGTTAAGTGTGTAACAGTACAGACACAGAGGGCTAATGGATGCATGAAGCATGTGGGAACATGATGCTGGGAACCTGGTTATGGTAAAACTTTTGGCTGTGCCACACAGGGATAGGTTAGGTTAATGTGTTGAGGCGATAGGCCAGTCTGAATAAATGCGTAAATAGATTGTTGATACCCTAAAAAAACGTGCAATGGTATATGATGAGGACCCCAAAAAATTGAATGTCACCATCAAAAACAATGTGTTGTGCCTGCACGCTTTTTACATAGCCGAAGGCAATCACATGATATCACACATGGCCGCGTGATATTTCAGTTTTTCTTTTTTAATAAATTTGCAAAAATGTCTACATTTCTGTTTTTTTTCAGTGAAGATGGGGTGCAGAGTGTACATTAATGAGAAAAAAATGAACTTTTTTGAATTTACCAAATGTCTGCAATGAAACAAAGAGTAAAAAATTTAAAGGGGTCTGAATACTTTCCGTACCCACTGTATATCTTTTAGGGATTTGCTCTGGTAGACAGTGGCAGGGATGCAGTGATGAGGCAACACACAGCCTTAACCCCTTTACCCCCAAGGGTGGTTTGCACGCTCATGACCGGGCCAATTTTTACAATTCTGACCACTGTCCCTTTATGAGGTCATAACTCTGAAACGCTTCCATGGATCCCAGTGATTCTGACATTGTTTTCTCGTGACATATTGTACTTCATGTTAGTGATAAAATTTAATTGATATAACTTGTGTTTATTTGTGAAAAAACGGAAATTTGGCGAAAATTTTCACAATTTTCACAATTTTCCAACTTTGAATTTTTATGCCCTTAAATCACAGAGATACGGCACACAAAAAACATAATAAATAATATTTCTCACATGTTTGCTCTACATCAGCACAATTTGGGAACCAAAATTTTTTTTTGTTAGGAAGTTATAAGGGTTAAAAATTGACCAGCGATTTCTCATTATTACAACACCATTTTATTTTTAGGGACCACATCACGTTTGAAGCCACTTTGAGGGGTCTATATGACAGAAAATAACCAAAAGTGACACCATTCTAAAAACTGCACCCCTTAAGGTGCTCAAAACCACATTCAAGAAGTTTATTAACCCTTCAGGTGCTTCACAGCAATTTTTTGAATGTTTCCAAAAATGAACATTTAACCTTTTTCACAAAAAAAGTCCAGTTTTTTTATTTTACCAAGGGTAACAAGAGAAATTGGCCCATATGTGGGTGTAAATGACTATTTGGGCGCATGGCGGAGCTCGGAAGGGAAGCTGCGCCATTTGACTTTTTTGGCTGGAATTGAGATTGGACATCATGTCGCGTTTGGAATGCCCCTGATGAGGCAAAACACTGGAAACCCCCCACAAATGATACCATTTTGGAAACTAGACCTCCCAAGGAACGTAACTAGATGTGTGGGGGGAACTTTAAACCCCCAAGTGCTTCACAGAAGTTTATAACGTATAGCCGTACAATTAAAGTCATATTTTTTCCACAAAAATGATCTTTTCACCCCCAATTTTTATTTTCAAAGGGTAACATAACCCCAAAAGTTATTGTACAATTTGTCCTGAGTACACTGATGCCCTATATGTGGGGGTAAACTACTATTTGGGCTCATGGCAGAGCTCGGAAGGGAAGCAGAGCCATTTGATGTTTTTGGCTGGAATTGAGATCGGACGCCATGTCGCGTTTGGAAAGCCCCTGATGTGCCAAAACAGTGGAAACCCCTCACAAATGACACCATTTTGGAAACTAGACCCCAAGGAACTTATCTAGATGTGTGGTGAGAACTTTGAACCCCCAAGGGCTTCACAGAAGTTTATAACGCCCGGGCGTGAAAATAATAAAATCATATTTTTTCCACAAACATGATCTTTTAGTCACCAATTTTTTTATTTTCCCAATGGTACCAGGAGAAATTGGACCCCAAAAGTTGTTGTCCAATTTGTCCTGAGTACGCTGATATCCCATATGTGGGAGTAAACTACTGTATGGGCACATGTCGGGGCTCGGAAGGGAATTTGGGATGTTTTGGAATGCAGACTTTGATGGAATGGTCTACGAGTGTCATGTTGCCTTTGGAGAGCCCCTGATGTGCCTAAACTGTGGAAACCCCCCCAAGTGACCCCATTTTGGAAACTAGACGCCCAAGGAACTTATCTAGATTTGTGGTGAGCACTTTGAACCCCCAAGTGCTTCACAGAATTTTATAACACCCGGCGTGAAAATAAAAAATCAGATTTTTTCCACAAACATGATCTTTTAGTCCCCAATTTTTTTATTTTCTCAAAGGTAAGAGGAGAATTTGGACCCCAAAAGTTGTTTTCAAATTTGTCTTGAGTACACTGATATCTCATATGTGGGAGAAAACTACTGTATGGGCACATAGCAGAGCTTGGAAGGGAAGTGGTGATGTTTTGTAATGCAGACTTTCATTGAATGGTCTGTGGGTGTCATGTCGCATTTGGAGTGCCTCTGATGTTCCTAAACTGTTGAAACAACCACAAGTGAACCCTTTTTGGAAACTAGACACCCGAAGGAACTTATCTAGATGTGTGGTGAGCTCTTTGAACCCCCAAGTGCTTCACAGAAGTTTGTAACGTAGAGCTATAAAAATAAAAAAGTGAAGCAACAAAAAAAAGGCAGTGAATAGGAGCGCTAAAGGAGAGGCAGAAACCAGAAAAAAGGGTATAAAACTCAGCTTTTAATCTTCCTCCAATACCCACAATGCGTTTCTACGGTCACAGCCGCGTTGTGTGTATTAGAGGAAGATTAAAAGCTGAGTTTTATACCCTTTTTCCTGGTTTCTGCCTCTCCTTTAGTGCTCCTATAGACCACTTTTTTTTTGTTGCTTCACATTGAATTTTCCTCTCTGAGGATTAGCGGCAGGAGCAGCTTGGAGGGCAGCTGTTTGTGGGAGAACCTGTGTTTGCTGGGTGGTGCTGGGAAGCTCCGGGACCCTTGGTGTTCACTTACGGCTGGGATCGGTCTCAACATCACGTCCGGAAGCCGGTGAGAGATGGACTGACCAGGAGAGCGGAGGTTGCTGACAGCCACGTGCAGTGCCCTTCTGGGTTGCGAGGACACGCTCCCCAACTACCATTCACGTTCACACCGCGGTTTTGCAAGGGTGGCACAAGCCTGTAAGGTGAGCACCCTGTCGATTCAGTTAGGGAATTTAATTTTAACACAGGTACACTCATTGCACCTCTCTTTGCATTTATTTTTCATAAAAATAAAAAAAGCATATTTTTTTCCACAAAAATGATATTTTTGCCCCCAATTTTTTTATTTTCCCAAGGGTAACAGGATAAATTGGACCCCAAAAGTTGTTGTGCAATTTGTCCTGAGTACGCTGATACCCCACATGTGGGGGTAAAACACTGTTTGTGAGCATGGCAGACCTTGGAAGGGAAGCAGCACCGTTTGACTTTTTCAATGCAGAATTGGCTTGAATTGAGATCAGACGCCATGTTGCATTTGGAGAGCCCCTGATGTGCCCAAACAGTGGAAACTCCCTAATTCTAACTCCAACCCGAACCCCAACACACCCCTAACCCTAATCTTAACCCTAACCCTAACCCTAGCCCTATCCTTATGGGAATATGGAAATAAATACTTTTTTTAATTTTGTTATTTTTCCCTAACTATGGGGGCGATAAAAGTGAGAGGGTTTGATTTACTATATATGGCGAGTTTTTATGTTTTGCAGCTGTCATACGCTAAAAGACGCTTTTTATTGTAAAAATAGTTTTTGCATCACCACATTTTGAGAGCTATAATTTTTCCATATTTTTACCCACCGAGTCATGTGAGGTCTTTTTTTTTGCAGGACGAGTTGTTGTTTTTATTGGTACCATTTTCGGGCAAGTAACATTTTTTGATCGCTTTTTTTTCCGATCTTTGTGATGCAGAATGAACAAAAACCAGCATTTCATGAATTACTTTTGGGAGGTGCGTTTACACTGTTCCACATGTGGTAAAATTGATAAAGCGGTTTTATTCTTCGGGTCAGTAAGATTACAGCGATACCTCATTTATATCATTTTTTTATATTTTGGCGCTTTTATGCAATGAAAACAATTTTATATAAAAAAAATTATTTCTGCATGGCTTTATTCTGCGAGCTATAATGTTTTTATTTTTTCGCTGATGACACTGTGTGGCAGTTCATTTTTTGCGGGACAAGATGACGTTTTCTGCGGTACCATGGTTATTTATATCCGTCTTTTTGATTGCGCGTTATTGCACTTTTTGTTCGCCGATATGATGATAAAGCATTGTTTTTTTGCTTTGTTGTTTATTTTTGAAGGGGTTCACTAAAGGGGTTAACTAGTGGGACAGTTTTAGAGGGCGAGTCATTACAGATGCGGCGATACTAAATATGTTTACTTTTATTGTTTTTTTTTTTTTAATTCCAAAAAATGAATTTACTATGGAATTTTTTTTTTCAATTTATTTAGGGATTTTTTATAAATTATTTTAACACTTTTTTGTTTGTTTACTTTATTTTATTGTCCCAGGGAACATCACTGTAATGTGTCAGATCGCTGATCTGACAGTTTTCACAGCACTCTGTCAGATCAGCCATCTGACAGGCACTGCACAGGCTTCCTCACTGCCTGCTTTCTGCAGGCACTGAGGAAGCCGCCTCCCTGCAGGCCCCCGAAAGCCCCCGCGACCATCTTGGATTCGGGGGCCTGCAGGGAAGGAGGCCCCCAGAGCAGCGCAGCACATCGCGCTGCTGTGGGGGTCTCAGGGAAGCACGCAGGGAGCCCCCCCCTGCCAATGTTTCCCTAATCCCCCGGTACACTGCGATCATGTTTCATCGCAGTGTGCCAGGGGTTAATGTGCTGGGGCGGTCCTTGACCACCCCTGACACATAGTGCCGGGTGTCAGCTGTGATAATCAGCTGACACCCGGCCGCAATCAGTTGCGCCCCCCGGGAGCGCCGCTGATCGCTTAGACGTACTATCCCGTCCCCAGTCATAGGGGCCCGTGTACTGTGGACGGGATAGTACGTCTCATGTCAGAAAGGGGTTAAAGTCCAAACTTCAGTGGTTTGCTAATGCTTTAATCAGTAGGTGGTAGAAAGAAAGGGTAAAAAAAACACAAACGTACTCCATCTTGGAGAACCACCGATCTCAGATTCACCCTTGCATGAGACAGGCTAAACTAAGTGGCCGCCTGGTCAGCACTAACGTTGTGGTCAGGATCTGGCCACCGGCGACCGCCAGGTGCCATTCCCGGGGTTGCTATGAGTCTAGTCCCATACCTTTACAGCATGTGTAACCAGACACTATAAATCCAGGCTAACTCCATCCAAGCTCCTAATGTAGGTACGTGTACCGACTGGGGGTGGTCCCTTTTTCACCGCAAACAGACTGGAGACAGAAACCGATGTGTGCTCAACAGGTCCTCTATATTGACCATCCTCCTGATGACCACAGCAACACGACAGCTTCCGCACACACAGGCCCAAGTACCTTTCACCTCCTGCTTTCCTTTAAAGTGACATCGCTCGCGGGTCTATCGCTGTAGCTACCTTAGGCCCACCACCACAGCGCTTCACCTGTCCGAGTCCGTCCGTCTGGTACCCCGTGCGTTCTCTGTCCTGCGGCTATCCTGTCAGGGCAAAACCTCTGACTTTCTCTCCTTCCTGTCCGTTCCGGAGCTCGTCTTTCTTCCGTCTTCTCCTGAGCTGCACTCAACTCCTCCCGGACTGGATTCTCCCTGGGTCCTCTCTCTCTTTTATTCCCTTACCTGGGAATTCCCCTACCTAGCCCCCGTAACTCCGCCCACCATGACTTTGCGGTTTCTTAAGCATTAGCTGCTGTTAAGTCCTTTCCCTGCTTTCTTTTGTCTCCCTCTAGTGGCCAAACATCAGTACTGCACTGTCTCCTTTTCCTGCTGTTCTTTGTCTCCCCCTAATGGCCAAAATCCGGTCCTACACCATCTTTTCCTGATTCCAGCTGTTTCCCCATCTGTATATACAAATTCTCATCAAGTACATTTACTGTTCCCCTTCAGACAGGTCCATAGGTCAGTCCACGTCCCTACATACCCCTTCCTTTTACCATTGTCATCCTCAACAATCTTGTCCCCTTCATTTTCCCTTTTTGAACTTCCCCACTCTCTTTTGTCTGACTGGCTGTTGAGCAAAGCCCGGAGCCTTCCAGCTCTACGTGGGATGCTGAACAGAGCCAGGAGCAATCATGCTCCGAGTAGCTTACGGCTACTCGCAGGCACGTATGCCTCTATGACAATTCCCTTTTATTGGGGTAGGACCAACCGGATCCCTCAATGGGTGCTCTCTTCCACTTTTCTCACCTTCAGAATTGCGTTCTTTTCTAGGGTGGCACAGCCGAGGCTCCGGCCTACCAGGTCACTGTGTGCCCCCCTCCTATAATTTGGGTATCTTTTCAGCTAGGATCTGACCTATGGACCACTGTCTGTTCCAATTTGCAACCCATCCTGTCCCTTCAGTTATCATCAGTCATGGCAAGCATTTTCTTTAGTTTCACACTTTGGACCTGTTGAATCACTCTTGTATAACATTTTAAACTAACTATACATACTACATTTAATAATTTTTAACACTTAGACTGTATAGCAAAACATTAGCGCTCCCCCATCCTTTGCGGAGAGTACCCCCACACATCCCTGCCATTTCAAGAGTTGGGGTATTTTACCCCGAGGGGACGCGGAACAGTCCGCAAGCTGCGCAACATTGCCCAGCAGTCCCGGCAGTCCATATTCAGTGGTGCTTCCGGGCCATCTCTTGATGGCTGATCTTCCACCAACAGCAAGGAACTCCACAGCAGTGGAGCCCCCGGGATGTCTTGACTGTTCCTGGGTCCCGAGTGTCCTTAGTGCCCGAGACCCAGGAGTCCACCTCTCCTTCACAGGGTCCCGCATTCCTCAGGGTACACAATAACTGCCACGGCATAGTAGCCGCGGGGGCAGTATTCCTTGTAAAAGGATACCCGGTCTCCCATCCGCAGGGCCCGCCCATGCTTAATGGAAGCCATGTTCAGATATACTTTGTGACCAGTCTCCGCTTTTCTGATGAAACCGTAGCCCTTCTCGACATTCGTGTACACGAGCTGCCCAGTACACCAAGGGACAGACATGGCTGCCTCCCCCTTCGCGTGCAGCAGCGCCCAGATCTCCCACTCTTTGGCCTTCTTCTGTGAGATGACGTCCGCAATCCAGACAGAGGGCCCAGTATAGGCTGCGGAGCCTGACAAGTAGGCCTCAGCCAGGGCCGAGAATGGGGCAGAGGCGGGTACCGGTGAGTAGGCCGCAGCCAGGGCTGAGAGTGGCACAGAGGCGGTCGCGGGCACCGGTGGATAGGCCGCGGCCGGGGCCGAGAGTGGAGTGGAGGCGGCCGCGGTTACTTGTGAGCAGGCCACAGCCGGAGCCGAGAGTGGAGTAGAGGAGGCCGCGGGCACCGGTGAGTAGGCCGCAGTCGGGGCCGAGAGTGGGGCAGAGGCGGCCGCGGGTATCAGTGAGCGGGCCACAACCGGAACCGAGAGTGGAATATAGGCGGCCAGGAGCTCCGATGGGTGGGCCGCGGTTCCTCTCCGTGCCAGGGATGCATAACAAGGCAGCATCGGGCAGAATGGCTCAGGGTCAATGGCACGGACATCGGTCGGCCCTACATGGGCCGTGGATCGGTCAGGAGCCGGGGTTGTTGGATGGGGGGAGGCCGGGCGGGGAGACTGGAGAACGATATCGGGGATTTTGGGCCTAGTACCCATACGGGGCTGGAGGCGGGAACTGCCTATGGTGCCACCGGCTGGGCCAGGGAGATGCTCACCTCCCCTGACGCTGCAGCTTCCTTCAAGCTGCTCCGCAGCTCCTCCAGGAGCTAGTGCATCCGAGCGATCGGGGTGCCTGGGGTGTCTCTGGCCTCCGCTGCTCCACCGCTGCTCCCAGTCCCGTCGTCTGGCTTGCCCTGCTGTTCTTCATCTCGCAGTCCAGCGGGACCAGCCTCCAGGCTGAGGGTTCCGCAGGGAGAGTCAGCAATAGTGGCTGCCCAGGCATGGCCTGCGCCACGGGCGGGCACACCGTCACCTCCAGCTCCACAGGTCCAGCCAACGGCAGCAGTAGTGGGGTCCCAGGTTGGTTTTCCTCCAAGGTGGGTGTCCGGTACACCGGCAGTTACTGCCAGGCGCAGGTGACACGGTGGGCCTCGACCTCCTAACACCATCTCCACTCCATGCGTCTGAAGCCACGGCAGCTGCAGCGTCGCATCGTGTCCGATGTCCAGAAGCTTCATGATGCTAGGCAGCTGCACCCAGCCTTTTCACCAGGGTCACTCCCATTCTTGGGTGGGGCATGGGCCAGCCCCTCCACCCATTTTACAGCGTTCAGTGGGAAGGGGCATCTGTCACTAGATGTACACCGTTCTCCAGAGGGGCTGGTTTGGCATAGCCCCTGATAGTTCAATTTGGCAGCAAACTCCTGCGATTCTGTCAGGCACTTATATGCCACAGCCATTTCTGCAAAGTCCTTTCCGTTCAAGGTTCTTCTGATTAAAGCCAGCAATTTCAAACACAGTCCAATTTTGTAATCCACAGCAGTAAATCTTCAACCCATTCAGCTTGGGTCCTTTAGATCTTCGGCGCGGTCTCACCGATGACGTTGGTGGATTGGCGGTGATAATCCTGCCGACTACGCCACTTGTAGGTATGTGTGCCGACTTGGGGTGGTCCCTTTTTCGCCGCGAACAGACTGGAGACAGAAGCCGATGTGTGTTCAACAGGTTCTCTTTATTGGCCGTCCTCCCGATGACCACAGTAAAACGACAGCTTCCATACACACAGGCCCAAGTACCTTTCACCTTTTGCTTTCCTTTAAAGGGACATCCCTTGCGGTTCTATCGCTGTGGCTGCCTTAGTCCCACCACCACAGCGCTTTGCCTGTCCGGGTCCGTCCGTTTGGTACCCTGGGCGTTCTCTGTCCTGTGGCTATCCTGTCAGAGCCACCCCCCTGACTGTCTCTCCTTCCAGTCCCTTCCGGAGCTCGTCCTTCTTCCTTCTTCTCCTGAGCTGTACTCAACTCCTCCCAGACTGGATTCTCCCTGGGCTCTCTCTCGCTTTTATTCCCTTACCTGGGAATTCCCCTCCCAAGCCCCCATAACTCTGCCCACCTAACTTGGATCAACATGTTAGGGCAAGATCGGATAGGATATGGGTTGAACTAGATGGACTTAAAGCCTTCCTTCAACCTTAATAAGTATGTTACTATGTTACTATGACTTTTGCGGTTTCTTAAGCATTAGCTGCTGTTAAATCCTTTCCCTGCTTTCTTTTGTCTCCCTGTAGTGGCCAAACCTCAGTACTGCACCGTCTCCTTTTCCTGCTGTTCTTTGTCTCCCCCTAGTGGCCAAAATCCGGTCCTACACCATCTTTTCCTGATTCCAGCTGTTTCCCCATTCGTATATACAAATTCATGTCAAGTACATTTACTGTTCCTCTTCAGACTGGTCCATAGGTCAGTCCACTTCCCTATACTAACACACAGAGATTCTCCCACTAGCTGGCTTATCCAGGCCAAATTTTATCCTGCTAGGAGAAATATATCTTCCATCCAGCACTACACCTTTCACTGCACCACAATATATAGACAGCATTTTTTATTTTTGTATTTTTTTTTGTAAGCAGACACACAAGGAGTTTAACTACATTTTGGGGAACTCAGGGGATAATATTATTTGTTAGCTAGGTCTTATCACTTGATAAGGGGCACTCAGGGTACTATAACCTCCAAAGCCATACACAGATGGACATTATTAATATTAGGAGGGCAAAACAATAGTATGCACATGACATGAGTCGATTATAATATTACACCTTGTATTGCTACTTTCTAGTGTGCTCAAATACGGCATTATTACTGTGGAAGTTGCACAGTGCTGGGCATATTTACTATATGGGTGACTAAGAGAAGCACGGCAGGGGCAGGTATGGAGACAAATAGGGCAGCAACAGGTACATCACTGACTTTGTGTAGGGTTGGGAGTAGGTGAGGGCAGTGCTGGAAAGAAGTGAAAATGTGTCTTTGTTCTAAACTCTGTAGACAAGATATAACTGGGAGAAGATGTCATGTCGGTCTGGGCCAAATGGATAAAATGGGAAAGAACTCTATCAGAAAGAACGTCATCTGCAAGTCACCATCTCTATCTCTACTGTAATAGCTTACATGGTGTGCCCTGTTTATAAATTTGGTTGTATCACTTTGAGGTCACGGTATGGCGATAACATTGGACTTGGTAAATCTTATTCGATAACAGCATGGTCATCTGTTGAGGTTCTTCTTTACTCACTATAACTAGGGTATGCCTCCACAGCTAGAAACATGGTTACCTGGGTTAGAGGACCACTTAATTGCGTTTTTCTCGCCCTGTACTGGATCTTTAGCTCTGCCCATGAGTCTAGCTATGCAATTTTTCTGCCCAGAGGAAGTAATTCAGAACTTTTCCATGTCCGGTCCTCATCATTTACCACTTCCAGGTATTTCCACTCATTGGACCTCACTTTTTTTTTTTTCGATGCCAGCCATTTGAAACCATTTAATTTTGAAACCAATTTTCTACTTGGAAGCCAAAGAGATTTCTGACATCCGGGATATAACACTTTTGCCCAAGGCGCCACTAACAAAATGCAACTGATTCCCCTAAGATACCATCTTGAAAGGGAAAAAAAATGAAGGCCCGTGAAGCAGTTAATTAAAATCTCACTGAGCTTCACACTTTTATATTAATAAGCGCAGAGTCAGCACCGAGTGCAAAGTCTCACGAAACTAATATAAGACGGAGTGAATAATTCATCACAAAACAATATTCGTTGTGCGCTAAGTGTATGCTAATGGGCAAATATTCAATGTACACCAAATACCCGGCTGTTTTTTCCTATTGTTTTTATTTTAATGAGCAGTATCTTATTAATATATGAATTTTATCTGTAGAAAAATCTATGATTTTCTCATGTCTATTACTATGGGCTTCTAAAAGATAACCGTCATTTTAATTTTCATTTAGAAAATCAATAGTAAACATGAAAATAAGCAACTTTGTAATATATCTTAGCAGAGAAATCTGCTTCTTTCTTCTCCTGGGCTGATCATTTATTCTCAATTTATGGGTTAAATCTGTTTTCAGCTGAGTCAGAATTTTCCCATTACTGAGATAGGAGATGACAGTTGGTGCTTTAAAATTCTATAAAGGAGGGAGGAGCTAGAGGCCAAGACAGATATTCTATGGAGGGAGGAGCTAGAGGCACACACAGACATTCTATGGAGGAAGGAGCTAGAGACACAGACATTCTATGGAGGGAGGAGCTAGAAGCACACAGACATTCTATGGAGGGAGGAGCTACAGGCACACACAGACATTCTATGGAGGAAGGAGCTAGAGACACAGACATCCTATGGAGGAAGGCGATAGAGGCACACACAGACATTTTATGGAGGGAGAAGCTAGATGCCGACACAGACATTCTATGGAGGGAGGAGCTAGAGGCACATGCAGACATTCTATGGAGGGAGAAGCTAGAAGCAGACAAACATTTTATGGAAGGAGGAGCTAGAGGAAGGCACAGACATTCTATTGCGAGAGAAGTTAGAGGCAGAAACAGACATTCTAAGGAGTGAATATCCAGAGGCAGACACAGATATTCTATGGAGGGAGGGAGCTAGAAGCAGACACTGACATTCTATGGAGGGAGTAGCTAGAGGCAGACACTGACATTCTATGGAGGGAGTAGCTAGAGGCCGACACAGACATTCTATGGAGGGGGAGCTGGAGTCAGACCCAGACATTCTAAGGAGGGAGGAGCTAGATGCAGACACAGACATTCTATGGAGAGAGGAGCTAGAGTCACACAGACATTCTATGGAAGGCAGAGCTAGAGGAAGACACTGACATTCTATGGAGGGAGGGAGCTAGAGGCAGACACTGACATTCTATGGAGGGAGGAGCTAGATGCAGACACTGACATTCTATGGAGGGAGGAGCTAGAGGCCGACACAGACATTCTATGGAGGGGGAGCTGGAGTCAGACCCAGACATTCTAAGGAGGGAGGAGCTAGATGCAGACACAGACATTCTATGGAGAGAGGAGCTAGAGTCACACAGACATTCTATGGAAGGCAGAGCTAGAGGAAGACACTGACATTCTATGGAGGGAGGGAGCTAGAGGCAGACACTGACATTCTATGGAGGGAGGAGCTAGATGCAGACACTGACATTCTATGGAGGGAGGAGCTAGAGGCCGACACAGACATTCTATGGAGGGAGGAGCTGGAGTCAGACCCAGACATTCTAAGGAGGGAGGAGCTAGATGCAGACACAGACATTCTATGGAGGGAGGAGCTAGAGGCACACACAGATATTCTATGGAAGGCAGAGCTAGAGGAAGACACTGACATTCTATGGAGGGAGGAGCTAGAGGCAGACACTGACATTCTATGGAGGGAGGAGCTAGAGGCCGACACAGACATTCTATGGAGGGAGGAGCTGGAGTCAGACCCAGACATTCTAAGGAGGGAGGAGCTAGATGCAGACACAGACATTCTATGGAGGGAAGAGCTAGAAGCACACAGACATTCTATGGAGGGAGGAGCTAGAGGCACACACACAGATATTCTATGGAGGGCGGAACTAGAAGCAGACAGACATTCTATGGAGGGAAGTGCTGGAGTCAGACCCAGACATTCTAAGGAGGGAGGAGCTAGATGCAGACACAGATATTCTATGGAGGGAGGAGCTAGAGTCACACAGACATTCTAAGGAGGGAGGAGCTAGAAGCAGACAGACATTCTATGGAGGGAGGAGCTGGAGTCAGGCCCAGACATTCTAAGGAGGGAGGAGCTAGATGCAGACACAGACATTCTATGGAGGGATGAGCTAGAGTCACACAGACATTCTATGGAGGGAGGAGCTAGAGGCACACACAGATATTCTATGGAAGGCAGAGATAGAGACAGACAGACATTCTATGGAGGGAGGAGCTAGAGGCAGACACTGACATTCTATGGAGGGAGGAGCTACAGGCAGACACTGACATTCTATGGCGGGAGGAGCTAGAGGCCGACACAGACATTCTATGGAGGGAGGAGATGGAGTTGGACACAGACATTCTATGGAGGGAAGAGCTAGAAGCACATAGACATTTTATGGAGTGAGGAGCTAGAAGCACACACAGATATTCTATAGAGGGCGGAGCTAAAGGTAGATACAGACATTCTGTGGAGGGAGGAGCTAGAGACACACTCAGACATTCTATGGAGGAAGGAGGAGCTAGAGGTAGATACAGGTATTCTATGGAGGGAGTATCTAGAGGCACACTCACATACATTCTATGGAGGGAGTATCTAGAGGCACACACATTCTATGGAGGAAGGAGGAGCTAGAGGTAGATGCAGACATTCTATGGAGGGCGGAGCTAGAGGTAGATACAGACATTCTATGGAGGGAGGAGCTAGAGGCACACACAGACATTCTATGGAGGAATGAGCTAGAGGCCGAGACAGACATTCTGTTGCAAGTTTCTTAGACCTTTATAAGCACCAACTGTAATCTCCAATCTCAGTAATGGGAAAGTACATTCACTGAAGAAAGATTGAGAATTTTGAGAAGAAATGATCAGTCTAGAAGAAAGAATCAGATTTCTGTGTTAAGATCTATTAGAAAGATGCTTAACCCCTTAAAGACTTTTGACAAACAAGTTGTGTCTTGGCCTTCAATGCTGTCTCACACACCAAGGCTGCATCTTTCCCCACACGTGACGACTGATTTAATCATGCGCACAGTAATTATGAGTGTATCACCAGAAAAGGGTTTCCAATGTAATGTAAAGACAATATTCCACTGCAAAAGCCAAAATGAGAGATAGCTCTGCTCTTGGATTTTTAAACTGCATAGATGCCACGGTTTAGGCACGGTGTACACACTTTCAGTATTTGGTCAGTATTTTACATCAACCTTTGTAGGCCAAAACCATGAGTGGAACAATCAGAGGATAAGTATAATAGAAACACGTCACCACTTCTGTGTTTTTCACCTACTCCTGGTTTTGGTGTACAAATACTGATGTAAAATACTTTTTCCAAATAATTTTAACATTTTTATCATAACAATGGTACACGGTAAATGGTAAATGGTAAAGGAATAAGGTCAGATTTAGTATGTATAAATCGATATACACGCTTAAGGGAACAATACATTGGGAAATATGGGGAAGGGAAAAGGAAAGGGCTGTACACTTAGCAGAAGTATTTATAAACCTATAAATGCATTTAATGATTACAGTAGTTTATTAGAGACTGTTTGAATTTTTGGTATGTTGTTGAGGGAGGGAAGATGTTTCTGATACCTACTCGGGAGTAAAGCTGTTCCAGGAGTTCCACCTTTTAAGATAAGTTGCATAATAGTTGTTGGCAATTGCATGGGATTTTTCATAGGAGTTGTGAAGAGAGATCTTATCGATAATGTCTTGTACGACTGGGATACTCTCTTCTTTCCATAAAGCTGCAATTGCATTTTTAGTAATCAGAAATATGTGGATTATTTGGGCTTTGTGTTGTATTGCGATTTCTTCTAATTCCAGAGACAGTAATGTCTTTTGGGGTGTCAGAGTTATTTTTTGTTTGGTGATTAAATTTACTAACATGGAAATTTCTTTCCACAGCGGGGCAATTTTAGGACATTCCCAAAAAATATGTACCAAGTCACCTGTGAAGCCGCAGCCTCTCCAGCATGTGTGTGATGTACCTGCGAATATCTTGGCTAGTTTTGCGGGGGTAAAGTACCACCTAGATACCATCTTATAATAGCACTCGTGTAGGGAAGCACATATATTGGATGAATACCGTATATACTCTCGTATAAGCCGAGATTTTCAGCCCATTTTTTGGGGCTGAAAGATCCCCTCTTGGCTTATACGCAAGTCATACACCAGGGAGTCAGTGGGGGAGGGGGAGCAGGGATGTCAGGTCATACTTACCACCCCTGGCGTGGTCTCTGCAGCCCCCCTGCTTCTCACAGTCTCAGGCTCCTTCCTTCAGTGGTCACGTGGTACTGCTCATTAAAGTCATGAATATGCCCATATTTATGACTTTAATGAGCGGTACCACATGACCGCTGAAGAAATGAAGGGAGACCAGGAGAAGAGGGGAGGGGCTGCAGAGACCACGCCAGGAGGGGGTAAGTATATGCTATATTCACCTGTCCCCGGTTCATCGCTGCATGCTGCTCTGTCCTCTCCTCCGCATCCTCTGTCTGTGATCTTCAGGTCAGAGGGTGTGGTGACATAGTTAGTGCTCACTGCGCCCTTTGCCTGAATGTCACTGACAGAAGGACCAGGAAGAGACAGAGCGATGCGCAGCCATGGAGCAGGGATCGGTAAATATCGCCAGTGCCGGGGTCCTGAGCCAGCGGTGACACCAGCACCTGTCCCCACCAGCTCAGGACACCACCACTGGGCCCCCAGCAACGAGAGGTGAGTATGTCATTTTTTTTTATTTGCAGTGGCAGCATATGGGGCATATTTTATGGAGCATCTTATGGGGGCATAACCTATGGAGCACCTTATGGGAGTATAATCTATGGAGCATCTTCTGGGGGCATAATCTATGGAGCATCTTATGGGGCATAATTATGGAGCAGCTTATGGGGGCATAATATATGGAGCATTTTATGGGGCATAATCTATAGAGCATCTTATGGGGCATCATATGGGGCAAAATCTATGGAATATCTTATGGGCCATAACATTTATGGGGCAACATATGGGGGCATACTCTATGGAGCATTTTATGGGGCATAATCAATGGGGCAGCATATGGGGCATAATCTATGGAGCATATTATGGGGGCATATTCTATGGAGCATCTTATGGGGACATAATCTATGGAGCATTTTATGAGGCAAAATCTATGGAGCATCTTATGGGGCAAAATCTATGGGGCATCTTATGTGGGCATAATCTAAGGAGCATCTTATGGGGCAGCATATGGGGCATATCCTATGGAGCATTTTATGGGAGCATTATCTATGGAGCATTTTATGGGAGCATTATCTATGGAGCATTTTATGGGGGCATAATCTATGGAGCATCTTATGGGGGCATAATTTATAGAGCATCTTATGGGGCCATAGCCTTTATGGAGCAGCATATGGGGCATATCCCATGGAGCATCTTATGGGGTCATTATTAACATTTGTGCAGCATTATATGGGGTGTATTTTGTATGGAGCATCTTATGGGGCCATTATTAATCTTTGTGCAGCATTATATGGGGTGTATTTTGTATGGAGCATCTTATGGGGCTATCATGAACTGTATGGACTATTATATGGGGCTCCTGATTCAATATGGATATTCAAAAACATTTAACCTACTGATGTCTCAATTAATTTTACTTTTATTGGTATCTATTTTTATTTTTGAAATTTACCAGTAGCTGATGCATTTTACACCCTAGGCTTATACGCGAGTCAATAAGTTTTCCCAGTTTTTTGTGACAAAATTAGGGGGGGTCAGCTTATACTTGGGTCGGCTTATACATGAGTATATACGGTATGTGTTCTTCAAAGCTATTTGCCATTGTTCAATGGGAACCAAAATATTGAGGTCATTCTCCCAATTTAGCATAGCCGGTGTTTTTTCAAAGATTGTGTCTGAGCTGAAAGCCTCATATAAATTTTTTGGATTTCCAGTAATTTTTATTGTTCAGGTTGCATATTAGTTGACTGGTCACTGTTACCAATGATTTCTCCTTTAGGCGGCGTGAAATATATGGCTGTATTTGGGCCAGGTATGCAAAGACTTGACTATCAAAATCATGTTGTTCTACTAGGATTTCATTAGTTTAGAATTTTTTACCGTCGTGTAAATTGTTGATTTTAGTAATTTTTTTATTTCTCCAGGAGTCTGGGGTGTTTTTTCTATAACCAGGCTAATAAATTTTAAGGACACTTCTTTAACTTGATCATATTTTTTCCTCTTTTTTCCCCTGAACTTGAGTGCTTGCCAAATGTTTCTATGCCATTAACACGGCCAACGAGGTGGGGGATGATGCAACCACTGATTCAGGTAAGAGCAGGTGATCGAATAATAATTTGGAAAGGGGGACTACTTTATTTAGGTTCCTTTCCATTTCTGTCCATAGTGGGACATTATCCTCTTTAATCCAATTAACAGACTGCTTGAGAAGGTTAGTATAAGGCTATGTACCCGCATTGCAGAGATGCTGCGGAAATTTCCGCAGCATTTTCGCAACTCCCGCCGAGGGAAAAACGCATGTAATTCGCATGCGTTTTTCCCACGGAAATTAAGCATTTTTCTCACGTGATTTTTGCGTGCGGAATTCAAGCGCATTCCAAGCGATTTGAAGCATCGCTTGGAATGTGATTGACAGGTTGGTCACACTCGTCAAGCATAGTGTTTGACGAGTGTGACCAACTTTTTACTATTGAGGCTGCCTATGCGGTATCAATAGTAAAAGACAGAATGTTAAAAATAATTTAAAAAAATTAAAAATCGTGATATTCTCACCTTCCGGCATCCCGCGCAGTGTCCCCAATCCTCGCGATGCTCCCGTTCCCAGCAATGCCGTGCGATAATGACCTTTGATGACGTAGCAGTCTCGCTATACTGCAGCGGTCTCACGAGGCCGCTACGTCATCACAGGTCCTTACCGCAAGGCATTACTGGAAGCGGGAGTTGGTGGGAGCATCGGTAAGGCTGCGCGAGAAGTCGGAAGGTGAGTATAACCTGATTTTTTATTTATTTTTATTTTTTTTTACAGGGATATGGTACCCAGGGCCTGGAGGACAGTCTCCTCTCCTCCAGACCGTGGGTAACTGAGCCTCTTGCATTTTTTTCCGCTATGTGATTCCACCTTGGAAAAAAAAATGCAGCATTAGCACAGCATGTGCGGAATGCCATAGGAATGCATGGGGGCGTTCTGCATGCGTTTTCGCAGCGAAAAACGCGACAAAAATGCATACAATCCGCAATGTGGGTACACAGCCTCATAGTAATTAATTAGATTTAGGAGGGACATTCCTCCCTTTAACTTGTTTTTGACCAGAGTTTTAGAGGCGATCCTGGCCCTTTTTTGGTTCCAAATATAACTGTTTAGTAGAGTCTGTAGTTTTCTCAGGAACTTCAACGGGAGGACCAAAGGGACAGCTCTAAATATATAAAGTATTTTAGGAAGCGTAAATAACTTAAAGGTAATGATTCTCCCTACCCATGAGATTTCATGTTTAGATAGGTTGTTCAACTCTGTTTGGGTATCTTTAATAGTTTTTGTCAAATTTAATTCTATTTTTCTTTTAAAATTTCTAGAGATGAGGATGCCCAGATATGTGATGGCTTCTTTTTCCCAATCAAATGCTGAGAGACATTTAATTTCTTTTATCGTGGTTTCATTTATGAAAAAGTCTAGTATCTTGGATTTTGTTACATTTATTTTGTAGTAAGAGACACATGAGAATTCTTTTATGACTTGTATAGTTTCTTTTATAGAAAGTAGAGGTTGAGAGAGGCTGAGAATGATTTCATCAGCAAACAATCCTATCTTATGCTGATTAGGGCCTATTTGTATACCTTTTATCGTATTGTTTGCTCTTATAAATCCAGCCAGCGGTTCCAGAACGAGGGTTTTACACATAGCGATATCGCTAGCAATATCGCTAAAGCGTCACCAATTTTCTGACGCAGCAGCGATATTGCTAGCGATATCGCTATGTGTGATACTTACCTCCGACCGGCTCCCCCGCTGTCTGTCGCTGATCGTGCAGCTCCATTTCTCGTCGGGCGCTTCCTGCTGGGCTTCCTGCTGGCGCCGACGAGCGATGCGTGGACGCGGGCAGGAGGACGTCAGGATCGCCGCGCCTGACAGGTAAGTAACGACCGCTGCTGCGTCGCTACATCGCTGTGAGATCTGCCTGTTTGGCAGCTCACTAGCGACCATTTAGTGATGCACCAGCGATCCTGACCGGGTCGTATCGTGGTCGGGATCGCTGGTGCATCGCTAAATGTAAAGGGGCCTTAAGGCGAAAAGTAATTGTGAGAGTGGACAGCCTTGTCTGGTTCCGTATGTGATTAATATTTGTTTTGACAAGTGATTGTTTACATATATTTTGGTAGATGGATAGGCGTATAAAGCTGTAATCATCCTAATTAGTTGGGTGTTAAACCTGAATTTTGACAGAGCGGCAATTAAGAAGTCCCAATTAATCCTGCCAAAAGCCTTCTCTGCATCAAAGGCCAGTAAGGTGGAGGGAATTTTTTTGCGCTTAATGACATCAATTAGATTGAGAGTTATTCTCGTGCCATCCACTGTTTGTCGGCCTTTCACAAAGTCCAATTGGTCCCCATGGATAATCTCTGGTAAGATGTTCTGCAGCCTATTCACAATAATCTTGGCATATATTTTGACATTGGTGTTCATTAGCGATATACTGTAGGTCTGTAATTATTCACCAGCTCTAGGTCCCGCTTGGGCTTCGGGATTAGGGTTATGGTGGCTTGTAACTTTTCAGGAGGGAATTCTCCAGTAACGGAGGCTTTATTTAGGACATCTACCAAATGTGGTGTTAATTGGGAAGCAAAAATTTGAAATTATTCATTTCAATATTCATCTGGACCTGGGGATTTCTTTTTCTTTAGATTTTTGATAACTTCGAAGGTTTCAGATTCGTTTATAGGAGAATGTAGGGTAGTTAAGTGTTGACCTGATATTTTAGGAAAATTCATGCTTGAGAGAAAGTCATTGATGTCTTGTTTGCTGGGTTGTTGGGTGCCATCCTCAAATTTAAGGTTGCATAAGGATGAGTAGTAGTCTGCAAATGCGTCCGCAGTGTCTCTAGAATGCTCTAGAAGAGAGTCACTGTGTTTTAGTTTATTTATTTTATTTTTGACTATGATTGCTTTAAATTTTTGGGCCATTAATTTTGTGGGATTGTTGTAGGAGGAGTAATAATTTGATTTCATACTTTTAGCGTATTTGTCGTATTCGTTGAAAAGGGCTGTCCTCAATTCAGTTCTCAGTTTGAGAATTTCTACATGTAGAGCTGTAGAGGGAGTGTGTAACTTTTGTTAAGCATGTTCTTTATTCTTTAGTACTAGTTGTGTTTTATTATTTTTTTCTTTGTTTTGTTTTTTATTTTTAGATGCAATGTGCATTAGGTGTCCTCTGATTACCGCCTTATGGGCATTCCATATTGTAAATGGGCACATATCTTCTGTTTTGTTCTCTTTAAAGTAGTTAGAAATGGCGGTTTTGATCTCTTTTTTAAATTTAGGGGATTGTAGTATGAATGTGTTACACTTCCAAAGGGATCTAGTGTCCATACATCTGCCTAGTAAAATCTCGCCGATCATAGGGGAATGGTTGGAGAAATATTTGGGTAAAATTTCTATCTTTCTGAATTTAGAGATTGATAGAGAATCTGTTAAAAAAAGGTCAATCCTAGAAAATGTTTTGTGGGCGTCGGAGAAAAATGTATACTCCCTTGAAGATGTATTTAGACATCTGAAGATGTGGCTGGCATTCATAGGATGCCATGATTTCTGAAGCCCTGCTATGTACAGCACAGGTGACCGGATGATGGCAGCTTTAAGTCTCCTGAGGGGACTATTAAATAAATTGAAAAGTAAAAAAAAGTTTTAAAAATATTAAAAGATAAAAAAAGCCTCAAAAGTTCAAACCTTTGCCCCATTGAAAATAAAATAAAAAACACACATTTTGTATTGCTGAGTTCAGAAATTTCAAATCTATCAAAGCATTAAGTAAATTAATCAAATTTAAAAATGTAAAAATGCCAGAATTACGTGTTTTTAGCCCCAAAAACATTGAAATAAAATACAATAAGAGGCGATCAAAACATTGTATCTACTCCAAAATGGTATTAATAAAAACTTCAGCCCCAGATCTCAAAAAATGGAAACATTACGGGTCTTGGAAAATGGCGACAAATGCAAAAACTTTTTTTAATCCAAAAATAAATAAATAATAATTATATAAGAAATAAACTATACATGTCTTCGTGCTCATATTGACCAGAGTAGACCTGGGCAAAGTGCAGCCTGCGGGACACATCTGGCCCTCTGGCAGTCTCAGTCCGACCCACGGACCGAGACAGCCGTGGGGCTGGAAACCGAAGGTCCACCGGCCGCACCATGTCCACTTGCTGTCTCCGTTGTCTCCCGCAGTCAGCATTAGTGGAGGAGGGGCCTCCAGCCACTTCCTCCACCAATCAGCGTGTGAAAGAGCTGACGCGATGATGTCATTTCATCACGTCAGTTGTGTACCACCAGAGAGTCAGCGCATCAGAGACAGCAGCAGAAGCAGGGCTCCTGGGATCGGGACCGAGGTGAGTATGTGGTGTTCTTTTTTTTCTTTTTTTTATGTCTATGAACATAGGGATTCTAAAGTGCTGAACATGGGGATTCTATGGAAGTGAACATGGGGATTCTATGTAAGTGAACATGGGGATTCTATGAGGCTGAACATGGAGATTCTATGGGGTGAACATGGGGATTCTATAGAAGTGAACATGTGGTTTCTATAGGGCTGAACATGGCTAAGGGGGTGACGAACAGCCCATAGGGATTTTATGGGAGTGACATGCATCACATGGGGATTCTATGGGAGTGTCATGCTGCACATGAGGAGGCTATGGGTTTGTCATGCTGCACATGGTGAGGCTATGGGGGTGACATGCTGCACATGGTGAGGCTATGGGAAGGCTGTATTCTGTCATGCAGTATATGGGGAGGCTGTGTGGGGCTCAATCAGTATATGGGGAGGATGTGTGGGGTTCATGATGTACATGGGGAGGCTGTGTAGGGCTCATGCTGTATATAGGGAGGCTGTGTGGGGCTCATGCTGTACATAGGGAGGCTCTGTGGGGCTCATGCTGTATATAGGGAGACTGTGTGGGGGTCATGCTGTATATAGAGGGAGGCTGTGAGGGGCTCATGCCGCATATGTAGTAGGCTGTGTGAGGCTCATGCTATATATAAGGGATTGTGGGGGGTTCAAAGATATATAGGGGGTGTCAGCATACTTAATTCTGCTCAATATTAAGTGATACACTTAATATGAATAAATTAATATTGAGTAGAATTAATTTCAAGCTATTGGTTCGGCCCTCCACAATGGTCATTGTCTCTCATGTGGCCCCTCAGGAAAATTAATTGTCCACCCCTGGACCAAAAGAATCTTATTGCCAGGTCAGTGTTAACCATGTAGTGAACATGGTAAATAAAAAACTTAAAAAGCAGTTGTGAAATTGCACTTTTTTGCAATTTCACCGCATTTTGATTTTCTTCCCGTTTTCCAGTACACTCTACACCAATGCTGGTACCCTTGGATGGTTCCCCTTCCCTCTCCATGCAGGGACGTCATCAGCCAATAGAGAGGCATCTTGTATAAAACGCACTTTCCCCAATAGGGAGGTGGCAGGGCAACCCCTATAGTTCCTTGTGTAGAGTGTTCGTACAACTGTATGCTGCCAGCTCCTTCCTTCCATGTAGAGTAGTTGATTGTGAAACTAAACCCCTGTCATTATGTGGTCAAGCCCTGAACTCGAACCCCTGGTCCCTGTGCACCCAGGTCCTTAACTTGAACCCCTGGTACTTGTTCGACCAGTGCCTGAACCTGAACCCCTAGTCTTTTTGCATCCAGGCTCTGAACTCAAACCCCTGGCCCTTGTGTGTCCAGGTCTTGATTGTCAACAAGGTTAAAAAAACACAGTGGAGCAAATACCAGCTTTCTGGGTTGAGAGATCCCTAGAAAAAGGGTGCGGTGCACAGAGACTTCAGGCTGGATTCCTGAGTGAGCAAACCGTGAAAAAAATTTGGAAAATCCAGCAACCGCAAAAGTAATAAAACATCACATTTATTGGTAGGTTAAAACATGAAAAAGAAAAATTTTAAAGCCATGATAGAATAACGGTTGACGTGTTTGGAGCTACGTGCGTTGACTGTTATACTATCGTGGTCTTTACATTTTTCTTTTTCATGTTTTAATCTACCAATAAATGTGATGTTTCATTACTTTTGCAGTTATTGAATTTTTCAATTTTTTTCCTGAAACTGAATCCCTGGTCCTTGTGCGGCTGGTGCCTGAAAATGAACACCTGGTCCTTGTGCTGTCAGACCCTGAACTTGAACCCCTGGTCTTTCTGCAGCTGTAGTACGTGTGCCAACTGGGGGGTGGTCCCTTTCGGCCGCGAGACAGACTGACGACAGACGCAGAAACTCATTCAATCAGGTCTAACTTTATTTGGTGTCCTCTTGACATCCACAGCAAACACGACAGCTTCTGCCCCTAGGCCCGGGTACCTGTCACCTCCTCCTGCTCCTGTTGGTGAAGACCACTGGGTTCCTCCACTGTGGCTGCCGTTAGACCCACAGCCACATCGTTTCCTCAGACCAAGTCTGTGACACTTACTACTTCAGTGTCCAGCCGTCCGGTACCCCAGGCCTCCTTTAGTCATCAGCTGTCCTATCGGGGCCACCCCTGTTATGAATGGGTCACCGAGGAGAAAAAAGCAAAACAAGCTAAGCCACAGAAAACCAGAATGGTTGGTAACTATGCAGATTGCAGATCACTGATCTTACCACACAACTAGCAGTAGCCGTGGAGCGTGCCTACGATGAACCTAGATGCCTCGTCTCGGCCGGAGGACTACATAAGCCTAAAGCAAGAAAAGGGAAAACTAACTGCCCCAGAGCAGACCCCAAAGGAATAGATAGCCCCCACACATGTATTGACGGTGAAACAAGATGAAGGCACAAAAACAGGCAGGAAAATAGGCTGAGCAAATGATGGGGCCCAAACTAACTAGACAGGAAAGGAAAGGGAAGACACTGTCTGCAACCTGCAAAAACCCTACAAAAATAATGTCCAACACTTCTGATAGCAAAATTAACCCTGAAGTCACTAGACTTCTCCCACTATATCAGTACTCTGAAATATTCTGAGACAGAGCAAAAAGAGACAGAACTAGTAAGGGACAAAAAGCCAATTGGTAAAATACTGATAGATAAGAGTGGAAATTCAGCTCAGCCCCCAGCCAGGGCTGGCAGACCACACAAAAAACTGAATAGACCAACAAAATCAAGTGTGAACATTAGCAGAAAAGCTTAGCTTTAGATGACTGGAACAGAGCTGAAAACCAAGAGCTGACAAGCCAGAAGGAATCACCAGCAACTGAATAGGGCGTCGGCTGTCTTAAATCCAATCTGAGAATCCTGAGATCCAATCGTCATCCTCATTCTCAGGTGGCAGATCTCCACCGATCAAACCAGCCGCACCACCTCCCGTCACCACCAGAGGGAGTCCAGAATGAGAACTCACAACTGGTGAACCCGAGAATGAACTCACAACACACCCCCCTCTCCGAGTATCCGTCTCTCTCCTCTGTCCTTTCTGAGCTCTTCCTCCCTCCATCTTCTCCTGAGCTCTTCTCTCTTCTGTCTCCTTCTGAGTGTCTGCCCTGCCCCTGGGACTCTCTTTCCTTTTATCTCTGTACTCTGGAAATCCCCATCTCAGTCCCGTAACGCTGCCCACCATGACTGCGTATCTTAGCCTTAGGCTGCTGTTAGGTTCCTTTACTCACTATACTCTGTCTCCATCTAGTGGCAAAAACCCGGTACTACACTATCTTTTCCTAATTATAGCTGTTGCCCCACACATATATATTCAAGTCAGAATAAAGCATTGTACACATCACCTTTTACAATTTCCTTCTTCATCAGACAGGTCCATAGGTCAGTCCACCCCCTACACAGCCAGTCAGAGAACCGGAAGCACTAGACCTTCGGAGGTACGTGAACCAGTTCCAAAGACCCATGTGTCTAAACTTGTATCTATCCCAGTACTCCTTTCTGTCTTGACTGTAATAACAGTATCCAAATCCAGCCCTGTCTGTGACTTATGTGTCAGTGTCCATTCTACCACAGGATCCAGAACCGGTGTAGTCTGAACTGAGACCGAGTAAGTGTCTGTGTCTGCCAACCACAGCCGCAGTATCGGTTACTTCCTAGAAGTGGTTCCTGGTGGCTACCTGCAGCTTAAGCCTGACTCCACCATCAGGAGGTCCAGTGAAAACCAGTTAGCTGCTTATCTACTCCCTCCTAGGTAAGCCCGGTCCCATGGCACAGTGGATCCACAAACAACATGCGCCACTTGACAATACCATTAATAATTACAACTCGTCCTGCAAAAAAATAGCTCTCATATGGACATATTAAGAGAAATATAAACATTATGGCTTTTGGAAGAAGGGTGAAAAAAAATCGAAAACTGAAAATGGCCAGAGGTGAAGGGGTGAAAAAGGTAATTATTAAAGCTTACAAAAAAAAGTGTTCACAATTAATAAAACCATTGGCCCCATAAAAACTCCATTGTAAGGCTAGTTTCACATTTGCGCTTTTGAGCGCAGTGACGGCCTGCGCATGGCCGTCGCTAAGCCCCGCCCCTGTCGCGCCTCTGCCGGTAGCTCCGCCTACTGGCGCATGACGCTGCATGCGTCCTGCATCCCCTATCTTTATCACTGGGGGCGTAGGCCATGCGCAGTATGCGTTTGGCGGCACATGCGTCCTTTTCACGGTGCACCGACCAGCGCCAAACGCAACCTGCTGCAGCTTGGTTGCGCTCGGCGCACCGTGGAAAGGACGCATGCGCCGCCAAATGCATACTGCGCATGGCCTGTGCCCCCAGTGATAAAGATAGGGGACGCAGGACGCATGAAGCGTCATGCGCCGGTAGGCGGAGCTACCGGCGGAGGTGCAGCAGGGGGCGGGGCTTAGCTGCTGCCGTGCGCAGGCCGTCACTGCGCTCAAAAGCGCAAATGTGAAACTAGCCTGAATGTGTTAAAAAATAAATATTGTAGTTTTTCCCAATATAATGACCATCTAATAAAGTTAATGAGATATTTATACTGCATGGTCAATGTATATGTATCTATAAAAAATGCCAAAGACCACTGTTTATTAAAAATAAACTTTGTAATAAAAGATAATAAATATTTTATTTTTTCCCCAAAATGATTCTATTTAAAAAGAAAATCTCAGTAGAAATAAGCCTTCATATATCTTCAGTGGTTATAGGTTTTGCAATGTGGCAACATAAAATTTACTTTTTTTTAATAGTAAAATGTGCTGTGTTTGTGTCAAAGTAGTAAAACATAAAAGAAAATAAACATTTGATAAAGTCCTTTTTGTACCAACTCATGCAATAAAGGCAACATGTTATTTGTGCTGTATTTTGAGCAGCACAAATTACTAGGAAAGTCCAACCCAACCAATAGTTGGCCAAAGCAGAGATTCCATAGAGACACGTCCTACCGATTTCTGTGTTTCTAAATTGGACTGGAAGGTAGAGATTGAGGGTCGCTGGGGTGAGAATCACTTTATTGCACTATTGTATATTAGTCCTTTGCCAAAAAACTTTTTCCTATGGACAACTGCTTTAATATGTAAAATCATTTGAAGATTTTGAGATTGTGATTGGCTCTATGGCCTCTTACACACAGAGTTTGTTAGTTAGATTTTAGAGCAGAAATTGAACGAAAACTGGGTAGAAACCCTCAAAATTCTCCTCAAAAACTCAAAACATCTAAAAAATTTGGACTCTGCCTAGTTTCTGCTCCAAAAACTCAACAAAATTACTCCATGTGCATGTCGTTAAGTCCACCTTAAAGGGGTGGTTTGCCATACAAAGTAATTTTCATCCTAAATGTAATGCAAAAATCTAAACTAATATCTAATATTCCTGAACTAAATAATCCATATTCTTCCCTATTCCGTTGTTTTTTCTACAACTTTCTTTTTGATGACGCTTTGTATGAGAATCCAAATGCATGCTGAGATACTCAAACGAAGTGTCATCAGGGGACAGCGGCTGCAATCCTGAAACAAGGCGCAATTTGTTTCTGGGGCTGGGCTAGTTTCTGTACGATATACACCATGCCCTGTCTTGCCAGTTCAGGTCAGTGGTAATGAGTTGACAGGAGAGCGCACTGTTAGTGCATGCTGTCAAAATACCCAGAGTGCAGGAACCAGCGCCGCCCTCGCAAGTGACCTCATTTGTGAGGGCGGCACTGGTCTCCACACGGTGGGTAGTCTTAGACCACACAATAACAGCACGCTCCCTTGCCTGATAATTACTACTAACCTGAGCGGGCAAAAGAGTGCACTGTTATTGTGCACATCGCACAGTGCTCATCACGCAAGGACTAGCCCAATCCGTGAAACAGGAGTCACTGGTGACGCTTCGTTTTAGGGAAGGTGCAGAGGCTGCAGCAGTGACCGAAGACTCTACGTTTCATTTCAGTATCCCAACATGCACTCAGATTTTTAAATGAAGCATCATTAAAAAGGGAAGTTGCCAAAAAAAGCAGTTAGAGAGTGTAGTTATGGAAGGATAGGCAAGTTTTTATTCCACTATATTAGAAGATAGTTTTGATTATGGCATTAAACAGATAGTGATTTAGGAAGAAAACTAATGAGTAGGTTGTACTATCCCTTTGAGGTGATTGCATACGGTGCCATTTAGATGTCGGTACAGCAGGTGAGTTTTCTCTGGTGAAGCTGCTTCAGGTAAACACTGGTGGTTATTTCTTTGAGGTAGCTTTGACGCCATTTTCCAATGCCTTTGCTTTATTCTGTATAGTATGGAGATGCTGCCCGAAGATTGAGCATGTCACTTCCTTTAATCTCTGTAGGGTTCCTGAACCCTAAAGTGGTTAAAAGAAATGACGTAAGATGTAATATCTGCACAGCATTGTCGTTTCGACCTTGCTGTGCATTTTGACAATTTTATGGGACACTTTTGTGATACTTTTTCAGGTGGATCCTCCTTGAAAAAAGACTTTGTGTGCACTTACGCTAATAATGGTATTTTACTGGCTTAGTTTTAGAACAGGGATTAGGTTAAAAAAAATTATCACCTTGGCAATCACCTGCCCCCCTGTTCAATTATCTGCAACTATCTCCCTCCAGTCCTGTCTTTTATTGTCTTCTGCACCAGAGCCACCAAAAAGCACTGTGGAGTTGGAAGACCAAATCGGAGCCAACAAGCTGCGGGAAGGGTCAGGAGATGGATAAGGCAGGTTGAGTATATTTATAATTTTTAAAACCATATGTTTTCTATAGCATGGGATCTGAAGAGACCTCAGGACATAATAAGGCAGATCTGATTTGCAGCAAATGTTGAAATTGAGCGAATCTTTCGAATTTGAAGTTTGCCAGATTTAATCATCTCTAATTACTAACAAGTAAGAAAGAACAAAAAAAAATAAAAAGTATAAAAACATAGAAAGCAAAGAGGGCAACACTAAAAAAAGAGAGAAAAATGAATAATATTTTTTAGAAACATTTTAGTAAATTAAAATAAACAATAGAAAAGAAGAGAAAGGATGAAAAGCAGAAGAAATGTAAGAAGCAGTAAGGAAACATTAAGGCGACTGTCTGGTATCTGTGTAGACAGTCTTTGTACTGGCCGCTCCACTTAGCTAGTCCCAGGGAAATATTTGGTATTATAAAAGTAAGAAACCAACATGTCCGACCTCTGTATACTTGTTAAAGTTCTAAGCCATCCAAAACAATCACTTTCTTGGACTTTTAATGTAGCTTTGGCTGACATGTTGAGCAAATGAATATTTATGTCCCCGAGTCACTGCAGCTCGCCGTAGGTCCCCCGTTACATACATAAGCAGCCCTATTAATACCTTTCTTCAAGCATCTGCATTAATAATTACAGACCGCTCTGCACAGAGCATCTGCTAACATCATATCCTGGGCCAGGGCTTGGTACGCGGTCACCAGTCCGGGCTCGAAAACCCAACTTCAGCATTTGAAGTAAACTTATCCTCCATCTGTATGGGGAACTTTTATTCACAGAAGTTTCTTGTAGGACTCTAGAGAAGTGTCTGGAAATACAGTGGCACATAATACATAATACATCACCCAGAAATGTGACAAGAATTCCCTGATCAGGTACCTGACAATGATCATTGCCAATAAGGAAAGAAAGAAGATAACTAGCACGTTCAATAATTGATCAAATACGGAAAAGTAATGACTACAAGAATTTTTGTCGACTAGATGCAGAAGAAAATCCTGAAAGTGGAAATTTGTATTTCAACTTTTTCTAATAGGGCCCCTGGTAAAAGTGTCTATTGGTATTTAAAGGAATTGTTGTTGGGGGTCCAACATCTGGAACCTACACCAATCCTGAGAAACGAGGCAAAAAGCGGCTTTATTCCTGTGCCTTGTTATGGAGCTCCTGGATACTTCATCCAGCCTCATTCACTTGAGTGGTACCATGCTGCAGAAGGTGGCTAGGAACATGGACCTTTAAAGGGAGTCTGTCACCCCATTTTTGCCCTATCAACTGCGGCCACCACCATCAGGGGCTTATCTACAGCATTCTGTAATGCTGTAGATAAGCCCCTGATGAAACCTGAAAGATAAGTAAAGAGTTAGATTATACTCACCCTGGCGTTCAGTCCGGTCCGATAGGTGTCGCCGTCCCGTCCGGCACCTCCCGTCTTCATACGATAATGTCCTCCTCCTTGCTTCTCCCTTGGCTCCTGCGCATGCGTACTTTATCTACCCTGTTGAGGGCTTAGCAGAGTACTGCAGTGCACAGGCGCCGGACTGCTCTGACCTTTCCCGGCGCCTGTGCACAGCAGGACTTTACTCTGCCCTCAACAGGGCAGATAAAGAACACCTGCGCGGGGGCAGAATGCTGTAGATAAACCCCTGATGGCGGTGGCCCCAGCTTATGGGGCAAAAATGGTGTGACAGATTCCCTTTAATTCTCATTAGTTTGAACCTCCAATAATTATTAATTGAAGACATATTTTAGCAAAACGCCACAAACGACTGAGATGGGAACAGTGTTTTTTTGGTCCCCTACCTCATTAAAGCAGTTCTTATTATGTGATGGAATGGACTAATTGTGGGAAAAAAGTTTAAACCCATAGGGACGCAGTCCATTTTCATTTCTGTAAACTAATTTTTTTTTTCCTCCCCTTCTTTCAAGAGCCATAACTTTTTTATTTTTCGATAAGCAAAGTCGTATGAGTGCTTGTCGTTTTTTTTGGAATTTTTAATAACACCTTTCAATTTACCATATAATAAACTGAAAAATCGGTAAACAAATTCAATGTTTGGCGAAATAGTGAAAAAAATGGCTGAAGTATGGGTTTTCTATTGACGACGTTTATTGTGTAGTAAAAATTACCTGGAAAACTGAATATACACAGTGATGAGAAAGCGCTGTGTATGTAGAATAGGAAGCGCTAGGAGTGCTTCATCCTACAGACGTAGGAAAAGAGCAGGAACTTTTGGATCCTAGGTGACACAGTCTGGTCTGCTATTTAGCCAGGAGGATGAATTTCCCCTGTAGCTGAGGCTAATATACCAGACCCAGATACACGGTAAAAAAGAACTAAAAACAGGAAAAAGAAAGAAAGAAAGCTGCTGCCAATCAAAATCTCTATTACTTTTCCCCTTCCCCTAAATACAATGCATCTAATATTTACAAATAATTGTTACAGAAAGGGGGATTTTAAAATGGTCATAATGTGAAAAAACAGACAAATATTTCCTTTATCCTCCTACCGAAATCACCCAATATTGGTAAAAAAGTGAGTATAAAAATTACATACAAATTAGGCCCCACATATCACAGAAAAAAAAGATGCAAACATAATTTGAATATTAAAAAAATCTTAACTTAATTTGCATATGCAAGGCAAAAAACAAAAATTTAACTGGCCAGCAAGAGGCATAAATGGCATGCTCTTGGAATAGTTAAAAAATATGTAATATGCCTATTTTCCATTTATATTTTTGGGGATATGAGAAAATGGGGAGTGATTTGAATTTTTTAAAATCTATTCTATTATTTATAAACACTGTTTTTCGGTGATTCCTTTGTATCCCTGTTCATACTGCACCCACACACACAAATGATACACCATTTGAAAGGTAAACTTGCCCCCTTCAGCAAGAAAATAGCCAAACAATCCACACATTCACAATTTGATCACAAAATACAGTTTAAAAATTAATTTTCATTAACCTGCAGTAAGGAAAAATGACCTGCAGATGGCACCACAGTACCCCAAAGCACACTACCACAAAGCTGCTCCACACACATGATACACCATTTGAAAGGTAAACTTGCTCCCTTCAGCAAGAAAATAGCCAAACAAACCACACAGTCACGATTTTAGCACAAAATACACTTTAAACATTAATTTTCATAATCCTGCAGACAGACACAATGACCTGCAGGTGGCACCTCAACCGGAAAACATTTTTTGGTCTCTGCTTATCAAAACAATTTATTGTATTACCAATAGAGTTGAGCGATACCAGCCGATACTTGAAAATATCGGATCGGAATGGATCGGCCGATCTTAAAAAAAAGTATCGGTATCGCCGATTCCGATACCGGGAACCAATGCAAGTCAATGGGGCCAAAATATCGGAATTAAAAAAAAACCTTTCTTTCCTTGTAGGTTAATTCTACATGAAGAAAAACAACTAAGAATAATGTAGAATGTATTGTGGGAGGTGGAGGAGACATTAAAGCCATAGAGGTTTAGCCCAATCAAATGGAATAGCAGGAATTAAACTTTTTTTTTTAAAGATGTTAGGAGTTACAAAGATATTGACTATGTTAGCCTCATTTATATTTTGCCAGACATGTATGTCTTCTTCTTCTACTTCCTTTTTTTACATTCTTCTTCTTCTTCTTCTACTTCCTTTTTTTACATTCTTCTTCTTCTTCTTCTACTTCCTTTTTTTACATTCTTCTTCTTATTCCTTTTTTTACATTCTTCTTCTTCTTCTTCTACTTCCTTTTTTTACATTCTTCTTCTTCTTCTTCTTCTTCTTCTTCTTCTTCTTCTTCTTCTTCTTCTTCTTCTTCTTCTTCTTCTTCCTTTTCTTACATTCTTCATATTCTTCTTATTCAACAATTATTATTCTACATATTCAGCTTCTTCATCTTCTTCCTATTCTTCTTCATCATATTCTTGTTTGTGTCAGGCATTCCTGTAGTTGTTATCTAGAAAAGTTAGAAGTTTACACCTTCCGTTCTGCCTGTCACAAAAGATTTACAACAGGATTTGTCCGCGTTCAGTTTGGCCTGCAGAAGCAGGCCTTTTCCAGGGGCACCACGAGGAGGAACGGACTCACCCCCATACACTGCTTAGTCTTCTTCTGCTTATAAATAAGATAATATCATTTGCTCAGAGTATTAGTCTTATGCTTAATGTTCTTCTGCTTTGTTTTTTTTATGCTTCTTTGTCTTCTCTCTCTTGTTGTTCTGCATCTTGGTGGTTGTCTTCCTGTTCTTTGTCCTCTTGAACCAGCTGACGGTACTGGCACCCGGAGGGGCAGCAGAAGGAACAAGAGCCAATGGCACTACCGAGGACCAGCTGACGGTGCTGGAACCCGGTTACTAAGCAGGAGGTACCTGTGCTACAAAGCACTACCAAGGACCAGCAGACGTTGCCGGAACTCGGATACCGAGATGGAGGCACCTAGGCCAAACGCTCTGACGAGAACCAGCTGACGGTGCTGGAACCCGGAGGGGTAGCATAAGCTGCAAGAGCAAATGGAAATAGCGAGGACCAGCTGACAGTGCTGGCACCCGGAGGGGCAGCAGAAGGAATAAGAGCCAATGGCACAACCGAGGACCAGCTGACGGTGCTGGAACCCGGTTACTAAGCAGGAGGTACCTGTGCTACAAAGCACTACCAAGGACCAGCAGACGTTGCCGGAACTCGGATACCGAGATGGAGGCACCTAGGCCAAAGGCTCTGACGAGAACCAGCTGACGGTGCTGGAACCCGGAGGGGTAGCATAAGCTGCAAGAGCAAATGGAAATAGCGAGGACCAGCTGACAGTGCTGGCACCCGGAGGGGCAGCAGAAGGAATAAGAGCCAATGGCACAACCGAGGACCAGCTGACGGTGCTGGAACCCGGTTACTAAGCAGGAGGTACCTGTGCTACAAAGCACTACCAAGGACCAGCAGACGTTGCTGGAACTCGGATACCGAGATGGAGGCACCTAGGCCAAAGGCTCTGATGAGAACCAGCTGACGGTGCTGGAACCCGGAGGGGTATCAGAAGTTACCCCTGAAAAGCAAAGTTGGCATGCCGCAAGCTGGCCGCAGTTACCGAATCACACAGTCCTACAGGGGGTGCTTGTCCTACTGGCACTATGGAACAAACCTTTCTTACCAGAACCCGCAGTCCACATAGGAAGCACCTAAACTGCTGGCACCCTAGCCTCGGCTAACCCAACCGCAACACGACATGGCAACTTGGGGTGGCAAACTGACATTGACACTTCCCGGAAACAGCAGGCAGGGCTGGAACCAAGCTGGGCAGGAGGGAGTACCCGTGCCAAAGTCAGTTATGAGCAGCAACTGGCGATGTTGGAGCCCAGGACAAGCACTTAGCAGGCTGAGGCCTGATGTGCTGTCAATTGGGAGGCAGCAGGACAGATTGCCATCAAAACAGCAGGGGAACAGCTGACGTTACTGAACCCCACAAACACAGGAGCTAGTGTTTTACTCTGTGAAGACGGCACTTCCGAGCAACAACTGGCTGTGTTGAAGCCCAGGGACAAGCACGGAGCAGGCTTTAGGCTGCATTGAAGAAATTTTAAGATCGGTTGTAGACTACTAATTTGAACCAAGCTCCACTTAGGCCTGTGGATTCACTGATTTTCGTATTTCCCCTGTCCTCCAACCCCGCCAGTTACAGCTCCGAAGTGGCGTCTGCACAATCCACACTTGTTCCTGTGTTACAGGTGTTCAGTCCGGTCAGTTAATCCCCTGATGTGTGTCCGGCAATGTCGCCTGCTCTGTCCACATTCCGATAATGGGAATGTGGACAGAGCAGGCGACATTGCCGGACACACATCAGGGGATTAACTGATCGGACTGAACACCTGTAACACAGGAACAAGTGTGGATTGTGCAGACGCCACTTCGGAGCTGTAACTGGCAGGGTTGGAGGACAGGGGAAATACGAGAGACAGTGGAGCCACAGGCCTAATTGGAGCACGGTTAAAAATCAGTAGTGGTACGACTGTGTAGGCAGCAGGAGACTTTGCCATCCACACAGCAGGGGATCAGCTGACATTACTGAACCCCACTGAGACACGGGAGCAAGTATCTCTTTCCGTGTGGACGGCACTTCCGAACTACAACTGGCTGTGTTGAAGCCCAGGAAATAGGAGGGTGTAGGCAGAGGCCTACTGTATTTTGAATGAGTTTACAGCAGGAGAGACTGCCATCCACAAAGCAGGGGATCAGCTGACGTTACTGAACCCCACTGAGACACGGGAGCAAGTATCTCTTTCCGTGTGGACGGCACTTCCGAACTACAACTGGCTGTGTTGAAGCCCAGGAAATAGGAGGGTGTAGGCAGAGGCCTACTGTATTTTGAATGAGTTTACAGCAGGAGAGACTGCCATCCACACAGCAGGGGATCAGCTGACGTTACTGAACCCCACTGAGACACGGGAGCAAGTATCTCTTTCCGTGTGGACGGCACTTCCGAACTACAACTGGCTGTGTTGAAGCCCAGGAAATAGGAGGGTGTAGGCAGAGGCCTACTGAATTTTGAATGAGGTGACAGCAGGAGAGACTGCCATCCACACAGCAGGGGATCAGCTGACGTTACTGAACCCCACTGAGACACGGGAGCAAGTATCTCTTTCCGTGTGGACGGCACTTCCGAACTACAACTGGCTGTGTTGAAGCCCAGGAAATAGGAGGGTGTAGGCAGAGGCCTACTGTATTTTGAATGAGTTTACAGCAGGAGAGACTGCCATCCACACAGCAGGGGATCAGCTGACGTTACTGAACCCCACTGAGACACGGGAGCAAGTGTCTCTTTCCGTGTGGACGGCACTTCCGAACTACAACTGGCTGTGTTGAAGCCCAGGAAATAGGAGGGTGTAGGCAGAGGCCTACTGTATTTTGAATGAGTTTACAGCAGGAGAGACTGCCATCCACACAGCAGGGGATCAGCTGACGTTACTGAACCCCACTGAGACACGGGAGCAAGTATCTCTTTCCGTGTGGACGGCACTTCCGAACTACAACTGGCTGTGTTGAAGCCCAGGAAATAGGAGGGTGTAGGCAGAGGCCTACTGAATTTTGAATGAGGTGACAGCAGGAGAGACTGCCATCCACACAGCAGGGGATCAGCTGACGTTACTGAACCCCACTGAGACACGGGAGCAAGTATCTCTTTCCGTGTGGACGGCACTTCCGAACTACAACTGGCTGTGTTGAAGCCCAGGAAATAGGAGGGTGTAGGCAGAGGCCTACTGAATTTTGAATGAGGTGACAGCAGGAGAGACTGCCATCCACACAGCAGGGGATCAGCTGACGTTACTGAACCCCACTGAGACACGGGAGCAAGTATCTCTTTCCGTGTGGACGGCACTTCCGAACTACAACTGGCTGTGTTGAAGCCCAGGAAATAGGAGGGTGTAGGCAGAGGCCTACTGTATTTTGAATGAGTTTACAGCAGGAGAGACTGCCATCCACACAGCAGGGGATCAGCTGACGTTACTGAACCCCACTGAGACACGGGAGCAAGTATCTCTTTCCGTGTGGACGGCACTTCCGAACTACAACTGGCTGTGTTGAAGCCCAGGAAATAGGAGGGTGTAGGCAGAGGCCTACTGTCTTTGTAATGCGGAGACAGCAGGAGAGACTGCCATCTCCACAGCAGGGGAACAGCTGGCAGTGCTGAACCCCACTAACACTTGAACGAATGTGTTTGGCTCTGTGGAGACGACACTTCTGAACACCAACTGACGCTGTTGGAGCCCAGGATTAGGCGAGGAGCAGGCTGGGGCCTACTGGATTTTGGCAGGTGAAGGCAGCAGGAGACTTGCCATCTCCACAGCAGGGGAACAGCTGGCAGTGCTGAACCCCACTAACACTTGAACGAATGTGTTTGGCTCTGTGGAGACGACACTTCTGAACACCAACTGACGCTGTTGGAGCCCAGGATTAGGCGAGGAGCAGGCTGGGGCCTACTGGATTTTGGCAGGTGAAGGCAGCAGGAGACTTGCCATCTCCACAGCAGGGGAACAGCTGGCAGTGCTGAACCCCACTAACACTTGAACGAATGTGTTTGGTTCTGTGGAGACGACACTTCTGAACACCAACTGACGCTGTTGGAGCCCAGGATTAGGCGAGGAGCAGGCTGGGGCCTACTGGATTTTGGCAGGTGAATGCAGCAGGAGACTTGCCATCTCCACAGCAGGGGAACAGCTGGCAGTGCTGAACCCCACTAACACTTGAACGAATGTGTTTGGCTCTGTGGAGACGACACTTCTGAACACCAACTGACGCTGTTGGAGCCCAGGATTAGGCGAGGAGCAGGCTGGGGCCTACTGGATTTGGGCAGGTGAAGGCAGCAGGAGACTTGCCATCTCCACAGCAGGGGAACAGCTGGCAGTGCTGAACCCCACTAACACTTGAACGAATGTGTTTGGCTCTGTGGAGACGACACTTCTGAACACCAACTGACGCTGTTGGTGCCCAGGATTACGCATGCCGCATGCAGAGGCCAATGGGCAGCGGTTTTTATGGAGGTTGTGGACTACTACTGATTCTAACCATGCTCCACTTAGGCCTCTGGCTCCACTGTCTCTACTATTTACCCTGGCCTCCAACCCCGCCAGCTACATCTCTGAAGTGGCGTCAGCACAATCTACACTTGTTCCTGTGTTACTGGTGCTCAGTCCCATCAGTTGATCCCCTGATGTTTGTCCGGCAAGTTCGCCAGCTCTGTCCTCATTCCCACTACTGGTTATGGGAATGTGGACAGAGCAGGAGACCTTGCCGGACACACATCAGGGGATAAACTGATGGGACTGAGCCACAGGAACACAGGAACAAGTGTAGATTGTGCTGACGCCACTTCAGAGATGTAGATGGCGGGGTTGGAGGTCAGGGGAAATAGTAGAGACAGTGGAGCCAGAGACCTAAGTTGGGCACGGTTAAAAATCAGTAGTGGTTTGAATGTTGATGGAGCTGGTGACTCTGCCGTCCACACAGCAGGGGATCAGCTGGCATTACTGAACCCCAGTAACACAGGAGCTAGTGTGTTTCTCTGTGCAGACGACACATCTGAGCGACAACTGGCTGTGTTGAAGCACAGGGATTATAGTTCAGGTGGTAGAAAAATGAACACACCAGCAGACCTGGATACAGTTGCCAACCACTAATTTAGTCTGTAAGAGGAATGGCAAAGTCTTTGGAGATCCAGGCCTTGTTCATTTTCAGAAAAGTCAGCCGGTCAACATTATCGGAAGATAGTCGCGTGCGACGGTCTGTTAGTACACCACCTGCGGCACTAAAGACACGTTCCGATAATACACTGGCAGCAGGGCAAGCCAGCACCTCCAATGCATACTGGCTAAGCTCTGGCCATGTATCCAGCTTAGAGACCCAAAACTTGAAGGGGGAAGAGCCATCTGGGAGTACAGCGACAGGGCAAGACATGTAGTCTGACACCATCTGACGGAAGCGTTGCCTCCTGCTGACTCGAGGCGTCGCTGATGGTGTAGACAATTGTGGTGGACACACAAAACTTTGCCACATTTGGGCCATAGTGGTCTTGCCTTGTGCTGCGGCACTGCCTCTGCTCCCTCTTTGTGCAGAGTTTCCTCCACTGCCTCGACGCACAGAGCTGCTTTGTAAAGCACTTGCAACAATGCTGTCGGGTGGAATGGAAAACATTATGGACTGCACCAGTGACTCTTCGTACTCCCGCATTTTACGCTCCCGGTTCAACGTTGGTATGAGCCTTTGTACGCTGTCCCGGTAGCGAGGATCTAGGAGGGTGTACACCCAATAATCAGCCGAGACGAGAATGTGGGCGATGCGGCGGTCGTTTCTCAGGCACTGCAGCATGAAATCAACCATGTGCTGCAGACTCCCAACTGCCAAAGAACCGCTGTCCCCTGTTTGAGGCGTGACCTCGACCTGCTCTGCATCACCCCACCCTCGCTGTACATACTGAGTAGAGGTTTGTGTACCTCCCTCCTCTGGAGAGATGTCTTCCTCCTCCATCGACTCCTCCTCATCCTCCTCACAAAGTGTCCCCTGCCTAGGCCTTTGTGAGGAAACACGTAGCGCAGACTGTCCAGAAGCAGATGGCATTTGGGACTCCTCATCCTCCACCTCTTCTGAAACCTCATCCCTTAGTGCTTGCAGTGTTTGTTGAAGCAGGCAGATAAGGGGGACAGTCATGCTGACTAGTGCATCATCTGCACTCGCCATCCGCGTGGATTCATCGAAGGCACGCAAAACGAGGCAGATGTCCTTCATAGAGGCCCACTCAATGGTGCTGAAGTGTGAACGGCGCACAGTGCGACTTGTTTGCGCCTGATGCAGCTGGTACTCCATGACTGCTGCCTGCTGCTCACACAACCGCTCCAACATATGTAACGTTGAATTCCACCGGGTGGGTAGGTCACATATGATGCGATGTTCTGGAAGGCCAAATCGTCGCTGCAGAGCAGCGAGGCGCGATCTTGCCGTGCTGGAACGTCGCAAGTGAGCGCACTCTATGCGGACCTTGTGCAACAGTGCATCAAGATCCGGATAGTCCCTCAGAAAGCTCTGCACGACCAAGTTAAGAACATGTGCCAGACATGGGATGTGTGTGAGGTTGCCTAGGCCAAGAGCTGCCACCAGATTTCGGCCATTGTCACACACTACCAAGCCCGGCTGGAGATTCGCTGGCCCAAACCACACATCGCTCTCCAGCTTGATAGCATTCCAGAGCTCCTGCGCTGTGTGGCTTCGATTCCCCAAAGAAAT
This sequence comes from Dendrobates tinctorius, assembly GCF_039654945.1. Lineage (NCBI taxonomy): Eukaryota > Metazoa > Chordata > Amphibia > Anura > Dendrobatidae > Dendrobates > Dendrobates tinctorius. Next base: position 14,453,963 of record NW_027361763.1, read on the forward strand.
TAATTTGAGTACAGCCTGTTGACGTTTGGCCACGGCTGTGCTCATATCGGTCGTAACAGGCTCCTGCTCTGCTGTTTCTGAGGAACTTGAGTAGGAGGAGGAGTCTATGTGTACAGACTGGAGTCCTGCAATCCGTGGCGTTGGAAGAACACGTACAGCGCCACTCTCCAGATCCGTACCCGGCTCCACAACATTGACCCAGTGGGCAGTGAGGGAAAGGTATCGTCCCTGTCCATGGTTACTGGTCCACGCATCGGTGGTCAGGTGGACCTTGCTACTAACGGCGTTTAGTAGCGCATGTTTTATTTTGCCCTCAACATGTTTCTGCAGGGCAGGGACGGCTCGCCTGCTGAAATAAAAGCGGCTGGGCACGTTGTATTGGGGGACTGCCAATGCCATTAAGTCCCGGAAGGTGTCAGTGTCCACCAGCCTGAATGACAGCATTTCAACTGCCAGAAGTTTGGCAATGCCAGCATTCAGAGACTGTGCTCGGGGATGGTTTGCCGAGTAAGGGCGCCTTTTATCCCATGCCTGTGCTACCGATGGCTGTGATGGATGGGAACGTGCTGTTATGGGTGGAATCTGACAGGGTCTCCGGACAACAGTGGCAGAGGTTCTTCCTTGGCGATCCTGTGAGGAAGCCGAACCAGCAGTGTGTGAGCTGGAGGAAGAGGGCCCAACACGAACTGAAGAGGTGGTAGGTGGTGCTGTACGTTGGCCTACGTCTTGAGGGTGTCTCTGCAACTCCAACTCGTGCTTGGTGCGCACATGTTTCCACATATTTGTGGTATTGAGGTTGCTGACATTTCTCCCTCTTTTGACTCTCTGATGACACAGCTTGCATTTGACAAAGCAAATGTCATCTGCAACTGTGTCAAAAAAGGACCACGCACTGCAACTCTTGTGAGCGCCCGGTTTGCCTTTGGAAGGAGGAATGCTCCTAACGGGTGCCGAAGTGGAGGGTACAGGCAACCAAGTCTTCCCCCTCCCTCTGCCTCCTGTTTTGGCCGGTAGGGGAATCTCTTCCTCCGAGCTGCTCCCACCACCTTCCTGTTGCTCACGCCATGATGGGTCAAGGACCTCATCATCTTCCCTCCCCTCTTCAAACAGCTGCTTCTCCGGGGTTGTCTCGCCAGCACCGTACGCACCAGAAAGTGGCAACTGAGTCTCGTCATCATCTGATGCGTACTGAGGTGTGCTGACCATAGGCACTGGCCCACTCGCCTCTTCAGATTCAGAGGGACAAAGAAGTTGCGCATCACTGCATACTCCCTCTTCTTCACATTCAGGAATGCTGCTTGGCTGGCCCCCTCTTTCCAAGCCAACAGATTCCGAGAACAGAAGTAGAGATTGTGATGGCTCCTGTCCATGTCTCTCTGACTGCCTGGGCACTTTGGCAGGTGGTGAAGAGACAGATGGTTGCTCTTCGGTGCTCTGACCCTGAGAGGATGCGGAAGTAATTGAAGTCGATGCGTTAGCTGCCATCCATCCGACAACGGCTTCAATTTGTTCCTCCCGCAGCAGTGGGGTACGTTGAGGTCCTACAAAGCTGCGCATAAAGGACTGTTGCCTGCTAAAACTGGGGGATGCTGATCCACTGGTGCCCGCAGCAGGCCCAGAATCCCCACGTCCTCTACCTGTAGAATCCCCACGTCCTCTCCCTGCAGAATCCCCACGTCCTCTCCCTGCTGAAACTCCACGCCCACGCCCACGCCCCCGCGCCTTACTCCCTGCCTTCTTCATCTTGCAAGACTGCTTAAGATAGGCAAAAAAGGACAAAGGGGGGCCTTAGTGTGCTTATTCCTGAACAGCTGGTTACAGGTACAAGAAACACTAATTTTATGAAGTGTGTGTGTGTGGACTAGACTTTAATAGGAGCTGATGTGGCCTACACAAGTTCAAAATGTAGTGTTTGGTGAACTTTTTATGTGGTTTCTTTGTTTGAAACAAACTCAAAGTATGAGAACAAAGAATTGAAACTGATAGTATCACCAACTTTTTGGAGCTATTACAATGCAGGCAGGTAACCTACAATGCAAAAGATGAGGCTCCAAAAAAATTGGGTAATACTAATCTGGCTGCGCCGGCAGGGCACAAGCCAGAAAAAAAGGCTCCTCTATCTACTCCTATATAGTGTTTGCAACCAACCAATGTTGATGGATACGGATGGATGCACACTAATAGGAGAAGAAAAAATGAGCTGCACTCAGAGACAAATATGTGTGAGGCAGTGACGCACGTTGAGCGTCCTACAACCAGACGTAGCTGCAGGACACTCTACTCAGCGTGAGCTGCACTCACACACAGTCAGAGACCTCTCAGACAGCCGTCAACAGTGCAGCTAAGTGGGCACTGGCACTGACAGGCTGCAGAAAGGCTCCGCTGTGTACTCCTATATAGTGTTTGCAACCACCGTAGATGGAGACGGATGGATGCACACTAATAGAAGAAAAAATGAGCTGCACTCAAATAAAAATATGTGTGAGGCAGTGACGCACGCTGAGCGTCCTACAGCCAGACGTAGCTGCAGGACACACTACTCAGCATGAGCTGCACTCACACACAGTCAGAGACCTCTCAGACAGCCGTGAACAGTGCAGCAAAGTGGACACTAGCACTGAAAGGCTGCAGAAAGGCTCCGCTGTCTACTACTAGTGTTTGCAACCAACGTATATGGATACGGATGGAAGCACACTAGATTGAAATTATTTAAAAAATGCAGCTCAAAAAATAAAAGATGTATGAGGCAGCAGTGATCACACTGGGTGGCCTACAGCCTGACGTGGCTGCAGGACCCACTCCACAGCGTGAGCTGCACTCACACAGCCCTTGCAGACAGCTGTGAAAACAGCGCTGCTAGGGAAAAGCAAGCTACAGTGGTGGTTTATGTAGCCTGGATAAAGCACAATATTGTTTTTAGAATCGCTATTTCTAACTGTCCCTCACAGTCTTCTACAGCAGCCTGTCCCTAACTGAATTCACAGCAGAGTGACCAGAAATGGCGGCTGCGGTGGCTTTTATAGTGCATCATGACATCATTTCGGCAGCCAATCACAGCCATGCCAATAGTTAACATGCCTACATGCCTAACAGGATGTGCCCACACTTCGGAGGATTCCCATTGGCTTAATCAAAGCAAGCAGGCTCATAGCATGATGGGAACTTCCTATTCCGATTCCGATCCCGGAATCCGATATGAAAAAAGTATCGGAATTAAGTATCGGAATTCCGATACCGCTGATATCGGCCGATACCCGATACTTGCGGTATCGGAATGCTCAACACTAATTACCAATCTACATGTATGAATACCTGTCTATGTTCATCAGCTCATGAAATACATTTACATTTGACCAGCTTGCTTTTTCTGAAATCGCCTGTACCCCCGACGACCAATGTGCGAAAATTTTGCACGGGCCAAGCTGGCATTTTTAAATTTTTTTTTCACTTTGTCTTATTTCACTTTATCTTTAGTTTACATTGCTTATGTACAGTATACATACAGGATATATGATATTGTATACTATATGCTATATATATACGATACAATATATATGTAAACTTCTGGTTTCAACTGTATATATACAGTATATATAATATACTGCAACACTTCAGTATTGCGGTATAAAGGGAAAATCATATCTTCCTCTGCTAAGGCTTCATAGTAGTACCAAAAATGGCAATGTCTGGGGTCATTGGGGTCCATGACTCCCATGGTAATCCAATCATTACCCCATCAGGAAAGAGCCACTTACATTTACCTAAGAGTCAGTGATAAGCGGTCATAGAGGAGCGCTTAGGAAGCAACCCAGGGGCAGACAAAAATGTCAGGTCTCCACCGCAGCTCCTGCCGAAAACCTCCAATGGAGGATAGGAGCAATGAGAAAATGGAAACGGTCTTAGGAGCGCAGGAAAGAGACTCAGATAGGAGGTGGGGTTAAACCACAACGCGTTTAGACGGAGGAAAACTTCCACCTGATGAAGACGGATCCTCCGTCGAAACGCGTTGTGGTTTAACCCCACCTCCTGTCTGAGTCTCTTTCCTGCGCTCCTAAGACCGTTTCCATTTTCTCATCACTTACATTTACCTGTCAGAATTTAACAGCAGCATATATCTGGTCACACAGCAGCGTTCAGAGCTAGGTCTGAGAAGCAGATGCCGGCTATATGAGACAGCCGGCACCTGCCCTCTTCTCCATACACCAATATGCACACTCCATGATGTAATAATATGTCATGGCCCATGGGGCAGAAAAATGTTAATGATGGCTCACACCATATGTAAATTTCTATATTACAGGCAAGGAGATGGAGACAGTGTACCAAAAGGCTGACCGTACCTAAAACCCACCCAATCTAATTTGATTGATGTTCCTGAGGATATGCTAAGTCATTTATGCCCTTTCCTTAGAGATGACAAGCCAGACATGACAGGATAATTGTTTGGCCAACTTAACTTCTTTAAGTTATCCCGCTACGGCAGGGGTGGGGAACCTCAGGCCCCAGGGCCATTTACGGCCCTCGATGACCTTTAATCAGGCCTCCGAACAGATTCTCAGGGACCGCATTATTGGGCAGGGAGCTGTATTTTGATTGCCACAATCTTATTAATTTCTTCTTGTTCTGTTAGCACACACATGCAGTGTTCACTACTGAACATTGAAGGGCATGCAATGAAAGATTAAGTCATGAAACCAGTGCCAGAGTCAGGATGTAGTTTGTGGGCAGAGTTTGTATGGCCCCCGAAGGATGGTATAAACATCCAAACGGCCCTAGGCAGAAAAAAGATTCCACACCCCTGTGCTACGGGAAATATAAAGCCTGCTTGAAAAGAACTAGAGGAGAGGTAGACAGTGGTGGTGGTCTGAGGGCAAGCAATCCATGATCATTTCTAGTCCATGATGATTCCCAAAGGATCTTCCCAAGTCGGCCTAGCCCATAGCTTGCTCCTGATCACAGTAGAAACATTTCCAGAAGAAGCAAAATGCATAAAGAAGTACAGGGAATAAAAAAATACAAGAAAAAGTGGCAAAAACTGATATAAAGAAAAGTAATTACAATGTATACCATATTCTGCTAAATTGAAATCTTCACAGAGTTTAGAAAGCAATTACTTGTTTCTTCGCAGGGGTATTGAGTCACACAGCTTCTTGATTTCGCTCGCAGACTGCCGATGTTTCCTCCGGAATATTTCCCTCTGAACGACGATTCGTCAATACTTAGCTGTAAAATGTAAATTGGTTATACAAAGTGTAATAATAAAAAAAAGTCCAATATGGGTGGAAGTCGGGTCTGGAAAATCCAGGGAATAGATTTAATTAAAATCAATTTATTCTGTTCTTTTTTTTTTGCCACTTGTACTTATCATAAAATGAAGTGAACATTATAAACAAAGCTGAAACCTGTTAATGACCGCCAACGCAAATTTTTTAGGTACTTAGAAATAAGTGTATAGCGCTCCCCGATGGGACAAAATGCCACGGATGTCCGAGGTATCCTGTAACTGATATTGTGCTGCATCAAACACAATAGATGTTAATACTCCCCATAGATGCAGCTGTCAATAGCAACCGCGGCATCTGGATGGTTAACAAAAGGAAGGCGCTCCTACTGTAACCCCATCGGTTCCCCTTGATCTGCGATCCAGTGTTGATATCCATCCGATAGCAATCTGAGGCCAAGTATAGCTATATTTTAGAGAAAAAAAATGTAATTTTTCATTTTTTTTATTCCAAATTCTGTAAATTCCTGTGAATATATCTGAAATTTTATACAAAAAAAATTGTGGAAAAATTTGCAATTTTCAAACTTTGGATTTTTATAGCTTAACACGTACATGTGGTATCTATCAAACGTTAAAGGGACGCTTAAAAAAATGGCAGCAACAGTAAACAAAATATATTGGCATTTACAATAGATTATTTTTGCTGCCTAAAAAACAGTATTAGACGGAGAAATTCTGCATATTTTTGCCCAATTTTGGGTGCGTTTTTCAAGCATTTTTTCCAGTCGTTTGAGTGAAAATTGCTGCAAAAATTCTGAAAAAATTGAAGCGCTGCAGATTTTTTTAAAAAAAATTGCTTGGAAGGTTCAAATCTGCAAGAAAAAATAAAGCAGAATGTTCATGAGATTTCATCATATCATACTGTAGAGAACAAGGCATGAACTCAACATGCGAACAAGCCTTTCGCGATCGACTCGTATGGATTTCTACAAGATTTTGTTTCGGGAATCGATTATTATTTTGACCAACAGTGGGGCCAAGACTGTCTCATGTTTACTTTCAGCAGTCACTTCGAGATTTAGTCTTCCGTGTCTGGATTGGGTTCTCTAAGGAGGGATAGTGATGTCACTTGGTTGGTGTATTGTTGAGCTTGTGTGGATGAATGCTTTCAAAATGGAAATAAAGTGTAAAGAATTAACAAAAAATTGTAAAATGAAGAAAAATATATCGACATCTATTAGATACTCCGATTTAAAAAAAATCTAAGGCGTCAAATCATTAAAACTGGCCAGACTTAATGAGGAGTATGCAAGAATAAGATGCATCGAATTTATCGTGTGCATGCCGCTTACCGAATGTGCCCCACTTCATCAATGGTGAGCTCCTCCGTGCTCTTCACCAGGACTGTCACTGCAGTTAGGGACTAGAGTAACATTTTTGATGTAAGAAATGGTGCCGCCATAGATGAATTTAATGATTGGGCGAGGCTCCTTTCAAGCGCTGCCCATTGTTGTGAAGCTACACCAAAAGCTGTAAAATTTTGGAGTTCTAGAGCTGTGCAGAAATCCTATAATTTGTTTTACACCATTTTTCTGATGTGAATGCTTTGATGAATTAGGGCCAAAGTATTTTTACAATACTATGCATTACTCGGACATCTTTGTCGTATTCTTCTCTACAGTACAGTGCATATAGTGGCAGATACAAAATAGAAATTAGAAAAAAAAACAATTTGACATAACTTTGCGGATGAGCTCTTTTCTAAATATTGAGCCATGTAAGACAGTGACATGTAAAAGCATGAACAGGTATAGTAATGTAATGCATTAGCCTGCAGATGGCTCTAACTATTATTTCAGCCCATTTTCAGAGGTGTTAAGTGGGTTCAGGAACTCAGTTCCCATTTGATATTCAGTAGTTATTGTTGGGAAATAGTGGAAGGAGCAAGAACTATTGTGGGAAGACTAGAATCGATTAATGATGTTGTGTGTGTATGTGTAAGGCGGCCAGGGTGGTATTCGCAACAATCTTAGTCCGCGGATCCATCCTGAGTGTGATTCTGTTGCGCTGGTGCCCGACTGCACTATTCTCCAGCCTGGGGCCCCTTACTGCCATCCACAGCTTGATCCCTACGGCCTGTAACTGGCTGCCCGGGCTTCTTACTCTAATCAGGAAGTATCCTGACTATACTTCCCTGCTCTGTGCTGTTCCTCCCATTTAGTTAACCCCTGTGCTGCCTATCTTCTACGCTGTTCTCGATCTCTAATGTGCCCCCGCTCTATTCTCCCCCTCTATGGTCCTATACTATCTAAGATCCTATACTAGCCCTCATCCTATAACAGTACATGACATCAGAATGTATAAACATTATATTACATATCACATTAATAACAATGAGGTGCCCTATGTAACCGTGCAAACAGCATCCAGGAGAGAGAAGGCACGTGAGGGTCCCCGCCACCTCCTTACATATGGAGAAGAGAGAAGACTACATTCAGGTAGCAACTTCTGAAGTAACAAAATATCAGGTGGCACAAGAGTGCCTTTATAGCAGGTAAAATGGGCACAGCAAGTGTTATCTATGCTAGATAAGAAAGTTCAAGTGTAGCCAGACCTGAGGGTCAAGCAAAGATTGGTCAGGCTGTGACACCTTATCTTCTAAGAGTTGCAGTTCGGAAGTTGCAGTGGCCCACCCGGATGAAGGGGCACATATGAATCAGAATCTTAGAGTAGTTGTGAGGGGCTGTAGTGACCCACCTGCTGCCCTCACAAGAAGGGAAGATAGAGGCCCCTAATGTATCCTGCTTTTCCAGTGCAACAAGTATGAAGAGAAATGTTCCACCACATGTGACCATCAAGCCTTTACCTCTGAATTGTGCAGCAGACGTTTTCCTTAAGTGCTATTCCTACTACCGTATTTACATATGTTTTACCAGTTCCTTTAGTAAGGAAAGGTTTATTTTACTACTCCGGTCTCTCTCTTTCATCTCTATTTCGTCAGGTCCTGGCCTGCCATGTCAAGCGGCAGCATGCGGTCTGAAGTTGAATCTACAAGAGGTAACAACCCGCACACAATGCCAGGTACCCTTTTCTGTAGTGTTTGAGGACGTGGAAACGACCCTCGGCCAGGGAGCCCAGGATCGCTATCTGTAGACGGATGAAAGACAGAATACATTTCAGCCTACATCGCATTATATGTCTAGAATGTAGCTACACAGTAGGAAACGTTCCCACTGGCAAAATGTCTGCATAGAATATTAAAACAATATCCATGAATGTGTGGAATGAGGCTACAATCTTTCATGGTCCATTTTACAATTTTAGGACTTCCAAACTGTGCTGCCACGTTCTAGCTTTAGTGTTTGGTGCTGCACAGCAGGTCAGGCAGATGTGAGCCATTTCTAAAGCATCGGACCTTCCTAATAAAAATGTTACTGTAGAATACCCTTTTTCAGGGCATTCTCTATTAACTTGCCGTATCATTATTGCTAGGCTCGATTCGCATTTATAGAGTGTTCTACGCAGAGCACAGCTCCAGACTTTCCTTCAAAATCTGGAGAACAGCAATCAGGTGACACCCCTGAAGTCACTTTTCACTTCCTTTTGACCGTGATTCCACCTGCCTCTTTTATACTTGATTGCTCAGTGGGGATTCAGTTAAAATCCAGTTTTTGGGGGAATTTATACGGAAACACAAATGCAAATGCTCAGCACACAGCAATATATAAAAGTGACTAGGAATTATAAGGATCCATTGCTGACCATCAGCAAGAAGCCTCAGTGGTTAGGACTGCTAATTGCAGCGCTGGTCCTGGGTCCAAATTGCATCAAGGACGACATCTGTAGGGGTTGGTATATTTTCCCCATGTTTGTGTGGGTTTCCTCCGGGTACTCCGGTTTCCTCCCACAAACCAAAGACATGATGATAAGGAATGTAGATTGTGAACCCCAATTGGGACAGTGACTATGGTGTCTATAAAGCGCTGTGCAATTAATGGCACAACGTAAGCAAGTAAAAAAACAGGTGCGTAACTGAGCCCCCCGATGATCACATGTAATCTAATACATAAAGCTCAATGTGTGTATGATGTATGCATCTAATATATAAAGCTCAATGTCGGTGTGTGTGTATGTGTGTGTGTGTTTGTGTGTGTGTGTCCGGGATTGGCATCCGCACCGTCGCAGCTACAGCCACAAAATTTGGCACAGTCAGAAGTCTGGACCCCGAGAGCGTCATAGGCTATGTTGTGAGGTGAAATTTTAAACCAGCGCGTTCCAGTTCACCAAAAATTTTTACCCCTATCTACATAATGGGTAAAAGTGTATGTATGTATTGGCATTTGCACCGTCGTAGTGTAGTGGTGGGGGGCTGACGGCTGAGGGTGGCGATTAAGGGGGTGCTGAGGAGATTCTGATGATAGTGCGGATAAACGGGGAAGGTGTGCTGTGATGCTGATCCCACAGAACTGGGGGGTGACCCACCTCTCGGCGTCGACAGGCACGAGACAGAGACAAGAGTTATATTCAACAGGCTCCGCTTTTATTGGCCGCTCTTCTGATGACCAGAACACTTCTTGACAAGAATGTTACACAGTTCCTTTGTTCACAGGGCTGAGTACCTTCATTTATTGATTGTCACCGTCGTGGTGCCCTTCGCGGCTCTTTCCACCGTGGCTGTCCTAGGACAATCCACCACGGCGTTTCAACCTTTGAAGTACACCGAACACCTGGTACTCACAGGCTGTCTCTGTCTGCGACCGCTGTCTTTTAGGGTCACCCCCCATGACCGTCTCCACTGTCAGTTAGACTCGGTAGGGGTATTCCACTTTCCTTCCTACAGCAGGTTCTCCTCTCTAGTGAGCTCCCTGGGCTGACTGAAGCTTCTAGAAGCTTACCTCAGGATTTATACTGTCAGCCCAGGTAGCCCCACGCACTGTCACCTGACAGGCACCTCTGACTAATGAGAGTGACCTTGACCTCTGGCAGTTATGTAACTCTCTCTTGACAGTTACATAACCACCCTTTGCAAGCTCCTCACTGCCCTCTAATGGTCACTCTCATTATGACACCCTTTTTCATCGATCTGAGTGTCCCTGTCAGGTCAACCTCCCACAGTAGCTACAGCCATAAAATTTGACACAGTCACACGTCTAGACCCTGAGAGCGTCATAGGCTATGTTGTGAGGCAGAATTTTAACCCCGCGCATTCCAATTCACCAAACAATTTTGCCCTTATCTACATAATGGGGAAAAAGTGAAAGGAAAAGTGTTGGAGGCAAATTGACAGCTGCCAGATGTGAACTGGGTCGCCCTCCCAGGGCTGTGGGGTACTCGGTACTGGGCCAGTGTCAGGGGAATATGTCACAGCAGCAGTGACCCGGTCCGTGGCCCTGGGCGCCCAATATCAATGGAGGTGGTGTTAAAGGTGTTAGAGTTTATTGGTATAGTTCGTGACGCCACCCGTTGTATTTGGCAAGTGAGGTGTTAGCCAACGCTGCGTACAGATCCTCTGGGACTGATGGTGTGGTGCAGCAGAGATGGTATAGCTCCCCACAGGTGGAGCTGTAGTCCCAGGGCAGTGTAGGTGCAATGGATGAGGAGAGGCACAGGATGGTGTAGATGTTGTTACCCAGGTATAGCGATGCGGGAATAACTGGAGGACACCCGAATATGCGGTTCCAAAGCTTTACTCACTGTTTCAGTTCCCACCACTGCCTGCCTCTGTACTGTGTTCTCCAGGTCAGGGCTCCAGCTAACCTCCAGGCAGGATAGGATTCTCCCTTCCACACTCCGCCAACATGTACCTTCACTGAACGACACCTCAAATGCGCCTTTAGGTGTGAAGCACTCCAGTACTTAGTTACCCTGGAATGCCTCTCTCTAGGTGTTCCTAGTCTCTACTTGTATGACAGACAGCTGTAGCCTGCTTCGGGGACTCCTCTCCTGAGTCCCGGCTCTCTATCCGTTTCGCTGTTGTGTCCCAAGTCTATGGTGGGAGTAAGGCGTTAGCGGTTCACTACTCCTCCGGTGTCTGTTGCCGGATATAAAGATCCAATCAACCTCGGGGACCGGGCCCCGGCCTTTGCGCTGAGAACCTATAGGCAGGGTTCCTATTCAACCCACTCCTCCTCTCTGTTCTCCTTCGTTCCGATCTGTTCTATCTCTCTCTTATGGAATCTGTAGTCTTCAGTCTATGTCTCTTTCTCCTTCTCTTCCTTCCCTGAGAAGCTTGTTCCACTAAGACCAGTCCTCAGCCTCTCCTGTCTGACTGCCTTCCTCCGCCTTGAGCTCCTCTCAGGCTGACCTCCTGTCAACCTGCTCTCTTCTCTGGGTCTCTCTCCAGACTGACCCCTTCTGGGTCTCTCCCAGACTCCTCTCTGGGTCTCTCCCAGACTGACTTGAAATCCTACACTTTCCCTCTCTTTTATATCATCTACCTCCACCCACCTCCCAGCACATCTCGTGTTACGAAGCAGGGTTCCACGAGGGGTGCTCTGCTAACCCCCAGCATGAAGCTGTTAGGTGGCCCCACTGAACTATCCTGTGTGTGGAATGCAGGTGTGGACCGTGGTCAGGAGTTCTCACCTTACCTGGATGGTGGGGCACTACACCTTAGGAGAAGGTGCAGTACCTCTGTGGCGACTGAAGCCTCAGTGGCGCCACATGAACAAAGGGGACTTAAAGAATGAGAGCGATGGCGCCGAAGAGTATATACTGTATAGTTGCTAAGGTGAGGCCCTGACATGGGATACTCACCACACACGGGGATATGAACACACACACAAAATGCGCCACACACTACCACATGCTTCAACACATATACCACCCTCAGCACACATTTCACCACACATGCACCAACCTTGCCACATAAAAGTCGAAACACAAAAGCCGCCACTCAAAACTCACCACGCTGTCCCAGAGCTGTTTAAAAGATGAAAAATGAGCTGTGATTGGTTGCTATCAGCAACAGTTTTCTTTGTAGACAGTTGTGGTAACTGAGGCCTATTATTCTTATCATTTCTATGATGTTAGCGTCCTTCTGTAAAGCTGGAAATAACACAATTTATTACCGTGCCAACACAGACCACCCTCTGACACAGACTGCAGGGGGAGCCCAGTATCACACAGGATAGGATTAGATACACGGCTCAGCAGTCAGTATCACACAGGATAGGATTAGATACACAGCTCAGTAGTCAGTATCACACAGGAGAGGATACTTGGGTAATCGTTTAGTTAATTTGTGTTGCAAATCTGTAGTGTTGAATATATGATGTGAAATGGTTTTATGTGCAATATAATCATTATAATTTGTTATAACTAACCACAGTTGGTTACTATGCCCAGGCAACGCTTTTCTCCTTCACTGGACATGCACATTCTCTTTGGTGTCTTCTCGGTGGGCCTTGACCATGAATCTGATGATACTACACACTCTATCATTGAGATGAATGACATGACGTCTTGAGGTCACGACATGCATTGCCAGTGGCCAAATCAGAACCTCTGGAGATGCATGTCGGTAATGATGTGTACTGCAGCAGCTCATTGTGCACTGATTTCAGAGGCTTGCTTGAATGGGAAGTCCCAGTCGAGAGTGGAGAAGGCCTAAGAAGATGTGGGTAACCGGGAAGGATGAAACGAAGAGCAAAAAGTACCAGATGGTGGGCGGTGGGGATGTAGTTCAAGGTGAGCAGTGAGCTGAGCATTAATATTGTTTTAAACCTTTTGATGACCCTTTATGGTTCAGAACAGCAAATTCATGTGGAGCGAATTGTAAAAAATCTCGTAAAAATTGTAAAAAATTAAAAAGAGATTTCTATTTCACTCATCTGTAATCAACCATATCATTCAAGGTCTAGTCACAATGTTTCATACAACGTCGTGCATTGCACCATGAGGTCATAGGACAAAGTAAGTGGAAGAGGCTCCTAGGGTGCCAGACTGAGGATGCCGGCTGGGACAGTGAAGGCTGCCATAGAGGACTAGACTGGATTTCAGACCAGGACAACATGAACTTTTACTTAACCTTACTTCCAATAAAATCCACACATCCACTTTTTAGTTTAGGGTTATCATGGTCCCTTCACCCCTCCATTGGTGGTCAGAACAGGCACTGAACAATTCTCACTATTGATCGGCTTCTCAAGGCGTACATGTTAGCCTTTAGCCTTATACCGACTGACATATGCAAAACTTAGAGCAAATCAGAGAATTCTACCTGAGTGAAGGTTGTCCAATAATATAATCTTACCTTGCTGATTTAATATAAGTGAAATATACACACTTCCCAGTAATCCCCCTCCATCACATTCAGAGACTGAATTTTATGGCTCCGTGGTGATAGCAGGTTATGTGTTTCATTTGACAGAAAGTATTTGGAAATTTAATTGCTTTTCTTACGTTTGGTGATCGTTGCCGGCGGAATGTTGTAATTTTCTCACTGAACTGTAGCTGAGGTTCATTGCTTTTACCTGCACCTGTAATATTTTGTCTCATTTTGTTAAAATGGATGGTGCTTATAATTGTAAAGTGCTCCGAACGCCTCCATTTTACCATCATGTATCAAGAACGACGTATTACAGAGCTACAGAAACCGGGTGAAAAATATTAACAAGGTAAATTATCTGTAAGGAATGCTGGACAAGACACAGAATCCATGAAAGGAAGTTTTTCTACACATCAAGTTTAACCCCTCTCCTGCATTCAGACATAAATAAACTTCTGGGCAAGAGTCCGCAGTTCTGGTGGTGTCTTAAGAGTTGAGTCCCTCCAACAGGTGGTAGATGCTGGCTTTACTACACAACCGGCATCTGTATCTAGCAGCCTTGTCTGAAGAGAAACGATAGGTGGGTCCAAATGGAGACCCGAAAGAATGGTCCAGGATGCAAGGTAGACGTAGACTTGATGCGGTTTTATTGTCTATGCGTTTCAAAGTCTTCAGACTTCTTCATCAAGATATAACCTCATACAAAGGCAGTGGTGTCCGGAGCTGCTGTTGACCATTTAAAGGGAATCTGTCATCCATTTTTAGTGATATCATGTAAAGATATTACCCAATTGTGCGTCCCATAAGAATTCTATTAGTGTTTTTGATTCCCCCCGACCCCGCAACTTTGATGCATAAATACCTTTTTTAACCTTGGTGGAGATGTATGTAAATCGCCGCTGCCTGGTCCGATGGGCGGGGCTTATTCGTCTCCCACCTCGGCTTGCTGAGCGTAATCTTCATCTGTGAATATCACAGATATTGTTGTTTTCCGGGCTTGCACATTGACAAGGCCTCCAGCGCCTGCGCCACATGCAGGACACACTTCTGGGGCATAGACCGCGCTGAAAAATACCGGCGCATGCGCAGTACCGATTATATGCTTCACCCACAGTTGGTCAAAGCATACTACGCAGGCGCCGGAGGCCTTTTCTATGTGCAAGCGTGGAAAACAACGTTATCTGTGATATTCACAGATGAAGATTACGCTGCAATTTTTTTTGCAATTGCCATAGGTGGAACTTACAGAAGACCAAGATTTTTACTACATACAGTAATACTTTGGTATTGCAGTATACTGTATAGTACAAATAGTCAAACAACTGCAGTCCCCAAAAGGGACTAAAAAAATGTAAAAGTAATCTTTAAAAAATGTAAATAATATCTAAAAATTCTAATAATTTCTGGGGCGACTGAGGATTGATCTTATTAGTGAGAAAGGGGCAATATTCATGGACCTTCCCAGCCTATTAATATCAGCTCCCAGCTGTCTGCTTTGCTTTAGCTGGGTATTAAAAATATGGGGACTCCACATCATTTTTTTAGCGTCCCCCCAATTTTAATAACCACTGAAAGCAAAGATGACAGCTGGGGCAAATATTAATAGGTTGGGAAAGCCATGGATATTGGCCCCTTCCCAGAATAACAAAAAAAATTACTTGGCGTCCCCCTTATTTTTGAAAATCAGCCAAGGTAAAGCAGACAGCTGGTGGCTAATATTCTCAAACTGGGAAGGTCCATGGATATTTGGCCTTCAGGCTGAAAATTGCAGGCCGCAGTCCCACCAGAAAATGCGCATCCATTACATGTGCCAATTCTGATGCTTTGCCTGGCTTTTCCCACTTGCCCTGGTGCATTGGCAAGCAGGGTAATATCTTGGAGTTAATTTCAGCTGTGTAATGTCCACGGACATCAAGCCCAGAGGGTAGCAATGGAACGGCATTTATCAGACACCCCAATTTCTAACCTGGTAAGTGTCAGTGACATGCAGGAGGGTGAGAATTTCGGTGCCTGCTGCTGATCGTAAGTTACACTATTGAGCCTCATTCTCAGAGTGAGACTCCATAGGGTTACTTGTGGACAGGGGCAAGCAGTAGTATGAGAATTTCCATACCTGCCGCTGACCACGAGTGAACTATGAAGTCCTGTTCTGAGAGCTTTCTCACAACGAGACTCCATAGGATTTGATGGGCTTTGTAGGACATTACACTCTTGGATTGCCGTTAGAATTTCCTGGATTTATATTTAATTAATAAATGGGTAAAGGAGAGAGTATAGGGGAGTTTTTATTCAAAGAAAATATTTTTTTTCTGTATTTTATTAACTATTCAAATACCGGCTTAGTAATGGGGCTTGATGTTAATGAATGATACACAGCTGACATCAACACCAAAATATTACCCTCCAATGCACCAGAGCAAGCAAGAAGAGCAGGGCAAAAATCTAGAATTGGCACATCTAATGGATGCGCCTTTTTTGGGTTGACTGTGGGATTCTATTTTTAGGCTGGAGAAGACCAAATCTTTATGAACCTTACCAGCATGGGAAAAACAGCTAGCAGCTGTTTGCATTACCTGTGCTTGTTGTAAAAAATAGAGGGGATCCAATGTCTTTATTTTATTTATTTATTTTTACATCCTGTAATGGGGCCATAAGTGCCCAAACTGGAAAAGCTTGCTGATTGGCTATGCTGCTGTAAAGGTCGGCCAGGGCAGTAGTCGTGGCTGAGGTTGTTGGGCATTGAATACCATGGCCTCCCTTTACAGGAAAATGGTATTTTTATCTTGCATGGCACGGTCAGTACTCACTGTGCTTTCAACACCTTCCTTGCTGTGCTGGCAAGCTGCTACTCCTGGTTTCCACTGAATTGAGTCACAGTCCAGGATAACTCTTAAATTAATCATTTTATTCACTTCAGGACACAGCACATCCATGTAGTTTCCAGCATTTCCATCACAAGAAAAACGGCACAACACTTCATCTTTCCCTTCTCTGTTTCTTACGTCACTAAGTGTTTCAGCGGGACGGAGCATCTCAGATGAGCCCTCAGTGTCCTCCTTGTCAAGCGTTACCACGATGAAGCGCTCTCCTGTCCATTTCACCCCATACATCAGAGACTCAGCCCACGAAGTTATACGTCACATTATGGAGTGACCTGCATGTACACTTTTACGGTGACTGGTGTGCCTTCTCTACTTCCTTTCTTCTTCCTACATGGGAAACTGCTGTACTCTCTTCCTTCCAGTGTACCCTGGAAGGCTGGGCACATTCTTAAACGTTGCAGGGTTATAAGCCAGCTCGGGCATATAGCCCTTCTGAGCACTATGGGGTCTGACCCCTGACTGACTACAACAGGAAAACCTTTCTGGCTTATTCCCCCATGAACCCCTCCTACAATAAACTCCTATATGTCCTACAGTGTACCTAACATGTAATGGACTCAGTTCCCCCATCTAGTGACTACAATACAGACTGCACTATCTCTATCACATACATGTTACAACATATTATACATGGGTAAAACAGCAACAACAGTATAAATACATTATAGATATCTACACAGTATGAAGGATTGCAAACGGTTAAATCTCCAACCCCTTACACTGCAGCCTTTCAACAAGCTAAATTTACAATTTGAGTTTGCCCATCACTAAATACAAAAAATTTACATTATCTATATCCTCCTGTCCCGAGATTTGACACCTTTTTACATTATGTGACCCATGTTTAATCCTCTCTTGATGTAAAAAAAAAAAGCCTTTTTTGCATCAATTTTCTGCAGCAAAACCATTATGATTCAATTACAACCATGGCAAAATAAACAAAAAAGCAATGGAGCCACAATGTGTCAGTGCACAAAGAGGGGCTATCAGTATCGGTGGTTTCAGCCAACATTAGTCTAATGTTTATGGGTGCCTTAAATGTTGCTAGTTCTGTAGGTGTTTTATTCCATCTAGAGGCTCCCATACACCTTAGACTAATGTTGAGCAGACGCGCTGATATCGACAGCTTCAGCCGACAGTCTAATTTGAATAGGGGCCTTTGACAATAATAATTTGGGGAGATAAGTATCCGACATGCATGATTCAATCCGTTTGTTCTCCAAAGATAAGCCACCACCATAGAAATCTAAAAAAGGCTCTCACATAGAAAACACTTGAGCGCTCGGCAGAGCTGGCGCCCCTGTGTGTGGGATAGTTGGGCAAGAAAGCAGCTAGCTAATCGATCTACTGAATCATTGTGCGGCCAACAGCTAGCTAATGTGTACAGGGGGCTTAGGACCCTGTAACTGATGAGAAAGCAAGATTCCTCAAGCTAAAAGTAGAAAATATAATCTTGCTACAACATGGTCCATTACCAGACCCTGTCCAAATATCAGTAATCTGTAGGCTACTATTTTGAAAAATCAGACATTAAACATTAGGCAACCTTTGTACTGAACACCAGTGTATAATGGTTGTAACCTTATGAAGACATTGAAGAACATTTACTCTAAGTTTGGCATTTCTATCACTCAAGTTTAGACCAAAGTCTTAGAGACAAGGAAGAAGGTAGAGAATCCATGGGGAAAAGTTAAAGGGGATCTGTCACCCCATTTTTGGCCTATGTGCTGCGCCACCGCCATCAGGGGCTTATCTACAGCATTCTGTAATGCTGTAGATAAGCCCCCGATGTAACCTGACAGATAAGAAAAACGAGTTATATTATATTCACCCAGGTGCGGTCCCGGGTCCGGTCCAGTCCAATGGGTGTTGTAGTCCGGTCTGGCGCCTCCCATCTTCTAGAGATGACATCCTCTTCTTTGCTTCCCTTCGCGCCTCCGGCGCAGGCGCACGGCTCTGCCCTGTTGAGGGCAGAGCAGAGTACTGCAGTGCGCAGGTGCCAGACTGCTCTGACCTTTCCCAGCGCCAGACCTCTCTGACCTTTCCCAGTGCCTGTGCACTGCAGTATTCTGCTCTGCCCTCAACAGGGCAGAGAAAGTACGCCTGCGCAGGAGCCGTGGCAGAAGTAAGGAGGAAGACGTCATCTCTAGAAGATGGGAGGCGCCGGACCTCGGCACCCACCGCCCCCGCCCCCCGGTGAGTATAATCTAACTCCTTTTTCTTATCTTTCAGGTTACATCGGGGGCTTATCTACAGCATTACAGAAGGCTGTATATAAGCCCCTGATGGCGGTGGCCACAGCTTTTAGGTCAAAAATGAGGTGACAGATTCCCTTTAAGTCTTCAGCCTAGTTAAAAAGCAGGAAACTATGGAATTATAGATCCTTCTATTCTTAAGAAAGGAGAATAATTTTAATAAGAAATAAATTGCAAAGTTGCTTGGTTTTACAAACATTTTGCAATTGTAACCATTTATCATGCTGAGAAAACCCCTTTAAATGGTACGTATATGTTTAACTCTATGGGATAGTATCATATTAGTCTTTGTTTGGTTCAGTTTCAGTACTAATAGTCATAATAACGCACCGCACCCTTAAGGGATTTTAGAATTTATCCATTATTAATTATATAATTGTTTCATGACAGCACTAGGATGAAACTTGCTTGACAAGACATCGAAGGAAGGAAAAAAAAACAAACTTTTGAAAAAGTTCAAAAAACAATGATTTTATTGAACAGAAAAAAATGGATAATAAAATGCTAGATGCTTCTCTCCTTTAAAGTGACATTTTTGGTAATATGATCGGGCAGGATTTCTCCCATTGCCATTCCTCTGTATTTTGCTGTTGCTTTTAAGCTTTGTGCTTTATTCCTTTTATATTTCCTTCTGATCCCGGCAGGAGTTATGTCTATTTTAACATTTCCACAGCATAGCGAATCCTATATTAATTCATCTTGTTTACAATTGTTTTAAATATATGTGTTTGGGAGTGTGGGAGCGAATTTCTGGAAACAGAGTGAAAACATGAAAGAAATTCAAAGAGATAAGCAAAGACATTGACTTAAGGCATTAATGGCCACCTAGGGGAGTAAAAAACAACCATAAGGACGGCACAAAGGATTGGCACTGGGCCTAACTAAGAGGCATTGATTTCCTATTGCCTATACAGTAATCAACATTCTCAATAGTCTATACATGTGTGAGAGGGTCAGGGCCTAGCCCTGTAGAAATGTATATTATCTGTATTCCTGACATGACATGGGTGCAGTATGTGTGTTATGTGCATGTGGGTTTGCGGCCACATGACATTAGTTTGTTAGATAAGCGTAGTGTGGGTAAAGGGACACTAGATGGGGGCACTAAGCACACTAGGATGGGGCCATTCTGGAGGACACTAGAGGGTTAATATTAGAGGAGTGGTTAGTTGGTACTAGAGGAGAGAGACTTCCTGTTTGAGCTCAGTGTAGCTGGGGGTTAGTGATGGGCAGTCCGGCTGTTTTTGGTGATCCAGCTCTCATGGCTCCGCTCACCAAAAAGAGCCGGCTCTTTTTGGATCCTAAATGGATCCCTATTGCATCCGTGTTCAGGCGTCCGAAACTCCGCCCATCTACCGCATAAACCCCGCCCACTTTCTAGGAACAAATTCAACCGCAGAGTGGGCGGAGTTTTGTTCGAGTGGGCGGAGTTGCGTCTTTCGAACACTGGGATTTTATGCCCAATGAGAGCCATTCAAGGATTTTAGTGGCTCTCACTGGGGTGCCGACTCCCGTCGGTCACAGCTGGGAGCCGGCTCTTTGTGTCAGATCATTCGCGAATGACACATCACTACTGGGGGTAGCCTCAAGGTACCAAAGTGGAGGCAGAATAACAGAACAGAGAAGTGGAGAAGTGTTCTCACAGCAGTAGTCTTGGAAGAAGTCAGCTTGAGTATGAGAGCTGTTGAGCCAGGGATGAGAATAGTGGAGTCCCTGTGGAAAGGACAGCCGGAGTCTGGAAGCTGTTAAGGCAGGGTGTACAGAGAGTCCCTGTGTAGAGGACAGCAAGTGTGTGGAACGGAAGTGATACTGAAGCCAGTCTGTGACACCAGACCGTGTCTGGTAGTGGTCAAGCCAGGGAGGTCAGTGAGTGAGTCCCTGTGGAAGTGACAGCGAGAGTACGGGAGCTGTTCCAAGAGCCAAGTGAGCTACAAGCCTAGTACACGTACAGGAGCAACAGTGCCGTAAAGGGGTGAACTATAACGGAGTGGACAGGTACCTTCGTGGGCTGAAAACGGTCGCAGGAAGAGTGGTCGTAGTGCCGTGTTCACCGTGTTCCATGTTCCGTTGCTTGTTTGGTCCATCCATGTGTAACTGAAGAGGAAATGGTGTTCTGCTGTAGAAGACGATGTACTGTTGGTATCATGTTAAGAGTCCTGATGGCGTTTGGGATGTGCTGTGCCCTGAAGAAATTAAAGTTGAACTGTTTAAGTTGTTCCCAGCTGTAACAACCCTGCTGGCATCACTGCATGGCCTCCAATCCCCCGCACACCAACTTACTTTCTGCTTCAAGCCATGCTGTGAAATCTGTCTGTTGCCTGTCCTGTGCTCCGTACTTCTGCTCTCCATGTTTCCTGACTGTGTGTATAGGGGGCGGTGCCAGAACTCTCTGGTTCTTATGCAGTCAGGGTGCACCTGCCTAATCTGTCCCTGACCAATCACCTAGAGCCCTTGACTATTTAGTTTCGCCACACCCACTGAAAAATGGCCTGTGCAATGTCTAATCTCTGTTAGTATCTTGCTGCTGAGGAAGCCAGGCCTTGTTCTGTGTATTTCCTCCTTCTCTGGAGGAATACTTCTTGTCTTGCCTTGTACCTTGTCTGCCTGCCAGGAGGCTGAATATCCCGGCCCTTGAGTCTTGGTTCCAGTACCCTGTCTGTACTCTGTCCTACCTTAATCTCCCTTTCTCCTTGTCCGTGGCATCCTTCCCTGCTGTGTCTTTCCTTGTGTCCTCTCTGTCTGTGAATCTGCACCCTTGCAGCTCTGTCTGTGAATCTGCACCCTTGCAGCTCTGTCTGTGAATCTGCACCCTTGCAGCTCTGTCTGTGAATCTGCACCCTTGCAGCTCTGTCTGTGAATCTGCACCCTTGCAGCTCTGTCTGTGAATCTGCACCCTTGCAGCTCTGTCTGTGAATCTGCACCCTTGCAGCTCTGTCTGTGAATCTGCACCCTTGCAGCTCTGTCTGTGAATCTGCACCCTTGCAGCTCTGTCTGTTCATCTGTACCCTTGCAGCTCTGTCTGTGAATCTGCACCCTTGCAGCTCTGTCTGTGAATCTGCACCCTTGCAGCTCTGTCTGTGAATCTGCACCCTTGCAGCTCTGTCTGTTCATCTGCACCCTTGCAGCTCTGTCTGTTCATCTGCACCCTTGCAGCTCTGTCTGTTCATCTGCACCCTTGCAGCTCTGTCTGTGAATCTGCACCCTTGCAGCTCTGTCTGTGAATCTGCACCCTTGCAGCTCTGTCTGTGAATCTGCACCCTTGCAGCTCTGCCTGTGAATCTGCACCCTTGCAGCTCTATCTGTGCTTGGCTCCCTAGCCGCTCTGCCTGCTCGGCTCCCTAGTCGCTCTGCCTGCCCGGCTCCCTTGGAGCCCAGCCTACTCCGCACTCCTGCGGCTCTGCCTACTCCGCACTCCTGCGGCTCCGCCTACCTGCACCTCCTGTGTTAACAGGTCCAAACCTGTTCCTTCATATTCCACTCCTTCCTGCCTATATCCATACCTGCACCTCCTGTGTGAACAGGTCCAAACCTGTTCTCTCATATATCACTCCTGCTTGCCCTGTGTCTCAAGCCATCACCTACCTGCTCCGTGTCTCCAAGCCATGCCCGCTTGCCCAGTGTCTCCAAGCCGTGCCCGCTTGCCCAGTGTCTTCAAGCCGTGCCCGCTTGCCCAGTGTCTCCAAGCCGTGCCCGCTTGCCCAGTGTCTCCAAGCGGTGTCTTCAAGCCGTGCCTGCCTGCCAGTGTACCAAGTCGTGCCTGCTTGCCCAGTGTCTCAGCCTGCCTGTTAGTCACACCTGTCCAAGTGACTTGTCCCCGAGTGGGATCAGGGGATCAGCAGCCACAGCCAGACACCACCCTGGAGTGGCACCCGACAGCTACCTGCCGCACAAGCCTGATCTCACCATCAGAGGCTCCAGTGAAGACTGAGGTAGCTGTCATAGTCACGCCCCTTCCAGGGTAGCCTGGTTTGTGGCACAGTGGGGCCACAACCCCCCGGCTCATGGCATTCAGCCAAGGCATGAGCGTGACACCAGCCTCTGCCTGCAGTCATTTGAACCTCAATGGTGAACGGCGTACCAGGGAAGGAACAGCCTCCAGCACAGTGAGTACAGAAGCGGCTGAGGAGGCTACCCCCCGGCGGCCATGGTTTTACACATGGACAAATTCCAACTTCCATTTTTAATAATTGTTAGATCAAAACTTTCCTCTCTATTTTGGAATAGACGATAAGCTTTGTTATATTGGCCAGTGTATGATTTTACCAGATCCTCTCTCCCAGTCTCTGACTACAACCTTCTTTCATTCTCTGTCAAGAACTGTCATCCCGCTCAGGACACCCCCACTTTCCACATTTATAGAAATATAAGTGCCAATAACACCCAGAAACTTATGAAGAATTTGCAGTCATCATTGGCCCCTATCTCCTCCTTCTCATTTCCTGATTCTGCACTGCAGCATTATAACGAAAGACTGCAAAGTGCACTGGATGAAGCTGCACCTCCTGTACATAGAACAGCTCGGCATGTGAAGTACAGTATTCAGTTGTACAGGATATCTTGTTCTTCAGACTCCATTTTTGTGCTTGCGACGCCATTTTGTTGTTTACAAGATAAATTTTGTAATTAGGTGAAACTTCGCAGCTGTTATGAAACTAGACTGTTCTAGGATGTACAAGATATGAGATATGAGACCCTAAAAGAATGCGCTATTGTTCTATTTTCTACGTCACGCAGCTAGGGACATATTCCGATTTTCTTGCAATACTATTGGCTTTTAAAGTGAATGTATTACGACGATGCTATTGGTAGCTGAATACTTTGCACAATTAAGCAAAATACTATAAAAAGGTGACAAAATAAAGGGGGCAAGTGATCTACCTTGATCCTCCCGTACAGAGACACCCATCTCCGTGTGATCATTCCCAGTTGCTAGCAACGCCCTATGGACTAATTTGGAAATCACTGGATCAACTCAACCGTGAAGGGTTAATTTAGCCCTCCCTCAACAGGCACAGGCTATGACAACCCTGGCACATGCTGCAAACACATTTTCTCCAACAATCCTCCAGGTGCACCATACGTCTATGGAGAAAATCCAGTCTGCCCGAAGATTCATCCATTATAAGTTTATGCTTAAAACATTCAACTCTGCCCTTCACCTCTCCAAACAAAACTATTTCAACACCCTCATCACCTCACTGTCCAATAACCCGAAACGTCTCTTTGACACTTTTCATTCTCTACTCAACACAAGAGTGCAGGCCCCAACCACGGAGCTCCGAGCTGACGATCTGGCCAAAAAACATTGTCCATATCCGACAGGAAATTATCTCCCACTCACCTCATACCATGCACTGTCCTCCCTCCCCCACTGCATCTAGCTCACTCTAGCTGACTTTGAACGAGTCAAAGAAGAAGAAGTGATTATATTGTAATTTTTACTGTGATGTATTAATGCACTCTGTGATATCTTTAGTGTGGCTTCTATGCCTGCTGTGGCTGCTGCTGCTGATGTAAACACAAAATTGTGGAAATGAGAACAATCTGCTGGGTTAGCTGTAGTGGAAGACGTCTTGGTCCCAATTATACTATCTATTCTTGTGACAGTTGTTCCACTTCATTGGTGTTAGGCCCTCCTTTTTCAAAATGTGAACACTTCTGGTTGGGTGTCCATCTGATGGATTGGGTGTAGTGGAAGCATGGTGGCTCAGTGGTTAGCACTGCAGCCTTGCAGTGCAGGAGTCCTGGTTTCAAATCCCACCAAGAGACAACATCTGCAAGGCGTTTGCGTTGGTTTCCTCTGGGTTATCTGGTTTCCTCCCGCATTCCAAAGACATACTGATAGGGAAGCTAGATTGTGAGCCCCATCGGGGACAGTGATGATAATGCGTGCAAACTGTAAAGCGCTGCGGAATATGTTAGCGCTATATAAAGATTATCATTATTATTACCTGTCAGTCCCTATTATACTATTTCTACTCTGGTGAAATTGATGCCACTTTGGTGGTGTCTGCCAGTAATTTTTTGTAAATGTGAACCGACCTGTTGGGTGTCCATCTGCTGGATTGGGTTTAGTGGAAGAACTGTCGGTCCCCAGGGAAACTATTTATACTGTGAGAAATTGATGCCTCTTTTGTGGTGTCTGCCAGTAATTTTTGGAAATGTGAACACTCCTAGTTGGGTGTCCATCTGCTGAATTGGGTTTAGTGGAAGATCTGTTGGTCCTTATTATACTATTTCTACTGTGGTGAAATTCATGCCATTTCTGTGGTGTAAGGGCCTCTTTTGCTTAAATGTGAACGCTCCTCCTTGGGTGTCCATCTGCTGGATTGGGTTTAGTGGAAGACCCGTCGGTCCCTATGCTATTTCTACACTGGTGAAATTGATGCCACTTTGGTGGTGTCTGCCAATAATTTTTGGAAATGTGAACATTCCTGGTTGTCTCTCCTTCATGCGTGTTGTCTGTAGCAGTAGGCCACCGACACCGTCAGGCCTCCACCTTCTTGGACTCAACTACCCGATCATTAAAATTTTCTGACAAATTTTCAGATCCTTAAATTTTTTTTTTACAAAACTGATATTTGTGCCACCTGAGTGTGGCTCAGCATGAAAACAGGTAGAGGTGTTGAATGTGGCATCAGGGCTCCCAGCAAAGGGGGCCTACACTGATCCCTCACCCACCTCGTCTTACTGTGACGTTCAATTGAAAGCTGTAAATGCTGTCCCAGACCCCGATACCTCATGTCTAGCTGATTGCTGCAGTTCCATGCTAACATTTGAACTGTGGGTGAATTGAGGCCACTTTCCTGGTATCTGTCCCTCATTTGATGTGTTTTGGTAGCATTTGGGGCCGTTATAAGGTGTTGTGCATGCGTTTGTTTTTGCCTACCTTTGAGATCAATGGCGTTCGGTTATGTTTGGCGATTATTTGACAAATTAATCGGCGAATATTGCAAATTTGGCGATCATAATCCAAACCGAACATTGAAATATTCGTTCATCTCTATCGCAGAGTATTATATCAGCAATCAATAAGGGAAAGTTGATGTCTCATCCTGGGACAATGTAAAAACGAAAAAAAAAAAGTTATAAAAAATAGTAAAAATATTTTTACAAAATAAAGAGCAAAAAAAAAATATATATAATACAATAAATACATTTATTTATGTAAACGCTAAAATAATAATAAAAAAAAGAACACGTATTTGGTATCGCTGAGTCCGGGACAACCCGATTTATAAAACTGTCCTATTAGTTAACCCCTTCAGTGAACACCGTACAAAAATAAGAGGCAAAAACGATGCTTCATCATCGTCGCCAAATAAAAAATGGAATAAAACACAATGACAAATGTATGAATTTAAATAAAAATGGTACCACTGAAAAAGTCATCTTGTCCCACAAAAAACAAGCCACCATACAGCTTTGTCACAAAATTGCTGAGTGGGTGAGAAATACATTGAGGCTGTGGGGACCCTAAGGATTGTAAGATGCTGTAAGATTAAATTGTAATATACTAAGTGAAAATAAATTAGGATAATACTATGTATTCAGAGGTCTCTAGTAATTCCACATGTGGCCACCATGAATTATGATCTGATAGCATAAACAATTAAAAGTATGACCCACAGTCTGTATATAATGCAGTGTATCACAGTGCTAAGTCAGTAGGCACATTAGACAAAAGGTAAAGTACAACAGATATAAATTGCAACATTTTAAGCAGAGATACTAACCCACCAGGCACCCGACGCGCGTTTCACAGTTGTTTAGTCAGGGGTGACTGGTCAGTAAATGGCATACAAGATGACATATGCAGGTGCACATAATCATAAAAACAGCCCATGGATTGGGTACCTGCAGTAGTGTTGAAGCTGACCCACCGTTAAAGGGCTCCAGAGTTATTAGCATATAAAGTGACACTGGTAAGAATTGTAAAATTTGACCTAGTCATGAAGGTGAAAACAGACTCGGGGGGGTGAAAGAGTTAATGACTGCACCATGTGGTTTACTCTCAATGGTGCAGTGCCCATCAAGGACTAGACGACACAATGGGATTTAGTGAAGAACACTGAACTAGGATTGAGTTTGACCACTTGGGTCCTTCTTCCTATTTCTGGCTCTTGTGAATGACAGCTCCAGTTTCCTTACAAGAGAACTAAAGTTTGGACAGGTGGGGCAATGAAAGCTTCTCCCCGCCAAATGACAGTGACTGGCAAGCCTTTACCTGTTTGCACATTTAGAAGCCGCTCGGGGCCAGCCTGTGCGACTAGTCACCCGTCCCCGGCGGCTATTAAAAGTATGTTTTTCTCTGAAACACCGCAGCTTTCCAGACAAACATACAAGTCTGTGATCACACAGCAAGTGCCCGTAAGTACTGTATGTTGCGCATTGTGTGGGCAGCATGTACCGTATCTTTAGTGGTTGCAGACTTTTTTTGTGAAATCTGGTGACAAATTGCTTGAAATTATAAAAATCCTTTTATTTATTCTTTGGTACAAAAAGGATTAATGCAAATTTTTTCTTTACGCCTTTAAGGAGTGCAAACTACAGGTGCTTTCAACTTGATTCACTCTGCACTGTAAATCTGACTTAGTAGCGAAACTTACAAAATTTCTCTTGGTTGCAATAATCCAATCAAACAAGAGGAATTTCAGTAGCTCAACACGAATTTAAAATGTGGACTGGTGGCTGCACCTCACAATTATAAGAAAAGATGTATATGCTGAAATGTGGACTGGTGGCGGTTGCTGGAGCACAGAATCGGTAGCACTATGGATTTATATGCAGCAGCAGCCTCACTACGCTATGACACTCATAAAATGGTGCCAATGCCGCATGTCCACTTTTTATATGGGGTCTAAGGGGTAAGGTTTCTCCTTGTGGAGAGTGACATACCAGCTCTGGCTTGTCAAGGTAAGGAGGCTTAACCCCTTAGTGACAGAGCCAGTTTGCAGCTTAATGACCAGGCCAATTTTTACAATTCTGACCACTGTCACTTTATGAGGTTTATGAGGTTACAACTCTGGAACGCATTAACAGATCCCGCTGATTCTGAGATTGTTTTTTCGGCACATATTGTACTTCATGTTAGTGGTAAAATTTATTCGATACGTCTTGCGTTTATTTATGAAAAAAAAAACGGAAATATGGCGAAAATTTTTGAAAATTTTGCAATTTTAAAACTTTAAATTTTTATGCCCTAAAATCAGAGAGATGTGTCACACAAATATCTTAATAAATAACATTTCCCACATGTCTCCTTTACATCCGCACAATTTTGGAAGCAAAATTTTTTTTGTTAGGAAGTTATAAGGGTTCAAAGTTGATCAGCGATTTCTCAATTTTACAACAAAATTTACAAAGCCATTTTTTTTAGGGACCACATCATATTTAAAGTCATTTTGAGAGGTGTACATGACAGAAAATACTCAAAAATGACACCGTTCAAAAAACTAGACCCCTCAAGGTGCTCAAAACCACATTCAAGAAGTTTATTAACCCTTTACTTGCTTCACAGGAACTAAAGCAATGTGGAAGGAAAAAAATTAACATTTAATTTTTTTTTGCAGAAAATTTAATTCAGAACCAATTTTTTTTATTTTCACAAGTGTTAAAAGAGAAAATGAACCACAAAATTAGTTGTGCAATTTCTCCTGAATACGCTGATACCCCATATGTGGGGTTAAGCCATTTTTTCAGTGCACGGCAGAGCTCGCAAGGGATTTAGCCTGTTTGACTTTTTCAACACAGAATTGGCTGGAATTGATATCGGATGCCATGTCGCGTTTGGAGAGACTCTGATGTACCTAAACAGTGGAAACCCCCCACAAGTGACCACATTTTGGAAACTAGACCCCTTAAAGAACTTATCTAGATGTGTGGTGAACATTTTGAACCTTCAAGTGCTTCACAGAAGTTTATAACGTAGAGCCGAGAAAATTAAAAATATTTTTTTTCCTCAAAAATGATGTTTTAGCCCGCTATTTTTTATTTTCACAAGGCTAACAGGAGAGATTGGACCACAAAAGTTTTTGTGCAATTTGTCCTGAGTACGCTGATATCCCATATGTGGGGGGAAACCACTGTTTGGGTGCATGGGAGAGCTCGGAAGGGAAGGAGTGCAATTTTGGAATGCAGACTTTGATGGATTGGTCTGCGGGCGTCATGTACGTTTGGAGAGCCCCTGATGTACCTAAATAGTGGAAACCCCCCACAAGTGACCCCATTTTGAAAACTAGCCCCCCCCCAAGGAGCTTATCTAGATGTGTGGTGAGCACTTTGAATCCCCAAGTGCTTCACAGAAGTTTATAACGCCCGTGCGTGAAAATAAAAAGTCTTTTTTATTTCCACAAAAGTGATTTTTTAGCCTCCAATTTTTAGACCCCAAAATTGGTAAATAGTGGAAACCCCTCAATTATTGCTCCAACCCTAACCCCAACACACCCTTAAAGCTAATTCCAACCCTAACCCTAATCCCAACCCTAATCCCTAATCCTAATTCTAACCCTAATCCTAATTTGCCCTAACCCTAATTCTAACCCTAGCCCTAACCCTAGCCCTAACTCTAGCCATTACCCTAGCTCTAACCCTAGCCCTAACCATAACCCTAGCCCTAGCCCTAACCTTAGCCCTAACCCTACCCTAACCCTAGCTCTAGCCCTAACCCTAATGGAAAAATTTCTTTATTTTATTATGTTTGCCTAGCTAAGGGAGTGATAAACGGGGGGGGGTTATTTACTGTTATTTTATTTTGATCACTATGATAGTTTATCATAGTAATCAAAATGAATGAATGGAATCTGCCAGCCGGAGCCTGCAGATTCCCGACAGGCGCACTGCGCATGCGCCCGACATTTTCTCCGGATCCAAGATGGCGGCGCCCACTGGAGGACGCCGGCGGGACGCAGGACCACCGGGAGGGGACCCTGGAGCATGGAGAGGTACCAGGGACCCTATTTCTCTCTCCTCTGATGTGTGATCACATCAGAGGAAAGAAAACTTAAATGCAAAATTGCGACTTTTTTTGCGATTGCCGTTATAGGGTTAATAACGGTGATCGCAAAAACGGGGTCAGTAAAAACCAACCTGATTTCATATTCTCTGGGGTCTCGGCTACCCCCCTGCTGCCGAGACCCCGGAGAAAATCCGACACTGGGGGGCGCTATTTACTTACTCCACAGCGTTGTGAATTCACTGCGCTGTGGTTTAACTACCCTTAATTACTGCCGTTAAAAGGCATATCGGCGGTCGTTAAGGGGTTAAGGTACTGTCCCACTTAGCGATGCAGCAGCAATCCTGACCAGCGATATGACGCGGTCAGGATCACTGGTGCATCGCTAAGTGGTCGCTAGTGAGCTGCCACACAGGCAGATCTCACCATCGACATAGCAGCAGTCGGGGGTCGCTACTTACCTGTCAGACACGGCGATCCTGACGTCCTCCCACCCGCGTCCATGCATTGCTCGTTGGCGCCACAGGAAGCCCAGCACGAAGTGGCCGACGAGAAATGGCCCAGGACGTTCTCGTGCGATCAGCGATAATCAGCGGGGGAGGCGGTCGGAGGTAAGTATCACACATGGCGATATCGCTAGCAATATCGCTGCTGCGTCACAAAAATCAGTGACGTTATAGCGTTATTGCCGGCGATATCGCTTAGTGTGACAGGCCCTTTATTCGCCGTGCAATGCTCCTCTGGGAAATTTAATATGCAAATTGCCTCTTCAGAGAGAAAGAGGACTTGAACTCAATAGCGCCACCTGTTGGTAGTAGCGATCCTACTAGTCACAGTCAACCCTTTAATGAGTCTTGCAATATGGATTAGGATTAAAGCCAAATCAGAATCTCAATTTGCAGACGAGGTGTTTCCCCTCGCTTATCGTAGAGCACCACTATCCTAGCCAAAGTCCTAACAAAAGGATTAGCGGAACTTCATTTTCCTGATTTGAGCATTTGGCCAGGATCACACTTGTAACTGCAATGGAAGAAACTCGCGCTAGTCTCTCGCATCAACACCTTACACTGTCGCCGGCACTCAGGACTGGAGCACTCAGCTGCATAGAAATACATGCAGCCATGCACTCCAGTCCCAAGTGCCGGGTATTGACTTGAGGGACTCGTGTGAGTTTCTGGCATTGCTGTTGCAAGTGTGACCCCGGCCTTTGAGGAAAACACTCCGGAATCCAAACATGAATCCGAATGTGCAAAGTTCATGCCTAATTTTAGATTGTCGAAAGTTTTCCGAACAAGTTCTCCCACCTCTAGTTGCCACCAATTCTTGATGAAGATTTTTTGGAGTCATGAGAGGTGACCACCAACCTCCTCCATCTGACAGCTTCTTTTTTCTGTGACCTTCAGTTTCCTTTAACTTTGAACTTGTGAACTCTGCTCCGATTTGCATCTCTAGGAAAATTCAACTCTTTTTTTTTTAATCATTTTTCCTTAGTTGAATAAGGAAGCAAACGATCTGTTCTTTTAACCGCACTATGAATTCCTTCCTGCTAAATATGGTGGAAATGTGCAACAGTCCGGCCCGTACTCCATTCTACGCTATTGATCAACCTGAATTGATTTTAAAATTGTATGTAAATGTGTAGACGCATGAAACATTTCTGACCAATTAATGGCAAAAGCAGCAGAAGACAATCACCTCCCAATAAACTATGACGTGTTAATAATTACATGCTGTCAAGCTTTTTACTAAGTCTGACTTATAATAACATCACAGAGAATAAAAGAACTTTTTATTCTTCTTCTATTATTCCAAACAATAACTCACCCGGAGGGCAAGTGAACACGAAAAGAGAGAGCGAGTCCTCAGCATATTCTCCGGATCTTCAGATTGTTGTTTTCACGTTCGGAATCCTGCAGAGTATTTTGTTCTGTTGAGTGCATCGTTGGGTTTTTTGTGCTTCACTTTTATTCTGTACTTACTCCTCTATAATTGAGATAACACTTGTCTTCTAAAATACACCTAGATTTTCTTTGGTTTCCTTTGTTCCTTGGGATGTTTCAAACCAGAACCCATACTGTCTGGTAGGTGTGGAGGAAAATGCCTGAACAATTACAATGTCAATCGAAACGCGGGAGTTGGCTGAACTCGTACTGTACCGCTCTATTCACCAATCATCTAACTATGCTGGTTAATAAAATGTGCTGCACTTAGTCATTATCTTCTTTGCCTCAAATCATAGACAATGCTTGTACTGTTTTACTCTGCGTGTTCGACTCTGGCTTATGTTTTTTTCTCTGGAAATAGAATATTAAATACAAATTCCCTGTGTTTCGTTCTTCGTTCTCAGAATGGAAATTTGACAGTAAAAAAAAAATAACGGGCAAAAAAAGTCTCTACAAGACCAGCACGAGGCTACAATTACTCGTGCCCATGAAGAAAATTATTCTGGTGGCCAATAGAGAGGAGCGAATATGTTAGGAAAACGATCGTCGATTAAGAATTTGCCAAATTTATGTTTGACGGTTGCTTTCGAACTTATTCGCTCATCTGGACACCCATTGACTCCAATTGCGTTCAGCCATGATCGGCGAATATTACAAACACGGCAATTGTAATCCGAGCGAAATATTGATATATTTGCTCAGGTCTCGTAGCCGACCCTCCCCAAAGATGACACATTATCTCTAAGCTCTAATAGGCAACTAAGGCCGGGGTCACACTAGAGAAGAATACGGACGAGTGAGAGGCGTTAAAAGCACGCATTACACACGGACCAATGATTGTCTATGGGTTTGCTCCCATCAGCCATATATTTCTCGGCCGTATTCTACGGTCCGTGCCAATCGCAGCATGCTGCGATTGTCAGCGTACTACGCCCGCAGTACACCAATGCAAGTCTATGGGTGCGCAAAAAATACGGATTACACACGGACCAGATGTGTGACTTGCGAGAAATACGCACCAGGTGTCTTTTAGAAAAGCCGGCAATTCAGTGCGCTATACAGTAAACTCACACTGACAGGTTTAATAAAGAAAGAAAGAATAGATATATACACATAGAATTCATATGCATATATATACATATATATATATATATATATATACATATAAGTCATTGTGACAAACATATATAGATATATTTATTTTTCACAGAGTTCTTCAAAGCAGAATAGCCGCTAATTAAATTGCCGGCTTCTATCAAATAATTCCCCAACCCGACATGAAATGACACATGGTTTACACTAAGTAAAGCATTTCATTTCATGTTTTTTTATATATCCCTGACTAATAATTAGATGAGGGTTTGTGTGCAAAATTTGGGAGTTGTAGTTGTTGTTTTAATGGGTTAATTCGTTGTTTAAAAATGCGTGGGCTTCCCATTGCCCTATAGTGGTGGCGAGTGGGTTAATCTAACAAAGTGTTAATGTCACCATTCGATTGTAAGGTGACATTAACCCTTTGTTAGATTAACCCATTAATTGGCCGGTCCGTGACCCGGTCCGTGGCCCTGGGCGTCCAATAAAAGGGGATATTTACAGGGGAAAAATAAAGAGCTTGTAATAAGTGTTCATAATGCCACCTGTGGTTTCTGGTCAGAGGTGACTGGGACTGATGGTGTGATGCAGCAGAGTTGGAGTAGCTCTCCACAGACAAAGCTGTTGTCCCAGGGCAGTGGTTGCTAGAAGAGATGTTGTGGTTAATGATGATAGATGTAGCAGAGCAGAGTGAGTGTTGCAGAAAGAATTCAGAGGACACAGCTGGCTCCTTTTTTTGGTGCAAAATCATGTGAACTTTTTTAGGAATTTGCTGAACCTAACAAAATCAACCGATTTATGATTCTATGAATAGACAACACCATTTTGCACATTGAAGAAGATTGCATCAGCCAGAGAAGGCTCACAAGACTGCAGGCTGGGTGGACTTCCCATAATGCCTTTCAGCTATCACATAGCACAGCATAGTCCAAAAGGAAAGACTATCGTAACATAGTAACATAGTTATTAAGGTTGAAGGAAGACTTTAAGTCCATCTAGTTCAACCCATATCCTATCCTAACTTGCACTAACTTGTTGATCCAGAGAAAGGCAAAAAAAACCCATGTAGCCAGTTTAAAAGCTGACACATGGAATGCAGTAGCCATGTTGTGGTGAATAAGGAAAGTGAGAGGGCGTCACAGCTCAACAATAGAGATTGAAGAGAAATCTATAGAACACTGGATTAATTGTACAGTGTTATGAATGAGTCACCGTAGGAGGCAAAAGCAGAAATACAAGCTAAGTCCTGAAAACCAGAGAAGTTGGCAACTATCAGATTGCAGACCCCTGAACCTATCAACACAACTAGCAGTAGCCGTGGGGGGTTCCTACGATGCCCTAGACCCCTCGATCACAGCCGGAGAAATACATAGGCCTAAAGAAAGAAAGGGGAAATCTAAACTGCCCCAGAGCAGACCCCAAAGCAATAGGCAGCCCCCAACATATAATGACGGTGAGGCAAGATGAAAATACTAACACAGACAGAAAGATAGACTGAGCAAAGACGGGGCCCCAAAACTACCTAGATAGGAAAGGACAGGAAGGCTGCTGTCTGCAATCTGCCAAAACCCTATCAAAGACATAAGCCAACCAGCTGATATGAAAAAGGCCCTGAAGCAGCTAGGCTTCAAAAACTGAATCAGCACTCAGGTATTTTCAGAAGACAGAGCTAAATTAATTCAGCACACCCCAGCAGGGAATGGCAGAAATCCAGAAAAACAAAGCAAAAACAAAGTCAAAGCACAAAAGCAAAAGGCAGAGCAACAAACTTAGCTTTGGAGGAGCAGGAATTCAGACTGGTCTCCAAGGATCCCACAGAGAAATCACCTGCTGGGCAGAAGGGCGTCGGCAGCATTATATCCAGTCCGTAACTCCACTCAGCCAGTCACAATCATCAGCCTCAGGTGTTTGACAATCAGGCTCACTACCTTTCTTTACCAGAAGAGGGAGTTCCTCGGGCCTCAGTAATGAAGGGGAAAATGAACTCACAACAGTACCTCCCCCTTGAGGAGGGGTCACCAAACCCTCATCTATGCCACCAGGGCGATCAGGGTGAGCCCAATGAAAGTCACGCACCAATCGTTTGGCATGAATATCAGAAGCGGAGACCCAGGAATTATCCTCCTGACCATAACCCTTCCACTTAACCAAATACTGGAGTCTCCGTCTAGCCAGACGGGAATCCAGTACTTTCTCTACCTCATACTCCATGTTACCTTCAACCAATACAGGGTCTGGAGGTGCCACCCCCGGAACAACAGGTTCAACAAACCTCTTCAACAAAGATTTATGGAACACATTATGGATTTTAAATGTGACAGGAAGAGCCAAACGAAAAGAGACCGGATTAATAATCTCCACAATCTTGTAAGGTCCAATAAATCTAGGCTTAAACTTAGGAGAAGCCACCTTCATAGCAATATTTTTTGATGATAACCACACCATATCACCAACCTTAAACTGGGGACCAATGGTCCTATGTCGGTTGGAAAACCGCTGGGCCTTCTCCTGGGAGAAGGATAACTTATCCACCACTTGGTCCCAGATCTGGTGCATTCTCTCCACCACAGTGTCAACACCTGGGCAGGCAGAGGGCTCCACCTGCCCTGAAGAAAATCGAGGATGAAACCCAAAGTTACAAAAAAAAGGTGACATCAAAGTGGCAGAACTAGCTCTATTATTCAAAGCAAATTCGGCCAAGGGCAAAAATGAAACCCAATCATCCTGATCAGCAGAAATAAAACATCTCAAATATGACTCCAAGGTCTGGTTTGTTCTCTCTGTCTGCCCATTGGTCTGAGGGTGAAAAGCAGAGGAGAAGGACAACTGAATTCCCAGCCTGGAACAGAAAGTTCTCCAAAATCTAGACACAAACTGCACTCCTCTGTCAGATACAATGTTCTCAGGAATCCCGTGCAAACGAACCACCTGTTGTAAAAACAGGGGCACCAACTCAGAGGAAGACGGCAACTTAGGGAGTGGTACAAGATGAACCATCTTAGAGAACCTATCACAAATCACCCAAATAACTGTCATCCTCTGAGATACAGGCATATCAGAGATGAAATCCATTGAAATATGGGTCCATGGCCTCTTGGGGACAGGCAAAGGCATCAACAACCAAATAGAGCGAGAGCATGATTTAGACCGGGAGCACGTCCCACAGGACTGCACAAAATTCCTGACATCACGAGACAAGGAGGGCCACCAAAAAAACCAACTCACCAGATCTCTAGTACCAAAAATACCTGGATGACCAGCCAAAGCAGAGCAATGAACTTCAGACATCACTCTCTTCTTCCACTGGTCAGGAACATACAACTTTCCACTGGGACAACGCTCAGGTTTGTCCTCCTGGAACTCTTCCAGAGCACGTCTCAAATCGGGCGAGATGGCAGAAAGAACTACCCCTTCGCCTAAGATGGTAGCAGGCTTGGTCACCACAGGAGAATCAGCAAGGAAGCTCCTAGAGAGGGCATCTGCCTTGACATTCTTTGTTCCAGGAAGAAAAGAAACCACAAAATCAAAACGTGTAAAAAACAAGGCCCACCTAGCCTGTCTAGGGTTCAAGCACTTAGCCGACTTTAGGTAAATCAAATTCTTGTGGTCAGTGAGGACCACGACTTGATGCTTAGCTCCCTCCAACCAATGTCTCCACTCCTCAAATGCCCATTTCATGGCCAACACTTCCCTATTCCCCACATCATAGTTACGTTCAGATGGAGAGAACTTTCGGGAAAAGAAAGCACAGGGATTCATTTTAGATGTTACAGGATCCTTTTGGGACAAAACAGCTCCTGCACCAATCTCAGAAGCATCCACCTCTACCTGGAATGGAAGTGAGACATCAGGTTGCCACAAAACCGGGGCGGAGGTGAATCTTTGCTTCAACTCCTGAAAGGAAGAAACAGCCTCCGGAGACCAATTTAACACATCAGCACCCTTTTTAGTCAAATCAGTCAATGGCTTGGCAATACTAGAAAATTTTGCTATAAATTTCCGATAAAAATTAGCAAAACCCAAAAACTTCTGGAGGGCCTTCAAAGAAGTGGGCTGAACCCAATCGTGAATGGCCTGTACCTTGGCCGGGTCCATTTCAATAGTTGACGGGGACAAAATAAATCCCAAAAAAGAAATCCTCTGTACTCTAAAAAGGCATTTAGATCCCTTGACATACAGGGAATTCTCCCTCAAGATCCGGAACACAGTCCGAATATGTTCCACATGAGAATCCCAATCCTTGGAGAAGATCAAAATATCATCCAGATAGATAATCAAAAATTTATCCACAAAATCTCGGAAAATATCGTTCATGAAGCACTGGAAGACAGAAGGGGCATTAGTGAGCCCAAAAGGCATCACCAGGTACTCAAAATGTCCCTCCGTAGTATTAAACGCCGTGTTCCATTCATCCCCATGCTTAATGCGAATAAGATTATACGCCCCCCTGAGGTCAAGCTTGGTAAACCAGCAAGCACCTTTAACTCTGGAGAATAGATCAGAAATCAGGGGTAACGATTACTGATATTTAACAGTAATTTTGTTGAGGGCACGATAATCAATACAAGGTCTTAATGATCCATCCTTTTTGGCTACAAAAAAAAAACCGGCACCCAAGGGTGACGAGGATGGTCTAATATGACCCTTCTCCAACGCCTCCTTAATATAGG
Organism: Dendrobates tinctorius; assembly: GCF_039654945.1. Taxonomy (NCBI): domain Eukaryota; kingdom Metazoa; phylum Chordata; class Amphibia; order Anura; family Dendrobatidae; genus Dendrobates; species Dendrobates tinctorius. The sequence goes on from NW_027361763.1 coordinate 14,491,252, forward strand.
ATCGCATAGCCTCGTGCTCGGGTACAGGTAAATTGAAGAGCCGACCCTTGGGAAATTTACACCCCGGGCTCAGTTCAATTGCACAGTCATAACTCCTATGAGGAGGCAGAGACGCAGACTCATTCTCACTAAATACATCATAAAAGTCCGCCAAATAATCAGGAACATCATGCGACTGAGGAGAGGTGGAAAACACCGGAGCCTCACTAAAGGCACACCGACAACCCCAACTCACCACAGACACAGATTTCCAATCCAAAACTGGATTATGAATCTGTAACCAGGGAAACCCCAGAACAACAGTATCATGCAGATTATGCAACACCAGAAATCTGCAATTTTCTTGATGGCCTGGGGCGACCCGCATTACCACCTGGGTCCAAAACTGGGGTTTATTTTTAGCCAAAGGAGTAGCATCAATTCCCCTCAAAGGGATAGGCGTCTGCAGAGGTGTCATCGGAAATCCACAACGTTTAGCAAAATGCAAGTCCATTAGGTTTAGGGCTGCTCCCGAATCCACAAACGCCTTGGTGGAAAATGTGGACAGGGAGCAGATCAGAGTAATAGCCAGAAGAAACTTAGGTTGAACACCCCCAACAGAAAACGTGTGTGCAAAGTGTTTCTCTCGTTTGGGACAGACAGAAATAATATGCGAGGCATCTCCACAGAAAAAACACAACTTATTACGCCTTCTGAACTCCTGACGCTGCTCTCTGGAAAAAACTCTATCACATTGCATAGGTTCAGACATTTGTTCAACAGGTGGCAACACCTCTCTTGCAGCTTTGCGTTCGTGCAAACGCCGATCAACCTGAATGGCTAATGACATAGAATCGTCAAGACCAGAGGGAACAGGAAATCCCACCATAGTATCTTTTACGGCTTCTGACAACCCCTTCCGAAAGAGAGCAGCCAAGGCATTATCATTCCAGGTAGTAAGTACTGCCCACTTTCGGAATTTTTGACAGTACAATTCTGCAGAATCACGACCCTGGCTCAATGCCAGCAGGGTCTTTTCAGCCTGATCAATGGCATTAGCTTCGTCATACAACAACCCCAAAGCTTGAAAGAATGCGTTCACATTAGTCAGAATAGGATCATCTAGTTTCAAAGAAAACGCCCAATCCTGGGGATCGCCACGCAGCAAAGAGATGACAATTTTAACCTGCTGCGCGGAGCTCCCTGATGAGTTAGGCTTCAAGGCAAAAAATAATTTACAATTATTTTTGAAATTCCAAAATTTAGACCGATCCCCAAAAAATACATCAGGTGTAGGAATCTTTGGTTCAGCAGCATGTGAATGAGCAAGGTAGGCGGAAATTCCCCGCACTTCCGCAGCGAGCTGCTCCACACGATCTCTCCATTGAGAGAAAAAAAAAAATTCCCCCTACGGCCTCAGAGATATAGAGGAAAAAATATACACACTTTTTTTTTTTTTTTTTTTTACAATTCTTTTCTGCTATTGAGTACCCTAGAATCTGCGGTTTGGCGGGTGATTCTGTTATGAATGAGTCACCGTAGGAGGCAAAAGCAGAAATATAAGCTAAGTCCAGAAAACCAGAGAAGTTGGCAACTATCAGATTGCAGACCCCTGAACCTATCAACACAACTAGCAGTAGCCGTGGGGGTTCCTACGATGCCCTAGACCCCTCGATCACAGCCGGAGAAATACATAGGCCTAAAGAAAGAAAGGGGAAATCTAAACTGCCCCAGAGCAGACCCCAAAGCAATAGGCAGCCCCCAACATATAATGACGGTGAAGCAAGATGAAAATACTAACACAGACAGAAAGATAGACTGAGCAAAGACGGGGCCCCAAAACTACCTAGATAGGAAAGGACAGGAAGGCTGCTGTCTGCAATCTGCCAAAACCCTATCAAAGACATAAGCCAACCAGCTGATATGAAAAAGGCCCTGAAGCAGCTAGGCTTCAAAAACTGAATCAGCACTCAGGTGTTTTCAGAAGACAGAGCTAAATTAATTCAGCACACCCCAGCAGGGAATGGCAGAAATCCAGAAAAACAAAGCAAAAACAAAGTCAAAGCACAAAAGCAAAAGGCAGAGCAGCAAACTTAGCTTTGGAGGAGCAAGAATTCAGACTGGTCTCCAAGGATCCCACAGAGAAATCACCCGCAGGGCAGAAGGGCGTCGGCAGCATTATATCCAGTCCGTAACTCCACTCAGCCAGTCACAATCATCAGCCTCAGGTGTTTGACAATCAGGCTCACTACCTTTCTTTACCAGAAGAGGGAGTTCCTCGGGCCTCAGTAATGAAGGGGAAAATGAACTCACAACAGTACAGATAATTTGTGATAGCACATCAGTGATGAACAGTTACCATTCGTTTATCCATAGACAGATGTGTTGAAATCACTTGAATTTCATTAAGACTGTGTTTCCATTAAAGAATTTGAAGGTGGTTCAATATAGCCCTTGTGGATCGCAGAGTGTCAAATATGTCTTTTCAGGACAATTGAAGTACTTGCAATTTACTGCAAGATTAATATTTTTGAAAAATTTGGTGAAGCTGGTAAATTTTAATTTCAAAATATTTTCTCATCTATATTCACTATCCAACCAGTTTTCTACTTTTTCTCATTTCAAGCTATAGAGGTTTCATTTACATTGACCGTTTTGCCCCATTTTCTCAGCACTTGTGTAAATTAACCTTTACCTTAATTATGTGATGGCTTTACAGTGAATTTACTGCATTGATTAGGATGTGGTAATCCATTCTATCTGAAAGGGAATGACCGTGTAGTATTCTTTACGTCCTTACATTATCCTGGGACTTTATTTAATCTTATCCATCAGGGACAATGACTCAGTGTATCATCAACTACATAACTTCCCAGTTCCCATTTCTCGATGAGCTTACATGCCTCCAAGGTCAATATACAGTTGTACTCAAAAGTTTACATACCCCAGCAGAATTTTTGCTTTCTTGGCATTTTTTTCAGAGAATATCAATGATAACACCAAACCTTTTTCTCCACTCATGGTTAGTGATTGGGTGAAATAATTTATTGTCAAACTACTGTGTTTTCTCTTTTTAAATCATAATAACAAACCAAAATGTCCAAATGACCATGATCAAAAGTTTACATACCCCATTTCTTAATACCGTCTATTGCCCCCTCTAACATCAATGACTGCTTGAAGTCTTTTGTGTTAGTTGTGGATGAGGTTCTTTGTTTTCTCAGATGGTAAAGCTGCTCACTCTTCTTGGCAAAAAGCCTCCAGCTCCTGTAAATTCCTGGGTTGGCTAGCATGAACTGTGCGCTTGAGATCTCCCCAGAGTGGCTCAATGATATTGAGGTCAGGAGACTGAGATGGCCACTCCAGAACCTTCACTTTGTTCTGCTGTAAATAAATAAATTTATATAATTTATACAAGGTGATTTTCTGGATTTTATATTTGAAATGCTCTCTCTCAATGTTAAAGTTATCCTACCCTTAAAATTTTAGACTGTTCATGTCTTTGTCAGTGGCCAAACTTACAAAATCAGCAAGGGATCAAATACTTATTTCCCCCACAGTACATAATAACTGTGGTGTAGTAACCACTGTGTCCGCTAGGGGGCGCTGTGTGGATGTCCCAAGAGAGAGGATGAGTGGCAGAATCCTGAAGGACGGTTATGTATCTCAAGGTGGGTGGCCTTGAGATGGAGACTTATGTGCATGTTGATCAGCAGTGATACTGCTGAGGTGCTGCTTTAATGTGTCAGGGAGAAGTCTCCAGGTAACTAGAGAGTTGGGCCTGGTTACCTACAAACCCACCAAGGGGGTGTGTTTAACGCTTGTAGTAAGAGACTGTGAGTGTGTGAAGGACCTGTGATGAGGTCATAGTCATGTGACCTGGTGGGCATGGGTATGGACCATATAATGTGGCCAGGGTAGGTCACATGGGGTGAATGCTGGGACCTGGTTGGTCCAGTGTGGAAGGTCCCGCTGAGATGGGGCCTCCTGCCTCACAGCACGTGTGGACGCTGTGTTTAATGGCTGCAAGTGCCTGAGAGTTCCCTGGAGGGAATGAATGTCTGCAGTATGGAGAAGCAGCCATGAGAGAACCCTGACGGGGTGAGATATAACTGTGAGGCTGAAAAGCCTGCGTATTGGACACTGCTAACAGAGTGAAGCTCTGTCATGGGACACTATGCCGTTTATATAATGCTGGTCATGGTTTATGATGTTTAATAAACAGCATGGACCATTCTGAGTTTATGGAAATAATAATAATAATATTAATAATAATCTTTATTTATATAGCGCCAACATATTCCGCAGCGCTTTACAGTTTAACAGTTTCAAAACACAAGTTATAAGTAACATTATTAATAATACAATAATTAAAGCAAAATAAGACGAAATAAGCCGCCCCTGCTTGTGAGAGCTTACAATCTACAATGAGGTGGGGGAGATACAGAGTACAGGTTAGTATTTACAATGGTGTATTTACAATGAAGGTCCAGCCATCTTGAGGGAGTGAAGGATGGAGATAGTGAATGGGCTACACGCTCACACTTACACATAGAATGACTGTGATTAGTGAACGTGATAGGCCGCTCTGAACAAATGTGTTCTGAGGGAGCGCCTAAAACTGTGCAAATTGTGGTTAGTCCTAACAGGACTAACAGTCCGGCACAGGAAAACCTGTGCCGGATCTGATTTTGTGGCTGCCAAGCGAGTGATCCCCTACTTAAATGACAGCGCTACCTCACATAACATTTTGGGGAATTCTAAGCTCTAGTGGAGATTACTATATCTACAGTTTATAGGACTGGTATTCTTCCAATCTCAACTATTTAAAAAGTGAACATTTCTTCTTTTACTAACCGTACCATTTACAGGATGAAAATTGTAGAAGAAACAGTAATTCCCTTCTATTCCTGAAGCATCTGAAATGGATGGAAAAAAATATATCATCCTCCACTTTCATAGAATTAGGACTATTGTGGGATTAACAAGATGAACTAAAAAGCTAAAAAAAAAATAGAATAAAAAAAGTGATAACAAATTTGTCTTATAAAAAAGAAAAACAAAAAAAGTCAATTTATTGAATTTTTGCAAACAAAATTCTTATTATTTATTATTAAATTACAAATATGTTTTTGTCATGCTCACGCCTTGGCTGCTGGGTGCGAGCCAGGGGGTTGTAGCCCTACTGTGCCACAGACCAGACTACCCTGGAAGGGGCGTGACTACGACAGCTGCCTTGGTCTTCGCTGGAGCCTCTGATGGTTAGGTCAGGCTTGTGCGGCAGGTAGCTGCCGGGTGCCACTCCAGGGTGGTGTCTGGCTGTGGCTGCTGATCCCACTCGGGGACAAGTCACTTGGTCAGGTGTGACTGACAGGCAGGCTGAGACACAGGGCAGGCTGGTACAGACGAGACACAGGGCAGGCGGGCACGGCTTGAGACACAGGGCAAGCGGACACGGCTTGAGACACAGGGCAGGAGGGCATGGCTTGAGACACAGGGCAGGCGGGCACGGCTTGAGACACAGGGCAGGCAGGCACGGCTTGAGACACAGGGCAGGCAGGCACGGCTTGAGACACAGGGCAGGCGGGCACGGATTGAGACACAGGGCAGGCGGTCACGGCTTGAGACGCAGGGCAGGCAGGCACGGCTTGAGACACAGGGCAGGTGGGCATGGCTTGAGACACAGGGCAGGCGGACATGGCTTGAGACACAGAGCAGGCGGACACGGCTTGAGACACAGGGCAGGCGGACACGGCTTGAGACACAGGGCAGGCGGGCACAGCTTGAGACACAGGGCAGGCGGGCACAGCTTGAGACACAGGGCAGGCGGGCATGGCTTGAGACACAGAGCAGGCGGGCATGTCTTGAGACACTAGGGCAGGCAGGCATGGCTTGAGACACAGGGCAGGAGGGCACAGCTTGAGACACAGGGCAGGTGGGCACAGCTTGAGACAGAGCAGGCAGGTGTGGTGTATGAAGGAACAGGTAGGGACCTGTTCACACAGCAGGAACGGGTACTGATACAGGTAGGAAGGAGTGGAATATGAAGGAACAGGTTTGGACCTGTTCACACAGCGGGTACAGGTACAGATATAGGCAGGAAGGAGTGGAATATGAAGGAACAGGTTTTGGACCTGTTCACACAGGAGGTGCAGGTATGGATACAGGCAGGAGTGCAGAGTAGGTGGAGCTGCAGGAGTGCAGAGTAGGCGGAGCCGCAGGAGTGCAGAGTAAAGCTGAACCACAAGGTCTGTGGAGAGAAGCTGCAGCAAGAGGTTCTGCAACAGCAGAGCAAGCAGAGCTGCAAGGGTGCAGAGGCACAGACAGGGGTGCAGAGGCTCAGACAGAGCTGCAAGGGTGCAGAGGCTCAGACAGAGCTGCAAGGGTGCAGAGGCTCAGACAGAGCTGCAAGGGTGCAGAGGCTCAGACAGAGCTGCAAGGGTGCAGAGGCTCAGACAGAGCTGCAAGGGTGCAGAGGCTCAGACAGAGCTGCAAGGGTGCAGAGGCTCAGACAGAGCTTGCAAGGGTGCAGAGCACAGACAGAGCTTGCAAGGGTGCAGAGGCTCAGACAGAGCTGCAAGGGTGCAGACCCTCAGACAGCGCTTGCAAAGGTGCAGAGCCTCAGACAGAGCTTGCAAAGGTGCAGAGCCTCAGACAGAGCTTGCAAAGGTGCAGAGCCTCAGACAGAGCTTGCAAAGGTGCAGAGCACAGACAGGGAGGACACAAGGAAAGACACAGCAAGGAAGGAAGCCACAGACAAGGAGACAGTACCAGACAAGGTACAGGGAACAGGAAATACAGCCCCCTGGAGGGCAGTAGGACAAGTAAACACAAAGCTAGGACTGAGACACAGGGACCAGGATAAGCAGCCTCCTGGAGGGCAGACAAAGAATACAAACCAAGGCTAGGAGTATTCCTCCAGAGAAGGAGATGCACATAACAGGGCCTGGCTTCCTCAGCAGCAAAAAACTAACTGAGTTTTAGACATTGCACAGGAAATGTTCAGTGGGTGTAGTGGATCTAAATAGTCGAGGGCTCTAGGTAATTGGTCAGGGACAGATTGAACAGGTGCACCCTGACTGCATAAGAACCAGAGAGTTCTGGTGCTGCCCCCTATACACACATAGCCAGGAAGCATGCAGGAGAGCAGAGGCACAGAGCACAGGACTGGCAGCAAACAGAATTCACAGCATGACCCGGAGCAGTGAGTAAGTTGGTGTGCGGGGGATGGGAGGCCATGATGCAGTGATGCCAGCAGGTTTGTTACAGTTTTATTTCTATCACTTTTGCTTGATTACTTTTCCATTTTCTATTTCTTATGTATTCTTCTTTTTATAATTTCAGTCTTTCAGCAATTGTATTATTTTATTTTGCTGCTAGTCTATTTTTTGTTTTATATTAGTATCTTTTTCTTTTTTTTTTTTTTTTTTCCAATATGGCTTTAGCTTCTTCCGTCTTCTCTCGTGAATACATTTTATACTTTCCGTCCTATTGCAGACAGTGGACAGGAAATTATATACAGCATGCTTTGTTTAGCTGGATTACTCTTTCATTAGCTCATGGCGAGACTTTTTTTTTTTTTGGTTTGCAGGATGTTTAAGTGTTTTTTTTTCTTCTGTCTTTTATCGGCAGTATTCTCCATCATCCCGTCCTTGTTGCTTAGCAAAACATAAATATAAGCCCTAATCCTTTAAAGGAGCAGAAGTGGAAGCCTCCGGAATAGATAAAGCTAATTTATGGCTCGCGAGCGTGGAAAGCCTGTTTGTCGAGTTCTGCATAATTACAAACACTTATATTATTTACTTAAACAATTACGACTGAACAATGGAGCTCTTTGGAGGAACAAATTAATTTTCTGGAAACAGTGACCTTCCTTATGTGTACAGTATGTAAACCCTCAAAATCCAACCGCATGGAAGAGGCCAGATGGTGCAATCTCTACTTTATAGAATGTCTTTCAGCTGTGATTGAGAATGACTTTATTACCCATTATGTCCCATACAATATTATCAGAATTATCGAAAAACAGACGACGACTGGAAGTCACTGGGAACTCACAGAGGGAAATGTGTGGAAGTATTAATCATTCTTAGATGCTAATGGGTCATTCCTGTTCACCGGATGACAATATTTTACACTCGGAGGGTTTTTTATATGAATTTGATCAGAAAATACTGAGATGAGGGACAAGAAAATCTTTGCACATTTAGATTCTGGGTTTAGGTTTATTATTTGCAGGGTAAATCAACAGCTATTTACAGACAAACCTCCTAGGAGAGTTTTAAAATTCCTCCAATTGAATAGTACAGGCAGCACGGTGGCTCAGTGGTTAGCACTCTGCCATATACAGTATAGGGCAGCATGATGGCTCAGTGGTTAGCACTCTGTCATATATAGAGCAGCATGGTGGCTCAGTGGTTTGCACTCTGCCATATATAGGCCAGAACGGTGGCTCAGTGGTTTGCACTCTGCTATAGGGCAGCACGGTGGCTCAGTGGTTAGCACTCTGTCATATATAGGGCAGCACGGTGGCTCAGTGGTTAGCATTCTGTCATATATATAGGGCAGCACAGTGGCTCAGTGGTTACCACTCTGCTATAGGGCAGCATGGTGGCTTAGTGGTTTGCACTCTGCTATAGGGCAGCATGGTGGCTCAGTGGTTAGCAGTCTGTCATATATAGGCCAGAATGGTGTCACAGTGGTTTGCACTCTGCTATAGGGCAGCACGGTGGCTCAGTGGTTAGCACTCTGTCATATATAGGGCAGCACGGTGGCTCAGTGGTTAGCACTCTGTCATATATATAGGGCAGCACAGTGGCTCAGTGGTTAGCACTCTGCCATATATAGGGCACCACGGTGACTCAGTTGTTAAAACTCTGCTATAGGGCAGCACGGTGGCTCAGTGTTTAGCACTCTGCAATAGGGCAGCACGGTGACTCAGTGGTTAGCACTGTTGCTTTGCAACGCTGGAGTCCTGGGTTCAAATCCCACCAAGAAAAACATTTGACATGAGTTTGCATGTTCTGCCAGTGTTTGTGTGGGTTTCCTCCATGTTTTCCAGTTTTCTTCCAAAGGCATACTGATTGGAGAACTAGATTGGGAACCCCAAAGGGGTAAAGGGCTGTGGCAATTAATGGTGCTATGTAAATCAGTAAAATAAATAAATAAAACTAAATAAATAGTGCAGCTAGTATAGAAAACATAAAGCAATGCAAGACAAGGTTAGGTTTTGTTTGAGGCTGATCTAGGGTCAGGGTCTGTATAAAGTTGGTCTAGGTGCTGGTTTTGCATAAGATTTCTGTATGGTCAGGTTGTGTATAAGGTTAGTTTAAGGTGAAGTTCTGTATGAGACTCATCTATGGTCACGTTCTTTATGAGTCTGATTTAGGGGCAGAGTTCCATTATGTTGGAGGCTTGTCTGGGGTCAGTGGTCAGATTCTGTACAAGTCTGGTCTATGGTCTGTTTCTGCATAAGATTAAAGAGGACTTTGAACCAAATATTTCATGTTGAACTTGTTACACGATATATTAGTAACCGCACAGCAGAATACAATGTTTTTTGTTTTTAAATTTCCCTTTACATTTCAGAGATATTAGCAATCAAAGCATTCGGCACAGAATGAGTTAACATTTGTTAAATCAAACTGTGTGTTATCAGAGAGCTTTCAGTGTAGGCATGTGCTTCTCCTTATATGATGCTGACCAATCATAAGCATCTGGAGAGAGAAGACGCCCTCATCATAGTTCAGAGCAGGTTCCTCACTGTGCGAGATGTAATAACACTGCCCTGAATTTCTGGTATAACTTTATACTTGATTAGAACATGCTGGGAGTAGACCACATATGACTAACATCTTTCAGATATTGTTCCAGAAATCAATGTGGGGGAAGGAGCAGCACAGTTGAACTTAGCTCTGTCATATTACAAACATATCGATCAGCTTTCCTCCTCTCATACCTTTATCACCTTTCCTGTACCACCCCTCTACCCTGACATTGCCTGTCCAGAGATGAGCTCAAAGGTGTCAGTATAACACTTATGTAGGTTGTGTTCACAGCAACTTGTAATATCTCTGCAGTGAGAACAGAGCGGGCTACTCCTGCGTGAGACATAAAATGACAGACCACTTTGCCCATAAAATGTCCTTATTTAAAAAATGCTAGTCATCAGTGCTCTACTGTCAGTGCTTTGTAATCCTGCACAATGTTAGACACTAGCTGTCTGGCATTACATGTCTCACACACTGAGAAATCTGCTCTAAGTTATGGCGGGGCAGGTTCTTCTTTTTCCAGTGTGTTCCTGCCTGCTGCCAGCGTGTTAAGGTTCTACATGAAGCTGGTCTATTGTTAAAGAGGACATTTCACCGAATTTTCCATGTTGAGCAGTACACATGATGTAGTAGTAGAATAAAACATTTTTGGCTTTTTTTTGGTTCACCATTATGGAGATATTAAGAAAGTGTTTGGCACCCAATGAATTGACTTTTGGAAAGCCCAAGTTGGTGTTATCACATTTTTTTTGCTGGTGGCATGTACTTCTCCCTGCATGATGCAGACCAGTCATAAGCAGCAAGGAATACACTGGAGAAAGGAGAACACCATAGCTTAGGCTACTTTCACACTTGCGTTTTTTTGCCCTGCGCTGCATGCGCAGTGCAAACACGCATAAAAAATGCATCATGCGTTTTTTATGCATTTTCTTGTTTTTTTGCGCATGGTTTTTGCATGACCATGCGCACGTTTGTGTTCCCATAGACTTTATTGTGTTTTTGGGTGAATTTCATGCGCATTGCGTGCGCATGCATTTTTTTGAGACAGGTCGGACGCACCAAAAATGCAACAGGATGCATTTTGTGCGCTCGGGGGCACACTACAAAAAAACGCATGTGCATGCAAACGCGTACAAACACATGACAATGCGCACCAATGTTAAGTATAGGGGAAAAAAACGAATGCGCATGTATGCGAAAAAACGCAGCGCAAAAAACGCAAGTGTGAAACCAGCCTTAGAGCATGTTTCTCAGCTTGTGAGACATATGGGGATTGACCTTCGGAAATGTCGCATCCTGTGAATTTCATGTAGACTTGGCATTTCGTCTGTTGATTTGGGTTAGGGGTTTTGGCTCTTTTTCAATAAATGTCAAAACTAGGGTCAATAAAGACCACAGTATGTAAGTAGCTCATTTATAAACCAGCGATAAGTTGCCGTTAACACCATTTATTGGTTACATTTGCATTGGTTGAGCTTTGTGACAGCCTGGAGCTGGGTGTTGGCTGTTATACCATTATTCTCCTGGTAATTTGAACTATTATTTGGAGCCCTGAAATTCTGTCCTTTCTGGTGTCAGAACAGAGTTTTCACAGGAGGCATGTACTTCGTCTCCCTGTAGGATGCTGACCAATCATAAGCAGGCAGCAACACTCTGGAGAAAAAGAACACGCCCTTGATGTAGTCATTTCCATATGCTATGCACAGTTGTTACTGCACAGTTGTTACTACTAGCATCGACAGGGCGAAGAAGAACACCTACAGGGTCAGCGATGCACTGATAAGTTACTGGTGGGACTCTGTAGCCAGGCCCAACAAGATAACAACAAACCAATGATAGCATTTTTTTGGGGGGGTAAGACATTTTGGAATCTCAAGAACAGGAGCTCTGTGTGACGCTGTCAACAATGGCTAGAGGACAGTTGGATTGGACATAGGTGTCATATCTTGTTTATATGCCATAAATGTGCCTAACTGGACAAATCCTTTAACCCCAGATGTAAAAAGGTTATTCTATCCAACTGTCCAAAGATGGGGGTCTAGATTTCACTACTCAATTGAATGATTTCCTATTTTGAAAGAGAAAAAAATACAAAGACCTTAGATACAAAAAATATTTAATGACATACCAATAGAGGAAAACAGCCTTTTTTTTCGAATATGAGCTGCTGGCAGCGCCATCAGGGGCTTATCTACAGCATTCTGTAATGCTGTAGATAAGATCCTGATGTAACCTGAAAGATAAGAAAAACAAGTTAGATTATTCTCACCGGGGGAGTGGTCCGGTCCGATGGGTGTCGTGGTCCAGTCCGGCGCCTCCCATCTTCTCACGGTGATGTCCTCTTCTTTCCTTCCTGTTGTGGCTCCTGTACAGGTGCAGTGCTCTGCCCTGTCGAGGGCAGAGTAGAGTCCTGCAGTACGCAGGCACCGGGAGAGGTCAGAGAGGTCCGGCGCCTGCGCACTGCAGTATTCTGCTCTGCCCTCAATAGGGCAGAGCAGTGCGCCTGTACAGGAGCCACGACAGGAAGGAAAGAAGAGGACGGCATCGTTAGAAGAAGGGAGGCGCCGGTCCGCAACACCCATTGGACCAAGACTGGATCGCCCCCCGGTGAGTATAATATAACTTATTTTTCTTCTCTTTCAGGTTACAGCGGGGGCTTATCTACAGCATTACAGAATGCTGTAGATAAGCCCCCGAAGGCAGTGCCAGCAGCTCATATTCGAAAAAAGTGACAGATTCCCTTTATGGAACAGTGGGTAAAAAAACAACTAAATCTGAGGATTGGACATCGAATAACCCCAAATTGCAGTTATATTACATCTTATATATTATATATAATGCTGTTACGTCACATTTTTAAAATTAATTTTATTCCTTTTTTCCCCGCTATTATAATGACCCTTTTCTATAAATGAGTAGACATTCGATTCATCCTTCCGTTTGGTGAGAGCATTAATCTGCTATGTAGTCTGATTTCAGCTATATCGCAAACATTTATTTCATTTTTTTACTGCATCCATCACAGGTTCTGACAGTTCACTTAAACATGTGTATGAATTAATGCCTGGAAGAATATCACTGTACCTACTGCAGTTTTACGGAAAGTTTTGGAAGATTTAAGAGCCTTCTAAACTGTGTGATTAACGGCGGCATTAATGGCAGTTGCTGTCAGGTGACAGGTTGATGTATTGTAGTATGAGAAATGCCCAAGGAAATCGTACTTATGTTGTAAGCACAACCTCGGCATTACATTATTTATTTTAAAGAGTTTATTTTTTTCCCCTTGTAGCCAAGATACATTGAAAAGATACAATAGGAACAGGTCGTAGCGGGCATAGACTTCACTTTCGGGTGGGAAAAGCTCACTTTGGATAGACTGGTGTGGGAATTTTTTTCCAGTCTCCTTTGTTTCGGTGTTGTTTGTACATGTAGAAGCAGCAGGGTGCATTTGTTTTATGGCAGCTGTAATCAGTGGGAGTAAATGAACAGAAATTTGCACATAAAGCCCATAAATCTAAAGGTGATATAAGGAGATGTTTATGTTTCTGGAATGCAGCAAACTTTCCACCTGGAATTTTGGATGGAAAATCCGGTCAAGTCAACTTGCTGCAAAGCGAACAAATCTTGCCGACATGTTGCAAACAGAAATTGATTTGAGGTCCCTCTGGAAACCTCTGGGACCTGCTCTGGGTCCATAATTGGTTCTGTTATCCTGCTCGATGATGAAGGGCCAGAAGGCAGAAGGTGGCCTGCATTCTGGGCAGTCTGACTACGGGTGACATCGGTTATGTAGGCTGTCTCCCCTGGGGATAACATCTTTCCCACATCCTGACAAGCTGTGAATATCATTTTCCCTTTATACTGACAGGCTAAGGGTACCACTTTCCCATCCTCCCCTAATACCTCAGGAACAGTGCTAATCTTAGGGTGGCTACTACTGGCTATGTTACATTCTGTTGTGACATTGGCCAGCTGCACGTGACCATCTTCTTCATGGGCCTAGTGCATCTCCCCATCACCCTTAGCAAGGATCCTAACTCCTTTTAGGGGGATCCTCAGTAACAACATGGTGACCAATAGTCGCTTGACCCACTGCTCAAAGTTGGTTCTGAGCTCGTCCTCCACATCATCATAGCTGTCGTGAGGTCCATGTCGGAGGATCCGGAACTCTATCTGGTACACTTCAGAGGTCATCTGATATTTCCATATCATAACATGCTGGATGGCTCAACAACAGGGGGTAGAGTGCACTACAATTCAATAATGATATTATGATTCAGGGTGCTGCATGATGCATAGAATCATAGAATCGTAGAGTTGGAAGGGACCTCCTGGGCCATCTGGTCCAACCCCCTGCTCAAAGCAGGATTCGCTAAATCATCCCAGTCAGATGTCTGTCCAGCCTCTGTTTGAAGACTTCCATTGAAGGAGAACTCACCACTTCTCGTGGCAGCTTGTTCCACTCATTGATCACTCTAACTGTCAAAAAGTTTTTTCTAATATCTAATCTGTGTCTCTTCCCATTCAGTTTCATCCCATTGTTTCTAGTCTTTCCTTGTGCAAATGAGAATAAAGTTGATCCTTCTACAATGTAACAGCCCTTTAGATATTTGTAGACAGCTATTAAGTCTCCTCTCAGTCTTCTCTTTTGCAAACTAAACATTCCCAAATCCTGCAACCTTTGTATACGTTTGTTTGGCCTCCCATTTAATCTAAAGGGGTTCGGGTATGTTTGTCGAACCGTTAATGGAACATGTTCGGCGAACGTCTAATTGTTCATCACTAGTGGTGACGAGTTTCTATTACACTTTTCCTCTGATTGTTCAACTCCTGGTTTTGGCTTACAAATACTGATTTAAAATACTGACCAAATACTAAATGTGTGAACATGGCTTAAAGATTTCAGATTTACAGTGTTGAACATAATGGCCCATTAACTGGAAGACTGCCATGTAATGCTACATTTCTAATGCGTGGAGACAGCAGATCGACCTAGAATCAATGCTGATGATGTAACCCATATATATATACTGTATATATAATAATTACATGAATATACTAATGTAAAAAAATTAAAAATAAATCTGAACGTAAAATAGGAATTGAAAAAAAAAAGAAATAGTAAAAACCAATAAAACATGAACGTACAAAAGGATTTAAATGAAATACTTTATTTTTCGGATTATAAGACACACTTCTTTTCCCCCAAATATGGGGGAAAATTGGGGTGCATCTTATAATGCGTATATACCTTACTGGTACCATTGCTGCAGGCCACAGGCTGCCATATGCTGCCCAATAAGACGCTCCATAAATTATGCCCCCATAAATTGCTCCTTAGATTATGCCCCCATAAGATGCTCCATAGATTATGCCCCCATAAGATGCTCCATAGAATAGGCCCATTATGCTGCTGCAAATAAAAAAAAGTGACATACTCACATCTCATAGCTGGGGGCAGGTGCCGGTGTCCTGAGCAGACAGAGACACTGGCTCGCTATGGGGGACAGGTGCTGGTGATGACTCTGCAGCCCCGCTTCTCCGGCAGCTATTCCTTCCTTCAGCGGTCACGTGGTACCGCTCATTAAAGTCATGAATATGTTCTGAAACCCCGTTCCCCCTCCCCCGCCAATGGGCTGAAAATCTCGGATTATACGCGAGTATATATGGTAAATAAGTACAGTGGGGAAAAAAGTATTTAATCAGCCACCAATTGTGCAAGTTCTCCCACTTAAAAAGATGAGAGAGGCCTGTAACTGACATCATAGGTAGACCACAACTATGAGAGTCAAAATGAGAAAACAAATCCAGAAAATCACCTAGTCTGATTTGGCAAGTTTTATTTTTCAAACTTTGGTAGAAAATAAGTATTTGGTCATTAACAAAAGTTCATCTCAATACTTTGTTATATATCCTTTGTTGGCAATGACAGAGGTCAAACGTTTTCTGTACATTTTGACAAGGTTGGCCCACACTGTTGGTGGTATGTTGGCCCATTACTCCAAGCAGATCTCCTCTAGAGTAGTGATGTTTTGGGCCTGTCACTGTGCAACACAGACTTTCAAATCCTTCTAAAGCTTTTCTGTTATGAATGGGTCACCGAGGAGGAGAGCAGGCCCAGGCTAAGCCACGAGAAAACCATAGAGGTTGGAAACTAAGCGGATTGCAGACCCCTGATCCTATCCACACAACTAGCAGTAACCGTGGAGCGTACCTACGATGCCCTAGACGCCTCGGCACGGCCGGAGAGCTAACTAGCCTAAAGCAAGAAAGGTGAAATCTAAACTGCCCCGGAGCAGACCCCAAAGGAATAGATAGCCCCCAAACATATATTGTCGGTGAGACAAGATAAAAACACAAACGCAGGCAGAAAACTAAACTGAGCAAATGATGGGGCCCAAACTGACTAGACAGGACAGAAAAGGAAAGACACTGTCTGCAATCACGCAAAAAACCCTGAAAAATCAAACACGTCTGATGCACAAAAAACACTGAAGTTACACGACTTCGCCCCCACTATATCAACACTCTGGTATATACTGAAAGCAAAGCAAAAAGAGACCAATACAACAGGGGACAGAGCAAACTGACACAAGTAGTAACATATGGGCGGTGATCCAGCACAGCCCCAGCAGGAGCAAGCTGACCCGCACAAAGCAGAGATAGACAAAACCAGATCAAATGCAAAAACGATTAGCAAATGAACCACTTAGCTGAACCATGCAGGAACCGAGCAGGAGACATCAGACCTCAGAAGGCACAGGAAGAAAATCACCAGCAGGGATTGAAGGAAGTCAGCTGTCTTAAATAATCCAGTCAGAAACCCCACATCTCCAATCATCATCATCATTATCAGGTGGCAAGCCTCTGTCAATCTGACCAGCTCTACTACCTCCAGTAACCACCAGAGGGAGCCCAGAAAAAGAACTCGCAGCACCTTTGTCAATCTGACCAGTTCCACTACCTTCAGTAACCACCAGAGGGAGCCCAGAAAGGGAATTCACAACACTTTTCTATGCGGTTAAGATCTGGAGACAGCCTAGGCTACTCCAGGATCTTCATATGCTTCTTATGAAGCCACTCCTTCATAGCCCTAGCGGTGTGCTTGGGATCATTATCATGCTGAAAGACCCATCTATGTCTCATCTTTAATGCTCTTGCTGACTGAATGAGGTTTGCATGCAAAATCTCACGATACATGGCCCCATTCATTCTTTCATGTACATGGATTAGTCATCCTGGTCCCTTTGCAAAGAAACAGCCCCAAAGCATGATGTTGCCACCACCCATGCTTGACAGTAAGTATGGTGTTCTTTGGATGCAATTCTGAGTTTTATTTCTACCAACAGTTCTACCTTGGTTTCATCAGACCATATGACATTCTCCCAATACTCTTCTGGATAATCCAAATGCTCTCTAGCAAACTTCAGATGGGCCCAGACATGTATTGGCTTAAGCAGGGGGACATGTCTGGCACTGCAGGATCTGAGTCCCTAGCGGCGTAGTTTGTTACTGATGGTAGCCTTTGTTACGGTGGTACCAGCTCTATCCAGGTCATTCACTAGGTCACCTGTGTGGTTCTGGGAGTTTTGCTCACCGTTCTTGTGATCATTTTGCCCCCACGGGGTGAGATCTTGCGTGGAGCTCCAGATCGAGGGAGATTATCAGTGGTCTTGTATGTCTTCCATTTTCTTATTATTGCTCCCACAGTTCATTTCATCACACCAAGCTGCTTACCTTTTGCAGATTCAGTCTTCCCAGCCTGGTGCAGGGCTACAATTTTGTTTCTGGTGTCCTTCGACAGCTCTATGGTCTTCACCACAGTGGAGTTTGGAGTGTGACTTTCTGAGGCTGTGGACAGGTGTTATACTGATAACAAGCTCAAACAGGTGACATTACTACAGGTAATGAGTGGAGGACATTGGAGCCTCTTAAAGAAGAAGTTACAGGTCTGTCAGAGCCAGAAATCTTGCATGTTTTTAGGTGACCAAATACTTATTTTCCACCATAGTTTACAAAATATATCTTGCCAAATAAGACAAGGTGATTGTCACGTGGACATGTCCTGTGTGACGCGACCAGCTGGCCGGTAACTAAAACAACAGGACGCAGCACGTGATACTGTCCTGTGTGACACGGCTCGCAGGCCGGTAACTAAAACAACAAGAAAAGGGGTAGGGAAATAGTTACAACGGTGGACCCTGCGATAGGGAAAGGGGATGTGGAGACCTCCTGCACTCCCCTGAGTCAGTGTCCCTAATGCTCCTAACGTTCCCTATGCCGGTTCCGCACCGGGCACCAATCAGGAACCTGTCGCCCTAGCACACCCTACACCTATCACTTGCTAGGGAGCTGGGTGGCACAGGCACTGGCCCCACCGCTGTACTAATACAAACTAAGGAGAAAACACAAACGGGGAAACAAAACTTAGCTTTACTCTGTTGCACTTGCTCCTGGCAACAGAGTCCACCACCAGCATGCAGCTCTCCTAAATAGCTGCCACCAAGCTCTGTCAGAACTGCAAGGAAATCCCCTCGGACTCCTTTCACACCAGGGCTAAGACAGTGCTGCAAGGAACGCTCTCCAGCTCCTTCCTCTGCCAAGGATGGCTGAAATGAACACTATCACCAACACTGATTGCAACACCTGTGACTCTTTTATAGCAGAGCCAGCAATCACACCTGCATTATAATCATGTGCACTTAACTAAAGAAACTAGAGTGCAATGACGCTCACCACCACTGGGGGCAAACTTAGAACAAACGACACCACAGTGCAATAATCCTAATGGCCACCGGGGGCAAAAACCAACCTTAAGCACAGCTTAGGAAAAAAAAGGTTACCTGTGCCTTTTATCAGTCCTGATCCAGCATGAATCATGACAGTACCCTCCCCTTAATGAGAGGCCTCTGGACCCTCAAGACCGCTCCCCATCAGGGAACCACCTACAGTGGGGATGCCCAGATCCAGAGTTCACCCCTGCAACTACCTGCACCTCAGGTTTATGACAAACAAGCCGGCTGGTATTGGCAACATATGTTCTGGAGGCAACACACATATCCGAAGCTCTGACCTGGGGAATGGGTTGTGTATATGTATGTTTGGTATGGACTGGTAACACTCCACAACACACTTCCACTGGATGTTTTTAGGTGGCCACCCATACACGCTCGTTCACACACAGGTCAGGACCTGAATGTTTATTGCAACTCGTTCGTTTGTCACCACTTGGAAAACTCTTTCTGGGATTGACAACAGAGGTGTCCCCCTGTGTCACCACACTCACACCCCCGCACCTCACCAAGGGGTACACCACCCTCCAACCCCTTCCACCACGAGGTCTGCGTCTCCCAGGGTTGGCCAATGGCGAGGGTTGAGACTTGTCCCTACTCTCCTGCAGCACATCTGCAGCCCTCACCGGAGAGGAAGGGGTCCGTTGAAGAGAGACGGCAGAGACAGTAGTTCCTAGGCAGCAGCCCTCACACAAGTGCTCCCAGCTGACCACTTCCCTCACCCACCAATCTATTACCGGGTTGTGTCTCTTCAGCCAAGGGAGGCCTAAAACAATAGGTACTGGAATTCCCTCCAAGACTAAGCATGACAAGGACTCCTCATGATGTCCTATACGCAGATGGATATTCTCTGCGAACTTGGTCAAGCTCCCCTGGCTCAGTGGAACAGAGTTTATGGCCCGGACACTTATAGGCTGGGCTAGCGTCCTACACCTCAGACCATGAGTCTGGACAAAGCGAGCATCCACCAGACTGACTCCTGCTCCGCTCTCCACAAACACCCGTATCACCTCCGGTACCCCGCCAGCCAAGACCTCTGCTGACATGGTACTTTGGGAGGGCAAAATGGAGGAAATGTATACTCCCTGGTCGCCTCCCTCCAAGCGACCAGGGGAATGCGGCTTCTCATATGCAGGCGCACAATGGGCAAGCCTTCAGGACATGACCAGTCTGCCCACAGTACAAACATGCCGACACCACTCCCCGAACCGCAGGCAGCTCCGAATACAACCTAGCTCCTCCTACTTGCATGGGTTAGTCAGGAGACTTGGCATGAACTGGGCAGGCTCTCATAAAATGGCCAGGCTTCTCACAGGAAAAGCATACCCCCCCACCAGGACAAGCCACAGACACCCCCTTTTTTGTATCAACAACACCAGGCTGTCTGGGTTCCTCCGTCCGCACTGGTGGGTCCTCCTACCTAGTGACCTCAGGGGGCACTTTTTGTATATGTCTTTCCCTAAGGCGTCTATCCACCCGGATGGCGGCCTCCAGCGACCTGGGGGTGGCGTACTGCTCCAGAGTATTCTGCAACTTTGGAGACAAACCCTGCACAAACTGACTCCTAAGTGCAGGGTCATTCCACTGAGTATTAGTGGCCCATCTCCTAAACTCAGAGCAGTACTCCTCAGTGACCCGGGCTCCCTGTTTACACCTACGGATTCGAGATTCCGTCAGGGCGACGCCATCAGGATCCCCATACACAAGCGCCAAAGCCGCAAAGAACTCATCCACGGCCTCTAAAGATGGAGAATCGTCCGGTAGGGAGAAGGCCCAGGATTGGGGATCCCCTTTAAGAAGGGACATAATGATTACCACCTGTTGCTCTTCACTCCCTGATGAACGAGGGCACAGCCTGAAATACAATTTACAGGCTTGTTGAAACACCAAAAATTGATCTCTCCCTCCAGAAAATCTGTCAGGGAGGGATATCCTGGGTTCTGGCTGAGCCTGTTCCTGGACCAAGCCCCCAGAACCCACCAACAGCCGCAGCTGCCGCTCCAACCCTCCGTGCAGCCCCCTAATCTCATTAGTAAGGGTCTGCAGCAATTGGGCAAAGGGCTGAACTGGGTTCATGGCTCAGCAGCAAAAAAAAAGTTGCGGTTCGTGATAATGTCACGTGGACCCGTCCTGTGTGACGTGACCAGCAGGCCGGTAACTAAAACAACAGGACGCGGCACGTGATACTGTCCTGTGTGACACGGCTCTCAGGCCAATAACTAAAGCAACAAGTCAAGGGGTAGGGAAATAGTTACAACGGTGGACCTCCGATATGGAAAGGGGATGTGAAGACCTCCTGCACTGCCCTGAGTCAGTGTCCCTAACGCTCCTAACGTTCTCTATGCCGGTTCCGCACCGGGCGCCGATCAGGAACCTGTCGCCCTAGCACACCCTACACCTATCACTTGCTAGGGAGCTGGGTGGCACAGGCACTGGCCCCACTGCTGTACTAATACACACTAAGGAGAAAACACAAACGGGGAAACAAAACTTAGCTTTACTCTGTTGCACTTGCTTCTGGCAACAGAGTCCACCACCAGCATGCAGCTCTCCTCCTGAATAGCTGCCACCAAGCTCTGTCAGAGCTGCAAGGGAATCCCCTCTGACTTCTTTCACATCAGGGCTAAGACAGTGCTGCAACACTATCATGAACAATGATTGCAACACCTGTGACTCTTTTATAGCAGAGCCAGCAATCACACCTGCATTATAATCATGTGCACTTAACTAAAGAAACTAGAGTGCAATGACGCTTACCACCACTGGGGGCAAACTTAGAACAAATGACACCACAGTGCAATAATCCTAATGGCCACCGGGGGAAAAAAACAACTTAAGCACAGCTTAGGAAAAAAAAAGGTTACCTGTGCTTTTTATCAGTCCTCATAGAATCATAGAATCGTAGAGTTGGAAGGGACCTCCTGGGCCATCTGGTCCAACCCCCTGCTCAAAGCAGGATTCGCTAAATCATCCCAGTCAGATGTCTGTCCAGCCTCTGTTTGAAGACTTCCATTGAAGGAGAACTCACCACTTCTCGTGGCAGCCTGTTCCACTCATTGATCACTCTAACTGTCAAAAATTTTTTCTAATATCTAATCTGTGTCTCTTCCCATTCAGTTTCATCCCATTGCTTCTAGTCTTTCCTTGTGCAAATGAGAATAAAGTTGATCCTTCTACAATGTGACAGCCCTTTAGATATTTGTAGACAGCTATTAAGTCTCCTCTCAGTCTTCTCTTTTGCAAACTAAACATTCCCAAATCCTGCAACCTTTCCTCATAAGACAGGGTTTGCAGACCGGTCACCATTCTGGTCGCTCTTTTCTGAACTTGCTCCAGTTTGTTGATGTCTTTTTTAAAATGTGGTGCCCAAAACTGGACACAATATTCCAGATGAGGTCTGACCAAAGAGGAGTAGAGGGAAATAATGACTTCACGTGATCTAGACTGTATGCTTCTGTTAATACATCCTAGAATTGCATTTGCCTTTTTTGCTGCTGCATCACACTGTTGACTCATATTCAGTCTGTGATCTATTAGTATACCCAAGTCTTTTTCACATGTGCTGTCACTTAGCCCTATTCCTCCCATTCTATATATGCTTTTTTTCATTTTTATTGCCCAGATGTAGTACTTTGCATTTCTCCCTGTTGCATTTTCTCCCAGCATGGATCATGACAGTGATTATCTGAATTTGTTTTCTCATTTTGACTCTCATAGCTGTGGTCTACCTATGATGTCAATTACAGGCCTCTCATCTTTTTAAGTGGGAGAACTTGCACAATTAGTGGCTGACTGAATAATTTTTTTACCCACTGTATAGAAAAAATAGTAAAAACAAATTAAATATAAACATAGAAAAGAATAAAATACCTAAAATAAGTAAATAAATAAAATGATAAAAACTAGCATAGCTAATAACAAATAAACAGAAAAAGGAATTAAGGCTGGTTTCACATTAGCGCTTTTTAAGCGCACGCACGGCCGGGGGTACCTCCGCCCCCGAGCCGGCTCTCTGCCCGGCGTGCCCGCCCCTTGCTTGTAGCGCCGCCTCCTAGCGCACAGCGGCGCCTGCGATCGGCGCACCCTATCTTTAGCATAGGGTGCGCAGATCGTGCGCAGGCCTTGCGCTAGTTGCGCTTTGACCTGCGCTGCGCACTTTTGACGGTGCGCCGTGCGCGCCAAAATCAAACTTTTCGGATTTCGGCGTGCTCGGCGCACCGTTAAAAGTGCGCAGCGCAGGTCAAAGCGCAACTAGCGCACGGCCTGCGCACGATCTGCGCACCCTATGCTAAAGATAGGGTGCGCCGATTGCAGGCGCCGCTGTGCGCTAGGAGGCGGCGCTACAAGCAAGGGGCAGGCACGCCGGGCAGAGAGCCGGCTCGGGGGCGGAGCTACCCCCGGCCGTGCGTGCGCTTAAAAAGCGCTAATGTGAAACCAGCCTAAGTAAACAAAAGTAAATACTAAAAATCTAAAAAATAGTAAAACGGAAAACACACATAAAAAAGGAATTATATAAAAAGTAAAAAAATAGTGAAAGCAAAAAAGATATAAATATAAAAAACAAATTAAATAAAAATGCAACAGTAGTAAAAACTAAGAAAATATTAATATAAAATGATTTAATAAGTAAAATATATAAAAAAACAATTAACAGAATAAGTAAATAAAAACACTAAGCAAAAAAAAAATCGAAATTGTCTAGCTGTGACTGATATTCGTAGGTTCTCTTAGACTATGGTTGCACTTTTGCAAGGTGCTGTCTTAGGTTTAATGCTTCTTTAAATACTGAGAGATTGTGTTTGCTGCAAAGTCAAGATTTGTCTCCCTGTTGTCACAGAGCAATGTCAGCCAGACCTAATCATCATCATCCAGCCTAGTGCTGGAAAGCTAAGATGTTAACTCCTTCCACAGAGCTTCTGTTCCATTTACTCTGCTGACGCAGACATGATCGCAGACAGATAGATAGTCACCGGGGATCACCGAGGCTCAGCACTCTAATTACTAAAGCTAGCATCTACGGAACAGTTTGCTTTTGGCAGACTGATAGCAGACTCAAGAATCTCACTACCAACACAATGCTGTCTGTATATCCTCGCCAAAACCAATAAAATTATAAAACAAGAGATTTAGTTGGATAGAGCTTTTCCCGGTAGGACTGGAAATATGGAACATAGTGGGAGAGTATATTAGGTATTGATCTGCCCGTCTTTTCCTTTTTGCAAATTTTGTCTAGAATTTTTCGCAGCCATCCACTTTCGAGACATGAGAGCAAAGTCCTGGACAGATTGTAATTCATGTCCCATACATTAGGTGATGAGTGATGACATATAGACACATCTATTATATACTTACCTAAAATTGTCCATCATCCACTTCCAGACATCCTCGAATCCCACAATCCACCGTGCCATACCAGAAGTGCGACAACCAAAATATTGGAATACCCAAGTGATGGGTATTCCAATATGGCACCCGCTAGTGGTACCAGGCCCTTCCACAGTACCACCAGCTGGACACCGCCAGGGCACCCATGCTGGACCTCCCTGCCGCTGCTTGACCCCCTGCTGGACTCACGCCAGGACCTGCCGCCGGACCCGCCACAGGACCCGCCGCTGGAAAATTAGTCAGTCATACTGTGCAAAATAATTTATAAATAACATTTCCCATAAGTCTACTTTATATCTACATCATTTTTGAACCATATTATTTTAAGGAAGTTAGAAAGGTTAACCCCTTAAGCCCCAAGGGTGGTTTGCACATTCATGACCGGGCCAATTTTTACAATTCTGACCACTGTCCCTTTATGAGGTTATAACTCTGAAACGCTTCCATGGATCCCGGTGATTCTGACACTGTTTTCTCGTGACATATTGTACTTCATGTTAATGGTAAAATTTCATTCAAATAACTTGCGTTTATTTGTGAAAAAAATGGATATTCGCAATTTTCCAAATTTGAATTTTTATGCCCTTAAATCACAGTGATGCGGCACACAAAAAACTTAATAAATAACATTTCCCACATGTTTATGTTACATCAGCACAATTTTGGAACCAAATTTTTTTTTGTTAGGAAGTTATAAGGGTTAAAAATTGACCAGCGATTTCTCATTTTTGCAACACCATTTTATTTTTACGGACCACATCACAATTGAAGCCACTTTGAGGGGTCTATATGATACAAAATACTCAAAAGTGGAACCATTCTAAAAACTGCACCCCTTAAGGTGCTCAAAACCACATTCAAGAAGTTTATTAACCCTTTAGGTGCGTCACAGGAATTTTTTGAATATTTAAAAAAAATGAACATTTAACTTTTTTTCACAAAAAAAAACTTCAAGTTCAATTTTTTTATTTTACCAAGGGTAAAAGGAGAAATGGGACTGCAAAAGTTATTGTGCAATTTGTCCTGAGTACGCTGATACCTGATATGTGGGTGGGAACCACTGTTTCGGCGCATGACAGACCTCAGAAGGGAAGGAGCGCCGTTTGACTTTTTCAATGCAAAATTGGCTAGAATTCAGATCGGACGCCATGTCACGTTTGGAGAGCCCCTGATGTACCTAAACAGTGAAAACCCCGACAAGTGACCCCATTTTGGAAACTAGACCCCCCAAGGAACTTATCTAGATATGTGGTGAGAACTTTGAACCCACAAGGGCTTCACAGAAGTTTATAACGTACAGCTGTACAATTAAAAAATCATATTTTTTCCACAAAAATGATCTTTTCACCCCCAATTTTTAATTCTCCAAGGGTAACAGGACCCTAAAAGTTATTGTGCAATTTGTCCTGAGTACGCTGATACCCCATATGTGGGTGTAAATGGCTATTTGGGCACATGGCAGAGCTCGGAAGGGAAGCAGTGCCATTTGATGTTTTTGGCTAGAATTGAGATCGGACACCATGTCGCGATTGGAAAACCCCTGATGTACCAAAACAGTATAAACCCCCCTACAAATGACACCATTTTGGAAACTAGACCCCCCCAAGGAACTTATCTAGATGTGTGGTGAGAACTTTGAACCCCCAAGGGCTTCACAGAAGTTTATAAAGCCCGGGCGTGAAAATAAAAAAAATCGTATTTTTTCCACAAACATGATCTTTTAGTCCCCATTTTTTTATTTTCCCAAGGGTACAAGGAGAAATTGGACCCCAAAATTTGTTGTACAATTTGTCCTGAGTATGCTGATACCTCATATGTGGGAGAAAACTACTGTATAGGCACACGTCGAGGCTTGGAAGGGAAGTAGTGACGTTTTGGAATGCAGACTTTGATGGAATGATCTGCTGGTGTCGTGTTGCTTTTGGAGAGCCCCTGATGTACCTAAACTATTGAAACTCCCCACAAGTGACCCCATTTTGGAAACTAGACCCCCTAAGGAACTTATATAGATGTGTGGTGAGCACTTTGAACCCCCAAGTGCTTCACAGAAGTTTATAATGCCTGGGCGTGAAAATAAAGAAATCTTTTTTTCCACAAAAATGATTTTTGCCTGAATTTTTTATTTTCCTAAGGGTAACAGGAGAAATTGGACCCCAAAAGTTGTTTTGCAATTTGTCCTGAGTATGCTGATACCCTATATGTGGGGGTAAAACACTGTTTGGGCGCATGGCAGAGCTTGGAAGGGAAGGAGCACCATCTGACTTTTTCAACGCAGAATTGGCTGGAATTGAGATCAGACGCCATGTTGCATTTGGAGAGCACCTGATGTGACCAAACAGTGGAAACCCCCCAATTATAACTCCAACCCTAACCCCAACACACCCCTAACCCTAATCTCAGCCCTAGCCCTAGCCCTAACCCTAACCCTAACCCTTGCCCTAACCCTAACCCTAATGGGAAAATGGAAATAAATATTTTTTTAATTTTATTATTTTTCACTAACTAAGGGGGTGATAACGGGGGGTTTGATTTACCATTTATGGGGGGTTTTATGTTTGGCAGCTGTCACATGCTAAAAGATGCTTTTTATTGTAAAAATAGTTTTTGCATCACTACATATTGAAAGCTATAATTTTTCTGTATTTTGACCCACCGAGTCATGTGAGGTCTTATTCTTTGCGGGACGAGTTGACGTTTTTATTGGTTCCATTTTCGGGCACGTGACATTTTTTGATCGCTTTTTATTCCGATTTTTGGAACGCAGAATGAACAAAAACCAGCCTCTCATGAATTTCTTTTGGGGGGGTGCGTTTACACCGTTCCACGTGCGGTAAAATTGATAAAGCGGTTTTATTCTTCGGGTCAGTACGGTTACAGTGA
Source organism: Dendrobates tinctorius (assembly GCF_039654945.1). Lineage (NCBI taxonomy): Eukaryota > Metazoa > Chordata > Amphibia > Anura > Dendrobatidae > Dendrobates > Dendrobates tinctorius. Next base: position 14,518,058 of record NW_027361763.1, read on the forward strand.
TACCTCATTTAGATCTTTTTTTATGTTTTTGTCGGTTTTATGCAATGAAAACTATTTTATATAAAAAATAATTATTTTTGCATCGCTTTATTCTGTGAGCTATAACTTTTTTATTTTTTTGCGCATGATGCTGTATGGTGACTCGTTTTTTGCGGGACAAGCTGACGTTTTCAGCGATGCCATGGATATTTATATGCGTCTTTTTGATCGCGCGTTATTGCACTTTTTGTTCGGTGGTATGATAATAAATCATTATTTTTTGATTGCTTTTTTATTTTTTAAGGGGTTCGCTAAAGGGGTTAAATAATGGGACAGTTTTACAGGGCGGGTCGTTACGGACGCGGCAATACCAAATATGTGTACTTTTATTATTTTGGGTTTTTTTATTTTCAAAAAATGGATTTATTGGGAAATATTTTTTTTTTTTTACTAATTTATTTAGCGATTTTTTAAAAATTATTTTTACACTTTTTTTTTTAACTTTATTACGTTGTCCCAGGTGGGACATCACTGTCCTGTGACAGATCGCTGATCTGTCACATCACAGATCACTGTGACAGATCAGCAATCTGTCACAGTCAGTGTGCAGGTTTCCTCCTTGCCTGCGCTTTGCAGGCAGTGAGGAAGTCAGCTCCCTACAGGCCCCCGAAGGTCCCCGTCGCCATCTTGGATCCAGGGGCCTGTAGGGAAAGAGCCCCCCACAGCAGCGCTGCACATTGCGCTGCTGTGGGGGGCTCAGGGAAGCACGGAGGGAGCCCCCTCCCTGCCGATGCTTCCCTTTAACCCCCGGTACACCGCGATCGTGTTTGATCGTGGTGTGCAAGGGGTTAACGTGTCAGGGGTGGTCCGTGACCACCCCTGACACATTGTGCCGGGTGTCAGCTGTGATAATCAGCTGACACCCGGTCGCGATCAGCGGCGCTCACCACGTGGGCGCCGCTGATCGCATTAGACGTACCATCCTGTCCTTGGGAATTAAGTCCCAGGGCACATGGCCGGGATAGTACGTCTCATGGCAGAAAGGGGTTAAAAGTTGATCAGCAATTTCTAAATTTCCAATCAAAATTTACAAAAAAATTTTTTGTGTCAACCACAATTGAAATGACTTTGGGCGGTCTTTATGACTGAAAATGCCCAAAAGTGACAGTATTCTATAAATGGCACCCCTCAAGCTGCTCAAAACCACGTCCAAGAAATGTATTAATTCTTCAGGTGCTTTACAAGATCAAATGCAACATGGCAGGAAAAAATTACCATTTTTTTCACCGAAAAAATTACTTTAGCCCCCTTTTTGTTCTTTTCACAAGGGTACCAGGAGAAAATGGACCCCCAAAACTTGTTGTGCAATACCCCACATGTCATGGAAAACTACTGTTTGGGCGCACCGCAGGGCTCAGAAATGAAGGGGAGCACCATTGGATCTTTTCAATACAAAATGGCTGGAATTGGGAGCTGAGCCACGTCGCATTTGGAGAGCCCCTGATGTGCCTAAACAGAAGACACTTCTACAATTGATGCCCTTTTGGAAACTAGACCCCTCAAGGAATTTATCTAAGTGTATGGTGAAAACCTTGAACCCCGAGGAGTTTCACAGAAGTACATAGCGTACAGGTGCTTCTCGCAAAATTAGAATATCATCACAAAGTTAATTTATTTCAGTTCTTCAATACAAAAAGTGAAACCCATATATTATATAGAGTCATTACACACAGAGTGATCTATTTCACGTGTTTATTTCTGTTAATGTTGATGATTATGGCTTACAGCCAATGAAAACCCAAAAGTCATTATCTCAGTAAATTAGAATAATTAACAAAAACACCTGCAAAGGCTTCCTAAGTATTTCAGTAGGCTCCACAATCATTGAGAAAACTGCTGACTTGATAGATACCCAAAAGGCAGTCACTGACACACTCCACAAGGAGGGGAAGCCACAAAAGGTCATTGCTAAAGAAGCTGGATGTTCAAGAGCGCTGTATCCAAGCACATTAATGGAAAGTTGAGTGGAAGGAAAAAGTGGGGTAGAAAAAGGTGCACAAGCAACCAGGATAACCGCACCCTTGAAAGGATTGCTAAGAAAAGGCCATTCAAAAATTTGTGGGAGATTCACAAGGAGTGGACTGCTGCTGGAGTCATTGCTTCAAGAGCCACCACACACAGACGTATCCAGGACATGGGCTACAAGTTTCGCATTCCTTGTGTCAAGCCACTCATGACCAAGACACAGCGCCAGAAGTGTCTTACCTGGGCCAAGAAGAGAAAGACCTGGACTGTTGCTGAGTGGTCCAAGGTGATGTTTTCAGATGAAAGTAAAGTTTGCATTTCATTTGGAAATTCAGGTCCCAAAGTCTGGAGGAAGAGTGGAGAGGCCACAATCCAAGCTGATTAAGGTCTAGTGTGAAGTTTCCACATTCAGTGATGGTTTGGGGAGCCATGTCATCTGCTGGTGTAGGTCCACTATGTTTTATCAAGAGCAAGTCAGTGCAGCCATCTACAAGTTGCTTTTTGGAGATGGAAATTTCATTCTCCAGCAGGACTTGGCACCTGTCCACACTGCCAAAAGTACCAATACCTGGTTTACAAACAACAGTGTTAGGCGTCAGGTTTCTGCCGCTGCACAGCAGGAATCCTGAGCCTTGTACTCGGCGGTCTCCCATTCTCCTTCGGCCGCAGAGGAGCTTGCTCAGCAGACTTGTCATTCCCAGTGCTCTGCTCAGACCAGCACTGTGGGCTTGCTTGATGCTGCCACCTCTGGTCCACCTTTAGCAACGCAGGCTGGCCAGCAGCGAGTCTCTCCAAGTCCTCCTTGCGGTCCACTGAGCATGCCCTTGGTGTGATCTCCCATTGGAGATCGAAGGTCACGTGCTCAGGTCCTTCTCCAGCTAGGATTGGTCCATCCGTAAGGCCAGGAAGTTCCCGGAAGCACGCGGCTATAAAAGGTTCGCATGGCCGCTCGGCCATGCACTAGTATAGACAGCATTAGCTGACTATCAAGAGTGTGTGTCACATGCATGTATGAATGTCTCTGGTGAATTACTCATTAAGAACCCCTACCCTTGGTACGCATGTGTTGTGCAGCCTAGCCTGTTAAATGTCCAGGCTTAGGTGTAGGTAGGTCTGAGTCGGTGACAGGCATTGGTCTCCATCAGTGGCTCGTCACGCCACAGTGCACGTTCTCTACACACTGAAGTCAGCATCTATACCGGCGTCCGCAGTTGCGATGCCACGAGCTCAGAGGGTCTAGAGGGACTCTGACCCCATGTCCTTGGGGCAGGGTTCTGTGACCGCTTTCTGTGTGCTCCTTGGCCGGGCTTTGTAAGTTAAACAGGCACTGGTATTTATGTTCAGCGGTAGTGTGGCTCTGTGAGTTAACAGAGTCGCTGCTGTTCACACTGGGTGACGTTAACCCATGTGCGACCTTCCCACACCGCTTTATACTTCCGCCTTTACTTAGCAGTGTACCACCTCTGCATGGTGGACCCCGGGCTGCGAACGCACCTACTATTATTTTATAATTTGGTGTGCTCCGCCAGCCCTAACATTATACTAGCGCCAGGGTCTGGCTAGTAATGGCGGATAAACAGGAACTACTGCAGCAAATTCGGCAGCTGGGGGGCAGGTTGGCAGCTCTCGATCGTTCAACCTCAGCTGCGAATGTTACTGTGGCCGCTGCCCAGGCAGCCGCGGAGGCTGTTTCTCGTGTTCCCACTTCCATCCCTGCACCAATGTTATCCCACCTCCTGCTGCCCGAGAAGTTCTCGGGTGATAGTGCCTCCTGTAGGGGATTTGTCAGCCAGTGTGCTATTCCCCGTGCGATTCCCCTCTGAGCGGACTAATGTCGGATTCATCATTTCCCTTCTGGCTGGCAGGGCTCTGGAGTGGGCCACCCCACTGTGGGAGCGTGGTGACTCCGTGATTCAGCGAGCCTCTCAGTTCCTAGGTTCTGTGAAGCAGGTCTTTCTGGGACCACGGGTCACACACAATACCACGCTCCAGCTGTTGGCCCTGACACAGTGTGCCATCCATTTTCAGACACTTGCCTCCGAGTTGGAGTGGTCGGATAAGGCCCTAATACCAATATTTTGGAGGGGTTTGGCTGACCACGTTAAGGACGCTCTGGCCACTCGGGAGGTTCCCGATACTCTGGAGGAGCTTATTACCATCTCCACCCGCATTAATCTTCACTTCCTAGAGCGAGGGTTGGAGCGCTCCCAGTCCAGACAGAGGTTTAGGTTGGCTCCAACTTTCTCTAAACCTCTGGAGCCACCCGATCAAGCGTCCGAGTCGTCGGTGGTTATGGAGGTGCCACGCACGGGCTCTAAGTTCCGCCCTGCTCGAACCTCTAAAGCTCATTCCTACTGCCGACAGTCTGGTCACGTTGCCAATAGGTGCCCACAGCGCTCGGAAAAACACCCGCGTCTAGTGGCAACAGCAGAAGAGTCACGTGACACCACACCATTTTTCTCCAAGCTAACCTTCAAGGGGGAGCTGGAGTTTGGTTCCTCCACTCTGGAGGTGGAGGTTTGCGTGGATTATGGACTGGAGTGTAATTTTATGTGCTCAGCCTTCTCTCTTCAGCACGCGATACCCTTAGCCAGGTTACCTCAACCGGTCACCATCAGTCTGGTGAACGGCTTGACATTTCCCTCGCAGATTACCCATCAGACTGCTCAATTAAGACTCTCACTGCCTCCGTCCCATCACAAGACAGTGTCCCTCCTTATTATGCCCGAGGGTATCGATCAGGTTCTCTTGGGAGTTCCCTGGTTGTGCTGCCACTCTCCCCATATTGAGTGGTCCTCGGGGGCAAATTCTTAGTTGGAGTAAGTCTTGAGAGGGTAAATGTCTGAGTGAGTGTGTTCAGGTTGTTCCACTGTGGCTCCCGCAGATCTCTCTTCACTCCCTAAAGACTATCAGCAGTACGCAGATGTGTTCTCCAAGAGAGCGGCAGAGACTCTCCCGCCGCACCGCCCCTACGACTGTCCTATCGACCTCCTGCCTGGTGCAGAGCCTCCCCCGGGTCGTGTGTATCCCTTGTCTCTTCCGGAGATGGAAGCCATGTCACAATACATCAAGAAGAACCTGGCCAGGGGATTTATTAGGAAGCCGGTGTCACCAGCAAGGGCGGGATTCTTCTTTGTGCAGAAGAAGAGCAGTGAATTGCGGCCCTGCATCGATTACAGGGGTCTTAATGCCATCACCGTTAAGAATAAGCACCCTCTGCCCCTGATATCGGAGCTGTTCGATAGGTTGCTGCGAGCAAGAGTATTTACTAAACTCGATCTGCGTGGAGCATACAACCTGATACACATACATGAGGGAGACGAGTGGAAGACAGCTTTTAGTACCAGGGATGGCTGTTATGAGTATCTGGTCATGCCCTTTGGCCTATGTTATGCCCCGGCCATCTTTCAAGACTTCGTAAGCGATATTTTTCGAGATATGCTTTCGGTGGTGGTTTATCTGGACGATATTCTCATCTTCTCTCCAGATTTGGAATCCCACCTGAGAGAGGTTTGCAAAGTCTTCGATCTCCTATGGGCAAACGCCCTATGCGCCAAGTTGGAGAAGTGCATGTTTGAGCAGGAGTCCTTGCCTTTCCTGGGCTATATCATCTCAGCCCAGGGGTTGGTCATGGATCCTGCCAAACTGCAGGCGGTAATGGATTGGCAGGAGCCTCACGCCCTCAAAGCGGTGAAGCGCTTTATTGGATTTATTAATTATTACTGCCAATTCATCCAGCACTTCTTGACTTTAGTAGCTCCCTTGGTTGTCCTCACCAAGAAGGGAGCGAATCCTAAAGTGTGGTCGGAGGAGGTATCTAAGGCCTTCCTCTCCATCAAGTCTCACTTCACTAGTGCTCCCATTTTACATCGCCCAAATATGGATAAGCCGTTTATTCTAGAGATGGATGCCTCGTCCGTCAGTGCTGGAGCAGTCCTGTTCCAGAAGGATGCTCAAGGTTGGAAGCATCCTTGCTTCTTCTTTTCCAAGACCTTCTCGCCGGCGGAGAGGAACTATTCCATTGGGGATAGGGAGTTGCTAGCCATGAAGTTTGCCTTTTCTGAATGGAGACACCTCCTGGAGAGGGGCTCACTATCCCTTCCAATTTTACACTGACCACAATCTCCAGCTAGGATTGGTCCATCCAAAAGTCCAGGAAGGTCCCAGAAGCACGCGGCTATAAAAGATTTGCATGGTCGCTCGGCCATGCACTAGTATAGACAGCATTAGCTGACTATCAAGAGTGTGTGTCATATGCATGTATGAATGTCTCTGGTGAATGACTCATTAAAAACCCCTACCCTTGGTATGCATGTGTTGTGCAGCCTAGCCTGTTAAGCGCCCAGGCTTAGGTGTAATAATAATAATAATAATAATAATAATAATAATAATAAATTTTATTTTTAAAGCGCCGACATATTCCGCAGCACTTTACATTTCAGAGGGGATTTGTACAGACAATAGACATTACAGCATAACAATAATCACATACAGTAGATTATAGCAAATACCAAGAGGAAAGAGGGCCCTGCTCGCAAGCTTACAGTCTATGAGGAAAGAGGTAGACACGAAAGGTGGGTGGTAACAGTTGCCCTGATTGTATGGACCAGCCATAATGTTAGGTATGTGACAGTACGGACACAGAGGGCTAATGGATGCATAAAGCATGTGGGAGAATGATGCGGGGAACCTGGTTATGGTAAAACTTTTGGCTCTACCACACAGGGATAGATTAGGTTAATGTGTTGAGGTGGTAGGCCAGTCTGAATAAATGCGTTTTCAGGACACGCTTAAAATTGTGGGGATTGGGGACTAATCGTATTGACCTGGGAAGTGCATTCCAAAGAATTGGCGCGGCACGTGTAAAGTCTTGGAGACGGGAGTGGGAGGTTATGACTATTGAGGATGCTAACCTCAGGTCATCAGCAGAACGGAGGGCGCGGATAGGGTGGTATACTGAAACAAGGGAGGAGATGTAGGGTGGTGCTGAGCCATGGAGGGCTTTGTGAGTGAGGGTAATAAGTTTATACTGAATTCTGGAGTGGATGGGTAGCCAGTGTAATGACTGGCACAAGGTAGAGGCATCGGTGTAACGATTGGTGAGGAATATGATCCTGGCTGCAGCATTCAAGACAGATTGCAGCGGGGAGAGTTTGGTAAGAGGGAGACCGATTAGAAGAGAGTTACAATAGTCAAGACGAGAATGAATAAGAGAAACAGTAAGAGTTTTTGCAGAGTCAAAGGTAAGAAAAGGTCGAATTCTAGAAATGTTTTTGAGGTGCAGATGACAAGAGCGAGCCAGTGATCGAATGTGGGGGGCAAAGGAAAGCTCGGAATCAAGTATGACCCCAAGACAGCGGGCCTGTTGCTGGGGAGTAATAGTGGAACCACACACAGAAATGGCAATGTCGGGTATAGGTACATTAGTAGAGGGAGGAAACACCAGGAGTTCAGTCTTTGACAGGTTCAGTTTCAGATATAGTGAGGACATGATATTAGACACAGCGTTTAGACAATCGCCGGTGTTTTCTAGAAAGGCTGGCGTGATGTCAGGAGAAGAAGCATATAATTGGGTGTCATCAGCATAGAGATGGTACTGGAAACCAAATCTACTGATTGTTTGACCAATAGGGGCAGTGTACAAGGAGAAGAGGAGGGGGCCTAGAACCGATCCTTGGGGGATCCCAACAGTAAGGGGAAGATGAGAGGAGGAGGAACTGGCAAAAGATACAGTAAAGGAGCGGTCAGAGAGATAGGAGGAGAACCAGGAGAGAATGGTATCCTTGAGGCCAATGGAACGGAGCATAGTGAGGAGGAGCTGATGATCCACAGTGTCGAATGCTGCAGAGAGATCCAAGAGAATTAGCATGGAGTAGTGACCATTTGATTTAGCTGTTAGCAGATCATTAGAGACTTTAGTGAGGGCAGTTTCAGTGGAGTGTAAAGAGCGGAAACCGGATTGGAGAGGGTCGAGAAGAGAGTTTTCTGAGAGATAGCGGATAAGACGGGAGTGGACCAGGCGTTCCAGGAGTTTAGAGATGAAGGGAAGATTAGAGACAGGTCTATAGTTAGCGGCACAGTTTTGGTCGAGGGATGGTGTTTTAAGTAGTGGATGTATGATGGCATGCTTAAATGAGGAGGGAAAAATACCAGAAGAGAGAGAGAGGTTAAATATTTTAGTTAGGTGATGGGTGACAGCAGGGGAAAGGGACTGGAGGAGCTGTGACGGAAATGGGTCACTGGTGCAAGTAGTTGGGCAAGAAGATGCAAGGAGCCTGCTTACTTCTTCTTCTGTGACTGGTTCAAAATCAGAGAGTGAGTTAGATGCAGTGGGGGAGGGAGGACAGTGCATGGTATGAGGTGATTGGGAGATAATTTCTTGTCAGATCTGGTCAATTTTTTCTTTGAAGTAACTGGCCAGATCGTCAGCTTGGAGCTCCGTGGTTGGGGCCTGTACTCTTGGATTGAGTAGAGAATGAAAAGTGTCAAAGAGACGTTTCGGGTTATTGGACAGTGAGGTGATGAGGGTGTTGAAATAGGTTTGTTTTGAGAGGTGAAGGGCAGTGTTGTATGTTCTAAGCATAAACTTAAAATGGATGAAATCTTCGGGTAGATTGGATTTTCTCCACAGACGTTCGGCGCACCTGGATCACCGCTGCAGGAAACGTGTTTGCACCGTGTGCCAGGGTTGTCGCCGTCTGCGTTGTGGTGTTCTATTTATAGTGGGTGCAAATTCATCCAGGGCAGTTTGAAGTGTTTCATTGTAATGCTTCAATGCAGAATCAGGACATGAGAGGGAGGAGATAGGGGCCAATGAAGACTGCAAGTTCTTCGTAAGTTTCTGGGTGTTAATGGCCTGTATGTTTCTATAAGTCTGGACAGTGGGGGTGACCTGAGCAGCCTGGCAGTTCTTGATAGAGAATGAAAGAAGATTGTGGTCAGAGAGCGGGAGAGGGGAGTTTGCAAAATCATCCACTGCACAAAGCCGAGAGAAGACCAAGTCGAGGGAGTTTCCGTCTTCATGCGTTGGAGAATTAGTAAGCTGCGAAAGGCCAAACGAGGAGGTTAGAGATAAAAGGTGAGTAGCAGATGGTGAGAGGGGAAGAGCAATGGGGATGTTGAAATCTCCCATGATGAGGGTAGGGATGTCACAGGAGAGAAAATGTGGAAGCCAAGTGGCAAAATGATCCAGGAACTGATGGGAGGGGCCGGGAGGACGATACATCACCGCCACTCGCATGGAGAAGGGGGTGTAGAGTCTGACGGCATGGACCTCAAAAGAAGGGAAGACAAGTGAGGGTACTTGAGGGATAACCTGAAAGGTACATTTTGGTGATAGGAGCAGACCAACGCCTCCACCAGCTCTACTGTCTGATCTTGGGGTATGAGAGAAGTGAAGCCCCCCGTATGAAAGAGCAGCAGCAGCGGTAGTGTCTGACTGCTGGATCCAGGTTTCAGTAAGAGCCAGGAGGTTAAGAGAATTAGAAAGGAAAAAGTCATGAATGAAGGAGAGTTTGTTACACACTGAGCGAGAATTCCAAAGTGCACAATTAAGAGAGACAGATGGCATGCAGGGAATATTAATAAGATTAGAGGGGTTTCTAAGTGTAGCAGTTGGGGGGTTTGACTCTCTATAACATGGGGGACCAGGGTTGGGAGCAATGTCTCCTGCGACTAGGAGAAGGAGGATAGAAAGAGTGAGCAGATGGTTAAGTGATTTGTGAGAGCGTCTCTGATGTTGAATGGTGGGACTGACTGGATCTGTGCAGTTTAACAACGTGAAAAGAGCATGAGTGGTATACATAGGAGAGGAAAGAAGCGAGGGGCCAATGTGGATGGAGTGTAGAGAGTTAATGCCAGGGCGGTGGATGTGTGTGAATGCGGCGGCCAGGATATAAATTACACAAATGCATATGGTATATATTTGATGTGCTCCAAATGTACAGGGAGTAGATGTATATAAATGTCTTACCTGTCTCCTGCCCTGTCTATCTGCCATGTTATAACTGCCAGTACTTTGATAAACTGTACTTCGATAAAGTGTGCATAAATGCCCCCTGCATAAATGCTATCCCCAAGCTATGTCTGAATATATAGGAGGATAAGACTTAGAAATTTTTTTTTTTGCCTCTCTCTCTTCTCGTTAATCAATCACACTAAATTGAGACACCTGGACCCAATAAAATGTTGTGGTCAAATAAACACATGTCCAGCACTACATGGATCATAAAGCACTTTGAAAAGTTTCTTGACCTCACAACATAAGGGGACAAGCAGAGTAAGTTGAAAAAAACTATATACCATATATAAGCTTGCAGAGTTGAAAACACAGAGATAGCATTCAGGATTAACTGCTTGCTGACATTGAATGGAGACACAGGAGTGGATTCAGAGCAGAGATTGGAAAAGCTGGTTACCATATATAAGCTTGCAGAGTTGAAAACACAGAGATAGCATTTAGGATTAACTGCTTGCTGACATTGAATGGAGACACAGGAGTGGATTCAAAGCAGAGATTGGAACAGCTGGTTACCATATATAAGCTTGCAGAGTTGAAAACACAGAGATAGCATTCAGGATTAACTGCTTGCTGACATTGAATGGAGACACAGGAGTGGATTCAGAGCAGAGATTGGAAAAGCTGGTTACCTGTATGAAGAGAATAGAGATGCGTGTCACATTCATCCATGTTATAACTGCCAGTACTTTGATAAACTGTAGGTGTAGGTAGGTCAGAGTCAGTGACAGGCATTGGTCTCCACCAGTGGCTCGGCACACCACAGTGCACGTGCTCTACACACTGAAGTCAGCGTTTATATCGGCGTCCGCAGTTGCGATACCGCGCACTCAGACAGTCTAGAGGGACTCTGACCCCGAGTCCTTGGGGCAGGGTTCTGTGACCGCTTTCTGTGTGCTCCTTGACCAGGCTCTGTGAGTTAAACATGCTCCGGTGTTTATGTTCAGCAGTAGTGCGGCTCTGTGAGTTAACAGAGTCGCTGCTGTTCACACTGGGTGACGTTAATCCACGTGTGACCTCCCAACACCGCTTTATACTTCCGCCTTTACTTAGCAGCAGTGTACCACCTCTGCACGGTGGACCCCGGGCTGCGAAAGCACCTATTATTATTTTTTAATTCGGTGCTTTCCACCAGCCCTAACACAACAGTATGTTTGATTGGCCAGAAAACTCACCGAACCTTAACCCCATAGAGAAGCTATGGGGTATTGTCAAGAGGAAGATGAGAGACACCAGACCCAACAATGCAGATCAGCTGAAGGCTGCTATCAAAGCAACCTGGGCTTCCATAACTCCTCAGCAGTGCCACAACCTGATCGCCGCCATGCCGCATTGATGCAGTAATTGATGCAAAAGAAGCCACAACTAAGTATTGAGTGCATTTACTGAACATACATTTCAGTAGGACAACATTTCGGATTTTAAAATAATTTTTCAACCACTTGTTATAAAGTACTCTAATTTACTGAGATAATGACTTTGAGGTTTTCATTGGCTGTAAGCCGTAATCATCAACAAAAATTAATGTGTGAAATAGATCACTCTGTTTGTAATGACTCTATATAATATGAGTTTCACTTTTTGATTTGAAGAACTGAAATAAATGTACTTTTTGATGATATTCTAAATTGGTGAGAAGAACCTGTGAAAATAAAAAAATCACATTTTTACTACAAAACTGTTATTTTAGCGCCAAATTTTTATTTTTTCATAGTTAACAGGAGAAAATGTACAACAAAACATGTTGTGAAATTGCTCCTGAGTATGTAGAAACCCCATATGTGGGGGAAAGCTACTGTTTTGGTGCACAGCTGGGCAGGAATGGAAGGAGTTACGTTTTGAAATGCAGACTTTGTTGGTATGGTCTGCGGATGTCATGTCATCTTTGGAGAGCCCCTGATGTGTCTAAACAGTGGAAACTCCCCACAAGTGACCACATTTTGGAAACTAGACTCCTTCAGGAATTTATGCTCCATAAAGAGTAGGTCCCATATAATGTTTCATATAGAATATGATGGGCCCCATATATTGCTCCAAACAGAATGGGCCCCATTTTATTCTCCATATATAATGGGCCCCATATAATGATTCATATACTATATATATATATATATATATATATACACACACACATAAGAGCAGATACTGAGAATTACACATGTATACAGGACAGGAGAAGTATACACAGCATAACTAGCTCTGCAATATACAGTATACTGTATTAAGGAATATACTGTAGAGTGGAGCTGTGTATATAGTACTAGCTATCAACCTGTTCTACACCCGGGTGGCGAGCATTTTTATTGGTATATGGTCTCCCATCCTGGTATGTGCTGACCCCCTCCTATCCTGGTATGCATGGCACACTTCATTCCTATCCTGGTATGCATGGTACCCCTCATCCCTATCCTGGTATGTATGGTACTCCTCATCACTATCCTGCTATGCATGGCCCGTCATCCCTATAATGGTATGCATGGCCCTCTCATCCCCCCCAATCCTGGTATGCATGGTACCCCATCTTAATACTGTTTAAACGTTCTTCTGCAATCTATTGATTCATGAGGCATACTTAATTTTTTACAGACTGCTTCTGTATTTTGTAAAAAGCAAAGAGAAAAATATAACTAAATAGCTGGAAGTAAATAAATAAACTGCAAAAGTGCATGAAAATAATATAGGGGACTTAGTTAACATAATTTTGATCTTGATCAGAAAAATGCAAAAGCCATCCCACCACTTCATAGTGACCCTAGTTGGGATGGTTCTAACTCTAATATTAAAACCTTACTATTTGTCAAGTGACAAGCTTGTGGATAAGGGCTGAGCAGGACCGAACCCAGCTAGTAGACACACAGTAATGGTGAAGAACATGAATAGAATGTCCAGCTCAAGGAAAAGGGAGGCCACACCTTTACATGCACATGGTGCAAACAGACTCAAAAAACCTAAAGAAATGAACTGTGACTTGTGCATGCAGCATGTATACACCTGTTCACACTAGCCACCGAACAGAATTAAAACAAAGACAAAACATAATAATTAAATACCCAGCAATAAATAAGCAGCAATAGTGCATGGAAATAATATAGGGTGCTTATTTAACATAATTTTGATCTAAAAAAATGCAAAAGCCATGCCACCACATCACGGTGACCTTAGTAGAGATGGTCCTAACTCTATTATTAAAACCTTACTTTTTTTTTAAGTGACATGCATGTGGATAAGATTGAGGACAGAGCCCAGCTAGTAAAAACAAGAAAATGTGCGGTCTGTTGAGGAGCGCTGAGGGACGGAATGGATGAGGATCAGATTAAAAAGGTGCAAACCTTTATTAAGGGGATAATTCCACAATGTGTTTCAACGGCAGGACGCCGTTTTCTTGTTTTTAATCTTCACCCCTTCGTGAGGGCACGTGGCTGGAGCTGCAGTATATGGGACAATTCAACACCATCCCCTTCAGAACCTTTCATCACGTGACCCTCAGGACCTGTGGTCATGTGTTGCAAAGTGTGCATGGCGGTTGCACTGAACTCTCTGCACACCAGCCCCAACTGGCACAGCAGATCCCTGGCATCCATCCTGTCTGCCTCAGCGTGTACCCCAGCCGCTCACCAGCCACAGGACACACCAGAATCATTCGGGATCTGAAATTGCCAGCTTTCTATCACGCAATACTCTTTCATATCCGTGCCATTCACCAGGGTTATGTAGGGTTTGCATAACCCTATAAGGTTAGTAGCTATTGGCTTTAATATCTGCTCCAATACTATATTGGTGCTACTCATGTGTGCTCCCTCACTTTTATTTTACGTGCTTTGAGCCCAGCTAAAATACACATAGCCATGGGGAACAACATTAATGTTTCTGTGTTTTGGCCTAGGTTTTGCTAGGTTCTTGAGTTTTTGAAAATCTATGGTTGCACTTATTTATTTTTAAGACTTTTCAAGGAATATATTTTTGTTTTTCAAAAAGGGTTACGTAGTTTTCCTCATCACTGTATGATTATAGGGGACAGAGATCTGTTTCATTGTACAGAGCTCTAAATAGCTTATTCTTGCAGCTTGACGTCACCACTACAGGGACCTCAGAGCTTACGCTTTTGTTAAGGATACAATGGGAGCTGTATAAGACCTGGAAGAAGCTATTTTCTGCTAGCAGTTCTGGCATCATTTTAACCCTCATAGCGTACCTGTCCTTTCAAACAAAACCTGTAGAAACTCATGATCTTGTTGCTCTCAAAAAAGTAACATTGCTTTTGATGTACCCACCAGCATTATAAAATATCTGTGAAATTCCCTAATTCATAAGCTACTGTAAATACTGTTTAGTGGGTGCTTCGTTTTCATTAGCGTTGTACCAGCACTATACGTGCTGCAACTTCCTTTTCCCCTTTTTCACTTCTTGTACCAAGACAAAAAAACCGCACCCACTTCATGTAGAAAAGCAAAAAACCTGCCTCCGCTTCTGAAGAAAACTTCCTGCAGAAAGGTATAGGCCAACCATTATTTCCTGTAAAGAGACAGAGACCAGCCTCCACTTAAATGGAGAAATAAAGACTGCAAAACTTTCTATAGACAGGCATGGACCCGCCCTCACTTCTTATAGAGAGGTAAAGAGAAGAGATGAGCGAATATTTCAATGTTCGGTTCAGATTACGATCACCGAATTTGCATTATTAGCCAATAGAGTTGAGCGACTTTTGTTTTTTTATGGTCGAGTTTCGTTTCGTGAAGCCCGACTTTTCCAAAAGTCGGGTCGAGCAAGATCGGTCGATTATAGGGAAATGTCGGGGTCGTCCCGAAACACGAAACCCAATGTAAGTCAATGGGGAATAAAAGTCGGCAGTGAGAGGAGGACAGGAAAAACACCTACAGTGCTCATTTGAATGCCAAAAGCATCAAATCTTCTTACTTAAGCTTGTCAACCTTAATTAACTTCATAATACAAGTTACGCACTGAAAAATGGGGGTTATTTGGCTAAAGTTGTGGGGGGGAGGGCTGGCTCCAGGTTTTCATGTGCCCTGGGCGAAAGAGCGCCCCTTTAACACATACCACAACTAGAGTTGAGCGATACCGTCCGATACTTCAAAGTATCGTATCGGATGGTATCGGCCGATCTTTAAAAAAAGTATCGGTATCGCCGATTCCGATACCGGAAGTCCCATTCAAGTCTATGGGACTTCCGGTATCGGAATAAGAAAAACCCTTTCCTGCCCTTCTACAGCCTCTCTGGGGTCTGTACGGGCCTTTCGGGGGGCTGTGCCGGCCTGCCAGGGGGTCTGTGCAGGCTCCGGTGGTCTGTGCCGGCCTGCCGGGGGGCTGTGCCGGCCTGCCGGTGGTCTGTGCAGGCTCCGGTGGGCTGTGCCGGCCTGCCGGGGGGCTGTGCCGGCCTGCCGGGGGGCTGTGCAGGGTCCGGGGGGCTGTGCCGGCCTGCCGGGGGGCTGTGCCGGCCTGCCGGTGGTCTGTGCAGGCTCCAGGGGGGCTGTGCCGGCCTGCCGGGGGGCTGTGCCGGCCTGCCGGTGGTCTGTGCAGGCTTCGGGGGTCTGTGCAGGCATCGTCCGATGGGACTACAAGTCCCATCGGACGATGCCTGCTACCATGACAGTGATTGACACATTAGCCAATGATGGGACAGTAATAGTCCTATCATCCGGCTAATGTGTTGAATGTAAAAAAAAATAAAAAAAAAATTACATGCTACATACATACTACATACTACATACATGCTACATTCATACTACATACATGCTACATACATGCTACATTCATACTACATAAATACTACATGCAACATACATACTACATATATACTACATGCATGCTACATACATACTGCATGCTACATACATACCACATATATACTACATACATACTACATACATACTACATGCATGCTACATGCTACATACATAACACATATATACTACATGCATGCTACATACATAGTACATGCTACATGCATGCTACATACATACTACATGCTACATACTACATATATACTACATGCATGCTACATACATACTACATGCTACATATATACTACATATATACTACATGCATGCTACATACATACTACATGCTACATACATACTACATGCTACATACATACTACATATATACTACATGCATGCTACATACATACTACATGCTACATACATACTACGTATATACTACATGCATGCTACATACATACTACATGCTACATACATACCACATACATACTACATACATGCTACATGCTACATATATACTACATATATACTACATGCATGCTACATACATACTACATGCTACATACATACTACATATATACTACATACATACTACATACATACTACATGCTACATACATACTACATATATACTACATGCATGCTACATACATACTACATGCTACATACATACCACATACATACTACATACATGCTACATGCTACATATATACTACATATATACTACATGCATGCTACATACATACTACATGCTACATACATACTACATATATACTACATACATACTACATACATACTACATGCATGCTACATACATACTACATACATACTACGTGCTACATACATACCACATACATACTACATACATACTACATGCTACATACATTCATACATATATACTACATGCATGCTACATACATACTACATATATACTACATGCATGCTACATACATACTGCATGCTACATGCATGCTACATACATACTACATACATACTACATGCTACATACATACCACATATATACTACATACATACAATACATTCATACAATACATACATAGACATACAGTACATATAACATAGAGTAACATACTTACCAATACTTGTCACATTGTTCCCCGAAGCCATTGTCTTTTCCGGAATAAATATTAACATAACAAACCACAAAAATACTCACCCACGATCCGAAGCAGTCCACGAGTGTGTCCCACGACGATCTTGGGTAGAGAACTGCAGCATCAGATGATGCTGCCGTTCTCTACGGGCTGCAGGAATCCAATGACGGAAGGTAGGTATCCTTCCGCACTGTATTCCTCCGCCACTTAAAAAAAAAAAGTCCCTAGTCTCACTTTATGCCATTGCTGTGTGGGAAATTCCCACGCAGCAATGGCATAAAGTGAGACTAGGGACTTTTTTTTTTTAAGTGGCGGAGGAATACAGTGCGGAAGGATACCTACCTTCCGTCATTGGATTCCTGCAGCCCGTAGAGAACGGCAGCATCATCTGATGCTGCAGTTCTCTACCCAAGATCGTCGTGGGACACACTCGTGGACTGCTTCGGATCGTGGGTGAGTATTTTTGTGGTTTGTTATGTTAATATTTATTCCGGAAAAGACAATGGCTTCGGGGAACAATGTGACAAGTATTGGTAAGTATGTTACTCTATGTTATATGTACTGTATGTCTATGTATGTATTGTATGAATGTATTGTATGTATGTAGTATATATGTGGTATGTATGTAGCATGTAGTATGTATGTAGTATGTATGTGGTATGTATGTAGCATGTAGTATGTATGTAGCATGCATGTAGTATATATGTAGTATGTATGTAGCATGCATGTAGCATGCAGTATGTATGTAGCATGCATGTAGTATATATGTAGTATGTATGTAGCATGCATGTAGTATATATGTAGTATGTATGTAGTATGTATGTAGCATGTAGTATGTATGTAGCATGCATGTAGTATATATGTAGTATGTATGTAGTATGTATGTAGTATGTATGTAGTATGTATGTGGTATGTATGTAGCATGTAGTATGTATGTAGAATGCATGTAGTATGTATGTAGTATGCATGTAGTATGCATGTATGTAGTATGTATGTAGTATGTATGTAGTATATATGTAGTATGTATGTAGCATGTATGTGGTATGTAGTATGTATGTAGTATATATGTAGTATGTATGTAGCATGTATGTGGTATGTATGTAGCATGTAGTATGTATGTAGCATGTAGTATGTATGTAGCATGTAGTATGTATGTAGCATGCATGTAGTATATATGTAGTATGTAGTATGTATGTAGTATGTATGTGGTATGTATGTAGCATGTAGCATGCATGTAGCATGCATGTAGTATGCATGTAGTATGTATGTAGTATGTATGTAGTATGTATGTAGTATATATGTAGTATGTATGTAGCATGTATGTAGCATGTAGTATGTATGTAGCATGCATGTAGTATATATGTAGTATGTAGTATGTATGTGGTATGTATGTAGCATGTAGTATGTATGTAGCATGTAGTATGTATGTAGCATGCATGTAGTATGTATGTAGCATGCATGTAGTATGTATGTAGCATGCATGTAGTATGTATGTAGTATGTATGTAGTATGTATGTAGCATGCAGCATGTATGTAGCATGTATGTAGTATGTATGTAGTATATATGTAGTATGTATGTAGCATGTAGTATGTATGTAGCATGCATGTAGTATGTATGTAGTATTTTTTTTTTTTTAACATTTAACACATTAGCCGGATGATGGGACTACTACTGTCCCATCATTGGCTAATGTGTCAATCACTGTCATGGTAGCAGGCATCGTCAGATGGGACTTGTAGTCCCATCGGACGATGCTTGCACAGACCCCCGGACATCAGCACAGCCCCCCGGCAGGCCGGCACAGCCCCCCGGCAGGCCGGTACAGACCCCCACAGGGTGCACAGACCATCGGCAGGCCGGCACAGCCCCCCGGCAGGCCGGTACAGACCCCCACAGGGTGCACAGACCACCGGCAGGCCGGCACAGCCCCCCGGCAGGCCGGTACAGACCCCCACAGGGTGCACAGACCACCGGCAGGCCGGCACAGCCCCCCGGCAGGCCGGTACAGACCCCCACAGGGTGCACAGACCACCGGCAGGCCGGCACAGCCCCCCGGCAGGCCGGTACAGACCCCGGGCAGTCCACACAGCCCCCCGGCAGGCCGGCACAGCCCCCCGGCAGGCCGGCAGAGACCCCCGGAAGGCCCGAAATGACGGCGCATCATGATGCGCACACACCGCGCATCATGATGACGTCAGGCTGTCAATCAACTGAACTTCCGATTCCGATGCCGAATTCCGATATTGAAAAAATATCGGAAGTCGGTATCGGAATTCCGATACAGCAAGTATCGGCCGATACCCGATACTTGCGGAATCGGAATGCTCAACACTAACCACAACTCATCATGCTCCGATACGGCAGAGAAATAGCGGTATAGTACAATGAAAAATACTTCACTTTTTACATCTCTTGACGAGTCCCATCTATTTCTCCATACAGAATCATTGGTCCCATATAATGTTTGAAACAGTATATGATACGCTCCACATAATGCTACAGTATACGTTGGTCCCCATGGATGAAGCTCCACTGTCTTATGGGCCCAAATAATGCTCCAAACATGATGGGCCCTATTTCTAATGCTCTAGTGTATAATGGGCCCTGTAAATGCTGCTCCAGTGTCTGATGTCCACCTTTGGAATGTTCCAGTGTATGGTGGGCCCCATCTATCATTCTCCAGAGTATAGTGCTCCCCAAAAATTGCTGTCCCAACATTGAAAACAATCAAATAAGTCTCCTCGCTAGGGAATCCCTGTACTAGTCTGGACTCCTCGTCGTCCCCATCTTCCATCTCACTGCACAGTATTTCAACCTTGCAAGTGCTGTGATCCTGAGCAAGCAGGGGGGGCCCACTCATTGGCGACGGCACTGGCACAGGGCCCCTGATAGTACGGTGGTGTGTCTGATGGGGGGTGGGCCGAACCTGCACTTTCATCTGCAGCTTCCTTTGTCACCGTGTAAGATGGAACTGTATATGGGAAGGGTAACCTGAGTTTCATCAGGGTCAGATTCAGGCCGGGTAGCGTGCGAGGGGAATGTAGTGGTCTGGGTCAATGTACCAGCAGATTCATCGAGCAGTGGCTGGGCATCAGTGCACTTGTGTCGCCCCCCAGGAGTACGGTCGCCACAGTGGCATTACCTTCCTCCTAGGGAGTGTGATGTCATGCTTGGGAGCAACGAAGGATCTCTCTAGCAGGTTAACTGATTGGGCGGCGTTATTACCACGAGTCATGACCCTCCAAACAGCGTTCATGAAGGCAAAGTGTTTGTTTTACGTGGGCAGTATGGTTGCAAAGCTGAACCTTAAAGGAATGTCCAGAAGGGCACCACTAGGAGTGGAGCCTACGGCGTAATTTGACTCAACACGGGCAACCTCAACCATGCCAGCTGCAGAACAGATGCACACATTGCAAGCTTAATTCCGTTAACGAACGAGACTCCGTCATGCCCCGCGGTCTGAGTCCGGCTTACTAGAGGGACACGTGAGGCTCTGGCACATGAGATTGGCCAATAACTGGTGTGTCATGCCCTTAAATGTCCGTGGCTGCATGTGCGCTACACTGAAAAGGCCAGCGTTTGTCGCTTACAGGTGCAGATAACCCGCTGAACAACATTAGTGATGGGGATCACTGATTACAATTATTACTTGCGAACGATGATTTCCCAGTAAGTGCAGGTCAACCGCAGTTCCGGAATTAGGCCTAACCGTCATTCCTGAAAAAAATGAAAAACTTACGTGTGCAAACCACAGGTGCTGTAGCTTGCTTAACAGCTCGCCAGCCGTTCTCACGCCCAGTATGGATTACACGTGATTGCACAAAGGTGAGAAAGGGTACCGTATCCCCGGATAACATGTATGGATAGCGTACACATTCAAAAGATATGTCTATACATCAGGAGGCAGGCTCAGACGGTGTAAGGCCCAGTATGGCTTGCAAGTGATTGCACAAAGGTGAGAAAGGGTACCGTATCCCCGGATAACATGTATGGATAGCTTACACATTCAAAAGATATGTCTATACATCAGGAGGCAGGCTCAGACGGTGTTAGGCCCAGTATGGCTTGGAAGTGATTGCACAAAGGTGAGAAAGGGTACCGTATCCCCGGATAACATGTATGGATAGCGTACACATTCAAATGATATGTCTATACATCAGGAGGCAGGCTCAGACGGTGTAAGGCCCAGTATTGCTTGCAAGTGATTGCACAAAGGTGAGAAAGGGTACCGTATCCCCGGATAACATGTATGGATAGCGTACACATTCAAAAGATATGTCTATACATCAGGAGGCAGGCTCAGACGGTGTTAGGCCCAGTATGGCTTGCAAGTGATTGCACAAAGGTGAGAAAGGGTACCATATCCCCGGATAACATGTATGGATAGTGTACACATTCAAAAGATATGTCTATACATCAGGAGGCAGGCTCAGACGGTGTAAGGCCCAGTATGGCTTGCAAGTGATTGCACAAAGGTGAGAAAGGGTACCGTATCCCCGGATAACATGTATGGATAGCGTACATATTCAAAAGATATGTCTATACATCAGGAGGCAGGCTCAGACGGTGTTAGGCCCAGTATGGCTTGCAAGTGATTGCACAAAGGTGAGAAAGGGTACCGTATCCCCAGATAACATGTATGGATAGCGTACACATTCAAAAGATATGTCTATACATCAGGAGGCAGGCTCAGACGGTGTTAGGCCCAGTATGGCTTGCAAGTGATTGCACAAAGGTGAGAAAGGGTACCGTATCCCCGGATAACATGTATGGATAGCGTACACATTCAAAAGATATGTCTATACATCAGGAGGCAGGCTCAGACGGTGTCAGGCACAGTATGGATTTGACGGCCCAGACTACACAGCGGAGGAGCAGGGAGAGGTAAAGATTGCAAATGCTGGGGCCCTGCCCAAGCAAGGGGGGCCCACTCGTGGACGTTGGTACTGGCACTGGGCCCCTCATAGTACGGCGGTGTGTCTGACGACGGGTGTGCACCACCACCGTCAGAGACACTTGATTGCACTATGAGGGACCCTGTGCCAGTGCCCGTGCCCAAGAGTCGGCCTACCCACCTGTCCAGGGCAACGGCACTCGCACGGTGTCGTGCGCTATGTGGTGACCCCGGCCATGGGGGGGGAGGCAGCACAGTTAGGGAGCTTTAGAAAGTGGCATATGTTGATGTTGGACATTCAGCTGATGCAAAAGGTGAAATAGGTCAAGTCCCAGGAAGAGGTGGATCAAAGCAAGCCATTTTTCTGTCACCCTATGTGTCATCAGGGGAAGGTGGGACAAAATCCTTGGAAACCCATGCATGGTTCATTTTAATGAAGGTTAGATCATCCACATTTTGGGTTGACAGACGGGTCCTTTTTTCTGTCAGGATTGATCCAGCTGCACTGAAGACTCTTTCCGATAGCACACTTGCAGCTGGGCAAGCGAGCTCCTGTAAGGCATATTGTGCCAATTCAGACCAGGTGTCCAGTTTAGCAGCCCAATAGTCAAAGGTGAATGACCTGTGTGGGAGAACATCGATATGGGAGGAAAAGTAGTTTGTAGCCATAGTTGACAACTGCTGTCTCCTGTCACTTTCCATCGATGCTGTATTACCAGTTGTGTGAGCGGTACTTGAAAAATCAGTCCACAACATTGTCATGAAACCCCTGTCTCCAACGCCACTTCTGCTGTGTGCACCATGAACACCTCTGCCAGCTGCCCCCGGCCCGTACGGCTCGTGTGAGAACCATCACCGCTGCTGTGTGCTGGGAATGCCTCAAGCAACCGATTTACCAGAGTTGCTTGTTTATTAGCCAATATTAGGTCAAGGTTCTCCTGTGGCATGATGTTTTGTAATTTGCCTTTATAGCGTGGATCCAGGATGCTGGCCAACCAGTAGTCGTCATCGTTCATCATTTTGGCAATGCGGGGGTCCCTTTTTAGGATCCGCAAGGCATAATCTGACATGCGGGCCAATGTTCCCGGTGTCAATGATGCACTGCGAGTGCTGGTTGGAGGAGCACTTTCTGGCAAATCCACATCCCTCCAGTCACGCACAAACCCTGTACCAGACCTTGCCACGCCAACATTTTCACTTGCCCCACGAGATATATCCTCCAACCCTAAGTAATCATCCCCATCATCATCCTCCTCCTCCTCTTCTTCCTCCAACTCGTCCAGGAGAGGTCCCTGAGCAGACAATGGCTGAATGTCTTCAAGGATTCCCTCCACCTCTTCCTCCTCGTCAACATTGGCTGCAGACGCCTGCTCCTTAAGGTGCGTCAAAGTTTGCATGAGCAGACGCATAAGTGGGATGCTCATGCTTAGGATGGCGTCGTCTGCGCTTACCAGCCGTGTGCATTCCTCAAAACACTGAAGGACTTTACAGAGGTCTTTCAGCTTCGACCACTGCACACCTGTCAACTCCATGTCTGCTCTCAAAGTGCCTGGCCGTGTATCCTCCCACAAATGCATTATGGCCTGCCTCTGCTCGCACAGCCGCTCCACCATGTGCAGGGTGGAGTTCCACCTTGTTGCAATGTCGATAATGAGGCGGTGGTTGGGAAGGTGGAGCAATCGCTGCAGCTTCTGCATACGAACGGAGTGTACAGGCGACCGGCGGATGTGCGCGCACAGTCTTCGCACCTTCTGGAGCAGGGCTGTTAACTCCGGATAATTTTTGAGGAAGCACTGCACCACCAGGTTCAAGGTGTGAGCCAAGCAAGGTATGTGGCTGAGTTTTGAAAGTGCTATGGCTGCCACAAAATTACGGCCGTTATCACTAACTACCTTGCCTGCCTCAAGATGTACACTGCCCAGCCATGACTCAGTTTGTCGCTTCAAGTACTCGGCCAGCACCTCGGCGGTGTGTCTGTCGCCCAAACACATCATCTGCAACACAGCCTGCTGACGCTTTCCACTAGCTGCTCGATAGGGGGACACCTCGTGTGCAACAGTGGCATCTGCAGATGGAGTGCTCGTACGACTGCGCTCTGTAGACGAGCTTTCGCTTCTGGAGGAGGAGGAGGAGGGTCGAACGCCTACAGCCAACTGTTTCCTATACCGTGGGCTAGGCAGCACTGTCCCACCACTGCTGTCCCCTGTGGACCCTGCATCCACCACATTAACCCAGTGCGCAGTGATGGACACATAACGGCCCTGGCCATGCCGACTGGACCATGCATCAGTTGTGAGGTGCACCTTTCCACTCACTGACTGCTTGAGTACATGGACAATGCGGTCTTTCACATGATGGTGGAGGGCTGGGATGGCTTTGCGAGAGAAGAAGTGGTGACTGGGTAGGTCATAGCGTGGTACTGCATAGGCCATGAGTTCGCGGAAAGCTGCGCTTTCCACCAACCGATAGGGCATCATCTCAAACGAGATTAGTTTGGCAATGTGGGCGTTCAAACCCAGTGTACGCGGATGAGAGACTGAGTACTTTCTTGACCTACTCATAGTGTCTGGGAGGGTGAGCTGGACTTGAGAGCTGCATATGGTGGAAGTAGCGGTGGACAGGCCGGACTGAGAGAGGGTTGATGATGGTGATGGAGTTGGTGTTCTTTCTGATGGCCTAGATTCAGTGTTTCGTTTATATAACAGTGGGATTCCCTGACTGCTGTGGCCTTGCAACGACACCTCAACATTTGATGCTGTGCTAACAGGTGGGCTTACAGTGGGGGAAACAATGTAGCGTTGCTGACTACCTTCTTTGTGATCAGTTGCACATGTGGCACTTGAGGTTTGGTGTTGTGTCCACGCTTGCAAGTGCATGCTGGTTAAATGTCTAAGCATACAACTGGTATTCAAATTTTTCAGATTTTTCCCTCGGCTAAAGGTCTTTGCGCACTTCTTACAGATAACCTTGGCCTGATCATGAGGATTTTGTTCAAAAAAGTGCCACACTGCACTCTTCCTACTTTGGCAGACATTTTGTGGCCTAGCACGCTGTGATGTTTTGACCCTCTGGACAAGCTGTCCAGCAACTCTTTTGATTTTTGGAACCTGTCTTTGGAGTGCTCCGGGCCTGCCAGATAACAGCTGTTGCGATGTTGATGTTTGCTGTGGATGCTCCTCATCTGAGCTATTGGAAGCAGCACCCTCTTCCCCCAATGGATGCCAATCTGGGTCAACAACTGGGTCATCCATCACCTCCTCTTCTATGTCATGTGCACCTTCCTCTGTGTCACCGTGTATGGTGGTATAGTGTGCGGGAAGGGGCACCTGAGTCTCATCAGGGTCAGAATCTGGCTCTGTACACTGCGAGGACAATGTAGTGCTCTGAGTGAATGTACCAGCAGAATCATCTATCAGCGGCTGTGCATCAGTGCACTCCATGTCAGATTCATCTTGGCCTGGGTAATTCACCATTTCACTTGATAATCCAGGCATGGTATGTGAAAACAGCTCCATGGAGTAATCAGTAGTATGGCCTGCGTCATCCTTCAATCTTGGTTGTGGTGAAGGACACAAGGAAAGGTGTGGTTCATGAACATGAGCCTCCAATGACGACTCAGTGCTTTTACTTTTTACAACTTCAGAAGAGGAGGCGATAGAGCTGGAGGCTGAGTCAGCAATGTAAGACAAAACTTTTTCCTGATGCTCTGGCGTTAAAAGCGGTTTGCCAACTCCTAGAAAACTAAGCCTTCGAAGCCTTATGGAGCCAGACGATGACACAGGCTCAACACCTCCTGCATTCGGTCCTATTTTGCTTTTGCCACTACCATCAGATCCACCACCAACACCATCATTACCAGCTGCCAACCCCCGCCCAATTCCATGGCCTCTTCCACCAGCCTTCCTCATTTTTGGTAGAAATGTAGACAAAATCCTACAAACTATATAGTAATGTAAAACAAGGTACAAGGTGTCTATAGGACAGGGGAGATTTAGATTTTCTGCAGACACTTGTGGACACTGGACACTTTTGGATTGTGTGAGGCCCACTGAATATCACAGCGCTATGTCACAGGCTCGATGGCACAGGTGTGAAAAAAGTGACTACAGGATAAGGGAGATTTTGAATTTCTGCAGACACTTGTGGACACTGGACACTTGGATTGTGTGAGGCCCACTGAATATCAGAGCGCTATGTCACAGGCTCGATGCAGCAGGTGTGAAAAAAATGACTACAGGATAAGGGAGATTTTGAATTTCTGCAGACACTTGTGGACACTGGACACTTGGATTGTGTGAGGCCCACTGAATATCACAGCGCTATGTCACAGGCTCGATGGCACAGGTGTGAAAAAAGTGACTACAGGATAAGGGAGATTTTGAATTTCTACAGACACTTGTGGACACTGGACACTTGGATTGTGTGAGGCCCACTGAATATCAGAGCGCTATGTCACAGGCTCGATGCAGCAGGTGTGAAAAAAATGACTACAGGATAAGGGAGATTTTGAATTTCTGCAGACACTTGTGGACACTGGACACTTGGATTGTGTGAGGCCCACTGAATATCACAGCGCTATGTCACAGGCTCGATGGCACAGGTGTGAAAAAAGTGACTACAGGATAAGGGAGATTTTGAATTTCTGCAGACACTTGTGGACACTGGACACTTGGATTGTGTGAGGCCCACTGAATATCACAGCGCTATGTCACAGGCTCGATGGCACAGGTGTGAAAAAAGTGACTACAGGATAAGGGAGATTTTGAATTTCTGCAGACACTTGTGGACACTGGACACTTGGATTGTGTGAGGCCCACTGAATATCAGAGCGTTATGTCACAGGCTCGATGCAGCAGGTGTGAAAAAAGTGACTACAGGATAAGGGAGATTTTGAATTTCTGCAGACACTTGTGGACACTGGACACTTTTGGATTGTGTGAGGCCCAATGAATATCAGAGCGCTATGTCACAGGCTCGATGCAGCAGGTGTGAAAAAAGTGACTACAGGATAAGGGAGATTTTGAATTTCTGCAGACACTTGTGGACACTGGACACTTTTGGATTGTGTGAGGCCCACTGAATATCAGAGCGCTATGTCACAGGCTCGATGGCACAGGTGTGAAAAAAGTGAATTGTAGAATTGGGCAGAATAGGAATCTCCCTAGAGTGTAGGTCTGTAAGAACGGAACAAGTCCTCAACTTATCCTTCCACAGTGACACACAGATAGCTTCACTGTGGCTGTGATAACAGCCGTTACACGGTACTGTGTGAGGAGCGTACACCGCTGTATGGTGTGAATAAATGCACGCTCAGTACCTTAGCAGGACAAAAAAAGAAATTGGGATTGCTTTTAAAAAAGCAGTTTGCAGAGCAGTGGGGAAACAGCAATGCAGCTGTCAGGAAGCCTTAGAAGGCAGCCTAACAACCAACACCGCTGATCCACCACAATATAGCCTCCCCTTGCACTGCACACACAGTGACTGGTGTGTTGCACAGGCAAAATCGCTAGCAGCAGAAGCAGTTTTTTTGTCTTCTTCCCTGCCTAACGCTCTCCCTACAGAATCAGCAACCTCTCCCTATGCTAAGATCGGCAGAAGTAAGATGGCGGTCGGCGTGCATGCCCTTTTATAACCCCTGTGACACCCACCAAAGCAAGCCAATCACTTGCATGCCCTTCTGAAAGATGGTGGTGACCCCTGCCTATGTCATCACGTTGCCCACAGTGTCCGTGGATCCTGATTGGCTGAAAAAGAGCGCTAAACAAACTTTTGAAACGCGACTTTGGCGCGTAAGTCGCCGACCTCGTGGCCGACCTCATCCTAGGGTCGGGTTTCATTTCATGAAACCCGACTTTGCCAAAAGTCGGCGACTTTTGAAATTGTTCGACCCATTTCGCTCAACTCTATTCTCCGATTTATTTGTCGAATATTGGCTGAACATAACCGAATGCCATTCTACTCAATGGGAGAGAAAAAAAACAAAACATGCACAACACCATATAAAAGCCCCCAAATGCTGCCAAAAAAACATCAAATGAGAGACAGACACCAGGAAAGTGGCCTCAATTCACCCACAGTGCAGATTTTAGCATGTCTCTGCAGCAATTCATCAGGCATGAGATATCAGGGTCTGGGACAGCATTTACAGCTTTCAATTGAACGACCCAGTAAGACGAGGTGGGTAAGGGATCGGTATAGGGCCCCTTTGCTGGGAGTCCTGATACCACATGCAACACCTTTACCTGCTGTCATGCTGAGCCACACTCATGTGGCACAAATATCAGTTTTGTAGACAACCAATGTCAGAAAAATGTAAGGATAGTAACACGGGTAGTTGAGTCCAAGAGGGTGGAGGCCTGATGGTCTCAGAGGGCTACTGCTACAGGCAACACGCATGAACGAGACCCAACCCAGAGTCTACACATTTAAAAAAAATTTGTGGTAGACACCAACAAAGTGTCATCAATTGCAATAAATAGAATTAGGATAGCAGGGACCGATACCTCTTCCACTACAGCCAACCCAGCAGATGGAGACTGTAACGGGCAAGGTGTTAGAATCACTGTTCCATCAGAAAGCCTGGAAGGGGTGTAACTAGGTGGCCAACCAAATCCCTACTCGGACAGGTGGCAGCAGGTGAAAACTGTGACCCAAGGAGGTACAAAGAGGTGGCACCAGGTGCTACTCCATGGCTGACCAACATAATGCGACCTACAGCGGGTAAGCTGCTACGGCCCAAAGGAGGGATGAAAAATGCAGGCAGGCACTGTTGGGACTCTGGAACCGGGAGTGCAGATGGGACCGGCTGAAGAACAGAAAAGCACTGGTTGGTGCAAGCTGGGCCAGGTGTTAGACAGATAGGCACTGGTAGGTGCGATCTGGACAGGCTGATGGACAGAAGAGCACAGACAGGTACGAGCAGGTGGGCACAAACAGGTAAGAGCAGATGGGTACAGGGTAGACAAGCAGACCTGGGGAACCTGACAACTAGTAAGCATGAATCACTGTTGTGATAACCATGTAGTAAACACAGGGCACCACTGAATGGTATATAACATACCAATCTTCTTTATTAATAAAAATTAAAAACACATGTGAAGACAAGGTGCTGAATAAATAAAGAGAAACACACTGGCCATGGAATCACCACAAAAAATGTAGCCTGACCGCAATGAACAGATTTCAAAATGTAAACAAATCAATAAAAGACCACAACGTCCTGGCTGTCATAGATTAATCATAAGCCAAAAAAAGGCACCCAAATACCAAGGACTGCGCATCAATTTATCCCAAATTATAAGCTGGCCTGTGCCAATGCTATCCTGTGAACAGATTATGATAAGTTTGTGTCTGTGTACAAACCAGTGGCAAATCAGCGGTGATCCCTGGACGTCCCTCTGCCCCGACACGCGTTTCGCTGAACTGAAGGTAAGGGTTCTCGAACATTGTCTTGACATAAACAAAGCAAAAACGGTGACAGATGTCACGGTTTTGAAAACTCTACCAAGGCACTTTAGGCAGCATCTTCAAAGCAGTTCCAGGTTTCTTACCATCAAAGGTCTTGATGTGGTTGACCTTGGACCTCGTGAGGGAGATATGTCCAAAAGATTGACTAAGAAAGAATGCAAATGGATTTTTAGATAAGGGACACTCACTCCACACGGATTAAATGAAACGTCAGGGTTTGGCGCATTTTTGTAAATCTATTGGAAATGTTTTGGGTGGGGGCTGTTTTTAGTATACTGTTATATTGTCTGTATTTTAACATTTTTATTCTTATCATTATTTAGTGCTGATCTGGTTGTTTGTTGTCATCTCATGGGAATGATCACCCTTGCTTGCGGTTATCTGGGTTTAGCCATATTGAAGTCTCCAAGAAATGAAGAATTCTCTGGATTCATCCTTATATGTTTACATCCATCTGTTCTGAGTTGGACAATATGGACTGCTGGATGAATATTTTCATCTTGTTATTAGGGAGTTGCCTGCTTGTGTAATTGCATGTATTTATGTTTTTGGATATTGGTAATATCACTTTGTTATTCACATTATATTTATGAATTCATGTACTTTTCACATATATGATATACATATTTTATGAAATATTTTTGAGATAGCCATTTAACATAGTATTAACTATGTATGTTTTAACATAATATTGCCACTGTTAGGGATGTGTATCTATAGTGTAGTATATTTAGTTAACATTCATTGTAGTATTATGTCACATTTTTCAAATATAGGTCCATTGAGACACGTCATTATGATGGTGCACTGTTAGTGCTCAATAGGTCACATTCATTATTATATATATTTTGTTAGTTTCACTTGTATTGTTCCTGCACACTATTTATGCACATTCATATAGAAGCAGAGGGCATGCACATTTTGTGAGGCTGCTGAGAGACAAAGGGTGATCTCCTGTGGTCCCACTGTTCTAGGGTCCTTTCGGATCTGTGAATTACTGGGTCACGTGATCGCCTGCTGTCTCTCCCATTGGTGTTTGCAGATTCTTATATTTATCCATGAGTAGTATGCATGAACACATTTATGGAATAGGACCTTTGATAGTAGTCATGTGGTCATTGGCCGTCATTTTCTTTGGTCCAATGTAAAGTATTCAGAACAGAGTTGTGATGGTGTGATATGTTATGTGGGTATCATTTTGTGTATATTTATAGTTTACGGATTTCCATAGTGTTCTCTTGTTGCCCTGTATCATTCTGTGTATTTCCATATTGTCTGGAGTCTCAATTACTTTCCAAACATCTGATAATTGAATTAGCTCACTTACTGTCTGTAGCCTGACCGTATCTATGCCTCTTGATGAACCCCCTGAAGTGCCTTAATCCCCAAGGCACCTTTGTCAGGTCTGGGAGGCCTGAAAACCACCATAAACCTGTTTGACTACCCCTGGACATAAGGAGGGTGCTGAAGAGGACAGGAGCTGTTCAAGTCAGACCCTGTGTGGTGATGATCGTGTGAAGACAGCAAGTCAGAGAGAAGGGGAAGCATATGGACCCATTTTATCCTCTGTCTGCTGGATTATTGGACTCTCTTCTCCTTGGACATTCATCCTGTTACTGAACTGCATTCGTGTTCTGGACTATTGTAGCATCAATGTGGTGTATTGTTTATGGACCTTTTAGTTTTGCCTATAATAAAGGTCTTGGGATTGATCACACGTCCCTTGCTCTGTTGATTGTGTGGTATCGGAGAAGGACCTTCCTGTGCATATGCGCAGTACATAGGAGTTGTTCACGCTAGGTACTCATCACTTAGACACATGAATGCAATTAAGAGCTTCCAATGGCATAAGCCGACACATTATTT
This sequence comes from Dendrobates tinctorius, assembly GCF_039654945.1. Taxonomy (NCBI): domain Eukaryota; kingdom Metazoa; phylum Chordata; class Amphibia; order Anura; family Dendrobatidae; genus Dendrobates; species Dendrobates tinctorius. The sequence continues at coordinate 14,549,156 of NW_027361763.1, forward strand.
AAACCGGATCGCCCCCTGCCCTGACACGCCTCCCGAAGAAGCAGTGTGAAATGCGTGTCGGGGCAGAGGGACGTCCAGGGATCACCGCTGATCTGTTGCTGGTATGTACACAGACACGAATTTATCATAATCTGTTCACAGTATAGCATTGGCATAGGCCAGCTTATAATTATGGATAAGTTGATGCGCAGTCCTTGGTATTTGGATGCCTTTTTTTGGCTCATGATTAATCTATGACAGAACGTTGTGGTCTTCTATCGATTTATTTAAATTGTGAAATCTGTTAATTTCGGTCAGACTACATTTTTTTGTGGTGATTCCATGGCTAGTGTGTCCCTCTTTATTTATTCAGCACCTTGTCTTCACATGTGTTTTTAATTTTTGTTAATAAAGAATTTTTGCATTTTATATACCATTTAGTGGTGCCCTGTGTTTACTACATGGTTATCACAACAGTGATTCATTCAGTTTGTGGTATATAGTACCCACTATTGTTGTGGGGGTATTAAGGTTTTTGGGCATTTCTGTGAATTAACTAGCAAACATGCAAGGTAAACTAACAACGTAGCTCAGGCACCTCCATATTGGAGGAGAAGCCTTAAATAGAAGGTGTCGCCCAGCTATAGGTTGGGAATACCTTAAGTTGATGTGGGTTGTCCCTTTAAGAGGGAAGAAGTGCACAATTGCGACCTCTAAGCATAGTTCCCAGTCCTACAACTGAACCTTGGTGGACGCTGACTCATGGGGGGCGAAACGAGGAGGTGGTGTGTGAGCAGGAGACACTGAATGTATTTCTGTTAGGTACAAGGAGATCCAACATATGGCCAAGTCTGTAATGTCAACAGATCAGAAAGTCTGTAGCAAGAAGGAATGGTCCACTGTGTCAAAGACAGATACCAGGTCCAGGAGAAGGAGGACAAACTCACGTCACTTTCATTTGGTGGTTAGTAGGTCATTGTTGACTTTAGTCAGGGCAGTTTCAGTGGAATGGTGAGGTCTGAAGTCAGATTGTACGTGGCCAAAGAGGGAGCAAAAGGAGAGGTAGGAGTACAGTTCAAAATGAACATGTTGTTCCAGTAGTTTGGTGGCATAGGGGAGAAATTATATGGGGAGATAGGTAGACACAAAGGATGGGTCAAAGGTGTGATCGAGGTATGTTTCAATCAGGATGGAAGACACTAGTTGTTCGTGACAGATTGAAGAGGTGGGTTATGCTTGTGATGAAGATTGTGGTAAAGTTTGGAATGAGGTGGGATGTTATTGTGTCAAGGTCACAGGTGGTTGAGCCAAAGTATTTAGCTGAGATGAGAGGAGAGGGAGGGGAATCTGGTGGACAACCACCTAACTAACTAGCTAAAATCTTGCTGTTAACAGTAGCAGTGTCAGGAGCAGCCTCTCTGCACTGTTACAGTGTCAAAATGGTGCTAAAACAATATGTCCCCTATTTATATGGAGAGGGACAAATGATTTCAGCAGCCAATGACAAAAGCCATAGTGTCAGGATATTGTGAATGTTTCCTGAGCCATGATTGGCTAGCCGCAATGTGCACACATAAAGGTAGGAAAAAAAATTGACTGCTGTGCTGGGTTTACAAGAATGCCACGCCACTGAGTTCTGCAAACCCCCTTCCCTCATCAAACACGTGCCAAATGCTCATGATACACCACCATTATCACTGCTTAAGTGCTAAAAATATTTTTGTGGCAACGTAAATATTTTCCCGCACTTTTACCAAATATTAATGATTTTTACCAATTTTCTAAAATTTTGCTCGTGTTTCTGATCACGAATGCAAATGTGCCATATTCATGCCAAATTTATGTTTGACGATTGTTTTTCAAACAAATTATCTCTTCACAAGTAAAGAGCAGCCCCCCATTATATGTAGAAAAGTAAAGAACTGCCCCCTTCCTGTAGACAAATGTGGACACCCCTCTCACTTCCTTTAGAGAGGTAAAAACCATCCCTTACTTCCTGTAGAGATACAATAACTGGCCCAAACTTTATGTACAGAGGTAAAGGCCTGACAACTTTTCTTTAGACAAACAAGGACCCACCCTCACTTCCTATAGAGAGTCAAAGGCTGATCCTCACTTTATGTAGCTAGGTAAAGAACTGCCCACTTCCGATAGAGAGATAGGGACCAGCCACCACATTCTGCAATAAGATAAAGACCAGCTCCCATTCTATGTAGGTAGCTAAAGAACAGCCCACTTCTTGTAGACAAATATGGACAACCCCCCGCTTCCTGTAGAGAGGTAAAGAAGACCAGCATTTATTTCTGGTAGAGAAACAAGCACAGGCCCTGCTATATGCAGATAAGTAAAGAACCGCCTCTTTTCTGTAGACAGACATGGACCAGCCCCCACTTCCTGCAGAAAAGTAAAGACCAGGCCACACTTTATGTAGATAGATAAATAACTGGCCACTTCCTGTAGACAGAAATGGATACCCCCTGCTTCCCACAGGGAGGTAAACATCTGCCCCATATTATGTAAAGAGGTAAACCTGACAATTTTCTATAGACAGACAAGGACCCACCCTCATTTCCTATAGAGAGGCAAGACCATCTCTCACTTTATGTAATGAGGTGAAGAACTGCCCACTTCTTATTGACAGACAGGGACGAGCCCCACTTCGTGCAGAAAGGTAATTACCAGAACACACTCTATGTGATACAGAACAACCGACTTCCTGCAGACACATATCAACACACCCTCATTTTCTGTAGACAGGTAAAGATCAGCCCTTAAATCCTGTAGAAAGACAAAGACTATCCTCCACTTTAAGTAGATAGGTAAAGACCTGACAACTTTCTATAGACAGACAAGGAAACACCCTAATTTCTTGCAGTGAAAAAGATTGACCCCCCCACTTTATGTATAGTTAAAGAACCACCCACTTCCTGTAGACAGATATGGACACACTTCCACTTCCTGTAGACAGATATGGACACACTTCCACTTCCTGTAGACAGATATGGACACAATCCCACTTCCTGTAGACAGATATGAACACACCTAAACTTCCTGTAGATAGGTAAAGACCAGTCCTAACATTCCATAGAAAGACAAGGACCTGCCCATACTTCTATAATTTGCCTTTGTGTCACCAGCAAGATAATCGGAAGAGAGACACCTAATGCTTGGCACTTGAGAGGTTTTTTTTCATGGTGGGACAACATAATTTATAAATAAGGTGATTTTCAGATTGCTTATTTATCACATCATTCATGAAATGAGATCACATTGACTTAAAGCACAAATACAATTTTAGTAGTAGGTTATCTTACGTAAGGCTTACAGTTTCCAGAATTTTCTTTGGTATGAAATGTTCATGTCTGTAAATTGGACCTAATTCTAGAATTTCTGCCAAATAATATGCACTGATTGGCTTCTGAATTTAATTAAACAGAGGCCAGTAACAGAACTTGCTAATCAGTTGCTCTGATTACTATTTGGCTCCTTCTCACTAGTGCGGAGGTGCCAAGCATATAAAGGCTAGCACTTAAGTAACATTTGCCAACATCATTTTCCAATAGAAGCTTTGGCGCCAGAGGAAGAAAGAAATAAAGATGACCAAGGATGTAATTTAGTAATTCATAATGTGCAGTTTGAAAATGATGAACTAATGTGCTCCTAATTTCTTCCTCAGCTGTTTGCACAAGTAAATCATTCACATGTGTTTTCAATTCATCTTACCTTCCAAGCGAAGCGTGATTGCAAATTACCCAGACGTGCCAGGTCTCGTCAGCACATATTATGTCTTCTGATGGGATGACTATATTCTAAATTAGGATCTGGCCCCATGGCAGACTTCCTTCTCCATAGGTATCTAATATTCATGTTCCAGTTGTGGACAGTAAACCAAGGAGTCAAGGCCAAGAAGAGCCTAGAATATGTGGTCTTACAGAAAGTCTATGCATCTAAAGAGTGCCCCACCTCCTCGATTAGGGATGTAGGGACTAGAGTTGAGCGACTTTTGGTTTTTTAGGGTCGCGTTTCGTTTCGTGAAACCCGACTTTTCCAAAAGTCGGGTCGAGCAAGATCGTCCGATTATAGGGAAAAGTCGGGGTTGTCACGAAACCCAATGTAAGTCAATGGGGAATAAAAGTCGGCAGTGAGAGGAGGACAGGAAACACACCTACAGTGCCCATTTGAATGCCAAAAGCATCAATTCTTCTTACTTAAGCTTGTCAACCTTAATTAACTTCATAATACAAGTTACGCACTGAAAAATGGGGGTTATTTGGCTAAAGTTGTGGGGGGGGGGAGGGCTGGCTGCAGGTTTTCATGTGCCCTGGGCAAAAGAGCGCCCCTTTAACACATACCACAACTCATCATGCTCCGATACGGCAGATAAATAGCGGTATAGTACAATGAAAAATACCTCACTTTTTACATCTCATGACGAGGCCCATCTATTTCTCCATACAGAATCATTGGTCCCATATAATGTTTGAAACAGTATATGATGAGCTCCACATAATGCTACAGTATATGTTGGTCCCCATGGATGAAGCTCCACTGTCTTATGGGCCCAAATAATGCTCCAAACATAATGGGCCCCATTTCTAATGCTCTAGTGTATAATGGGCCCTGTAAATGCTGCTCCAGTGTCTGATGTCCACCTTTGGAATGTTCCAGTGTATGGTGGGCCCCATCTATCATTCTCCAGAGTATAGTGCTCCCCAAAAACTGCTGTCCCAACATTGAAAACAATCAAATAAGTCTCCTCGCTAGGGAATCCCTGTACTTGTCTGGACAGGTGCTGTAGCTTGCTTAACAGCTCGCCAGTCGTTCTCACGCCCAGTATGGATTGCACGTGATTGGACAAAGGTTAGAAAGGGTACCGTATCCCTGGATAACATGTATGGATAGCGTACACATTCAAAATATATGTCTCAGGAGGCAGGCTCAGACGGTGTCAGGCACAGTATGGATTGAACGTGATTGCACAAAGGTTAGAAAGGGTACCGTATCCCTGGATAACATGTATGGATAGCGTACACATTCAAAATATATGTCTCAGGAGGCAGGCTCAGACGGTGTCAGGCACAGTATGGATTGCACGTGATTGCACAAAGGTTAGAAAGGGTACCGTATCCCCGGATAACATGTATGGATAGCGTACACATTCAAAATATATGTCTCAGGAGGCAGGCTCAGATGGTGTTAGGCCCAGTATGGATTGCACGTGATTGCACAAAGGTTAGAAAGGGTACCGTATCCCCGGATAACATGTATGGATAGCGTACACATTCAAAATATATGTGTCAGGAGGCAGGCTCAGACGGTGTCAGGCCCAGTATGGATTGCACGTGATTGCACAAAGGTTAGAAAGGGTACCGTATCCCCGGATAACATGTATGGATAGCGTACACATTCAAAATATATGTCTCAGGAGGCAGGCTCAGACGGTGTTAGGCCCAGTATGGATTGCACGTGATTGCACAAAGGTTAGAAAGGGTACCGTATCCCCGGATAAAATGTATGGATAGCGTACACATTCAAAATATATGTCTCAGGAGGCAGGCTCAGACGGTGTCAGGCACAGTATGGATTTGACGGCCCAGATTACACAGCGGAGGAGCAGGGAGAGGTAAAGATTGCAAATGCTGGGGCCCTGCCCAAGCAAGGGGGGCCCACTCGTGGGCGTCGGTACTGGCACTGGGCCCCTCATAGTACAGCGGTGTGTCTGACGGCGGGTGTGCACCACCACCGTCAGAGACGCTTGATTGCACTATGAGGGACCCTGTGCCAGTGCCCGCGCCCAAGAGTCGGCCTACCCACCTGTCCAGGGCAACGGCACTCGCACGGTGTCGTGCGGTAGGTGGTGACCCCGGCCATGGGGGGGAGGCAGCACAGTTAGGGAGTTTTAGAAAGTGGCATATGTTGATGTTGGACATTCAGCTGATGCAAAAGGCGAAATAGGTGAAGTACCAGGAAGAGGTGGACCAAAGCAAGCCATTTTTCTGTCACCCTATGTGTCATCAGGGGAAGGTGGGACAAAATCCTTGGAAACCCATGCGTGGTTCATTTTAATGAAGGTTAGATCATCCACATTTTGGGTTGACAGATGGGTCCTTTTTTCTGTCAGGATTGATCCAGCTGCACTGAAGACTCTTTCCGATAGCACACTTGCAGCTGGGCAAGCGAGCTCCTGTAAGGCATATTGGGCCAATTCAGGCCAGGTGTCCAGTTTAGCGGCCCAATAGTCAAAGAGGAATGACCTGTGTGGGAGAACATCGATATGGGAGGAAAAGTAGTTTGTAACCATAGTTGACAACTGCTGTCTCCTGTCACTTTCCATCGATGCAGTATTACCAGTTGTGTGAGCGGTATTTGAAAAATCAGTCCACAACATTGTCATGAAACCCCTGTCTCCAACGCCACTTCTGCTGTGTGCACCACGAACACCTATGCCAAGCTGCCCCCGGCCCGTACGGCTTGTGTGAGAACCATCACCGCTGCTGTGTGCTGGGAATGCCTCAAGCAACCGATTTACCAGAGTTGCTTGTTTATTAGCCAATATTAGGTCAAGGTTCTCCTGTGGCATGATGTTTTGTAATTTGCCTTTATAGCGTGGATCCAGGATGCTGGCCAACCAGTAGTCGTCATCGTTCATCATTTTGGCAATGCGGGGGTCCCTTTTTAGGATCCGCAAGGCATAATCTGACATGTGGGCCAATGTTCCCGGTGTCAATGATGCACTGCGAGTGCTGGGTGGAGGAGCACTTTCTGGCAAATCCACATCCCTCCAGTCACGCACAAACCCTGTACCAGACCTTGCCACGCCAACATTTTCACTTGCCCCACGAGATGCATCCTCCTCCCCTAAGTAATCATCCCCATCGTCCTCCTCCTCCTCCTCTTCTTCCTCCACCTCGTCCAGGAGAGGTCCCTGAGCAGACAATGGCTGAATGAAACCAGGGGAAGAGTCTTGAGGAGATCATTTGCATATTCCCAGTGCCTTCTGGGATAAGTGAAGAGTCTCCGCGAGCTCAACGATCACTGGGTTTTGGCCGTTGCAGCTGAAAAGAGGAAATCGGAAAACCAGGGGAAGAGTCTTGAGGAGATCATTTGCATATTCCCAGTGCCTTCTGGGATAAGTGAAGAGTCTCCGCGAGCTCAACGATCACTGGGTTTTGGCCGTTGCAGCTGAAAAGAGGAAATCGGAAAACCAGGGGAAGAGTCTTGAGGAGATCATTTGCATATTCCCAGTGCCTTCTGGGATAAGTGAAGAGTCTCCGCGAGCTCAACGATCACTGGGTTTTGGCCGTTGCAGCTGAAAAGAGGAAATCGGAAAACCAGGGGAAGAGTCTTGAGGAGATCATTTGCATATTCCCAGTGCCTTCTGGGATAAGTGAAGAGTCTCCGCGAGCTCAACGATCACTGGGTTTTGGCCGTTGCAGCTGAAAAGAGGAAATCGGAAAACCAGGGGAAGAGTCTTGAGGAGATCATTTGCATATTCCCAGTGCCTTCTGGGATAAGTGAAGAGTCTCCGCGAGCTCAACGATCACTGGGTTTTGGCCGTTGCAGCTGAAAAGAGGAAATTGGAAAACCAGGGGAAGAGTCTTGAGGAGATCATTTGCATATTCCCAGTGCCTTCTGGGATAAGTGAAGAGTCTCCGCGAGCTCAACGATCACTGGGTTTTGGCCGTTGCAGCTGAAAAGAGGAAATCGGAAAACCAGGGGAAGAGTCTTGAGGAGATCATTTGCATATTCCCAGTGCCTTCTGGGATAAGTGAAGAGTCTCCGCGAGCTCAACGATCACTGGGTTTTGGCCGTTGCAGCTGAAAAGAGGAAATCGGAAAACCAGGGGAAGAGTCTTGAGGAGATCATTTGCATATTCCCAGTGCCTCATCTTTCATCGTCTTTAAGAAATCTCAAGATGGAAGAGGCCAGGAGCCATTTGGTGAGCTGCATTTCTTGCTACATGTTCACAGATTTACCAGTGGAAAAGCCAAACTTCACATGCCACAAATGCAAGCTTGTGTCCCTGTTGGAGGAAAAGTTGCAAAATCTCGAAGAGAGGTTAGCTACGTTGAAGATCATTAAGGAAGGTGAAGAGTTCTTAGACAGAGCAGAATTATCTCTTCATGTTACAGAAAGAGAAGAAATTCGAAGTGCACCTGAAGAAACAGAGGAATGGAGACATGTGACCCAGAGAAGCAGGAGGATCAGGAGGCAGTCAGCACCCATACTGCTCAGGAACCAGTACCAGGCTCTCACGCAGGAAAACGATGAAGAAATACATCAGGATAAGACTTTGCCAACAAACAACAACCTTGTACGCCTTCAGAGTCCTCCTGGATGGAGAAAGAAAAATGTTGTGAAAAAGAAACGGAGAGTGGTGGTCATGGGGGATTCCCTGTTGAGAGGAACAGAGGCCGCTATCTGCAGGCCGGATATAACTTCAAGAGAAATGTGCTGTCTTCCAGGTGCAAAAATTAAAGATGTGTCTGACAGGATATCAGGACTCTTCAGACCTACAGATGACTACCCATTCCTGCTACTACATGTGGGGACAAATGACACCGCAAGAAACGACCTGGAAACCATCTGCAGAGACTTTGAAGACTTAGGCAAGAAAGTGAAAGAACTGGGAGCGCAGGTGGTCTTCTCTTCCATCCTCCCAGTGGATGGCCATGGAACAAGGAGGTGGAATAAGATTCTGCAGGTGAACAACTGGCTACGTCGATGGTGCCGTCAGCAACGATTTGGATTTCTGGATCACGGAGTGAACTACTTATACGATGGACTACTTGCTAGAGATGGGGTGCACCTTACGAAGACTGGAAAGCATGTATTTGGAAGTCGCCTTGCTACACTTGTAAGGAGAGCTTTAAACTAGAACAACATGGGAAGGGAAGCAAAAGACCAGAAAAAGCCATACACCTGACAAATGGTATTGAGAACTCTGCTATTAGAAGTGGAAAAGAAGAACAAAGACGAAAGAATCTAATTAATAAAAATATTGGAGAAAGAGAAACCAATCACAAACTAAAATGTTTCTATACTAATGCACAAAGCATGGGCAACAAACAAGGAGAATTGGAACTACTAACACAGGAAAAGAAATATGATGTCATTGGAATCACTGAAACTTGGTGGGACAATACACATGATTGGAATACAAGACTAGAAGGATACAACTTATTTGCAAGAAACAGACTTGATAAACGAGGAGGGGGTGTCGCATTGTATGTTAGAAACAAGTATATCTGCACAGAGATTGAAGCTTCAGAGACTGGGAGTTCTGTGGAAACTGTTTGGGTAAGAATACAAGGACATAACAATGGAAAGGACACCATTGTAGGCATTTACTACAGGCCGCCTGTGCAAGCTGAAGATATGGATGAACTCTTTATGCATCAAATGGCCAAGTTCTCCAAAAAATATGACATAGTTATCATGGGAGATTTCAACTATCCAGACATTTGTTGGGAATCTCTCTCAGGCAAAACTAACAGGTCAAGGAAATTCTTATCCTCTCTTGCTGACAACTTTATCTTCCAAAAGGTAAGGGAGAAAACAAGGGGAACTGCTACCTTGGATCTAATCCTTATAAACAGGGAGGAAATGGTTGAGGAGGTAAAAGTGGCTGGGACCCTAGGAGGTAGCGACCATGCTATTTTAGAATTTTGGATAACTAGAGGCGGAAGACCTGTGAAGACTCAGACGTCAAGGTTAGATTTCAGAAAGGCAGATTTTAAGGGATTCAGAAAGAGAATTGGAGGGATCCAATGGCTGGATATCCTAAAAGACAAAAATGTCCAGGAGGGATGGGAAATCTTGAAAAATGAAATTCTCAAAGCACAGTTGTTAACAATTCCGAAAAGAGGGAAGAATAGGAAGCATTTAAGGAAACCAGGATGGATGAACACAGAACTTAAGCACATGCTAAAAAGGAAGAAAAAAATGTTTATAAAATGGAAAGAGGGAGGCATATCTAAAGAAGAATATAATGCTGTCTGCAGAACCTGCAGGGCACAAATCAGATTATCTAAAGCTGAAAATGAATTGAGGCTTGCAAGAGATGTCAAAAGCAATAATAAAGGATTTTGGGGATATGTCAAAAGTAAAAGAAAAGTAAAAGATGCTATAGGATTTTTACAGGATGAAAATGATGAAATGGTAAGACAGGATGTTGAGAAGGCTGAACTTTTAAATTCCTATTTTGCATCTGTTTTCTCTCAGAAAGGAAATGTAACATCAACTGTTATTCACTGTCCTATTAAGGGAATAGAAGAATCCAGGATATCTATAAACAGAAAGATAGTGAGGAAACACTTAGCTAACCTAAATGAATTCAAGTCTCCAGGTCCAGATGAATTACACCCCAGAGTACTGAAGGAGATAGCAGAAGAAATTTTTGAACCCCTCTCCATAATCTTTGAAAATTCTTGGAGAACAGGAGAAGTGCCAGAAGACTGGAGAAGAGCAAATGTTGTTCCTATCTTCAAAAAGGGGAAGAAGGTGGACCCAGGCAACTATAGGCCGGTGAGTCTGACTTCTATACCAGGAAAGATCTTTGAACAAATTATTAAACAACATGTATGTCAATACCTGGATAAGAATGAAGTGATTAAACAGAGTCAGCATGGGTTTGTAACTAATAAGTCATGTCAGACTAACTTAATTTCCTTCTATGACGGTATCACTGATTGGGTGGATCAAGGAAATGCTGTAGATATAGTATATCTTGACTTCAGCAAAGCATTTGACAAAGTCTCTCATACAATTCTTATTGAAAAAATGACTAAGTATGGAATGGACAAGGCAACTGTTAGGTGGATTCATAACTGGCTTAGTGATCGGACCCAAAGAGTGGTCGTAAATGGCTGCACATCCAGTTGGAAGAATGTCTCAAGTGGGGTACCACAGGGCTCTGTCCTGGGCCCTGTATTGTTCAACATCTTTATCAATGATTTAGATGAAGGAATTGAGGGTAAACTGATTAAATTTGCTGATGACACAAAGCTAGGAGGGATAGCTAATACTAGAGAAGAGAGAGAGAGGATTCAAAAAGATTTAAATAAACTGGAGAAGTGGGCAGCAACTAACAGAATGGTTTTTAACAGGGAGAAATGCAAAGTACTACATCTGGGCAATAAAAATGAAAAAAGCATATATAGAATGGGAGGAATAGGGCTAAGTGACAGCACATGTGAAAAAGACTTGGGTATACTAATAGATCACAGACTGAATATGAGTCAACAGTGTGATGCAGCAGCAAAAAAGGCAAATGCAATTCTAGGATGTATTAACAGAAGCATACAGTCTAGATCACGTGAAGTCATTATTTCCCTCTACTCCTCTTTGGTCAGACCTCATCTGGAATATTGTGTCCAGTTTTGGGCACCACATTTTAAAAAAGACATCAACAAACTGGAGCAAGTTCAGAAAAGAGCGACCAGAATGGTGACCGGTCTGCAAACCCTGTCTTATGAGGAAAGGTTGCAGGATTTGGGAATGTTTAGTTTGCAAAAGAGAAGACTGAGAGGAGACTTAATAGCTGTCTACAAATATCTAAAGGGCTGTCACATTGTAGAAGGATCAACTTTATTCTCATTTGCACAAGGAAAGACTAGAAGCAATGGGATGAAACTGAATGGGAGGAGACACAGATTAGATATTAGAAAAAACTTTTTGACAGTTAGAGTGATCAATGAGTGGAACAGGCTGCCACGAGAAGTGGTGAGTTCTCCTTCAATGGAAGTCTTCAAACAGAGGCTGGACAGACATCTGACTGGGATGATTTAGCGAATCCTGCTTTGAGCAGGGGGTTGGACCAGATGGCCCAGGAGGTCCCTTCCAACTCTACGATTCTATGATTCTATGATTCTATGTCATCAAGGATTCCCTCCTCCTCTTCCTCCTCATCAACATTGGCTGCAGACGCCTGCTCCTTAAGGTGCGTCAAAGTTTGCATGAGCAGACGCATAAGTGGGATGCTCATGCTTAGGATGGCGTCGTCTGCGCTTACCAGCCATTTGCATTCCTCAAAACACTGAAGGACTTTACAAAGGTCTTTCAGCTTCGACCACTGCACGCCTGTCAACTCCATGTCTGCTCTCAAAGTGCCTGGCCGTGTATCCTCCCACAAATGCATTATGGCCTGCCTCTGCTCGCACAGCCGCTCCACCATGTGCAGGGTGGAGTTCCACTTTGTTGCAATGTCGATAATGAGGCGGTGGTTGGGAAGGTGGAGCAATCGCTGCAGCTTCTGCATACGAACGGAGTGTACAGGCGACCGGCGGATGTGCGCGCACAGTCTTCGCACCTTCTGGAGCAGGGCTGTTAACTCCGGATAATTTTTGAGGAAGCACTGCACCACCAGGTTCAAGGTGTGAGCCAAGCAAGGTATGTGGCTGAGTTTTGAAAGGGCTATGGCTGCCACAAAATTACGGCCGTTATCACTAACTACCTTGCCTGCCTCAAGATGTACACTGCCCAGTCATGACTCAGTTTGTCGCTTCAAGTACTCGACCAGCACCTCGGTGGTGTGTCTGTCGCCCAAACACATCATCTGCAACACAGCCTGCTGACGCTTTCCACTAGCTGCTCGATAGGGGGACACATCGTGTGCAACAGTGGCAGCTGCAGATGGAGTGCTCGTATGACTGCGCTTTGTGGACGAGCTTTCGCTTCTGAAGGAGGAGGAGGAGGAGGAGGAGGGTCAAATGCCTACAGCCAACTGTTTCCTATACCGTGGGCTAGGCAGCACTGTCCCACCACCGCTGTCCCCTGTGGACCCTGCATCCACCACATTAACCCAGTGCGCAGTGATGGACATGTAACGGCCCTGGCCATGCCGACTGGACCATGCATCAGTTGTGAGGTGCACCTTTCCGCTCACTGACTGCTTGAGTGCATGGACAATGCGGTCTTTCACATGATGGTGGAGGGCTGGGATGGCTTTGCGAGAGAAGAAGTGGCGACTGGGTAGGTCATAGCGTGGTACTGCATAGGCCATGAGTTCGCGGAAAGCTGTGCTTTCCACCAACCGAAAGGGCATCATCTCAAACGAGATTAGTTTGGCAATGTGGGCGTTCAAACCCAGTGTACGCGGATGAGAGACTGAGTACTTTCTTGACCTACTCATAGTGTCTGGGAGGGTGAGCTGGACTTGAGAGCTGCATATGGTGGAAGTAGCGGTGGACAGGGCGGACTGAGAGAGGGTTGATGATGGTGATGGAGTTGGTGTTCTTTCTGATGGCCTAGAATCAGTCTTTCGTTGATATAACAGTGGGATTCCCTGACTGCTGTGGTCTTGCAACGACACCTCAACATTTGCTGCTGTGCTAACCGGTGGGCTTACAGTGGGGGAAACAATGTAGCGTTGCTGACTACCTTCGTTGTGATCAGTTGCACATGTGGCACTTGAGGTTTGGTGTTGTGTCCACGCTTGCAAGTGCATGCTGGTTAAATGTCTAAGCATGCAACTGGTATTCAAATTTTTCAGATTTTTCCCTCGGCTAAAGGTCTTTGCGCACTTCTTACAGATAACCTTGGCCTGATCATGAGGATTTTGTTCAAAAAAGTGCCACACTGCACTCTTCCTACTTTGGCAGACATTTTGCGGCCTAGCACGCTGTGATCTTTTGACCCTCTGGACAAGCTGTCCAGCAACTCTTTTGATGTTTGGAACCTGTCTTTGGAGTGCTCCGGGCCTGCCAGATAACAGCTGTTGCGATGTCGATGTCTGCTGTGGATGCTCCTCATCTGAGCTATTGGAAGCAGCACCCTCTTCCCCCAATGGATGCCAATCTGGGTCAACAACTGGGTCATCCATCACCTCCTCTTCTATGTCATGTGCACCTTTCTCTGTGTCACCGTGTATGGTGGTATAGTGTGCGGGAAGGGGCACCTGAGTCTCATCAGGGTCAAAATCTGGCTCTGTACACTGCGAGGACAATGTAGTGCTCTGAGTGAATGTACCAGCAGAATCATCCATCAGCGGCTGTGCATCAGTGCACTCCATGTCAGATTCATCTTGGCCTGGGTAATTCACCATTTCACTTGATAATCCAGGCATGGTATGTGAAAACAGCTCCATGGAGTAATCAGTAGTATGGCCTGCGTCATCCTTCAATCTTGGTTGGGGTGAAGGACACAAGGAAAGGTGTGGTTCATGAACATGAGCCTCCAATGATGACTCAGTGCTTTTACTTTTTACAACTGAAGAAAAGGAGGCGATAGAGCTGGAGGCTGAGTCAGCAATGTAAGACAAAACTTTTCCTGATGCTCTGCCTTTAAAAGCAGTTTGCCAACTCCTAGAAAACTAAGCGTTCGAGGCCTTATGTAGCCAGACGATGACACAGGGTCAGCACCTCCTGCATTCGGTCCTATTTTGCTCTTGCCACTACCATCAGATCCACCACCAACACCATCATTACCAGATGCCAACCCCCGGCCAATTCCACGGCCTCTTCCACCAGCCTTCCTCATTTTTGGTAGAAATGTAGACAAAATCCAACAAACTATATAGTAATGTAAAACAAGGTACAAGGTGTCTATAGGACAGGGGAGATTTAGAATTTCTGCACACACTTGTGGACAGTGGACACTTGTGGATTGTGTGAGGCCCACTGATATCTGAGCGCTATGTGACACGCTCGATGGCACAGCTGCCTGTGACCAAAGTGACGAGAGGATAATGGAGATTTTGAATCTCTGCGCACACTTTTGGACACTGGACACTTGTGGATTGTGTGAGGCCCACTGATATCTGAGCGCTATGTGACACGCTCGATGGCACAGCTGCCTGTGACCAAAGTGACGAGAGGATAATGGAGATTTTGAATCTCTGCGCACACTTTTGGACACTGGACACTTGTGGATTGTGTGAGGCCCACTGATATCTGAGCGCTATGTGACACGCTCGATGGCACAGCTGCCTGTGACCAAAGTGACGAGAGGATAATGGAGATTTTGAATCTCTGCGCACACTTTTGGACACTGGACACTTGTGGATTGTGTGAGGCCCACTGATATCTGAGCGCTATGTGACAGGCTCGATGGCACAGCTGTGACCAAAGTGACGAGAGGATAATGGAGATTTTGAATCTCTGTGCACACTTTTGGACACTGGACACTTGTGGATTGTGTGAGGCCCACTGATATCTGAGCGCTATGTGACAGGCTCGATGGCACAGCTGCCTGTGACAAAAGTGACGAGAGGATAATGGAGATTTCGAATCTCTGCGCACACTTTTGGACACTGGACACTTGTGGATTGTGTGAGGCCCACTGATATCTGAGCGCTATGTGACAGGCTCGATGGCACAGCTGTGACCAAAGTGACGAGAGGATAATGGAGATTTTGAATCTCTGCGCACACTTTTGGACACTGGACACTTGTGGATTGTGTGAGGCCCACTGGTATCTGAGCGCTATGTGACAGGCTCGATGGCACAGCTGCCTGTGACCAAAGTGACGAGAGGATAATGGAGATTTTGAATCTCTGCGCACACTTTTGGACACTGGACACTTGTGGATTGTGTGAGGCCCACTGATATCTGAGCGCTATGTGACACGCTCGATGGCACAGCTGCCTGTGACCAAAGTGACGAGAGGATAATGGAGATTTTGAATCTCTGTGCACACTTTTGGACACTGGACACTTGTGGATTGTGTGAGGCCCACTGATATCTGAGCGCTATGTGACACGCTCGATGGCACAGCTGCCTGTGACCAAAGTGACGAGAGGATAATGGAGATTTTGAATCTCTGCGCACACTTTTGGACACTGAACACTTGTGGATTGTGTGAGGCCCACTGATATCTGAGCGCTATGTGACAGGCTCGATGGCACAGCTGTGACCAAAGTGACGAGAGGATAATGGAGATTTTGAATCTCTGTGCACACTTTTGGACACTGGACAATTGTGGATTGTGTGAGGCCCACTGATATCTGAGCGCTATGTGACAGGCTCGATGGCACAGCTGCCTGTGACAAAAGTGACGAGAGGATAATGGAGATTTCGAATCTCTGCGCACACTTTTGGACACTGGACACTTGTGGATTGTGTGAGGCCCACTGATATCTGAGCGCTATGTGACAGGCTCGATGGCACAGCTGTGACCAAAGTGACGAGAGGATAATGGAGATTTTGAATCTCTGCGCACACTTTTGGACACTGGACACTTGTGGATTGTGTGAGGCCCACTGATATCTGAGCGCTATGTGACAGGCTCGATGGCACAGCTGCCTGTGACCAAAGTGACGAGAGGATAATGGAGATTTTGAATCTCTGCGCACACTTTTGGAAACTGGACACTTGTGGATTGTGTGAGGCCCACTGATATCTGAGCGCTATGTGACACGCTCGATGGCACAGCTGCCTGTGACCAAAGTGACGAGAGGATAATGGAGATTTTGAATCTCTGCGCACACTTTTGGACACTGGACACTTGTGGATTGTGTGAGGCCCACTGATATCTGAGCGCTATGTGACACGCTCGATGGCACAGCTGCCTGTGACCAAAGTGACGAGAGGATAATGGAGATTTTGAATCTCTGTGCACACTTTTGGACACTGGACACTTGTGGATTGTGTGAGGCCCACTGATATCTGAGCGCTATGTGACACGCTCGATGGCACAGCTGCCTGTGACCAAAGTGACGAGAGGATAATGGAGATTTTGAATCTCTGCGCACACTTTTGGACACTGGACACTTGTGGATTGTGTGAGGCCCACTGATATCTGAGCGCTATGTGACACACTCGATAGCACAGCTGCCTGTGACCAAAGTGACGAGAGGATAATGGAGATTTTGAATCTCTGCGCACACTTTTGGACACTGGACACTTGTGGATTGTGTGAGGCCCACTGATATCTGAGCGCTATGTGACACGCTCGATGGCACAGCTGCCTGTGACCAAAGTGACGAGAGGATAATGGAGATTTTGAATCTCTGCGCACACTTTTGGACACTGGACACTTGTGGATTGTGTGAGGCCCACTGATATCTGAGCGCTATGTGACAGGCTCGATGGCACAGCTGTGACAAAAGTGACTAGAGGATAAGGGAGATTGGATTGCTTTTAAAAAAGCAGTTTGCGGAGCAGTGGGTAAACAGCAATGCCAGCGTGTCACGAAGCCTTAAAAGGCAGCCCAACAACCAACACCACTGATGCACCACAATATAGCCTCCCCTTGCACTGCACACACAGTGACTTGTGTGTTGTGCAGGCCAAATCGCTAGCAGCAGAAGCAGTTTTTTTGTCTTCTTCCCTGCCTAACGCTCTCCCTACAGAATCAGCAGCAACCTCTCCCTATACTAAGATCGGCAGAAGTAAGATGGCGGTCGGCGTGCACGCCCTTTTATACCCCCTGTGACGCCCACCAAAGCAAGCCAATCACTTGCATGCCCTTCTGAAAGATGGTGGTGACCCGTGCCTAGGTCATCACGTTGCCCACAGTGTCCGTGGATCCTGATTGGCTGAAAAAGAGCGCAAAACAAACTTTTGAAACGCGACTTTGGCGCGTAAGTCGCCAACCTCGTGGCCGACCTCATCCTAGGGTCGGGTTTCGTTTCATGAAACCCGACTTTGCCAAAAGTCGGAGACTTTTGAATTTTTTCGACCCGTTTCGCTCAACTCTAGTAGGGACATAACACTTGGGCAATTAATTGCTTCTGATGCTTAGTTTCAATTCTCACTATTCGGATCCCAACAAGTTTAAACTTGTCAAAAGTTTTATTAAATAACATTTAAGCACATTTCAGTTAGTAGAGGATTACATAGGTAGGTCATGATAACTATACCAGACCATTGTTGGTGCTTCTTCTCCCCTAAACAGTCTGATAATTAAAAAAAAAATCAATCCAATAGTAATATCAACTACATGGCTATGTGTTACAGCTAGGACATGCATCTAAAGAAATGCAGATATGTGGCATTGCCGACTTCAAGAAAGACCAATCTGTCAAAATTTAAAAATTATTAATAATTAACCAGGTCGAAAAAAAATTCAAGAAGCTCAAAATTTAATATTTTTGGTGGCTGCAATACCCCAAAAGATACTATAACCAGCATTTAAGACATCATATCTATCCCAAAATGGGATCAATAAAAACGTTGTTTTGCTTCACAAAAAATATGCCCTCACACCTCTCCATCAACAAAAAAAAATGAAAACATTGCGGGTCTCAGAAAATGGCTCCACAACCCGTCAAATTTTTGTTTTCCCAACTTCAGATTTTTTTTCACCACTAAAAGAATAAAATAGCTGGACATGTTTGGTATCACCATAATCGTGTTGATGAGGAGAATCATCCTGAAATGTCATTTTTACCACAAAATACACCCCGTGGAAAAATTGTCAGCAAACGATGTCAGAATTGAATTTTTTTTTTCACGGTTTCTCCTCACTTGGAGATTTTATCCCGTTTTCTCGGGACACTATGTGGTAAAATGAATGATGTCATTCAACAGTACAACTTGTCCCACAAAAAAAATAAAACCCTCATATGTCCATGTGGTCAGAAAGATAAAAAAAGTTATGGCTCTGGGAAGGAGGGGAAGAAAAAGAAAAAAGCATTTTTACACATCGTGAATGGCTTAAATTAAAGGGAATCTGTCACCGCATTTTTCCGATATGAGATGCGGCCACCGCCATCAGGGACGTCCTCCGCCTTACTTCTGCAGTGCACAGGCGCCAGGAAAGGTCAGAGAGGTCCGGCGCCTGTGCACTGGAGTACTTTACTTTGCCCTCAACAGGGAATATAAAGTACGCGTGCGCAGGAGCCACGGCAGAGGTAAGGAGGAGGACGTCATCTCTAGAAGACGGGAGGCGTCGGACTGGACCGCAACACCCATCGGCCCAGACCGGACCCCCGCGTGAGTATAATCTAACTCGTTTTTCTTATCTTTCAGGTTACATTGGGGGCTTATCTACAGCATTACAGAATGCTGTAGATAAGCCCCTGATGGCGGTGACCGCATCTCATAGGGCAAAAATGAGGTGACAGATTCCCTTTAAGTCTTCCTGTCAGGCTCTTCCGCCGCTTGCACTCTTTGTCATAGTTATGTGTTAATTCTGCTATTTTTAATAGAAGTTACTATTTCTGTTGTGTTTGGAGCTCGTTAAACACTTTGGCCTCTGGAGGGATAATGTGGAGGATTTGCCCCCCAGCTCTTCTCTGTACGTCTGTGTGGTGTAATCACTGCTGATGGCTGAACTCTGGAGAGTAAATGGAGGAGCGGAGAGAGGGATGGAGGGAGCGGCGTCTACTAAACGCACAAGATACAGAGTCTCATTCTTACATGCTGTCATCTACATTTCTGGGCTCTGTGGATCTGTATCTTTGCTGACTTTACTGGATACTCGCACTTTCTGCTCATGTTCCAATTTACTGTATATTGCACATTACCGCCTGAGGTTGTAATACTATGACTCCCTGCGGGCACACTCGAATAGTAGCTGCCGTTTCACAATACTTTGCCCATATCAATAATATAGGAAACTTTGCAATACATCTCATTCTTTCTCCACTTATAAGCCACATCTTTTTCCTTCTTCTGCCTTCCGAACTCAATAGGACTCTAAAATCAATAAAATAAAAAAAAAACACAAATCAGCTCACTGAGGTTTTTAACAACATCTGCCTAATGAAATCTAAGGAGAGGGTAAAAATGAGGGGAAAAATTAGAGAGAAAGGTAGAGATGCAAACAGATAGTGATGCCTCTGTGCAATATTGTTTTCTATCTTCTCACCTGTGCTTTTTTCTCTCATCCAACATAATCGGATCACAATAAGCTGTCACTGGGCTCAAGCTCTGATCAGAGTCTGATCTGAGTGTCATTTAAAGAATCGATCGAGTCTGTCACACGGGAGAATCATCACTTGTATGACCCCGGCCTAAATCTCAAAGTTTTTTTTTGTAGGACTTGCTGTCACTAATACTTTACTGGGAGATTAAGGGTAAAGTATACTTTAGAAGTAATATGCAAACTAGCCTGGAAGTGCTCTGGGTGGTTCTGAGTGGTGCCACAGCTCATAACTCTGTTCTCAGCCTATCTCCGCCCTCCACTGCCACAGGTCCCTGCTATGTTCTCAGCCTAACTCCACCCTCCACTGTCACAGGTCCCAGCTCTGTTCTCAGACTAACTCCATGCTTCACTGCCACAGGTCCCAGCTCTCTTCTCAGCCTAACTCCATGCTTCACTGTCACAGGTCCCAGCTCTGTTCTCAGACTAACTCTGCTCTCCACTGCCACAGGTCCCAGCTCTGTTCTCAGCCTAACTCCGCCCTCCACTGCCACAGGTCCCAGCTTTGTTCTCAGCCTAACTCCGCCCTCCACTGCCACAGGACCCAGCTCTGTTCTCAGACTAACTCCGCCCTCCACTGCCACAGGTCCCTGCTATGTTCTCAGCCTAACTCCATCCTCCACTGCCACAGGTCCCTGCTTTGTTCTCAGCCTAACTCTGCCCTTCACTGTCACAGGTCCCAGCACTGTTCTCAGCCTAACTCCATGCTTCACTGTCACAGGTCCCAGCTCTCTTCTCAGCTTAACTCCATGCTTCACTGTCACAGGTCCCAGCTCTGTTCTCAGACTAACTCTGCCCTCCACGGCCACAGGTCCCAGCTCTGTTCTCAGCCTAACTCCGCCCTCCACTGCCACAGGTCCCAGCTCTCTTCTCAGCCTAACTCCATGCTTCACTGTCACAGGTCCCAGCTCTGTTCTCAGACTAACTCTGCCCTCCACTGCCACAGGTCCCAGCTTTGTTCTCAGCCTAACTCCGCCCTCCACTGCCACAGGTCCCAGCTTTTTTCTCAGCCTAACTCCACCCTTCACTGTCACTGGTCCAGACTCTGTTCTCAGCCTAACTCCACGCTTCACTGCCACAGGTCCCAGCTCTGTTCTCAGCCTAACTCCGCCCTCCACTGCCACAGGTCCCAGCTTTGTTCTCAGCCTAACTCCACCCTTCACTGTCACTGGTCCAGACTCTGTTCTCAGCCTAACTCCACGCTTCACTGCTACAGGTCCCAGCTTTGTTCTCAGCCTAAAAGGGCCGTCACACTAAGCGATATCGCTAGCAATATCGCTATAACGTCACTGGTTTTTGTGGCGTTATAGCGATATCGCTATGTCTGATACTTACCTCCGACTGCTCCCCCGCTGGTTATCGCTGATCGCGCGAGAACGTCCTGGACCGTTTCTTGTCGTCAGCTTCCTGCGGCGCTTCCTGCTGTGACGACGAGCGACGGGTGGACGCGGGCAAGGAGGACGTCAAGATCGCCTCGTCTCACAGGTAAGCAGCGACCCCCAACCCCTGCGATGTCGCTGGTGAGATCTGCCTGTGTGGCAGCTCACTAGTGACCACTTAGCGATGTACCAGCGATCCTGACCGCGTCATATCACTGGTCAGGATCGCTGGTGCATCGCTAAGTGTGACACTACCTTAACTCCATGCTTCACTGCCACAGATCCCAGCTCTGTTCTCAGCCCTTCTCTGCCACAGGTCCCAGCTCTGTTTTTAGCCTAACTCCACCCTCCACTCATTGACATTTAGTTACCACTTCTACAGCATGTCAATCACCCAGCAGATGGCTGAGAAGCGAGATGTGAGCTCAGGCAGTGGATGCACTCCTTCCCGCCCAGATCACATCCTCCGTCCTCCATCATGTTAAGATAAATTCTAGAGTGGATTTCTCTGCAATAGAGCAGAGTTTTCCTTTGGAAAATTTATGAATCCACTCGTATTCTTATAGCCTACTCCACAAGAAATCAATTTGGCTTCTTTTATTAGGTGGCGGGGAGATTTGACTTCTACCTACCTAAAACCTTCTCTTAAGGATGCCATGTATAGAAATATTCAGGTATCATACACAGCAGATCCATTTAGCAATTTCTATCCTAATGCAATAAAGTGTGACCACGAAGACACCAATAAGAATATGGTGTAATCATAGGAAACAATATAATACATCACTTGTTGTCTTCATAGGATGTTACTTCTTCCAACACGCTTTTACAGGAGCATGGCGGCCGGATTTTGTCCTAGCAGAGTTTTCTGCTAATTTGAGGGTTCTGAACTTTTGCTGCAATGTGACTTTTCAGCAGTTGCATCTTTTCTAAAAAAAAAAAGCTTTGTAAGCAAAACAAGTATGAGGAGGTCGTAACCTGTGACTGAGCGGAGGCTGGAGCGCATTCAGGTAGTGTTGGTGTGCGTGCTGTCATTATGGATTTAGAACAGAGACAAAAGCTCCTTCTGACATCCAGACGATCCTCATCCCATATAATTACGCATTCTCCTATTGTGATGGGTAATAATAACACAGCAAAAAAAATTTGTTCTCAATTTTTTGTATTGTGCTGTTAGGGAATGGCACACATAGCAGTTTCCTTGTATGTACTGAGCAATGGAATTATCATATAGACTTTGAGCATATTTAATTATCATTATAATATGGTCAAAAGATACAAACAGATTTAAGAGGACCAATCATTTGCCACAAATATGCATTTTTGACTGCTGCAAAAGCCGCTGTTCTCCTGATTCCGGCGATGGTTTTCTTTTGTTCCTCCACCTCCACATTCCTGAGATATTGCCCACTTTTTCGTGTAGACAAATCTATCTTTTTTTAGCCAATTGGGTGTGGTCTTAAATTGAAACACCCACCGAGAAGATATGAGGATCATGCCCATGCATAAAACCCAAGATCCATATCTCAGGAGTAGAAAATCACAGGAGTAAAACAAAACATCACTAGATTCAGGCATTTAGACCAAGTAAAAAAAATATATGATTCTGGTAAGTGACTAAACCTCTATAACATCCTCAATCATTCATTCTATGGAGCCCAGGAGTGGTGGGACAGATACCTAAGAGGGAACAGCCTCAGCATTGCAATGAAGGGAGTATTTTAGCTGGGGGAAATATATTGCAGGGGCAGGACATGTTCAGATATCTCTGAAGGAACTGTTAGGTACTGGTAGCAGGGATGGATGCCACACGGTTGGCAGCGCAGTTAGATGTTGTGATGTATTTTTTACTAGTTTAGTTATTTTTACAAAATGTTTATATATGCATGTAGTGTAGTGTGAGCATGCTACTATATTCACCTACCACCATCTTCTCTGGGATCTAGGGCATTTCTGCTCGGCTTCTCAGTAATGTCAACACTCCTCCGACTTCTCCGGGTCACATTGACCTCTGTGGCTTTTATAATGTAAGTCTATGGAGTCCCAGAATGAAGTTCCATAGGCTTTCATTGATAAAGACACTTCCGAGACACAGAGCATAGAGAGAGCTGGAGAGTCTGAATAGCGTCAACGTCACAGAGAAGAGGAGCAGAAGAGTGCTGGATCCAGGACCGGGCGGCGGTGAGTATATTAATTCACTCACACTACACTATACTATATACATTTATACAGTGGGTACGGAAAGTATTCAGACCCCTTTAAATTTTTCACTCTTTGTTTCATTGCAGCCATTTGGTAAATTCAAAAAAGTTCATTTTTTTCTCATTAATGTACACTCTGCACCCCATCTTGACTGAAAAAAAAACAGAAATGTAGAAATTTTTGCAAATTTATTAAAAAAGACAATCTGAAATCTCACATGCTCATAAGTATTCAGACCCTTTGCTCAGTACTGAGGAGAAGCACCTTTTGAGCTAGTACAGCCATGAGTCTTCTCGGGAATGATGCCACAAGTTGTTTTTCACACCTGGATTTGGGGATCCTCGGCCATTCTTTATTGCAGATCCTCTCTGGTTCTGTCAGGTTGGATGGTGAACATTGGTGGACAGTCATTTTCAGGTCTCTCCAGAGATGCTCAGTTGGGATTAGGTCAGGGTTCTGGCTGGGCCAGTCAATAATGGTCACAGAGTTGTTCTGAAGCCACTCCTTTGTTAATATAGCTGTGTGCTTAGTGTCATTGTCTGGCTGGAAGGTGAACCTTCAGCCAAGTCTGAGGTCCAGGACACTCTGGAAGAGGTTTTCATCCAGGATATCTCTGTACTTTGCTGCATTCATGTTTTCTTCAATTGCAACCAGTCATCCTGTCCCTGCAGCTGAAAAACACCCCCATAGCATGATGCTGCCACTACCATGTTTCACTGTTGGGATTGTATTAGGCAGGTGATGAGCAGTGCCTGGTTTTCTCCACACATACCGCTTAGAATTATCACCAAAAAGTTCTGTCTTCATCTCATCGAACCAGAGAATCTTATTTCGCATAGTCTGGGAGTCCTTCATGTGTTTTTTTTAGCAAAATCTATGTGGGCTTTCATTTGTCTGGCACTGAGGAGAAGCTTCCGTTGGGCCACTCTGCCATAAAGACCCGACTGGAGGAGGGCTGCAGTGACAGCTGACTTTGTGGCACTTTCTCCCATCTCACAGTGATCTTGGGGTTCTTCTTTACCTCTCTCACCAAGGCTCTTCTCCCACAATTACTCAGTTTGGCTGGACGGCCAGGTCTAGGAAGACTTCTGGTCGTCCCAAACTTCTTCCATTTAAGGATTATGGAGGCCACTGTGCTCTTAGGAACCTTGAGTACTGCAGAAATTCATTGTAACCTTGGCAAGATCTGTGCCTTGCCACAGTTCTGTCTCTGAGCTCCTTGGCCAGTTTTTTTGACCTCATGATTCTCATTTGGTCTGACATGCACTGTGAGCTGTGAGGTCTTATATAGACAGGTGTGCGCCTTTACACATCAAGTCCTATAAGTTTAATTAAACACAGCTGGACTCCAATGAAGGAGTAGAACCATCTCAAGGAGGATCAGAAGGAAATGAACAGCATGTGACTTAAATATGAGTGTCTGAGCAAAGTCTGAATACTTATGACCATGGGATATTTCAGTTTTTCTTTTCTAATACATTTGCAAAAATTTCTCCATTTCAGTTTTTTTTTCAGTCAAGATGGGGTGCAGAGTGTACATTAATGAGGAAAAATGAACTTTTTTGAATTTACCAAATGGCTGCAATGAAACAAAGAGTGAAACATTTAGACAAGTATGAATACTTTCCGTACCCACTGTACATACAGATAGTAGTTTTTTTCAAGGGAAGAGCTCTTCAAGCCTTAGGCTGCCAAATCACCTTCTGTCATAGCCATAGGTAATGGTGGTAGCTTTGTATGATCCACACTCTCTCACCTAAAATGTATTGAAGAGTTTCATATAGATTTCAAATTGATAAACTGCAAGAGGTCTGGTATCCTCGCAGCAGAAGGGCGTCTCTCATGAAGGACATCATGGAGGAGGAGGTGGAGCATATTCAGCAAGGCAGTGGTGGACCGCAGCTGATGCTGTGGGACTTACAGTTCAGGTAGGGCAGGGATAGTCCAGGTGTTGGAGTAAAGAGTACATCTCATAATGAATTTGGTATATTTTCAGATGCCATGCTCCACCGCACAGAATGTACTCCAGTCGGGGTCTGGAGTATATTTCTGTCAGGAATTCCATCGGTTTTGTGGCATAAATTATGAAGAACTTGCTGACCACGTTTACCCATGCATTCTTCCCGCTATGCTTCGCCCACTTTTCAAAATGTTGATGAAGCTTGTCGAGACGGGTATAAAAATGCCAAGAGTCCCCAAAGTCATGAATAAACTTGAGTTGTGCAAAAAATTATCAACAGAATTCTGGCAAAAAAAATGTTTGATGAATGGGCTCCCTAGAATTCTGCTAGGCACACTAACACTGCACTACTTTAGTACCAATTCATCCACCATTTTCGGGCACAATTTTTTCATAGAAAATATGCAATTTTTGTCCAATTACAAGGTGCACAAAATTTTTTGATTATGTCATTTTTATGCCAGACGAGGGCAGCTCTGACAGCTATTGTACAAGTGGGTGGATCTAAGAAAGTAGGGGGTTTGGCAGAGAGCAGCCAAGAAATTCAATATAACTTGTGCTTGATGGGGTGCGGGGAGCTATGAGCTCTATGTCATTTCTACACTTCTTTTACAGTATTTTTTTGTTTGTTTTTGCTTTGTGGTATGAGCACCCTTACCTAATTTGGCACCACCGCTCTGCTATAGACTCTGTAAGATTCTGTAGGCTTTGAGCATGTGTAATAAGGTGCTAAGAATGCAGAATACAATGCGTATGCCATGTATTGAAGCAGTTTTTTATGGCTAATAAGCAGATAAGATATTAATCACCATCAGTTACATGTGTGTGATCATCACCAATTATGTACACTAGGCATACACTGAGTACTGGCGCTTATTATCCTATAGGGGACTGTCTACATGAACCCTTTACGCAATTTGCTGATAGAGTCATACACTTAGGGAATATCATACTAATTTACAGATAATGGTTGATCTATCACTATCTAATTATGATGCAATTTTTCCATCTATAAATATGTGCACCCTACAACCCGTACTCGCTTAAGCAGGGTTAATTGCATTCTGTGCAAAAACACTGCCACATACGTGCTAATAAAATCCACTTTATAGATACAATGGCTTGCAAAAGTATTCACTAGAGTTGAGCGAAACGGATCGGTCAATTTCAAAAGTCGTCGACTTTCACAAAAGCCGGGTTTCATGAAACGAAACCCGACCATAGCGTGAGGTCGGCCACGAGGTCGGCGACCATGGCACCAAAGTCGCGTTTCAAATGATGCTTCAGCGCCCTTTATCAGCCAATGATGGAGGGCGCACAGTGGCATAGCGTGGGGGCGGTCCACCCAAGGCGGCACATGTGTGGGGGCGGCGCGGCAGCAGCAGCAATTCCTCTCTGTGGGAGAAGCGCGGCGGCAGTGAGGCACAGTGCAGTGCAGCGGCGGGCAGGGAGCAATCACAGCAGCTCCGCTGCCTGCAAGCGGGAATAGCAGGAGCGGAGCTGCAAGGGTCCATCCTGCTTCCTGCCTGGAGGCTGCGCTTCCTGTTTGACACAGAGAAGCGCCGCTGAATGACGTCATCATTCAGCGGCCACTGCTGTGTGAGCGAGGAAGCGCGGGCGATGCTGCGGACAGGTGAGAGGAGAGAGGTGGTGTCTGTGTGTGTATGTATATGTATGTGTGTGTGTGTGTGTATGTCTGTCTGTGTGTGTATGTATGTATGTGTGTATGTATGTGTGTGTATGTCTTTGTGTGTGTCTGTGTGTGTGTCTGTGTGTGTGTAGGTTAGCCTGGCCCTGGAGGAGATGGGGACATGAGAAGACCGTGATGGGGAGAGAAGGCCATAATGCCTGGGGTGATGGGAGAAGGCCATGAGGGGGTAATGGGAGAAGGTCATGATGGGGGTGATGCAGAGAAGGCAATGATGGGAGTGATGGAGTGATGGAGCAGGCAATGATGGGGGTGATGGAGCAGACAATGATGGGAGTGATGGGGTGATGGAGCAGGCAGTGATGGGGTGATGGAGAAGGCAATGATGGGGAGAAGACTGATGGGGTGATGGAGCAAGCAATGATGGGAGTGATGGGGAGAAGGCAGTGATGGGGTGAAGGAGAAGGCAATGATGGGAGTGATGGGGTGATGGAGCAGGCAATGATGGGAGTGATGGGGAGAAGGCAGTGATGGGGTGATGGAGAAGGCAATGATGGGGAGAAGACAATGATGGGGTGATGGAGCAAGCAATGATGGGAGTGATGGGGAGAAGGCAGTGATGGGGTGAAGGAGAAGGCAATGATGGGAGTGATGGAGCAGGCAATGATGGGAGTGATGGAGCAGACAATGATAAGAGTGATGGGGTGATGGAGCAGGCAATGATGGGAGTGATGGGGAGAGAGCAGTGATGGGGTGATGGAGCAGGCAATGATGGGAGTGATGGGGAGAAGACAATGATGGGGTGATGGAGCAGGCAATGATGTGAGTGATGGAGAGAAAGCAATGATGGGGAGAAGGCAAGGGTGGGGGTGATGGGGAGAAGGCAATGATGGGGGTGATGGAGAGGCCAATGATGGGGTGGTGGAGGAAAAATAAATGATGATGGGGTGGTGGAAATGGCAATAAATGGGGGTGGTGGAGGAGGAGGAAATGATGGAGGTGGTGAAATGGGCAATGATGGGAGTGGTGGGGGAGAAAGCAAAGATAGTGGTGGGGGAGAAGAAAATGATGGAGATGGTGAAGAGGGCAATGATGGGGTGGGGGAGAGGACAATAATGGGATGCGAGGGGAGGAGGACAATGAGGGGTGTGGGGGATTGGGATGGGAGGAAGGGGGACTTATAATGGCCTTAGGAACAGGGGGAGGTGGAGGAAGGCATTGTTTATTATGTCTAGCACAGTCCCTTAGTATATAGTGTACTCACTATGTCTAGCACAGTCCCTTAGTATATAGTGTACTCACTAATTCTGTATAACACCATCCTTAGTTACATAGTTTCCTCTTTTATTATGTATAACACCATCCCTTATTACGTACCATCCTCTCTAGTTATATATGATGCCGTCCCTTATTATATAGCTTCCTCTGCTGTTATGTATAGTGCTGTCTCTTACATAGTGTATTCTTGTTAATTTTGTTATTTACAGTGCCCTCTTTTATTACATAGTCCCCTCTCTTTTTAGATATAAAATGACTGCTGATCGAGGAGCCGGTGACCAAGCTACCAGTCCATCAGCTCCTCCATTAGAAAGGAAGCTTTCCCATGCTCCATCAGCCATCATTGCATTATACAGCCAACAAGACAGGACGGAATGTAATAAAAAAAGGGCTCTATATAATCCATTATGTAAGGTCTGTCACATTATTAAAAATTATTATTAAAAAAGCCATTAGATCTTCATCCAGGATCATCAAGCTTATACATACATATATATAGAGAACTGCAAGAAGATGAAAGTCTAGAAATAATAACAGCAGAGTTAGTAGCAGACTAAAAATTAGATCTTTCAGTGTAGTGTGGGGTCTTCGGATGCATATGGATTATCAACGACCAACGGGGCGCCCCAGGCGCCACAAACAGTTGCTACGCCAATGAGGACGCACACTGTGGGCAACGCGATGACATAGGCAGCGGTCACCACCATCTTTGAGAAGGGCATGCAAGTGATTGGCTGGCTTTGTGTGGCATCACAGGGGCTATAAAAGGGCGTGCACGCCAACCGCCCATCTTACTTCTGCTGATCTCAGGATAGAGAGAGCTGCTGCTGATGATGATTCTGTAGGGAGAGCGTTAGACAGGGAAGAAGATACAAAAACTGCTTCTGCTGCTAGCGATTTTGTCTGTACAACACACCAGTTAGTGTGCAGTGCAAGGGGAGGCTATATTTTGGAGCATCAGCTCTGTTGGTTATTAGGCTGCCTTATAAGGCTCCCTGATAGCTGCACTGCTGTTTTCACACTGCTGTGCAAACTGCTTTTTTAAAAGCAAAAATACTATTCTTCCTCTTTTTTGCCCAGTTACCAAGTGTTCATTTTTCCACACTTTTGTGTGCAGCGGTCCTGCTTATTACGCTGCCTGCTGCCATACTTGGGACTGAGAGCATCATTGTCAGCCTCCTAAAATCTCTAGGGAGATTCAAATTCTCCCCAGTCCTATATGGACATTTTATACACCATCCAATTTCAGCCTGTTATATTGAGATGTAATCTACACTGGGCCTGAGATATTAGTTCAGTGTCCTCAAGTCTGTAGGGAGATTCAAATTCTCCCCAGTCCTATATAGACATTTTATACACCATTCAATTTCAGCCTGACTTGAGGACTAGTCTGTAGGGAGATTCAAATTCTCCCCAGTCCTATATAGACATTTTATACACCATCCAATTTCAGCCTGTTATATCGAGGTGTAATCTCCTTGGGCCTGAGATAATAGTTCAGTGTCCTCAAGTCTGTAGGGAGATTCAAATTCTCCCCAGTCCTATATAGACATTTTATACACCATTCAGTTTCAGCCTGTTATATTGAGGTGTAATCTACACTGGGCCTGAGATAATAGTTCAGCGTCCTCAAGTCTGTAGGGAGATTCAAATTCTCCCCAGTCCTATGTAGACATTTTATACACCATCCAATTTCAGCCTGTTATATTGAGGTGTAATCTACACTGGGCCTGAGATATTAGTTCAGTGTCCTCAAGTCTGTAGGGAGATTCAAATTCTCCCCAATACTATAGACACCTTGTACCTTGTTTTACAGTACCATATTGCTGGTGGTATTTTGGATACATTTTCCCAAAAATGAGGAAGTGTGTTGGAAGAGGCCGTGGAAGTGGGTGTGGGTTGCCAGCTGATAATGATGGTGTCGGTGGTGGTGGTGGATCTGCTGGTAGTGGCAAAAGCACAATAGCACCTAATGCAGGAGGTGTTGAGCCTGCGTCATCATCTGTCTCCACAAGGCCTCGAAGGCTCCCTTTTCTGGAAGTAGGTAAACCGCTTTTAAAGCCGGAGCTTCAGGAGCAAGTTTTGGCTTACATTGCTGACACAGCCTCCAGCTCTATCGCCTCCTCTTCTGAACTTTCAAAAAATAAAAGCACTGAGTCATCATTGGAGGCTCATGGTCAGGAACCACACCTTTCCTTGTGTCCTTCACCCCTATCAAAAGTAAAGGATGCGGCAGGCCACACTACAGATTATGCCATGGAGCTCTTTTCACATACCATGCCTGGGTTATCAAGTCAAATCATGAATTACCCAGTCCAAGAAGAATCTGACATGGAGTGCACTGATGCAAATCCACTGCTAGATTTATCTGCTGGTACATTCACTCAGAGCACTACATTGTCCTCGCAGTGTACTAAGCCAGAATCTAACCCTGATGAAACTCAGGTGCCCCTTCCTGCATACTATACCACCTTACATGGAGACACAGAGGAAGGTGCACATGACATTGAAGAGGAGGTGATGGATGACCTAGTTGTTGACCCAGATTGGCATCCATTGGGGGAAGAAGGTGCCGCTGCCAATAGCTCAGAAGAGGAGGAGAAGCATCAGCAGCAGGCATTGACATCGCAACAGCTGTTATCTGTCAGGCCCGGAGCAGTTCAAAAACGGGTTACAAAAACCAAAAGAGTTGCAGGACAGCTAGGTCAGATGGTCAAATTAGCGCAGCGTGCAAGGCCTCAAAATGTCTTCCATAGTAGGAAAAATGCAGTGTGGCACTTTTTTGAACAAAATCCTAATGATCAGGCAAAGTTTATCTGTAAGAAGTGCGCAAAGACCTTTAGCCGAGGGAAAAATCTGAGAAATTTGAATACCAGTTGCATGCTTAGACATTTAACCACCATGCACTTGCAAGCGTGGACGGATTACCAAACCTCACGTACCACATGTGCAACTGCTTCCAATGAAGGTAGTCAGCAATGCTACATCGTTTCCCCCACTGTAAGCCCACCGGTTAGCACACCACCAGCAGCAGATGTTGAGGTGTCGTTGCAAGGCCAAAGCAGTCAGAGAATCACAATGTTATTGCTACGAAAGACTTAATCTAGGCCATCAGAAAGAACACCAACTCCATCATCATCATCAACCCTCTCTCAGTCCGCCATGTCCACCGCTAGTTCCACCATATGCAGCTCTCAAGTCCAGCTCACCCTACCAGAGACTATGAGTAGGACAAGAATGTACTCATCCTCTCATCCGCGTACACTGGGTTTGAACGCCCACATTGCCAAACTAATCTCGTTAGAGATGATGCCCTACCGGTTGGTTGAAAGCGAAGCTTTCCGCGAACTCATGGCCTACGCAGTACCACGCTATGACCTACCCAGTCGGCACTTCTTTTCTCGCAAAGCCATCCCAGCCCTCCACTTTCATGTGAAAGACCGCATTGTCCATGCACTCAAGCAATCAGTGAGTGGAAAGGTGCACCTCACAACAGATGCATGGTCCAGTAGACATGGCCAGGGCCGTTACGTGTCCATCACTGTGCATTGGGTTAATGTGGTGGATGCAGGGTCCACAGGGGACAGCGGCGGTGGGACAGTGCTGCCTAGCCCACGGTATAGGAAACAGTTGGGTGTAGGCGTTCGACCCGCCTCCTCCTCCTCCAGAAGCAAAAGCTCATCCACAGAGCGCAGTCGCACGAGCACTCCATCCACAGCTGCCAGTGTTGCACACGAGGTGTCCCACTATCGAACAGCTAGTGGTAAGCGTCAGCAGGCTGTGTTGAAGATGATGTGTTTGGGCGACAACAGACACCGCGGAGGTACTGGCTGACTACTTGCAGCGACAAACTGAGTCATGGCTGGGCAGTCTACATCTTGAGGCAGGCAAGGTAGTTTGTGATAACGGACGGAATTTTGTGGCAGCCATAGCCCTTTCCAAAC
This sequence comes from Dendrobates tinctorius, assembly GCF_039654945.1. Classification (NCBI taxonomy): domain Eukaryota; kingdom Metazoa; phylum Chordata; class Amphibia; order Anura; family Dendrobatidae; genus Dendrobates; species Dendrobates tinctorius. Next base: position 14,581,352 of record NW_027361763.1, read on the forward strand.
TCCGACACATACCTTGCCTGGCTCACACCTTGAACCTGGTGGTGCAGTGCTTCCTCAATAATTATTCGGAGTTAACAGGCCTGCTCCAGAAGGTCTGAAGACTGTGCTCACACATCCGCCGGTCGCCCGTACACTCCAGTCATATGCAGAAGCTGCAACGATTGCTCCAACTTCCCAAGCATCGCCTAATTATCAACATTGCAACAAGGTGGAACTCCACCCTGCACATGGTTGAGAGGCTGTGTGAACAGAGGCAGGCTGTAATACATTTGTGGGAGGATACACGGCCAGGCACTTTGAGGGCAGACATGGAGTTGTCGGGTGTGCAGTGGTCGAAGCTGAAAGACCTCTGTAAAGTCCTTCAGTGTTTTGAGGAATGCACATGACTGGTAAGCGCAGACGACGCCATCATAAGCATGAGCATCCCACTTATGTGTCTGCTCATGCAAACTTTGACGCACATTAAGGAGCAGGCGTCTGCAGCCGAGGAGGATGAGGGAAGTCTTGATGACAGTCAGGCATTGTCTGCCTTGGGATCTCTCCTGGACGAGGTGGAGGAAGAGGAGTAGGATGGGGATGATTATTTAGGGGAGGAGGATGCTTCTTGTGGGGCAAGAGATAATGTTGGCATGGCAAGGTCTGGTACAGGGTTTGTGCGTGACTGGAGGGATGTGGATTTGCCAGAAAGTGCTCCTGGATCCACACTATAAAGGCAATTTCCAAAACATCATGCCACAGGAGAATCTTGATCTAATATTGGCTAACAAACAAGCAACTCTGGTAAACCGTTTGTTTGAGGCATTCCCAGCACACAGCAGCAGTGATGGTCTCCAACGAGCCGTAGGGGGAAACATGGAAGAGGTGTTCGTGGTGCACACATCAGAAGTGGTGTTGGAGACAGGGGTTTCACGACCATGTTGTGGACTGATTTTTCAAGTCCCGCTCACACGACTGGTAATGCTGCATCGATTGAAAGTGACAGGAAACAGCAGTTGTCAACTATGGTTACAAACTACTTCTCCTCCCATATCGATGTTCTCCCTCACAGGTCATTCCCCTTTGTCTATTGGGCCTCTAAACTGGACGCTTGGCCTGAATTGGCACAATATGCCTTACAGGAGCTCGCTTGCCCTGCTGCTAGTGTGCTATCAGAAAGAGTCTTCAGTGCAGCTCTCTCAATCCTGACAGAAAAAAGGACCCATCTGTCAACCCAAAATGTGGATGATCTAACCTTCATTAACATGAACAATGCATGGGTTTCAAAGGATTTTGTCCCACCTTGCCCTGATGACACATAGGTTGCCAGAAAAATGGCTCGCTTTTGTCCTCCTCTTCCTCGGACTTCTCCGATTCCTCGATTTGCAGCTGCTGAATGTCCAACATCAACATATGCCATTTTTTAAACCTCCCTAACTGGGCTGCCTCCCCCCCATGGCTGGGGTCACGACCTAGCGCACGCAACCGTGCAAGTGCCATTGCCCTGGACAGGTGGGTGGGCCGACTCTTGGGCGCCGGCACTGGCACAGGGTCCCGCACAGTGCAATCAAGTGTCTCTGACGGTGGGGGTGCACACCCACCGTAAAACACACCGGCGTACTATGAGGGTCCCAGTGCCAGTACCAACCCCCACAAGTGGGCCCCCCTTGCTTGGGCAGGGCCCCAGCATTTCCAATATTTACCTCTCCCTGCTCCTCCGCTGTGTAGTCTGGGCTGTCAAATCCTTCCCTGGGACAGCCACTACAAATTTGGTGAACTAATAGATGATGGTTAAGACGTAGCTATGCCCTGTCCTGCTGGCTGTGCTCTAGCTTCAGATGATCAATGGCTTCCATTTCTTATGGACGTCGACTCACAATGGGATGCAGTGGTGGTTTATCATCATCTTTCACAGTTTTTCTACTCACAGACGTGTGACATTCCTGCCCACATTTTTAAATGTGCCCTCTCATGCCAATCCAATAGAATCGCCTACAACCTGTGGCTTCTGTCTTTTGCACTCCAAAGTTACCTGACAGATCATGATAGGCAGTGAGCATCATGTCTACATCTACAGGGTCCTCTCCCCTCTCTACCAGTCTGTCATTGTAAATTTGTTTACTGTTTACGATAACTATAACTTTGTATGTAACCCCCTTCTCATGTACAGCACCATGGAATTAATGGGGTTATATAAATAATAATAATATTAATAATAATAAATAGACAGATAATGGATAGATAGATAGATCGCATGATCGGGGAAACCCGACCAACGAGTATACTCGCTCATCACTAACATATAATAGATAGATAGATAAATGATAAACCAAATATATAAAGCTGAATGTGGGTGTGTATGTATGTATGTATGTACAGTCATATGTTAAAGTTTGGGCAGATTCTTGACAATAATGTGCAAGAATCAGTGACGAAGTTGAAGTTACGCAGGGGATGGATATTTCAGCAAGACAATGATCCAAAACACCGCTCCAAATCTACTCAGGCATTCATGCAGAGGAACAATTACAATGTTCTGGAATGGCCATCCCAGTCCCCAGACCTGAATATCATTGAACATCTGTGGGATGATTTGAAGCGGGCTGTCCATGCTCGGCGACCATCAAACTTAACTGAACTGGAATTGTTTTGTAAACAGGAATGGTAACAAATACCTTCATCCGGGATCCAGGAACTTATTAAAGCTACAGGAAGCGACTAGAGGCTGTTATTTTTGCAAAAGGAGAATCTACGAAATAGAAATGTCACTTTTATGTTGAGGTGCCCATACTTTTGCACCGGTCAAATTTTGTTTAAATGCAGATTGCACATTTTCTGTTAGTACAATAAACCTCATTTGAGTCCATCACTTATTAGATATATGAAACTGAAATAGCTGGTGCAAAAACCAAAATTGTTATAAAGAAAAAAGTTAACATTAATAGGGGTGCCCAAACTTTAACATATGACTGTATGTCTGGGATTGGCACCCGCCCCATCGCAGCTACAGCCACAAAATTTTGCACAGTCACACGTCTGGACCCCGAGGGCGTCATAGGCTATGTTGTGAGGCGAAATTTTAACCCCGCGCGTTCCAATTCACCAAACAATTTTGCCCCTATCTACATACTGGGGGAAAAAGTGTGTGTGTGTCAAGCCCCGCCCCTCATTATGATGTCATAATGGTTGCCATGGTGACGCTGATGTCATCATAGGTTGCAAGCCCCACCCCTCATTATGATGTCATAATGGTTGACTATGGGATGGAGGATGTGTGATGGGTATATGGGCACTGGACTATGGGATGGAGGATGTGTGATGGGTATACGGACATGGGACTATGGGATGGCGGATATGTATGATAGGTATGTGGGCACGGGACTATGGGATGGAGGATGTGTGACGGGTATATGGGCACGGGACTATGGGATGGAGGATAATTATAATTTGTTATAACTAACCACAGTTAGTTACTATGCCCGGGCAGCGCCGGGCTCTTCAGCTAGTTATAATATATTATTCCTTTAATAAAATCATTATATATGAAAGTTATAAACCCCTCTTTTCAGTAATTTTATTATACGCAATTTTTTTTTTGCGATCACTGTATCTCGAGCACTAGGTGCACCTGCACAGTTTAGGCATTGGTGTTTCCTTTTATGAGTGCTCCACACTTAGACCTCTTGCATGTCAGCTTGGAGTCTAAGGGAGCGCATAATTGGGAAGTGATTCATACATCAGTGCAGCTCTAGGCATGCGCCATAAAAGGTGCTTCGTGATGTCACAGATAGTTCACGCCTTCATTACCTTATGATGCTCTCTGATTGGTTCCTGGGTATATTTAAACACACAAGGCCCACCACATAGACACGCCCCTGGAAGAAGCTAGTGCGAAACACGTGTTGGGGTGAGGGAGGTCACGTCATTCACATTCACCAGAGACCCGGCATCAGCGTTTTCATAGGTATCACCCTTCTTTACCTTTATTTTGAACCTTTGTGGATTTATGCAGCAATCCTCTAGTACTTTCTCAGCCGTGATATTATTTAATCGTGCTGACATTGAGATCATTTACTTTTACCTGCAGCATATATCAGACTGAGTTAGATTCATTCAGGTGCAATTAATTGTGGGTCTCTATTACATTCAGAGTGAGTTGCCTGTAGTGTTGTCACAGATTATTTCCAAACAGGTTATTTAATTAACCCCTTCACTACCAAGGGTGGTTTGCACGTTAATTCCCGGGCCAATTTTTACAATTCTGACCACTGTCCCTTTATGAGGTCATAACTCTGAAATGCTTCCATGGATCCCGGTGATTCTGACACTGTTTTCTCGTGACATATTGTACTTCATGTTAGTGGTAAAATTGCATTCAAATAAATTGCGTTTATTTGTGAAAAAAATGGAAATTTGGCGAAAATTTTGAAAATTTCGCAATTTTCCAAATTTGAATTTTAATGCCCTTAAATCACAGCGATACGGCACACAAAAAACTTAATAAGTAACATTTCCCACATGTTTACTTTACATCAGCACAATTTTGGAACCAAAATTTTTTTTTGTTAGGAAGTTATAAGGGTTAAAAATTGACCAGCGATTTCTCATTTTTGCAACACCATTTTATTTTTATGGACCACATCACATTTGAAGCCACTTTGAGGGGTCTATATGATAGAAAATACCCAAAAGTGACATCATTCTAAAAACTGCACCCCTTAAGGTGCTCAAAACCACATTCAAGAAGTTTATTAACCCTTTAGGTGCGTCACAGGAATGTTTTGAATATTTAAAAAAAAAATGAATATTTAACTTTTTTTCACAAAAAAAATACTTCAGGTTCAATTTTCTTTATTTTACCAAGGGTAACAGGAGAAATTGGACTGCAAAAGTTATTGTGCAATTTGTCCTGAGTACGTTGATACCTGATATGTGGGGGGAACCACTGTTTCGGCGCATGGCAGAGCTCAGAAGGGAAGGAGCGCCGTTTGACTTTTTCAATGCAAAATTGGCTGGAATTCCGATCGGACGCCATGTCGCGTTTGGAGAGCCCCTGATGTACCTAAACAGTGGAAACCCCCCCAAGTGACCCCATTTTGGAAACTAGACCCCCCAAGGAACTTATCTAGATATGTGGTGAGAACTTTGAACCCACAAGGGCTTCACAGAAGTTTATAACGTACAGCGGTACAATTAAAAAATCATATTTTTTCCACAAAAATGATCTTTTCACCCCCAATTTTTATTTTTCCAAGGGTAACAGGACCCTAAAAGTTATTGTGCAATTTGTCCTGAGTACGCTGATACCCCATATGTGGGTGTAAATGACTATTTGGGCGCATAGCAGAGCTCGGAAGGGAAGCAGCGCCATTTGACGTTTTTGGCTAGAATTGAGATCGGACACCATGTCGAGATTGGAAAACCCCTGATGTACCAAAACAGTAGAACCCCCCACAAATGACACCATTTTGGAAACTAGATCCCCCAAGGAACTTATCTAGATGTGTGGTGAGCACTTTGAACCCCCCAGTGCTTCACAGAAGTTTATAACGCCCGGGCGTGAAAATAAAAAAAATTTTTCCACAAACATCATCTTTCAGTCCCCATTTTTTTATTTTCCCAAGGGTAACAGGAGAAATTGAACCCCAAAAGTTGTTGTCCAATTTGTCCTGAGTACGCTGACACCCCATATGTGGGAGAAAACTACTGTATGGGCACACGTCGGGGCTCGGAAGGGAAGTAGTGACGTTTTGGAATGCAGACTTTGATGGCATGGTCTGCGGGTGTCATGTTGCTTTTGGAGAGCCCCTGATGTACCTTAACTATTGAAACTCCCCACAAGTGACCCCATTTTGGAAACTAGACCCCCCACAGAACTTATCTAGATGTGTGGTGAGCACTTTGAACCCCCAAGTGCTTCACAGAAGTTTATAACGCCTGGGCGTGAAAATAAAAAAATCATTTTTTTCCACAAACATCATCTTTCAGTCCCCATTTTTTTATTTTCCCAAGGGTAACAGGAGAAATTGGACCACAAAAGTTGTTGTCCAATTTGTCCTGAGTACGCTGATACCTCATATGTGGGAGAAAACTACTGTATGGGCACACGTCGGGACCTGGAAGGGAAGTAGTGACGTTTTGGAATGCAGACTTTGATGGATTGGTCTGCGGGTGTCATGTGCGTTTGGAGAGCCCCTGATGTACCTTAACTATTGAAACCCCACAAGTGACCCCATTTTGGAAACTAGACCCCCCACAGAACTTATCTAGATGTGAGGTGAGCACTTTGAACACCCAAGTGCTTCACAGAAGTTTATAACGCCTGGGCGTGAAAATAAAAAAATCATTTTTTTCCGCAAAAATTATATTTTTGCCCCCAATTTTTTATTTTCCTAAGGGAAACAGGAGAAATTGGACCCCAAAAGTTGTTTGGTAATTTGTCCTGAGTAGTCTGATACTCCATATGTGGGGGTAAAACACTGTTTGGGCGCATGGCAGAGCTTGGAAGGGAAGGAGCACCATTTGACTTTTTCAACACAGAATTGGCTGGAATTGAGATCAGACGCCATGTTGCCTATGGAGAGCACCTGATGTGCCCAAACAGTGGAAACCCCCCAATTATAACTCCAACCCTAACCCCAACACACCCCTAACCCTAATCTGAGCCCTAACCCTAGCCCTAGCCCTAACCCTAACCTTAACCCTAGCCCTAACCCTAACCCTAACCCTAACCCTAGCCCTAACCCTAGCCCTAGCCCTAACCCTAGCCCTAGCCCTAACCCTAACCCTAATGGGAAAATGGAAATAAATACATTTTCTTTTAGTTTTATTATTTTTCCCTAACTAAGGGGGTGATAATGGGGGGTTTGATTTACTATTTATGGCGGTTTTTATGTTTGGCGGCTGTCAGACGCTAAAAGACACTTTTTATTGTAAAAATAGTTTTTGCATCACCACATATTGAGAGCTATAATTTTTCCGTATTTTGACCCACCAAGTCTTGTGAGGTCTTATTTTTTGCGGGACGAGTTGACGTTTTCATTGGTACCATTTTCGGGCACGTGACATTTTTGATCGCTTTTTATTCTGATTTTTGGGATGCAGAATGAACAAAAACCAGCGTTTCATGAATTTCTTTTGGGGGATTGCGTTTACACCGTTCCGCGTGCGGTAAAACTGATAAAGCGGTTTTATTCTTCGGGTCAGTACGGTTACAGCGATACCTCATTTAGGTCGTTTTTTTATGTTTTGTCGGTTTTTTGCAATGAAAACAATTTTATACAAAAAATAATTATTTTTGTATCGCTTTATTGTGCGAGCTATAACTTTTTTATTTTTTTGCGGATGATGCTGTATGGCAGCTCGATTTTTGCGGGACAAGATGACGTTTTCAGCGGTACCATGGATATTTATATGCGTCTTTTTGATCGCGCGTTATTGCACTTTTTGTTCGGTGGTATGATAATAAATCATTATTTTTTGCTTCGTTTTTTATTTTTATTTTTTAAGGGGTTCACTAAAGGGGTTAACTAATGGGACAGTTTTATAGGGCGGGTCGCTACGGTCGCGGCGATACCAAATATGTGTACTTTTATTGTTTTTTTTTTTGTTTTGAAAAAATGGATTTATTGGGGAATATTTTTTTTTTTTTTACTAATTTATTTAGCGATTTTTTTTAAATTATTTTTAACACTTTTTTTTTTTTTTAACTTTATTACCTTGTCCCAGGTGGGACATCACTGTCCTGTGACAGATCGCTGATCTGTCACATCACAGATCACTGTGACAGATCAGCGATCTGTCACAGGCAGTTCTGCAGACTTCCTCATGCCTGCGCTTTGCAGGCAAGAGGAAGCCAGCTCCCTACAGGCCCCCGAAGGCCCCCCGTCGCCATCTTGGATCCGGGGGCCTGTAGGGAAAGAGACCCCCGCAGCAGCGCTGCACATTGCGCTGCTGTGGGGGGCTCAGGGAAGCAAGGAGGGAGCGTTTAATCGCGGTGTACAAGGGGTTAACGTGTCGGGGGCGGTCCGTGACCGCCCCTGACACATGGTGCTGGGTGTCAGCTGTGATAATCAGCTGACACCCGGCCGCGATCAGCGGCGCTCACCACGTGGGCGCCGCTGATCGCTGGGATGTAATATTCCGTCCATGGGAATTAGGTCCAGGGTCACATGGACGGAATATTACGTCCATTGTAGGTAAGGGGTTAAGCTACATATCTCGGGCCTGATTTATATTCAATATATTTTTTAATACTGAGGTGTGAATATTCTCTACATTTATAGAGATATTATACTCTTGTTGGAAATTATTTATAATTACTTATGTGCAAGGATTCACATTTGCCTGTGTGACTATATGAACTAATGGCATGAATGTTTTGAGCGCCTCCTGCTGGGCATTTTTGTAATTTTATAATATTTTTATGCTTTTTCAATAAAATTTGATATTTTTTTCTCATACTGGATCTCTTCATGATTTTTGGTGCCGTCATGGTATTTTGGTCCGAAAATGTTTGTTTCTGATATTTTGAAGTGCCAGAATTATATGTAGTATTTGGACTAATTTCAAGTATAGCCACAAAATTCTGCAAAGTCACACGTCTGGACCCCGAGAGCATCATAGGCTATGTTGTGAGGCAAAAATTTAATCCCGCGTGTTCCAGTTCACCAAACAATTTTGCCCCTATCTACATAATTGCAAAAAAGTGTATGTATGTATTGGCATCTGCACCGTCGTAGCTACAGCCACAAAATTTTGCACAGTCACACGTCTGTGAAGCGGTAAGTTCCAGACTGGACAAAGGGAATGCAGTGGACGTGGTGTACATGGACTTTTCAAAAGCTTTTGATACGGTGCCACACAAAAGACTGATACATAAAATGAGAATAATGGGGATAGGGGAAAATATGTGTAGGTGGGTTAAGAGCTGGCTCAGGGATAGGAAACAAAGAGTGGTTATTAATGGAGCACACTCGGACTAGGTCACGGTTAGCAGTGGGGTACCACAGGGGTCAGTTTTGGGCCCACTTCTTTTTAACATATTAATGACCTTGTAGGGGGCATAGAGAGTAGAATTTAAAAATTTGCAGATGACGCTAAACTCTGCAGGGTAATCAATACAGAGGAGGACAATTTTATATTACAGGAGGATTTATGTGAACTAGAAGCTTGGGCTGATAAATGGCAAATGAGCTTTAATGGGGATAAATGTAAGGTCGTGCACTTGGGTAGAACGAACAAGTTGTATAATTATGTGCTTAATTGTAAAGCACTGGGCAAAACTGTCACTGAAAAAGACCTGGGTGTATGGGTGGACGACAAACTCACATTTAGTGGCCAGTGTCAGGCAGCTGCTGCAAAGGCAAATAAAATAATGGGATGCATTAAAAGAGGCATAGGTGCTCATGAGGAGAACATAATTTTACCTCTATACAAGTCACTTGTAGGTAATAAATAGTGTAAGAAAGCAGGAGGTAAGGTACTGGGTGTCTGATATGTGTAGCCGAGGTGGTTGGCCTCGATAATGTAATATCTGACTGGGTTTTGGTCTGGGTTTTAGGAGCAACCAAAAGCGTCAGGGTGGGAGAGGACTTTGCTATACTCCAGCCCAGGTCTTAAAGGCCTAATAACAGCAGCTTGGTTAGCCCAGCAGGGTGTATTTGTGCTGGAGCTAAACTGAGTGGTTTGTCTGGTGAACCCATTTAAAACAGCTTAGGCTGGTTTCACATTTGCGTTTTTTTGCGCTGGAAAAAAACGCATACCTGCGCATGCGTTTTTTCCCCTATATTTAACATGGGTGCGCATACCTGCGCGCTGGCATGCGCACGTATGCGATTTTCATGCGCTGCGTTTTTTTGGGGTGTGCGTTTGTATTTTCCAGACGCAGCATGTTGCATTTTTTGGCCCTGCAAAAAAGCGCATGCGCACATATGCGCATGTTTTGCACTAAAAATGGCCATTATAGCCTATGGATGCGCATACGTGCGCATTGGCATGCTTATGTATGCGTTTTTTTGCACATGCGTTTTTTTTTTAACATTAGTTTAGACAATGGAATTTAGGGGTTTGGGTTAGAGTTAGGGTTAGTTAAGGGGTTTAGGGTTAGGGTTAGGGTTAGGGTCAGGGTCAGGGTTAGGGTTAGGATCAGGGTATGGTTTGGTTAAGGGTTAGGGTTAGGGTCAGGGTCAGGGTTAGGGTTAGGATCAGGGTATGGTTTGGTTAAGGGTTAGGGTTAGGGTTAGGGTCAGGGTTAGGGTTAGGGTCAGGGTCAGGGTTAGGGTTAGGGTATGGTTTGGTTAAGGGTTAGGGTTAGGGTCAGGGTCAGGGTTAGGGTTAGGGTTAGGATCAGGGTATGGTTTGGTTAAGGGTTAGGGTTAGGGTTAGGGTATGGTTTGGTTAAGGGTTAGGGTTAGGGTCAGGGTCAGGGTTAGGGTTAGGGTTAGGATCAGGGTATGGTTTGGTTAAGGGTTAGGGTCAGGGTCAGGGTTAGGGTTAGGATCAGGGTATGGTTTGGTTAAGGGTTAGGGTTAGGGTTAGGGTCAGGGTTAGGGTTAGGGTCAGGGTCAGGGTTAGGGTTAGGGTTAGGGTATGGTTTGGTTAAGGGTTAGGGTTAGGGTCAGGGTCAGGGTTAGGGTTAGGGTTAGGATCAGGGTATGGTTTGGTTAAGGGTTAGGGTTAGGGTTAGGGAATGGTTTGGTTAAGGGTTAGGGTTAGGGTCAGGGTCAGGGTTAGGGTTAGGGTTAGGATCAGGGTATGGTTTGGTTAAGGGTTAGGGTTAGGGTCAGGGTCAGGGTTAGGGTTAGGGTTAGGGTATGGTTTGGTTAAGGGTTAGGGTTAGGGTCAGGGTCAGGGTTAGGGTTAGGGTCAGGGTCAGGGTTAGGGTATGGTTTGGTTAAGGGTTAGGGTTAGGGTTAGGGTTAGTAAAGTCATGGTTTGGGTTAGTGTGAGGGGCCACCTAATGTTTGGAAAAAACGCAAACGCGGTAAAAACGCACTAAAAACGCTTACAAACGCATAAAAACGCTGCGTTTTTTTCATGCATGCTCATAAAAATGCTTGAAAAAAACGCAGCAGTTGTATGCTTTTGTATGCGTTTTTTCAATGCGTTTTTTTGCGGGAAAAACGCGCTGCAAAAAAAAGCAAGTGTGAAACTAGCCTTAAGCAGCTATTGCCTGGAATATCAAGACTGGTGAGGCTGCTATATTTACTTTGTTTCATAGTGCCTGAAGAAAGGACTGTTTATGTTATTCATTTGTACTGGAGAAAAGCTGTTATTGTTTTGGAACTGTAAAGTTTATAATGGACAATATACCTTATGCTGTATCGATAAAAGAAAAACCTGTGGCGGTGCATAGACAAGCGACTACCAGAGAACTGAAACCCTAGAAAAGATAGATAATAGATAGATAGAAAGTAAATATGACATAGATAATGATCTATTTTTGTAATGTTGTAATGGTCCTATACTAACTAAAGACATAGCTTGGCTTTACTGGTGTTCTTGGTTTCTTTCAGCCTGTAATCAATGACTTGGGAAGTATTTGAAAGCTCTCACACTCACTATGAATAGATCTATATCGGAGCAGTGTAATGGCAGAGATCTTTTGCCGTGTTCTATTTTGATCAATGGCGATATTAACTCTGGAATAAATCTGACATCTCCATGGCAAAATATAATTCCCCTAACAAACTGGCTTAACAGCCCCTGACATTGGAAATCACAGTAAATTATATTATTCTTGGGAGCGTTAACTTATGGCTGCACTCTCGGATGTAGGTCACTGACAACGTCATAGTCCATTACCAGCAATGTATGCTGTCACCGGAGAGGAGAAGCTGGAGGCTGCGCCATGTCCGCACGTTACTTGTGTTCTTTTCAGATCTATGACATCACACGGGATCCTCCTGTACAGATGAAAATGGCTCCTCATATCCTGTAGCGAAGAGCATAGGGAGAACACAAAAGTGCAGAAGTGTTTGTTTGCTTTACTACTTTAAAAAAACAGTTAAAATAAAACTTGCATTAAAAAAATCTATTTTTAGTCCGAAAGCAATCACTTTTTATTTTTCAGTGTGGGGTTAGTTTTGTGCAAAATGAGCGGTAGTTTTAATTGGTCGTAGCCTCTTGTTTATGTACTGTATCTTTATTCCATTTTTTTTAAGATAATGTGAGTGGAGATGAGTGAATATTTCAATGTTCGGTTCAGATTACGATTGCCGAATTTGCAATTTTCGCCGATTAATTCTTCGAATATTCACCGAACGCCATTCAGCTCAATGGGAGGCAAAAACAAATGCATGCACAGCACCTTATAACAGCCTCAAATGCTTTCAAAACACATCAAATGAAGGACAGACACCAGGAAAGTGGCCTCAATTCACCCACAGTACAAATTTTAGCATGGATCTGCAGCAATCAGCCAGGTATGAGATACTGGGGTCTGGGAGAGCATTTACAGCTTTCAATTGAACACCACAGTAAGATGACAGAGGCTGGACAGACATCTGACTGGGATGATTTAGCGAATCCTGCTTTGAGCAGGGGGATGGACCAGATGGTCCAGGAGGTCCCTTCCAACTCTATGATTCTATGAGGTGGATGAGGGATCGATATAGGGCCCCTTTGCTGGGAGCCCTGATACCACATGCAACACCTTGACCTGCTTTCATGCTGAGCCACACTCAGGTGGCACAAATCTCAGTTTTGTAGACAACCATTGTCAGAAAAATTTAAGGATAGTAACACAGGTAGTTGAGTCCAAGGTGGTGGAGACCTAATGGTGTCGGAGGCCTAATGCTACAGACAACACACATGGAAACCCAACCAGGCGTCTACACACTTATCAAAATTAGTGGCAAACACCAACAAAGTGGCATAAATTGCAATAAAGTAGAATTATTATAGCAGGGACTGACACCTCTTCCACTACAGCCAACCCAGCAGATGGATACTGTAATAGTAAAGGTGGTGGAATCACTGTTCTGGTTCCCTTTGAAAGCCTGGAAGGGGTTGAACTAGGCGGCCTACCAAATACCTACTCGGACAAGTGGCAGCAGACGAATACTGCTACCAAAGGAGGTACAAAGAGGTGGCACCAGGTGCTACTCCATGGCTGACCTACAGAATGTGGCAGCTGACCCCCTACAGCGGGTAAGCTGCTACGGCCCAAAGGATGGATGAAAAATACAGGCAGGCACTAAAGGAACTCTGGAACCACAGGTGCAGATGTGATCAGCTGAGGAACAGAAAAGCACTGGCAGGTGCTTGCTTGACCACATGTTAGATAGATGGGTGCTGGCAGGTGTGATCTGGACCAGCTGATGGATAGAAGAGCACAGACAGTTATGAGCAGTCGGGCACAGACATGTAAGAGCAGATGGGTACAGGGTAGATAAACAGACAGAGGGATCTGGGGAACCTGACAACTAGCAAGCATGCAAGGCAAACTAATAAAATAGCTCAGGCACCCCCATATTGGAGGAGAAGCCTTAAATAGAAGGTGTTGCCCAACTACAGGTTGGGAATACCTTAGGTTGATGCAGGTGGTCCCTTTAAGAGGAAGTGAGCACGTGTGTGCACCCTCTAAGCATAGTTCCCAGTCCTACAACTGAACCTTGGTGGTAGCCTACACATAGGGGGTGAGATAAGGAGGTGATGTGTGAGTGGGAGATACTGAATGTCCTGTCTTTTAGGTATGAGGAGATCCAACAAAGGGCCAAGTCTGTAATGTCATCAGATCAGAAAGTCTGTAGTAAGAGAGAATGGTCCACTGTGTCAAAGACAGATGCCAGGTCCCGGAGAAGGAGGAGAACAAACTCGTGTTGGTTTCATTTGGCAGTTAGTATGTCGTTGGTGACTTTAGACAGGGGAGTTTCAGTGGAATGGTGAGGTCTGAAGTCAGATTGTAAGTGGTCAAAGAGGGAGCAAGAGGAGACGTGGGAGGACAGTTCAAAATGGACGTGTTATTCCAGTAGTTTGGTGTCATAGGGGAGAAATTATATGGGGCGATAGGTAGACACAGAGGATGGGTGAAGGGTGTGCTTTTTGAGGATGGAAGACACAAGTTGTTAGTGATAGGTTGAAGAGGTGGGTTATGCTTGTGATGAAGAATGTGGTAAAGTTTGGAATGAGGTGGAATGTTGTTGTGTCAAGTTCACAGGCAGTGAGGCAAAGTGCTCAGCGGTGATAGGAGGGAGATGCAGGAAATCATTGAAAGTAATGAATAGCTGTTTTGGGTTATGAGACAGGTATGATGTAAGGGATGAGAAGTCAGTTTGTTTTGCTGCAGTCAGCATTTGTGCAGCATTTTTACAACTTCTCTTACTGGACGGGCAACTCCCGCTCCTTTTCTTTGGTAGCCGTATAACAGTACGCTTTGTAGATGAGGGCCAGAGAGAACATGTGCTCCAGGAGATGGCAAGCACTGCATCAAGTGGCCTCTGCTCCTCTTCCACCTTAACATCACACACAGTACAGACTTCAGTGGTGGCACCCTAATTAACCATTTTTTTCCTCTACATCACAACTCTCCAAGTGCCCAACTGACTGTTGGGTACCACAAATGGCTGAGTCTGCAGATCTCTAAACATATTGTGTGCCATGGGAATATTAAGTGTACTCTAAAGATTCACAGAGTCAAGAAGAAGATATCATCTGCACTGATGCCTAGAGATGAGCGACTTTGCCTTTTTTCGGGTTTCATGAAACCCGACTTTCTCAAAAGTCGGGTTGAACGCAATCGGCCGATTATCGTGAAAAGTCGAAGGCCGACTGAAACACGAAACCCAATGTAAGTCAATGGGGAACCAAGGTCGGCAGTGAGTGGAGGAAAGGAAACACATCTACAGTGCCCATTTTAATGCCAAAAACATCAATTCTTATTACTTAAGCTTGTCAACCTTAATTTACTTTATAATAATAGGCATTGAAAACTGGGGGTTATTTGGCTAAAGTTGTGGGGGGCTTGGGCTGGCTCCAGGTTTTCGTGGGCCCAGGGCCAAAGAGTGTCACTGGGCTCCTTTAACACATGCCACAATTCATGGTCCTCTGATACGGCAGAGAAATAGCGGTATAGTACAATGAAAAATACTTCACTTCTTACATCTCATGACTGATATCCATTTTAAATTCTCCAATAGCTCCAAAAACGGACTGTATATTGCTCCATACAGTATTATGGCCACTGCATAGTGCGCTATACAGAGTAATGAGGCCCATATATTTCTCCATACAGAATCATTGGTCCCATATAATGTTCCATACAGTATATAATGAGCTCCACATAATGCTACAGTATATGTTGGTCCCCATGGATGAAGCTCCAGTGTCTTATGGGCCCAAATAATGCTCCATATATAATGGGCCCCATTTCTAATGCTCCATTGTATAATGGGCCCTGTAAATGCTGCTCCAGTGTCTGATGTCCACCTTTGGAATTCTCCAGTGTATGGTGGGCCTCATATGTCATTCTCCAGAGTATAGCGCTCCCAAAAAATTGCTGTCCCAACATTGAAAACAATTAAATAAGTCTCCTCACTAGGGAATCCCTGCACTAGTCTGGACTCCTCGTCGTCCTCATCTTCCATCTCACTGCACTTGGACTGTTGAGACAGAGGGCGTACAGACGTGATGTCATCGCGCTCTCTGACCAGAATGTCACAGTCAGGAAACGCGGAAGACGTCACGGCGGTGGAGCAGGGAGAGGTAAGTATTTCAACTTTGCAAGTGCTGTGATCCTGAGCAAGCAAGGGGGCACACACGTTGGCACTGGCACAGGGCCCCTCATAGTACGGCGGTGTGTCTGATAGCAGGTGGAGGGCCCTCCCACCGGCAGAGACACTTTTGCGTACTATGAGGGGCCCTGTGCCAGTGCTGTCGCACATGAGTATGTCCCCCCCACCTGCTCAAGGAACCTGCACTTTCATCTGCACCTTCCTCTTTGTCACCGTGTAAGGTGGTATAGCATGCGGGAAGGGGAACCTGAGTTTCATCATGGTCAGATTCTGGCTGTGTAGAGTGTGAGGGGAATGTAGTGGCCTGGGTCAATGTACCAGAAGAATCATCTAGCAGTGGCTGGGCATCAGTGCACTTGTGGCGCCCCCAGGAGTACGGTCTCCACAGTGGCATTACCTTCCTCCTAGGGAGTGTGATGTCATGCTTGGGAGCAATGAAGGATCTCTCTAGCAGTTAAACCAACACACAACACAGTTCACACTCCAGGCCAGCAGGGAGATCTCTGAACACGACTGCTGAGGAGCTGCTCTCTGTGGTCGGGAGGAGGTAAGTTAGGGCAGTCTGTGAAGGGAAGGGGAAGTGTGTGGACGTGAGAAGGGGAGCTGGAGGATGAGCAGAGTTAAGGCTCACTCCTAGCTGGAGCGCATGGCCCGGATTCCGGTCTCCGAGTTTGTAGAGACACTGATGGTCCTGCAGCAGAAACCGTAGGAAGTAGCAGCTGTAAATGCTCTGTTCCCAACTAAGGCTCGGAGGCCCCAGCAGCAACGTGTGTGAGCCAGAAGGAAAAGGCTATGGCTACCTGCCATACGAGGAAGTTCCAAAAGAGTCAACAGGAGGAACTTCAGTGAACTCAGTACTGCGAGTACCTCAGATAAGCGATAGAACGGAGGCCACACTACCTATCTGCAGAGAGAGAATTCCAAATTTGCTTCCAGGCTGACCAACTCCTCCATCTGTACTCTGGGTCCTGGACGGCACTTACCAAGTACAGGTAAAGGAACTGCATGACTGTGTCTGTCATTTTTCTCCTGCGCCTGGTGCACGGCTGTGCTACATCCTGCACTGCACACCATCTACCAACTCTTTCATCTGCCCTGCGACTATGGCCCTACCTGTGCAGGGCTTCTACATCTTAGCTGCACCACAACATCTGTCCTAGAGAAGCGACACTGCAGCACGGGTCAATCTGATCAGAAACCACAGGTGGCGTCACGTATCATTCACCTATAAACGTTATTCACCCCTTTGCATGGACGCCCAGGGCCACGGAACAGGTCATCACCACCAATGTTACACATCCATCTGAGACACCGGCCCGGTACCGATTAACCCCACTGCCCTGGCTGGCCACCCACACTCCATGCCAGATTCATCTTGGACTGGGGAATTCATGATTTGACTTGATAACCCAGGCATGGTATGATAGAAAGAGCTACATGGACTAATGTGAAGTGTGGCCTGCTGCATCATTCACTTTGGGTGGGGGTGCAGGACGCAAGGAAAGGGGTTCTTCCTGACCAGGACCCAGCACTTGACGACTCAGTGCTTGCATTTTTTTAAACTTCAGAAGAGGAGGGCATATTTGCTGGAGTCTGTTTCGGCAATGTAAGCCAAAACCAGTTCCTCATGCTCCGGCTTTAAAACCGGTTAACCTACTCCCAGAAAAGGTAGCCTTCCAGGCGTTCCGGAGCCAGACCATGACGCAGGCTCAACACCTCCTGCCTTAGCTGCTATTGTGCTTTTGCCACTACCAGCAGATGCACCACCACCATCAGCACCAGCTGGCCCCCCACGCCCACGTCCGCGGCCTCTTCCACCAAACTTCAAAATTTAGCACAAAATAGACACAAAATAATATCAGATATATGGCACTGTATCAGAAATGTACAGCTCTATTCAGTCAAAGGATAATTGTCAATCTCCATATATATTCCATCAGTCACACAGAGACGCTCACAGGCTCAGTATGGATTAGACAAGAATATAAAAAGTAGACAAAGTGTACAGTATCATCAGATAGCAGGTATATATAGCATAGTTTAAAAATTAACAATGTACGTCTATATATCAGGAGTACTGTTGAGCCACCCCGCTAGTGTTTTGGTTCATCGCACAGGAGGCATGTTCATCGAACCACATTGAAAACAATGGCAGGCAAACACAAACACATACAAACACATAGAAAACAATTACAAAACACCTTAAAAGGTGTCCCAAAGCCGAAAAAATGCTCAGAAGACAAAAATTAACATATGCAAAAGGGCAACTACATTTAGAAAAGAGGTGGAGGAGTAAAAGGAGGCAGTGGAGGAGACACAGATATAGGCTTGTCATGCCCTTATGAAGTGAAGAAAGGCTGGAATAAAAATGTAAAATACAAGCCAAAATTCTGAAATCGAACACTATCATATACCGTCGGACTTCCCACCAATAAATTATGCCAACTGGTGATCGGGCGGCTTTAATCCCACGTACCTCCAAACAGCGTCCATGAAGGCAAAGTGTATGCTTTCCGGGGGCAGTATGATTGCAAAGCTGAACCTTAAAGGAATGTCCAAAAGGGCACCACCAGGAGTGGAGCCTGCGGCTTAATTGGACTCCACCCGGGAAACCACAAGCATGCCAAATCAAAAAAAGATGCACACATTGAAAGCTTTGTCGATTGTGTGTGTGGTGTGGTATGTTCGTTTGTAGTTGTGCTAGCAATTTGTCAGCTTTATTCCATTAATGACCGAGACTCCGGCATGCCCCCGCAGTACGCATCAAGCTTACTAGAGGGATACGCGAGGCTCTGGCACATGAGATCGAGCAATAACAGGTCTATCATGGCCTTACATGTCCGGGGCTGCATGCACGCTACACTGAAAGGACCAGCTTTTGTCGCTTACAGGTGCAGATAACCCGCTGAACACCGTTAATGATGGGGATCTCTGATTCCAATTATTGCCCGCGAACGATGATTTCCCAGTAAGTGCAGGTCAACCGCAATTCCTGAATTAGGCCTAACCGGCATTCCTGAAAAAATGCAAAAAATTACGTGACCACAGTTGCTGTAGCTTGCTTAACAGCTCGGCAGCCGTTCTCAGGCCCATTATGAATTCGACAAGATTCTAGAAAGTTAATAAAGGGTACAGTTTCACCGGATAACACGTATATATGTAGCATAGTTTACACATTAAAAACCTATGTCTATATATCAGGAGGCAGGCTCAGACGGTCTCAGGTCCAGTATGGATTTGACCAGATTGTACGAAGTTGAGAAAGGGTACATTATCACTGGATAGCAGGTATAAACAGCATAGTTTAAACATTTAAAATCTCCATGTTCTTAGTATGGATTAGACAACAATCTAAAAAGACGAAAAAAGGAAATGTATTTGAAGCGTACACCAGTATATACTTTTGGTGGTATTTTTTAATCATATATATTTCTGTCTCAGTAAGACAGTCCAGCCTCTCCGCAATAGGAAATGAGATGCATACAATTACTGACATAAAGTCTAGTGATTGCAGAAATCTAGGAATTAATAATCATGGGAAAAACTTCCGTCACAATTCTCAGAGGCGATGCTGACCCTCAATTAATTAGTGTGTGGAGACAGCAAAAACCTTTCATGGTGAAGAAAGTGTTGCTGTATCGCAGTACCGTTGATCCTATCGCCGTTACTCATATCCATCCAATTTTGATCACAGGGAGAGATGTAAACATGGTGCTCACTGCCTATCATGATCTGTCACGTAACTTTGGAATGCAAAACACAGAAGCCACAGGCCATAGGCGATTCAATTGGATTGGCATGAGGGCACATTTAAAAATGTGCGCTGGAATGTCACACGTCTGTGGGTAGGAAAACTGTGAAAGCTGATGAGAAACCACCACTGCATCTCATTGTGAGTCGATGTCCATAAGAAATGGAAGCCATTGATCATCTGAAGCTAGGGCCAGGCCAGCGGGACAGGGCATAGCTACGTCTTAACCATCATCTATCAGTTCACCAAATTTGTAGTGGCAGTCCCAGTGAAGGATTTGACAGCCCAGACTTCACAGCGGAGGAGCAGGGAGAGGTAAACATCGCAAATGCTGGGGCCCTGCCCAAGCAAGGGAGGCCTACTCTTGGGCGTCGGTAGTGGCACTGGGCCCCTCATAGTACGGCGGTGTGCCTGATGGCGGGTGTGCACCACCACCGTCAGAGACACTTGATTGCACTATGAGGGACCCTGTGCCCACGCCCAAGAGTCAGCCCACCCACCTGTCCAGGGCAACGGCACTCGCACGGTTGCGTGCGCTAGGTGTTGACCCCGGCCGTGGGGGGAGGAGACAGCCCAGTTAGGGAGGTTTACAAAATGGCAAATGTTGATGTGGGACATTCACCTGCTGCTAAAGGTGAAATTGGTCAAGTCCCAGGAAGAGGTGGACCAAAGAAAGCCATTTTTCTGTCAACCTGTGTGTCATCAGGGTAAGGTGTGACAAAATCCTTGGAAACCCATGCATGGTTCATTTTAATGAAGGCTAGATCATCCTCATTTTGGGTCGACAGATGGGTCCTTTTTTCTGTCAGGATTGATCCAGCAGCACTGAAGACTCTTTCCGATAGCACACTTGCAGCTGGGCAAGCGAGCTCCTGTAAGGCATATTGTGCCAATTCAGGCCAGGTGTCCAGTTTAGCGGCCCAATAGTCAAATGGGAATGACCTGTGAGGTAGAACATCGATATACAGTCCATGGCCAAAAGTATTGACACCCCTGCAATTCTGTCAGATAATACTCAGTTTCTTCCTGAAAATGATTGCAAACACAAATTCTTTGCTATTATTATCTTCATTTAATTTGTCTTAAATGAAAAAACACAAAAAGAATTGTCCTAAAGCCAAATTGGATATTATTCCACACCAAACATAAAAAAGAGGGTGGACAAAAGTATTGGCACTGTTCGAAAAATCATGTGATGCTTCTCTAATTCGTGTAATTAACAGCACCTATAACTTACCTGTGGCACCTAACAGGTGTTGGCAATAACTAAATCACACTTGCAGCCAGTTGACATGGATTAAAGTTGACTCAACCTCTGTCCTGTGTCCTTGTGTGTACCACATTGAGCATGGAGAAAAGAAAGAAGACCAAAGAACTGTCTGAGGATTTGAGAAACCAAATTGTGAGGAAGCATGAGCAATCTCAAGCCTACAAGTCCATCTCCAAAACCTGAATGTTCCTGTGTCTACCGTGCACAGTGTCATCAAGAAGTTTAAAGCCCATGGCACTGTGGCTAACCTCCCTAGATGTGACCGGAAAAGAAAAATTGACAAGAGATTTCAACGCAAGATTGTGCAGATGTTGGATAAAGAACCTCCACTAACATCCAAACAAGTTCAAGCTGCCCTGCAGTCCGAGGGTACAACGGTGTCAACCCGTACTATCCGTCGGCATCTGAATTAAAAGGGACTGTATGGTAGGAGACCCAGGAAGACTCCACTTCTTACCCCGAGACATAAAAAAGCCAGGCTGGAGTTTGCCAAAACTTACCTGAAAAAGCCTAAAACATTTTGGAAGAATGTTCTCTGGTCAGATGAGACAAAAGTAGAGCTTTTAGGGCGAAAGCATCAACATAGAGTTTACAGGAGAAAAAAGAGGCATTCAAAGAAAAGTACACGGTCCCTACAGTCAAACATGGCGGAGGTTCCCTGATGTTTTGGGGTTGCTTTGCTGCCTCTGGCACTGGACTGCTTGACCGTGTGCATGGCATTATGAAGACAGGAGACTACCAACAAATTTTGCAGCATAATTTAGGGCTCAGTGTGAGAAAGCTGGGTCTACCTCAGAGGTCATGGGTGTTCCAGCAGGACAATAACCCAAAACACACTTCAAAAAGCACTAGAAAATGGTTTGAGAGAAAGCACTGGAGACTTCTAAGGTGGCCAGCAATGAGTCCAGACCTGAATCCCATAGAACACCTGTGGAGAGATCTAAAAATGGCAGTTTGGAGAAGGCACCCTTCAAATATCAGGGACCTGGAGTAGTTTGCCAAAGAAGAATGGTCTAAAATTCCAGCAGAGCATTGTAAGAAACTCATTGATGGTTACCGGAAGCGGTTGGTCGCAGTTATTTTGGCTAAAGGTTGTGCAACCAAGTATTAGGCTGAGGGTGCCAATACTTTTGTCCGGCCCATTTTTGGAGTTTTGTGTGAAATGATCAATGTTTTGCTTTTTGCTTCATTCTCTTTTGTGTTTTTTCATTTAAGACAAATTAAATGAAGATAATAATACCAAAGAATTTGTGTTTGCAATCATTTTCAGGAAGAAACTGAATATTATCTGACAGAATTGCAGGGGTGTCAATACTTTTGGCCATGACTGTAGGACGAGAAGTAGTGTGTAACCATAGATGACAAGTGCTGTCTCCTGTCACTTTCAATCGATGCAGTATTACCAGTCGTGTGAGCGGGACTTGAAAAATCAGTCCACAACATGGTCATGAAACCAGTCTCCAACACCACTTCTGATGTGTGCACCACCAACACCTCTTCCAAGTTGCCCCCAGCCGATATGGCTCATGTGAGAACCATCACCGCTGCTGTGTGCTGGGAATGCCTCAACCAACCGGTTTACCAGAGTTGCTTGTTTGTTAGCCAATATTAGGTCAAGGTTCTCCAGTGGCATGATGTATTGGAATTTGCCTTTATAGCGTGGATCCAGGATGCTGGCCAACCAGTAGTCGTCATCGTTCATCATTTTGGCAATGCAGGAGTCCCTTTTTAGGATCTGCAAGGTATAATCTGACATGTGGGCCAATGTTCCCTGTTATGAATGGGTCATGGAGGAGGAAAAAACAAAACAAGATAAGTCACAGAAAACCTGAGAGGTTGGTAACTATGCAGATTGCAGATCCCTGATCCTAACCACACAACTAGCAGCAGCCGTGGAGCGTTCCTACGATGAACCTAGATGCTTCGTCACAGCCGGAGGACTAAATAAGCCTAAAGCAAGAAAAAGTGAAAACTAACTGTCCCAGAGCAGACCCCAAAGGAAAGATAGCCCCCACACATGTATTGATGGTGAAACAAGATGAAAGCACAAACACAGGCAAGAAAATAGGCTGAGCAAACGATGGGGCCCAAACTAACTAGAAAGGATAGGAAAGGAAAGACACTGTCTGCAATCTGCCAAAAACCCTACAAAAATAATGTCCAACACTTCTGATAACAAAATTAACCCTGAAGTCACTAGACTTCTCCCACTATATCAGCACTCTGAAATATTCTGAGACAGAGCAAAAAGAGGCCAATCTAATAAGGGACAAAAAGCAAATTGGCAAAGACAGATAAATAAGAGTGGAAATTCAGCACAGCCCCAGCCGGGGCTGGCTGACCACACAAAAAACTGAGTAGACCAACAAATTCAAGTGTGAACATTAGCAGAAAAACTTAGCTTGAGCTGACTGGAACAGAGCTGAGAACCAAGACCTGACAAACCAGAAGGAATCACCCGCACCAGAATAGGGCGTCAGCTGTCTTAAATCCAGTCTGAGATTCCTGAGATCCAATCGTCATCCTCCTTAACAGGTGGCAGATCTCCACTGATTAAATCAGCCTCACTACCTCCTGTTACCACCAGAGGGAACCTGGAAGGAGAACTCACAACTGATAGACCAGAAGATGAACTCACAACAGTTCCCGGTGTCAATGATGCACTGCGAGTGCTGGGTGGAGGAGCACTTTCTGGCAAATCCACATCCCTCCAGTCATGCACAAACCCTGTACCAGACCTTGCCATGCCAACATTTTCTCTTGCTCCACGAGAAGCATCCTCTTCCCCTAAATAATCATCCCCATCATCATCCTCCTCCTCTTCCTCTTCTTCCTCCACCTCGTCCAGGAGAGTTCCCGGAGTTCCCTGCCATGACTCAGTTTGTCGCTGAAAGTAGTTGACCAGTACCTCTGCGGTGTCTGTCGCCCAAACACATCATCTTCAACACAGCCTGCTGACGTTTTCCACTAGCTGATCGATAGGGGGACACCTCGTGTGCAACACTGGCAGCTGCGGATGGAGTGCTCGTGCGACTGGGTTCTGTGGACGAGCTTTTGCTACTGGAGGAGGAGGAGGGTCGAATGCCTACAGCCAACTGTTTCCTATACCGTGGGCTAGGCAGCACTGTCCCACCATCGCTGTCCCCTGTGGACCCTGCATTCACCACATTAACCCAGTGCGCAGTGATGGACACGTAACGGCCCTGGCCATGCCAACTGGACCATGCATCAGTTGTGAGGTGCACCTTTCCACTCACTGATTGCTTGAGTGCATGGACAATGCGGTCTTTCACATGAAGGTCGAGGGCTGGGATGGCTTTGCGAGAAAAGAAGTGGCGACTGGGTAGGTCATAGCGTGGTACTCCGTAGGCCATGAGTTCGCGATTAGTTTGGCAATGTGGGCATTCAAACCCAGTGTACGCGGATGAGAGGATGAGTACTTTCTTGTCCTACTCATAGTCTCTGGTAGGGTGAGCTGGACTTGAGAGCTGCATATGGTCTAACTAGCGGTGGACATGGCGGACTGAGAGAGGGTTGAAAATGGTGATGGAGTTGGTGTTCTTTCTGATGGCCTAGATTCAGTCTTTCGTTGCAATAACAGTGTGATTCCCTGACTGATTTGCCCTTGCGACGACAACTCAAAATTTGTTTCCCCCACTGTAAGCCCACCGGTTAGCACACCACCAGCAGCAATGTAGAGTTGCTGACTACCTTCTTTGGGAGCAGTTGCACATGTGGTACGTGAAGTTTGGTAGTCCGTCCATGCTTGCAAGTGCATGGTGGTTAAATGTCTTAGCTTGCAACTGGTATTCAAATTTCTCAGATTTTTCCCTCGGCTAAAGGTCTTTGTGCACTTCTTACAGATAACCTTTGCCTGATCATTAGGATTTTGTTCAAATCACACTGCACTCTTCCTACTATGGAAGACATTTTGAGGCCTTGCACGCTGTGCTATTTTGACCGTCTTGCCAAGCTGTCCTGCAACTCTTTTGGTTTTTGTAACCTGTTTTTGGACTCTTCCAGGCCTGCCAGATAACAGCTGTTGTGATGTCGATGCCCGCTGCGGATGCTCCTCCTCCTCCTCTTCTGAGCTATTGGCAGCGGTACCCTCTACCCCCAATGGATGCCAATCTGGGTCAACAACTGGGTCATCCATCACCTCCTCTTCAATGTCATGTGCACCTTCCTCTGTGTCACCGTGTATGGTGGTATAGTATGCGGGAAGGGGCACCTGAGCTTCATCTGGGTCAGATTCTGGCTCAGTACACTGCGAGGACAATGTAGTGCTCTGAGTGAATGTACCAGCAGAATCATCTAGCAGTGGCTGTGCATCAGTGCACTCCATGTCAGATTCATCTTGGCCTGGGTAATTCACGATTTTACTTGATAACCCAGGCATGGTATGTGAAACAGCTCCATGGAGTAATCTGTTGTGTGGCCTGCCGCATCCTTCAATTTTGGTTGGGGTGAAGGACACAAGGCAAGGTGTGGTCCATGACCATGAGCCTCCAATGATGACTCAGTGCTTTTATTTTTTAAAACTTCAGAAGAAGAGGCGAAAGAGCTGGAGGCTGACTCAGCAATGTAAGCCAAAACTTGTTCTTGAAGCTCCGGCTTTAAAAGCGGTTTACCTACTCCCAGAAAAGGTAGCCTTCGAGGCCTTGTGGAGCCAGACGATGACGCAGGCTCAACACCTCCTGCATTAGGTGCTATTTTGTTTTTGCCACTACCAGCAGATCCACCACCAACACCATCATTACCAGCTGCCAACCCCCGCCCACTTCCACGGACTCTTCCACCACACTTCCTCATTTTTGGGGAAAATGTACCCAAAAAACCACCAACTATATGGTACTGTAAAACAAGGTACAAGGTGTATATAGTAGTGGGGAGACTTCAGGACACAGTTGGATTCTGTCAGGCCCTGTTTATATTACACCGCAATGTGACAGGCAGATTCTGGATGGCGTAAGAAAGGTGTATAGAGGACTGGGGAGAATTGGAATCTCTCTAGACTTCAGGACACAGTTGGATTCTGTCAGGCCCTGTTTATATTACACCGCATTGTGACAGCCAGATTCTGGATGGCGTAAGAAAGATGTATAGAGGACTGGGGATAATTGGAATCTCTCTAGACTTCAGGACACAGTTGGATTCTATCAGGCCCTGTTTATATTGCACCGCAATGTGACAGGCAGATTCTGGATGGTGTAAGAAAGGTGTATAGAGGACTGGGGAGAATTGGAATCTCTCTAGACTTCAGGACACAGTTGGATTCTGTCAGGCCCTATTTATAGTACACCGCAATGTGACAGGCAGAAATTGCCTAGCGTATGACAAACTACAAGGTGTATATAGATTTGGGCAGAATTGTAATCTCCCTGGAGTGTAGGTCTGTAAGAACGGACAAACTCCTCGGCTTTTCCTTACAGAGTCACACACTTAGCTTCAATTTGGCCGTAATAACAGCCGTTACACGGTGCTGTGTGAGGAGCGTACACCGCTGTACGGTGTGTGAAAAAATGAATGCTCAGTACCTCACCAGGACAAAACAATAAAATTTGGATTGCTTTTAAAAAAATAGTTTGAACACCAGTGTGCACACAGCAATGCAGCTAGCCTTAAAAGGCAGGCTAATCACCACCAGCACTGCTGCACAAAAGCAAAAATCTTCACCTTTCACTGCACAGTAGCTACAGTGAAAAGCACTAGCAGCAGAAGCAGTTTTTTTTTTCTTTTTGCCTTCCTAACGCTCTCCCTACAGAATCAGCAGCAGCAGCTCTCCCTATTCTGAGATCAGCATGAGTAACATGGCGGTCGGCGTGAACGCCCTTTTATACCCCCTGTGATGCCCCACAAATCAAGCCAATCACTTGCATGCCCTTCTCCAAGATGGTGGTGACCCTTGCCTATGTCATCACGTTGCCCACAGTGTCCGTTCTTCCTGATTGGCTGAAAAAGGGCGCTACAGCATATTTTGAAACGCGACTTTGGCGCTAAAGTCACTGACCTCGTGGCCGACCTCACGCTAAGGTCGGGTTTCATTTCATGAAACCCGACTTTGGCGAAAATTGGCGACTTGAATTTTTTCGACCCGTTTCGCTCAACTATAATTTTAACTCCTACGGCTGCATTTTCCATCCTGGAATAAAAAAAATTCTCTCTCTTTCGTGCATCAGTTTTTTGCCAATCTTCACTGGATCCATTTTTTCACACGTTGACGGATTTTGACTGACGCCTAAAGACTGAAGTGTGAAAGAGGCCTGAGAGTTTGCATGTTCTATTTGCGAGGGTTTACTCCCAGTAATAATTTTTCTATCCACACTACAAAGACATACAGATAGTAAATTTAGATTGTGCTTTTCAATGATGACAGTGCCAGTAACGCCTGTAAAGCAAATGTTGAATTATTGGCGCTCTATAAGTGATAAAATCCTCCCAAAAATTGAAAGTGATGCTCAGCCACACTCAGATGGCACATATATCAGTTTCGCAGATTACTATTGTCAGAAAAATGTAAGGATAGTAACACGGGTAGTTGACTCAAAGACAGTGGAGGACTGCCGGTATCAGAGGCCTACTGCTACAGGCAACACACATGAAGGAGACCCAACGCAGAATCTACACATTTACAAAAATTAGTGTCAAACACTAATAACGTGGGAATAATTTTACCACAATAGAAATAGTATAATAGGGACCGACATTTTTTCCACTACCCCAACCCAGCAGATGGACACCCAACCAGGACTGTTCACATTTCCACAAATTATTGTTAAAATCTCCAGCAGCAGAAACAGCAGGCATACGCAAGAACAATTTATCACACTAAAAACTACAACATCGAGTAACAGTTGTCAGTTGTCTTTGGATAGGATGTCACGTTAGTGATTAACTAGTGCCTACACACACCTCGAACACCAAGCCTAATCCCCCTTCCTCCACAGCCTCGCTTTTTCCCAGTCCTGTTACTCAGTGTGCTAGGAGCAGGCCCGGATTGGTAATATAACCAACCTGGCATTTTCCCGCTGTCATGTGGGCCGTGGGCGGCAGCGCCCGCTCATCTGGCCACTTACCAGCTGGCTGTTGATCCTGCCGCTGGCCATAGTTTTCAACCCTCCCGTACTGCAGGGAGATAAGCCGCCACGCCTCCCCATGCACCCCATCCTCACCCTAGCTTGAGACCTCCCCCCCGCAGCCACTCACAGCGTCACTTTCCTGCTCTCTTCTCTGTACACAGGACCTGTGATGAGGTCACAGGAGAGGAGGAGTCATGGGTCACATGATCAGTAGCCTTTGTCCAGACCCCCTGATCATGTGACCCCCTGACTCTGCCCCCTCCTGTGACCTCATCACAGGTCCTGTGCGCTCAGCCTTGCCTCTTGGTGTCTGCCAGACTTTGCTGTGCTGGATGAGGTAAGTATGTGTGAGGTCTGGAGGGGTTTACAGGGTAGACGTAGCATAGCTGTGTGTGTATGAGGTGTACTGAGCGGAGCCGCGTGTGTGCAGGGCAGAGCCGTGTGTGTACGAGGTGTATGGAGCGGGGCTGGATGTGTACGAGGTGTACGTAGAGGAGCCGCGCGTGTACAAGGTGTACGGAGCGGAGTTGGATGTGTACGGAGAGGAGCCGCGCGTGTACGAGGTGTACGGAGAGGAGCCACGCGTGTACGAGGTGTACGGAGAGGAGCCGCGCGTGTACGAGGTGTACGGAGAGGAGCCGCGTGTGTACGAGGTGTACGGAGAGGAGCTGTGCGTGTACGAGGTGTACGGAGAGGATCCGCGCGTGTACGAGGTGTACAGAGAGGAGCCGAGCGTGTACGAGGTGTACGGAGAGGAGCCATGTGTGTACGGAGTGGAGCCATATGTGTACTGGATGTGCGGAGCCAAGTATGTACGAAGCATACAAAGTGGGCTTTTCCCACAGACACAGAGTACACGGCGGAGCCCCGAGAAGCATTTTAAAACTCACACATGGTGCTCCACCGGAAGTGATGTTCTGGAAGCAGACCGAAATGAGATAATTTCATGAGGAGATTGTGACAGAACTAGGAATGCTTCAGTTCCGTCACCATGTCCTCCTCCGACAGCGCGGACAGCGGAATCGCCTTGGAATCGGGGATGCCGGCCATGTGAGCGGATCATATGTCCTGCATTGGGAGGCTCAGATGGGCACTACAATGGGAGCCGGGCTGCTATAGTATCTTTATAGAATCTTTCTTTATTTCTTTCTCTCTTTTTCTTTCTTTCTCTGTTCTTTCTTTCTCATTCTCTGTTCTGCCTTTCCCTCATTTTCTTTCTCTCTCTCTGTTCTTTCTTTCTCTCTCTAATCTTTCTTTTTTCTTTCTCTCTATCTCTCTGTTCTTTCTTTCCCCTCTTTCTTTTTCTTTCCTCTCTTTCTTTCTCTCTGTTCTTTCTTTCTTTTCTTTACTTCTTTCTTTCTCTGTTCTTTCTTTCCCCTTTTTCTTTCTCTCTGTTCTTTCTTCTTTCTCTCTCTGTTCTTTTTTTCTCTCTCGCTCTCCTTTCTTTCTCTCTCACTCCGTCTTCTTTTTTCTCTCTCTCTGTTTTCTCTCTTCCTTAGTGCCAGTCAGTGTGCCCATAATGCCAGCCACTGTGCCCTCAGTACCAGTCAGTGTGATCAGCAGTGCTACATGGGTGTGGTTGGGCGTGGACATGGGTGTGACTAGTTGCAAAATGGATGTGGCCGGGGCGTGGCCTAAAATTTGCAGTGCCGCAGTCTTTGTCCTTCTTTCCCTTCAAAACTTGGGAGGTATGATAGGGGAGGCTATGACTAGGGGGTCTGGTTGCACAATGGATAGCAGTTCTGCCAGGAATTCTGTCACCATGCGTACAAAAGGGGACAGAGCTTTGGGAGGAGTACTGTACCTAAAAGCAATAAATAGGACTGAGCTGAAATACTGGGTACAGCTCTGACTACATGCTATATAGTCGTGTTAATCTCCTCTCACTTCTTGTAACGTACAAGTGTACAAAGATATTATATAGTCACCATGTGACTAGTGGGCCTGTGTAACTTCAAATGCCAGGGCTGAATTTTAGTGCCAGTCCGGCCCTGGCTAGGAGCCCACTATTAGCAACTAAAAATCGATTTTTTACTCTGCACAACAACCTCTGCACACAGCTGAATTACAGCGGCACAAAATTATAAAGTGAAATATGATGTGATTAATCAAGTTCCTCACAGCAGAAAGAATTGTTTCAGTGTCGATGAGGAATGTATGACAAAGAAGATCTGCTCAAAAAAATTTCAAAGTGAGATGTACCCTACTGTATGAGTCTAGGAACAGAAGAATTTTCTGGACCTGTCAATTAAGGCCTGTATAACATTGACTAGATGCTCCAAACAATTTCAAAGTGAGATGTCCCCTACTAGCGTTTGGCAGAGCTGCAGGTGGCTGCGTAGTTCCTCCATGAAGCTCCACCCACTGCCGCGCCTCCTCCGTTCAGCTCCGCCTGCATGCGGCCTATGTACCTATCTTTAACATTGGGTGCGCAGGCCATACGGATGTATGCGGATGCGTCCACATACGTCGTTTTGATGCTGCGGCGACTGCAACAAAATGCAACATATTGTGTTCGCCGCAGCGTCAAGACAACACATGCAGACGCATCCACATACATCCGTATGGCCTGCGTACCCAATGCTAAAGATAGGTTACACAGGCCACATGCAGATGTAGGCGGTGCTGAACGGAGGAGGTGTGGCAGTGGGCGGAGCTTCAGAGGAATTATGCAGCCCTCCACAGCTCTGCCGAACGCTAGTGTGAAACTAGCCTTACTCTCTGCACCCTACTCCATGTAGTGACTTCATGTTTCTATCATACACGTTCAGCATGCATCCCAAAGGCAGAAATTACCTGATCACTTTGTTCTGCAAACACATAAGCAGCAGTTAGATGGGTCTGGATGCAACCATCTCCCCATTCCCCATAGAAAATACGAATGCTCAGTTGAGTCAGCCATTTATCTGTATGTTGGGTGAGTGAGGAGAGACACATGTTTCCTGACCATTATCTAAGGCATAGCTGGGCAAAGTGTGGACCTCGGGCCTCATCCGGCCCTCAGGCTGGCCCAGTTCTGCCCATGAGACAGCCAAGGAGCAGAAAACAGTGGCTCATAGGCTGCATCATGCCCTCTGCCACCCGTCCGTAGCTTCCTGCTGTCTCCACTATCCACATGGATGCGGATAGTGGTGAATATATTAACAGAGTACTGCGGCGCCAGCTCCATCTTCCATCAATCAGTATGTGAGACAGCTGATATGATGACGTAATTACATTGCACTGCCGTTGCTGAAAGTCAGTGCACTGGAGACAGGAGCAGAACTGAGTACAGTGGGGCTTTTACTGTACACAGAAGGCTATATGGGGGTTCATACTGTACATAGGAGGCTATGTGGGGGACTTACACTGTATATAAGAGGCTATGTTAGGGCTCATACCCTATTTAGGGGCTATGTGGAGGCAAACGCTGTATATTGCAAGCTATATGAAGGTTCACACTGTATATCAGAGGCAATAGGTGGCTTATGTGTGGCACCCCTGAGGCTTCAGTCGCCACAGAGGTACTGCACCTTCTCCTAAGGTAAAGTGTCTCACCATCCAGGTAAGGTGGGAACTCCAGACCACATTTCACACACAGGATAGTTCAGTGGGGCCACCTAACAGCTTCATGCTGGGGGTAGCAGAGCACCCCTCGTGGAACCCTGCCTCGTAACGAGATGTGCTGGGAGGCGGGTGGAGTGAGATGATATAAAAGAGTGGGAAGAGTGAGAGTTAGGAGAGAGTTGGTTAGAGGAGAGAGAAGAGAGAAGATGGGTGTCTGAGGGACGTGCTGCAGCAGGTCCCAGTGATCTGGGCTGCTGGCACGAGAAAGACCAGAGAAAGAGACTGATGAGATTGATAACCTAACCTTCCATAAGAGAGAGAGAGAGAGAGAACAGATCGGAACGAAGGAGAATAGAAGGACGGTGGGAAGCAGGTTGAGAAAGAGAGAGAACCCTTCCAGTCCAGAGAGCGCAAAGGCTGGGGCTCGGTCCCCGAGGTTGATTGGATCTTTATGTCCGGCAACAGACACCGGAGGAGTAGTGAGCCGCTAACGCCTTGCTCCCATCATAGACTTGGGACACAACAGCTACTGAATAGAGAGCTGGGACGCAGAGTGGAGTCCCGAAGCAGGCTACAGCTGTCTGTCATACAAGTAAAGACTAGGAACACCTAGAGAGAGGCATTCCAGGGTAACTAAGTACTGGAGTGCTTCGCACCTAAAGGCACATTGGAGGAGTCGTTCAGTAAGGTACATGTTGGCGGAGTGTGGAAGGGAGAATCCTTTCCTGCCTGGAGGTTGGCTGGAGCCCTGACCTGGAGAGCACAGTACGGAGGCAGGCAGTTATGTGAACTGCAAACAGTGAGTAAAGCTTTGGAACCGCATACTCTGGTGTCCTCCAGTTATTCCCGCACCACTACACCTGGGTACCAGCCTCCATACCATTCTGCGCCTCTCCTCATCCATTGCACCTACACTGCCCTGGGACTACAGCTCCACCTGTGGGGAGCTATACCATCTCTGCTGCACCACACCATCAGTCCCAGCGGATCTGTATGCAGCGTTGGCTTACCATCTTACTTGCCAAACACCACAGGTGGCGTCACGAACTATTCATATAAACTTTAACACCATTAACATCACCGCCATTGATATTGGGCGCCCAGGGCCACGGACCGGGTCACCGCTGCTGTGACACATTCCCGCCTTGACACCGGCCCGGTACCGAGTACCCCCGCTGCCCTGGGTGTGCGAGGGTGACCCATATGCTGTATTTAAGAGTGCTATATGGGGGTTCATAATGAATATAGGGAGGTTGTGTGGGGCTCATGAAGTTTATAGGGGATGTCCTCATACTCATTTCTGCTCAATATTAAGTGATAATATAAAATAATTATTACTTTTGCAATCAATAAGGTAATAACAATATTGAGCAGAATTAAACTCAGCCTATTGGTTCAGCCTCCACAACACTCAGTCTCTCATGTGGCCCCTCGAGAAAATGAATTAACCACCCCCGATCTAAAGTGTGTGGACACTACCTGACATCTTATTGCAGCCACATATAAGCAGCACTAGTTTGGGAGAGCGCAATTAGCAAAATGAGACCATGTGTGTATATACACATACTGAATATTTAGGGCATTTTGCATATTAGCTACATGCAATACTCAATGGTTTGATAGATCTGCTAGTCTAGGTATGGTGAAACATGGCAAATTTTATTTCACAAAGATTTGCTTGATTCAGAATGCAGATTAGTTTCAGACCCCACCTGACCATAACTCTGAGAAGGAGTAAAAAAATAATAAAATATATTCTACCCACTTGTCCCAACATGTTCTCACGCCATTTCCACCACTGCTGCCGTCCCTCAATCCTCCACGATGGCCGTTGCCTCTTCCAGTGCTGATGCCAACAATTGGCCTCAAGTAGGGGGGGGGAATGTCAGCGATGTGTATTGTCCTACACAAGGGTTCATGAGGACAATCACTGGCAACCACAGCAGTGGTGGAGGTATCGTAAGGAAATGAGAGGGTGTAGGAAAGTGAGTTAGATTATTTCAACCCTTCCCAGCTCTAAAAAATAGACGGTAAAATAGATACTGACTGGCCACCATTTTTTCTGGACTTGTGTTATTCGTAAGGCTAAAACTTTGCATTCATTAAAATTAAAGAAGTTGAGGAAAATCATATTGAAGTTAATTAATTACGGATTGACCTGCTCATCCTTAATGATTAATCTTCCAGTGATTATTAGAATCAACAGAGGTATTAGACATTAGTGCTGATTTTACTGAATCACATCACTAATATGAACGCTCAGTGTTTAGTGAGCAACAAGGTCTTCCGACGCTCGATCTCCAAGCAGCCATAATTCTAAGCATGGAGACACGTTACATCTGGCGGCTGCTCCTCTATGTAGTGTTTGATTTTTCCATATTAACGAATTTCAATTTTTGAGCTTTACCTTGTCCCAACGCATCCGCTGATGGTCCCATAAATCTTCAGTGCACATTTCTATCCATCTCCTTTTTGATGCAGATTGCACCATGGAGGTCTTGTCGAGCAACATGGCTGATATAGGTGGGACATTAAACAAACATGAGCAGATGCGAGCAACGACATATGGTCACAGTGGAGAGGCAGAAGTTTAATGATTTGCCCATACTGGCTGTAAAGATGTAAATTGTTTAACTCGAACATTCAGCAAAGAAAGTCTTGTGATTCTTGGTAGGGAGGCAGTGATATATAACCGTGGCACTGAAAACTTCACTTTTAACGCAACACTTAATGTAAAGAAATATTTTACTCTTCTAAGCTTTTACTGTCCTACAAATAATACTTTATTGTGGCCTGACACATGTAATAAGTCCAGCCATCTGCTGTTTCTGGCATGTATAATAGTCACCATTCATCACAGTGCAAATGCTTCATTTCCAGTCTTAAAGCGAATGTCCACCTTGGAGCAGTTATTATCTTTATAGAAGTTAGAGCTCCATTTTTTAAAAACACGATTCCAAATCCCATGCAGTGACTTACAGTTAAAAGCTAAAAATCTGACCACCTATAGTCACCACTAGAGGGAGCTTAGGGTCTTACTGCATATTACAGTATGATTACAGTACATTTAAAACTTTTAATAGAACAGTTTTTAAAGGGGTTGTCGAGGCTTAAAGTATTGATGACCTAGCCTTAGGGCAAGTTATCAATGTCAGATAGGTGAGATTCCACCACCGGGCACTTCCATAAATTGATTGATGTTTGCTCCAGCGGTAACTGGATGTAAACATTGAGCAGATCTAAACAGCTTACCTCTGCTTCATGTATAGTGTCCATAGCCAAGAACTGCAGGTCAGCTCCTATTCTCTTAAAAAGAAGCTCATCTGCGACTTATTGACGCCTCTTCATTACTAACCTCTGAGTTTGATGTCACTGGACAATACAAAAGTGACATCAACCCCCCAACTATCACCCCACTTGTCACCGCTACAGGACAAGTGGAAAGAGCGAGGTTAAGTGCTAGAATTGATGCATCTTAGAGATGTGCCTTTTCTGGGGCAGCTGAGAGCTGATGTTTTTAGCATGGCCCCTTCCTAGGCTATTAATATCAGCCCACAGTTGTCTAGTTTATTGAGGAACCCTATATCATTTTTTTAGGGTCCCCCATTTTAATAGCCAGTAAAGGCTAAGTATACAGTTGTGAGCTGATATTATTAGCCTTGGAAGCTCTATGGGTATTATCCCCTTCCCTGGCTCTACACATTGGCCCTCAGCTGTCGGCTTTCCCTCTGCTGGTTACTAAATTTGTGGGACCCCATGAGATTTTTTTCCGAAAAATAATCATTTATTAATTTAAAACATGTACAGTAAGATGCGCACACACACTGTACTAATTGCATTTGTCACTGACATCTGTATACAGCATCTACCTATTCTATTTGTATTTACTGTATGTAATCCATCTCTTCTATCCTGTCCGCTCCTGCAGTGATTGTACTGTACACTGCAGATGAATTGCTGGCTTTTTTCTATCTATCTATGTAATATATATGCATACATATACTTGTGTGCCACTGACATATATATATATATATATATATATATATATATACACACACTAGCTGAAGAGCCTGGCGTTGCATAGGCATAATAATCAACTGTGGTTAGTTATAACAAATTATAATGATTATATTGCACATAAAAACACTACACATCATATATTCAACACTACAGGTTTGCAACACAAATTAACTAAACGATTACCCAAGTATTGATAGTATTTTATTTTCAACTCATTCAAGAGCCTTTTGATAAACAACATTTTTGGTTTTTCCTTTCGGTGCAAAGATGGACAGATTTTTGGCAGTTCCAACTCTTGAACAGATCACGTAAAGTTGACCATGAGAAAAGCATGGAGATTGCAAATCGATCCCTACTACTTAAATCGATCCCTACCACTTGCAAGGACTGTCCCTGAGCATTGTTAATGGACATTGCAAATAGCAGTTGAACTGGAAACTGGAGGCGTTTAAAATAAAAAAACAAATCAGATGGAATGAGTGGAATTCTTGGAATGAAAATGTCCTCCTTTGTCACATCCTGTTTCTGAGTTGTGTATCTAACCCTATTCTGTGTGATAATGTCTGCTGAGCTGTGTACCTTATCCTCTCCTGTGTGATACTTTCTGCTGAGCTGTGTATCTAATCCTATCGTGTTACTGACTGCTCAGCCATGTATCTTATCCTATCCTGTGTGATACTGACTGCTGAGCCGTGTATCTAATCCTATCCTGTGTGATACTGACTGCTGAGCAGTGTATCTAATCCTATCCTGTGTGATACTGACTGCTGAGCCATGTATCTAATCCTATTCTGAATGATACTGTCTGCTGAGCCATATATCTAATCCTATCCTGTGTGATACTGTGTGCTGAGCTGCATATCTAATCCTATCCTGTGTGATACTGACTGCTGAGCTGTGTATCTAATCCTATCCTGTGTGATCCTGACTGCTGAGCCTTGTATCTAATCCTCTCCTGTGTGATACTGACTGCTGAGCTGTGTATCTAATCCTATCCTGTGTGATACTGGACTCCCCCTGCAGTCTGTGTCAGAGGGTGGTCTGCGTTGGCACGGTAATAAATTGTTATTTCCAGCTTTGCAGAAGGACGATAACACCATAGAAATGATAAGAATAATAGGCCTCAGTTACCACAACTGTATACAAAGAAAACTGTTGCTGATAGCAACCAATCACAGCTCATTTTTCATCTTTTAAACAGCTCTGGGACAGCGTGGTGAGTTTTGAGTGGCGACTTTTGTGTTTCGACTTTTATGTGGCAAGGTTGGTGTATGTGTGGTGAAATGTGTGCTGAGGGTGGTATATGTGTTGGAGCACGTGGTAGTGTGTGGTGCATTTTGTGTGTGTTCATATCCCCGTGTGTGGTGAGTATCCCATGTCAGGGCCCCACCTTAGCAACTGTACGGTATATACTCTTTGGCGCCATCACTCTCATTGTTTAAGTCTCCCTTGTTCACATCTGGCAGCTGTCAATTTGCCTCCAACACTTTTCCTTTCACTTTTTCCTCATTATGTAGATAGGGGCAAAATTGTTTGGTGAATTGGAACGTGCGGGGTTAAAATTTTGCCTCACAACATAGCCTATGACGCTCTCAGGGTCCAGACGTGTGACTGTGCCAAATTTTGTGGCTGTAGCTGCGATGATGCGGATGCCAATCCCGGACATACATATGCATACATACACACCGACATTGAGCTTTATATATTAGATACATACATACATACATACATACATACATACACATATATATCTAATGTATAAAGCTCAAAGTATGTATGTATGTCCGGGATAGGCATCCGCACCGTCGCAGCTACAGCCACAAAATTTGGCACAGTCACACGTCTGGACCCCGAGAGCATCCTAAGCTATGTTGTGAGGCAAAATTTTAATCCTGCGCGTTCCAATTCACCAAACATTTTTACCCCCATCTTCATAATGGGGAAAAAGTGTGTGCGTGTCAAGCCCCACCCCTCATTATGATGTCATAATGCCCCTATTTGCACACTGGGGAAACAGTGTGTGCGTATCAAGCCCCGCCCCTCATTATGATGTCACAATGGTTGCCATGGCGACGCTGATGTCATCATAGGTTGCAAGCCCTGCCGCCGCTCATTATGATGTCATAATGGTTGACTATGGGATGGAGGATGTGTGATGGGTATATGGGCACTGGACTATGGGATGAAGGATATGTATGACAGGTATATGGGCACGGGACTATGAGATGAAGGATGTGTGATGGGTATATGGGCACTTGACTATGGGATGGCGAATATGTATGACGGGTTTATCGGCACGGGACTATGGGATGGCGGATATGTATGATGGGTATATGGGCATGGGACTATGGGATGGAGGATGTGTGATGGGTATATGGGCACTCGACTATGGGATGGAGGATATGTATGATGGGTATATGGGCACGGGCCTATGGGATCGTGGATATGTATGATCGGTATATGGGCACGGGCCTATGGGATCGTGGATATGTATGATGGGTATATGGGCACGGGACTATGGGGATGGAGGATAATTATAATTTGCTATAACTAACCACAGTTAGTTACTATGCCCGGGCAGTGCCGGGCTCTTCAGCTAGTGTGTGTGTGTATGTGTGTGTGTGTATATATATATATATATATATATATATACTGCTCAAAAAAATAAAGGGACCACTAAAATACCACACCCTAGATATCTCTGAATGAAATATTCCAGTTGCAAATTTTTACTCAGTGCGTAGTGGAATGTGTTCAGAACAGTAAAACATAACAATTATCAATGTTAATCAAAATGAATATCCCATGGAGGTCTGGATTTGGAATGATACTCAAAATCAAAGTGGAAAATCAAATTACAGGCTGATCCAACTTCAGTGGAAATACCTCATGACAAGGATAACATGCTCCGTATTGTGTGTGGCCTCCACGTGCTTGTATGACCTCC
Organism: Dendrobates tinctorius; assembly: GCF_039654945.1. Classification (NCBI taxonomy): domain Eukaryota; kingdom Metazoa; phylum Chordata; class Amphibia; order Anura; family Dendrobatidae; genus Dendrobates; species Dendrobates tinctorius. The sequence continues at coordinate 14,619,675 of NW_027361763.1, forward strand.
CTACTGTACAACGCCTGGGCATGCTCCTGATGAGGTGGTGGATGGCCTCCTGATGGATCTCCTCCCAGACCTGGACTAAAACATCTGCCAACTTCTGGAAGTCTGTGGTGCAACGTGACGTTGGTGGATGGAGCGAGACTTGATGTCTCAGATGTGTTCAATCGGATTCAGGTCTGGGGAATGGGTGGGCCAGTCCATAGCTTCAATGCCTTCATCTTGCAGAAACTGCTGACTGTCATGCTGGCGCCGTCACCTGTTGTCTTGACAGCACCCGCCGCTGTTGCCGCTCCCACGTGCTCCCCTCAGGGCCCCGCTCACCGCTCTTTGCGCCTCGCTGCGCTCCCAGCCTCCCGTCCTGCAGCCAGGGGAATCCAGCGTGGTGTGTCCTCTCCCCCCTTGCGTCTATCCTGCTCCAGCCCTGGGCATGCGCCTTAGGCCACGGGCGCACGCTCCCCTCTCCTCTTAACCCCTTCTGCATCTTCCCAGAGGAGTGAGCGCTCCAATCAAGCAACAGCACAGGGTATATCAGGCGGCTCCTCCATCATGGAGGCACCTGATTATCGTGTACATATCATACGCTACTCTGGCCCATTCTGATACCTGTTCCTGACTACCTGCTCCGTGCTCCATCCTGACTACCTGCTCCTGACTACCCGCTCTGTGCTCCGTCCTGATTACTTGCTCCGTCCGGACTACCTACTCCTGACTACCCACTCCATGCTCCGTCCTGACTACTTGCTCCATCCTGACTACTTGCTCCGTCCTGACTACCTACTCCTAACTACCCACTCCGTGCTCCGTCCTGACTACCTTCTCCTGACTACCCGGTCCGTGCTCCGTCCTGTCCACCTGTTCCTGACTACCTGTCCCGTCCGGTCTACCAACCCCGTCTTGCCCTCGGTTCCAGTAAGTTCTTGGATCGTTGCCAGCAGCCAGGTCATCTGTCTTGGTAGCTTCATCTCCCCAGCCCTGGTTGGGCTCACTCGCCCCACTTGAGCCGTCCCTCTTGGTACCAGCTGTCGCGGTATTTGATTCCCTCGGGCATGCCTCTAACGATCCCTGAATAGGGGTCGGCACCACCTGGTCCGCTCGCTCCTGGGAGCTTCAGTGCACGACCCAGAGGGTCCACTCTTGCCGCACGTCACAGCATAATCAGGCCATGGACCCCACTGGTGCCTCGGCTGCAACCCAAAAAGAATTACTGTTTTTGCGGGAGAACCAAACCTGGATTATGTCCTTTATGAAGTCTATGGACACCCAGCTGTCTGCCATACAGACCTCCGATCCAGGGATCGCTCCCCTGCTGGCGGGACTCCAGCAGGAGCTCGCGCAGCAGCGTGATATTCAGTCTCATATCCTTAGCTACATGGCTTCCGTAGATGACCGTTTACTTTCCCTTCAGTCCTTTGCAGCAGCCTCTGCTCTGTCCTGTGACCCTGCATCTCACCCGCCGCCACGTTTGGGAAAGCCTCCTAGGTATAGCGGGGATCCCAAATTGAGTTGGGGGTTCCTCAACCAGTACCGCCTACACTTCGAGCTTTTGCCCCAACAATACCCGTCTGATAGAGCCTAGGTGGCATTTATCATGTCCCATCTCGAGGGGGGGGCTTTGGCGTGGGTGAACCCCCTGTGAGAGCGGGAAGACCCGGTTGTATCTAGTATGCAAAACTTCTTGGACACCTTCCGCCGGGTCTTTGATGAGCCAGGGCGCTTGGCTTCCACCACTGAGTCCCTTTCAATCTCCGACAGGGAACTCTTACAGTGGGACAGTACGCCATTCGTTTCCGAACACTATCCTCTGAGCTATGGTGGAATAATGAGGAATTGGTAGGGGCCTTTTGGAGGGGGCTTTCGGGTAAGATCAAGGATGAGCTCGCAGGACAGGACACCCCCACCACTTTAGAGGACCTTATATCCCTGGCTACACGTATTGACTTACAGTTCCAGGAACGCTCTTGCGAGTTGGTCAAGGAAAGAGGGCCCTCTAGGCTTAAACAGGTCCCTAGTCCTCTTCCGACCAAGCCTCTCAGTAGTTCTGCTATGGAGCCCATGCAGGCGGACCGCGTAAAGTTGTCTGAGCTGCGGCACAGGGAGAGACTAGTGCAAGGTTTATGTCTCTACTAGCTGAAGAGACCGGCGCTGCCTGGGCATAGTAACTAACTGTGGTTAGCTATAACAAATTATAATTATCCTCCATCCCATAGTCCCGTGCCCCTATACCCATCATACCTATCTACCATCCTATAGGCCCGTGTCCATATGCCCATCACACATCCTCCATCCCATAGTCCCATGCCCATATACCCATCATACATATTTGCCATCCCATAGTAGAGTGCCCATATACCCATCACACATCCTTCATCTCATAGACCCATGCCCATATACCCATCATACATATTCTCCATCCCATAGTCCCGTGCCCATATACCCATTGTACATATCCACCATCCCATAGGCCCGTGCCCATATACCCATCATGCATATCCTCCATCCCATAGTCCAGTGCCCATATACCGATCACACATCCTCCATCACATAAGCCCGTGCCCATATACCCATCATACATATCCTCCATCCCATAGTCCAGTGCCCATATACCAATCACACATCCTCCATTCCATAGTCCCATGCCCATATACCATCACACATCCTCCATCCCATAGTCCCATGCCCATATACCTATCATACATATTCGCGATCCCATAGTCGAGTGCCCATATACCCATCACACATCCTCCATCCCATAGTCCCATGCCCATATACCATCACACATCCACCATCCCATAGTCCCATGCCCATATACCTATCATACATATTCGCGATCCCATAGTCGAGTGCCCATATACCCATCACACATCCTTCATCTCATAGTCCCATGCCCATATACCCATCATACATATCCTCCATCCCATAGTCCTGTGCCCATATATCCATCATACATATCCTCCATCCCATAGTCCTGTGTCCATATGCCCATCATACATATCCTCCATCCCATAGTCCAGTGCCCATATGCCCATCACACATCCTCCATCCCATAGTCCAGTGCCCATATACCCGTCATACATATCCTCCATCCCATAGTCCAGTGCCCATATACCATCACACATCCTCCATCCCATAGTCCAGTGCCCATATACCCATCACACATCCTCCATCCCATAGTCAACCATTATGACATCATAATGAGCGGCGGGGCTTGCAACCTATGATGACATCAGCGTAACCATGGCAACCATTGTGACATCATAATGAGGGACGGGGCTTGACGCGCACACACTTTTTCCACAGCATGTAGATAGGGGAAAAATGGTTTGGTGAATTGGAGCACGCGGGGTTAAAATTTCGCCTCACATGAAGAGCCCAGCGCTGCCCGGGCATAGTAACTAACTGTGGTTAGTTATAGCAAATTATAATTATCCTCCATCCCATAGTCGAGTGCCCATATACCCATCACACATCCTTCATCCCATAGGCCCGTGCCCATATACCCATCATACATATTCTCCATCCCATAGTCCCGTGCCCATATACCCATCATACATATCCTCCATCCCATAGTCCCGTGCCCATATACATATCCGCCATCCCATAGTCCCGAGCCCATATACCCGTCATACATATCCTCCATCCCATAGTCCAGTGCCCATATACCCATCACACATCCTCCATCCCATAGTCAACCATCATGACATCATAATGAGTGGCGGGGCTTGCAACCTATGATGACATCAGCGTCGCCATGGCAACCATTGTGACATCATAATGAGGGGCGAGGCTTGATACGCACACACTGTTTCCCCATTATGTAGATAGGGGCATTATGACATCATAATGAGGGGCGGGGCTTGACACGCACACACTTTTTCCCCATTATGTAGACAGGGGCAAAATTGATTGGTGAGTTGAAATGCGCGGGGTTAAAACTTCGCCTCACAGCATAACCAAGGACGCTCTCGGGGTCCAGACGTGTGACTGTGCCAAATTTTGTGGCTGTAGCTGAGACGGTGCGGATGCCTATCCCGGACATACATACATACATACATACACTTGAGCTTTATATATTAGATTGCGGTGGAGCCAATCACTCTCTACGTTCCTGTCCAGACAGACCGGGAAACTCCTTTGCCTAGGCCAGGTAAGAAAGGCCTCCCTAGGTGACTCTGTTTCCTCTCTACTCCTTACTATTTTAGCCCTAATTGTCCTAGGTCGGGAGCATAGATCTGTGGAGGCGCATGTGGACTCGGGTGCGGCTGGCAACTTCTTTCGGCTTGAAGAAGTGGACAAGTTCCGGATTCCGGTTGTAACCCTTGAAGAGCCGCGTGTGATTACCTCTGTGGATGGCAAACCTTTACCTGTGCCCATTACCACAGTTACTCTCGAACTGGAGATGCAAATTAGAGTCCTGCACCGGGAAAAAATTGCCTTTTATGTTTTGCCCAATTTGTCTCACACCCTGCTCCTTGGTCTGCCCTGGCTCAGGTCGCATGAGCAAGTCCTGGGTTGGCGCTCTGGGGAGGTCCTTCTCTGGGGCCACTCTTGCTTTGAACACTGTCTACTGCCTGTTACCTGTTTTAATCTTCACCAAGTACCCATGGACCTTCTAGGGCTTCCAGTGGCCTATCATTCTTTTGCGGATGTCTTCAATAAGAAGGAGGCCAAGACCCTTCCTCCGCATCGGGCCTACGACTGCCCAATCAAGCTGGTTCCTAGAGCCACCCCTCCCAGGGGGAGAACCTATCCGCTGTCCCTAGCAGAAACCTCAGCCATGACAGAGTACATCCGGGAGAACTTAGCCAAAGGCTTCATCCGGAAATCGTCTACCCCAGCAGGGGCCGAGTTTTTCTTTGTTCGGAAGAAGGATGGATTCCTTCAACCTTGCATCGACTACCAAACCTTGAACAACATCACGGGCAAGAATAGGTTTCCTCTGCCACTTATCTCCAAGCTTTTTGACCGCCTGCGAGTGGCCCGGATCTTTACTAAGCTAGATCTACGGGGGCCTGCAATTTGGCCCGAATACGTGTCGGAGACGAGTGGAAGACAGCTTTTAACACGTGGGATGGCCATTAAGAATATTTGGTCATGCCCTTTGGACTTTGTAACGCCCTGGCAGTCTTCCAGGAATTTGTTAATGAAGTCTTCCGGGATCTTCTGTACTTGTGTCTCGTGGTATATCTAGATGACATCCTCATCTTTTCACCCGACCTGTCCTCCCACAGGAGGAGTGTTCGCCTGGTCTTGCAACGCCTACGGGAGAATCGAGTCTATGCCACAATAGAGAAATGCCTGTTTGAGCAGACCTCCTTACCCTTCTTGGGGTATATTATCACGGACTCTGGGTTGAGGATGGATCCAGAGAAATTGTCCGCCGTGCTCAAATGGCCGCGACCTGTCGGAGTGAAAGCCATCCAATGATTTTTGGGCTTCGCAAATTATTGTAGGCAATTCGTCCCTCACGTCTCCTTATTAGCCAAGCCTATTGCTGCCCTTACCCGGAAGGGAGCAAGACCTAACATCTGGCCTTCGGAAGCTGAGGACGCCTCTCTTGCCCTGAAGCGGGCCTTTGCCACAGCCCCAGTTTTGCATCAGCCAGAGGTCAGCAGGCCCTTCATCCTAGAGGTGAACACCCCTTTTCACGGGGCTGGGGCGATTCTCTCCCAGAGGACATCAACCGGGTGCTTGGCTCCTTGCGGGTCCTTCTCCAAGTCATTTTCCCCCCGCAGAATGCAATTACACGATTGGGGATCGAGAATTTCTGGCCATAAAGATGGGGCTGGAGGAGCGGCGTTATCTTCTGTGCACACACACAGGAGCCCCGCCCTGCCCCAGGTTTTATTTAATTTGTGCATCTGTGTCTGAGCCTGCATCGCCCTTCATCTGTGTTTGCTGGTCAGGCAATGTGTGGAGGTCAAACCTGAGATGTCTATGTTCAAACCTGGTTGGCCTTTATCTGCACTTGCTTCATCTGGCTGCACGGGAGTGATGCAGATATGCCTCAGGTACGGATTGCATTTGATATGGTCTTGCTTTTAAAATATCTAGGAGGCCGTAATGGCACAGTGAATAATAAAAATGTAGAGTAGGACCCCCCACATGAGATTGCCTTGGCGCGGCAGGGTGGCTCAATTTATTGATCAATATTTTGCCAAATGTCTCATTTTGAATACAGTTAGATGTTAATATGTGCATATGCACCTCATGTTATGCGTTCTAACCACAAGCAGCACTGGCTTCTCTCTTTTTTTGTTTTTTATCTTCTGGAAGGAGCTGTCCATCCCTTTATGATATTCACTGACCACAAAAACCTAGCCTAACTTCAGTCGGCTCAGAGACTCAATTCCAGACAAGTCAGGTGGTCATTGCCACTCCAGCATTCAGTATAAACTTATTACCCTCACCCACAAAGCCCTCCATGGCTCAGCACCACCCTACATCTCCTCCCTTGTTTCAGTATACCATCCTACCCGCACCCTCCGTTCTGCTGATGACCTGAGGTTAGCATCCTCAATAATCAGAACCTCCCACTCCCGTCTCCAAGACTTTACACGTGCTGCGCCAATTCTTTGGAATGCACTTCCCAGGTCAATACGATTAGTCCCCAATACCCACAATTTTAAATGTGCCCTGAAAACGCATTTATTCAGACTGGCCTATCGCCTCAACACATTAACCTAATCTATCCCTGTGTGGCACAGCCAAAAGTTTTACCATAACCAGGTTCCCCGCATCATGTTCCCACATGCTTTATTCATCCATTAGCCCTCTCTGTCTGTACTGTTACACACTTAACATTATGGCTGGTCCATACAATCAGGGCAACTGTTACCACCCACCTTTCGTGTCTACCTCTTTCCTCATAGACTGTAAGCTTGCGAGCAGAGCCCTCATTCCTCTTGGTATTTGTTATAATCTATGTGATTATTGTTATGCTGTAATGTCTATTGTCTGTACAAATCCCCTTTGAAATGTAAAGTGCTGCGGAATATGTCGGCGCTATAGAAATAAAATTTATTATTATTATTCTCTCGCTTCAACTTCAGGCTCCATTTTCGACTTGGTGACAAATACCAAAGCAGATGCATTTTCCTGGTCCCTGCAGTCACCAGAGGAGGAGGAGGCTCCGTCACATGTCATCGATCCTGCCAGATTCATCACGGTAGCTCCCGTGAGTCTTCTTCCCGTACCGCCTGGCAAGAACCTCATCCCGCAAAACAAAAGGGTAGAAGTGCTACTCTAGGGACACTCTTCCAAGATTGCAGGACATGTTGGAACCAAGAAGACTCTCGATCTTCTTTCCCGCTATTACTGGTGGCCTTCCCTCCGTCAAGATGTGTTGGATTTTGTAGCTACCTGCTCGACCTGCGCAAGAAACAAGGTACCTAGAAGGTTGCCCTCCGGCCTCCTACATACGTTGCCTGTTCCCGAGGCTCCATGGCAACATATCGCCATGGATTTTGTTACTGATTTACCCCGCTCTTCCGAATGCACGACTATCTGGGTGGTAGTAGATCGGTTTTCCAAAATGGCCCATTTCGTTCCATTGCCTGGCTTGCCCACGGCCCCTGAATTTGCCAAGATCTTCATTCATCAGATTTTCAGATTACATTGGCTCCCTCAGCGGATCCTGTCTGATCGCGGGGTACAGTTTACCTCCTGCTTCTGGAGAGCGCTCTGTAAACTCTTGGGCATATCTCTGCAGTTTTCTTCCGCCTATCACCCACAGACCAACGGGCAAGTCGAACGAATTAACCAAGTCTTGACTTCTTACCTACTCAACTACTCTAATGCCCATCAAGATAATAGGGTAGATCTTCTTCCTTGGGCAGAGATCGCTCATAATAATCATGCTAATAACTCTACAACCAAGTCCCTGTTTTTTGTTTTCTATGGTCAGAACCCAGGTGTACCTCTTCCTATATCTTCATCCTCTGGCGTACCTGCTGCCTATGCCCTCTCCCAAGAGTTTTCCCAAGTCTGGAGGAAGACCAAGGAAGCTCTCGTACAAGCCGCAGTCCGGATGAAAAGACATCCCGACAAGAGACAGAGGGATCTCCCACCATACCATCCTGGAGACAAAGTCTGGCTGTCGACCAAACACATTCACTTGAAAATCCCTTCATACAAGCTGGGTCCCCGGTATATTGGTCCCTTTGAGATTCTTGGACGCATCAACAACGTGGCCTATAAATTGAGGCTGCCTGCTTCACTCCGGGTCCCTAGCGCCTTCCATATCTCTCTCCTGAAACCGATCATCCTCAATCGGTTTTGCCCTGCACCTTCCGTTGCTCCTCAGCCAGTAGGGGCCGATGATGTTTTTGAAGTGAAAGATATTTTGGCCATGAAGAGGGTTAGGGAAAAGACCTTCTTTCTTATCGATTGGAAAGGGTTTGGTCCTGAGGATAGGTCTTGGGAGCCTTGAGAGAATATTGATGCTCCTCGCATTTTCAACAGATTCTTGGCCTAGTGTCCTGCATGGTGTTGGGCTGTGAGCACAACCCCCATCTGTAGATGTCAGGCACTAAGACCAGCCTCATGGAGTCGGTTTCTAACCATTTGTGCAGACACATGCACATTTGTGGCCTGCTGGAGGTCATTTTGCAGGGTTCTCGCAGTGCTCCTCCTGTTCCTCCTTGCACAAAAGCGGAGTTAGCGGTCCTGCTGCTGGGTTGTTACCCTTCTACGGCCCCATCCACGTCTCTTGGTGTGCTGGCCTGTCTCCTAGTAGCGCCTCCAGCCTCTGGGCACTACTCTGACAGACACAGCAAGCCTTCTTGCCACAGCTCTCTTTGATGTGCCATCCTGGATGAGCTACACTACCTGAGCCACTTGTGTTGGTTGTAGAGTCCGTCTCATGCTACCACCAGTGTCAAAGCACAACCATCATTCAAATGTGACCAAAACATAAGCCAGAAAGCATTGGTACTGAGATGTGGTCTGTGGTCCCCACCTGCAGAACCACTCCTTTATGGAGGGTGTCTTGATAATTGCCAATAATTTCCATCTGTTGTCTATTTCATTTGCACAAAAGCATGTGAAATTGATTGTCAATCAGTGTTGCTTCCTATGTGGACAGTTTGATTTCACAGAAGTTTCATTTACTTGGAGTTATATTTTGTTGTTTAAGTGTTCCCTTTATTTTTTTAAGCAGTGTATATATGTATTCTATCTGTTCTATCTCACTTGTCAGTGTGATTTTACTGTACACAGCAAGGAGGAAGAGACGGGCAAAGCGCCAGAATTGGCGCATCTAATGGATATGCCTTTTATGCGCAGTTGCGGGCTGCTATTTTTAGGCTGGGGGCCTATACCCATGGCATATTACCAGCCTCAGAATACCAGCCAACAGCTGTCTGCTTTAGCAAGGCTGGTTGTCAAAAATGGGGGAGACTCCATGCCATTTTTTTAATTATTTATTTAAATAATTAAAACTACAGTCTGGGGACCCCTCTATTCTTGATAACCAACCTTTCTGAAGCTTACAGCTGAGGGTTGCAGCCCCCAGCTGTGATTTTTGCCTGGCTGGTTATCAAAAATACAGGGGAACCCTCACGGGTTTTTTTTATTTATTTACAGCGCAGGAGCAGCTGATGAATATTCCCATCTGCTGCTCCTGCTCTCACTGTTTTTAGTGGCAGCAGGTGTCAGCTGATGGAAGCTGTAGTCCCATCCGCTGACACCAGTGACCAGTAAACTTTCTACCTCCGATCCCAGGTGAACGCTCACACTGTCTTCTGACAGCATGGGAACCTCGTCTCCCTGACCAGCAGGGATGATTTCACTGCCAAATCAGAAGCGCTACGCCGGTGCTTGCCACGCTGTCACACAACGTGGGAAACACCAGATTTTGTGCTGCATATGTTTGGCTATATTCGGTGATTTAATTAATGATTAAATTAGCGAATATTGAAATTTCGGCGATCGGGAGCCGAACCCAACATTGAAATATTCGCTCATCTCTACTTAACAACAACCTTATCAGCAACTGTGTCTCATCATCATCTACATCCTTAGGCAAAATTTTCTGTTCCCCACTGTCATCTTCTTGTGGCCGCGGCTACTCTAAGTTTTGTGACTCGATAAATAGCATCTCCTGCTTCTCTCGGAACATGCAGGGTGAGAGGTCACAATGTCACAATCAAGAAGTTATTTTGAAAAAATCTCTTTGGAGTGTCCTAGAGTGGGATTACTCACTGGTCTCCTGGCACGCAACATGGTGAGAGGAAGGAGGATAGCGGTGAGGTTTAACTGATCCAGACTGTATCTTGTGAGACTGGGCAATGTGAAAGACTTTGTGGTGCATTGCTGGCAATTATGCTGAAAACATCTGCTATTCAAGCAACCACATTTTCGCACTGGTGTGGCTTCAGAAGTGGTGTACTGTGCCTCCATGAGAAATAGGACAGGAAGCTATGTGTCATGGATGGGCATATTTTTTTATGCTCTAGCAACAGGTAGAGTCACACCTGCCCCATGTCCTCGGCGTCTGCATGCACCATCAACAGCACTTCCACTTCCCTGTCCTTTACCGCACTTCTTACGCATTTTATAATTGCTATGTCTCTAGAAAACAAGTTTATTTTTAATTTAAAAAAAAATTGGTCACCTACAGCAGGCAAAACTTTTTTTGAAGTTTAAAATGACCGTAATGTAACACAAAGCACATATTACTTTACGAATGACTAATTGAATCCTGAAAAAATTTTGAACGCTTTTTTGGAGTGTTATATACCTCTGAACTGTAACACAAAGCACGTAATACTCTATGGATGAAAAATTCAATCCAGAATAAATTTTGAGTGCTTTTTTAAAAATGTTATATACCACTGAAATGAAACACAAAGCACGTAATACTGTATGAGTGACAAGTTCAATCCAGAAAAAAAAATTGGGGGGAGTGTTATATACCACCCAAATGTAACACAAAGCATGACATCATATTTTATGGATGACAAATTTATTCCAGAAAAATAATTGACCTTTTTTTTGGAGTGTATGGGTATGTTTCCACTTGGCGTCCTTGCAGCGCTCTGGACGCAGCGGAAACCCAGCCCCACCCAAAGCGCCGCCCCCTTCTGTACGCGCGTTGATTCCGGATGTGCTCATTGAACACATCCGGAATCGCCGCATGGTATACATAGAGTAGGCTATTTGCCTTGTGGAGACTGAGTGTCTCCGCAAGATAAATAGACATGCTGTAGTCTAAAAAGAAGCGCCGCATGTCCGGAAACAGAGGGCTGCTGGATGCGTGTTCGCACGCATAGTGGAGACGGGATTTCATTAAATCCCCTCCACTATGCTGTAACATCTGGACGCTGCGGATGTAGCTGTACAATTGTGCAAGTTCTCCCACTTAAAAAGATGAGAGAGGCCTGTAATTGACATCATAGGTAGACCACAACTATGAGAGTCAAAATGAGAAAACAAATCCAGGATATCACTCTGTGTGATTTGGCAAGATTTATTTTTCAAATTATGGTGGAAAATAAGTATTTGGTCATTAATAGTGATGAGCAAGTATGCTCGTCATGTTTGTCGCCGCAGCTGCATGATTTATGGCTACTTGACAGTCTGAATACATGTGGGGAATGCCTGTTAGGGAATTCTCACATGTATTCAGGCTGTCAAGTAGTCGTAAATCAGGCAGCTATGGCAACAAAAACTAAATGTCCAAGCACTTCCAAATACTTGGAGACCACCCTAGCATGCTCGGAAAAACCTGAGCAACGAGCATTCTCTCTCATCTCTAGTCATCAAAAGTTCATCTCAATATTTTGCTATATATCCTTTGTTGGCAATGACAGAGGTCGAACTATCAGGATCACCCTGACTGATAAAGCTCACTCAGTACACCGTGTCCCAGATGAGCGGGGCTGGGCAGCACACCGAAAGCTTACCAAGATGGGCCGCGACCGCTGACATGCAGGACCTGCAGCACATGACCGCGGGGGGGGTGGAACCAGGGCGGAGCCAGTCACTACGCTCCCGGGGAAGATAGAGGAGCGTGGCGAAGGCCAACAGAACAGGAGTAGGTCAGGAGAGCCGAGGTCAATATCGAGAAGACAGCAAGGTACAAGAGCGAGGTACAACAGAGGAGTCAAATAGGCAGGCAGAATGGAGCAGAAGTCAGAAACCAGGCAAACAAACAGGCAGTACAGAATCAATAGACAAAAGCCAAACAGGGAAACGAACCACGTCAGTAACAGGATAGCATACAAAGAGCAGGCACAAGGCATAAGCACACAAGGGTCAAACTACTCAGCCGATGGCAGAAGTATAACTGACAAAGACCGGAGCCCAACTGAGGCTATTAAAAGCCCTCTTATAGCCAGAGAGAGGCCAAAAGTCTTAGCCCCTGAGGTACCAGCCAAAACTTCCAAACAAACCATGACACAAACGTTTTCTCTAAGTCATCACAAGATTGGCACACACTGTTGGTGGTATGTTGGCCCATTCCTCCATTCAGATCTCCTCTAGAGCAGTGATGTTTTGGGCCTGTCGCTGGGCAACACAGACTTTCAAATCTCTCCAAAGGTTTTCTATGGGGTTGAGATCTGGAGACTAGCTAGGCCACTCCAGGACCTTCATATGCTTCTTCCGAAGCCACTCCTTCGTTGCCCTGGTGGTGTGCTTGGGATCATTTTAATGTTGAAAGACCCATCCACATTTCATCTTCAATGCCCTTGCTGATGGAAGGAGGATTGCACTCAAAATCTCATGGTACATGGCCCCATTCATTCTTTCATGTTCATGAATCAGTCATCCTGGTCCCTTTGCAGAGAAACAGCCCCAAAGCATGATGTTGCCACCCCCCATGCTTCACAGTAGGTATGGTGTTCTTTGGATGCAACTCAGCCAAACACAATGAGTTCTACTTTTGTTTCATCAGACCAAATGACATTTGTCGTAGCTGTTTTTGTTGTGACCAAGCGTCAGATCTTTCCAGATCACCAGTGAGGCCGGATTGAGAGGTTTTGTCGCCCTTCTGATGACAAGCGCTTGGAGACAAAGGACTCAACACACACGGGTCGTGGTCAAATCACTTTATCTGACGTAATGAAATATAAGACATGTTTTTATACCATTTACAACAATATGTGACTCTGGAGCTCATTTGGCCCCCACCATCACCTCAGGGTCGTACGTACCTTGTTTACAATATACCCAGAACACATTGTTGAGAACAAATATGATAACAAGTATAGTTTCCTTGAAGACAGAGACTACTAGTCTACATAAGAATAATTCTAGCAATAATAAGGCAAAAGGCAATTGAAGTCTTAAAGGCATTTAAAGGGATATAAAAGCAAACCATTAACTCTTCTATATCAATTTCCCCCTTTTGTAAATGGTATAACCTTTGCCACAGGGTCAGGTGATGTCCACAAAGGAGCTACTGTCTCCTGGGTCTAGTACCCATAAGGGGGCTTCCTACCTGCTTCACCCATCCACCCTCAGTGTGGACACTCACCTTCCCCATCAGCAATGGCTACCTGGGGTCTATGATACACTACAGAAGGTTCAGCCTTAGATTCTTTTTTTATGCATACATTATTCAGTAGCTTAAGTAATACATATATAAGCGCTTTTACGGCTACATAAAGCAATAAGCAAACCAACAAAATTTGCATACAAGTCTATATAATGCCACAAATCCATCCTACTAAGCCATTAAACCAATTTACTGGATTTAGGAAAGAGAATGTGTTACCTTACCAGGAGTCTCTGTTTGCACTGTGTTGTTTTAACCATTGGTCTCTAAGTTCACCTACGTTGTCCATACTGGCCCTGATCTGGAGATTGCCAGCAGGGTCGATATAATTAGAACAGGTGGGACCAATTATTTGACACATTCCTCCTTCTTTTGCTGTCAGGTAATCTAGTACTATAGTATGTTGGTTAGTAACTATGATTAATTGTCTCTGTATTGTATTAGTCTCATTTAGAACTTCAAGAATCTGGAAAATCTGATCGTCCAGGTAGTCGGTACCTTCCACTAATTTATCCCACAGTTGTGTTATGAAGGGGTATATTAGCATACTACTGAATATTTTGTTATCCCCATCTCTACTAGATGCGGCCTACCATTTGGCTGGGGCTTATTGTCTGCAGCCCTTCTATACAAAGTGTGAATTGGGACTGCTGCTGTGTCTATTTTACTATGAGGAACTATGAAAGTGGCTGGTGTCAGTTTAGCAAGAGTGCAGACCCCTCTTATGTCCGGGCTCACCCACCTGTAGGCACGATGTCTGCAAACCAAGAATACTCCTTCAGGGAGAACACAAACGTGACCAGGGGTCTGTATACATTGGTATAAACTCAAAAGTCCTGACCTACTGCAGGCTTATGGGCACACCAAGTATTATTCATTGGTTTTCCCCTTATACCAGATGTACATTTACCCCTTTCTTTCCTTATTATTTTACCCGTAGATGCTCTACAGCCTTCAATACCATCCTGGTACATCATCTTATTAACCTGTGTTTGATCATGAGTGTAATTATTGTCCTCACCACAGGTGTCTGCTCCAGTGTGTTGAAGACTGAACTACAGTCCATCATTGGGAATAGGGTCTGAGTGAGGGATCTCAGTCCTCCTCCTGGCGACCATATTTCCGACATCTGAATCATATTCCCGCCACCACATTTGTACCTTTAGGCCGCGTTATATTAAACTGAAACCAGGGATTAGCGGCCCATTCGACTATAGCCAATGAGGCAGATATATCACGGGGCACACCTAGGTTGAGTCCAAGTCTCATTGTGTATGCAGTGTGGGGTTAATACCTCCCATGGCTCCAGAGGTAAGGCTAAGTACGGCATAGTCCTCGCGGATACTGGGCTGTGTGTACAGATCCAACAGTCTTTCGGTTTCTGTCCTTCCATGTCCTTTATAAGAAGAGCATGATGCCGAATAAGTTTGTTGTCCCAATCAGCATTTAAGAGTTTGTCCTGTGTCTCTGTAGAGTGCAGTAACCCTGTCACTGCCAGCAAGGTGATGAGGAGAACAGTCATTCTGCTGTTGACAGGACCTTCTTGCAGTGACTGGCGTGGATCCAGGTGGACTTTCCCTCAAGTTTTACCGAAGTGGATGTGGTCAGCTGGACGTGGAAGGGGCCGTCAAATCGTGGGTCCCGGATCCTTCTCACGTGTCTGCATATAACCACCCAATCACCTGGATTCAGCTGATGCACATCTGCACTGGCATTAGGATCTGGAATGTATGAGAACACATGTTTATGCACCACATTAAGTCTTTCCTGCAGGGCCTGGACGTAGGCTGTCATAGCACCGTGTTGCATTTGTAGCACCTGTGGGAAGTACAGACCAGTCTTTGGTGCACTACCAAACAGGACTTCAAAGGGAGACAAGCCTGTGTTTCTATTTGGAGTGTGTCTGACTGAAAAGAATGCAAGAGGCAAGCACTCCACCCAGCTCTTTCCTGTGTCTGCCATGGCCTTTTGAATTTTCAGTTTGTGTCCCATTTAGTCTTTCCACTTTCCCACTACCTTGTGGCCTATATGGTGTATGAAATGCTTGCTGTACATCCGGGGCCTGCATGACTTCCCTCATTATTTCTCCCGTGAAGTGTGCACCCCTATCTGTTTCTGTGGTTTCTGGGACACCATACCTGCAGATCAGTTCTTTCATCAGTTTGTCTGTAGTCATTTTAGCATTTGCACGTTCTACCGGATAGGCTTCCGGCCAACCAGAGAAGAGATCTACACATACTGGGATATTTGCATACACTCCTACCTTGGTAGCTGTATGTCGTCAATCTGCCGTCTCTGAAATGGGTAGAGAGGCCTAGGTGTCGCTTTCTTAGGGACTTTTACTGTTTTACCTGGGTTGTGCTGTGCACAGATGAGGCATGATTGTACAAGTTTCGCGGCTGCGTAACTGAAACCAGGAGCGATCCAGAAGGCATCTACCATGGCACACATGTGACTTTTTGAGGTGTGATTGGGGCCATGTGCTGCTTGCGCCATGATTGGGAACAGGGACTTTGGTGGGCACATTTTATCCTTATTCTCCCATACTCCATTTGAGTTCAGCTCAGCTCCCAGTCTCCCCCGGTGTACCTTCTCTGTTTGGGCAGCCTTTTACTGGAGGGATTTCAGGACATCTAGACCCAATGTGGCTGGAATACGCTGACTCCCTGCCACCGTCCACTGCACTCTCTAGGCCGCCTTGTGCTATTTTAGCAGCCTCGTTCGCCCTTCTATTGCCCTCTACCTCCACGGAGTCACCTTTGTGTGTGCTTTTACCTTGACAATGCCAACCTGGACTGGTAACATCAATGCCTCCATCAATTGTTTCACCAGCTCTGCATTTTTAATGGGCTTCGAATCTGTGAAAATATTAGCGACTTTACCTGCAGCGGCTCTACACGCCTCAGTGAGTGCCTTCAACTCTGCCTCCTGCGCCGACATGTGAGGAGAGAGTGGTTCCGCTCGGATTACCTCATGTGAGGATACTACTGCATATCCAGTGTAGAATCGTCCATCCTGGTGGTATCTGGGGCCATCTACAAAAAAGAAACTCAAAGTCTGCATTAGGAACAGGTTTTTCATGAATGTGTGCAAACCCAACTGTCTCCTGACTCATCAGTTCTATGCAGACATGTTCATGCGTCATGTCAAAGTATCCTTCCTCACTCGCTAATACGGTCACCAATTCCCCCTTTTCTGAATCCACAGGCAGGAGGGTGGCTGGATTCAGAACGTTACATCTTTTGAGGGGTGACATACTCAGGAATTAGTAGAGCACACTCAAGTCGGAGCTGTCTGGCCATAGACAGATGTTTTGGTTGAACTTGTAGGAGTATGGCATGGATGTCATGTGGGGAATAGATTGTCAAAAGAAACGTCAGTGTGATCTCACATGCCTTTCCTAGTAGTGCGGCTGCTCCTACCGCACAGACACAATCAATTTTGTGTGAGGTCCCGGGTCACTAAACCTAGGAAGATGAATAGATGCTTAGGTGACCTGGGTAGAGGGAGATCTTGAATTGCCTGTTTCCTGTCAGGTGTCTGGTACCTTCGGCAATATAATGTCCCAACAAATGTCACCTTTTGTTTGTAATACTGTAATTTGTCACGTGAGACCTTGCAACCCTTAGGGTCATCCACGTACTGTAATAGTACAATCAGCGGATGAGGTGATGGCCACTACTCAAGGATCCCTGCCATCGCTGCTGAATAGATGGCAGGGGATTTCTTTCCCCCTTTGTGGGTGGACTGTCCAACAATATTGTTCACCTCTATGAGTAAAGGAGAAAGATACTGACAGTCAGGGTGCAGGGGTACAGAGAAGAATGCACCTGCTAAATCAATGACTGTGAAACATTTTGACATTACTGGGATCTGTGACAATATTGTGTGTGTGTGTTAGGGACGATTAAGGTCACACTCACTGTATCATCATTAATAGCCCTTAAGTCATGAACCTTTCTGTAAGTGTCAGCAAACCCTTGAGTTCCTTTTTTTTTTTTTTCTCTTTTTTCCTAATGGGATACAAAGTGGTGTCACAGGGGGAAGATCTTTGCAGTCCAAAGGGGGGGTTTCTTTGCACCAGAACCCCTGCCTTAACATACTCTCTAATATCTCTGCTCGGGGCAATTGATTTGGCTATTGATATTGCTAGGCTCAAGGGGTATTGCTTTAAACAAGGAGGAGTGGTTCCTTCTTTCATTTTAATCATGACAGGGGGAATGGGCAACTGACCCACATCCGTTTTTCCCCTTGCCCAAACAGTGTCTGGCCCCTGTCCCATTTCCTCATCCTCAGGCATTTTGGTGTCAGGTGTTAGTTTCACCGCTTTTGTCATATACACCATTGCCGCAATCTTACACAAATGTTTATCTGAGAGGGGACTTGTGACTGTAATACCCTCAGGAGAGTACTGTATGGTGGCCTGGATCGCACTCAGCACATCTGCTCCCAGTAATTTCATAGGGGTATTGTCACTAACAATAAGTTTTGTAAGTACCACAATTCCAGCACCTCACTGTTTCTAGGTCCCTTGGTACCTTACTACGTCTCCACTGTTTTCCTTGTGCTCCAGCATACATGACAGGTCGTCTTATTGTCCTTGTTTGCTCAATTTCTTTAGCTACCTTAAGGAGGTCTTTCGGATCTACATGTCTCCATTCAGGTCTGGCTGTCTGTACTGCGTCTCGTAAGTCTTTGTTCATACCGTAAATGAATGCATTCACCAGTATTCTAACATCAAGTGGGTTTATGCAAATGTACCCCATGTCTGCCCATTTCAGCTGTAACTGTCCAAAGTACATCTCTACTCTCTCTCCTCTTTGCTGTGTCACATTAGTCAGGAGTACAGACTGCTCTGATTGTTCCACTGTAGCCCATTGTCTTAGTGACTCACAGTACGTCTCCCCAGACAGTGCAGATTTATCATCCATGCCCCAAGCCTGATTCTTTGTCACATCTGTGTGTGTCTTAATTATATGTCCTAGTGCGTCACCTGCCTTTAAACTCACCAACCTCTCTAGGTCTGCCCAGGTACACTTATATGTCTGCTGTACTTCCTGTATGTGTCTGTAAAATGGGAATGGTTGGTCTTCAGGGTCAGGCAACTGTTTCAACAAAGCTAGCTGGTCAGAGGGGCTCCAGGGATAATACACCTGCATCTTTCTTATTCTAGTCGCACTGATGGGGTTGGTCGTCTGATGTCTACTGTCAGCTTACTCCTCAAAGGTCAATGTCCCCACTACCCACTCTATTATGTCAGCTTCTTATGTCACTACATATGATCTTGTCTGGACAGGATTTAGCGCAACTCGCTTAGGTCAGTAGCACAGGTCACACAAGTAGCTATTCAGTCTGGGTTTGTCTGAGTCTGATCACAGTGTTTACAAGTCCATCTGTTTTGTCTGAGTCTCTGGTTACTCTTTGTCAATCAATACATTCATAATACACCTTCCACACTGCTGCACATTCATTCTCAAGCATCATTTATTCACTTGCTATTTTCTTCCCTTGTCTGTGCCTTTTTGTACATCCAAACATTCACACTCTGGTATTTTTGCCTTTTTTTTTTTTTAAATTGGTCCAACCTGTATTACTGCTTCCTTTCTTCTCTGTCTTTTTCAATTTGCATAGCTCTCTTGGATCTCATTGGGGGCACCGACGGTACACAGAAAAAGTTGCCATGGCTTCAACCTTTTTCTGCCGACAGCTCACTTTTCTTCTGAAATGCCCTCCCAGTGTGCCTGGACTTCTGTCTTACAGGCCACACTTAGCAAGTCAGAGAGAGCCTGCCAAGGTGTAGCGGGAAGGCTCCTTGCCTCTCACCCGGTAGACCTACAGGATGTAGCGGGAAGGCTCTCTGCCTCTCACCCGCTAGATCAGCTGGCTAGAATAGGATCAGGCCTGCATCCTTCCAGCCCAGCTCCATGGATTGTTGTGGGAAGGCTATTTCAACCTTAGACAGCTCACCTTTCTTCTGAAATGCCCTCCCAGTGTGCCTGGACCTCTGTCTTACAGGCCACACTTAGCAAGTCAGAGTGAGCCTGCCAAGGTATATCCAGAGGGCTCCTCACCCTGACTTGCTAAGTGTGGCCTGTAAGACAGAGGTCCAGGCACACTGGGAGGGCATTTCAGAAGAAAAGTGAGCTGTCTAAGGTTGAAATAGCCTTCCCACAACAATCCATGGAGCTGGGCTGGAAGGATGCAGGCCTGATCCTATTCTAGCCAGCTGATCTAGCGGGTGAGAGGCAAGGAGCCTTCCCTCTACACCTTGGCAGGCTCTCTCTGACTTGCTAAGTGTGGCCTGTAAGACAGAAGTTCAGGCACACTGGGAGGGCATTTCAGAAGAAAAAATACTTTTCTGGATAATCCAAAAGCTCTCTAGCAAAAACTTCAGACTGACCTGAACATGTACTGGCTTAAGCAGGGGGATATGTCTGGCACTGGAGGATCTGAGTCCCTGGTGGTGTAGTGTGTTACTGATGGTAGCCTTTGTTATGGTGGCTCAAGCTCTATGCAGGTCATTCACTATGTCCCCCTGTGTGGTTCTGGGATTTTTGCTCATCGTTCTTGTGATCATTTTGACCCCACTGGGTGAGATCCTCTGTGGAGCCCCAGATCGATGGATATTATCAGTGGTCTTTTATGTCTTCCATTTTCTTATTATTGCTCCCACAGTTGATTTCATCACACCAAGTTGCTTGCCTATTGCAGGATCAGTCTTCCCAGCCTGGTGCAGGGCTACAATTTTGTTTCTGGTGTCCTTCTACAGCCCTTTGGTCTTCACCACAGTGGAGTTTGAGTTTGACTGTTTGTGGTTGTGGACAGGTATCTTTTATACTGACAACAGGTTCAAACAGGTTTCATTACTACAGGTAATGAGTGGAGGACAGAGGAGCCTGTTAAAGAAGAAGTTACAGGTCTGTGAGAGCCAGAAATCTTGCATGTTTTTAGGTGACTAATACTTATTTTCCACCATAATTTGCAAAATAAGTCTTGCCAAATTAGACAAGGTGATCTTCTGCACTTATTTTCTCATTTTGACTCTCATCGTTGTTGTCTACCTATTGTTGGGCAACAGGATTCTCCCCCTGCATGAGGTAGATCTCAAGCCTTGTGTGCTTCTGTGGTCTTCCATTCTGCGTCAGCCACAGTAGGTGCTGCTGAGCAAAGACACTGGTCCCAACATTTTGCTCAGGCTCATGCTGTTCTCTTGGTTACTGCGGACATTTGAAGTCAAATCTATGGTAACCAGCAATAGGCAGCGGCAAACGGACGTTCTGGAGGCTAAGTCCAGAAATCACTTTACAGAGCATGCTCATGATGTGACGATGTCTCACTGGTGGTCGGCCATCAGCTGCTCTGGTGATGTGGCAGTCCGTATGTGGTCCACAAGCAAGGTCCTGTCCAACTGGACATGACCTGAACATATAAAAGGTCCTCTGAGGCGCATGCCGGCACGCTAGTGTATTTGGCGATTGTGTTTGGGTGGAGACTCTGCCTCTCCGTCAGCTTGTATGAGTGCCTAGTTTTCCTTAGAGAGGCAGGTTTTTCTTTTGGCTTGGCCTAGCGCCTGTCTTGTCCACGTGTGCGGTTATGGGACACAGTCAACCCACGTGCTTAAACCCTGCTGATTTCAACTGGGTATTGCACAGACCTCATTTTGTACCACACGGCGGTTAGCTGAGCTTGGTACTCATATTTTTGTGCCACTCAGTGATCAGCCGAGTTAGTTAGTTATATTTTCTTTGCAACTCGGCGGTTAGCTGGGCTGGTATTCCTCTTCCTGTTCATACCTCTCTGAGATTTTATCAGTCTGGTATCTTGTGTTCAGTCCACACTGTGTGTTAGTGTGTTTCTTGGTGAACGCTCACCGCACGGCTCCGCCATTGTTACTAGCAGCAGGATAACATCTCTGCACCCATGATGTCAGTTACAAGCCTCTCTCATCTTTTTAAGTGGGAGATCTTGCACAAATAGTGGCTGACAAAATACTTTTTT
This sequence comes from Dendrobates tinctorius, assembly GCF_039654945.1. Lineage (NCBI taxonomy): Eukaryota > Metazoa > Chordata > Amphibia > Anura > Dendrobatidae > Dendrobates > Dendrobates tinctorius. Next base: position 14,641,168 of record NW_027361763.1, read on the forward strand.
CCCCACTGTATACATGTCACAGGCAAGCTTACATTGAGGTTATGTGTCCATGCTGCATACTGGCAGCGCTTTGGACCCCACTCCACCCAAAGCGTCACTCCCTGTTGTACGCGCGGTGATACCGCATGTGTTCATTGAACACATGCGGAATCACCACATCGTATCCATAGACTGGGTTATTTATCTTGCGGAGACAGAGCGTCTCCGCAAGATAAATAGGCATACTGCGGTCTGGAAAGATGCGCCGCATATCCGGACAAGCAAGGCCACCGGATGCAGCCCTGCACGCATAGTGGAGACTGGATTTCATAAAATCCCCTTCACTATGCTGTAACATCTGGATGCTGCGGATTGAACGCTGCGGCTGTATGCAGCGTCCAATCCGCAGCAAATCCTGATGTAATCCGGACAGTGGAAACATACCCTCAAAGAAAACTTCCATGCTTACTGTAAGCAAGAAAAAGCTAGGTTTTAAGTTGGGGGAGGGGTGATTTGTTCATGTGCAGGTTAATGTAATAATCTATGACCTTCATAATTTACATGCATAAAGATGTTGGATAGCCTAGGGGCTTGATTAACTGATTAACTATTTCTCTGCCTATCTCACATATTCTGGTAGGGTGTCTACACTGTATCTAAGGATGTATAAGTTAAACCTGGCTACTGATGGCCAATGCTTAGCTTGGGCTACAAATACAGCAGTGATTCATGGCTTATTTTTAACCCCTTAGCCAGTTTACAGCTTAATGACCAGGCCAATTTTTACAATTCTGACCACTGTCACTTTATGAGGTTATAACTCTGGAACACTTTAATGGATCCCGCTGATTCTGAGATTATTTTTTCGTGACATATTGTACTTCATGTTAGTGGTAAAATTTCTTCGATAAGTCTTGTGTTTATTTATGAAAAAATGGAAATATGGCGAAAATGTTGAAAATTTTGCAATTTTAAAACATTAAATTTTTATGCCCTTAAATCAGAGAGATGTGTAACACAAATGTCTTAATAAATAACATTTCCCACATGTCTACTTTACATCAGCACAATTTTGGAAGCAAAATTTTTTTTGCCAGGAAGTTATAAGGGTTAAAAGTTGACCAGCGATTTCTCATTTTTACAACAAAATTTACAAAACCATTTTTTTTTTAGGGACCACATCATATTTAAAGTCACTTTGAGGGGTGTACTTGACAGAAAATACCCAAAAGTGACACCATTCTAAAAACTAGACCCCTCAAGGTGCTCAAAACCACATTCAAGAAATTTATTAACCCTTTACATGCTTCACAGGAACTAAAGCAATGTGGAAGGAAAAAATTAACATTTAACTTTTTTTTGCAAAAAATTTACTTCAGAACAATTTTTTTTATTTTCACAAGTGGTAAAAGAGAAAATCAACCACAAAATTTGTTGTGCAATTTCTCCTGAATACGCCGATACCCCATATGTGGGGGTAAACCACTTTTTCAGCGCATGGCAGAGCTCGCAAGGGATGGAGCGCCGTTTGACTTTTACAACGCAGAATTGGCTGGAATTCAGATCGGACGCCATGTTGCGTTCGGAGAGACCCTGATGTGCCCAAACAGTGGAAAACTCGAACAAGTGACCCCATTTTGGAAACTAGACCCCTTAAGGAACTTATCTAGATGTGTGGTGAGCACTTGGAACCTTCAAGTGCTTCACAGAAGTTTATAACGTAGAGCCGTGAAAATAAAAAATCATTTTTTTTCCACAAAAATGATCTTTTCGTCCCCAAATTTTTATTTTTACAAGGGTAACAGGAGAAATCATACCCCACAGTTTTTGTGCGATTTGTCCTGAGTACGCTGATACCTAATATGTGGGAGGGAACCACTGTTTGGCTGCATGGGAGAGCTCGGAAGGGAAGGAGTGCCATTTTGGAATGCAGACTTTGTGTCACGTCGCCGTCAGACTCGGGGCCCGCTGTTCCGCCCTCAGCCACTAGGAGGCGACGGACTGTCACGCCGCCCTCGGGCTCGGGGCCTGCTGTCCAGGCCTCAGCCACCAGGAGACGCCGGACTGACATGTCATCGTCGATCTCGGGGCCTGCTGTTCCGCCCTCAACCACTAGGAGGCGCCATGGCTCGCGCCCGAGTGAGGGCGGCAACAATGAAAGGGCTTCTGCGCAGGCGTCTACTGGACGCAGACTCCGCTCCTCTGTCAGTCATGAAGGGGCTGGTGCATCATCATCAGGTCTGGTCCTGGGGGCGGTCCTGATGACATCACCAGCCCGGGAGCCTGTGAGGGACGACCTGATCCCTCAAATACCTTGGGACTGGGCTTGCAAGCCGCCGGATATATTCTTGGTTCCCCTACGTGTTACTTGTGATTGCCTATCGTTAACTCCGACCTCAGCCTGAACTTCTGACTACTCTGTTGCCTGCCGTTTTTGTACCTTGCATTTCTCCTGATTACTGACGCTGACCTTGGCCTGGATTCCTGACCCCTCTACTACCTGACGATTTTGTACCTCCGCTACTCTCCCGGTTTTTGACCTCTGCCTGGACTCTCGACTCTGCCTCTGCCTGCCGTTTCTGTACCTCCGCTGCTCACCTGGTTTCCGTCTCCATTTTTGGCTCCCTTCCTGCTGTTCTATTGCGACCGTTCTGCTCTGGCACTCTGCTCCTGTTCAGACAGCGCTTCCTGGGCTCTGCAGTAAATCCAGATCCCTGTATAGGGGTAAAGGGTGTCGGTGCTACTCGGGGCGCTGTCTGTCTGCAGCCCAGACCGCAGACGGACGCGACATTATATCCGGCCCAAATAAAACTGTCTCTTGTGTGTATATATATATATCACACCTATATAAAGACAGTTTCTCTGAATTTTTTTTTTCCTTTCGTCTCTTGCCTGAGCTAATTGTTGGACTAAAACACCTGTTACTAAGCCTCAGTATACAGCCTGGAGGATCAGTCTCACCTTCCTGCTCGAGCATGCTGCAGTTAGGAGACTCCAGGGACAAAGCTGAACGTCAGAGATCCGTACCCCGGGAACATCAGCCTCTGAGCAGCTCTGGCTATGGTTGCGCACAGGCTCAGGTATTGCCCGCAGATGCGGCCAAAGTTTTACTACCTATTTCATTGTATGTTGGTCAGGATTCTCTGTGTTTAAAAGCCTATGTCGATAGCGGGTCTGAAGGGAATTTTATGGACTCGTTTGCTGCTAAAAAAATTGGTGTCCCACTACTGAAACTTAATATTCCAATTAAAACCACGGCTATTAATGGCACATCCATTATTCAGGAGGGGGTTAAATTTGTTACTGCTAAGATAACTATGTCAGTAGGAGCACTACATACTGAGCTTATTTCCTTTTTTGTGTTGGACAATCTATCTTCTGCAGTCATTTTGGGAATGCCGTGGCTACGTCAACATAACCCTGTCATTGACTGGCACCTGGGTGATGTGGTGCGCTGGAGTTCGCAATGCCAGGATAATTGCATGTCTGTAGCAGTAAATCAAACCAAGCTAAAAAAACACCCCTTCATACCGTTTGCTCTCAGGGATTATGGAGATGTCTTTTCCATTATAGAGTCTGAGAAACTACCGCCCCACAGAGAGTATGATTGTCCTATAAACCTAATTCCAGATGCCCGTCTTCCAAAAGGGAGAATATTTAATCTCTCTGGTCCAGAGCGTCAGGCCATGAATGAGTACATAGCGGATAGCTTAAGAAAGGGGTTCATTAGACCATCTATTTCACCAGTTGGAGCTGGGTTCTTCTTTGTAGAGAAGAAAGATGGTGGTCTCAGACCCTGCATTGACTACCGGGAATTAAACGCAATCACTATAAAGAACCAGTACCCGCTTCCACTCATCCCTGACCTTTTTAATCAGCTAATTGGAGCCCATTGGTTTACTAAACTTGACCTCCGGGGAGCATACAATCTAATCCGCATAAGAGACGGCGATGAGTGGAAGACAGCGTTTAATACACCTCTTGGTCACTTTGAGTACCTAGTAATGCCTTTCGGACTCAGCAATGCTCCTGCAGTGTTTCAGCACTTTGTTAACGATATTTTCAGGGACATCTGTGGTGTGTATGTCGTTGTGTACTTGGATGATATTTTGATTTACTCCACTGACCCTGTGACGCATGCTCAACACGTCCGTTCAGTACTGCAGAGACTACGGGAGAACTCCTTGTTTGCTAAGTTGGAGAAATGTGTCTTTTTCGCTGAGGAGGTACAATTTTTGGGGTACATGGTCTCAGGCAGGGGGTTCCGCATGGATCCTGCCAAGATCCAACCTATTAAGGCGTGGGTGCAACCCAAATCGCTGAAAGCATTGCAGCGATTTTTGGGATTTGCCATTTACTACCGTAAGTTTATCAGGAGTTTTTCTGAGATTGCCAAGCCACTCACGGATCTAACCCGAAAGGGGGCGGACGTGACCAACTGGAATCCCGAGGCCATTCAAGCATTTTCTACGTTAAAAGAATGCTTTGTGGCCAACCCGGTTTTAGTACAACCTGACTTAGACCGCCCATTTATTGTGGAGGTGGATGCCTCCAAAGTCGGAGTGGGAGCAGTGCTATCGCAAGGCACTGCAGCCCTCACTCAGCTGCGCCCATGTGCTTTTTTTTCCCGAAAGTTCTCTGCCACAGAGAAGAACTATGATATTGGGAATCGGGAATTACTAGCAATCAAATGGGCCTTCGAGGAATGGCGTCACTTTCTCGAAGGCGCCAAACACAAGGTCACCGTCATTACAGACCACAAAAACCTGACCTACCTGGAGTCAGCTAAAAGACTGAATTCCAGGCAGGCCAGGTGGGCCTTGTTCTTTTCAAGGTTCGATTTTTTAATCACCTTTCGCCCTGGCACGAAAAATGTGAGGGCCGATGCCCTCTCTCGCAGTTTTTGCCCCACACAAGCTGAAGACTGTGAACCCGTTCCGATATTAGCCAATGGGATCGTCGTGTCGGCAGTTTCCTTGGACCTTCTGGAGGAGATCCGTAGGTCTCCAGAACGAGCTCCTGACACTACACCCCCCCAAAAATTGTTTGTTCCGAATTCCTTTCGCCTTCAAGTTCTTAAAGAGTCACATGACTCTGTTCTGGCAGGTCATCCTGGGCTCAACAATACCACCAGGTTGGTAACTAGGAACTTTTGGTGGCCGACGGTGGTCAAGGACTGTAAGAACTATGTTTCAGCATGTGAAGTCTGTGCCCGCGCCAAATCCACCCATAATCGCCCTGCTGGCTGGCTTCAGTCCTTGCCCACCCCTGAGAGTCCATGGACCCACATCTCCATGGACTTCATCACAGACCTGCCGACCTCAGATGGGGAAAACATGTATCTGGGTGGTGGTAGACAGGTTCAGCAAACATTGCCATTTTATTCCCCTGTCTGGCTTACCTAACTCCGAAACCTTGAGCAAATTGTTCCTTGTGCACATTGTACGTCTTCATGGTGTTCCGTCAAATATTGTGTCCGACAGAGGTACCCAGTTCGTCTCAAAATTCTGGAGGGCGTTCTGTAAACGCATCGGTGTTGAGTTATCCTTCTCCTCGGCCTACCACCCCGAAACCAATGGGCAAACCGAACGTGCTAATCAAGCTCTGGAGCAATACCTCCGTTGTTACGTGTCAGGACACCAGTCCGACTGGGTAGAACATCTGCCATTGGCTGAGTTTGCCTTAAATAATCGCTACCAGGACTCCATTAAAACTACCCCTTTTTTTTGTAACCTTGGATTGCATCCGCGCTTTGGGTCGTTCTCGGCTAGGATGTCGGAGCTCCCTGGGGTAGAGAAAAACATACATCGCTTGAAAACAATATGGTCTGAAGTAAATACAAATTTGAAAGGGGCTCAAGTTAGACAGGCTTCAGCTGCAAACAAACGACGGTCCAAGGGGCCACACTTGGGGGTTGGGGACAAGGTTTGGCTTTCGACTAAAAACATCAAACTGAAAGTACCGTCTGCCAAACTGGGTCCCAGATTTATCGGCCCATATGAAATTATAGAAGTGGTTAACCCGGTAGCCTTCCGTTTGAAACTTCCGCAGTCATTTAAATTACCTAACGTGTTCCACAAGTCTCTCCTCAAACTGTATCGCTCCCCAATTCACCCTGTCCAGTCCCCTCCTCCTCCTGTTTCGGTCGGAGGGTCCTTGGAGTATGAAGTCCAGGGTATCCTTGACTCCCGCCTTGTGAGAGACTCCATACAGTATCTTATACACTGGAAGGGCTACGGCCCGGAGGAGAGGTCCTGGGTCCCCGCAAGGAACATCCATGCCAAGGCATTAATTAGGAGATTTCATCTCCTGCACCCTGACAAACCGGGTTTTGAGGGTCCGGAGGCCCCTCCTGGAGAGGGGGGTACTGTCACGTCGCCGTCAGACTCGGGGCCCGCTGTTCCGCCCTCAGCCACTAGGAGGCGACGGACTGTCACGCCACCCTCGGGCTCGGGGCCTGCTGTCCAGGCCTCGGCCACCAGGAGACGCCGGACTGACATGTCATCGTCGATCTCGGGGCCTGCTGTTCCGCCCTCAACCACTAGGAGGCGCCGTGGCTCGCGCCCGAGTGAGGGCGGCAACAATGAAAGGGCTTCTGCGCAGGCGTCTACTGGACGCAGACTCCGCTCCTCTGTCAGTCATGAAGGGGCTGGTGCATCGTCATCAGGTCTGGTCCTGGGGGCGGTCCTGATGACATCACCAGCCCGGGAGCCTGTGAGGGACGACCTGATCCCTCAAATACCTTGGGACTGGGCTTGCAAGCCGCCGGATATATTCTTGGTTCCCCTACGTGTTACTTGTGATTGCCTATCGTTAACTCCGACCTCAGCCTGAACTTCTGACTACTCTGTTGCCTGCCGTTTTTGTACCTTGCATTTCTCCTGATTACTGACGCTGACCTTGGCCTGGATTCCTGACCCCTCTACTACCTGACGATTTTGTACCTCCGCTACTCTCCCGGTTTTTGACCTCTGCCTGGACTCTCGACTCTGCCTCTGCCTGCCGTTTCTGTACCTCCGCTGCTCACCTGGTTTCCGTCTCCATTTTTGGCTCCCTTCCTGCTGTTCTATTGCGACCGTTCTGCTCTGGCACTCTGCTCCTGTTCAGACAGCGCTTCCTGGGCTCTGCAGTAAATCCAGATCCCTGTATAGGGGTAAAGGGTGTTGGTGCTACTCGGGGCGCTGTCTGTCTGCAGCCCAGACCGCAGACGGACGCGACATTTTGATGGAATGGTCTGCAGGCGTCATGTTGCGTTTGCAGAGCCCCTGATGTGCCTAAACAGTGGAAACCTCCCACAAGTGACCCCATTTTGCAAATTAGACCCTCCAAGGAGCTAATCTAGATGTGTGGTGAGCACTTTGAACCTCCAAGCGCTTCACAGAAGTTTATAAACGCTGAGCCGTGAAAATAAAGTCTTTTTTATTTCCACAAAAGTGGTTTCTTAGACCCCAATTTTTAGACCCCCAAAGCTGGTAAACAGTGGAAACCCCTCAATTATTGCTCCAGCCCTAACCCCAACACACCCCTAATCCCAACCCTAATCCCTAATCATAATTGTAACCCTAACCCTAATGGAAAACTGAAAAAAAAAAAATATTTTCTTTATTTCGTTATGTTGGCCTAACTAAGGGGGTGATAAATAGGGGGATTATGTACTATTTTTTTTATTTTGATCACTATGATCTGTCTACAAATATCTTAAGGGCTGTCACATTGTAGAAGGATCAACTTTATTCTCATTTGCACAAGGAAAGACTAGAAGCAATGGGATGAAACTGAATGGGAGGAGACACAGATTAGGTATTAGAAAAAACTTTTTGACAGTTAGAGTGATCAATGAGTGGAACAGGCTGCCACGAGATGTGGTGAGTTCTCCTTCAATGGAAGTCTTCAAACAGAGGCTGGACAGACATCTGACTGGGATGATTTAGCGAATCCTGCTTTGAGCAGGGGGTTGGACCAGATGGCCCAGGAGGTCCCTTCCAACTCTACGATTCTATGATTCTATAGTTTATCATAGTGATCAAAATGAATGAATGGAATCTGCCAGCCGGAGCCGGCAGATTCCCGGCGGGCGCACTGCGCATGCGCCCGCCATTTTCTCTGGATCCAAGATGGTGGCGCCCACCGGAGGACACCGGCGGGACGACCGGGAGGGGAACCTGGACCACAGAGAGGTACCGGGGGGATCGGGGACCCTAGTTCTCTCTCCTCTGATGTGCGATCACATCAGAGGAAAGAGAAATTTAATGCAAAATTGCGGGTTTTTTTGCGGTCGCCGTTATAGGGTTAATAACGGCGATCGCAAAAGCGGGGTCGGTAAAAACCGACCGATTCATGTTCTCTGGGGTCTCGGCTACCCCCGGCTGCCGAGACCCCGGAGGGGGCGCTATTCACTTTCTCCACAGCGCCGTGAATTAGCTGCGCTGTGGGTTATGTACACTTAATTACCGCAGTTAAAAGGCGTATCGGCGGTCGCTAAGGGGTTAAAGCTGAAGAAAAAAAGAACATACGGTGGTGCTCAAAAGTTTACATACCCTGGCATAATTTTTGCTTTCTTGGCCTTTTTTCAGAGAATATGAATGATAACACCAAAACTTTTTCTCCACTCATGGTTGATGTTTGGGTGAAGCCATTTATTGTCAAACTACTGTGTTTTCTCTTTTCAAATCATAATGATAACCCAAAACATCCAAATGACCCTGATCAAAAGTCTACATACCCTGGTTATTTTACATAGTAACATAGTTATTAAGGTTGAAGGGAGACTTTAAGTCCATCTAGTTCAACCCATATCCTGTCCTAACCTGCCCTAACATGTTGATCCAGAGGAAGGCAAAAAAAAAACCCCTTGTGGCAAACAGTAAGCTTCACATTGGGGAAAAATATTCCTTCCCGACTCCACATACAGCAATCAGACTAGCTCCCTGGATCAACGCAATATTAAGGAAACTAGTGTATATACCCTGTAATATTATACTTTTCAAGAAAGGCATCCAGTCCCTTCTTAAATTTTAGTAGGGAATCACTCATTACAACATCATATGGCAGAGAGTTCCATAGTCTCACTGCTCTTACAGTAAAGAATCCACGTCTGTGAGTATGCTTAAACCTTCTTTCCTCCAGACGTAGAGGATGCCCCCTTGTCCCCGTCACAGGTCTAAGAGTAAAAAGATCATTAGAAAGGTCTTTGTATTGTCCCCGCATATATTTATACATTGTAATAAGATCACCCCTAAGCCTTCGATTCTCCAAACTAAATAACCCCAAGTGTAATAACCTGTCTCGGTATTGCAGACCCCCCCAGTTCCCTAGTAACCTTGGTCGCTCTTCTCTGCACCTGCTCCAGTTCAGCTATGTCTTTCTTATACACCTGAGACCAGAACTGTACACAGTATTCCAAGTGTGGTCGCACTAGTGACTTATATAGAGGTAAAATTATGTTCTCCTCATGAGCATCTATGCCTCTTTTAATGCATCCCATTATTTTATTTGCCTTTTCAGCAGCTGCCTGACACTGACCACTAAATGTGAGTTTGTCGTCCACCCATAAACCTAGTACTTTTTCAGTGACAGTGTGGCGCCCCCAGGAGTATGGTCGCCACAGTGGCATTACCTTCCTCCAGGGAGGGTGATGTCAGGCTTGGAAGCAAGGAAGGGTCTCTCTAACAGTTAACCATGTCATACAACACAGTTCCCACTCAAGGCCAACAGAGGGAGCTCTGAACCAGAATTGGGGGGAGGAGTGCTCTCTGATGGCCAGGAAGGGAAATGAGGAGTTAGTGTGAGGAGGGCAATGTGTGTAGACGTGTGGAGAGAAGCTGGAGGCTGAGCTGAGGATAGAGAGCTCCCTCACAGTGAAAGTGCATGATCTGGAGCCTGGTCTCCACGGTTGTATGGATACTGAAGTTCCTGCAACAGAAACCAGAGTAATAGGAAGCTGTAAATGCTCTATTCCCACCTAAGACTCGAAGGCACAACAGCGACTGGTGAGTCAAGAGAGATAGAGGGCTACAGCTGTCTGCCATACGAGGTAGTTCTAAGAGAAGATAAGTAGAAGGAACTTCAGTATAACACTGTACTGCATGTACCTCAAGCCAGCGCTAGGAAGGAGACTACACAACCCATCTGATAGAGAGATCCCTGAGTTGCTTCCAGGCTAGCCTGCTACTGTGCCATCTGTAATCAGGACCCTGGACTGAGTTTGCCAAGTAAAGGTAAAGAAACTACATTCCGCTGTGTCCTTGCCTTCTTCCTGCAACTTCTTCAGCACTGCTACATCTCTGTGCCAAACACTGCACCCTCTTCCTAAACATTTCGCTACACTGCCCTGGGACCAACAGCCCTACCTGTGGAGGGCTACAACATCATTGCTGCACTACACCATCTGTCCCAGAGGATCTGCCTGCAGCGTCGGCTTAACACCTCCCTTGCCGAACACCACAGGTGGCGTCACAAATTACTTATAAACTTTATTCTCAACTTAACCCCTTTTACATGGGCGCCCAGGGCCACGACCGGGTCACCGCTGCTGTGACAATCCCCTCTGAGAGACCGGCCCAGTACTGAGTACCCCACAGCCCTGGGAGGGTGACCCAACAGTTTTGCCCAGTGTTTTATAATTAAGCACATAATTATACATCTTGTTTGTTCTACCCAAGTGCATGACCTTACATTTATCCAAATTAAAGCTCATTTGCCATTTATCAGCCCAAGCATCTAGTTTACATAAATCCTCCTGTAATATAAAATTGTCCACCTCTGTATTGATTACCCTGCAGAGTTTAGTGTCATCTGCAAATATTTAAATTCTACTCTCTATGCCCCCTACAAAGTCATTAATAAATATGTTAAAAAGAAGTGGGCCCAATACTGACCCCTGTGGTACCCAATACTGACCCCTGTGGTACGCCACTGCTAACTATGACCCAGTCTGAGTGTGCTCCATTAATAACCACCCTTTGTTTCCTATCCCTGAGCCAGCTCTTAACCCACATACACATATTTTCCCCTATCCCCATTGTTCTCATTTTATGTATCAACTTTTTGTGTGGCACCGTATTAAAAGCTTTTGAAAAGTCCATGTACACCACGTCCACTGCATTCCCTTGGTTCAGTCTGGAACTTACCTCTTCATAAAAGATTATCAAATTAGTCTGACAGGAACGGTCCCTTGTAAACCCATGTTGATATTGGGTCATGAGGTTTTTCTTCAGATACTCCAGTATAGTATCTCTTAGAAAACCCTCCAGGATTTTACCCACAGTTGAGGTTAAGCTTACTGGCCTATAATTTCCAAGGTCAGTTTTTGTCCCCTTTTTGAATATTGGCACCACATTTGCTATTTTGGCCTGATAACATGCACAGAAGTTGACACATATGGGTTTGAATGGCTGCTAAAGGTAACATCCTCACCTGTGACCTGTTTGCTTGTAATCCGTGTGTGCATAAAAACTGAGTGAGTTTCTGGGATCCAGACAGACTCTTGCATCTTTCATTCAGCCACTGACATTTCTGGATTGTGAGTCATGTGGAAAGCAAAAGAATTGTCAACAGATCTTCGGGAAAACGTAGTTGAACTGTATAAAAGAGGAAAGGGATGCAAAAAGATATCCAAGGAATTGATAATGCCAGTCAGCAGCATTCAAACTGTGATTAACAAATGGAAAATCAGGGGCTCTGTAACAACAAAACCACGGTCATCCACAACTGACGGGAAAATTGTTTGGGATGCAAAGAAAAATCCACAAATAACATCAGCTGAAATACTAGACTTTCTGAAAACTAGCGATGTGAATGTTTCAAGATGCACAATAAGGAGGCACTTGAAGAAAAATGGGCTGCATGGTCGAGTTGCTGGAAGAAAGCCATTACTGCACAAATGCAACAAAGTATCTCACCTGCAATACGCAAAACAGCACAGAAAGCCTCAAAACTTCTGGAACAAAGTAATTTGGAGTGATGACACCAAAATTGATCTTTTGGCCACAGCTATAAACATTACATTTGTTGAGAGGTCAACAAAGCCTATGATGAAAGGAACATTATTCCTACTGTAAAGCACGGAGGTAGATCGCTGATGTTTTAGGGATGTGTGAGCTACAAAGGCACAGGAAACTTTGTCAAAGTTGAAGGAATGATGAATGCAGCATGTTATCAGCAAATACTGGGGGCAAATTTGCAATCATCAGCCCGTAAGCTGCTCTTGGGACGTACGTGGACGCTCCAACATGACAACGATCCAAAACACAAGACCAAGTCGACCTGTTATTGGCTACTGCAGAACCAATTGAAGGTTCTGGAGAGGCGATCTCAGTCTCCTGACCTCAAGATCATTGAGCCACTCTGGGGAGATCTCAAGCGTGCAGTTCATGCTAGACAACCCAGGAATTTACAGGAACTGAAGAGTGGGCAGCTTTACCATCTGAGAAAATAAAGAACCTCATCCACAACTACCACAAAAGACTTCAAATTGTCATTGATATTAGAGGGGGCAATACACAATATTAAATGGGGTATGTAAACTTTTTATCAGGGTCATTTCGATGTTTTGGGTTGTCATTATTATTTAAAAAGTGAATACACAGTAGTCTGACAAAAAATGGCTTCACCCAACCACTAACCATGAGTGGAGAAAAATTTTGGTGTTATCATTCATATTGTTTGAAAAAAAGGCAAAGAAAGCAAAAATTCTGCCAGTGGAGAAGGGTAGAAAGGTGGACAATGGTGCTGTCAGTGGGTATCTGAATACATTTTCTTCAACTGCACAATCTTTGTCCTCAAGTCAAGACCAATAACTGCAAGAGCAATGATTTCATGACCATTAACTACTGCTTCTGTTCTCCTATATCTTCATGGTCAGGATCTCAGCCACTCTTTTTTGTCTGGGACAGCTATATGTATTACTGCTTTGATCTTTTTGTTTTTTGGCGAAGGTGTCCATCCCTTCAGCAATTATTCAGAAGAGGCCCTTCTTCAAACTAACAATGTCAACAGATTTAATCCGGGCCTGAGTTTACCTAGACCTCTTCTGTCTTTAGGACAAAACTTATCAGTGAATCTGGAAATTTTTTTTTATAAAAAAAGAAAAAAAAACCTCCCCAAAATTGCACATCATCATTGTACTATCTGAAAAATTATCTAGAAAAGAGAAGATGAGTCATCAAATAGTTGACCAGACCATCAGGGCAAGACTGGAATTCATCCATAAGTACTTAAGTAAATGCCAGGACTTCTGGAACAATTGTCTATATTTATGGCCGACACCCAACGACCCCACCAATCCTGCGTTACACACTTCCAGTGTATTGGAATGCTGTAGTTCCATACATTGTGTGGAGGCCAATGTTGGGTATTGCAGATCACATCACATTCCCTTTTTATAAGAACTTAGCTGAAATAACAAGAAATGAACATTACTCAGTGTATGGAGCATGTGGCTAATTTGCTCTTCAATCATATATAATTAGTTTTACATGATAGTCCAACTCAACCAAGATGTCTACAGACCATATCTTTATTTTCATGATTTCCTTTGGTTTAGTCCTGGAATTGTGACCAGAAATGTCTATATTGACTGTGTTCAAAAATATAAGAAAACATAAAAATAAATTATAAACAGATTAGAAATTGACTATAAACAGCTCATCTTAATCTGATCATTTCCTTCAGGAAGGAATTTCATTAAAGCTGTTGTCTCCATACGAGAATGTCTAATTCTGTATCTCGTCCAAGTTGCCTTGTGCTTAGCTGGTTTCATTCTGAACACAATCTCCTCCACTCAGCGTGGGTTTTGTTTGATGAAAATGTATGCCTGATAGCTTCCTGCAGCCGAAAATTTCACGGATGTGTTTGAACAGGAGATAAGGGCTTACAGGAGGGAAAAGAGTGAGATATTAAAGACTTTTACTGAATCAAATGATTCCTAACTGCACAGAAACAAACACGAACAACAACGATTGTGTCAACTTGTAATAAAGAGAACATCCATAATTTTAAAAGGCTATGGCCAAAGAACTGAGAATATCCCTACCCACATACAAAATGATCCTCAGTAAATGGTAGAACAAGGCTTTCATCAAGATTCTCAGTACTAGTGTTACGGGTCCAGCTTGAAATATTTTACATAATGCCTCCCACTTATATGAATGCTGCAATGGGGCACTAATATAAATGTCAAAAAACTCAAGATAAAAAGCGGACGGCACTGCTGTTACCATGTATCTTCAAATGATGTGCGGCATGCAGAAGCCCAACAGCTGGGAATCTCGGGTGCCAGACCTGGAAACAGTCAATCCTGGGATTCCATGCAAAGAGAAGAGGTCGCACTCATCGAGACGAAAGTTTCACTGGTTTATTGACATATCATGAACATGTCAAATCGGGGGAGTGACATAAGGAGTGCAAGGAAGGCTGACATCGGCCGTTTCGCGCTGCTCGAGCGCTTCAACGGGTCAAACAGTGGGGGGAAGTGCCAGGTTCATATGAAAATCACATCACCCTGTGCCTCCTCCCTCCACAGCTGCTGTCTAAGTGACATTAGTGAATTAAAAACATGCTGAGATGCATTACAACATGCAAAAAGCATAAATACAACTTACTGCACAAGCAGAAAAATGGTTACATCGAGAGATAATAAATTACAATGCATATTCATGTATCGAAGACTACTGTTATTCTCATATGTCGAAAACTACTATTTTTTTCTGTAGTTTTCGACATATGAGAATAACAGTAGTCTTCGATACATGAATATGCATTGTAATTTATTATCTCTCGATGTAACCATTTTTCTGCTTGTGCAGTAAGTTGTATTTATGCTTTTTGTATGTTGTAATGCATCTCAGCATGTTTTTAATTCACTAATGTCACTTAGACAGCAGCTGTGGAGGGAGGATGCACAGGGTGATGTGATTTTCATATGAACCTGGCACTTCCCCCCACTGTTTGACCCGTTGAAGCGCTCGAGCAGCACGAAACGGCCGTTGTCAGCCTTCCTTGCACTCCTTATGTCACTCCCCCGATTTGACATGTTCATGATATGCTAATATAAATGTAACTGAACTTTCTTCTTTTATTTTATTTGTTCATCAAATTTTTGAATCATTGTGTTACATGACATTACATTAATTTACTTCCATCTCTCCCGAACATTGTGCTGAAGATTCTGTTTGACTTTCTAAGCTGCTTTTATCAGCTGCTCTTGTAACAGTTCATACGCGCACGCTATTTACAAGAACACTCACTGTGAACCTCTCTTGCATGCTTCCATCGTGGTCAGCGCATGAAAGTGTTTGTAAATAGGATTTCAGTACAGATTCCTGCCAGAGATGCAATCCAAAGCAGCTTTGAAAAGAGCATGAACAAGGCAGTTAAATAAGCATATTAAGTAAGCAAAATAATGTATTTGAGTACATCACATAAAGTCATAGCTTTTTAAATGATGATCAATGATAAGTGAGAAGGAGGAGCTGAGCAAATTGATATATAGGTTTTTCAGCAACTGACATTAAATTATTTTTAATCTTTCTATGCTTTAGTGTCTAATAGGCAGTCCTACGTAGTACACACACATATATAAAAAGCGGGCTGAAAAAAAGCCCTAGCCAGCTCCCCAACCACAGCCGGAGCACGGAGCCTCGTCTGGGTCCAAACGAAAGTTGATTGTAGACAAAAAAAAAAGAAGAAAGGTTCCAGCTACCAGGATAATAGATTTTATTCCAAAATACAGATAAAAAATTCCATACACAGCTTTCTCCCCATATACAAATGGATGTGTGTCAGGCACTGAGTCAGCTACGCGTTTCGATCCTTGGTGGATCTTTATCACAGCTGTGATAAAGATCCACCAAGGATTGAAACGCGTACCTGACTCTGCCCGACACACATCCATTTGTATATGGGGAGAAAGCTGTGTATGAAATTTTTTATCTGTATTTTGGAATAAAATCTATTATCCTGGTAGCTGGAACCTTTCTTCTTTTTTTTGTCTACAGTCGTACTTAGGGACTGACAGCTATTTGTATGCAGGGAAGGCTGCCATTTATTAAAAACGACCCACTGGACTGCTAAGTATATAAAGAGAGTGTCAGGATTCTGTTGTCCTTCTGCAGTTTGACCACTAGTGGCTGCTATTATTCACCTTGATAACTATTCTGCTGTTGTGTTCTGCTGTTGCCCTTTGCGAAGATGGCAGATTCTGAACATGTAGGAGCCATCTTGTTTCCTGTTTGGGCCTACTTAAAGGGAATCTGCAACCCTATTTTTTCGTGTATAAGCTGCAGCCACCGCCATCAGGGGCTTATCTACAGCATTCTGTAATGCTGTAGATAAGCCCCCGATATAACCTGAAAGAGAAGAAAAACGAGTTATTTTATACTCAACCAGGGACGGTCCGGGTCCGATGGGTGTCGCGGTCTGGTCTGGCACCTCCCATCTTCTAGCGATGACGTCCTCTTCTTTGCTTCCCATCGTGGCCCCGGCACAGGCGAACTGCTCTGCCCTGTTGAGGGCAGAGCAGAGTACTGCAGTACGCAGGCGCCGGAACTCTGACCTTTTCCGGCGCCTGCACACTGCAGTACTTTGCTCTGCCCTCAATAGGGCAGAGGAGTGTGCCTTCACCAGAGCTGCGACGGGAAGCCAAGAAGAAGATGTCATCGCTAGAAGATGGGAGGCGCTGGACCGCAACACCCATCGGACCCGGACCGGACCCGGACCGCCCCTGAGTGAGTATAATCTAACTTGTTTTTCTTATCTTTCAGGTTACATCAGGGGCTTATCTACAGCATTACAATGGACGGACCTGACGTCTCGTGACAGGAATGACGTTGACCTGGTTGATAAGACGGCTGGAGTGTTCGCACGGTTAATAGGTAGCTGGAAGGATTGCTCGGCAGGTTGGGGTGACTCAGACTCTGGGGGTGACTGTGGCTCTGAGAGAGACAGGGAGCACAGACTAGAGGAGCTAGAGAAAGAAATCTCTGAGCTCAAAGGTCACATGGTAACGTGGCAAGGACTTAATAAGGCCCTCAGAGAAGAAGTGGATGAACATGTTAAATGAGAAAGAGTCCTGAGACAAACGGCCGAGCACAGGGTCGAGGAGCTCAAGAAAGAAGTCTTGGAGCTCAGAGGTCACCTGTCCACCTGGCAAAGTGTGAACAAGACCCTTAGGGAAGAGGTGGAAGAACTCAAAGAAACTGTAAGAGATCTTCGGCAGGAGTGAAGATGGACGAAGACTTACCGCGGGTGAGCGCGAGTGATAACAAGACGGAACTGCCAGTATCCATCTTGGCAAAGGGTCATTAAGAGATAAAATCTTGTGAAGTTGGTGGGCAACAAACGGAAGAAGATAATCACCCGGTCGGGTCAACTGCAGTGAGGGCGTAGTAAAGCCAGAGTCTCTTGGCCTGGAAGAGAGCAAGACCACGACCTTAAAATCTGTAATCGAGGTACCCGAAGACATGCAAGAAGCCTGTGCTGAGGAAGGTGTGCATGAGGCTTTCAAAGAGGTGGTCAAGGCGTGTAAGGTGCACTGGGCACCTGAAACTCAGCAGTTGGTGATAATATCAGCCAGGGAAGATACAGCATGCCGGGCAGCTGTCCTGAAAGCAATGCATTTACAATGTCTCCACGCCAAATAGCTGGTCAGGCGGAGTAATATGAAAGCTGCTCGATGCCTAGAGTTAGCAAGGGAAGCTATGGATTGGCTAGGTTTGCGGAAAGATGTGGTTCTGGTATCCAAAGGTCTGATTAGGAGAATCATTGGAAGACTTGGGAAGGTAATGCAAGACCTTGTCAATATCTCCGGTGTGATGAGGGTGAGGATCCCTCCTGATGATGAAGACCAGGTATCCAGTGAAGTGGGTAGGATACCCATCATGGTGGTTGGCTCCGTGGAGAGCCTGAGAGACTTTCGGATGCTCATGGAGTATCGAGTGGGGTACCTGCAAGATATTGAGCAGTTGAGGCTGGACCGTCGGCGAATCAATAAAGAGGTACGGAATACCAGGAGGCGGCCGCCTTCAACCCAAGATGTAAGGACCTGAATGGTTCCTCCAAGAAGTGACATGGCAGATGGCTGAAGAATCTCAGCAAGTGGTAGTTCAACTGGCAGGATGACGTTGAGAGACCGTAGTTCCTGTGAGACACTGAATGAGTCAGACTCAGGCCAGACAGCAGGCTTAACTAAGACTTATGACCGTACTGACCGGGGGAGCTGGTCGGGAAACGGAACAAACAGGGAGAGGAATGTGGTGACCAAACAGTGTCTGATGACGCAGACAGGCTGTGACTGGAGGGCCAAAGATCAGGGCCAATATTCTGACCGCTGGGGGCGGGGGAGGCCTAACATAGAGATGAGGCCGGATCACAGATGGAGATGGTTCTCTCGACCTGTGGGGCAAGATGTAGTGAGTGCCCAGTCTCAAGATCCTGGGGTTATGCTGTGTGTTCAACCCCACAAGTTTGAACAGAGGGGGGAGGTATGTGGTGTAATGACCACTGTGTCCGCTAGGGGGTGCTGTGTTGATGTCCCAAGAGAGGATGAGCGGCAGAATCCTGAAGGACCGTTATGTATCTCAAGGTGGGTGGCCTTGAGATGGAAACTGATGTGTGTGTTGATCAGCAGTAATACTGCTGAGATGCTGTGTCAATGTGTCAGGGAGAAGTCTCCAGGTAGCTGGGGAGACGGGCAGACCCAGTTACCTAAAAACCCACCCAGGGGGTGTGTTTAAGAACGCTAGTGCAAAGTGTGTGTGAATGGTTCAAGGACCTGTGATGAGGTCATAGCCATGTGACCCGGTGGGCGTGGCTACGGACCATATATGGTGGACAGGGTAGGTCACATGTGGTGAATGCAGGGACCTGGTTGGTCCATTGTGAAAGGTCCTGCTGGGAGATGTGTCTCCTGGCTAACAGCATACAGAGTGGCTGTGTGTAATGGCTGCACCTGCCTAGTGATTCCCTGGAGGGAATGGATGTCTGCAGCATGGAGAAACAGCCATGAGGAAACCAGGACATGGGTGAGATAACTATGAGGCTGAAGAGCCTGTGTATGCCAATCTGTGTGACCACAGGGAGGACAGAGAGAAGCTCTGTCAAGGACGCTATGCTGATATGAACTTTATGTTGCTTGCTTTGTTTTATGCTGCATAAATAAACCGCATGGACTATAATGGTTTTATGGAAAACCTGTGCAGTATCTGGTTTTGTGGCGGCTAAGCGAGAATCCCCTATGTAAATGACAGCGCTACCTCACAATATTTAAAACATATCTTTTAATAATAATTTTCTAAAAAAGGTCCTAAGCCACGATGCATAATAAACAACAAAAAAACATACATAACGTGCAAGTGCTCCAAACAACCGTGCTCTAGATAAAAAAAAAACTGGCGCAATCTCACCAATGTACACTCTCCTTCATCCTGTGAATGTCTGTCACTTCTTATTCAGAATATCTTTGACTCAGACAATAAAAAAAATTAGCAAGTATAATAGGGGGATTTTCAGGAGAACCTTTTTTTTTTTTAGTATTTTACCACTCCGTGCCATGCCCCTGTATTGCTCCTGCCCTGACAAGGTCAGTACCCTAGTGTGAACCTGTTATAAGTTTCCCATAGGGACACGTAGCCAATTTTTTTTTTTGTAAAATGCTAAAAAAAACATGTACTTCTGAAAATGCCCCTATTATACTTGCTGATTTTTTTTTTTATTGTCTGAGTCAAAAATATTCTGAATCCGAAGTGACAGAAATTCACAGGATGAAAGAGGTTCTACGCTGGTGAGATTGCACCAGTTTTTTTTTTTTTATCTAGAGCATGGTTGCTTGAAGCACTTGCACTTTATGTATTTTTTTGCTGTTGTTGTTTATGCATCGTGGCTTAGGGCTTTTTTAGAATATTATTATTAAAGGTCATGTTTTATATATATTTTTGCCTACTCTGCTGGTAATATTGGTCTCTAATTGAGAAGGCGCTGCAACTCAGATCAACATCTGATGTATAGATTGCTGTATTATGTAGTTTAAAGTTAGACAAAAGTTCATTAAATTTATGATCCGTCATGAGCCACTGTCAAACATTTGGCACATTTTCAGACTAACTATTTTACATTTACATCATCCAAAAATTAGATTGTATTAGTAAATCTGCCTCACTGTGTTATTCTGTGAACATCTTACAGTCATCTTGTGTCTTTTTCGTAAGAGCCCTTAACACAGCAGCCATAATCTTATCCCCATTGTAAGTAATTTATTTCCTGAGATCATTACTGCCAAACCACTGATTAAGAATTGTGTTAACAAGCATTAAATGTGGAATGAAGAATGTGAGGTTACTGGAGATGAGACAAATTAATAGAAGAGGTGGATGAGAATATATCAAAGAGTGGAGCTGGGAATACAAAACAGCTCGAATGGCCGGTTGAGGAGATAGACACAATAACATGGCGCATACCACTCTACAGTACAATGGCTACACTGTTTTGCATTGATCTACTTTTAAGGGATACCCTACCTGTTATCATTATGTTTTTCCAGTTTACTTTTGAAGACCTAGAGCTCCAAATCTGGCTGCATGCAGCCATCACTAGGAAGCACTTATTCTATTATTGCCCTATGAGAAAACTTTTCAAATTTCACCTACTTTAGGAAATCATTGCCTGTAACGCGATTTCCCTAGATGTTTTTCCAATGAAGTTAC
This sequence comes from Dendrobates tinctorius, assembly GCF_039654945.1. Lineage (NCBI taxonomy): Eukaryota > Metazoa > Chordata > Amphibia > Anura > Dendrobatidae > Dendrobates > Dendrobates tinctorius. The sequence goes on from NW_027361763.1 coordinate 14,661,843, forward strand.
TGATTACAGGATCATAGAATCATAGAATTGTAGAGTTGGAAGGGACCTCCTGGGCCATCTGGTCCAACCCCCTGCTCAAAGCAGGATTCACTAAATCATCCCAGTCAGATGTCTGTCCAGCCTCTGTTTGAAGACTTCCATTGGAGGAGAACTTACCACTTCTCGTGGCAGCCTGTTCCACTCATTGATCACTCTAACTGTCAAAAAGTTTTTTCTAATATCTAATCTGTGTCTCCTCCCATTCAGTTTCATCCCATTGTTTCTAGTCTTTCCTTGTGCAAATGAGAATAAAGTTGATCCTTCTACAATGTGACAGCCCTTTAGATATTTGTAGACAGCTATTAAGTCTCCTCTCAGTCTTCTCATTTGCAAACTAAACATTCCCAAATCCTGCAACCTTTCCTCATAAGACAGGGTTTGCAGACCGGTCACCATTCTGGTCGCTCTTTTCTGAACTTGCTCCAGTTTGTTGATGTCTTTTTTAAAATGTGGTGCCCAAAACTGGACACAATATTCCAGATGAGGTCTGACCAAAGAGGAGTAGAGGGAAATAATGACTTCACGTGATCTAGACTGTATGCTTCTCTTAATACACCCTAGAATTGCATTTGCCTTTTTTGCTGCTGCATCACACTGTTGACTCATATTCAGTCTGTGATCTATTAGTATACCCAAGTCTGTTTCACATGTGCTGTCACTTAGCCCTATTCCTCCCATTCTGTATATGCTTTTTTCATTTTTATTGCCCAGATGTAGTACTTTGCATTTCTCCCTGTTAAAAACCATTCTGTTAGTTGCTGCCCACTTCTCCAGTTTATTTAAATCTTTTTGAATCCTCTCTCTCTCTTCTCTAGTATTAGCTATCCCTCCTAGCTTTGTGTCATCAGCAAATTTAATCAGTTTACCCTCAATTCCTTCATCTAAATCGTTGATAAAGATGTTGAACAATACAGGGCCCAGGACAGAGCCCTGTGGTACCCCACTTGAGACATTCTTCCAACTGGATGTGCAGCCATTTACGACCACTCTTTGGGTCCGATCACTAAGCCAGTTATGAATCCACCTAACAGTTGCCTTGTCCATTCCATACTTAGTCATTTTTTCAATAAGGATTGTATGAGAGACTTTGTCAAATGCTTTGCTGAAGTCAAGATATACTATATCTACAGCATTTCCTTGATCCACCCAAACAGTGATACCGTCATAGAAGGAAATTAAGTTAGTCTGACATGACTTATTAGTTACAAACCCATGCTGACTCTGTTTAATCACTTCATTCTTATCCAGGTATTGACATACATGTTGTTTAATAATTTGTTCAAAGATCTTTCCTGGTATAGAAGTCAGACTCACCGGCCTATAGTTGCCTGGGTCCACCTTCGTCCCCTTTTTGAAGATAGGAACAACATTTGCTCTTCTCCAGTCTTCTGGCACTTCTCCTGTTCTCCAAGAATTTTCAAAGATTATGGAGAGGGGTTCAAAAATTTCTTCTGCTATCTCCTTCAGTACTCTGGGGTGTAATTCATCTGGACCTGGGGACTTGAATTCATTTAGGTTAGCTAAGTGTTTCCTCACTATCTTTCTGTTTATATATATCCTGGATTCTTCTATTCCCTTAATAGGACAGTGAATAACAGTTGATGTTACATTTCCTTTCTGAGAGATAACAGATGCAAAATAGGAATTTAAAAGTTCAGCCTTCTCAACATCCTGTCTTACCATTTCATCTTTTTCATCCTGTAAAAATCCTATAGCATCTTTGACTTTTCTTTTACTTTTGACATATCCCCAAAATCCTTTATTATTGCTTTTGACATCTTTTGCAAGCCTCAATTCATTTTCAGCTTTAGCTAATCTGATTTGTGCCCTACAGGTTCTGCAGACAGCATTATATTCTTCTTTAGATATGCCTCCCTCTTTCCATTTTATAAACATTTTTTTCTTCCTTTTTAGCATGTGCTTAAGTTCTGTGTTCATCCATCCTGGTTTCCTTAAATGCTTCCTATTCTTCCCTCTTTTCGGAATTGTTAACAACTGTGCTTTGAGAATTTCATTTTTCAAGATTTCCCATCCTTCCTGGACTTTTTTGTCTTTAAGGATATCCAGCCATTGGATCCCTCCAATTCTCTTTCTGAATCCCTTAAAATCTGCCTTTCTGAAATCTAACCTTGACGTTTGAGTCTTCACAGGTCTTCCGCCTCTAGTTATCCAAAATTCTAAAATAGCATGGTCGCTACCTCCTAGGGTCCCAGCCACTTTTACCTCCTCAACCATTTCCTCCCTGTTTATAAGGATTAGATCCAAGGTAGCAGTTCCCCTTGTTTTCTCCCTTACCTTTTGGAAGATAAAGTTGTCAGCAAGAGAGGATAAGAATTTCCTTGACCTGTTAGTTTTGCCTGAGAGAGATTCCCAACAAATGTCTGGATAGTTGAAATCTCCCATGACAACTATGTCATATTTTTTGTAGAACTTGGCCATTTGATGCATAAAGAGTTCATCCATATCTTCAGCTTGCACAGACGGCCTGTAGTAAATGCCTACAATGGTGTCCTTTTTGATTGATGATTTCATAGTCTCCATAAAAAGAAATTCGTCATTCTTTTCCTATCTTTTGGTGCCACATGTCCCAAGGTAACTGGCACAAGATGATCAGCCTTGGAAAAAAAAAATTGCAAAAGATTTGAGAGATGTTTATGTGGCGCCCCCAGGGGTATGGTGGCCACAGTGGCTTTGCCTTCCTCCAGGGGAGGGTAATGCCAGGCTTGGAGGCAATGATGGGACTCTCTCGCAGTCAATCCATGCATGCAACACAGTTCCACTCCAGGCCAGCAGGGGGAACTCTGAATCAGGATTAAGGGGAGGAGTGCTCTCTGAGGGCCAAGGGGAAGGAGTGGTCAGTTAGTCTGCGGAGGGTGAAGTGTGCAGACGTGTGGAAGGAGCGCTGAGAGAGCCGAGAGGAAAGGCTCATCTCTGGAGAGAGCGCATGAACTGGAGCCTGGTCTCCACGGTTGTACGGATACTAATGGTCCTGCAACAGACACCAGGGGAGTAGGAGTCTGTAAATGCCCTACTCCCATCTAAGACTTGCTGGCACAACAGCAGCCTAGATAGAGAGCCAGGACTCAAGAGAGAGGAGTCCCCGAGATAGGCTACAGCTGTCTGCCGTGCGAGAGAGGTTCTTGGGAACATCTGACAGGAGGAACTTCAGTGTAACTCGGTACTGGAGGTCCCGCAAATAAGTGCTAGGGAAGGAGACTGCACTGCCCGTCTGCTGAGAGAGAATCCCTGAGCTGCTTCCAGGCTAACCTGCTCCAATACCATCTGTAATCAGGACCCTGGACTGCAGTTATCAAGTAAAGGTACAGAAATTGCACCCCGCTGTGTATTGTCTGCTTCCTACCTTTCCGGCACTGCTACATCCCCGTGGCAACCACATCTACACTGCCCTGGGACTATAGCTTCACCTGTGGGGAGCTTTTACATCTTTACTGCACCATACCATCAGTCCCAGCAGATCTGCATGCAGCGTCGGCTTAACACCTCCCTTGCCGAATACCACAGGTGGCGTCACGAACTATTCCACTTAAACTACATTACAAACTCCCATTGATTTTTGGGCGCCCAGGGCCATGGATCGGGTCACCGCTGCTGTGACACATCCCCCTGACACCGTCCCGGTACCGAGTACCCCACAGCCCTGGGAGGGCGACCCATTTATGCCACATGTGGCTATGCACGGCCACCAAGGGGTTGAGATGTGAGTTTCAGACTGTCGAGAATTTCGCTACCATGTCACAAAAATTCATTTTTATTTAGAGATAATAGAGTCCAAAAAAAGTAATAGTCAAAAGATTTGTAGGGATTAATGGTTCTCATTGGATCTGTATTGGTAAGTTTCCAGTTTCCTCAGCCCAATCAATTTTTCATTGTAGATTCACTTGTAGACCATGCTGCACCAGAACAATGCTAGAAAACCAGAAACATCTAAGGGAAATTTTGAAAATATAATGCGTAGAATCTATGGGTAATTTTAGCCAAATACAAAATCAATGACAACTCAAGATGCAGCAATGATATTGGAAGTCAATAGAAGAATAGCTAAGGGCAAATTAACAATTAAGTCACTGGACAAGGTCTTCAAACAAAGAACATTTCACCAGCGATGAAAACACGGTTTCTATAGTGTTGATTTTTTTCATGTGCATGTGAAATCTATACAATAAAGGAACAAGACAGAAAAAGAATTGACGCCTTTGAAATGTGATGCTGGAGAAGGATGTTCTCAATACTATGGATGGCAAGAAGAACAAACAAACCAATCTAGGAACAAATCAAGCCAGACTTGTCACTAGAAGCAAGGATCACCAAGCGTCGACTTGCCTTCTTTGGACCCATCATACGAAGAGATCAATCACTGGAGAAGATCAATCACTGGAGAAGGACATCACGGTCAGAAGAACCCAGCCCAATATCACCCAAACCCTGTTAGTCACTTTTCTGAGGCTTGTTCTGCCTATATATCTTCAGTTGAAAGAGATATTACCAATTCCGTGTGTTCCGCTAAGATACAGTGGCTTACAATGAACTGTGGCTGGGCTTTGTGGACACAGTTCATGGTTATGTGTGAAGGGGTTTCAAGAAAAAAAAAACTTGCTCAGTGCCGTTTCTCACATTGCTGAAGCATCAGAGAGTGCGCTATCATCATTTTATGTTAATACGTAGGTTTCCTGCAGCTTGTCATGTCTTGTACCATGGTGGTAAGTACCTGGCAAATCATAAATCAGCAGTTCTCAGCAGAGCACATTTTGTATGGCAGAGTTATTTTTAATCTCCAGATTCCCTGGGTAAGTCTCTCTCCTGTAGAGTGTAAGCTCTTATGATCAGTGGGGTCCTCTCTCTCTCCTGTAGAGTGTAAGCTCTTATGGTCAGTGGGGTCCTCTCTCTCCTGTAGAGTGTAAGCTCTTATGATCAGTGGGGTCCTCTCTCTCTCCTGTAGAGTGTAAGCTCTTATGGTCAGTGAGGACATCTCTCTCTCCTGTAGAGTGTAAGCTCTTATGGTCAGTGGAGTCCTCTCTCTCTCCTGTAGAGTGTTAGCTCTTATGGTCAGTGGGGTCCTCTCTCCTGTAGAGTGTAAGCTCTTATGATCAGTGGGGTCCTCTCTCTCTCTTGTAGAGTGTAAGCTCTTATGGTCAGTGGGGTCCTCTCTCTCCAGTAGAGTGTAAGCTCTTATGATCAGTGGGGTCCTCTCTCTCTCCTGTAGAGTGTAAGCTCTTATGGTCAGTGAGGTCCTCTCTCTCCAGTAGAGTGTAAGCTCTTATGGTCAGTGAGGTCCTCTCTCTCCAGTAGAGTGTAAGCTCTTATGGTCAGTGGGGTCCTCTCTCTCTCCTGTAGAGTGTTAGCTCTTATGGTCAGTGGGGTCCTCTCTCCTGTAGAGTGTAAGCTCTTATGATCAGTGGGGTCCTCTCTCTCTCTTGTAGAGTGTAAGCTCTTATGATCAGTGGGGTCCTCTCTCTCTCTTGTAGAGTGTAAGCTCTTATGGTCAGTGGGGTCCTCTCTCTCCAGTAGAGTGTAAGCTCTTATGATCAGTGGGGTCCTCTCTCTCTCCTGTAGAGTGTAAGCTCTTATGGTCAGTGAGGTCCTCTCTCTCCAGTAGAGTGTAAGCTCTTATGGTCAGTGGGGTTCTCTCTCTCTCTCCTGTAGAGTGTAAGCTCTTATGGTCAGTGGAGTCCTCTCTCTCCTGTAGAGTGTAAGCTCTTATGGTCAGTGAGGTCCTCTCTCTCCAGTAGAGTGTAAGCTCTTATGGTCAGTGGGGTTCTCTCTCTCTCTCCTGTAGAGTGTAAGCTCTTATGGTCAGCGGGGTCCTCTCTCGCTCCTGAAGAGTGTAAGCTCTTATGGTCAGCGGGGTCCTCTCTCTCTGTCTCTAGTAGAGTATAAGCTCTTATGGTCAGTGGGGTCCTCTCTCTCTCTCCTGTAGAGTATAAGCTCTTATGGTCAGCAGGGTCATCTCTCTTTCTCTCTTCTGTAGTGTATAAACTCTTAGGATAAGCAAGGTATTCTCTCTCCTCTCCCCTCTATGTATTTTATGAGCAATTACAAGCTTTCCAGATTTGCAAGAATTTATGCATCGAGCTTTTGAGCAAAATTCAGCAAAGAAGGCAAATTAAAATTTCAAAAGATTTCCTCATCTATAATGCTGTTATTTTTTTCAGTGAAAGGGAATCTATCATCAGAACATAACATTATTTAAATCAGGTTTTTGTATTTTATTTGTTTTAGAAAGCATTTTTACAATAGTTTTTTTTTCATATTACAATCTCTAATAAAAAATAAATAAAAATAAATTAGTAATCTTGCAATTTTCCCGTTCACCAATTAGGCTAATTTACCCTCCTAATTCTTTTCCTTTCAGGAACAGTTTACAGCAATTTCATTATCATCAGAGGCAGCATTACAATCACTGATAAGTTATAACAACTCTACACAGCTGGATGTTTTACAAAGGATCAACCATTCACAATAGGTGATGTCACAGCTCACCTCCTCCTCCTCCTCCTGTACAATGACTGATAACTAGTGTTGAGCGATACCTTCCGATACCGGGAAATATCGGATCTGATTGGATCGGACCGATGCCCCAAAAAATATCAGGTATCGCCGATTTCGATACCGGAAACCAATGCAGGTCAATGGGACAGAAATATCGGAATGAAAATAAACCCTTTCTTTCCTTGCACATCCAGTTCAGGAGGGGGGAAGAGTGTGGGCTGTGTGTGCAGGCGGGGTCTGTTCGGGTGGGGTCTGTACAGGCCTGTCGGGGGTCTGTGCGGGCCTGCCGGGGGTCTGTATGGGCTTGCCGGGGTCTGTACGGGCCTGCCGAGGGTCTGTACGAGCCTGCTGGGGGCCTGTGCCGGCTGCCGGTGGTCTGTGCGGGCCTGCTGGGGGCCTGTGCCGGCTGCCGGTGGTCTGTGCGGGCCTGCCGGGGGTCTTGTGTGTGTGCAGGCATCGTCCGATGGGACTACAAGTCCCATCGGGCGATGCCTGCTACAATGACAGTGATTGACACATTAGCCAATGATGGGACAGTAGTAGTCCCATCATCCGGCTAATGTGTTGAATGTGAAAAAAAAAACCAAACCATACATGCTTCATATATACAACATTCATACAACATACATACATACTTCATATACACAGACCCCCGGCAGGCCCGCACAGACCGTGCATCATGATGACATCATTTCAGCAGCCAATCACAGCCATGCCATTAGTTAACATGGCTAACACAACTGGCTCATTGCATTATGGGAACCTCCGATTCCGGTATTCGATATTGTAAAAACATCGGAACTTGGTATCAGAACTCCGATACAGTGAACATCGATACCCGATATTTGCAGTATCGGAATGCTCAATACTACTGATAACACCTCTATATACAGTAGACAACACAGGATCCACCATTCATAATAGGTGATGTCACAGCTCACCTCCTCCTGTACAATGACTGATAACACCTCTATAAACAGGTGATATAAAAATGTAAATTTTGTGGTCTATATCCATGCTTCCAGCTGATGAAGAAACGTCAAGTGCCTTAGATAATGTAAAATAACATTTTATTTTTCTACTCATTTTGAAGTGTAACTGCGTCTTCTTCAGGAAAGTAAAACCAGATGCATATACAAGGTTCACAAAGTTTATATACAGGAACATTTTGAAAAAAAAAAGCGCCAAAAGAAACACATGACAATGTGTGATGTGTGAGAGTTCATAGGGTAGACACATGATGCGGTTCAGGTGAGAAAAAATTTATATATACTGTACTGCGCAAATAAAATAAAGGTAACACTAAAATCCCACATCGTAGATATCACTGAATTAAATATTCCAGTTTAAAAACTTTATTCATTACATCGTGGAATGTGTTGAAAACAATAAAACATAAAAAATGATCAATGTAAATCAAAATGAATATCCCATGGAGGTCTGAATTTGGAATGATACTCAAAATCATGTTGAAAAATCAAATTACAGGCTGATCCAACTTCAGTGGAAAGGCCTCAAGACCTGGTCCCTCAGACCTTCTCTTGCCCGGACCTGTTGCATTTACTTGTGCATATTATACAACAAAATAACTTTACAATATCACAAGTACCCCATTTTTTTTTTTTTTTCATTTTCCTTTTGCTTCTAAAACAAACATATAACACAAACATTGCATGTCTTCTTTCTCCCCCCTTCCTTGAACCTGGACACTCCTCCACTTCTCCGTATCCCCGTTCTGTCAAGTTTCAAATAAGCAAATAACATCCTGTAAGAGGAACATACTTAAAATATACTCAGCAAATCAAGCATTTTTTTTTCTTGAAACTAGAACTGCTCTCCTGAACCTGCATTACAGTGCACCGAACTCTCGACAGTCTACTTCACTACGCAGTGGCTAGTAGTGAGGAACCCCACAGCCGTGGAGCCCCCCGGAGATACAGGGAGTGTCCACAACAGTCCTCTTTACGGGGGTTCGCTTTCTTCGGGCTCCGCAGCACTGCCACCGCATAATATCCACAGGGGCAGTATTCTTTATAGTAGGAAACCAAGTCCCCTTCCTTCAGAGTCCGACCATGCCGTATGGAGGCCACATCCACATACACCTTCTGGCCGGTCGTGTCACGGATGAAGCCGTACCCCCTGTCGACGTTGGTGTATACCAGCCGTCCCCGTCATCTCTGCACCACCATGCCAGACTCCCCCTTTGAGTGGAGCAGGCTCCATACCTCCTGCTCCCGAACTTTTTTCTGTTTGATCACCTCCGCGACCCAAACGGAGGGTGCCGCGCCAGTCCCAGAGTCCGGTGGGCGGGACTTTGCTGGAAAAGCGCGTGGGGCAGAGGCGGCCGATGATATCTGCGGCCCAGCAGCCGCAGCGGCCAGGTGGCAGATGAGGACAGCCGGGCCCTTGAGGGCTGGAGTCACAGGGCCTGCTAAGTCGGCCGCAGCCGGCTCCAGCACCGGCATAACCGCGGCCTCTGGACAGGCCGCATCCACTACTTCCAACGGAGCCGGAGTAACGGCCGGTTCCAACAATGCAGCTGCTCTCAGCAGGGGGAACGCAGCAGCGTCTTCTTTGGGTGAGCTCCGCACTGGTGGCTCCGGGCGGGGTAGCTCGGGGACTTGAGCAGGGGCCTCGCTCAGCTCTGCATACACCACCGGGCCCGATGTACCTAGGCCTTCCGGTGCTTAGGGGGCAGTGTGCTGCGGCAGAATTGTGGGGGCCACTTGCGGAGGCACTGGTGGTGCCGGGGGGTACTCTCACCTTCCCCGGGGCTGCGGCCTCCATCACATCAACACGCGGCTTTCCCCGCAGCCTCTGTCCCTCGCTCCACTGTCCTGCGGGCCTTTCCCCCAGACTCAGGGGCTCCGCTGAGAAGTCCTCTGCCGGTATTGGTGGCGGCCGCTCTCGCTGACTCCGCTCCCCAGCTCAGCATCCCGCTGCCTGCCCGTGGTCCTGAGGGCGACTTCTGGCACAGCTCCATCTCCCGCCGCCATTGCCACTCTAGGCGGCCGATGCCCCGACACCCGCAGCGTCTCATACCGTCCCTTGGGCAGCAATCGAATGGCGCCAGACAGCTGCAGCCAAGCCTTTCTTCTGTGCCACTCCTCCTGCTGGGTGGGGCGTTGTCAGGCCTTTCCACCCATCTGCCAGGGTCCAGTGCATGGGAGCGTCAGCCTCCGGGCACATACTGCTGTCCACGGGGGTTCGCTGGAGGGGGCCCCAGTCCATTCAACACGACTGCAAACACCCGGACCTCTCCCCTGCGCTGTAGCAATGCCGCCATCTTGCGCAGCACCTGGTACCGTCCCGGATCTTCTATCAGCACCACTGAGTCACCACAGCGCTCCCAATTTGTAATCCACAGGTATGCCAGTTGCAATCCACAGGTGTTTTCACTCCACGCAGTATAGTCCAAATCTCTTTCCATTACTTGAGCCAGGCCTGCCGCAGAAGATGGGGTATTAGCGGCGGCTATCCTGCCGACTACGCAAAATGTAGAGTCGGTGGCCGAGCTGGGGGGTGGTCCTTCATCATACCACGCAAAGATGAACAGCGACAAATAGAGGCCATATTCGAGTGCAACAGGTCCAAGCTTTATTCACTCGCTGTCCGCCTGACAGCCTCACGGCACTCCGCAGTTTTCCTCTAGGCTCTCCGGTTACAATATACCACAGAACACCGTACTTTCGCCAGGGACGTATATATATATATATGTACCCTTTACTCTTGTTGACGCTTTTGACAGGTCCGTCACTGTGGCCGCCTTAGGCCCGTAAGCCAACAGTAATGTCACTGGTCACAACGTCTTTCTTAACACGGTATCCATAACCTCTGTGCCTCGTCGATATAACCTCTGTGTCTCGTCTATATTGCGGTATTCCTGTCAGGACCACCCCCTGACGTTCTCTCTCCTCAGTCTCCCTGGTTTGGATTCTCCTCACAGCGCACAGACTGTCACAGTCCTCCTGTCACTGGAGCTCCCCCTGGGGGCTGGAACTTTCTGGAACCCTCCCTCAGTATTTATAGCACTCCCGGTCCCCTGTCACTGTAACTCCGCCCCCCATGACCAACGATTTCTAAAGCCCTAAGCTGATGTCAAGTCCTTTGCTCACACTCCTCCCTGCCATCTAATGGTCAACCCAAGGTACTGCACGTCCACTACACTTTCCTAGCTGTTTCCCCACTGTAATAACTGACACCTGTCTAAACTGTGCAAACCTATCTTTCTCTATACTGACACATCCGTCCGTCCATCAGGTCATCTTCCCTACACTGTACATAAGAAGGGGTTACATACAAATTAAAGATATCACTTACAGTAAACAAACTAACAATGACAGCCTGATACAGAGTGGAGAGAGGACCCTGCCCTTTTGGGCTTACATGCTACAAGATGGTGGGGAAGGAGACAGCAGGTTGGTGGGTTGCAGCAGTTCCAGTATCGGTCGAGACGATATCTCCGGTACTGGTGAGGGGGCAGTGGGGTCATTGCAGGCTGTAGGCTTTCCTGAAGAGATGGGTTTTCAGGTTCCGACTGAAGGATCCGAATGTGGTTGATAGTCGGACATGTTGGGGCAAAGAATTCCAGAGGATGGGGGATATTCGGGAGAAGTCTTGGAGGCGGTTGTGTGAGGAGCGAATAAGTGTGGAGAAGAGAAGGAGGTCTTGGGAGGATCGGAGATTACGTGAGGGAAGATATCGGGAGATTAGCTCAGAGACATATGGGGTCATAGTCTGTTTATTTATTACATAGTCTGGCCTTTGTACATGTATTGTTTCCTGAAACAACAGGATGTTGGAGTCTACAATAGCCCCAGTGTTAAATGTGAAAATTGCAAGATTAGATTTATTTATTTCAAATGCAGATTGCAAAATGAAGAAAATTAGCATTGCAAAACAAAAGACATTTGGCACAAACTTCTTATCTAACACAATAGATCATTTTCTGATGATAGCTTATATTTAAATTTAGTTCAACCTTAAATAAGTTTTATTTTCTCTAAGGAAATGCATCTCCCCCTTGTCATTTTTTTAAGTCATCTAGTTTTTCTGTAGTAAAGCAGCCTTCATAGGTTGATAGATTTAACAAGTGTTGTTTGAACATTTCCATTTAATGATTGATAAACTTTAGTATCAGAGAAAAATTAATAAAAGAGTAAAAAATGACAAAGAGAAGAAAAAAATGATTACACTTCTTGGTAGTTTTTCTAAAGAAAATTTTTGTAGTATTGAATTATTGAATATTTAATTATGGATAGATTTTATTTCAATTTAACAAAAAAATGAAGTAATAAATTATCTAAAAATAAAAAATCAAAAGAATCTACAAAAAAGTCTACAAAAATCATAAAAAAACAGTATTGTATGTTTATTTTATCTAGTTCTTTTAAGGCTTTTTAGGTTGAGTTCACACGTGGCTTTTTTTTGCGTTTCCGCGGCGGTTTTAACCGCTTGATTTTGCCGCAAAAACATGAAAAACAAGCATCCCATGCATTCCTATGGGATTCCGCAATGCTGTGCTAATGCTGCGGTTTTCACCGCGGCGGAATCGCTTCGCGGTAAAAAACGCAGCATGCTCATTAATTTAGCGGAATCGTGGCGATCCCGCACCCATAGGAATGCATTGTTCTGCTTACTTTCCGCATGTGGCTGTGCACACCATGCGAAAAGTAAGCAGAACATTTGCGGATGGTACCCACGGTCCGGAGGAGAGGAGACTGTCCTCCTGGCTTTGGCTACCATATCCCTGTAAAAAATAGAATTTAAAATAAAAAATATTGTTATTCTCACCTTCCGGCGTCCCGCGCAGCCTTCCCGTCTCTCTCCATGCTCCCGGTCCCAGTAATCCTTTGCGAGCGATGACGTCCGTTCTCGCGGGATCGCGAAGTGTTGCGGTCATTCGCCCGACGTCATCGCGAATGACTGTGAGACGTCACGATCCCGCGAGAACGGATGTCATCGCGGTAATTGTCGCAAAGGATTACTGGGACCGGGAGAGTGGAGAGAGGCGGGAAGGCTGCGCGGGACGTCGGAAGGTGAGAATAACAATATTTTTTTTAAATTAGTTTTTACATTCTATCTTTTACTATTGAGGTCGCATAGGCGGCCTCAATAGTAAAAAGTTGGTCACACTCGTCAAACACTATGTTCGATGAGTGTGACCAACCTGTCAATCAGATCTCCAAGCGATGCTACAGATCGCTTGGAAAATGCTAGCAATTCTGCAAGCTAATTACGCTTGCAAAATGCTAGTTTTTCCGCGGGAATATAAAATGCGATTTTCCTGCGGAATAGAATTCCGGAATTCTCACGGTAATTTCCGCGAGAGTTCCGCTACGTGTGAACCCAGCCTTATATTGGAAAATCAAACTGCTGAATAATACTTAAGATAGACAGGAGCATTTGGGGGAAGATGAAAACAAACTGAACTCAGCTTTTTTTTTTTTCTTTTTTTTTTTTTTATCTCTAAAGAGCCATGTGGTATTTCCCATTACAAATGAGGGCTTTTGGGATCACAGCTTGAAATCCTACAAGACAGATTGATGAGATGATATCACTCAGTGGGCTGTTATCTCATTGACAATAAAGCACTAACAAAAATGGAGGTTACAGAGAGCAAAACTCAGAGTCATTTCAATTTATTTTTATTTCAGACTTTATATATAGCCAGAGGTCTTAAGATAGAGAATATGTTGTCTCTACGATTTGTTATAGACTCAAAAGTTTGACTGACTTTTAGGTTGACATTAATTTCGAACAATTTCACAGAGTTTTACAGGTAAAAGGTTGTAAAACTTTTGCAAAAATGGCTAGTTCAAACGTTGGTAGTGGAAATAAATTGTACAACATCAGTGAACAAAATGTACAAATTTGTAACCCATCTATTAAAGTGATCAAATTCATTCGATTGGATAAGAATCGTTCAGATCCAATGGTTTTGGCTTTTTCAAGTCCTTAAGCAAATTAGTTCTTCACTGTTAAAAAAAACCCCTACATGTTTACAAGGTGGAGAGGAATGAAAAAGAAACAGTTGTCATGCAAACAGGTACTTGATGGCTTGACTTTTTTTCTAACTCTCATATGTGACTATTTTCACTTTTCACGGACAAGCCACGAACCAGGGAAGTCAAGGTGTTCTGGGTCAAATACCAAGAGTGTACGTCAAAGACAGAGGGGTAAGACAAAAGAGTAAACAGGTCTCACTACTAAGTTAACAGTACAAAATGATGTGGATTGAGACAAAGGGACAGATCAGGCATCAAAAGAGCACCAAAATACAAGGCACCGAGCAAAGCTGCGACTGACAATTGACTGACCATTGCCAGTCAACTAAATAGCCAGACGATCACCCTAAAAGGTGATACTTGGAGGAATCCAAGAAGGCCCAGACTGTAAATGGCTGATAGGTAATCTTAAACTTGCATGGGGATAGCGTAGCATGCCCCAGTCTCTGACTTGGAAGGCTGGACTATCCCTAATTAGCATGAGAATAGTCAGCATGCGTGTCATGATCCAGGCCGGGTTTTGTCTTGTCTCTCCTTTACCGGCCTGGTCATGTCAGGGGTTAATTTTCCCTGCCTCATTCCTCCATCAGGTCTCTATATATCTGTGCTGCTACCTGTGTGCAGTGCCAGTTATATTGCTTGCCTTAGGCATGTGAAGCTGTCTCTGGTGAGTTCCTGATTTGTCCTGCTGCGTACATCTGACCCTACCCGTGTCTGTTTACCTCCATTCTGTCCGCCCTTGCTCCTTATCACTCTGTGTTTGGATTCCCCGGTATTTCACTTTGGCTCATCTGTGACTTGATTTGTCTCTCCCTTCTGATACCTTTTCTACTGACCAGTACTGACCTGTTGCTTTCTCCTGACAGTGTTTTGTATTTCCCCTTTGTACTTCATATTCTCTGGTTACTACTTGGCTCTCTGACTATTTTGTTGCCACCTAGAGGTTGTTTTGCTGTGCTGCTGCAGTTCTGCTTGTGAGCTGATATTCAACTCTCTCTGCTCTGCTGCCATCTAGAGGAGTTGGTGTACTCTGTTTAACCCTCCATATCACTGTGTGACAATGCTCCAGTCCCTGACTGAGCAGCTGGGCTTTCCCATTCAAAGTACTGACAACCCAATATGCCCCTGTTTATATACTGGGTGGCTGAACTTTCACTCACAGCGTCCTTAGGACACAATGAGTGGTGGATTTGTGGCATCTTAGATCTAAATATAAAGAGCAGCATGCCAGTGCATTGTTATGATAGTTAATATCAATCAATGATCCCAAAAGAAACAATGTTCTGAATAAACATATAATATTCCGTCCATTACATTATCATCCCATCCCATGTAAAGGGAGTGAACAGAAAAAGCATAAAGCCAAGAAATAAATAAAAATAGCATTTTATTAACTGTTAATAAATACAAATACATGAGATTAAAAAATGACAAAATTACCAAAAAATGCAAAAAAAAAATAAGAAAAAAGTGACCTCAGGTGTGAGAGACATTAAGGTTACAGACCCCTTTAAGCACACAACCTATGTTGTTAAGTGTGATGGACTATACAAAATACGTACTGAGAGGAGCAGTCTATTGGAAAAAATCCTGGTGGAAGCAAAAAAATGTGACAAAATAAATAAAGTGCTTTGTGCAAACAGGGAAAGTCTTTATGCACCTAAGTTACCTCTTAAAAAATTGCTTGGCAATCTCCATAGCTTCTAAAACATCCTAGATAATGGTGCAGCTAACCTTAAGCATAAAGACAAACAAGTCCTAACATTAATTATATGGCTATAGACTCAAAACCTTTCAAAGTGTACTCACATGGTGTGTGAAGTCCACCCCGACGTGCGTTTCATCCACACTTCTTCTGTGTGATGCCCCCTGTGTGATGCTGTCAATGAAGAGCAGGGGAAGGGTATCAATATGTAAATGAGGAGGCATAATGGTGCACCTACTGTTGGTTATGCCAAAGGCACATGGGAGCATCCACATTTGCAAATGAATTAAAAGTTATTTTCTCAGGCATTAACAGGTATAGTGGTAGTGTATTTGGTATAGGGGCTAAGTCATTTCAAATACATTTTAGAAGTAACAGACTCACTTTAAATCAAGCAATTTGAAAACCTACTGGACCATAAAGGGTTAGAATCATCAAATAAATTGTATACTCATTTCTCATTTCATCTGGCACTGCAACTCTCAGTCAAGTCCTACAGTGGATGACTTTCTAACTTCTGCTCTGATTTTCTGTTCCGTCTTCATTCGTCTGGACCTCAGTGACATTATGATGTTCCATGGGGCCTAGTCAGCACCAGAGGTATCAAACATTGAAGAAGATGAAGAAGGAAGAGAAAATTGCTGCCAAACAAAGAAAGCGAGTTACCAGAGTATTTTCGACATGCCCTACTTCAACTAGTATTTCGTATTATCTTCATGACTGTTAAGGATAGCATCAAGTCTTCTAGGAATGGAATTAACAGGTTAGCAATATAATGTAACATCCATCTTTTTCCATTCTTCAAGAACGAGCTCTTTTAGAGCCTGGATGCCGGATCGAAAGTGGTGACAACTTGTCTCTTCAGAATTCCCCATAGGTGATTTGGGTGGACTCACATCAGGAGACAATTGACCACTGAATCACTTTCACCCTGCTCTTCTTCAGAAACGCTACAGATGATTGTTTTGGATCATTGTCATGTTGTAAAAGCGCACGATCACTAAAAGCGCTGAGTGATGGGAGCATCTTCTACACTAAAGAGCAGTAGATCTGTGAATTCATATTACCATGAATGTAATGTAACTCCCAACACCAGCAGCGCTCGTGCAGCCCCACGTAAGGACACTGCCACCACCACGCTTCCATTACATTTAGAAAAATAGAAAAATGCATGGTGCTTAAAGTGACACATGTGCTTACGTGAGGCGGCATGAGTACTGCTGATGTCGGGGGACTACATTTCATTGATAGAATTCATGAATTTACAGATGTACTGCTCTATATTGATAGAAAAGATGCTACCACTCCGTGCCTTATTGGATGCAAACTTGCTGTTATATGTCTCCCAAACACAGCATATTAAGTTATGAGGGATACCAACTTTTCTCTCTCTGAGTAACACATGTTCAGAAGCACCAGCACCAATATAGAGGACATTATGCAACAGTACTGAGCAGTGTAGCTGTGAATTCAACACTGGGATGAGATAAAACACTAGAAAACAGCAGCATAGGATGGTGAGTGTCTTTTTGTTTCTCACTAGCACACAGTTCCTCTATTCTTTTACCCTCTATTTAGTGAAATAGCCTCTCTCTTTGGCCTCTCTTTAGTTCCGAAGGCAGTGGGGAGGGGAAACATTTGAGTAGGGAAAGTACACTTATCTATGTAAATGTTAAATGTTTTGATATGCCATTATCTATGTAAAGATAGGACATTAATCCTTACCACCCCTCCAAAAATAGATGTGTAATATCCTTGACACCTTTTCTATCAAATATCATACAACATAAAGTTTAAGCTACTTTTTAATATATTATTTTGCCTTTACATAAAACCTTTTGTAAACTTGACCCCCTCTCTGGATAATAGTAAAAAAAATGAAGTGAGAAATCTAAAAATGAAACATAAAATTCCCCAAACTTTTTTTTGCATTTTCTGGTGTTGTTATATCTCAACACCCTTTTTGAAAAGAAGACCAGAAGGAAATTGGATGGACATCATTGATCTCAGTGCTGTCACGGAAAAGTCTGTACACTTGTCTATGACAAAAGCCGACGCAGACAAATGTAGAATTTGCTGTAAAGAAGGAAATAATCACCACTTGTGCCCAGATGTTTTCTATAATATATTAAAGGGCGTTTTTAATTTTTTTTATATATATATTTTTTTTTTATTTCGAACTATTGATATATAAAATTCCAATTTTGGGGAAAAAAAGAAAGTCCTCAGTGATCTACAAATGCAAGCTAAGCAAACATACTGCAGCAGCACCGTAAATGAAATCCATTGCTTATGTAATGAAACGTGATATAAAGAGAAAAGACTGAAGCTATCTTTAAGCATTCAATAAGAGCAAAAAAATATTGCACATTTGGCAACAATTTAACCAGTATGCGTAGATGACATTTGTTATAGAATTTAATGCTCGGTTTTCTTCAGACTCGACAGGATGAATCATCTTCTGAGAAATACAGCCGTTAAATTCCATCTCATAGGTGAGTTGTTCAGTTGTACAGCTGACTTTGCACCATGCATTAGAAATGTTGCTTTTTTTTTATTAACACATCTCTGTTAAACTTTATTCAATCTCTGAAATGTGACCCAATGGGGCAAATTTATCAATGGTGTCAGAATGTAAATTGATAAAAAAAAAAATGTGTCCAAGTAGTGAAAGGGGAAAAATGTTGTTGCTTTATTATTTCTCTTGGCTGACATATACTGAATGCACAATAATATTTAGAGTAAGAAAATATCATTCGAGATGTAGCAACCTCGGCCTTCAAGGGGTTGTCCAGGTTTGGGATGAAATTCTGCAATCACTCTCTGTGACTGTAGACTTGTGAAGTCTCACAATGCGAAGTGTCAGTATTTTCCAGTGCCAGCGATGAGAGGGGATGGTCATGTGATAGCAAGTAAGTGGTAGCATACTCCCTGCCACATTCTAACTAGAAGTGCTTGATTCTGCATGTCTAGTCTGAATGTGGCCAAACGTTTGCATATCGCATACTTTCTATCACATAACCACCGTCTAACATCACCGGCATCAGAGAATCCTGACAGTGCGCAGTGCACGCGCTTTGAGGATTAGCAAATCTACAGTCACATGGAGTAACTTCAGGCTGTCATCCATAATCTGGATGGGCAGTTTGGGGGTTTGACTTTTTAAATGTAAAAGATTATTTTCTTTTTGTATCAGTGTGTTGTGAAACCAAAATTTTTTAGTTTCTGTTGATGTAGTTTTGAGGTGACTTTTTAATCTTTTTGTCAGAATGTGGACTGGAGTTGATCCAACCTTTACAAAATTCAATTTTGCCAGGTTCAACAAATTTTTCAAAAAAGTCTTTTGTGATCAGGAACATCATTCTGTTTTTGCCTGTAAGTCCGTTTCCGAAAGACTGAAATTTTCTGTATGGGGATGTGCCGACACAACACTTTATCTTAATTAACCAGACATCTATTTTGAGTAAGACAGGAGGAAGAGACTGTTATCTATATGTTGACTTTTGAATTTATGCATTTGTTCTTCAGTTAGTCAAGATCCATACACTGCTTTCATATGAGTCTTAAACATTGATTTTTGATAATTTTTAATGGCTAATGTTTGCCTTTTATATCAAATCCTAGAACTTATTGTCTGCTATCTTTGCAAGACAGTGATGCAGGGTCATTAAACAATGGATGCTTGCTTAATTTGTTGAATGACCATAGTGTTGGTCCTGTTTCCTGTTGAATTGCAAAACAGAGGAGCAAAAACTATATGCAAATCGATTAAATAATCAAACAATGCAAGCTAATCTCATCACCATTCTTCCCCTTGACCTGTGAATTATGGCTTGAAGAAAAGAACTATATATACAGGGGATATGCCTCTGGAAACAACATAACCAAGACATCCAGACAGCCAAAACATCCAGAAATCAAAGAGATACAGAGATCCAAAGAACCAGAGACTCTTTACAAAACCACAAGCAGGAACACTACAGGATATCTGCCAGATCATGGCTCCATCACGAAGAACACAGATTTGAAATTCTACAGGATGACAGTTAAGGGGACTATGGCCCGGCTGTAAGAATACAGATCTGCTCCATTGACCATCAATGAACCATGGATAAGTTTGGGATAATAAGGATGTGGACCCACCAGTCACCTAAGCCCTATGGATATGTTTTGGAAACCCTGGAATGGGACCCACCAGTCACCTAGCTCTATAGAGATGTTCAGAGAAGCTAAGTTGTGACCCTCCAATCACCTGCTCTTGTACCTCAATGGACTGTCATCTTCCTAAGCTTGTCGTTACCTCCTCCCTGTGCGTGCAACAGGTGGGAGTAGTCAGACATGGAAGCTCTGAAGTTGCAGCTGATCTAATCCAGGCAAGTCAGCAGAAGGGTTGAACTCTGTAATTTTGCAACATCTTGGGTATTTTGCTAGGACTGTTTTATCAGTTATTTGACTGTTTTTGGTGCAATAAAGTATTACTATTTTACAGATACCTTGTACTGTCTGAGTAGTATTATGCCCATGGTAAAAGGAGAGCAGGTGTTCAGCAGGATGAGCTCTTGTCCATGCGGGTTTGGCTAGCGGGCTAGAGCACCCATTGATCCCCCCATGTCTCCAGGGGGCAAACTCAGAAATGGCGCTGTGGATAGCAAGAGAATATGCTATGTATTAAGGGTTAGGACTAAACATCACAAAAGCGGATGCTCCTGTATGTAATAAGGGTCGACCTTATACATAGCAAGTGAGGACACTCTGTTATATGAAACGGTGCTATATATAACAGTAGGGGAGGCTATGTAATAAGGTATGGCAACAGATCTAATAAGACAGGAAACTATGTAGCAAGGGATGGTGCTATGCATAACAAGAAGGGTCACCTAGAAATAAGAGATGGCACTATAAATAGTAAGACAGGACACTACAGTGGGTACGGAAAGTATTCACACCTAGAGATGAGCGACTTTGCCTTTTTTCGGGTTGAGTCGGGTTTCATGAAACCCGACTTTCGCAAAAGTCGGGTCGAACGAAATCGGCCGACTATAGGGAAAAGTCGGAGGCCGACTGAATCACGAAACCCAATGCAAGTCAATGGGGAAGCAAAGTCGGCAGGGAGTGGAGGACAGTAAACACGCCTACAGTGCCCATTTCAATGCCAAAAACATCAATTCTTATAACTGAAGCTTGTCAACCTTAATTTACTTCCTAATAATAGTTACGCAATGAAAACTGGGAGTTATTTGGCTAAAGTTGTGGGGGTGTTGGGCTGGCTCCAGATTTTCGTGTGCCCTGGTCAAAGAGTGTCAGTGCGCCCCTTTAACACATACCACAACTCATGATGCTCTGATACGCCACAGAAATATAGGTATAGTACAATGACACATACTTCACTGCTTACATGATATGACTGATCTATTTTAAATTGTACAATAGCTCAAAAACAGGACAGTATATTACTCCATACAGTGTTTTGGCCACCACATTGTGCGCCATACAGAATAATGAGCCCCATATATTTCTCCATACCAAATAATTAGTCACATATAATGTTCCATACAGTATATGATGAGCTCCACATAATGCTCCATATATAATGGGCCCCATTTGTAATGCTCCAGTGTATAATGGGCCCCTTAGATGCTGCTCCAGTGTCTGATCTGCCCCATTTACAATGCTCCAGTACATGATGGGCCTCATGGATGATGCTCCAGTGTATCATGGGCCCTAATAATGCTCCATATATAATGGGCCCCCATTTGTAATGCTCCAGTGTATAATGGGCCCCTTAGATGCTGCTCCAGTGTCTGACCTGCCCCATTTACATTGATCCAGTACATGATGGGCCTCATGGATGATGCTCCAGTGTATCATGGGCCTAATAATGCTCCATATATAATGGGCCCCATTTTTAATGCTCCAGTGTATAATGGGCCCCTTAGATGCTGCTCTAGTGTCTGATCTGCCCCATTTACAATGCTCCAGTACATGATGGGCCTCATGGATGATGCTCCAGTGTATCATGGGCCCTAATAATGCTCCATAAATAATGGGCCCCCATTTGTAATGCTCCAGTGTATAATGGGCCCCTTAGATGCTACTCCAGTGTCTGATCTGCCCCATTTACATTGCTCCAGTACATGATGGGCCCTATTTTAATTAACCCATGGAGTAATTTGAAGTGTGTGCTTCCACATCCTTCACTTTTGGTGTGGGTGAAGGACACAAGGAAAGGGGTTGCTCCTGACCAGAAGCCTGCAGTTACGACTCAGTGCTTGCATTTTTTACAACTTCAGAGGAGGAAGTGATAGAGCTGGAGGCTGTTTCAGCAATGTAAGTCACAAACAGTTCCTGATACTCCGGCCTTAAAAGCAGTCTACCTACTCCAAGAAAAGGGAGCCTTACAGGCCTTCCAGAGCTACACCATGACGCTTGCTCAACACCCCCTGCCTTAGCTGCTATTGTGTTTTTGGCACTACCAGCAGATGCACCACCATCACCATCAGTACCAGGTGGCCCTCCATGCCCACATCCGCGTCCTCTTCCACCATACTTCCTCATGTTTTGGAAATTGAACTCAAAATACCAGCAGATATATGGTACTATATCAGAAGCGTACAGCTCTATACAGTCTATGGATAACAGTAAATCTCCGTATATATTTCATGAGGCATACACAGACGCTCACAGGCTCAGTATGAATTACCCAATAAAATAACAAGTTGAAAAAGGGTACAGTATCACCAGATATAAGGTATATATAGTATAGTGTAAACATTCTGTTTCTCTGTATACATTTCAGGAGGCAGACACAAATGCTCTCAGGCTCAGTATGGATTACACAAGAATATGAAAAGCTGTAAATGGGTTATGTAACACAAGCGTACAGCTGTATACAGTGTTGGGGTAATCTTAAAGTTCAAGATATATTGCCGGAGTAACAGACAGAGGTTTACAGGCTCATTATGGATTACACCAGAATCTAAATAGCTAAAAGGTTACTGTATCCGAAGCATTCTGCTGTATACAGTGTTGGCCAAATTGAAAATATCGGTATATATTTCCGTAATCACCCTCAGACGCTCACTCAGTTTGGTTTTGACCATAATAAAAAATGTTGTAAAAAGGTCCTGGATAACAAGATAGCAAGTATATATTTTTTTAGGGTACAATTGAAATCTCTGCATAAATAGTCTCGTAGTCACTCTCAGATGCTTACACAGTATGGATTTGACCGTAATGCTAAATGTCGAACAAAGGTACTGTATAACAAGATACAAGCTGTATCGAGTATAGTGTAAAAATTTGTTTCTCTGATTCACCGTGTATATAGAAGGCGTAACCCACACACGCTCACTCACTATGGATGATGTAGGGAAGGTGGACTGACAGACAAACCAGCCTGTAGTGAGAAGGAGAGGTGTAGCGCAGTGTAGGTGTGAAACCGTTAAGATAAAGAGAAAGGGTGCAGTGTTTTAGCTTGCCCATTGGAGGGCAGTGGAGAGTGTAGGAGTGGGACTGAATAACTGCCATTGGTCAGAGAAACTGTTAGGTGATGGTGGGTGGAGTTACCAGAACTGGAAGTATAAAAGGCTGAGGGAAGGTTCTGGAAGAGTCAGTCAGCGAAGGGAGCACAGTAAAGAGGAAGTTATGCTGAGGAAATAGAGACAGTGGAAAGGCTCCAGAGAGGACTGACAGTTGAGGCAGTCACGGGGGGGTGGCCCAGAGGACGGTAGCCGCAGACGAAGACGGCCTGGGGCTATGATACGGACGGTGTGCACAGACTGGTGCAGCGCTGTGGTGGTTGGGCCTAGGCCAGCCACAGTGGAAGAGCCACAGAGGACGCCACGATTATAGTTACAAAGGAAGTGAAGGTACCGGGGCCTGTGTACAGAGAAATGTGAAATGGCTGTGGTGAATTGCTGTTGTCGACAGAAGGATGGGCACTAAAAACGGACCTGTTCAATACAAACTCTGTCTCAGTCTCGTGTTTGTCTGCAGCAAGAAGAGGGTCCCCCCCACAGTTGGCTATCCTACAGATGATACCATAATACAATTTTTTGAAACAAGGTACTGTATTAGCACATACCAGGTGTGTCCAGTCTAGGGTTAAATTTCCATCTATACTTCTGGAGTCAGACACAGACACTCACAGGCTCACTATGTATTACACCAGAATTAAAAAAAGTAGAAAAAGGGAAAGGTATTCATAGCATACACTAGTATACAGTGTTGTGGTACTTTTAAATCTTCATTTATATTTCAATCTCAGTGAGCCAGTCCAGAATCTCCGCTACTGGAAACTACATGGATACAAGTATAGATGCAACGTCGAGTGTTAGCAGAAATTTTGGAATTGCTCATCAAAGGAAAACCTCCCGGTAGATGTTGCAGAGGCGATGCAGACCCTCAATTACTGTGTCTGTGGAGAAAAGAAAAAAGGTTGTTTGTGAAGAAAGGATTGCTTTATCGCAGCACCGTGGATCACATCACCGTTACTCGTCTACATCAAATTGTGATCACAGGGAGAGATGTACCCATGGTCCTCACTGCCTATCATGATGTGTCTGGTCATTTTGGAGTGCAAAAGACAGAAGCCACAGGCCGTAGGTGATTCTATTGGATTGGCATGAGAGGAGACATTGAAAAATGGTGGCACGAATGTCACATGTCTGTGACTATCACAACTGTGAAAGATGATCATAAACCACCACTGCATCTGCTTGTAAGTTGACGTCCATTTCAAATGGTAGCCATTGATCATCTGAAGGTAGAGGCCAGCAGGACAGGCCATAGCTACATCTTAACCATCATTGATCAATTCACCAAATTTCTAGTGGCCGTCCCTGTGAATGATTTAACTGCCCAGACTACACAGCAGTGGAGCATGGAGAGGTAAGTATTGCAACTTGCAAGTGCTGTGGCCATGACCAATCAGGGGGGGCACAATCGTGGTTGATGGTACTGGCACAGGGCCCCTCATAGTACGCTGGTGTGTCTGAAGGCAAGTAGGCCCTCCCACCGTCTGAGACACTGTATTGTACTATGAGGGGCCCTGTGCCATTGCCGTCGGCCATCAGCGGGCCCATCCTCCTGTTCAGAGCAACGGCACTTGCCTGGGTGCGCCAGGTCTTGACCCCAGCCGTTGGGGGAGGGGTAGGCAGCCCAGTTAGGGAGGTTTAAAAATTGGCATATGTTGGCTGGACATTCAGCTGCTGCAAAGGGTGTAATTGGGCAAGTCCGAGGAAGAGGAGGAATAAAACGAGGCACCTACGTGTCATCAGGGGAAGGTGGGACAAAATACTTTGAAACCCATGTGGAACGCCCTCACACCCAGGGCAGTTGGGTACTGGGTGCCGGTCCTGATGGGCCTCAGTGGGAGATGTCACAGTAGCTGGGGCCTGGCCTGTGGCCCTGTGCGCCCAATGAAACAAGGCGAAATGTTCAGTGTGAATGAATAAGTCTTGACGCCACCTGTGGTGTTCGGCAATGAAGGTGTTAAGCCGATACTGCAGACAGATCCTCTGGGACAGATGGTATAGTGCAGCAAGGATGGTATAGCCCTCCACAGGCAGGGCTGTAGTCCCAGGGCAGAGTAGATGTAGTGATGCTTGGATGGTGTAGTGTCGGGCGCAAGGGATGTAGCAGTGCTGGGAAGGTTGACGCAGGAATAAGTGGAGGACACCAGGGCTTGTAGTTCCAAAACTTTACTCACAGTCTGTGGTGGCACCTGAGCCCACATCAGTGCCATGTTCTCCGGGTCAGGAGCTCAGCCAACTTCCAGGCAAGATGAAGTCCTCCTTTCCAACACTCCACCAACATATGTGCCTTCTCTGAACGTCTCCCTCTTAGCACCTTTAGTCAAGTACTCACAGTACTGAGTTACACTGGAGTTCCCCCTGTCAGATGTTCCTATGAACTCTACTTGTACGGCAGACAGCTGTACCCTGTTTCGGGGACTCTCTGCTACCAAGTCCCGGCTCACTATCTCGTTGCTGTTGTGCCCCAAAGTCTTGTGTGGGAATACAGTGGTGACAAACTTCTATTCCTCCAGTGTCTGTTGCGGGACCATAAGTATCCAAACAACCTCGGGGACCGGACCCCGGCCTTGCGCTTAGAACTTGGGAAGGGTTCTCCTCTAACCCTGATCCTTGGTTCTCCACCCCTCACGTTCCGTACTAATCCTTTCCTTCTTAAGGAGAGTCAGGCTTTCTATCAATGTTCCTCTTCTGTGCCAGTGGACCCAGATCACTGAGGTAGGCTGCAGCACTTCCTTCATCCACCCCTCTTAGGGGATCTCCTTCCACAGGTTCGACCTCGTCAGACTCCTGTGACTAACTCCCTAATTCCTATCCTCTTCCCTCTCTTTTGGTGCAAACTAAACTCCACCCACCTCCCAGCACGCTTTGCGTTCCAAGCAGGGAGCCACCAAAGGGTGCTTTGCTACACTACTGTGTTGTGTGGGATGCAGGTGTTGGAGCGAGGTCAGGTGTCTCCACCTTACCTGGATGGTGGGGTACCACACCTCAGGAGGTGCAATACCTCTGTGGCGATTGGACTCTCAGGGGCGCCTCACATGCATGGTTCATTTTAATGAAGGTTAGATCATCAACATTTTGGGTCGACAGACGGGTCCTTTTTTCTGTCAGGATTGAACCAGCAGCACTGAAGACTCTTTCAGATAGCACACTAGCAGCAGGGCAAGCGAGCTCCTGTAAGGCATATTGTGCCAATTCAGGCCAGGCGTCCAGTTTAGAGGCCCAATAGTCAAAGGGGAATGACCTGTGAGGGAGAACATCGATATGGGAAGAGAAGTAGTTTGTAACCATAGTTGACAACTGCTGTCTCCTGTCACTTTTAATCGATGCTATATTAGCAGTCGTGTGAGCGGTACTTGAGAAATCATTCCACAACATGGTCATTAAACCCCTGTCTCCAACGCCACTTCTGCTGTGTGCACCACAAACACCTCTTCCATTGTGCCCACTATGGCTCGTGGGAGAACCAGCACCGCTGCTGTGTGCTGGGAAAGCTTCAAACAAACGGTTTACCAGAGTTGCTTGTTTGTTTGCCAATATTATCTCTAGGTTCTCCTGTGGCATGATGTGTAATTTGCCTTTGTAGCATGGATCGAGGATGCTGGCCAGCCAGTAGTCATCATCCCTCATCATTTTGACAATGCGGGGGTCCCTTTTTTAGGATCTGCAAGGCATAATCGCACATGTGGGCCAAAGTTCCAGGTGTCAATGATGCACTGCCCGTGGTTGGTGGAGGAGCAGTTTCTGGCAAATCCACATCCCTACAGTCACGCACAAACACTGTACCTGACCTTGGAACGCCAACATTTTCTCCTGCCCCCTGACAAAGATCCTCCTGCCCAAAAAAATCATCCGCTTCATCCTTATCCTCCTCCTCTTCCTCTTCTTCCTCTACCTCGTCCAGGACAGTTCCCTGACCAGACAATGGCTGACTGTCATCAAGGCTTCCCTCCTCCTCCGCTGCAGACGCCTGATACTTAATGTGCGTCAAACTTTGCATGAGCAGACGCATAAGTGGGATGCTCATGCTTATGATGGCATCGTCTGCGCTTACCAGCCATATGCATTCCTCAAAACACTGAAGGATTTTACAGAGGTCTTTCAGCTTTGACCACTGCACACCCGACAATTCCATGTCTTTCCTCAAACTGCCTGCCCATGTATCCTCCCACAAATGCATTACAGTGTGCCTCTGTTTGCACAGCCTCTCAACCATGTGCAGGGTGGAGTTCCACCTTGTTGCAACATCTATGATTAGGTGGTGCTTGGGGAGGTGGAGCAATCGCTGCAGCTTCTGCATACGACTGAAGTGTACGGCCGAGTGACGGATGTGCGAGCACAGTCTTCGCACCTTATGGAGCAGGGATGTTAACTCCAGATAATTATTAAGGAAGCACTGCACTACCAGGTTCAAAGTGTGAGCCAGGAAAGGTATGTGTGTGAGCTTTGCGCGGGCTATGGCTGCCACAAAATTACGGCCGTTATCACTGACTACATTGCCTGCCTCAAGATGTAGACTGCCCAGCCATGACTCTGTTTGTCGCTGCAAGTAGTCGGCCAGTACCTCAGCGGTGTGTCAGTTGTCGCCCAAAGACATCATCTTTAACACAGCCTGCTGATGCTTAGCACTAGCTGTTCGATAGTGGGACACCTCGTGTGCAACACTGCCAGCTGCGGATGTAGTGCTCATGCGACTGTGCCCTGTGGACGAGCTTTCGCTGATAGACGAGGAGGAGTGAAAGGCTACAGCCAACTGTTTCCTATACCGTGGGCTAGGTAGCACTGTTCCACTGCCGCTGTCCCCAGTGGAGCCTGCATCCACCACATTAACCCAGTGCGCAGTGATGGACATGTAACGGCCCTGGCCATGCCTACTGGTCCATGCATCTGTTGTGAGGTGCACCTTTCCACTCACTGACTGTTTTAGTGCATGAACAATGCGTTCTTTCACATGCCGGTGGAGTGCAGGGATGGCTTTTCGAGAAAAGAAGTGCCAACTGGTTAGGTCATAGCGTGGGACAGTGTAGGCTATGAGGTCGTGGAAAGCTTCGCTTTCAACCAAACAGTAGGGCATCATCTTTAATGAGATTAGTTTGGCAATGTAGGCATTCAAACACAGTGTACGCGGATGAGAGGATGAGTACTTTCTTGTCCTAGTGTCTGGTAGGGTGAGATGGACTGGAGAGCTGCATATGGGGGAAGTGACGGTGGATCGGACGGAGTGAGAAGGTGGTGATGGCCTAGATTCGGTGTTGTATTGCAAAACCATTGTGATTCCCTGAGTGCTTTGGCCTTGCGATGACACCTCCACATTTAGTGCTGGTGGTGTGCTTAATGGTGGCGGTGGTCTTACAGTGGGGGTAGCGATGGAGCGTTGTTGGCTACCTTCAGTCGGAGCAGGTGCACATGTGCTACCTGAGGTTTTGTAGTCCGTCCACGCTTGCAAGTGCATGTTGATTAAATGTCTAAGCATGCAACTGGTATTCAAATTTCTGAGTTGTTTACCTCGGCTAAAGGTCCTTCCGCACTTCTTACAGGTAACCTTTGCCTCATCAGTAGGATTTTGGACAAAGAAGTACCACACTGCACTCCTCCTACTATGGTAAACATTTTCTGTCCTTGCACGCTGTGCTAAGTTGACCGTCTGGTCAAGCTGTCCTGCAGCTCTTTTAGTTTTTGTCCCATGTTTTAGGACAGCTACGGGCCTGCTAGATAACCGCTGCTGCGATGTCAATGCCAGCTGCAGATCCTTCTCCTTCTCTGAACTATTGCCAGCGCCACCCTCCTCCCCCAATGGATGCCTATCCGAGTACAGAAATGGGTCATCCATCACCTCCTCTTCAAAGTCATCTACACCTTCCTCTTTACCTTCCTCTGTGTCACCGTGTAAGGTGGTATAGTATGCGGGAAGGGGCACCTGGGTTTCATCAGGGTCAGATTCAGGCTCAATAGACTGCGAGGGCAATGTAGTGCTGTGGGTCAATGTACCAGCAGAATCATCTAGCAATGGCTGTGCATCAGTGCACTCCATGTAAGATTCATCTTGGACTGGGGAATTCAGGATTTGACTGGATAACCCAGGCATGGTATGTGAAAAGAGCTCCATAGAGTAATCTGAAGTGTGAGCTGCCGCATCCTTAACTTTTGGTGGGGGTGAAGGACACAAGGAAATGGGTTTTTTATGACCAGAACCCTGCACTGACGACTCCGTGCTTGCAGGTTTCGACCGTTCAGAAGAGGAGGCAATAGAGCTGGTGGCTGTTTCGGCAATGTACTCCAAAACCTGTTCCTGATGCTCCGGCTTTAAAAGCGGTTTTCCTACTCCAAGAAAAGACAACCTTACAGGCCTTCTTGGGCCAGAGGATGACGCAGGCTCAACACCTCCTGGCTTAGCTGCTATTGTGCTTTTGCCAGACCAGCTGATGCACCACCACCATCAGTACCAGTGCTGATACTGATACCAGTGCTTTGCGCCCCCCTGCC
Organism: Dendrobates tinctorius; assembly: GCF_039654945.1. Taxonomy (NCBI): domain Eukaryota; kingdom Metazoa; phylum Chordata; class Amphibia; order Anura; family Dendrobatidae; genus Dendrobates; species Dendrobates tinctorius. The sequence continues at coordinate 14,691,116 of NW_027361763.1, forward strand.
TATGTCCGCGGAGTCTTCCACCATACTTCCACATTTGGGAAAATGTACCAAAAATACCAGCAGAGAGATGGTACTGTATGAGGAGCGCCCAGCTGTGTAAGGTATATTAAACAAATTAAACGTATATATTATGTTAGTCACAGACGCTCTCACAGTATATATTGGACCGTAATCCAGCAAGTAGATAAACGGAACTGTATCAGAAGTGCACAGCTGTATATGTTTTTTGTGCAACTAACAATCTCCGTATATGTATTTACGGAGTGTCACACACACACACTGACTAGGTATAAAAGTGACTGTAATGCAAACGGCAGATATACAATACTGTTGGAGAATCTGACAGCTCTATACGATGTGTGTATGTAAAATTGTCAAGCTCCGTGTATTTGAATACGGACTGACACACGCTGTCTCTGTCTAGTTTTGACCATTATGAAACAGCAGATATACGAAAATGTTTGAAAAACGGACAGGACTCTAAGGTGTAGATCTGGAAAAACAGACAAACTCCTCGGCTTTTTCTTCCAGGGTCACACCGAGATAGCTTCTATTTGTCCGTGATACCAGCTGGTACACGGTAGTGTGTGAGGAACGTACACCGCTGTACGGTGTGTGTATGGAAAATTGTCAAGCTCAGTGTATTTGTATATGGACTGACACACACTGTCTCTGTCTAGTTTTGACCGTTATCAAACAGCAGATATACGAAACTGTGTGAAAAATGGACAGGACTCTAAGGTGTAGGTCTGGAAAAGCAGAAAAACTCCCCTGCTTTTTTTTCCACAGTCGCACACAGGTAACTTCTATTTGTCCATGCTAGAAGGCGGTACACGGTAGTGTGTGAGGAGCGTACACCGCTGTACGGTGTGTGTATGTAAAATTGTCATCTCCGTGTATTTGTATACGGACTGACACATGCTGTCTCTGTCTAGTTTTGATCGTTATCAAACAGCAGATGTATAAAACTGTTTGAAAAACGGACACAACTCTATGGTGTAGGTCTGGAAAAACGGACAAACTCCTCGGCTTTTTCTTCTAGAATCACACCCAGATAGCTTCTGTTTGTCCGTGATACCAGCCGGTACATGATAGTGTGTGAGGAGCGTACACCGCTAGAAGGTGTCTGTATGGAAAATTGTCAAGCTCCGTGTATTTGTATATGGACTGACACACGCGCTCTGTCTAGTTTTGACCGTTATGAAACAGCAGATATACAAAACTGTTTGAAAAATGGGCACGATTCTATGATGAGGTGTGGAAAAATGGACAAACTCCTCGGCTTTTTCTTCCAAAGACACACCCAGATAGCTTTTATTTGTCCATGATACCAGCCAGTACACGGTAGTGTGTGAGGAGCGTACACCGCTAGACGGTGTGTGAAAAAATGAACGCTCAGTAACTCACCAGGACAAAATAATTAAATTTGGAGTGCTTTGAAAAAAGCAGTTTGAACAGCAGTGTGCACACAGCAATGCAGCTAGCAGGTAGCATTAAAAGGCGGCCTAATCACCACCAGCGCTGCTGCACATAACAAAAATCCTCCCCTTTCACTGCACACTAACTGTACAGTGAAAAGCGCTATCAGCAGAAGCAGTTTCTTTTTTCTTCCCTGCCTAACGCTCTCCCTGTTCAGAATCAGCAGCAGCAGCTCTCCCTATTGTAAGATCAGCAGAAGTAAGGTGGCGGTCGGCGTTCACAGCCTTTTATACCCCCTGTGATGCCACACAAAGCCAGCCAATCACTTCAGTGCCCTTCTCTAAGATGGTGCTGGCCGCTGCGCATGTCATTGCGTTGCCCACAGTGTGAGAAAAGGCGCTGAAAGCATCATTTGAAACGCGACTTTGGGGCACTGATCGGCGACCTCATAGCCGACCTCACGCTAGGGTCGGGTTTCGATCGGCGAATCCCGACTTTGGCGAAAGTCGGCGATTTTTTTTAATCTGACCGACTTGTTTCGGTCAACTCTGTTCAGACCCCTTTAAATTTTTCACTCTTTGTTTCATTGCAGCCATTTGCTAACTTCAAAAAAGTTAATTTTTTTCTCATTAATGTACACTCTGCACCCCATCTTGACTGGAAAAAAAAAAAAAATCTAGACATTTTTGCAAATTTATTAAAAAATAAAAACTGAAATTTCACATGGTCGTAAGTATTCAGACCCTTTGCTCAGTGTTGAGTAGAAGCACCTTTTGAGCTAGTACAGCCATGAGTCTTCTTGGGAATGATGCAGCAAGTTTTAAACACCTTGATTTGGGGATCCTCTGCCATTCTTCCTTGCAGATCCTCTCCAGTCCCGTCAGGTTGGATGGCGAACATTGGTGGACAGCTATTTTCAGGTCTCTCCAGCAAGGCTCAATTGGGTTTAGGTCAGGGCTCTGGCTGGGCTAGTCAAGAATGGTCACAGAGTTGTTTTGAAGCCACTCCTTTGTTATTTTAGCTGTGTGCTTAGGGTCATTGTCTTGTTGGAAGGTGAACCTTCTGCCAGTGTCAGAAAGTGCCCAGTGTCAGAAAGCTGGGTTTATGTCCTAGCTCATTGGTTTTCCAGCAGATCAATTATCCCAAACATACTTCAAGAAGCACTCAGGAATGGATGGAAACAAAGCTCTGGAGAATTCTAAAGTGGCCAGCAGAAGTCCGGATCTAAATTCAATTGAACACCTGTGGAGAGATCTTAAAATTGCTGTTGGGAGAAGGCACCATTCAAATATGTGAGACTTGGAGCAGTATGCAAAAGAAGAGTGGTCAAAAATTCCAATTGAGAAGTGTAAGAAGCTTGTTGACTGTTATAGGAAGAGATTGAATGCAGTTATTTATTCCAAACTGTATGCAAACAAATATTAAGATAAGGGTACCAATAGTATTGAGCATTCCGATACCGCAAGTATCGGGTATCGGCCGATACTTGCTGTATCGGAATTCCGATACCGACTTCCGATATTTTTTCAATATCGGAATTCGGCATCGGAATCGGAAGTTCAGTTGATTGACAGCCTGACGTCATCATGATGCGCGGTGTGTGCGCATCATGATGCGCCGTCATTTCGGGCCTTCCGGGGGTCTCTGCGGCCTGCCGGGGGGCTGTGCCGGCCTGCCGGGGGGCTGTGTGGACTGCCCGGGGTCTGTACCGGCCTGCCGGGGGGCTGTGCCGGCCTGCCGGTGGTCTGTGCACCCTGTGGGGGTCTGTACCGGCCTGCCGGGGGGCTGTGCCGGCCTGCCGGTGGTCTGTGCACCCTGTGGGGGTCTGTACCGGCCTGCCGGGGGGCTGTGCCGGCCTGCCGGTGGTCTGTGCACCCTGTGGGGGTCTGTACCGGCCTGCCGGGGGGCTGTGCTGATGTCCGGGGGTCTGTGCAAGCATCGTCCGATGGGACTACAAGTCCCATCTGGCGATGCCTGCTACCATGACAGTGATTGACACATTAGCCAATGATGGGACAGTAGTAGTCCCATCATCCGGCTAATGTGTTAAATGTTAAAAAAAAAAATACTACATACATACTACATGCTACATACATACTACATATATACTACATACATGCTACATACATGCTACATACATGCTGCATGCTACATACATACTACATACATACTACATACATACTACATGCATGCTACATGCATGCTACATACATACATGCATGCTACATACATACTACATGCATGCTACATACATACTACATATATACTACATACATACTACATACATACTACATACTACATATATACTACATGCATGCTACATACATACTACATGCTACATACATACCACATACATGCTACATACATACTACATACAGTGGGGAAAAAAAGTATTTAGTCAGTCAGCAATAGTGCAAGTTCCACCACTTAAAAAGATGAGAGGCGTCTGTAATTTACATCATAGGTAGACCTCAACTATGGGAGACAAACTGAGAAAAAAAAATCCAGAAAATCACATTGTCTGTTTTGTTTTCATTTTATTTGCATATTATGGTGGAAAATAAGTATTTGGTCAGAAACAAAATTTCATCTCAATACTTTGTGATATATCCTTTGTTGGCAATGACAGAGGTCAAACGTTTTCTGTAAGTCTTCACAAGGTTGCCACACACTGTTGTTGGTATGTTGGCCCATTCCTCCATGCAGATCTCCTCTAGAGCAGTGATGTTTTTGGCTTTTTGCTTGGCAACACGGACTTTCAACTCCCTCCAAAGGTTTTCTATAGGGTTGAGATCTGGAGACTGGCTAGGCCACTCCAGGACCTTGAAATGCTTCTTACGAAGCCACTCCTTCGTTGCCCTGGCGGTGGATCATTGTCATGTTGAAAGACCCAGCCACGTTTCATCTTCAATGCCCTTGCTGATGGAAGGAGGTTTGCACTCAAAATCTCACGATACATGGCCCCATTCATTCTTTCATGTACCCGGATCAGTCGTCCTGGCCCCTTTGCAGAGAAACAGCCCCAAAGCATGATGTTTCCACCACCATGCTTTACAGTAGGTATGGTGTTTGATGGATGCAACTCAGTATTCTTTTTCCTCCAAACACGACAAGTTGTGTTTCTACCAAACAGTTCCAGTTTGGTTTCATCAGACCATAGGACATTCTCCCAAAACTCCTCTGGATCATCCAAATGCTCTCTAGCATACTTCAGATGGGCCCGGACATGTACAGGCTTAAGCAGTGGGACACGTCTGGCACTGCAGGATCTGAGTCCATGGTGGCGTAGTGTGTTACTTATGGTAGGCCTTGTTACATTGGTCCCAGCTCTCTGCAGTTCATTCACTAGGTCCCCCCGCGTGGTTCTGGGATTTTTGCTCACCGTTCTTGTGATCATTCTGACCCCACGGGGTGGGATTTTGCGTGGAGCACCAGATTGAGGGAGATTATCAGTGGTCTTGTATGTCTTCCATTTTCTAATTATTGCTCCCACAGTTGATTTCTTCACTCCAAGCTGGTTGGCTATTGCAGATTCAGTCTTCCCAGCCTGGTGCAGGGCTACAATTTTGTTTCTGGTGTCCTTTGACAGCTCTTTGGTCTTCACCATAGTGGAGTTTGGAGTCAGACTGTTTGAGGGTGTGCACAGGTGTCTTTTTATACTGATAACAAGTTTAAACAGGTGCCATTACTACAGGTAATGAGTGGAGGAAAGAGGAGACTCTTAAAGAAGAAGTTACAGGTCTGTGAGAGCCAGAAATCTTGATTGCTTGTTTCTGACCAAATACTTATTTTCCACCATAATATGCAAATAAAATGAAAAAAAAACAGACAATGTGATTTTCTGGATTTTTTTTTCTCAGTTTGTCTCCCATAGTTGAGGTCTACCTATGATGTAAATTACAGATGCCTCTCATCTTTTTAAGTGGTGGAACTTGCACTATTGCTGACTGACTAAATACTTTTTTTCCCCACTGTATATACTACATACATACTACATACATACTACATACATACTACATGCATACTACATGCATACTACATACATACTACATGCATGCTACATGCATGCTACATACATACTACATGCATGCTACATACATACTACATGCTACATACATACCACATACATACCACATACATACTACATACATACTACATATATACTACATGCATGCTACATACATACTACATGCTACATACATACTACATGCTACATACATGCTACATACATGCTACATACATACTACATATATACTACATACATACTACATACATACTACATGCATGCTACATACATACTACATGCTACATACATTCCACATACATACTACATACATACTACATACATACTACATGCTACATACATACTACATATATACTACATGCATGCTACATACATACTACATGCTACATACATACCACATACATACCACATACATGCTACATACATACTACATGCATACTACATACATACTACATGCATGCTACATACATACTACATGCTACATACATACCACATACATACTACATACATACTACATACATACTACATGCTACATACATACTACATGCATGCTACATACATACTACATGCTACATACATACCACATACATACTACATACATGCTACATACATACTACATATATACTACATGCATGCTACATACATACTACATATATACTACATGCATGCTACATACATACTGCATGCTACATGCATGCTACATACATACTACATACATACTACATGCTACATACATACATACTTTGTTCCCCGAAGCCATTGTCTTTTCCGGAATAAATATTAACATAACAAACCACAAAAATACTCACCCACGATCCGAAGCAGTCCACGAGTGTGTCCCACGACGATCTTGGGTAGAGAACTGCAGCATCAGATCGTCGTGGGACACACTCGTGGACTGCTTCGGATCGTGGGTGAGTATTTTTGTGGTTTGTTATGTTAATATTTATTCCGGAAAAGACAATGGCTTCGGGGAACAATGTAACAAGTATTGGTAAGTATGTTACTCTATGTTGTATGTATTGTATGAATGTATTGTATGTATGTAGTATATATGTGGTATGTATGTAGCATGTAGTATGTATGTAGTATGTATGTAGCATGCATGTAGCATGCAGTATGTATGTAGCATGCATGTAGTATATATGTAGTATGTATGTAGCATGCATGTAATATATATGTATGAATGTATGTAGCATGTAGTATGTATGTAGTATGTATGTAGCATGCATGTAGTATGTATGTAGTATGTATGTAGCATGTAGTATGTATGTAGCATGCATGTAGTATATATGTAGTATATATGTAGCATGTAGTATGTATGTGGTATGTATGTAGCATGTAGTATGTATGTAGCATGCATGTAGTATATATGTAGTATGTATGTAGCATGTATGTAGTATGTATGTAGTATATATGTAGTATGTATGTAGTATGTATGTAGCATGCATGTAGTATATATGTAGTATATATGTAGCATGTAGCATGTATGTAGTATGTATGTGGTATGTATGTAGCATGTAGTATGTATGTAGCATGCATGTAGTATATACGTAGTATGTATGTAGCATGTAGTATGTATGTAGCATGCATGTAGTATATATGTAGTATGTATGTAGCATGTAGTATGTATGTAGCATGCATGTAGTATATATGTAGTATGTATGTAGCATGTAGTATGTATGTAGCATGCATGTAGTATATATGTAGTATGTAGCATGTAGTATGTATGTAGCATGCATGTAGTATATATGTAGTATGTATGTAGCATGCATGTAGCATGTACTATGTATGTAGCATGCATGTAGTATATGTGTTATGTATGTAGCATGTAGCATGCATGTAGCATGCATGTAGTATGTATGTAGTATGTATGTAGTATATATGTGGTATGTATGTAGCATGTAGTATGTATGTAGCATGTAGTATGTATGTAGCATGCAGTATGTATGTAGCATGCATGTAGTATATATGTAGTATGTATGTAGTATGTATGTTGCATGTAGTATTTATGTAGTATGAATGTAGCATGTATGTAGCATGTATGTAGTATGTAGTATGAATGTAGCATGTATGTAGTATGCATGTTGTATGTATGTAGCATGTAATTTTTTTTTTATTTTTTTTTTTACATTCAACACATTAGCCGGATGATAGGACTATTACTGTCCCATCATTGGCTAATGTGTCAATCACTGTCATGGTAGCAGGCATCGCCCGATGGGACTTGTAGTCCCATCGGACGATGCCTGCACAGACCCCCGAAGCCTGCACAGCCCCCCGGCAGGCCGGCACAGCCCCCCGGCAGGCCGGCACAGACCACCGGCAGGCCGGCACAGCCCACCGGAGCCTGCACAGACCACCGGCAGGCCGGCACAGCCCCCCGGCAGGCCGGCACAGACCACCGGAGCCTGCACAGACCCCCTGGCAGGCCGGCACAGCCCCCCGAAAGGCCCGTACAGACCCCAGAGAGGCTGTACAAGGGCAGGAAAGGGTTTTTCTTATTCCGATACCGGAAGTCCCATAGACTTGAATGGGACTTCCGGTATCGGAATCGGCGATACCGATACTTTTTTTAAAGATCGGCCGATACCATCCGATACGATACTTTGAAGTATCGGACGGTATCGCTCAACTCTAGGTACCAACAATTTTGTGTGGCCCATTTTTAGTTTTTTTATGAAATTATGTCCAATTTGCCTTTTTTTTCCTCTGTTTTATATGTTGTACCAATACACATAAGGACATGTACAGTATATAACAAAACATATGCAATTGCAATAATTTTCTGGGAAAAATACTTCATTTTCTGGAACAATTTCCAGACTGTATGAAGAATACGGGAGAATGTTATCACATGCAGCACACAACATGTACTTTCCAGAAATTCCTGCAGCTCCTTTAATGTTGCTGTATGCCTCTTGGTAGTCTCATGGACCAATTATATTCTTGTCTTTTCATCAGTTTTTGAGGGATGTCCTGTTCTAGGCAATGTCACTGTTGTACTAAATTTAAGCATCTTCTTCATGATGTCTTCACAGTGTTCTATGGTATATCTAAGGCCTTATCATTTGCTTTATACCCTTTTCCTGAGCTATAACTTTCAACAACGAGATCCATTTGCTGTGCTGTCAGCTGATTATGGACCATGGCTTTTGCTTTAAGATGCAGCTAAGAAAATGCCAGCAAAATCCTACTAGAACAGAAAAACTTTACACTGGATTAATCAGAATATTTTTAAATGATGGCAGTTGTGTACTTAATACAGTACAATTGCATGCCCTCTCAACAATCCCTCCCCATATTTATTACAAAAAACTCTCATCTCCTTTACTGCGTTAAAAAAAGGAATTAATTACCTCTTTTGGGTAGGTAGTTGCTTAATGATGTAGCCGAGAAAGCGCCAAGCAGGAAGTTGAGAATGATGAGACTTAAAGAAATGAGGGTGTGGAGACACAGGGGGACGTTGGGCACCCAGGTATGCTAGCTGGAACTGCATGGATCAGTGATTGCCGAGCGCCCGCTCTCCCTTTAATGTGGGCATAACGCTACTGAGACAACACAAGGTAAAGGTAAAACAATATAGCAATGCTTTATTGAACCACAAAACAGTCAGCTAACACGTAGAACAGTCCCAGCAAAATACCCCATGATGGTGCACAATGCAGAGTCTCACCCTCCCGCTAACTCACCGGGAAAATGGCAGCTGTTACTTCAGAACTGCCAGGCTTGACTACCCCACCTATGGCATGCACACAGAGAAGATTTAATGACAAGTGTAGAAAGATGACAGTCCATTCAGATGCGAGGGCCAGTTGACTGGAGGGTCATAACTTGGCTTCATCTTCCAGGGTTGATTACCACACCTGTGGCACACAGAGAGAGGAGGTAATGAGAAGCTTAGGAAGATGACAGTCCATGGAGGTACATGGTCAGTTAACCCGAGGGTCACAACCTGGCTTTTCCAAACATCTCCATGGAGCCAGGCGACTGAAGGGTCCCAATCCTGACTTTCTCCAAACATATCCATGGTTCAGTGATAGTCAATGGAGCAGATCTGTGTTCTTCCCAACAAGGCTGAGGTCCCCTAGGTTGTTTCCTGTAGAATGATAGATCCGTGTACCTCGTGATGGAGCCATGATGTTTTGGCAGCAGTCCTGTCTGGTCCACTGGATGTTTGGATGTCCTGGCACAATCTCTGGCTGTGTCTCTCTCTCTGTCAGGCTATACAGAGGCATGTAACCTAATTTTATACCTTAGTTCAGTATTTACATAAAAGGTAGGAATGGAGATGAGATCAAGTAGTATTACTTGATTATTTAATCTATTTGCATAGTTTTTCCTCCTCTTTTCTCAAATTCAGCAAACTCTCTATCCTACACAATTCATAATTAGCATATTAGTAAACATCATCAGTCATCAAGGATAAGAGCACACTATGTTATATCAAATTTCAGCTTACAACTAAATATTTCAGGTTTATGCAATCAAAAGGCAATCCAAAAAAATGAGAAAAAAAGCAAAACACTCCATTTATCATATCATAAAAAACCTAAGTCCTTTATTTTAGAAAAGTATACATGGACAAGGTTTATGAGGGCAGGACAAGTGCAGGCATGCAGACACGAGACAGGACTACGGCCGTTTCGCGTTTAACATGCTTCGTGGGTCCAGATGTCAATGCAAGCAAAAGGCTGTATTCTTTACCAACCAGAAATCAACACTTAAATTCAAAAGTCAACATATAGATAACAGTCTATTCTTTCTGGCTTGCTAAAAATAGTTATATGGTTAATTAAGATACAATGCTATGTGTCCAAAGTGGGTATCATCAAAGCCAAAAAAAATTGTTGTTTCCTTCCCTCTGCAAGGTCAGAGTTGCAGCCTCTTAAAGTGTGTGGAGAAAATGTGAGGACGTCTTACTATGTGGGTGGCATGGTAGGGGTATTATACATTGTTGGGGGCACCATGGGAGTATCATATTTAGCTGTGCCTAAAGAAGATATCCTGCCTTTTCAAACAATAAATGTAAAAGAAATGATAAAAAATGATTTAACTCATGGCCTTTCTGTCTTATTACTTTTTATAACAAACAAGCTTTGGTTTGGGTATTTTTCTTTAAGACAAAAATCATCACTCAGGGGATTTACACTGACTTTTTTATTTTTGTAAGGCATCAAGAATGAAAAAAACCGTGTTATTGAAATGTTGTGGCTGCAGTATATCACGGCTCAATTATTTGACTGTCAGACTGACTATGCAGGTCCAGCACCTACCTATCTCCTAAATCTGTGTATTGTTATTCACAGACTAAGGCCCCTACTCATGAAGTTGTTGACACCATAATGCACTTTTAATTCCACAAAATTTTACAACTTTTTGGCATTTTCATGCATTTCTCATCCAGCTTTGCAAAATGAGTGGAGTATGGGTAAGGAAGGGTGTTGTTTATCCTGCCCTTCAAATTCATGTAAAGTTTCTCCCTAACTATAGCACATTTCTACCGGATGCACATGGCTTCTTATTCCAGCAGCCCCACTCATTAGATTGGGGTGCACAACACCAGCCTTAATGAATTTGGGTCTAAGACTACCATTCCCATTTTCTATGTTCTTCAGCAATGCAGAAGTACACTACTCTTTGATTTAGGCCATTATATCCCTTTGTGTAATAGTCTCCTAACCTCCGATCTCTAGGCTATAAAAACCTTAAATGGGCACTACCTCATCTGCCAACATCTGTAATGGTATTTGTGATAGTGTTGTGGATGGATTTACTTTTGATTTGGGTAGATTTACCCCTGTGCATACTGTGACCTGTCCTAATTAGACAGAGTCTTATTGAGCACTCAAAGAAGGAAAGACGCCAGACTTGGTTGGCAGCAATACCTCCCAGCAAAACTCTGGAAGTTTATTGAATATACTTGGTTTTATCAATTGTACAGAAAAGGAGTGGCTACTCATTAACATAGAGGCTTTACTTCTTAGCTAATTGGTCAGTTTTAATGCATAAACATATATGGGCGTCGACCTAAGGTGACTTAAGCATCAGATGATATACTGCTCTTTGTCTTACAATGTCAGCAATGTTCTGATATCGGCTGGCACATCTGGCCTAAACTTCCTCTTTCTATGTCTGGGACAAATATCACAAGACAATGCTATCATAAGATACCATCTGCTCCCCAGACTCTCTCATGGGGGGGCAGTAGGTCATTTCCAACAACTAGTTACAAGGTTCAAACTGTGAATATGTATCTGTGTGCATATAAGAATATATAAGAGTACATGAGTATATAGCAGTATATGGAGTATATAGCCTATAGCTGGCAAGTGAGATCTATATGAAATACATATACATATATATTTCCATAACAATCCCCCCTTAGATATCACTTGCCCTGAAACCCTGCTCCTGGCCCAAAGCGCTGCAACTCTTTTATGCTGCCAATGGACTGACATATGCCTAGTGCATACATCCTACTCTGTACAGACTTTTCGCAAATGGGCAGTCAGGAGATCTGTCCCTAAAGGGGGTGTGGTGCAATGTAGTCAAAGTCTCTTAGTTAGCAGTCTATGCAGTCAGTGCATGTGTATTCTCCATCAGGTAGGTAATTTATTCAGTCAGGGAGGTCATCCACAGCATCATTCCAGCTCAGGTATATCTTCTGGTATGAAGGCCTTTTCCTGCAATGCGATGCGTGGATCCAGGCGGGGTTTCCCTCCAGGTCAGTGGAGTCAGCACTTGGAGAAGGGCCATCGGATCTGGGATTGAGTGCTTCTCTTTGTGGACTTTTCTCCACCCACACTCAGTCTCCTGACTTCAGGACGTGTATACCAGGCACCGAATCTGGACCTGGCAATAAAGGAGAGAAACTCGAGAATGGACATTAGCAAAATTCTTGATAAATTCAACTACACATGCAGACAAAGTATCATATTGCATAGTCAACTGCTAAGTAAAGAATACCCCTAAACTGGGTTTTTTACCCAAATAAAGTCTCATATTGGTGACAGCTTTCTCTGAGCCTACGGGAGTGTCTAATGCCAGGGTTTGTCTGTCTCTTGGGCAAATTTTTAGCATGCTGCTCTTAAGTGTCCCACCTAATCTATGGTGTGGGATGGTGAGTAGTGTGTAGGCCTAAGTCTGACCCTACTGCTGATCAGATCTCTTGTGTTGGGTTTGCTGTGTATGCGGGTCCCTGATCACTTGCTATTGCTTCTGGAAACCCCATATCTGCACACTATTTTTGAGAGTAGCTTCTTTGCAGTAGTCTTCGCCAACTGGTTCCTTACTGGGAAATCTTCAGGCCAGACGATGTGGGGGAACTTTTCCCGCTTGTCCAATGTTAAATTTGTCGGTGGCCGAACAGCTGCCGAGAATCTTCGCTGTTTAGGTGTGAGTTGAGTCCAATCAGGTCATTCATCTGTGCCTTCAATTCTGTGTGGGGGCCATGTGCCCATTGAACCACCGTAGGATACACACTTTGAGATAGACTGGGTCTGTCTTGAAGTAGACGTTTTGAGGTAGACAGTTTGAGGTAGACTAGGTCTGTCTTGAGGTAGACGTTTTGAGGTAGACGGTTTCTTGGAGCCCAGTGCTTTTGGCCTTCAGCATCCAGCTTTTCTTCTCCTCCTTCCGAGTCTGATCCTGTTACTTCTTGTACAGGTTTTCAGGAAGTCATTTTGTCAGGTTTAGTGACTGGGTTGTGGTAATTGACATTCTCTGAGCTGATTGTGGGATTTTAGCTGTGGTTCCATCTATGTCCGCGCCTCCCTCTGTATGAAGACTTGGGTTAGACTGCGTCAGAGGAGGACTTGGGACTCTTTGCATTGGTACCGGTCCAGCCGGTATTCTCCGGGGATGAGGGGGAAGGTCAAACTGTCGTAGCCTTGGGATGCCTTCGGGCTCATGCAGCTCGTCTCGGGGAGTGTTGCCGTGGACTGCCAATCGTAGGACTGTGCTGGAGGAGAAGCTTCCCCACGAGAGGGTGGTGGAGGACAATCTTCTGGAATGTTCTCCATCAAATACGTCCTTTCTGGTAGAGGTGGGCACCATTCTTCTGCCTCAGAATTCATATCCATGTCAGAGTCTTCGTCCTGGAAGTGATTCAGCTTGTTGGCTGGTGGAGGAGGAGGCAGCACTTCTGTCCAATTCAGAGATGGCATCTTCAACGGTTTTCCCATTGACTTCTGTTTGCCAGGTTTTCTCGTCTTCAGTCGTCATGTAGTAGCTGTCCGGCTCTACGACCTCTCCCATTTTCCATATTGTCTTCCTCTGGCTGCCTCTTTGGCTGCCACGTCTGCTGTTGATGCCCCGTGTCTCTACAGTGTTCAGTTTTCCGTGTGACATGGCCTTCAGCACTGCCACCACTTTTAGTAGTTGAAGAGCGTCCAGCAGGTCTCTGATGGCTCCATGGTGCTTCACGGTCGATCCGCTTGCTGTGATGAAGTTTCTTGCAGCCCAGATGGGTCCCAAGTCAGGTGCCATGTCATGCGAGTACCTGGAAGTTTTCGTTCTTCGCAATCTGGCAGGTCTTTCGTCAGCTCTATCAGCTCCGTTTCTTGGGCTCTTGGGCTGACAACCTTCTGGACCATAGAATGTCTTGATTGCTGGTCGCTGCACATCCCGTGTGGAGCTTTCCTTCATCATTTGCAAGGCTGGAGCCATGTACGGTATCTTGCAGATTTTTCATCTGAGGGTCTGTATCCGCATCCCCCCTTGAGAGTGGGAGTAGAGACAGGTAACGGCTGAGAGCACTGAAGAGTGGTGGAGAGCAGCCTTGTCAGGAGGGCGTGTGCTGCGGGTATTGCTTTCATGCAGGAGGGCCCCCCCTTGCAACTGGATCAAGGCCAGCTGAGAGGTAGTCTAGAGGCCTCTGGTTTCCCTCCGTTAGTCTGTTTTAAGCCTGGCCAGTAGCATGACCTTCTCCATCTTGTTCCTTCTTTTTCCGTTTTGGTCAGGACGGGATGGCTTCTCGTACTCAGTGAGGCCTAGAGTTGGCGCAGAGACTATGAAGTCTTTCGGTTTCCTGTACGAGATGAAGGTTGCAATGCATTGATGCAATTGTACAGAGGCTGCATTAAGCCTGGAGCACCAGGGATCCAAGTTCTGCAGTACGAGATTAGACTAAGGAAGGACTGCATCTTCGGAGTTGTTGAGGGAGCCATCTTCTCCGCGGCCCTCCGGTCATCTGTCAAGTGTTTTGTCTAGTGGGCGATACGGTGTCTTCAGGAACTTGCTTTTGACACCACTGGACTTTGTTTTTGCAGAACTTACGTTGCTGCTCCGTCAGGCAGTGTAGAGGAGGCATGGAAAACGCTGTGCGGGTAGCGGTGTCGACTTCTGCATGCTCCGCAATCCAGTTGGTGGGGACGGAGGGCAATGCTCTGGCGAGCTATAAAAGGCTGTTCCGGGCCCTCTTGGGCCTCACTGTCCATTTGTTCCGCACCCCCCTTGTGCATTTTCAGGAACTGGTCGTCCAGGTGAGGGGGAACATTAAGGGAAGCCTCGGGCAGATCCACTGCAGTGAGCACCGTTGCTGTGGCTGGCACGTTTGTCAGCAGAGTGTGCAGATCTGGCACAACTAGGGTTTCAAACACGGTTGCTTCGCTCACAGTCCTCAGGTTATGCACCATTCAATCTGGTCTGGTTCTCCTTTCACAGTCTTCCTCTTGATCGAGAGAAGCTGGGACCGCATGATGATTCCCGTGGGTGAGGCGGCTCAATCTGGCCTTGCTCTTCACAGTGCCGTGAGCGACTCCCATCTTCTGGCACAGGGCTGGCAGGAAACCAAACCGTTTGCTGGGGTCCTTATTTGTTGTCAGAGGTGACGTACAGCTGAGCTTTCTTGCTCTCACAGGGGGTCTTTTTGCTGGGGCATCTTCTTTACCAGCCAGCAGCAGCTCCTTTCACCCAGCTTGATTTCAGGTCAGCATCTTATTAACCAATTTGAGGAGCTGAGTGGCTGTCTTCTGGTCCAGGGCCTGGATTAACTTCAGGGAGCACCTTCAGAATCTTGTCCAAGATGATCCTCTGGCGCTGGAGCCGGAAGCAGTGCAGCAATTCCACGAAGCGGGTGTGGTCCCTCTGGGCTGAGAGTTTTCCTGGCCCATGCCAAAGTTCTTAGGCCGTTTCTTGAACAGCAGTTCCACTTAGACCTCCAGCTGGTCAGAGTCAGTTTAGCTCTGGGTGATGAGCTGCGGATGCTGGGCCTTCGGAGCGTCCGGGGTTGTAGACTTGAGTGACACCCGCACTGGTGCAACTTGAAGTCTCCCTTGGGCCATAGGCTTCTGGGTGCTATGTCCAGCACCTCCTTGGGTAGGCTTGCACCGGTTGTTCGAGCGAGGCTCTTGTAGGGCCACCAGCATGATTGATTCTTCTTGGGTCTGAGGTGGGGAAGTGGTCAAGGTCACATCTTCATGGGACACTTTGGTCACCTTCAGTTCCTGCAGTAGGTCTGCGCTCATCAGGTGGGGTGGGCAGGTCTCCACCGTAAACTGGAACAGGATGGAGTGTCCTG
Source organism: Dendrobates tinctorius (assembly GCF_039654945.1). Taxonomy (NCBI): domain Eukaryota; kingdom Metazoa; phylum Chordata; class Amphibia; order Anura; family Dendrobatidae; genus Dendrobates; species Dendrobates tinctorius. The sequence continues at coordinate 14,707,081 of NW_027361763.1, forward strand.
GCAGTGTCCTCATGCTTAGGGGCTTGCAAGCTGGGGAACGTCTGTCTTGACCTTTAATCCCCATACAAGACACGGAGTGTTCTGATAGACTGGTGGGGTCGGGGATATTCACTTCTGACTGCACCAGTGTCCACAAGGAAAGATATGACAGCCCCCAGTGATTTGAGGTATTGGGTTCGCTGATGGGGTTTCACATGTCAGGGGTGTGACGTCTGGCGGACCTGGTTTGCCTCTGTCCTATGGACAGGGTTCTTCATTGTCTTTTGTGTTTCTTTCTTGGCCTACTCCTCTGCGTGATGACCTGGGTTGCCGGGGTGCTGTGCATGGTTCCGGAAATGGCCAAAGTTGCCACAGTTGAAACACCTGACAGGTCTTCTGTCTCTGCAGGGTGGTTGCTACTCCACGTCAGTGGCCATCATGGCAGGGCCTGTCCTCCGTACTCCTGGGAGGGACTCAATTCTTCTGGCTACTGTAAGCAGGACATCTACTGCTATTGTCCTGTACTCTCAGGCCTGGCCACTATCAGTAGTTTCTTGATTGGTTCTCTTAGTCCATGCACAAAGGCCTGTGCCAACATCTGTCCGTGTATCTGATCATGAATATTGAAGCCTAAAATTTGGAATACATGCCTCACTCTGCCATGAAACCTGTCTAGAGACTCTGTCTCGGCTTGTCTCATGTTATGCAGGCTGAGTGCTTGTCTGGTGTTGGCCCACTTTCTAAGCTGTTCAATTAGCTTTGATCCTGGTTTCCAGGAATGCACATCTAATTCTGATGGAAGCTTGAGGTGTTCCTTCATGATTTTAGAATGCTGAACACCTGACTAGGGGTGAAGGGCACATAGTGTAAGAGTTCTGGCTCAACCTGCCCCCGCCTACTATGCAGCATAATCTCCTCTTCATGTTCATCAGAGGAGGAACTGTGCCACTGTGTGATTGTCTTTCTGTGTGTGTGTACTCCCCCCCCCCCCCCCCTTGAGACTGGAGCTCCGTGTGGCACATAGGATCTTCAGTCTCAGAGTTAGCAGATGCAGTGTCTGATGGCCCACACCTCCCTTCTGCTATCTGTTGTATCGGGAGGGCACCTGTGTTGTCATGTGTGGGGAGTGATTCACTTTCTTCTCCCGGTGACATAACTGTCTCTTTAGAGAGAGTCCCCTGTGGAACTAGGGACACCCCATTGTCTGGATCTGGCACTGGGTCAGCGGGTGACAATGAACTGAGAGGTGGGTGAGAAAGAAGAAGAAAAAAAGAAGAAAAAAGAAAGGGTGGGGGAGATGGTGAAGACAAGGAGGAGGGGAAAAAAAAGGAGACGGGTGCAGTGGATGAGAGGGATGAGAGGTGGGCGTTGGTGATGAAGATGGAAAGGGAGGAGAGATAGGCGGAGGTGAAGAAGATAGAGGAGGGAGAGATGGTGAGGGAGGACGAGGTATGGGAGGAGAAATAGATGAGAGAGGGGAGGAGGTTGTGAAAATAGCGGAGATAGAGGGAGGAGGGAGATGGGAGGAGGGAGGAGGGGGGAAGAGTGAGGAGGAGGGGGGAAGAGTGAGGACAGAGAGAAGGAGAGAGAAGATAGTGAGGAGAGAGAAGATGTGGGGGCGGACTGCTCCCCCCCCTGCCATCACAGAAGGCATTCTTCGACCTGTGGTCCTCCTCAGACGGCACAGATTACTATGAAAACACTTTTTCCTACACGTAAAACAAAAAAAAAACAATCCTGTCTTGTTCACACTATCTGCTAGCATCTACTGCGGTGTTAAATGCTCTGTCACTTTAAGAAATGCAGACTGCAATTGAGCTCAACTAGCTACTTCCCTTTTTTCCTTCCAATACATTATGCCATGCTAGAGCATACGGAGCTGCCCGTAGAAACCGACATGCTTAACTTTCTGAATAACACCTACTGTGTCTGTTCCAAAAACTTAAAAAAAGCGATTAAACCTTTTAACACCTTGCAACCCCTTTTAACCTGCTTAAAAGGGAACAAAAAGAAAACAAGAATATGGAAAATCAAAAATTGTCAAGATAACACAGGAATTACCAAAGCCGGTAAAAATTCAAAATTCAAAAAAAACTGGAAGAAAGAAGTGAAAACTAGAACTTAAAAAAAACTGATAAAATATGTCACAAAAAGTAGAAGAAAACTAAAAAAGGGAAAAATGATTTTTCTTTCTTTTTTTTCTTTTCCCTTAAAAAGATTTTTAAAGGATGAAACCTAAAAAAATTGATAAAATCAAAAAGTATATAGTATATAAAACTTTAAACCAACAATAAAAGGGTTAATGTAGAATGTAGGCACCCAACTTCCTCTTTTTTTTTTTTTTTTTCCCTTGCCTGAGTCTCTCAGTGACATGAAGAGGAAAAAAAAACAAACATTGATATGCTCAAAAAGACCCAGCTTTCCCGAAAATTCTCACACTGCAGTAACAAAAGCCACTACCAAAAATGCAAAATAAAAGATAAAATAGGGAAAAACAGAGTCCAAAATATAACAATATGAAATATATATTTATCTCAGGGACCACACCCTGCAGGCAAAAGAGGAAGTTTACAATAAAAAAAGGCAAAACTCTTTCTGCTTCAGATCTTTGCGGAACCTGCAATAAATTCACATATAGACGTCCGGGGAGAGAGATCGAAAGCCCTTCTGTGACACGTCAAACAGCTGCTGACAACCGGTAACTGCCAATCACCCATGGCGCTTTGGTTAGCACCGGGATGTATCACCCTCCGTCTGCTGGGAGACGGGAGCCGTGATATCCCATTAGATTATCACCCCTCCGTGTGCACCCGAGAACCGTGATAATCTCTCCAGTGATCAGTCTGTGATATCCCCCCAGTCTGCCGCATCCGCGTGTGTGCGGGGACCGTGACAGCTTTTTCAGAGGAAACCACCTGTGATATCCCGTCTAAGTCAAAACCTCCGCATGGTGCGGGGACGTGATCTGACTTAGTCAGAGAGACTCAGTCTTGTTATCGGTGTCTCAGCAGCTACTAGAGTTGAGCGACTTTTGGTTTTTTAGGGTCGCGTTTCGTTTCGTGAAACCCGACTTTTCCAAAAGTCGGGTCGAGCAAGATCGTCCGATTATAGGGAAAAGTCGGGGTCATCCCGAAACACGAAACCCAATGTAAGTCAATGGGGAATAAAAGTCGGCAGTGAGAGGAGGACAGGAAACACACCAACAGTGCCCATTTGAATGCCAAAAGCATCAATTCTTCTTACTTAAGCTTGTCAACCTTAATTAACTTAATAATACAAGTTACGCACTGAAAAATGGGGGTTATTTGGCTACAGACTGTGGGGGGGGAGGTCTGGCTGCAGGTTTTCATGTGCCCTGGGTGAAAGAGCGCCCCTTTAACACATACCACAACTCATCATGCTCCGATACGGCAGAGAAATAGCGGTATAGTACAATGAAAAATACCTCACCTTTTACATCTCATGACGAGGCCCATCTATTTCTCCATACAGAATCATTGGTCCCATATAATGTTTGAAACAGTATATGATGAGCTCCACATAATGCTACAGTATATGTTGGTCCCCATGGATGAAGCTCCACTGTCTTATGGGCCCAAATAATGCTCCAAACATAATGGGCCCCATTTCTAATGCTCTAGTGTATAATGGGCCCTGTAAATGCTGCTCCAGTGTCTGATGTCCACCTTTGGAATGTTCCAGTGTATGGTGGGCCCCATCTATCATTCTCAGACGGTGTTAGGCCCAGTATGGATTGCACGTGATTGCACAAAGGTTAGAAAGGGTACCGAATCCCCAGATAACATGTATGGATAGCGTACACATTCAAAATATATGTCTCAGGAGGAAGGCTCAGACGGTGTTAGGCCCAGTATGGATTGCACGTCATTGCACAAAGGTTAGAAAGGGTACCGTATCCCCGGATAACATGTATGGATAGCGTGCACATTCAAAATATATGTCTCAGGAGGCAGGCTCAGACGGTGTTAGGCCCAGTATGGATTGCACGTGATTGCACAAAGGTTAGAAAGGGTACCGTATCCCCGGATAACATGTATGGATAGCGTACACATTCAAAATATATGTCTCAGGAGGCAGGCTCAGACGGTGTTAGGCCCAGTATGGATTGCACGTGATTGCACAAAGGTTAGAAAGGGTACCGTATCCCCAGATAACATGTATGGATAGCGTACACATTCAAAATATATGTCTCAGGAGGCAGGCTCAGACGGTGTTAGGCCCAGTATGGATTGCACGTGATTGCACAAAGGTTAGAAAGGGTACCGTATCCCCGGATAACATGTATGGATAGCGTACACATTCAAAATATATGTCTATACATCAGGAGGCAGGCTCAGACGGTGTCAGGCACAGTATGGATTTGACGGCCCAGATTACACAGCGGAGGAGCAGGGAGAGGTAAAGATTGCAAATGCTGGGGCCCTGCCCAAGCAAGGGGGGCCCACTCGTGGGCGTCGGTACTGGCACTGGGCCCCTCATAGTACAGAGGTGTGTCTGACGGCGGGTGTGCACCACCACCGTCAGAGACACTTGATTGCACTATGAGTGACCCTGTGCCAGTGCCCGCGCCCAAGAGTCGGCCTACCCACCTGTCCAGGGCAACGGCACTCGCACGGTGTCGTGCGCTAGGTGGTGACCCCGGCCATGGGGGGGGAGGCAGCACAGTTAGGGAGTTTTAGAAAGTGGCATATGTTGATGTTGGACATTCAGCTGATGCAAAAGGCGAAATAGGTGAAGTACCAGGAAGAGGTGGACCAAAGCAAGCCATTTTTCTGTCACCCTGTGTCATCAGGGGAAGGTGGGACAAAATCCTTGGAAACCCATGCGTGGTTCATTTTAATGAAGGTTAGATCATCCACATTTTGGGTTGACAGACGGGTCCTTTTTTCTGTCAGGATTGATCCAGCTGCACTGAAGACTCTTTCCGATAGCACACTTGCAGCTGGGCAAGCGAGCTCCTGTAAGGCATATTGGGCCAATTCAGGCCAGGTGTCCAGTTTAGCGGCCCAATAGTCAAAGGGGAATGACCTGTGTGGGAGAACATCGATATGTGAGGAAAAGTAGTTTGTAACCATAGTTGACAACTGCTGTCTCCTGTCACTTTCCATCGATGCAGTATTACCAGTTGTGTGAGCGGTATTTGAAAAATCAGTCCACAACATTGTCATGAAACCCCTGTCTCCAACGCCACTTCTGCTGTGTGCACCACGAACACCTCTGCCAAGCTGCCCCCGGCCCGTACGGCTCGTGTGAGAACCATCACCGCTGCTGTGTGCTGGGAATGCCTCAAGCAACTGATTTACCAGAGTTGCTTGTTTATTAGCCAATATTAGGTCAAGGTTCTCCTGTGGCATGATGTTTTGTAATTTGCCTTTATAGCATGGATCCAGGATGCTGGCCAACCAGTAGTCGTCATCGTTCATCATTTTGGCAATGCGGGGGTCCCTTTTTAGGATCCGCAAGGCATAATCTGACATGTGGGCCAATGTTCCCGGTGTCAATGATGCACTGCGAGTGCTGGGTGGAGGAGCACTTTCTGGCAAATCCACATCCCTCCAGTCACGCACAAACCCTGTACCAGACCTTGCCACGCCAACATTTTCACTTGCCCCACGAGATGCATCCTCCTCCCCTAAGTAATCATCCCCATCATCATCCTCCTCCTCCTCTTCTTCCTCCACCTCGTCCAGGAGAGGTCCCTGAGCAGACAATGGCTGAATGTCATCAAGGATTCCCTCCTCCTCTTCCTCCTCATCAACATTGGCTGCAGACGCCTGCTCCTTAAGGTGCGTCAAAGTTTGCATGAGCAGACTCATAAGTGGGATGCTCATGCTTAGGATGGCGTCGTCTGCGCTTACCAGCCGTGTGCATTCCTCAAAACACTGAAGGACTTTACAAAGGTCTTTCAGCTTCGACCACTGCACACCTGTCAACTCCATGTCTGCTCTCAAAGTGCCTGGCCGTGTATCCTCCCACAAATGCATTATGGCCTGCCTCTGCTCGCACAGCCGCTCCACCATGTGCAGGGTGGAGTTCCACCTTGTTGCAATGTCGATAATGAGGCGGTGGTTGGGAAGGTGGAGCAATCGCTGCAGCTTCTGCATACGAACGGAGTGTACAGGCGACCGGCGGATGTGCGCGCACAGTCTTCGCACCTTCTGGAGCAGGGTTGTTAACTCCGGATAATTTTTGAGGAAGCACTGCACCACCAGGTTCAAGGTGTGAGCCAAGCAAGGTATGTGGCTGAGTTTTGAAAGGGCTATGGCTGCCACAAAATTACGGCCGTTATCACTAACTACCTTGCCTGCCTCAAGATGTACACTGCCCAGCCATGACTCAGTTTGTCGCTTCAAGTACTCGGCCAGCACCTCGGCGGTGTGTCTGTCGCCCAAACACATCATCTGCAACACAGCCTGCTGACGCTTTCCACTAGCTGCTCGATAGGGGGACACCTCGTGTGCAACAGTGGCAGCTGCAGATGGAGTGCTCGTACGACTGCGCTCTGTGGACGAGCTTTCGCTTCTGGAGGAGGAGGAGGAGGAGGAGGAGGGTCGAACGCCTACAGCCAACTGTTTCCTATACCGTGGGCTAGGCAGCACTGTCCCACCACCGCTGTCCCCTGTGGACCCTGCATCCACCACATTAACCCAGTGCGCAGTGATGGACACGTAACGGCCCTGGCCATGCCGACTGGACCATGCATCAGTTGTGAGGTGCACCTTTCCGCTCACTGACTGCTTGAGTGCATGGACAATGCGGTCTTTCACATGATGGTGGAGGGCTGGGATGGCTTTGCGAGAGAAGTGGCGACTGGGTAGGTCATAGCGTGGTACTGCATAGGCCATGAGTTCCACCAACCGAAAGGGCATCATCTCAAACGAGATTAGTTTGGCAATGTGGGCGTTCAAACCCAGTGTACGCGGATGAGAGACTGAGTACTTTCTTGACCTACTCATAGTGTCTGGGAGGGTGAGCTGGACTTGAGAGCTGCATATGGTGGAAGTAGCGGTGGACAGGGCGGACTGAGAGAGGGTTGATGATGGTGATGGAGTTGGTGTTCTTTCTGATGGCCTAGAATCAGTCTTTCGTTGATATAACAGTGGGATTCCCTGACTGCTGTGGTCTTGCAACGACACCTCAACATTTGCTGCTGTGCTAACCGGTGGGCTTACAGTGGGGGAAACAATGTAGCGTTGCTGACTACCTTCGTTGTGATCAGTTGCACATGTGGCACTTGAGGTTTGGTGTTGTGTCCACGCTTGCAAGTGCATGCTGGTTAAATGTCTAAGCATGCAACTGGTATTCAAATTTTTCAGATTTTTCCCTCGGCTAAAGGTCTTTGCGCACTTCTTACAGATAACCTTGGCCTGATCATGAGGATTTTGTTCAAAAAAGTGCCACACTGCACTCTTCCTACTTTGGCAGACATTTTGCGGCCTAGCACGCTGTGATCTTTTGACCCTCTGGACAAGCTGTCCAGCAACTCTTTTGATGTTTGGAACCTGTCTTTGGAGTGCTCCGGGCCTGCCAGATAACAGCTGTTGCGATGTCGATGTCTGCTGTGGATGCTCCTCATCTGAGCTATTGGAAGCGGCACCCTCTTCCTCCAATGGATGCCAATCTGGGTCAACAACTGGGTCATCCATCACCTCCTCTTCTATGTCATGTGCACCTTCCTCTGTGTCACCGTGTATGGTGGTATAGTGTGCGGGAAGGGGCACCTGAGTCTCATCAGGGTCAGAATCTGGCTCTGTACACTGTGAGGACAATGTAGTGCTCTGAGTGAATGTACCAGCAGAATCATCCATCAGCGGCTGTGCATCAGTGCACTCCATGTCTGATTCATCTTGGCCTGGGTAATTCACCATTTCACTTGATAATCCAGGCATGGTATGTGAAAACAGCTCCATGGAGTAATCAGTAGTATGGCCTGCGTCATCCTTCAATCTTGGTTGGGGTGAAGGACACAAGGAAAGGTGTGGTTCATGAAAATGAGCCTCCAATGACGACTCAGTGCTTTCACTTTTTACAACTGAAGAAGAGGAGGCGATAGAGCTGGAGGCTGAGTCAGCAATGTAAGACAAAACTTTTTCCTGATGCTCTGCCTTTAAAAGCGGTTTGCCAACTCCTAGAAAACTAAGCATTCGAGGCCTTATGTAGCCAGAAGATGACGCAGGGTCAGCACCTCCTGCATTCGGTCCTATTTTGCTCTTGCCACTACCATCAGATCCACCACCAACACCATCATTACCAGCTGCCAACCCCCGCCCAATTCCACGGCCTCTTCCACCAGCCTTCCTCATTTTTGGTAGAAATGTAGACAAAATCCAACAAACTATATAGTAATGTAAAACAAGGTACAAGGTGTCTATAGGACAGGGGAGATTTTGAATTTCTGCAGACACTTGTGGACACTGGACACTTTTGGATTGTGTGAGGTCCACTGGACACTTTTGGATTGTGTGAGGCCCAATGAATATCTGAGCGCTATGTGACAGGCTCGATGGCACAGCTGTGACCAAAGTGACTAGAGGATAAGGGAGATTTTGGACACTGGATGGACACTTTTGGATTGTGTGAGGCCCACTGATATCTGAGCGCTATGTGACAGGCTCGATGGCACAGCTGTGACCAAAGTGACTAGAGGATAAGGGAGATTTTGAATCTCTGCACACACTTTTGGACACTGGACACTTTTGGATTGTGTGAGGCCCAATGAATATCTGAGCGCTATGTGACAGGCTCGATGGCACAGCTGTGACAAAAGTGACTAGAGGATAAGGGAGATTGGATTGCTTTTAAAAAAGCAGTTTGCGGAGCAGTGGGTAAACAGCAATGCAGGAATGTCAGGAAGCTTTAGAAGGCAGCCCAACAACCAACACCACTGATACACCACTATATAGCCTCCCCTTGCACTGCACACACAGTGACTGGTGTGTTGTGCAGGCCAAATCGCTAGCAGCAGAAGCAGTTTTTTTGTCTTCTTCCCTGCCTAACGCTCTCCCTACAGAATCAGCAGCAACCTCTCCCTATACTAAGATCGGCAGAAGTAAGATGGCGGTCGGCGTGCACGCCCTTTTATACCCCCTGTGACGCCCACCAAAGCAAGCCAATCACTTGCATGCCCTTCTGAAAGATGGTGGTGACCCGTGCCTATGTCATCACGTTGCCCACAGTGTCCGTGGATCCTGATTGGCTGAAAAAGAGCGCAAAACAAACTTTTGAAACGCGACTTTGGCGCGTAAGTCGCCGACCTCGTGGCCGACCTCATCCTAGGGTCGGGTTTCGTTTCATGAAACCCGACTTTGCCAAAAATCGGCGACTTTTGAATTTTTTCGACTCGTTTCGCTCAACTCTAGCAGCTACAAATCAAGTCTCAGTCTCCACCAACTCTCTCACCCGAATCTCAGACACACAGGATCACAGTAGACACTTAGCTTAGCCCAGGGTTTGGATTTTCTCGTGGACTTTTCAACACTACCTGGGTTTGGTGACCACACTGACCGGCTAGAGTTGCTGACCCGGACTGGGCACAGGGAACATTCAGGTAAGATAACTAGATTTTCTTACCTTACTTATGGAGTTGCATAAATCTCCGTTCCCATGAGCCAAGACCTTGGCCGGCACCTCTGTCCCCTCCGGTCAGCAGGATCCCCGTGCGATTTCGTCCACGGCCTCGCTGGGCGCCACTTGTTGTGGATGGATTTACTTTTGATTTGGGTAGATTTACCCCTGTGCATACTGTGACCTGTCCTAATTAGACATAGTCTTATTGAGCGCTCAAAGAAGGAAAGACGCCAGACTTGGTTGGCAGCAATACCTCCCAGCAAAACTCTGGAAGTTTATTGAATATACTTGGTTTTATCAATTGTACAGAAAAGGAGTGGCTACTCATTAACATAGAGGCTTTACTTCTTAGCTAATTGGTCAGTTTTAATGCATAAACATATATGGGCGTCGACCTAAGGTGACTTAAGCATCAGATGATATACTGCTCTTTGTCTTACAATGTCAGCAATGTTCTGATATCGGCTGGCGCATCTGGCCTAAACTTCCTCTTTCTATGTCTGGGACAAATATCACAAGACAAAGCTATCATAAGATACCATCTGCTCCCCAGACTCTCTCATGGGGGGGCAGTAGGTCATTTCCACCAACTAGTTACAAGGTTCAAACTGTGAATATGTATCTGTGTGCATATAAGAATATATAAGAGTACATGAGTATATAGCAGTATATGGAGTATATAGCCTATAGCAGGCAAGTGAGATCTATATGAAATACATATACATATATATTTCCATAACAATAGACCTCCCTGATTGACTGCACAAGCCCATGTGATGTGATAACTGCAAAGCATTATGGGAATGCCCACACAGCTGTGCCGGACGTTATGTGAGCAATGTGTGAAATGGCGCAGAGCATTACTTTTTCTTTTGTGATCTGCATAAATCAAAAAAGTGCTCAAACTTGTATAGAATTTCGAACTTCAGGATCAGTTCGCTGAGGATTGATTTGTTCATCTCTAGTGGAGATATATATATATATACTTTTATTGCACAACAGGTTTTTTTTCTCGAAAATTTGCTATTTTTTGCTTTTTTATGCCCTAGTAGAGTTGAGCGAAATGGGTCGAAAAATTTCAAAAGTCGCCGACTTTTGGCAAAGTCGGGTTTCATGAAACGAAACCCGACCCTAGGATGAGGTCGGCCACGAGGTCGGCCACTTACGCGCCAAAGTCGCGTTTCAAAAGTTTGTTTTGCGCTCTTTTTCAGCCAATCAGGATCCACGGACACTGTGGGCAACGTGATGACATAGGCAGGGGTCACCACCATCTTTCAGAAGTGCATGCAAGTGATTGGCTTGCTTTGGTGGGCGTCACAGGGGGTATAAAAGGGCGTGCACGCCGACCGCCATCTTACTTCTGCCGATCTCAGTATAGGGAGAGGTTGCTGCTGATTCTGTAGGGAGAGCGTTAGGCAGGGAAGAAGACAAAAAAACTGCTTCTGCTGCTAGCGATTTGGCCTGCACAACACACCAGTCACTGTGTGTGCAGTGCAAGGGGAGGCTATATAGTGGTGTATCAGTGGTGTTGGTTGTTGGGCTGCCTTCTAAGGCTTCCTGACATTCCTGCATTGCTGTTTACCCACTGCTCTGCAAACTGCTTTTTTAAAAGCAATCCCAATTTTTTTTTTTGTCCTGCTGAGAAGAAAAAAAAACTGCTTCTGCTGCTAGCAATTTGGCCTGCACAACACACCAGTCACTGTGTGTGCAGTGCAAAGGGAGGCTATATTGTGGTGTATCAGTGGTGTTGGTTGTTGGGCTGCCTTTTAAGGCTTCCTGACAGGCTGGCATTGCTGTTTACCCACTGCTCTGCAAACTGCTTTTTTAAAAGCAATCCAATCTCCCTTATCCTATAGTCACTTTTGTCACAGCTGTGCCATCGAGCCTGTGACATAGCGCTCAGATATCAGTGGGCCTCACACAATCCAAAAGTGTCCAGTGTCCACAAGTGTCTGCAGAAATTCAAAATCTCCCTTATCCTCTAGTCACTTTGGTCACAGCTGTGCCATCGAGCCTGTTACATAGCGCTCAGATATTCATTGGGCCTCACACAATCCAAAAGTGTCCAGTGTCCACAAGTGTCTGCAGAAATTCAAAATCTCCCTTATGCTCTAGTCACTTTGGTCACAGCTGTGCCATCGAGCCTGTCACATAGCGCTCAGATATTCATTGGGCCTCACACAATCCAAAAGTGTCCAGTGTCCAAAAGTGTGTGCAGAGATTCAAAATCTCCCTTATCCTCTAGTCACTTTGGTCACAGCTGTGACATAGCGCTCAGATATCAGTGGGCCTCACACAATCCAAAAGTGTCCAGTGTCCACAAGTGTCTGCAGAAATTCAAAATCTCCCCTGTCCTATAGACACCTTGTACCTTGTTTTACATTACTATATAGTTTGTTGGATTTTGTCTACATTTCTACCAAAAATGAGGAAGGCTGGTTGAAGAGGCCGTGGAATTGGGCGGGGGTTGGCAGCTGGTAATGATGGTGTTGGTGGTGGATCTGATGGTAGTGGCAAGAGCAAAATAGGACCGAATGCAGGAGGTGCTGAGCCTGCGTCGTCGTCTGGCTACATAATGCCTCGAACGCTTAGTTTTCTAGGAGTTGGCAAACCGCTTTTAAAGCCAGAGCATCAGGAAAAAGTTTTGTCTTACATTGCTGACTCAGCCTCCAGCTCTATCGCCTCCTCTTCTTCAGTTGTAAAAAGTAAAAGCACTGAGTCGTCATTGGAGGCTCATGTTCATGAACCACACCTTTCCTTGTGTCCTTCACCCCAACCAAGATTGAAGGATGACGCAGGCCATACTACTGATTACTCCATGGAACTGTTTTCACATACCATGCCTGGATTATCAAGTGAAATGGTGAATTACCCAGGCCAAGATGAATCAGACATGGAGTGCACTGATGCACAGCCGCTGATGGATGATTCTGCTGGTACATTCACTCAGAGCACTACATTGTCCTTGCAGTGTACAGAGCCAGATTCTGACCCTGATGAGACTCAGGTGCCCCTTCCCGCACACTATACCACCATACACGGTGACACAGAGGAAGGTGCACATGACATAGAAGAGGAGGTGATGGATGACCCAGTTGTTGACCCAGATTGGCATCCATTGGGGGAAGAGGGTGCTGCTTCCAATAGCTCAGATGAGGAGCATCCACAGCAGACATCGACATCGCAACAGCTGTTATCTGGCAGGCCCGGAGCACTCCAAAGACAGGTTCCAAACATCAAAAGAGTTGCTGGACAGCTTGTCCAGAGGGTCAAAAGATCACAGCGTGCTAGGCCGCAAAATGTCTGCCAAAGTAGGAAGAGTGCAGTGTGGCACTTTTTTGAACAAAATCCTCATGATCAGGCCAAGGTTATCTGTAAGAAGTGCGCAAAGACCTTTAGCCTAGGGAAAAATCTGAAAAATTTGAATACCAGTTGCATGCTTAGACATTTAACCAGCATGCACTTGCAAGCGTGGACACAACACCAAACCTCAAGTGCCACATGTGCAACTGATCACAACGAAGGTAGTCAGCAACGCTACATTGTTTTCCCCACTGTAAGCCCACCGGTTAGCACAGCAGCAAATGTTGAGGTGTCGTTGCAAGGCCACAGCAGTCAGGGAATCCCACTGTTATATCAACGAAAGACTGATTCTAGGCCATCAGAAAGAACACCAACTCCATCACCATCATCAACCCTCTCTCAGTCCGCCCTGTCCACCGCTACTTCCACCATATGCAGCTCTCAAGTCCAGCTCACCCTCCCAGACACTATGAGTAGGTCAAGAAAGTACTCAGTCTCTCATCCGCGTACACTGGGTTTGAACGCCCACATTGCCAAACTAATCTCGTTTGAGATGATGCCCTTTCGGTTGGTGGAAAGCACAGCTTTCCGCGAACTCATGGCCTATGCAGTACCACGCTATGACCTACCCAGTCGCCACTTCTTCTCTCGCAAAGCCATCCCAGCCCTCCACCTTCATGTGAAAGACCGCATTGTCCATGCACTCAAGCAGTCAGTGAGCGGAAAGGTGCACCTCACAACTGATGCATGGTCCAGTCGGCATGGCCAGGGCCGTTACGTGTCCATCACTGCGCACTGGGTTAATGTGGTGGATGCAGGGTCCACAGGGGACAGCGGTGGTGGGACAGTGCTGCCTAGCCCACGGTATAGGAAACAGTTGGCTGTAGGCGTTCGACCCTCCTCCTCCTCCTCCTCCAGAAGCGAAAGCTCGTCCACAGAGCGCAGTCATACGAGCACTCCATCTGCAGCTGCCACTGTTGCACACGATGTGTCCCCCTATTGAGCAGCTAGTGGAAAGCGTCAGCAGGCTGTGTTGCAGATGATGTGTTTGGGCAACAGACACACCGCCGAGGTGCTGGCCGAGTACTTGAAGCGACAAACTGAGTCATGGCTGGGCAGTGTACATCTTGAGGCAGGCAAGGTAGTTAGTGATAACGGCCGTAATTTTGTGGCAGCCATAGCCCTTTCAAAACTCAGCCATATACCTTGCTTGGCTCACACCTTGAACCTGGTGGTGCAGTGCTTCCTCAAAAATTATCCGGAGTTAACAGCCCTGCTCCAGAAGGTGCGAAGACTGTGCGCGCACATCCGCCGGTCGCCTGTACACTCCGTTCGTATGCAGAAGCTGCAGCGATTGCTCCACCTTCCCAACCACCGCCTCATTATCGACATTGCAACAAGGTGGAACTCCACCCTGCACATGGTGGAGCGGCTGTGCGAGCAGAGGCAGGCCATAATGCATTTGTGGGAGGATACACGGCCAGGCACTTTGAGAGCAGACATGGAGTTGACAGGCGTGCAGTGGTCGAAGCTGAAAGACCTCTGTAAAGTCCTTCAGTGTTTTGAGGAATGCACACGGCTGGTAAGCGCAGACGACGCCATCATAAGCATGAGCATCCCACTTATGCGTCTGCTCATGCAAACTTTGACGCACCTTAAGGAGCAGGCATCTGCAGCCAATGTTGATGATGAGGAGGAAGAGGAGGAGGGAATCCTTGATGACATTCAGCCATTGTCTGCTCAGGGACTTCTCCTGGACGAGGTGGAGGAAGAAGAGGAGGAGGAGGAGGATGATGGGGATGATTACTTAGGGGAGGAGGATGCATCTCGTGGGGCAAGTGAAAATGTTGGCGTGGCAAGGTCTGGTACAGGGTTTGTGCGTGACTGGAGGGATGTGGATTTGCCAGAAAGTGCTCCTCCAACCAGCACTCGCAGTGCATCATTGACACCGGGAACATTGGCCCACATGTCAGATTATGCCTTGCAGATCCTAAAAAGGGACCCACGCATTGCCAAAATGATGAACGATGACGACTACTGGTTGGCCAGCTTCCTGGATCCACGCTATAAAGGCAAATTACAAAACATCATGCCACAGGAGAACCTTGACCTAATATTGGCTAATAAACAAGCAACTCTGGTAAATCGGTTGCTTGAGGCATTCCCAGCACACAGCAGCGGTGATGGTTCTCACACGAGCCGTACGGGCCGGGGGCAGCTTGGCAGAGGTGTTCGTGGTGCCCACAGCAGAAGTGGTGTTGGAGACAGGGGTTTCATGACAATGTTGTGGACTGATTTTTCAAGTACCGTTCACACAACTGGTAATACTGCATCGATGGAAAGTGACAGGAGACAGCAGTTGTCAACTATGGTTACAAACTACTTTTCCTCCCATATCGATGTTCTCCCACACAGGTCATTCCCCTTTGACTATTGGGCTGCTAAACTGGACACCTGGCCTGAATTGGCACAATATGCCTTACAGGAACTCGCTTGCCCAGCTGCAAGTGTGCTATCGGAAAGAGTCTTCAGTGCAGCTGGATCAATCCTGACAGAAAAAAGGACCCGTCTGTCAACCCAAAATGTGGATGATCTAACCTTCATTAAAATGAACCATGCATGGGTTTCCAAGGATTTTGTCCCACCTTCCTCTGATGACACATAGGGTGACAGAAAAAATGGCTTGCTTTGGTCCACCTCTTCCTGGGACTTGACCTATTTCACCTTTTGCATCAGCTGAATGTCCAACATCAACATATGCCACTTTCTAAAACTCCCTAACTGTGCTGCCTCCCCCCCCCCATGGCCGGGGTCACCACCTAGCGCACGACACCGTGCAAGTGCCGTTGCCCTGGACAGGTGGGTAGGCCGACTCTTGGGCGCGGGCACTGGTACAGGGTCCTTCATAGTGCAATCAAGTGTCTCTGACGGTGGTGGTGCACACCCGCCGTCAGACACACCGCCGTACTATGAGGGGCCCAGTGCCAGTACCGACGCCCACGAGTGGGCCCCCCTTGCTTGGGCAGGGCCCCAGCATTTGCAATCTTTACCTCTCACTGCTCCTCCGCTGTGTAGTCAGGGCCGTCAAATCCATACTGTGCCTGACACCGTCTGAGCCTGCCTCCTGATGTATAGACATATATTTTGAATGTGTACGCTATCCATACATGTTATCCGGGGATACGGTACCCTTTCTCACCTTTGTGCAATCACGTGCAATCCATACTGGGCCTAACACCGTCTGAGCCTGCCTCCTGAGACATATATTTTGAATGTGTACGCTATCCATATATGTTATCCGGGGAAACGGTACCCTTTCTAACCTTTGTGCAATCACGTGCAATCCATACTGGGCCTAACACCGTCTGAGCCTGCCTCCTGAGACATATATTTTGAATGTGTACGCTATCCACACATGTTATCCGGGGATACGGTACCCTTTCTCACCTTTGTCCAATCACGTGCAATCCATACTGGGCCTAACACCGTCTGAGCCTGCCTCCTGATGTATAGACATATATTTTGAATGTGTACGCTATCCATACATGTTATCTGGGGATACGGTACCCTTTCTCACCTTTGTGCAATCACGTGTAATCCATACTGGGCATGAGAACGGCTGGCGAGCTGTTAAGCAAGCTACAGCACCTGTGGTTTGCACACGTAAGTTTTTCATTTTTTCAGGAATGACGGTTAGGCCTAATTCCGGAACTGCGGTTGACCTGCACTTACTGGGAAATCATTGTTCGCGGGTAATAATTGTAATCAGTGATCCCCATCACTAACGTTGTTCAGCGGGTTATCTGCACCTGTAAGCGACAAACGCTGGCCTTTTCAGTGTAGCGCACATGCAGCCACGGACATGTAAGGGCATGACACACCAGTTATTGGCCAATCTCATGTGCCAGAGCCTCACGTGTCCCTCTAGTAAGCCGGACTCGGACCGCGGGGCATGACGGAGTCTCGTTCTTTAACGGAATTAAGCTTGCAATGTGTGCATCTTTTCTGTAGCTGGCATGGTTGAGGTTTCCCAGGTGGAGTCGAATTTAACCGTAGACTCCACTCATGGTGGTGCCCTTCTGGACATTCCTTTAAGGTTCAGCTTTGCAACCATACTGCCCACATAAAACAAACACTTTGCCTTCATGAACGCTGTTTGGAGGGTCATGACTCGTGGGAATAACGCCGCCCAATCAGTTAACCTGCTAGAGAGATCCTTCGTTGCTCCCAAGCATGACATCACACTCCCTAGGAAGAAGGTAATGCCACTGTGGCGACCGTACTCCTGGGGGCGACACAAGTGCACTGATGCCCAGCCACTGCTCGATGAATCTGCTGGTACATTGACCCAGACCACTACATTCCCCTCGCACGCTACACGACCTAGAATCTGACCCTGATGAAACTCAGGTTACCCTTCCCATATACAGTTCCATCTTACACGGTGACAAAGAGGAAGCTGCAGATGAAAGTGCAGGTTCGGCCCACCCGCCATCAGACACACCACTGTACTATCAGGGGCCCTGTGCCAGTGCCGTCGCCAACGAGTGGGCCCCCCCTGCTTGCTCAGGATCACAGCACTTGCAAAGTTGAAATACTGTGCAGTGAGATGGAAGATGGGGACGACGAGGAATCCAGACAAGTACAGGGATTCCCTAGCGAGGAGACTTATTTGATTGTTTTCAATGTTGGGACAGCAATTTTTGGGGAGCACTATACTCTGGAGAATGATAGATGGGGCCCACCATACACTGGAACATTCCAAAGGTGGACATCAGACACTGGAGCAGCATTTACAGGGCCCATTATACACTAGAGCATTAGAAATGGGGCCCATTATGTTTGGAGCATTATTTGGGCCCATAAGACAGTGGAGCTTCATCCATGGGGACCAACATATACTGTAGCATTATGTGGAGCTCATCATATACTGTTTCAAACATTATATGGGACCAATGATTCTGTATGGAGAAATAGATGGGCCTCGTCATGAGATGTAAAAAGTGAGGTATTTTTCATTGTACTATACCGCTATTTCTCTGCCGTATCGGAGCATGATGAGTTGTGGTATGTGTTAAAGGGGCGCTCTTTCGCCCAAGGCACATGAAAACCTGCAGCCAGCCCTCCCCCCCCACAACTTTAGCCAAATAACCCCCATTTTTCAGTGCGCAACTTGTATTATGAAGTTAATTAAGGTTGACAAGCTTAAGAAAGAAGAATTGATGCTTTTGGCACTCAAATGGGCACTGTAGGTGTGTTTCCTGTCCTCCTCTCACTGCCGACTTTTATTTCCCATTGACTTACATTGGGTTTCGTGTTTCGGGACGACCCCGACTTTTCCCTATAATCGGACGATCTTGCTCGACCCGACTTTTGGAAAAGTCGGGTTTCACGAAACGAAACGCGACCCTAAAAAACCAAAAGTCGCTCAACTCTATGCCCTAGTGCTGCTTTTTATTCAGAACAGTATAATCTGTGCATTCTTAGCTATGCCAAAAAGGTTTAAAGCTGGTTTATGATTTACAGCTTTAAAAATATCACACAAAAGAGAACATTTCAAGGGTTTGTAAGACAGTTTTTTTAGTGTCAGAAAAATCTCAAATCTTGTCTCATATCTATTATTCCACCAACATTTTTATTTATTGACTTTATTTTTTTTTGCAGTTTAACACCCCCTTTGTCACCTTTATGAAGTGGATGTCATCTGGGAGCGACTAGCTATGCAAATAAGGTTTAAGCTACATTTGTTCCAATTTTTTAAAAAGTTTCACAAAAAGTAACAGATTAAAAAGTGGAAAAAGAGCTTTAAATGTGTTTTAGATCTAAGGATGCGTACAATATGTCACATACTGGTTTACACTGATACATTTTTCACAAATAGCAGCAACCACAAATGCCTCACATGATGAATTACGCTCTCAAAAGTTGCAAACTCACTCCAGTAGGTAGGTGACAAAAAATATATATTTGATGCAAATGGCAATAACACAGCCATGAGCAAAACTGATTTATAGACAAATTTTCTTTTGCTTAGGTGTGAAAAATAGAGATGAGCGGATCAATACGCAGAGGATCGAGTTCCAGTCTAATTTCCTGAAATTCACATTTTCAAGTGGATTATAACACCGTTTCCCACTATGCTGAAGCATCTGGGAGCAGGCTAACTTCTTTTTATACAGCTGTTGGATTCCCTATAATGCCCTGCAGCTATGACATATAGCGGATTATCGCACCTTGTACACTGGTGGTCAGTACCTGGACCATCACAAATCAACAGTTCCTATTGAATCACAGTTTGTACTGTAGAGTTATTTTCTATCTACAGAGGCACTGGGTAATTCTCTCTCTTCTTTAGAGTGTAAGCTCGTATGGTCAGTGGGGTCATCTCTCCCCTGTACAGTGTAAGCTCTGATGATCAGTGGGGTCCTCTCTCTCCTGTAGAGTGTAAGCTCTTATGATCAGTGGGGTCCTCTCTCTCTCTCCTGTAGAGTGTAAGCTCTTATGATCAGCAGAGACTTCTCCCTCTCCTATAGAGTGTAAGCTCTTATGATCAGTGGGGTCCTCTCTCTCTCCTGTAGAGTGTAAGCTCTTATGATCAGCAGAGACTTCTCCCTCTCCTGTAGAGTGTAAGCTCTTATGATCAGTGGGGTCCTCTCTCTCTCTTGTAGAGTGTAAGCTCTTATGATCAGCAGAGACTTCTCCCTCTCCTGTAGAGTGTAAGCTCTTATGATCAGTGGGGTCCTCTCTCTCTCCTGTAGAGTGTAAGCTCTTATGATCAGTGGGGTCCTCTCTCTCTCCTGTAGAGTGTGAGCTCTTATGGTCAGTGGGATCCATTCTCTCCTGTAGAGTGTTGTCATGAAAACCTTCACACGGCCAGCACATGGCTATCACATTCGCACGGGGGCATATCTTAGTTATCCCACTGCTGCCACCAAATGTGATGAAAACAACAAGCTAGACTATTGACCTATCAATTTACCGCAGGGGAGCTTATTTTAGTTATCCCACCGCTGCCAACAATATGTCATGAACTGCAGGAATTTATGTATATCCCACTTTCCAGTTCCGCTTTGGAACTTGCAGCTCTCCGGCGCCCCCATTACCCTCAGGTCAGTCAGGGAACTGCACCTGGGATAATTAGTTGGCTGACATGCCTTAGAGAGGTGTACTGGCTATTAGACACACTACAGCGAGGGAATTATAACTAATCCTAGCTGCAGCCAATGAGCTTATAAAACTCGTTCTGTCACTGCCAGCTATGCCCAACTAAACCAGAACACACTTCGCTGCCACCAGCTCCAATTTCTCAATAGTAACGTAATTCACTTTGAAGATCATGCAGAACGTTATAGAGCAAGGAGAAACAAAACTAGTAATTTTATATTTTACTCCAAAAAGCTAGGCAGTGTTTACAGAAGGTATAAAAAGATTTTTCAATATGAGAGAATTAAAGTATGTACAAGACAATTACAAAGTAACAGGGATTAAACGAAGAAGCACTTACCATTTGCTTAAATCATTTCAGGCAGATTATGGGGTGAAAAGGGGGAGGGGTGACACGTTGCGGTGCATCACATTCTCTCGGTATCACATCTTCCCAGGCAAAGACTAGCTCCAGACAGAGCTGACAGTAACTTAAACTTCTGGGTCGTGACATAACTAAAGGGGCAGAGTTATGGTCGCACTTCCCTTTCTACCAGAGGATTGAAAACTTGCTAAAGATTCAAAAGTATATCTCGGAGAGGGTACCTAGTATAGCGACAAACAGATATCATCTTACTCAGCATGACGCTGGGGTTAATTTAAGTCTCAATGCAAATTACCTGGATGACTTGGCTATGCAGGAATCCATTTCTTGGATTCTGCTGGTGCCAGACATTAGAAAAAGGCTCTGGAGTGTAGCTTAAACATTGGAGGTCCCAAATATGTAATTTTCATATTCATAACATAAACTGGTGATGAGGTATGCCCTAATGGTTAGATTCTACATCTATGCTATGTGAGACCCAAAGCACATGGTCTTAGACAAAGAACTGCTTTTTAGCAAGCTGCTCCACCACGTCACGGTAACTCTTCACGGAGCAGTCCCTATCTAATGTATTTAAAACCTGAACATGTGAACAGTGTCTAAATGAACAGGATACAGACAGGCGCCCCCCAATATGGGCTCGTGGTGCAAGGCAGCTCATTTATGTGCATGTCACACAAGAGAGGGGTGGGGTCTCCCAAACCATGCTAAGCAAGGATAATACGGATTAAAAACATATGTGACATGCACAAGTGTGAACAAGTCGGTCAGACACTGTTCACGCCACCCACTGGCTGAGACACAACAAGAAAACACAAAATTACAAATTTGTGTTTTCTTGTGTCTCAGCCAGTGACATCCTGACAACTACGCCAAATGTAATAAAGAGCAAGTGTTGAGTATGTCACCATGGAACAGACGGACCAACAGTTAA
The DNA here is from genome assembly GCF_039654945.1 of Dendrobates tinctorius. NCBI lineage: Eukaryota > Metazoa > Chordata > Amphibia > Anura > Dendrobatidae > Dendrobates > Dendrobates tinctorius. Next base: position 14,728,413 of record NW_027361763.1, read on the forward strand.
AGAGACGTTTATTTACAGGGATAAACACTGACAATTTAACTGTGCAAGTATTGGTGAAGTAGAAAAGCAAGTTATAAAACAGGCAAACAGAAATAGCAATATTAAAAAGTATTTTCTGGAGTGAACTTAACACTCTGAAGGGGACTTGCTTGTAGGGTCAACCTTCTCCCACGTAGGTACTGAACAACAGCATCACTTGTCGTCTATAGACTCTGTGAACTCTGTGATCCTTAACAGTCCCCAGCCGGGGTCTCAGGGGTTAATGCGGGAGTCAGAGGGGGCACGAGGTAGATGAGGTCCCCTTTGCTCTGAGACTTTCTCTCAAATGCTACAGTCTCTCCTGCAGAAGCCAAGCTCGGTGCACAATGGCGACTCTTCGCCAGAATCAGGGGCTCTACACTAACTCTGCAGGTATCGGGGCTTCGCGCGGGGGTCACTGCCTCTAAACAGGTCACTGTCTCTACACAGGGCACAGTCTCAACACGGGCCATGGTCTCTGCACTGGCCTCAGTCTCTGTATGGGACACAGTCTCAATAAGGGCCACGGTTTCTGCACGGGTCTCAGTCTCTCCACAGGGGTCAGGACACACCTCTGCTGTCACTGCAGTCTCCGGCTGCACGTACTCACGGGCTGCAGTCTCTGCGTGTGGTACCCCGGTCTTTGCTGTCTGAACAGGAGCTCTGTCTCTCTCCCGGTCTGTGGTCTGTGTCTGCTCCCTGTCCTGACCGCTGCCCAGACTGCACTGTGAAAAGCGCGCATACTTTTTAAGCTCTCTGCCCGGCTTCCTTCCTGTACCAGGCCCCTTTTCTGCCCCCCAGGGAACCTGCTGTGCTGCTCAATGGTTCCGGGCACGGAGCAGAGGAGGCAACCCTCCCCCCGGCTCTCCCTGTACTTCACCCCCTTACATTACTCTCTCTTTTAGCTCGCTATTCCATGGGCGAGAGTTTCTGGAGCTCCTGTTGGCAGTCTTCCAGTCCTTGCACAATCTGTTGCCAGATGAACTCGTCCTTGTTGTAGTGGATGGAGGGTACACCAGTCATTGAACGTTCAGAGCATCTCAAATCAGCAGATGCTGTGGTGTCAATCGCTGGAGGAGCAGGGGTTGAGGCCCCCTCTGATAAATCAGCAGTTTCAGGCACCTGTCCTGTTTCCGGGTTCCATGAGAGAGATTGGGAATCTCCTTTGTCTTTTTCTTCAGCATTGATCACTGGCTCAGCTGGTGGGGGTACTGGAGCCGATGGTACCACTTGAGGGTCTCAAGACAAGCATGGGTGCAACATATTCTGATGCAGTGTGTGGGTGGGAGACTCTTCCTCCATTTCAGGCTCAATCTCGTAGATGGGGCCCTTGCCACCGAGCCGTCGCTTCACCCTATACAGCCTTTTCTCCCACTGTCACTCCAATTTGTTGTGTGGGCGCTTCTCCCTCACCAAGACTCGATCCCCAGGCGATAGAGCTGTCCCTCCTTGGGGAGTGACTTGGAATGTTCAAATTCGCGCAGTCAGTCCTGCACCAGCCATTGAATGGTCCGTAACTGACGACGATGTTCATGAACCCAGGAGTACACCCCCATCCACGGGTAGCCCTCCTCAGGTTCCAGCACTAGCTTTGTCAGTCCCTTCCCAGGTCGGACGAAGAACAGTGAGTAGGGCGTGAATCCGATGGTGCTGTGTTTGTGGCTGTTGTACGCCCACACCAATTCGGGGATGGACTCAGTCCATCGGGCTTTCTGGTCCTCTTCCAGTGTCCTCAGCATTTGAATCAGGGTGTGGTTAAATCTTCAACAAGTCCCATTCCCCTGTGGATGATAAAGGGTGGTCCGGGACTTATCGATTTTGTACAGCTGGTGCAACTCTTCCATCACCTTCCCAAGGAAGCAGGTTCCTTGATTGGAATGGATGCATCTGGGACACCTGTACACCTGGATGAAATGTTTGCAGATTGCATTCCTTCCCCCCCAGACTCGGCTGTCTGGTCCCATGTGGGCGTCACTACGGCAAATTTAGAAAAGTGGTCTATCATTACTAAGCAATGTTCGTAGCCTCGATGCGCTGGTCCAATCATCAAGCAATCGATGGCCAGTAGGTCCATGGAGCCAGAAGATCTTTCCATCTCTGTGGGAGCTCGCTGATTCAGTGGCTTGACCAGCTCACAATTCCGACACTGTTGACATACTCTCTCCACGATGTTTCTCAAGTGGGGGTAGTAAAATAAATGCTGCAGCCAATGCAACGTTTTCTCTGGCCAAAAGTGTGCTCCTTTCTCATGTGCTTCCTTAGCCACCTATTCTACCAAGCATGAGGGGATGTTCATCGGCCAGATAAGATTAAGTTCAGATTGTAGGTACACCTTCGGGTACAGGATGCCGTCCCGCAACTGGAGCCTTTCCCACTGTTGTAACATCTTCAACACCTCAGGTGATTTGGACCCCCTCTCATGTCGGTTAGGCATTTGTTCTGACGCGACCCACTGTCTCAGCTGAGCTAACTCCGGATCCTCCTGCTGCATTTGAACCCACTCATCCTGAGGTTGCTCCAACATATTCACACAAGCCTCTTCTTTCTCAGTCTCCTGTGTAGCTGTCGCCATCCTGACAGTCTCTCCAAAGCTGGGAGCTTCTACAGCCTCCCATTCTTCATCCGGGTCGGCCGTTGGTCTGCGATAATTTACTTGAGAGAGGGCATCCACATGGACATTTTCGACCCCTCTATTGTATGAGATTCGGTACTGGAATTTGGCCATTCGGGCAATCCAGCGTTGTTCCAGGGCCCCCAACTTGTCTCGAGATGAGCCAGCGGGTTGTTGTCAGTGCGTACATGAACTTCTGAACCTGCCAGATATTCTGCAATCTCCTCTGTCATAGCCCATACCAGAGCCAACAGTTCCAGCTTGAATGAACTGTAATTTTCTGGATTCTTTTCCGAGTCATGCAAGGATTGATTGGCATACGCTATGACACTTTCTTTCCTGTCCAGCATTGGCGAGAGTACTGCCCCGAGCCCCTGAGGCTTCCATCAGTGTGCAAGATGAATGGCTGCATGAAGTCTATGTAAGCCAGCACAGGGGCATCTCTCAAAGCCTTCTACAGAGCTAGGAATGATTCTTCTTGACGCTTTCCCCACTGTATGTTTCTGTTTTTTGCACAGGAGGGCACTCCCCTCAACAACTCCAGAAGTGGATTTGCCAAGCAGATGAAGTCTTTTACGGAGCGTCTGAAGTACCCTGTGAGTACCAAGAATGCACACACATGTTTTACAGTCTTTGGAGTTGGCCAGTCTGGTACCGCAGCGATCTTCTCCTGGGAAGGCTTCACCCCCTCTGCAGAGACGTGTCCCAAATATTCAATCTCAGTCCAGAAGAAGTGACACTTCTGAGGTTTTACCTTCAGGCCATGCTTCTGTAGTCGACTCAGAACTTGCCCCAGTCTCTGCAGATGTTCCTCAAAGGTGGGGGCAAAGACGATAATATCGTCCAAATAGATTAAAGTGGCCTCAAAATTCAGGTCTCCCAGAAACCTTTCTATGAGTCGCTGAAACATTCCTGGAGCATTTGCTAGACCAAAAGGCATCCGGTCGAATTCGTACAGTACCCATTGGGAGGATGAAAGCCATCTTGGCTCGATCTTGCTCGGACATGGGCACCTGCCCATGTCCGCTGGCTAAGTCTAACGTGGAGAAGAACCTGGCCTTTCCCAGTGCCGATAGGGACTCTTCTATCCTAGGCAGCAGGTACGAGTCCCGCATGGTACAGATGTTGAGCCAGCAATAGTCCACACAGAACAACAAGGACACATCCTTCTTCCTCACCAGGACTATGGGAGCAGCCCACGGGCTCTGACTTTCACGAATAACTCCCTTCTTCAACATGTGTGACAGCATTCCTTTCACTTCCTGGTACATCTGTGGTGGTATCTGACGGTACCATTCCCAGATCGGCGCCGCATCTCCAGTGGGTATCTCATGGGTTATGGCCGTGGTGCGCCCAAAGTCATCTTCATCCTTGGCAAACACCTCCTGATATTTCCCCAACAAGGCTTCCACCTGAGGGATTTGCTGCGGGTCCAGTTCTGACAGTTCTGTCCGCATGCATCCCAAATTTCGGCGTCCTTCCTATAGTAGTCTGGGATCCGGGGCTACCTCTGCTTTGATGGACACCAACCACGGGTCTTCTGGCCTTGCAGTCAGCTGCACTGTCTCAGTTGAAACCAGCTCATCCGTGAGGCCCAGGACTTGGGCGACTTCGCTCTTGGGGGGTAAAATGGCATCCATCTCCCCCACATTTATGCAGCGCACAAGGACAGTTCCGTCTCACACAGTGGCCAGGGACCGCGCGACCAATATTCCTGACAGCAGCTGGTCGGCTCTGCTAGGCTCAATTTGAACTTCCACCCCTTCAAGCAAGATACCAGTTTGAAAAGGCAGGGGAAGTACTGTCTGTCCAGGGGCAACTCCCGATTGACAGAGACGGGTGCGATAACTTTACCGAGTTCCTTGCCGCCACCACATGTTTCTTGGACCTGGGCCATTCGTATCAATTCCTGAAAAACCCTTCTCTGGGGTGGTTTGGTCACTCCATTGTTGTAAGAATTGTTCTGGTGACTCGTTGATAATAAGACTTCCGAGGTCTTTTAACAGATTCATGCCCAGGGTCAGAGTATGGTCCTTAGCAGCCTCTCCATCCACCAGTACCACTCCTTTCCTCCCAACATCTTTACCGCACACCTCGATGTTCATCCATACCACCCCTGCGACCGGGATGGGCAAGTGATTGTCTGCCATGACGTTGATCACAAGGCCCCACTCGGGCCGTAGCTCCTCTGCAAAGTGGCGGCGGAAATATCCCTCTGGCATGGTAGTCACTTGTGAACCGGTGTCTACCAGACACAGCACTGGTCTTCCACTGATTTCGGCCCAGACCAGGGGGCACGTGGAAGCAAGGATGGTGGTACTTTTACTACTCCTCCTCTGCTCTTCACGCTCCGGTGACACCACCGGGCAATGTGGCCGGGCTCTCCACAGGTATAACATGTAAGAGAATGTCTCTTCTGGGTAACTTCAACTTCTCTTCGGGGGACAGCTCCTCTGTCTCGCACCATAGGACCAGGCCTCTCTGCCGGAGTTCTCCTTGAAGCCGCCATTTCTTCATGGAACTGACTGATCTCCAATCTCAGGTCCTCTACCCATCAGGGGGACTTTGTCTGCGGTGATGGTTGCCTCCCCGCTCCGCACATTCCCCACTGGCCCTGACACGTCCTGTACCTGCTCACGCGCGCACGCGCCTCACTACTAACTTCAGAGAAGGTCATGTCTGGCTTTACCCGCAGGCGCTCTCACAGGGCCTTCTTCATCATTTTCTCATGCAGCCCTGAGCACCATGTCAACTGACCCAACGACTACACCGTCCTTCCGTTTAATAGCAGTATGGAGCTCTTGCAGGAGGTTCATGAACTGGGTCACGGTCTCTCCCTCTCTGCACCCAGTGAAACAGTCGCATGCGGAGTTCCCTTACGTCAGTGGGGTCCCCATGTGTCTCCTCAAGTATGCGCAGCACCTTGTCCAGAGTGTTTCTTTCCCGGGAGGCCTATGCATGACAGTCTCGTGCCTCCCCATCTAAGGCCATCAATGCAATCTCTGCCTCCAGGGCTGGTGCCAGGGGATGCATCCTTAACAGTTCCTGGATTCTCTCCGTCCAACTCCACAACATCACATTGTTTCCAGTAAACCTAAGCAAATTATTCAACATGGCTCCCAGGGAAATGCTGGTCCTGGGGCCTTCTCTAACTGCTTGGTCCGCCCCTTCCACGATTCAGTGTGACATCCTGCCAACTACACCAAATGTAATAAAGAGCAGGTGCTGAGTATGTCACCACGGAACAGACGGACCAACAGTTAAAGGGAGGTTTATTTACAGGGATAAACACCAACAATTTAACAGTGCAAGTATTGGTGAAGTAGAAAAACAAGTTATAAAACAGGCAAAAGGAAATAGCAATATTAAACAGTATTTTCTGGAGTGAACTTAACAGTCTGAAGGGTACTTGCTTGTAGGGTCAACCTTCTCCCACGTAGTTACCGAACAACAGCGGCACTTGCTGTCTTTAGTCTCTGTGAACTCCATCACAGCGATACTGCTGCTCCGGGGCGGGGCCTGACATCTTGGGGCACCGCGGCCTGTTGGCGTTGGTAGGCAGCCACACGGGGGCTATGTGGCCAAGGGATTTCGATATCCCCAAGCAGCCTGGATTCCTCCCAGCCCGAAGGTGTCGAATCGTGCGCGCCTGCCCCAGCCAGACCCTTCTCAGTAGGGACCTCTTCCACCTCCCCATTTCAGACAGCCTGCTGCCCCTGGATGGCTCGTCCAACATCTCCATTTCAAGCTCCCGCAGGCCTGCCTCCGACAATCTAAATTCAGGGGGTTACCCCGTTAGGAGGGCCCGGATCTATACCCGGTGCCTCCCGGCGGCGTTGTCTCGGTCCGGTACAGGTGTGATGGGGTTCCCGGTGGCAGCGGCGATGGTCATGGCGGCCCGGGCAAATACCAGAGGTGGCGATGGGACAACTGGCGGCTCCCGGTCTGTGGGGGTCTCCGGTGGGCTCTGCGCAGCCACATCAGGTCCCGGCGGTAGCTCCTCTTCTTCCGCCTCGGCTCCCTTGGAAACAAGGAACGGCAGGGAGATGCCCACAGACGCTGCCGGGGTCATTGCAGCCGTCTCAGGTGCTACCGGGTCTTCCTGGGGGAGGTCCGGTGCAGCAGTGACAGGTACCGGTGTTGCGGGTACCGCAGGTGCAGGCCCCTACTGGGCGCGCTGCAGGTTCAATGTCCATAGCGCTTCCTGCCTCAGTCACAGGCGGCACGTCAGCTGGGTTATCTCGTCCTCCAGGTGTTGGCGGTTCATCCCGGAGATGAGGTTGGAGCCTTCAGCCATGGCGCCGGGGAGATCCAACTCAACCTCCACTCGCTCCACAGGCCTCCTCCCTTCTCCTTCCAAGATGGCATTCTGGCATCCTTTCTAGGCTCTTTTCCCGCCATTGGCTTCCGCTCCTCCTTCTGGGGACGGCGTCTTCTTCCTACTCCTCCATACCAAGCCAGTATACGAACCCCTCGGGGGGTGGGCCATGTTGCTGTCACATAGAAGTTCAGACAGGGGAGGCCCAAGACAGTCCGGATCACCCAGATTATCACGCCCTTCTTCACCGCATCGGCGGCCATTTTAAACATTCATTTCACAGTCTATTAAATTGGGTCTTCTGCACATTTTCAAAAGATTTGAGTCTTAGGCACACAGAACCCGATGGCATCGGGTCTTGTCATCCTGTTCGTGACACCAAAAAAATGGGTCACCCTCCCAGGGCTGTGGGGTAGTCGGTACCGGGCCCGATGAGCTTCAATAGGAGATGTCACGGCAGCTGTGGCCCTGAGTGCCAACTGTAAAAGGGGCTGTTTCAGTGTGCTTGTAGTGATGAAAGTTTATAAGTGATTCGTGACGCCACCTGTGGTGTTCGGCAATGAAGATGTAAGCTGACGCTGCAGACAGATCCTCTGGGACAGATGGTGGGTGTGGTGCAGCAGTGATGGTATAGCCCTCCACAGGCAGGGCTGTAGTCCCAGGGCAGAGTAAATGGAGTGACACATGGATGGTGTAGTGTCATGTACAAGGGGTGCAGCAGTGCTGGGCATTTTGGCGCAGGAATAAGTGGAGGACACCAGGGCATGTAGTTCCAAAGCTTTAGGCCTCTTTCACACATCAGGTTTTCGCCGTCAGGCGCGATCCGGCGCTTTTGACAAAAACCGGATCCGGCGAAATGCAATGCCGGATCCGGTTCCCCCCCCATTGACTTGCATTTGCGCCGGATCGTGCCGGATGGCCATGCGTTTCATCCGGTTTTCGCCGGATCCGGCAATGTGTCGCGATCCGGCGTCTGGAAAAAACGGCTACTGTAACATTTTTTGTCTCCGGCGAAAAAGCCGGACACGCCGGATCCAGCGCGTCCGGCTTTTTCACACAATGAAAGCCTATGAGCGCCGCAATGCGCCTGATCCGGCGAAAGCCGGATCCGGTAGCCGGATCCGGTTTTTTTGGTCTGAGCATGCTCAGTAGCTCTGCCCACAAGACATATATAAAAGCAAGACAGTGGGACCCACAGCCACACCCAACATGCCACCCAAGAAAGCAACCAAGCGCAGGAGAAGGCAGGAGACCACTGTAGCACCATCAGCACCACCACCACCCCAAATGGAGCAGCAAATGGAACATGCTGAGGAGGGGAGGCCAGCAGCAGATGAGAGACGGTAATTATCAAATCCCCCATTCCTCCAAACTAGGGCTATTGAATATCAAGATATTCATTGGCCCTTTGTTTCTCTTTATTCAACAGCCGCCCAATAGATGCAGCAGCAGCAGCAGCAATGGCAGCAGCTGGAACACCACCCACAGGCATGGAGTGTGGCCACCAGGAAGACAGCACATCATCTTCTGGGAGCCCTCCCTCGCATCGTCAGCGTTTGACGGTAAGTTTTTATTTCCAAAATCCATCATCTCTGTAATATATGTCTATTCATTGCCTTTTATTTCAAAACAGGATTCACAAGATGAAGAGGAGCTCCCAGAAGAAGAAGGAAGGGGTGGACAGACACTTGGAGTGGGCTCACAATTGGTAAGTTTTTTGCATCAAACGCAGAAACACAACATCACACTACACACAACACATAGAAAACAATGTTCTGCAGACCACACACAGCAAACAAATGCCTACATCCAAAGACATAACTTTTTTTGTTTTCTTCTCTAGTCTTCCCAATCTGGTGCTCGGCCAAGAGGTCCTCGCAGTGCCTCCCAGGGTCGTCGGCGACAGCAACGCGGCGGTCACCAGCGTGTAAGTATAAATATTTTTGCTTTGTTTTTTTGCACTTTTTATTTCATTTCTTTTGTGGAGGCTAATTATGTTATTTTTGTCTTTTTCTTTAACAGCCTTCACAGTGTGCTCCCGACTCTGACGGTGAGGATGGAGGACTCGATGTGGACCACCTCATCGATCTCGTCAGAGAAAGGGAGCCGCTCTGGAATATGGCTGACCGCCGCCACGCTGACCTTATCGTTACCCGACGACTCTGGGAGGAAATCTGTTCGCTCCTTGTGGGCCGCTGGGAGGACCTCGATGCTCGGGCCCAGATTAAAGAGCGTAAGTATATACAGTACCGGTTGCTTGATGTAAACCAGTGTTTCCCGAACTCCAGTCCTCGTGGTCCCCACGGATCATGTGTTCAGGATTTCTATTTACTTTGGAAATCCTGAAAACATGACCCCTGGGGAACATGAGGACTGGAGTTTGGGAAACACTGATGTTGTATACTAACCACTCCTTTCTCGTTTCAGGGAACAGAATTGTGAATCGGTGGCGGTCTGTGAGGGATCGTTTCAAGAAGGAGTTCAATAAAGAGATGCGGGCCCCGAGTGGATCTGGAGGATGCAGGAGCAAGTACAAGTACGCACAAGCCCTGTCGTTCCTCCGGGAAACAATGGTCACTAGAAGGTAAATATTACACACCACATGTGAAAAAACATGTTAGATGTAACTTTTTTTTTTCAGCCAGGGCCATGCCATGTCAGTATTTTAATTGTTTTTTTTTCTCTTTATTCCACAGCACGGTGAGCAGCACTCGGGAGCCTGCACGATTGGACCCTTCTGAGGCGATCCCTGAGGAGACCGGCACCGAGGGACACTTCGACCGCCACGGTACATCTGCACCTTCCCAGCCTTCCCACACATTCGACCCATCTGTCCCATCCACCAGCACAGGAGCATCGTGGCCGCCTACATTACATGAAGCTGCTGGTGAGGAGATCGCTTTCCCTTTACCCCACCCTTCTGCCCCTGCCACCTCTAGTACACCTGCGGGTACTGGGCGGCAGCGGCAGAGGGGTCAGGAAAAGAGTTATGCGCCAGAGTTCTTGCATCTGAATGCATCTTTCCAGAACTGTCTAAAAGTCTTGTCAGAGCAAATCTCCGCAGGCTTTCAGCAGATCAACTCCAGCATTCTGGAGGTGAAGACACTTCTGCAAACCATGCATTCAGAAGCAAGATCTTCGCCAAACCACACCTTTTTCAGGTCTGTTGTGGAGCGCATGGCAACACTATCTCCTACCCAGCAGATGCATGAAATGCATTCGTGCCACGGTGCTCTACAGCAGGTTACCTCCCAACCTCCACCTCCCACCACTGTAGTTCCTCCACCTGCACCCCCTCCAGCCACTTTCCATCCTCCCCCTCCTATTACATCTGCACCCCCTCCAGCCACTTTCCATCCTCCCCCTCCTATTACATCTGCACCCCCTCCAGCCACTTTCCATCCTCCCCCTCCTATTACATACCAGCAACCTCACCAGTACCAGCAACCTCCCCAGTACCAGCAACCTCCCCTGTACCAGACATCTCCCCACTTCCAGCAACCTGCCCCGTACCAAACTCCTTCCCCGTACCAAACTCCTTCCCCGTACCAAACTCCTTCCCCGTACCAAACTCCTTCCCCGTACCAAACTCCTTCCCCGTACCAAACTCCTTCCCCGTACCAAACTCCTTCCCCATACAACTTTCCATCAACATCATCTGCTCCTACAGTCCCTGCCCAACCCTCCACTCCACCGCCCACCACCTCTTCTGCCTCCCACATGTCCACCCATTCTGTAGCTTTTTCCACACCATCACCTCTAACTGTTCCTTCCCCACCACGATCCCAGTCCTCTCTCCACACTCCCATTGTCGAAGTGTCCCGCAGCCCCTCCAGCAGTATTTCCACCCCACACTACACCGAGTTATAATGTTTTTTTGTAATAAAAATGCCCATTTGGTTGGTTTCAAACCTTTATTAAAAAAGTTTTTTTAACTTTAAAAACAGTTTACACAAAAAAAAATATTTTAAATAAAAGTTAAATTATTGTTTACACTGGTTGTCTGTCATTTCTTTCTGCGGCGAAATATGTTTAAAAAAAAGGTTAAATACAGGGTATTTAAAAGGTAAAAAGGTATTCAAAACCAGGTATATAACTGTGGGTAAATTTTAGCTTTTTGCCACAGTTGTGTTCCTGGTTGTGTTTGAAGCAAAGTATTTCACCTGAAAAGTTGTGTTTATTGTTGGTGATTTCATAACAATGTACACAACTTTTGTTAAAAGGTGAAATACTTTGCATAAAACACAACCAGGTACACACCTGTGGCCTAAAGCTAAAAATAGAGACCATGACAAGATAGCCAACTTTGGTTGGCAAAGGTATATACTGTTGGTACAGAAGGTACACAAGTTTGGTTAGGGCACAAATCTTTCACACTCTGTCATCCTGCCAGTGTACTCTGCCTTGAGGTGACATAAAGTATAGTGCAAAATTGTCCCTCATTACTGAAACCGTCACAGAACTTCTAGTGGTAATGTCATGGTAATCTTGCAAGGTGGTTTCTTCAGAGGTGTCCTCAATGGAAATGGGTTCCTTGCAGATAACAAAATTGTGGAGTACCACGCAAGCTTTGATCACCTCGTCCACAGTTTCTGTCTTGAGGTTGATCGCAGTCAATAGGACCCGCCATTTGGCTGTCAGAATACCAAAGGTACATTCAACCATTCTTCTTGCTCTTGTGAGGCGGTAATTAAAAATGCGTTTTGGTCTTGTCAATCCTCTGCTAGAGTACGGTTTCAAAAGGTGTTCTGACAGCTGGAAGGCTTCATCCCCTACACAGACAAATGGCATAGGTGGACCAGATGTTTGCGGCAGCGGTCTAGGTGGTGGGAACTGGAAGGTGTTTCCATACAGTTTACGCCCCATGGCAGACAGTTTGAAAACTTGAGAGTCATTGGAGCGGCCATAGGCCCCAATATCAACCGCAATAAATTTGTATTCCGCGTCAGCGATGGCCATGAGGACAATTGAAAAATATTTCTTGTAATTGAAATATTCCGATCCCGATCCAGCTGGCTTTACAATGCGGATATGTTTCCCGTCCACAGCGCCCAAGCAGTTGGGAAACTGACATATCTGTTGAAACTTGTCAGCAATTTCAATCCACCTCTCTGTTGTGGGCTCTGGTAAAAACTCTTCAGCTAAGGAGTCCCACAGTGCACGGCATGTGTACTTCACAATTCCAGATATGGTGGAAATCCCGAGTCTGTACTGGAAATGCAGTGACGAAAGGGATTCTCCAGTTGCAAGAAATCTGTGGGGAATTAAAAAACAATAAATTAGTTTTAAATCACAGCATTACATACCAAAACTGAGCTATAACACTTGGAGATACAAACTACCACCAACAAGATTGCAGTGAAAGTGTGCTCTGATGCGATCACATCCAATAAATGTGGCTTACCTTAAAGTCACCATCAGACGCTCTGCGGGTGAAACAGAGAAGCGGCAATAGGTGTCCGCTTTTCTTATGTGGTGTGCAATGCGCTCCACCAAGTAATCAAAATTCTCCATTTTCATCCGAACATATCCAAAAAATTTATCCGGGTTTCGTCGAAGGTCCATGCAGAGTGTAGAATAGACCCCACGCGTCATTCTCTTGGCTGTGATGGGGTGGATCCACAAACGTCGGCTACGATGCCTGATGCGCTGCTGTCTCGCTCTCTCCTTCTCCAGAACAATCACCCTCAAACGATTCGCCTCCGCTATAAAATCCGCCAAATTCTTCAAAATATTTCCAATGACAACATCCACCTTCGCCAGTAACTTGCTCTTCTCTCCAACCTGCACTTTCTCCTCTACAACCTGTCAAAGAAGGGCTGTAGGAACACGCTATATATAGTTTTCCAGTAGCCAATCCCGTTCGGAAGGCCACAAGGGTCAATTTTAAAAACCGGATCCGGCGTAATCCGTCGAAAAACGGATAGAAAAACGGATGAACCGGATGAGACGGATCCGGTTTTGTCTGTCAAGAAAAAGACGGATCTGGCAGAAAACCGGATCCGGCACATCAGGTTTTACAAAACATTTGCCGGATCCGGCGTTCCGGCACGACGCCGGATCGCGCCTGACGCCGAAAACCTGATGTGTGAAAGTAGCCTTACTCACAGTCTGTTGTACAAACAGGTGCCTGCCTCCGTGCCGTGTCCTCCAGGTCAGGGACTCAGTCATCCTCCAGGCCAGATGGAATACTCCTTTCCAACACTCCGCCAACATGTACCTTTCCTGAACGACTCCTCTATTGTGCCTTAAGGTGTGAAGATCTCCAGTACCGTGGTACTCTGGAGTTCCTCCTGTGCGATGTTCTTATGAACTCTACTTGTACAGCAGACAGCTTTAGCCTGCTTCGGGGACTCCTTGCTAATAAGTCCCAGCTCACTATTATGTTGCTGTTGTGCCCCAAGTCTTAGTTGGGAGTAGTGCATTTACAGCCAACTACTCCACCGGTGTCTGCTGCAGAACCATAAGTGTCCATACAACCTCGGGGACTGGGCCCCGGCCTTGCGCTGAGAACCTATAGGCAGGGTTCCTCTTCCAACCCACATCTCCTCTCTGTTCTCCTACTCCTTTGTTCCGTACTGATCCTTCTCTCTCTTATGGAAGCTTAGGTTGCAGTTCTACGTCTTTCTCCTTCTGTTCTATTCCCGTGCCAGCTGGCTCAGATCACTGAGGCAGCTGCAGCACTTCTTCCTCCATCCCTTCTTCCAGGGATCCCCACTTCTCCAGAGTGGCTTCCTTCCTCACTGACCTTCTGTCAGACTGAACCCCTAATCCCACACTTTCCCACTCTTTTATATATCTCAACTCCACCCACCTCCCAGCACATCCAGTGTTCCATGCAGGGAACCACCAGAGGTGCTCTGCTACTCTCTAAGCACTGAGCCGCAATGTGGTTGTGCAGATCTACCCTGTTGTTTGGGGTGCGAGTGTTGGAGCGTGGAAAGGACTTCCCACCTTACCTGGATGTTGGAGCACTACACCTTAGGAGAATTAGTGTTGGAGAGGAGCTTTCCATCTGGCCTTGAGGTTGGCTGTGTCTCTGACCCGGGGGACACGGCCCGGAGGCAGGCACCCTTGTGTACCGCAGACTGTGAGTAAAGCTTTGGAACTGCAAGCCTCGGTGTCCTCCATTCATTCTTGCGCCAACCCACTCTGCACCGCTACATCTGGGTACCATCTTTTACAGTGCCTGCGCCTTTCCACAACCATTAAAACTACATTGCCCTGGGACATCGGCCCTGCCTGTGGAGGGCTATACCATCACTGCTGCATCCTACCATCTGTCCCAGAGGATCTGTCTGCAGCGTCGGCTTAACACCTCCCTTGCCGAGCACCACAGGTGGCATCACAAACTATTCCATTCCATTAACTACATATACATTTCCGCCATTGACTTGGGCGCCCAGGGCTACGGTCCGGGTCACCGCTGCTGTGACACATCCCCTTGACACTGGCCCAGTACCGAGTACCCCACAGCCCTGGGAGGGCGACCCAGAAGCTCTTATGGTCAGTGGGGTCCTTTCTCTCTATTGTAGAGTATAAGCTCTTATGGTCAGCAGAGTTTTCTGTCGACTGTAGAGTGGAAGCAATTTTGGTCAGTGGAAACATCTTTCATTCCAGTAGAGTGTAAGTTCTTATTGTCAGTGAGGTCCTCTCACTCTCCTGTAGTGTGTAAGCTCTTCTGATCAACAGTGTCCTCTTTCTCTCTCTCCTGTAGAGTATAAACTCTGTTGATCAGCAAGCTTCTCTCTCCTGTAGAGTATAAGCGCATAAAGGGGTTGTCTGGTTGAAAATGAAAAGTCTGTAGTCAAGTTTGCCATTTTCTGCCCCGGGAATGACAGTCAATTATGCTATATGCATACACCCGGGCAGAAGCTGTCTAGTGGGTGCAGCTTTGCTCATTACAAGTGTTCTAGATGGTTTCTACGCAGGAGTCTGCATTTCGCATACTTGACCGTTATTCCTGTAGCAGAGAACAGAAAATCCTAGCAGCACACAACACGTATGTTGGAAGGGTTCACAAGTCTTCAGTCACAAAGAGTGACTGCATACTTTTCATTTTCAACTTTAAAGTAAGTGGAGTCCTCTATTCTGTAGATTGTAAGCTGTCTTTGTCAATGAGGTACTCTATCCTATACATGAGGGGTGGGCAACCGCAGGCCTGTGGACCATTTACGGTCCTTGGTAACCTGTCTCTCTTTTGTAGAGAGTGAGCTCTTATGGCAGAGGTGTAGCTAGATTTTCTGACATTCAGGGCAAGAATTCAGTTTGGCGCACCCCTCCCCAGCACATATGCTATTTGCACATCAGTCATGAGCTGCACGACCTTATTCTCTCAATGTTCAGTGAAAATCTGAGAAAAGCAGAAAGAGAAGCTCGTTGTCATGTCACTGACTGCATGAAAGCTGCATTTGAGTGATGTGACCAGTGCTGCAGCCTGACACTGGGTATATTACATGCTGTTTGAATTGGCTACAGGGCTTTATTTTATATTTAAAGGGCTCGTCCAGGTTTGAGATGAAAGTCTGTAGTCACCATAGCCAAAGTAGGTGACTGCAGGTTTGTGAATTTTCACAGCGCAGGCGCTGCACCCTTTAAGGCTATGTGCACACGTTGCGGATTCTGCTGCGTTTTTTTCAGCGCGGAACCGCAGGTAAAGAGACCTGCGGTTTTCCTGCGGTTTGGCCTGCGGTTTTGCCCTGCGGTTTCACACCTCTACTATGTTAAAGGTGTGAAACCGCTGTGGAAACCGCACAAACTATTGACATGCTGCAATTTGTAAACCGCAGCAAAACCGCATGGAAAAACCTGCAGCGTGAGCACAGCGTTTCTGAAACCGCAGCGGAAACGCAGCAGAATCCGCAACGTGTGCACACAGCCTTTGGATTATCCCTTGCTGGTAGCAAGAGTGAACGGTCATGTTAGCACAAGGTATGATATGTGTATACTTCTGGCTACATTCAGATTATACATGTCCGGCCTTGCTCAATTAATTTTTATTTAGTAAGGCCACACATGTCTGGTCATCACATGACTTCATGTATGAAAATTGCCGGCACCAGAGAATCCTGACAGCATGCAATGTGCACTGCGAGAATTCAGAAGTCTGAAGAATGACTGCAGACTCATCACACACTTGGACAACCCCTTTAACCCCTTTCTGCCATATGACGTACTACAGCTATTCTAAGCAGCAATCCTAAAAGTCAATATCGAACATTTAACCCCTTTCTGCCATCTGACGTACTATCCCGTCCATGAGACCTGGGCCCCTATGCCAATGGCCGGGTTAGTGCCTCATAGCGATCAGCGATGCTCATGGACCACCCCGACACATTAACCCCTGGCACACTGCGATCAAGCACGATCGCAGTGTACCGGGGGTTTAGAGAAGCATCGGTAGGGAGGGGGCTCCCTCCGTGCTTCCCTGAGACCCCCGCAGCAGCATGATGTGCAGCGCTGCTGCGGGGGCCTCCTTCCCTGCAGGTCCCCGGATTCAAAATGGCACCTTTGGGGGTCAGCAGGGAGCCGGCTTCCTCAGTGCCTGCAAAATGCAGGCATGAGGAAGCCTTCTGCACTGCCTGTGACAGATCGCTGATCCGTCACAGCGATCTGTGATGTGACAGATCAGCGATCTGTCACATGACAGGTATGCCCCCCCTGGGACATTGTAATAAAGTAAAAAAAAAGTGTAAAAATAATTTATAAAAAATCGCTAAATAAATAAAAAAAAAAAATTATTCCCTAATAAATTCATTTTTTGGAAATAAGAAAACAATAAAAGTACAAATATTTGGTATCGCTGCGTCCGTAACGACCCGCCCTATAAAACTGTCCCACTAGTTAACCACTTTATTGACCCCTTAAAAAATAAATGTAAAAAACAAAGCAAAAAATAAAGCTTTATCATCATACCGCCGAAAAAAAGTGCAATAACGCGCAATCAAAAAGACGCATATAAATATCCATGGTACCACTTGAAACGTCATCTTGTCCCGCAAAAAACGAGCCACCATGCAGCATCATCAGCAAAAAAGTAAAAAAGTTATAGCTCGCAGAATAAAGCGATGCAAAAATAATTATTTTTTATATAAAATTGCTTTCATTGCATAAAACCGCCAAAACATAAAAAAAGACATAAATTAAGTATCGCTGTAACCGTACTGACCCGAAGAATAAACGGGCTTTATCAATTTTACCGCAGGCGGAACGGTGTAAACGCACCCCCCAAAAGAAAATCATGATACACTGGTTTTTGTTCATTCTGCATGCAAAAAATCGGAATAAAAGCGATCAAAAAAATGTCATGTGCTGAAAAATGGTAGCAATAAAAACATCAACTCGTCCCACAAAAAATAAGACCTCACATGACTCGGTGGGTCAAAATATGGAAAAATTATAGAATCAAAATATGGTGATGCAAAAACTATTTTTACAATAAAAAGCGTCTTTTAGAGTGTGACAGCTGCCAAATATAAAAACCGCCATAAATAGTAAATCAAACCCCCCGTTATCACCCCCTTAGGTAGGGAAAAAAATAAAATAAAAAAATGTATTTATTTCCATTTTTCCATTAGGGTTAGGGCTAGGGCTAGGGTTAGGGTTAGGGTTAAGGCTAGGGTTAGGGCTGAGATTAGGGTTAGGGGTGTGTTGGGGTTAGGGTTGGAGTTAGAATTGGGAGTTTCCACTGTTTGGGCACATCAGGTGCTCTCCAAACGCAACATGGCATCTGATCTCAATTCCAGCCAATTCTGTGTTGAAAAAGTCAAATGGTGCTCCTTCCCTTCCAAGCTCTGCCATGTGCCCAAATAGTGTTTTACCCCCACATATAGGGAATCAGCCTACTCAGGACAAATTGCAAAACAACTTTTGGGGTCCAATTTCTCCTGTTACCCTTAGAAAAATAAAAAATGTGGGTCAAAATAGCATTTTTGTGGAAAAAAATATGATTTTTTTACTTTCATGCCCGGGCGTTATAAACTTCTGTGAAGCACTTAGGGGTTCAAAGTGCTCACCACACATTTAGATAAGTTCCGTGGGGGGTCTAGTTTCCAAAATGGGGTCACTTGTGGGGAGTTTCAACAGTTTAGGCACATCAGAGGCTCTCCAAACGCGACATGACACCCGCAGACCTTTCCATCAAAGTCTGCATTCCAAAACGTCACTACTTCCTTTCCGAGCCCCGACGTGTGCCCATACAGTAGTTTTTTCCCACATATGAGGTATCAGCATACTCAAGACAAATTGGACAACAAGTTTTGGGGTCCAATTTCTCCTGTTACCCTTGGGAAGATGAAAAAATTGGGGACTAAAAGATCATGTTTGTGGAAAAAATATGATTTTTTTATTTTCACGCCCGGGCGTTATAAACTTCTGTGAAGCACTGGGGGGTGCAAAGTGCTCACCACACATCTAGATAAGTTCATTGGGGGGGTCCAGTTTCCAAAATGGTGTGATTTGTGGGGGGTTTACACTGTTTTGGTACATCAGGGGCTTTCCAAACGCGACATGGTGTCCGATCTCAATTCCAGCCAAAAAAGTCAAATGGCGCTGCTTCCCTTCTGAGCTCTGCCATGCGCCCAAATAGTCATTTACACCCACATATGGGGTATCAGCGTACTCAGGACAAATTGCAAAATAACTTTTAGGGTCCTGTTACCCTTGGGAAAATAAAAATTGGGGATGAAAAGATCATTTTTGTGGAAAAAATGATTTTTTTATTGTACGGCTGTACGTTATAAACTTCTGTGAAGCCCTTGTGGGTTCAAAGTTCTCACCACATATCTAGATAAATTCCTTGGGGGGTCTAGTTTCCAAAATGGGGTTACTTGTGGGGGGTTTCCAATGTTTAGGTATATCAGGGGCTCTCCAAATGTGACATGGCGTCCAATCTGAATTCCATCCAATTTTGCATTGAAAAAGTCAAACGGCGCTCCTTCCCTTCTGATCTCTGCCATGCGCCGAAACAGTGGTTTCCCCCCAACATATCAGGTATCAGCGTACTCAGGAGAAATTGCACAATAACTTTTGCTGTCCAATTTCTCCTGTTACCCTTGGTAAAATAAAAAAAAT
Source organism: Dendrobates tinctorius (assembly GCF_039654945.1). Lineage (NCBI taxonomy): Eukaryota > Metazoa > Chordata > Amphibia > Anura > Dendrobatidae > Dendrobates > Dendrobates tinctorius. The sequence goes on from NW_027361763.1 coordinate 14,747,432, forward strand.
TGGACCTGAATTAATTTTTTTGTGAAAAAAAGTTAAATGTTCATTTTTTTTAAACATTCAAAAAATTCCTGTTAAGCACCTGAAGGGTTAATAAACTTCTTGAATATGGTTTTGAGCACCTTAAGGGGTGCAGTTTTTCGAATGGTGTCACTTTTGGGTATTTTCTATCATATAGACCCCTCAAAGTGACTTCAAATGTGATGTGGTCCGTAAAAATAAAATGGTGTTGCAAAAATGAGAAATCGCTGGTCAACTTTTAACCCTTATAACTTCCTAACAAAAAGAAATTTTGGTTCCAAAATTGTGATGATATAAAGTAAACATATGTGAAATGTTATTTATTACGTTTTTTGTGTGCCATATCTCTGTGATTTAAGGGCATAAAAATTCAAAGTTGTAAAGTTGCGACATTTTCAAAATTTTCGCCAAATTTCCATTTTTTTCACAAATAAACGCAAGTTATTTGAATGAAATTTTACCATTAAGACGAAGTACAATATGTCACGAGAAAACAGTGTCAGAATCAATGGAATCCATGGAAGCGTTTCAGTTATTACCTCACAAAGGGACAGTGGTCAGAATTGTAAAAATTGGCCCGGTCATGAACGTGCAAACCACCCTTGGGGGTAAAGGGGTTAATACTCCTAACATTAAAAAAATGAGAATTAGTCAGTATCACAAAAAAAATTTACATCAAGGTGCCTGAAAGATGACTTCTCTGTTTGGGGTCCCTTTACTCGCCATATTGTGTCCCATCCCCCACTCACACTGTGTCCGCACCCATTCCCCAACCATCACACTTTGTCTGCACCCATACCTCCACTGACCATACTGTGTCTGCACCCAAACCACCATTTACAATACTGTTTCCGCAACCATCCTTCAACTAAATACACTGTCCGCACCCATCCCCCACTCAACAACCGTGCCCTTACCCATCACCCTATACCATTTCCTCACACATGGCCCCCATCTAACCCATTAGTCCCCATATTGTGTCTTTACCTGTCCCTTCCTTGCTTGCCAAACTGTGCACTCAAATCTCCCCCACCGCTACAAATGTGAAGGGTTAAAACTAAAATCAGAGCTGAAGGTTCATCATTGTCTCCATTCTCTGAAGGTTTCCTTTCTCCATTTTTGTTGCTGTAAGATACATTTTTTAATTAGGATGAAACCAGACTGTTCCCATCAGGTGCAAGATAAGGGAACCGGGGGTGTAGAATTCTGAAGAATATGCCATTATACTACTTTTGGATACGGACATATATGTAGTTTCCGGGTTTCTTGCAATATTATTGGCTTATAAAGTGAAATGATGCTATTGGTAGTTTAGAACTTTGCATAATTAAGCAAAATATTATAAAAGAAGTGACTAAAATAAAGGGGACTAGTGATCTGTCTCTATCCTCCCATACAGAGACCCCCGTCTCCGTGTGGTCATTCCCAGTTGCTAGCAACGCCCTGTGAATTAATTTGGAAATCACTGGACCAACCGTGAAGGGTTAATTTAGCCCTCCCTAAATAGCTACCTCGACACACTAAATCTCTCCCACACTAATTACACCTGTCCCCATGCTAAATCTCCCCCACAGTAAACACCCCCATCCCCACACTAAATACTCCCATCCTAAATTTCTCCAGACATTAAATAGTCCCATCCTAAATATCCCCACACACTAAATACCTCAATTACACTTAATCCAGGGCAGTAGTCGTGTGTTAGGCCACAGACTCTGCCAGACAGTTTTTCACGCCAATTCTCTATCAGGACTCCCACGAAGGGAGGGGTAAGGGTTGTTGTCCTTCATCTGCATGTCAATATCTGCCATCTTTAGAGTCACCATGTTTGTATTAAAATTGTTAGACAAGTCTAGTATTTCAGTCACATCCAGCAAATTAACAGCATCTTCAAAATCTTCACCTTTTTGTTTTCTGTCCACATCAGCCACATTAAGTTCGTCACTTGCAACATTTCCTCGCTCCATGGTGTCGGCATCCTGCCGACTACGCCAAATGTAGGAGTCAGCCAGGGCATTATTCGTGGCTGAGTCTAGCGGGCTTTGTATGCCCTGGCCTTCCCCTTCATGAAAGTTACATTCCTCTGACAACGTAATTCCTTGCATCATCAGGATCTCCACTCTGGTTCTTAGGGTTACCTCCAACTGCTTCTGAATAAACAGAGACACAGTCCAGATGCAACTCAAAATGCAAAACTTTATTTATGGTTCTTCACAGTACATTCAGACGCATTCCTTCAAAAACTACAGTTTCCATGTTACACGATACTGCATCTTTCCCTTCTCTCCTCTCCCTGTCACACGGCTCGAGATCGGGTTGTACCGCACTGTACGTTTTTCCTGCGTCCTCGTTTTGTACGCTTACTGCATACAGGGGGTCCCTCATCCGTTTTGCCCTGGAACCAAGGGAGTCCACCCATGCTAGCAATCTCCACATCCTGAGTGACCCGCTCGTCCATCCTGTCGCATTCTGTAATGCAGTCTTCCTGGGAAAACTCAATCTCCTGTTTTCTGAGGGAACTCCTCTCCCTTCCGCTGTCACTTCACTAGCTGGCACACTGTCTCTGGATGGCTGGGCACTTTTTTACCGTTGCGGGGCACTGGGTAGCTTGAGCATGTCGCCCACCCGAGCACTAAGTGCTCCCTGCCCTAAACTGACTAAACCAGGAAATACTGCTACCTTACTCCCCAACTAACCCCTCCTATGTTAACTATTTACAAGGTGGTGCATGCTAAAGAACTCTATGCCCCCATTTAGTGTCTAAACTGTACACTGCACTGTCCCTATTATCTACATTGTGCAGCAGAATTACAATATTACACTGGCATTCAACAACATATATAGATATACAGGATCGCCACAATGACCCTCCTACATATTCAGCTCCACAGGAGCACTTTCCACTGATGTTCTTTGGAAACCTCTGCACACAGGCGAGTGACATCAGCAGAGTACTTCTGTGCTGTCTGGCGTCCTCCATTTCAGCGGTCACACCGCAAGTTTCCTGGCGTCTTTCACTCTAGCGGTCACACCGCAATCTATTTGGGCCAGAGGGAGCAGCGCCACAAAATAAGCGACTTAGGTCGCTATACCAAGCGCATCAGTGCCCCTTATATATACCATAATACAGAGAAGTTCTGATGAAGATCCATTATCGGATCGAAAACGTTTAACACACATAATCTGGATGCAAATAAAACAAAAAAAATTATAATCTGAGTGCCAAGTTCTTTTATTCTATTACGTGGGCAGGAAACACTACTTGTGCACCTGCTGCCATATATTTGAGAGAGTGCCTTGTTGCTTCTACTACGTGAACAGCAGAGTAAACACATGACCTGGTCATGCTGATGGCGCCGCTCTGACCCGGCAGTCAGAACTTCCTTAATCACTCTGAGTCGGCATGCTGCAAGTTCTGTGAGCTATCCATCAGCTTGACAGTCAGCTCAGAGAAATTCCGACTCCCAGGACAGGGGGCGGCAAAATGCAGCCGCCGGGGGAGACATTTTGGATTGCCGCATTAAGCATCCTGCCGGCACTCCCCTGTTTGCTGCGCCCAGGGCACATGCCCCTCCTGCCCTCACCCACCCCCAGATACTCTACTGTCTTATAGTCAGTAGGCTTCTCCTCTCTTCTGTGTAAGCATAAGCTCTTATGGTCAGTGGGGTTCTCTATCTCCTCTGGCCCACATTTACTTTGTAAGCAATTACATGCTTTTCAGTATGTAGATGTTTGCAAATTTATTGTGTGCAAATCTAATTTTGGGGAATTTTCTAATATTCGGTGAATTTGAATCTTAAAAGTTCTGTTCATTTCTAGTGGAAAATGGTTTAAAAATATTGTTTATGATGTTAAAACCATTCACTGTAATCTTTAAAAAAAAAATTTGTATATGTTGTTGATATTTTTTCCTGTTTATTTTTCTTTTCTACTTTTGTGTGGAATATAATATTTTATGGATTTCTAATTATTTTTTTGGATGATCAAGCATTATTATTGGACAGCCTTGGGAAATGCAATTTATTTTAGAAAGCTGGCATTGCACTATTCTCGGCAATACCATGCAGAATGAATGGAGTGTCACGGGTCTATTCATATGAGGCATTTCTGAGAATTAGTGGGGGTCCCAGCTCTCGGACCCCTTCCGATCTCAAAAGTATTATCTGTAAAGGGTTTCAGAAGGACATTGATTTTGTTTGTCCAAACTTATACTTTTCCATCAAAGTTTGATTGCTGAAGACCCAACCTCATGTGTTATCTTCCTTGTTTACATCGGCACATTCTTATCTATACAAGCGGTTGTGCCGGCTACTGAGCATTGTCCAATATAAGAGAAGAATTGACCATTAAAGTTTTGCAGAACCCGTTAAACTGTTTCTTTGTCATAGACCACCAGGTACACATCAAATGATCATGGGTGCAAATTGGTCTATAGTCACCACTTGTTCCAGCACTCATCTACCTTGGTCACTTGATGTCTCAGCGTAGAGATGTCATGTCATCATGAATGGAGAGAGAACAGGCAAAAAGCTGTATTGGTAAGATATAATTTACGCTTCAGCCGTATCCACAGTCCATGTGCAGTATCAGAATGATCTTTACAACTTCATAACTTCATATTAATGATTAAGTTGAGCTTCATTCCATTGACAGAGCCTGCAGAGCTTCAGTAAATGATCACGGCGTGGAGCCGGCCTCTCTCTTTCTTACATCTAGCATAGGTAAAAAACTTCAGTCATACCTCATCATTTTCCTTCCATTAATTTTATTTTCAGCCCTGCTCCAATCATTAGCTAAGTTTGTAGAAACTTTTAGTACTTTGCTGGGCTCGATCAGCACAAAAGGAGAGCAGAGGAGAATAGACCGCAATTATTTTGACTGCATCTTTCAGAACCAGGTCGTTTTATGTTTTAGAAGATCAAATGTGTTTATAATATTGTACCGAAGTCAAACAAAGAGACTGGTCGAGATAATATGTTAACGATGGCCAAACCGTCAATCATAGAATGTTAGAGTTGGAAGAGACATCCGGGGTCATCGTTTCCAACCAAAAGCAGGAGTCACTAAACCATCTCAGACAGATGTCTGTCCAGCCTCTGTTTGAAGACTTCCATTGAAGGAGAACTTTCGTGGCAGCCTGTTCCACTGATTGACCTCCCTCACTGTCAAAAAGTTTTTTCTAATATCTAATCTGTATCTTCTCCCTTTCAATTTCAACCCATTGCTTTTCGTGTTTCCATGTGCCAATGAGAATAATGATCATCCTGTGATCACTGTGACAGCCCTTCAGATATTTCTAGACCGCTATTAAGTCTCCTCTTAGCCTTGACTTTTTTCAGCTTGTTGCGCTTCTGCCGGCGAGAGCACCGCTCAAACACTTTGAGATATAGGATCAACTTATTCAAGCCAAACCAAGAGTCTCTCAATGGGGAGGATTTGGATACGTAACACTCCTTTCGCCACTCCTGTTCCGGCTCATTTGAACTGACACCACTAATGTGCAGCAGGAACGCCAGTGAGCGTGTAGAGACACCCTTCAGTACGGATATATTAATTTACGTTTTGGGCAAATTGGAACTGTGGATGATCAGTTATGAAACAGCAATTTTATTGACTTGTATACTCCTTTTTATATTATTGTATAGAGTTATAGAGGTGGGACCACAGCGCACATTGCAATTTCTTTTTATTAATTCATATTATTATTATTATTTGTTAAGCTGAGCTCCATTCCAGTAAAGCAACAACTAACTCTGACATAGCCTGCCGAGCCACGGTAAATGATCACGGCATGGAGCCTGCCTCTCTCTCTCTCTCTCTTACATCGTTTGGCATACTTAAAAAATTTCAGTCTCACCTCACAATTTTCCTTCCATTAATTTTATTTTCAGGCCTGTTCCAACCGTCAGCTAAGTTTTTAGAAACTTTTCGTACTTTCCCGTGATCGATCAACACAAAAGGAGAACAGAGGAGCAGAGACGGCAATTATTTTTACTGCATCTTTCAGAACCGTCTCTTTTTATGTTTCAGAAGATCAAGTGTCTTTATAATATCGCATCCAAGTAGAACAAAGAGACTGACCGAGATAATATGTTAACGATGGTCAAACCTGGACGTGTTAAAAGCGAACTTGTAGTGTCAGCCCCTTTGTTAATAAGTTGTCATGTGTTTGTATAGGAGGAATATGTGTAAAGTGAACAAAGAGGGGACCACCCCATAAACTGGGGTCAACCTAAAGCATACCTAAAAATCAAAAACTACAAAGAAGAGAGAAAGTATGCCAATGCAAAAGGATCACCTACAAATAATGTATATTTATTAAATAAAGGACAAAAACTAATAATATAAAACTATTAAAATAGACAATAGACTGTATGTCCAAACCAAGATACAGTTGTGCTCAAAAGTTTACATACCCAGGCCGAATTTTTGCTTTCCTGGCCTTTTTTCAGAGAATATGAATAACACCAAAACTTTTTCTCCACTCATGGTTAGTGGTTGGGTGAAGCCATTTCTTGTCAAACTACTGTGTTTTCTCTTTTCAAATCATAATGGCAACCCAAGACAACCAAATGACCTTGATCAAAAGTTCACAGCAACAGCAAACAGGATACCGCACATCAGTACAATAAAGTGATGACTTGTGGTTCAGTGGGGACTGACCAGTGGCTCACGCAACTCCATCCCCTACAGTGTAGAGGTGAATCCAGCACTGCAGTGAAATAAACAATACCTTGGAAGCAGCAGCACCATCTCTCTGCCTCTTCCTGCTTCTCTTCCATCCTCTCTTCACATACCTGAATAGGCTGCTGTGTTTTGTTGTATTAAACTAATCTGGATTTCAGAGAGTTTTTATGCTAGATTGCTGTAAAAAAAGTCTCCAATCCAGTCTGCAGAACCCCTCCAAAAATAATTTTTTATACTCACAGACGGAGCTGCCCAGTCCGAAGAGCGTCTCTGGTCTTTATCCAGTACCTCGTCTCTTCTTGAGGACATCCTCCACCTTCCCTGCTCCTGTGACACCCCAGAGTCCGGTTGTCACACTGACATTACCTCCCTCTAATGGGTAAAGTCATGATTGGAGGCAGAAAAGGGACCCCCATGTCAGGCAGCATAGATTTAATCACAATTTCCTGCTGCAAGTCAGAAAAGGGAGATGCCTTATAAATTCTGGCCAGCAGAGGGGGTTGGTGAGTCAGCTAGAAATCAACTGAGGGGGTTGTCATTGGAACGAAACAGCTGTGAGCTGTCAGGAGAAATGATGACAGTTAAATGTGAGGACGTGAGGTAAAGACATCTTTCTGGAAGATCCTGTCAGATGAAGACAGGGAGCTGATCTGTGAAGAGGGAAAGGACAAGAACAGAGACTGAGAGACTCTAGGGAAGCTAAAATACTGCATATAGCAGACCCCTGAGTGAAGCACTAATAAAGAGAAAAGGGACATTAGAGTCCTAGGCTGACAGGAGCTGTAAGTCCTGATAGCCGAATCTGAAAGTACAGGGGATTGTAAATTCCTGTGCACATTGAACACCTGAGGGCACGTCAGTGGATAAGGAGCCCGGGGCTGATGGTGAAAAGGATGGTACCCGTGGAATAGGCTCACGCTGACAGCCGTACAGGTTAGTGAAACCATCACGAATAGAGGGTCACAGCTTAGTTATATACAGTGGAGACCCACACGCAAAGCACAGAAAAGAAGGTCCTAAATCCCCACCTGGCAAAGTGGATCCCCTGAATGCCTCCAGGCGAGCCGGACTCATTCCATCACCTGTATGTGGTACTCCGGACTACAACCAATTACCAGTAAAAGGTAAAGAAACTGCACCTCTCTGAGTCTTTTCTCTCATTTATGTGCACCCCAAAGTTTACAGCCATTTTTACTATTTATTTAATATCTGCCCTGGGACTACAGCCCTACCTGTGGAGGGCTACAACATCATAGCTCCGCCCAACATCCATCCGAGAGAAGCAACACCGCAGCGCTGGTCACCTGTGACCAGATTACCACAGGTGGCGTCACGTATTTCACCATTTAATAACTTTATTTTCATTTTTACCACATAAATACCACACAACTTTCCCCTATTTTATTACTGGATGCCTCTGGGCCACGGACCGGGTCGCCACCGCCGTGACGCCGTACCCCATGGAAGTCGACGAGCCCTGTACCGAGTTTCCCATGGCCCCGCGGGGCACTCCACTTCATGTGGATGATAAGTCTTATGCCATCCACACAGTGTCCTCCATCAGGCTCCTGCGCAGGCGCACTTATCTCTGTCCTTTCGAGGCAGAACAAAGATACTATAGTGCTTATGAAATGGGAAAAGACCAGAGAGCACAGTTGATCCAGAATTAAAGCCAGCGCATGCACACTACATTGCTTTGCCGTGCCCTCGGTAAAACAGGGAGAAGTGCAAGAGAGCGATGGAGTGCATTGTATGGGTGATATATGATGCGTCATCCACACAAAGCAGGGAAGAAGGACGGCAAATACATGAAGAGAAGAGGTATCAGATCCAGACCAAAGATGCCCTTCAAACCGGACTGTGAGTATAATAAAAGCTCTTATTTGGTGTCTGTCATTTCAATGCCAGAACACACCCCCCCTGGACGTTTATCTTATAAGCAAGAGATGATATCTTGGAAACCGTGCAGACTAGCCACAGAAGGTAAATTACTTATTGTCAGCATTCTGCAGCCTAGATATGCACTGAGATTATGTGAAAAGCCCGGACAACCTGTTCTGTTATGTATTTCCGCAAAGTTGGATCACCCGCCAGGGCTGGTGGGGTACTCGGTACCGGGCCCGTTGGTTTCAATGGGAGATGTCACGGTAGCTGTGACCAGGTCCTTGGCCCTGGGCGTCCATTGTAAAAGGGAAATGTTGAACGTGTGGATGATGATTAAACTTTATGAGTGAATGATTCGTAACACCACCTGTGGTGTTCGGCAATGAAGATGTTAAGCCGACGCTGCAGACAGATCCTCTGGGACGGATGGTGTGGTGCAGCTTTGATGTTGTGGCCCTCCACAGGTAAGGCTGTAGTCCCAGGGCAGTGTAGATGAAGAGGTAGTGAAGAGACGTAGATGGTGCAGTGCCAGGCACAGAGATGTAGCAGTGCTGAGTGTGTTGGAGCAGGAGTAACTGGAGGACACCAGGGCATGTAGTTCCAAAGCTTTACTCACAGTCTGTTGTGCATACAGGTGCCCGCATCCGTGCCGTGTCCTCCAGGTCAGAGGCTCAGTCAACCTCCAAGCTAGATGTAGCACTCCGTTCCAACACTCCGCCAACATGTGCCTTTTCTGAACGTCTCCCTCTATTGCTACACAACCCCTTTAACATAGTCAATATCTTTGTAACTCCGAACCTCTTAAAAAAATTAATTCCTGCTATTCCATTTGATTGGGCTAAACCTCTATGCCTTTAATGTCTCCTCCACCTCCCACAATACATTCTACATTATTCTTACTTGTTTTCCTTCATGTAGAATTAACCTACAAGGAAAGAAAGGGTTTATTTTAATTCCGATATTTCTGTCCCAGTGACTTGCATTGGTTTCCGGTATCGGAATCGGCGACATCCGATACTTTTTGGGTATCGGTCCGATCCAATCCAATACGATATTTCCCGATATCGGAAGGTATCGCTCAACACTACTAATGAGCAGTTTACCATCATAGGACCACATGATTAAAGCACAGCCAAAAATTTACCTTGCCGTGCAATATCAAGGGGTTTACTCATAATTTTGTAATGGTAGGGTTTCCATACATTAGATTCATTATGCCAAATGAGACTGAGCTGCAATACCAAACATGACCTATCCAAAGAAAGGGGTTTCTTTTGGAAAAAATGACCTTCATCATATTGAGCGCCATCCACGGCGACGCAGATCTCCGATTCCCAAAGCGCTGGCCGACACCGGGTTCCACTGCCTTCTTCGTACATGGCATCCAGGCAGCCTGAGTCCTTGTTTAAATACCACTAGATGAAAAAGGCAACTACACTGGAAAATAGAAATTCTGCAACTATACCAGTTCTGATGAAGGTCCTCAACAAGACCAAAAACGTTTAACAGCGATAATTTTGGATCGATAATTATGGAACCTTGATTTTCACAAATCATTCCTTCGTGAGTGCCAAGTTTTTTCAACTTGATTGACTATGGGCTGAATCCCCTACTGGGGTACCTCATTCCCTGTTTGGAAGAGTGCCGTGTACACTACGGTTAACTTCATCATATAGAGTCTGAATGAAACACGTCGTTCATATGTCGATCACTTGGTTCGTGACTTCTACAAGAGCCCCGTTATGCCCCTTAAGCATATTTTTTTTTTTTTAATTGAAATTCTAAAATTACATTTTTGAAACAGTCACTTCTCCTAATAAAAAAAGAAGATTAAAAAATTATCATTTTAGTCATAGGAGAAAAAAAATTTCCTTTCTGTGTAGAAGAAGCATTCTGATTAAAGTCAACTCTAGTGTGCCGGGGAGAGTTTGTCATATTGATTTATTCATTTAGGTATAATATAAAAGACTGCGCAGAAAAGGCTCGATGAATTAGAAAGGCTTCATGTTTTCATATATAGTGTATAAAAGCCACCTCATCACTTCACTACAGCTGTACCAGATGAAAGGCATTCATTATTTATCTTGCGGTTGAGATGAATTAGGTATTTACGTGTTCTTGTTGCTCGGTGACTAATTATCAGCCTTCTTCTTCACATTCCTGACTTGATTGATGTGTGCGCAGGATGTCCAGTAGAAGAGAACTCTTGAATATTTATACCTCTAAAAGCCGTGTTTTTGTCAGAGGCGATGATTTTTTTAAATTACCCAAACTATGTTGTTTTATTATTAAAGGGGTTGTCTCACTACATCAACTTCTTTCATAATGTGCTTTGAGCTGCATAGAAAGAGGTCCACCTCTACGGGTCAAAAGAGAAATGATTGCAGGGAAAGATTTCCTTTGGGTTATTTAAGATTCAAACTTAGAATTCTAAAATCATTGTCCATCGTGAGCGTTGATTTGTTGGGGTGCCGCTTACAATTCGCGTAGAGCGACCATCCCAATAAGATAAGATAAGATAAGATAATCCTTTAATCGTCCCACCATGGGGAAATTCAGAGCATTACAGCAGCAAGGCAGGAACAAGTACAGATACAGATGCATAAAGGCATTACATTGACAGTAGGTAGGTACATATACGAAAAAAAAAAGATATAACCGGACTATCACAACTTTAGATAAGTTGCTACACGGCAAAAATTTGGACATCATTACTCTACGTCAACATTGTAGCTTGCCGCTTTGATCTGAACCAACTGGATTCTTTTCAGATGATGACGTTGGGACATTGACTTGCTAAACTAGATGTTTTCGTTAAGTTTAATATTCCAAAAATTGTTTGTTTTGGTTAAAATATTCAATGTTCTTCAGTTTTACGTTCAGTTGTATACACCTTAAATTCTTAGATTACACCAACCAACCAATCAAAAGACCTATTAACCATAGAAAACCAGACAGGGTGTACTTATTAAATATTATTTTATATTGTACAGGTGGTTATATAAAAAACCAATTAAAAACAAAAAAGTGCACGTATAGGAACAATTTAACAAAATTGTAAAAAATAAAATAGGACCCAATTTATATATCAAATATGCATACCTCATATATTATAAAGTGACCATTTTCCAAAAGGATTATAAAGTGCAAATACATAAAATAATTATAATACCATAACAAAGATAAATAAATAACAATCCTAAAAAGTGCAATGGGCAATGTGCAAAATTGTCACATAGTGATATTATATCATATTCAAAAAAATGGAAAAAGAACCACATGTGCCTTTAAAAACATCAAATGTGTATATCCACAAGGTTTTTCACATATCCAAAGAAAAGTGCAGAGTGCCTGTGCAATAGAACCCATGCACATTATATAAAGCAATCAGTGTCTCCATTTCTTTGGAAAATTGCAGCCAATTATATAGAGAGAGGTTTTAGCATAAACGGATCTTTACCTTTAAGGGTCACCACGTCCCTATCACGTGCTCCCTGAAGCGCGTTTCGGAATCCTTCCTTCATCAGGGGGTGGCTGCATGGTGGATCCGGGGGGGTTTTATATGTGGGCGGATCCACCATGTAGCCACCCCCCTGATGAAGGAAGGAATCCGAAACGCGCGTCGGGGAGCGCGTGATAGGGACGTGGTGACCATTAAAGGTAAAGATCTGTTTATGCTGAAACCTCTCTATATATAATTGGCTGCAATTTTCCAAAGAAAAGGAGGCACTGATTGCTTTATATAATGTGCATGGGTTCTATTGCACAGGCACTCTGCACTTTACTTTGGATATGTGAAAAACCTTGTGGATATACACATTTGATGTTTTTAAAGGCACATGTGGTTCTTTTTCTATTTTTTTGAACATGATATAATATCACTATGTGACAATTTTGCACATTGCACTTTTCATGATTGTTATTTATTTATCTTTGTTATGGTATTATAATTATTTTATGTATTTGCACTTTTTTATAATCCTTTTGGAAAATGGTCACTTTATAATATATGAGGTATGCATATTTGATATATAAATTGGGTCCTATTTTACTTTTTACAATTTTGTTAAATTGTTCCTATACGTGCACTTTTTTGTTTTTAATTGGTTTTTTATATAACCACCTATACAATATAAATAAAAATAAAATAATATTTAATAAGTAGACCCTGTCTGGTTTTCTATGGTAATAGGTCTTTTGATTGGCTGGTTGGTGTAATCTATCTTTAATAGTGTGTAATCACTAATTTCACTGAACACTGGTGGTATATTTTATTATTATTATTATTATTATTATTATTATTATTATTATTATTATTATTATTAATTGATGGTTTATTATATTATATTATTATATACTATATCCAGTGTCGGTGTGTTTCTTTCACCTTAAATTCTTAAAGGGACTCTATCACAATTTCACCCTTTATTTATGTGCTTATGTAGATTCTTCAAAGACAAGTCCAGCAATACCTTGGTATTGACGGTGTGTTCTTCCATTACGGAAGTTCACATGTCCGGTAAAATTCATAAGGTGGAATAATTAAGTAGGTATACAGATTAGATATTAGAAAAAACTTTTTGACAGTTAGAGTGATCAATGAGTGGAACAGGCTGCCACGAGAAGTGGTGAGTTCTCCTTCAATGGAAGTCTTCAAACAGAGGCTGGACAGACATCTGACTGGGATGATTTAGCGAATCCTGCTTTGAGCAGGGGGTTGGACCAGATGGCCCAGGAGGTCCCTTCCAACTCTACGATTCTATGATTCTATGATTCTATGATTCTATAAGGGGGATGGAGTGTCGGCTATAATTCAGAAAGCGGGACTGTGTGGCAGTACTAGTGCCTAAGGGTGAGAGTGGGGCTGTACTAGTGCCTAAGAGGGACAGCATGGCTGTATTAGTGCCTATGGGGAACAGTGTGGCAGTACTAGTGCCTAAGGGGGACAGTGTGGCAGTACTTGTGTGTAAGGTGGACAGTGTGGCAGTACTAGTGCCTAAGGGTGAGAGTGGGGCAGTACTAGTGCCTAAAAGGGACAGCATGGCAGTACTAGTGCCTTTTGGGGACAGTGTGGTAGTATTTGTGTCTTAGGGGGACAGTGTGGCAGTACTAGTGCCTAAGGGGGACAGTGTGGCAGTGCTAGTGCATAAGTGGGACAGTGTGACAGTACTTGTGCCTAAGGTGGACAGTGTGGCAGTACTAGTGCCTAAGGGGACAGTGTGGCAGTACTAGTACCTAAGGTGGACAGTGTGGCAGTACTAGTGCCTAAGAGGGACAGTGTGGCAGTACTAGTGCCTATAAGATAGACAGTGTGGCAGTACTAACGCTTAAGGTGGACAGTGTGGCAGTACTAGTGCCTAAGAGGGGCAGTGTGGCAGTAATAGTGCCTAAGGTGGACAGTGTGGCAGTACTAGTGCCTAAGGTGGATAGTGTGGCAGTACTAGTGCCTAAGATGGACAGTGTGGCAGTACTAGTGCCTAAGGTGGACAGTGTGGCAGTACTAGTGCCTAAGGTGGACAGTGTGGCAGTACTAGAGCCTAAGGTGGACAGTGCGACAGTACTAGTGCCTAAGGTGGATTAGGATGAGTTATGGATTAGAAATCTCATCATGGCCTCAAGACCAGAATGAGAAGAAAGGAATGAGAAAAACTCCAATAAGAGAAGACAACATCTACAAAGTACCTGGCTGTAAAGTGCACTCACACTGGCCAATCGCTGCCTATAAATGACCAATGAGACATTGTTGTGGTGTGAAGGAGGTACCCGGAGAGTTAGGTATGACAGCTGTTTTGCGCTAAAACAAGACTTCTATGGGTACAGTAGTCTGTCTCTTGAGTTCATATTTTTTTGTTTTTTAGGTATCCATTTATGGACTATATCGAATTTGATGAATTTCAGCTGACCTATGTGGGATTTTTAGTTCCAAATGAAAGGTACTAAATTCATAGAATTATAGAATGTTAGAGTTGAAGGGACATCCAGGGTCATTGTGTCCAACTCCCTGCTCCGTGCATGTTTATGGGGGGAGGGCGGACATTACTTTTCTGAACTCTTTGCTTTCGGCAACGTCTTGTTTGCCTTGCTGCCTGTGTTTCAACCAACTTTATTAAGACCAAAATGCATACAAAATAAGTGAAAGCAAACACTGATCGTAGGAACGTTCCTTTATAAGAAAAAGAGACTGATTTGAAGACTGTAAAGTGACCGCTATTCACAGATGCAGGGTACTAATGATAACGCTAGCAAGTGTCACTGGCTCACACTGCAGTCAGTGAGACCAGGCGGCTCTGATTAGCGTTGTCGCCAGTACCCGGCGACTGTGAATAGCTATCATTTTACTGCTATTCACACGTGCCAAAGCTGGATTCGGGGAACATGGACTACATTGAAGCTTTGTGGGAACCTATCTGCTGAAAAATTGGTGAACAAGAGACCGTCTCTTGTGCTTATTTCTGTCTTTTTATGTTTTTCCGATATCCATTTCTGGACTACAAAGGATTCCCGTGATTACTTTGGATATGCATTTGACTATTTTTTTCCAATAAATTAGTGAATGAGGGATAGTTTTTTTCTGTGTGTGTGCTTTTTTTGTGGATTACTGGGTTAGTAATGGGGGTGTCTGATAGACAATAGTGATGGGCGAGTAGCATCGCTGCTCGAGTCTCCCCAAGCATGCTTGGATGATCTCCGAGTATTTTGGCGTGCTCAGAGATTTAGTGTTCATCGTCTCAGCTGCATGATTTGCGACTTGTAGACAGTCTGAATACATGTGGGAAATCCCTAACAAACAGGCATTCCACACATGTATTCAAGCTGTCAAGCAGCCGCAAATCATGCAGCTGAAGCGATGAAAACTAAATCTCTGAGCACGCCAAAATACTCGGAGACCACGCGAGCATGCTCGGAAAAACCCGAGCAATGAGTGTACTCGCTCATCACTAATAGACAACTCTCCATTACTAACCCCAGGGCTTGAGGTCAGCTGAGATTTTTGAGAAATCACAGCTGTCATCAACCCCAACTACCATTACCCCGATTTTCACTGTATCAGGACAGTTGAAAAAAGACGGACAAAGTACCAGAATTGGCACATCTAATGATGCTCCAATTTGGGGGCAGTTCAGGACTGGTATTTTTAGACTGGAAAGGGCCCAATATCTAGAGAACCTTCCTAGACTGATAATATAATCATGTAGCTGTCTGCTTTACCTTAACTGGTTATCAAAAATAGGAAATTATAAATTTAAAAAATGTGGTCCCCACATCATTTTTTAAATGTATTTATTTATTAGGGTAAACAAGACAAATAACACCCTTTAGTGCCACATGGAAGGCACTAAAGAGTGCAAGTGTACATGTAGGGGGGGTGGGCAATTTCCTATTTGCTCTGCTGTCAGTAACTATGTGATATGTTTGATGTTTGTTTAGATGCATCTTTTGGGTACCTTTACACTGCGTAAACGCACACAATGGCTGTGTTTGTTTTTAACTGCATATTTTCTGCATTTAATGCATGTCTATGGGGAAATTCCGCATAGAAGACTGCATCGCCGCAAAAGAAATTGACATGCTGCGGCTTGGAAAAGTGCACTGCAGGTGATTTTATGCAGTGTAAAAAAGAATCACAGTGGGCATGAGATTTCTATTAATCCCATCCTCTGTCCTTGTACTTTACCATGCAGCGTTCAATGAGAATACTCGGCATCCGGAACGCTAGTAATGCCGATTGTGGACACTCAACCCAAGAGTCCATCTACTGCATTTCGCTATGCGATGGGTCATTTAACTAAAGTTTGGATATAACTTTTTCCCTTCAGGTAATCCATGGACACTCGGGTAGTATAACTGAAATCTGCTTCGTCCTTGTGACTCAGAACAGTCATACTTGATACTTTCAAGCACAATCACACAAACCTTGTCTGGAAGTGTCAGCGATTTCAATTTTCAATTTGTTGCTTAGGAAACCTTTCTACCTTCCATTCCAATCTGTTTTTTTTCCCCGTTTCTCTTTTTCCCAGGAGGCAGGTGAATGTACTGTAATCAGAGTGGTTTTCAGAACATGTCTGAAGCATGTAGTACCTACCGTGGTCACCACCTTTCTGCTGTACGGTCGGCCCAGAAAAGACAAAAGCAATTACTACTGTATATCATGGAAATGGATTTTTTTTCTGGGAATGTTCACCTTTATTCCTTTACTGACCAGCTTACCTTGGGTCTTTTACACATTCTAAAATCCAAACATATAATACTTTGTACAAATGGAGATTCAGTGGCGCTTGTCTATGAGTGTAATTCCAGCAGCAAACACTAAGACACCTGTCACAAGGGTGTCAAAGAAATAAGGTAAAATAACTCATAATATTATTAGTGTGCGCTTGGAACACTCATAAAGAAGTGGGAAATCTAAATTAGGTGGTTATAGAAAAAAAAAAACCTCTTATAAGTGCTCTTTATGTAGCTGGATATTAGCGAGAAAATAGCAATTAGAAATAGACAATTGTAAGAGCTCAAAAGAAGTGCTTAAGGGAGAAGATATATATATATATATATATATATATATATATATATATATATATATATATATAGATGCTGGTGGCAATCTTAGTGCCAACCTGAACAATCATTAAAATCTAAAAAGGCATGAGTGAGGGTAAAAACCTAAAATCACTGAACAGGTTATATACTGCAGGGTAATTCTCCCTGATAGCAGCTTAAAAAAAAAAAGTCAAAGTCAAATTGCAGCCTGTGAACGGCTGTGCAGAGTAGCCGCCATAGTAAATGCACAAGTCAGAGAGCGGTACCTGTAAAGATAATGCGATGCAAAGTCCTCACTCCAGTAAGCGGTGCAGGTTAAAATAGCGCTCTTTGCTCCAGCGCTTGGAAAAAGAGGGGGGGTGGTTTGTACACAGGGTTATAGACGAGTTACAGGGGCTGCCCCGGCCGGTGGCAGCCTCCTGTCAGTGTACCTCCAGCTGTGGAGCAGATGTGAGCGGCCTCTCGTGCTCCCGGCGTCTGTGAGCTGCTCCAGGTATACAGGACCTTTGTGATGTGAGTCAACACATGACCACGTCGGTTTCACTTGCTGGGATCCCTGGTGAAGAAGACAGTTAGTCTTTGAAACATGTTGGAAAGTCCATTGGTCCCCGCCGCAACCACCAGCAAGTGAAACCGACGTGGTCATGTGCTGACTCACATCACAAAGGTCCTGTATACCTGGAGCAGCTCACAGACGCCGGGAGCACGAGAGGCCGCTCACCTCTGCTCCACAGCTGGAGGTACACTGACAGGAGGCTGCCACCGGCCGGGGCAGCCCCTGTAACTCGTCTATACCCCAGTGTACAAACCCCCCCCCTCTTTTTCCAAGCGCTGGAGCAAAATGCGCTATTTTAACCTGCACCGCTTACTGGAGTGAGGACTTTGCATCGCATTATCTTTACAGGTACCGCTCTCTGACTTGTGCATTTACTATTGCGGCTACTCTGCACAGCCGTTCACAGGCTGCAATTTGAATTTGACTTTTTTTTAAGCTGCTATCAGGGAGAATTACCCTGCAGTATATAACCTGTTCAGTGATTTTAGGTTTTTACCCTCACTCCTGCCTTTTTAGATTTTAATGATTGTTCAGGTTGGAACTAAGATTGCCACCAGCATCTATATATATATATATATTTTTTTCCCTGAAGCACTTCTTCTGAGCTCTTACAATTGTCTATTTCTAATTGCTATTTTCTCACTATTATCCAGCTACATAAAGAGCACTTATAAGAGTTTTTTTTGTTTGTTTGTTTCTTTTCTATAACCACCTAATTTAGATTTCCCTCTTCTTTATGAGTGTTCCATAAGATCTAATACTTTGTATCACTTTTAATCATTTAAATAAATAAAAAAAATTCTGTAAATTGTTTTTTGGAGTTATGTTTTTTGGGCAAAATAAATAGTTTTTGAGGATTTGTTTTCTGCAGGAAAACTTAGTCTTTATTGGGGTACATACAACTTCTTGATCACTTTTTATTATATTTTTGGGAAGACAGATGAATGAAAACAACAGTTTAGTGTTTTTTACGTTACTAGCTAGCGAGGAGACCACGGTCCAGCCGCCAGGTCAGGACTCCATGGGACCCCAGCGAAATGCCTCCTACCTGCCATCATCTACTCTTATTATTAACCAGCCTGGCATGACGTCATTGTAGAGAAATTATGTACATGATGTCCGGCCTGGCTGACTAATCAAGAGAGGAGATGAGAATACCGGAAGTTAGGAGAGGTGGTTTGCAGAGTTCCCATCCAGAGGACATGAAATAGTGACTTGGCACCAGGGATCTGTGAATTTATTCACTCATCATTAATACTCACCATGCAGAATAGATAGTATGGTAATTTTAAGAATATGACAATACCAATTAATCGCAGATTTTTTGGCGTATTTCTTTTTACTTTAACACATTCCTGATGAGGGCAAACTTCTGTTTTTGTGGGCTTTCTTTGAGCATTTGTTTGATGGCTTAATTATTTTTTTAGAATGCGTTATAGTTTTGAATGTCAGCAAGCAATTCACCATAAAATTCACTAAAAATGAGAAAATAATTGAATCATTTTTTCGGGGTACCTTTTTATGGCACACATTTTACCGTGAAACTGTCCAAACAACACAACACCACAGGGAAGAACGTTTCTCTGATGCAAAATCTGAGCATTGTTTTATTTTTTATTATAGTTAAAAAATATCAGAAGTGTAAAAAAAAAATGAAATTTGTTTTTAATTTTTATCTCCATTTTCTGAGATCCGTACATTTTTTACTTTTCCATTAATGAAGCTTGTGTGATGTTTTTTTTTTTTTTTTTTGGTGTCAAGCTTTTCTTTTGTTGTATTATTCTGGGATACATACAATTTGATTTCTTTTTATTGCATTTTTTTTTAAGAGAGGTGCAAATTGCAAAAAATGGTATTTCTAATGTTCTGATTATTTCAGTGTAGTATTTAGTTTAGTATTGAGTTTACAGTTAAATTACTGTATTGTAGATTTTGGTTGATTGGACTTTGTAAAAAAAAATCCCATGCACAAACTATGAAAATATCTGCATTATAAAATTGACCAGCACTGTGGATTTTATATTTCATCAATTAATTTATGGTAATAATGTCAGTGCGTTTTTCATCGTTTGTTCTGCAATTTCAGAACTGTATGTCATTCTATGACTAAGGGCTGATAGCCAGAAACACATAAAAATGTGACTCTGTTTTTATCCATTTGTGGATATATCTACAGGTTTTAATGATGATGTGATATAAAGAAGAATTGTTTTTGATTATTCAGCTGTGTGATCTGACAACGTTTTCTTCCTCTCATTGTGATCCGACGATTAGACGGAATTTTTTGGATCGCTGCTGGCAAATTCAAGGCTACCAGGCACATTGACACGGTGAGGTATTCCGTTTTTCCCTGTATTTTTTCTGTAATAAGCTGTACACTCTATAGAGGTGGCATTTATCGATGAGTGGGCAAAAAGATTGTAGGGCTCATTTTGAGATTCTTAAAAGACATATGGGATACTCAGCAAATGTATGGAGGAAGGTACTAAGGTAAGATGCTCATTACCCCAAGAACACCATCCCTACAGTGAAGCATGGTGGTGGCTGCATCATGCTGTGGGAATTTTTTTTGGCAGCAGCAACAGGGAAAATGGTTAAGTAGAGGAGAAGATTTATGGTGTGAAATACATGCACACTCAAGTGGCTTAAAGGAAAATGTCTAAATGTTTTTGAGTGGCCTAGCCAAAGCCCAGAACTTAATCCAATTGAGAATCTGTGGTCAGACTTGAAGATTGCTGTTCACCAGAGGAAACCATCTAACCTGAATGAGCTCGAGCAGTTTTGCTTTGAGGAATGAGCAAAAATCCCAGTGGCCAGATGTGGAAAGCTTTCAGAGATTTATCCAAAGAGATTTGCAGCTGTAATTGCAGAGAAAGGAGGCTCTACAAAGTACTGACTTTACAGTGATGAATAGTTATGCACACTGAAGTTTTCAATTATTTTGTCCAATTTGTTGATTTTTTTCTCAATAAAAATAAAACCAATTGTTCAAGTTGTGGACATGTTCTTTACATGAACTGAAGCAAACCCTCAAAAAAACAACAGTGAAATTTCAGGTTGTGAGGTAGCAATGCACTTTCATAAGCCGCTGTAGTCCAAATATTGGTTGGACAGCAAAGAGAAAGAGACCTGACTAGTGCAGTGTGACATTCGGTAAGCTTCTCTCCATCCCTTGCCAATTTACTGACAGATCTCTATGTACACACATAGGAGAGACCTTTCATTAAATGGGATGAGGGTAGAGAGGTGTCGGTCAGGAGCTGCATTGGACTATTCTGGTCTTTACTTATGGTCCATGACCATCTTTTCAAATTATGGCATTTCAGAGTGTGCAGCCGCGCTCTGGTTCATGCCGCTCATGTTTCCGAGAGCATTATATGTTCTCTTTAATCATCGCATTTTTGCAACAATCACATCCAATTCATTACTGAACCTTTTTTACATTATTTATTAGTCCTACAAGTGAACTTTAAAAGGCACAAATTCGAAGCTCTGAAACAGAAAAACTGACATTAAACGAAAAAAAAAAAACTAATATATTAAAGAGGTTTTCCCAGGCACATAAATTAATAAGCATGTGTAAGGCTTGTGAGAAATGTAGAAACTTCATAATTTACTTGGTGTTAAAATTCTGCTGTGTTCTTGAGCTGTGACATGTAGACGTGTGACCTCCAGGGCCTTTTTTTCCAGCAACAGTCAGTTCAGAGAGCACAGAGTACAGAGATTTGCTGTCTATTCTATGAATAAAATGTAGCCTGTCTGCAAGCATAGCCCTGTATGCAGGGGGCAGAACTCGGCCAGCCGCTATCAGAGCCGTATGCACTGACTGATGAAGTCAGTGGGGCATGGCCATTGAAACTTGGCGGGTAGGGAGAAACTGGGAATGCATACATGGATTGAGAAAGAGAAGAAGAACAGAAGCCACAGAGGCAGAGATGGCTTCACAGGCAACAATTATCTTGTTAATCCGTGACTTTGGTCAGTGGGGTGGTGCTGGACCTAAAAGAGTGCTAGATTACATTGTAATAAACTAATCCATTACAAAAGTCATTGATTTCCTGCAATACACAGTTCCTGAGTAGTCCCAGAGTCAGCACCTAGAACATTATTGACTGCAGGGGAGAGAGCGAAAGCATGCGCATTGTGCAGCAATTTATCCTTCTTGAGACTTTAAAGAAGTCTCAAGATGGTGCTTTGTAGGTGGAGTGGGCAGGCACTGAATATAGAAGTGCGTGAGATGTGGGACAGATAGAGATACAGCTCTGCCTCCCGAGAAATGTAGTCTAGAGTCACAGCAGGCGAGCTGGCAGGAATTTCAGAACGCGATCAATAACAGACTACAAGAATGGTTTGAAGAACTTCATCATCACGGAATGTCACCTTCTTTGGTGACAATGATCCTCTGATACAGTGTTTAGTGCTAAACTTACAAATATCCAAGATGTTTTTGTCTTTTTTTTTCTTTAGATTTTGCTGCTCATTTAATATTCTAAACTTCCATCGGGATTATCGTCACCTATTTATTGTCTCATTGAGTTTACGGATTTTTTTTATATATATATTTCCAGCAGAACTACAGTGTAAATCCTGGTAATAAAAATTAAAGAACAAGCAGAAATGATAAAGTATCTGTGCCATGTTCTGGCTCCTCCAGGTCTCTGCTTCTTTGGCTAAGGTCACACACATGTATGAAAAAATCAGTCCCTTTCTCATCCAGAAGAGTGGGACAATTTTTTTCGTCCGTGTTCTATCAGTCCATTTTTTTACTCACCGGCTATTAAAATTTTTAGAGGATTATTTACACTTTTGCATTACAAATGTTTTCAGAAAAAATGGATGTCATACTGATGTTCCACATGGCATCTTTTTTTTCTCGCTCTGTCCGATTTTGGAGTGAAATTACAGCAAGATGCAAATTTTTACTCACACGGATTACAGCTGAGAAAAAATATGCAGATCTGCACGGCCACATTGTAAAACGTATTATGAGAATGATTTCATTAAGTGGCTGTCACAGCATAGATATGGGTGTCATAATGCCAACTTTTTAATCTTGCTGATCTATGGAATTTTGCTTTAACTATGCGACCCTGAAGAAAGAGCCAATGGGAGAAAAAAATGGAACAGCGCTCTCACTTCTTTATAACTAAGGGTAACTGTAATACTTGTGGGAACCACTAGATGGGGGCATACTAGTGTGCACTGTTGGTGTAGTTTATAGTAAGGTTGCAGGGGGTTAAATGTAAATGGGGCTGCTGGGTGGTAAGCTGCAAGTCTTAGGGAAGTATAGCCAGCTGGGGCCAGGGTGCCCGAAGTGTCCACATGGGCTATAGGCCCAGGACAGCTTGGCAGCCACACAACATTTTATATCTGCAGCCCACATTATCCACGACCATAGGGCATCATAGCAGTGGGCCAGTACAGGAGAAGAAAGATGTGGAGAGTCATAGCCTGGGCGGACACCTTTAGGGCAGGAGTCGGTTGGAGTGAGGAGTTTAAAGAATTTGGAGCTTCGATGGGAATGGTACAGACAGGCCGGATGCTTTTCCAGAGGCAGCCAAATCGGGTGGGTGATGATTTCGAGTCTGGGGCGAAACAGGAAGAAGGAATTGTCATCATGGCGAGGTTAGGACAGGAAGAATCTGGAGAGCAATCTAAGACGGTCCAGTACAGACGTGTGCCACACAGAAGCGTCATTGAAGTAGGGAAAGATGAGGAAACAAGTGAATTCCATGATGTGCCTACTGTGGATGTAACGTGTGAAGTTCTAAGTAAAGAGAATGTTCAAGTTATCCTGGAATGTGTCTTCGTTACTGGGGGTCACCTGGAAGAGGGCCCGTTGCCACCTGGGAAGTGCCTGGGGGGACCTGAAACTGGAGACGCAGGTACGCTGAGAAGTGGAATACAGTTTTCTGATGCTTCAGTGACTCTGGCCATGACTGCAGTCCTGGACTCCCCTTACAACCTCTGTTCTGTTTGTCACCTAAATTGAAGAATGTCTTGATGACCAACTGATCACCAATGACAGTAAAGAGACCAATAATAAGTTGGGTCTGGTGGCCAGTGGGAGTGCACAGCACCCTATTTAGATCCACATTATGTACCTATCACTTGCTACTTATTGCATTGTATTTCTCTGTCCTTGGTGCACGCTTTGTTTTCTTACCTGACTTTCATATTCTTTACATGATTAAGCTCATGGCTGTCTTTCTGCACTTAGCCCCTGTCCATCAGCCATTCTTCTCTACTTGACTAAAAATTTGACCTGGCTAATCCCTTGATTATGTTTTTGATACAAGATTCTATTATTGTCTCTGACTCTCCAATTCTGTCTCCAATGACACCTCTTCCATAAAATCCCTCTACCAGAAAGCTCCATACAAGTATTAATGAAGCACTAGCAGTTGTCCTTCAAACAAGCCAAGTGAAGTGGTAACTCAATCTGTGGAAACCTTTTTGAGCTAAGGGGTTCACTTGAAACATATTTCAACCACATTTACCTATAACACCGAGGCCGTTCACACTTCTACTGAACCAAACCTAAATCATTATAAAGTTCGATTTGGTAGATCTGCTGGTAAATTGGAGGTGTTTGAGGTTCTGGTCCATAAAGTGGATTATAGGACTGCTTTCAGATGCCCATAAAAGGGGCACATTCTCTTAGTATGGCCACAACACCGATTAGTCTGGTGGCTAAACTGAATCTCAATTAGTTCATCATAGAAGTTTAGATTATTGGACAGACCAAGGGAGAGAAAAAGGGATGTTGTTGTGGCTTGAAGTCGATTTTACAAATTGCTGAAGGAATTCAACTTTATACCATCATGTCATAGTTACATAATATACTGGAATAGTTTGAAAGATGCATAGAGAACTATAGGTCCACCCATAGGATCTATAGTTCTCTAAAGAATTGCAGTCTTCCTTTCCCACCCTTAATGTAAGGGCTCACCAGATGAGGTGGATCTGCTAAGCCTCTGATCCAGGAGAGCACATGGACCACAGGCGTTGGTGCAGCTTCAAGAACACATGTGGAATTGTTACGACAAGGACTGGACTAACAAGAGCAGTCAGATAGATGGAATGGAACCCAGCAGGGATGGATGAGTGTTGAAACGCAGTAGTACAGATAGTTGAGCATACCAAACATGGAACACTAAAGTCTAAATCCCAAGACACAGATGTGTGTCTTAATGGGCCTTAAATAAGCTTAGAGAGATGATGTTTTTGATCCAAGCAACTTGGCAAAACTTAACATGGAGCACAACAGAGGTCAGAGGAAGGAAGTGAAACCATGGATACCCGCGACACATGTGTAATGTATTTCTCTCATCTTGTCTGGTGGAGTGGCATCTGCATCTAGGTGGAGAATGAATGGCTCTATTAATTTACTTATATAAGAAAATGCTATCTTGGCTATTTTTATAAATTGGGTTGTCCTCAATCAATGCCACCACTAACATCATTCTCCTCACTGGATGTGAGAGGTGGTGAGAGCCCCATCATGCAGGTTGGGATCAGTGGACACTTTTTGTGGAGGTAGGTGGAAATCCATTGGCGTCACTCATAGCTAGCAATCATTAATGGCATGTAGCATTGGGTGGCACAGTTTTTTTTCCAAAAAAAATCAGCTTTTCTTCCAAAATTCACATATATGTCCCCCTTTATATTGCTTTTAGAGATTTATTTTTATTTAAAATTCATTGTTTTTCTTTATATTTTCAAATTGCTGTATATATTTTGTAGGAAACATTTTTTTCTTATTTCTTGCGACTTTAGCTGCAAAACTACTTGGATAAGGTAAATTTATTTTCTTCCATCCGTAACTCTAATGTCCCTCAGCCTAAGTTAGCATTGAAAATTCCATAAAGGTTTCCGTCCATTTGTTTTGATGAACAGGACTTCACATAAGTAGTTTCCAAAATTTGCTTCATATCTTTCTAGTCACATTTAGTTACTCAAGTGGAACAGTTATGAGGAAAGGCAACATCTCAAGGAATTTGGGACATTGGAAAAATAGACAGGCGTGAAATTGGTGTCCCTGTCAAAATCAACCAAATATAGTGAAATAAGTCTTTTACAGAGGTCAATAGAAATGTTTGCTAGTGCTAAGCTGCCTTCAAAATAATTGGTCATGATTCTCAGAGGGTTGAACAGGACAGCTACAACGTGTTTATAGAATGTGATTGATTCTTCATCTCGTAGACCTAGTAAATAAAGGGTAAAGTAGAGAGGATCTCACCCTAAGGAACACAAAACGTAGGGTTGCCACTGGCCACTTATAAAAGTGCAGCTCCTAATATGAGTCACATATATGGAAATAGAGATACACAATTTATTAAGTTGTTGGGGTGGAGGGGTTTGTGTACTCCCTAATTGGGGGTCGCTCATCAATCCGGCACTGGCACTTGCAAAGTAAGAGAAACAGCTGCTATGAACTCAGGTGACCTTACTGTACTTGTTAATAAATAAACAAAGTAATGTGGGGTCCCCCATAATTTTCATAAACAACTGAGGGAAAGCTGACGGCTTCGAGCTGACGTTAATATTCTGTGAGTGGGCCAATAGCCCTAAAGGTTCCCTGGCTATTAATATCAGCTCAAAGCTACTTGCTTAGCCTTTAATGGTTATTATAGGGGATAATGCCCCCCAAAAATGACATGGGGTTTCTCTATATTCAATAACTAGTAAAAGCTAAAGACAGCTGCGGGCTGATATTATAGCCTAAGAAGGAGTCATGGTTATTTGCCGCCTCCCAGCCTAAAAACATCAGCTCTCAGCTGCCCCATAAATTGTGCATCTATAAGATCAAGCATACATCAACCCCACAGCTATTACCCTCACTTGCCACCGCACCAGGGCAAGTGGGAATAGCCGGGAAAAGCGCCAGAATTGGCACATCTAATAAATGTGCCCTTTCTGGGGCGACGACGGGATATTATTTTTAGGCAGGGGAGGATCAATATCCATGGCCCCTTCCCAGGTTGAAAATACCATCCCCCAGCTGTCGTGTTTAGCTTGGCTGGTTTAACCCCTTAGAGCATGCATATTGATTTATTGGACTATGCATTTCAGAATCGTTATGCACACCAACTGCTTCAGTGACATTCCCAGGGTCATAATAAACCATGTCTTCTGGAACATCTGACCTATTGCTCTCCAAAACCACTTTGTGTCCCTGCATCTCCTTAAGTCTCCACCACTACTTTTCAGTTTCAAGCCCAATTCACCTCTTTCAAAGGGGAAATCCTTTGGTTTTCTGTCTAATATTTCTTATAAACAATGCTTCTTTGACCTCCTGCTCACCAAAGCCCCGCTGATGTAGAAGTCCAAGCCTAACTGATGAAAAAGCAGATCATAGGTTCTCCAGGCACCACACACGGCCGTAACAACCATCCTCTTGCTTCTACAACCACTGTCTTTATTAAACTTCTCTCTGGATATGTTCAACTCTTTGGCACGGTGCTTGAGTGGTACATGAATTCCAAACTATATCAGCATAAAGCTCCTATAGAGCTCATTAAAATGCCAAAACCCTGGTCATGCAGACAGGGCAAGACATTATGGCTGAGCATTAATGTCCATCAGTCCCAACCTGCTAGATGTACTGTACAGAAAAAGGCACAATGCCGCTCAGTATTCGCTACTGTATATATATATATATATATATATATATATATATATATATATATATATATATATACACTCACTGGCCACTTTATTAGGTACACCTGTCCAACTGTGTGTTAAGACTTAATTTCTAATCAGCCAATCACATGGCGGCAACTCAGTGCATTTAGGCATGTAGACATGGTCAAGACAATCTCCTGCAGTTCAAACCGAGCATCAGTATGGGGAAGAAAGGTGATTTGAGTGCCTTTGAACGTGGCATGATTGTTGGTGCCAGAAGGGCTGGTCTGAGTATTTCAGAAACTGCTGATCTACTGGGATTTTCACGCACAACCATCTCTAGGGTTTACAGAGAATGGTCCGAAAAAGAAAAAAAATCCAGTGAGCAGCAGTTCTGTGGCCGGAAATGCCTTGTTGATGCCAGAGGTCAGAGGAGAATGGGCAGACTGGTTCGAGCTGATAGAAAGGCAACAGTGACTCAAATTGCCACCCGTTACAACCAAGGTAGGCAGAAGAGCATCTCTGAACGCACAGTGCGTCGAACTTTGAGGCAGATGGGCTACAGCAGCAGAAGACCACACTGGGTACCACTCCTCTCAGCTAAGAACAGGCATCTGATGGCTACTTTCAGCAGGATAATGCGCCATGTCATAAAGCTCGAATCATCTCAGATTGGTTTCTTGAACATGACAATGAGTTCACTGTACTCAAATGGCCTCCTCAGTCACCAGATCTCAATCCAATAGAGCATCTTTGGGATGTGGTGGAACGGGAGATTCGCATCAGGGATGTGCAGCCGACAAATCTGCGCTAACTGTGTGATGCCATCATGTCAATATGGTCCAAAATCTCTGAGGAATGCTTCCAGCACCTTGTTGAATCTCTGCCACGAAGAATTGAGGCAGTTCTGAAGGCAAAAGGGGGTCCAACCCGTTACTAGCTTGGTGTACCTAATAAAGTGGCCAGTGAGTGTATATATATGTACCCCAGTTGGGACGGTACCTAACCGTTATAGTTCACCTCACTATGTGTCACCAAAAGTAAAACTAGATACGCATAGTGCAGAACCTCAGTCCTGACTGTTAAAACGCTTGACCTTGAACCAAAAACAAAATCAAAATATAGAAGCAGTGTGTGAAAAATTAAGTACACCCCATGACTCAAAACTTGAAACATCACAATTGGCAGCAATAATATGAAGTAAGGTAATTGCTTTCTGTATGGCTTTATCAGGCTCTTATATTGTTCTGGGGTAGTTTTATCTCAGTCTTCTCTACAACATTGCTTAAGTTTATTGAGGTGCGCAAGCTTTCTTAAGGTTACACCACAGCATTTCATTTAGGTTGAGGTCTGTACTGTGAACAGGTCATTGTCATTGTGATGTAGATTCGTTGTTGTGCTTGGGATCATTGATATGCTGCCCAAACCCTGTGGATTCCAAAGCAAGCCCAAATTATTACTCCACCACCACCATTCATGATAGTGAGCTCAAGGTGTTTGTACTGATGTGCTGTGATTGGCATTATGTCCAAAGGACATGGATTCAGAAGTCTTGTGGAGTCTTCAAATGCTACTTTTCAAACTTTAGCTATACTGCCATGTTCTTTTTAGAAAGAAGAGGATTTTTTACTGGCAGCTCTTCCACTTAAGTCAAATTTGCTCAATCTCTTTCTAATTGTGCTGTCATGAACTTGAACATTTTATCTGAAAGCTGAGGCCTTTAGAGTCTGAGCTGTAGCACTTTGGTTTCTTGATATGTCTTTGAACACTATATGGTTTAACTTGTGGATGAATTTGCAAGGATATTCACTCCTGGAACAACTGTCAACTATCTTGAATGTTTTCCACTTTTGAATAATCTTCTCCCTGTCTAAATTGTTTGGAAATGTCTCTCTCTGATTGATGGGCAGCAACAATTGCTTCTCTCTCTAAAATCATTGCTTATGTCTTTCCTCTTTTTCATTGTTGTAACACACGTCCAAATGCTCCAGCTCAGCAAATTATCAAAACTTTGCTTTTATAGAGTTGGTGACACTTGGCGATAAGCAATGAATCATAGGCCTTTAATTAGCAGCACCTGGCCGCTACTTATGCTCTATGTTCCTAAGAAAGCAGTAAAGGTGCGATTCATTTTCACACATTGCTTACGCATTTTAGCCTACTTTTTGGTATATAAAAAAAATGACAATTTTGTAATTTGTCTTGTGTTGTTGATCATCTAAGGTTGCATTAACTTAATTTTCATACCTTCTAAGGACCAGAATATTTTTTTCTTATGTACTGATATACAAAAGAGTAAAATTCAATGAGGGTGTACATAGATTTTCGAATCTCTTTATATTACAGACAATATATCAGCTATAAAATACCAACAAATACCATTGTTACATGCGTTCTCACCGATCACAAAGTCCACGACTCAGAATTCACACACATCAGAGAGTTATGCTCACATTTGTTGTCTTTCCACACCAAAGCCACCAATATCCACTGGCACAGGGGCTGAGTTGAAGAATGCTGTAACCTCTCCACCTTCATGTTCTTTGTAGTTAATTCTCTCTTTATCGACTCACCTGGTTCACCATTTTTTCCATTCTCCCTAAATAGTGACTGTTTCTTGTCCATGGCTAAGTTCTTTTCTCAGCTCAGGTGCACAAGGGTTTTCTGCTTTGCCACGTGGCTCAGCCACACACTGACTCACTTCCTGGTAATTGTTCTATAGTGACCCGGTCCAGACTGGGTATGTCCCTTTAAGTAACCGAGGACCGTGAGTAGCTTCTGTACACCTCATCTTACTCTTAAGTTATCCTTTTATTGTTATATGGTTTAAATTAATCCATTACTCACTAATCTCATATATTCATGATTTATATTATTCTCACAATGTGAAGCCTGACACAAGAATTGAGAGTTATCCTATTGGTCTGTGACCCTGTCACCAAGGTTCAATGGGA
This sequence comes from Dendrobates tinctorius, assembly GCF_039654945.1. Taxonomy (NCBI): domain Eukaryota; kingdom Metazoa; phylum Chordata; class Amphibia; order Anura; family Dendrobatidae; genus Dendrobates; species Dendrobates tinctorius. Next base: position 14,777,696 of record NW_027361763.1, read on the forward strand.
GCAGCTACCTCCAGTCTCTGTGGAGACAAGACAGGGTTCTGGAAGGTTCCCTGAGGAGTCTGGTTCAAGATGTAACTCATCGAAGACCTCATGTGAGGGGTCTCCTGACCCCACCTCCAGGCTCCATGCCTGAAGGTTCATCTTTCTTTTCACTTCAAAACTTACAGTCAGGCCTAATGCCTTGGATCTTCCTCTGACTTCTACAGCCAAGATGGCTGAAGACTTTTAACCTTTTTTTAACCCTGGATCCCTGCTGTCTGGGTGAAGGCGTGCTTCTCCAGCATTAGCTCACACTAAATGTGTACAGAAGAACCTATTGCTCGGCATGTTGAGGAAATCAAGGGTCCCCCTCCTCACCGCAAATTATCCGTTATTTACTTCAGGTATATTTCTGCACGTACCGTGACCAGTTGAGAAGATGAATACGGGATTTCAGGTCTGTACATATTGCCATATATTCCCTCTTCTTCCTTTATGCCACCAAGAGACTTTGAGTTTCTTATTACCTGCACGTACTGTTCCTAACTAATACAGGTTCTTAAAGCTCCAGAACCTCAATTCTGTGTCAGAATCCAATCCTGAACTGTATTGGCCATGGATTCCCAAAGTGAACTGTTACCATAACTACATGTTATATCTTCCCGTTCTGCTGAAGTAAAGCAGCTGTTATCCCCAAGACCTGTTGTCTGTGGTTATTCTATCGACTGTGGACGCTGCATGTGGGTGGATAACAGTGGACGGAATGGCCCCATACCAGGGCTGTTGCAGTTCCTTATATAGATCACTAATTTCAGCATTTTGTTGACTCATCACTACATATCACATATATGAAATTACAGAGAGAGAGACACAAAAAAGGGATAACCTTTACCCCCCATTACATGCTACTACACCTACACCAATTTTGTGCTATCTTCCTTAACTAGGATTGTAGTTGATAAAGTGATGAAGGTTGCACAAAATTATGGGAATTTTTGGGTTTGTTCTTGGATGATTTGGGTGGCATCCAAGAAAAAGGCTTACATTTCCAGATCTTGGTTTTCAAAAGCTTTGTAACTATATTTTGTGGCTTTGTTTTAGCCCAGTTTCTGGCCTTGTGAATTGTTGGCCATTGGTGGAGAAGACTCTTAATTTAGTATATTTATAATTACTGTTTGCATATAATTATTCATGTATCTTCCAGCTATCGGCAAATATGTGTGGAAAAAAAAAATAATCTCCATGTGAAGTAATAGCCACCCGGCAGGCATGCTGCTATTTAATTGGTATGTGATTACAGTGTTTAACGGAAAGGCAACGAGCAGACCAGCTGGTCGGTGCTGCCGTAGCTGGAAAGACCGGGGTGAAGTTCAGCGGCTCTGTAACCAGATCAGGCTCTTTGAAATTGCTTTAATTTTACATTCCAACTGTACGACACGAAAAGCTTTAAAAAAAAAACATAAGCTGGAAGCAAAAAGCTGCTCCTGCTATTTGTATAAGCCAAATAAAAGCTAATATCAAGTAAATGCAATTTACTGCACTGATTTGGCACCTAGCATATAATTACCCGGCGAGAAAACGACAATAGCAAAACACAGCTGCATAATGGCCGAGTACGGGCCGCTCTACCAATATGCTAATCGCTGAAAGTTTCCAATACAACAATAAAATCTAGGAGGGTTGCCTATGAGGCCGGAGAAAAGTTCGGAGATCTGAAGAGTTACCCCTAACATTGTTTTGTGTGTACCTAGTGCATACATATACTGTATATGTACAGTAACACAGAAAGAACACAGTATAACAAATGTGCAAAAATACTCTGTTGTAAAAAATATATAACAGTAAACAGCAAGTGCTAGTAAAAAGATGATAACAAAAACAGAGTATTTATTTAATACGTTTTTTTGCAAAAACCACGTCACGGTATACCCATCTCAGAGCAGTCCTATCTAATGCATTTAAAACCTGATCATGTGAACAGTACCTACATGAGCAGGATTCAGAAAGGCGCTGCCCGATGTGAACACGCTGTGCAAGATGGCTTTTTATATGCATGTCTCACAATTGAGGGGCGGGATCAGGTTTTAAATACATTAGATAGGACTGCTCTGAGATGGGTATACCGTGACATTGATGAAGTGCCTTAGTATACTTTTTTTGCAAAAAACGTATCAACTAAATACCCTGTTTTTGTTATCATCTTTTTACTAGCACTTGCTGTTTACTGTTAAATATTTAATACAACAGAGTATTTTTGCACATTTGTTATACTGTGTTTTTTCTGTGTTTCAGTCTTTGGGTGGTGTGAACACTGTCCTACCGACTTGTTCACTTTTGTGCATGTCTCATGTGTTTTTAATGTATATATACAGTGTATATGTATTAGATTCTGTTCACACAACTATATTTTTTGTCAGTGGAAAAATCTGACATCACTTGGACAGTGCTAGGGCCAAAGTTATTCAATGGGACGGTTCAGAATACCTTTTTTATACAGACCAAATTCTGATGCACCAATCTCCTCTGTAATTCTGAGGAAACTCACCCATTGAAGTCTATTGATCTGCAAAAAAAAGAAAAAACTAATCAGATTTCGCACAAATTATAGACTGTAGAGAATCTGATTTTTATGGATACATTGCAATTATTAACATGAGAAATCGTATTTGGTGTTGTGAATGTTCAGAACTGCTGAATAATAACAGGAATATAGCCATAAAAATCAGACCTCGCATAAATGTCAGTATGGGATCCAATTTTTTTTATTTACCCATCGTCTCGAATGGCGGAGACTCATCTGAGATGTGGAAGAAGCTAGCGCATGCCGCAAATTTTTTCACACGGACAGTCGGATCAAGAATAAAATTGTTCATCTAAACAGCCCTACTGAATAACATGTCTGTCTGTGTGCTGTCGATCAAAAAGTATGCAGCGCACCTCCGATTTATACACTTGTCTGCGTGAGTCCTTAGAGTGAGAGATGAGGGGCTCGATTCATCCATTTACATTGGCCTTATAATTTTTCACAGGTGAATCATTTTATATCTAATAATGGATAACAAGCATCTACCACAAAAATTTCAGTTCGAAAAATTTTGGCAAAATTTGGAAAACTCTTTGCATAGCAGCACATGGAGCCTCTATAGCAATATAGTACCAAGCGGTAAGCACTCAGTGTGTGACCATTGTATAACACTGTTTTATGGAGGCACCCTCTCATGAAGACTTACGCAAGACAATGTGCCCCCATCAGAGTTTACGGATACCTTCTTACAGGTTTGCAATACTTTCAATGGATTATTCCATCTGTGACATTAATGACTTATAACAAGCGCAATCAGAAATTTCCTAGTTCTATAGTCTAAGAGGTAACATTTCTCCTGGAGAGTGACAAGCCAAGCTTGGCATGTCAAAGTATGGAGACTTATAAGCCATGCATGCTCCCCTTGCAAATTAAATGTGTAAATTGTCCCTTCAGAGAGGAAGAGGTCTAGAACTCTAGCACCACCCACTGGAAGCAGCGATTATAAAAGTTAATATGGACTTTTAACGAGCTTTGACATAGGATAAAAGCCAAACTAGAATCCCAATTTGCAGGCATGGTGTTTCGGGGGTGTTGACCCTCATCAGTGCAAATCATGAAATCTGATTCGGCTAGGTAAGAGGCTCTGGACTGGGGTCTAAGGAGTAACGTTTCTCCTTATGGAGAGTGACAAGCCAAGCCAAGCCTGGCATGTCAGAGGGAGGAGATATATAAGCCATGCATGCTTCTGTTGGAAATTAAATATGCAAATTATCTCTTCAGAAAAGGAAGAGGAAAAGTACTCTACTACAGCTATTCTAAGAAGCAATCCTGAAAGTCAATATCGACCATTTAATGAGCCTTGCAATGCTAAGTCATATTTCAAGCCTAAGTACAGAGTTGATATTGACTTTTAGTATCGCTGCTTCCAATTGGTGGCGCTAGAGTTCAAGCCTTCTTCCTATCTGAAGAGACAATTTGCATATGTAAACTCAATAGAAATTAATGTATAGAGGCATGGACTCTCAGCCACCTCTCCTTTCCTGACAACTGTTTTGGCATAACCAGTGTAGAGTTGGAAGCAACGATGGGACGCTTATATTATATCAATTTGCCATACATGTCCCATACTGAGCTAAATCTTTAAAGGGAACTTGTCAGCTTCTACATATTATGGCCGTGCACTTACTTTAACAGGTAAAATTGTGATGAAAGTGTCCCTTTAGGTGCTAGGTAGCTGTAATATGGATATTTCAATACTTATAATTGCAGATGTTGCTGCATTCAGAATTAGCCAATCACATTTACATTTTATATATCTACATCACAACCATTATACATATAAATACAGCTCTGGCAAAAATTAAGAAACCGCTGCAAAATGTTCAGTTTGTCTGATTTTTCTCTTTGTATTTTGGCATAAAATGTAAATTGCTCTTTTATTCTATAAACTACTGACAACATGTCTCCGAATTTCCAAGCAATACATTATCTGGTTATTTTCAGAAAATGAGAAATGGTCAAAATAACAAAAAAAAAATGCAGAGTGCTTGTAGACCGCAAATAATGCTAAGCAAACAAGTTCATAATCATTTAGAAACAACAATACTAATGTTTTACCTCAGGAAGAGTTCAGAAATCAATATTCTGTGGAATCCCCATGAGTGTTAATCCCAGCTTTCCTGCGTCTTGGCTGCTTTCCACCAGTCTCTCACACGGCTTTTGGGTGACCTTATGCCACTCCTGTTACAAAAATGTAAGCAGTTCTTCTTTGTTTGATGGCTTGTGACTCTCCATCTTCCTCTTCATTACATTCCAGAGGTTTTCAATGGGGCTCTGGTCTGGAGATTGGGCTGGCCATGACAGCAGGGGTGGGATTCAGCGGGTTCTCCCCAGTTCGGTGGAACCGGTTGTTAAAAAAGCAGCCGGTTCCCCGAAGCGGGGAGATCCAGAGCCGCGATCCGGTCCTCTGATGTTGCTGGCGGCGCTGCCTGCAGGCAATGAGCATAGGAGGACTCTTGCTCTGCTTCCTGCCGGATACCGCACGCGCATTGATACTTGACGTGCTGCTCTCTGTCTGCTGACTACTGGACAGAGCAGCACAGCACACCCCGGCGGCCCCCACTGCTCGTGCACTGATTCCTGCGGCACAGTGCGGCTATAATTGGCGGGTAACTAGACTCTGGAGCTCACTGGACTGGACTCACGAGTTTACCGCCGCTGCGGCTGCCCAGTGAGCTGAGCGCTTGAGCCTGGACAGGAGGACACTAGTCTGTGTGTGGTGACCGTGGCCCACCGCCCGCCTGCCTCACCGCGGCATTATTTACTTCAGTCTTCAGTTCAACTTCAGCCTGTGGTACACACAGGCCAACACCAGGTCAGTTGTATATGTGCAGTGCTGCTGTTTATTGGGGACCTGTGCTGTGCAGTGCTGCCTATTAGGGACATGTGTGCCTGCCTATTGGGGGCCTGTGCTGTGCTGCCTACTAGGGATCTCTGCCTGCTGTTGTGAACTCATTTTCTGCTCCACCTTCCGTTCTCCCTCTGGTGGTGACAGGAGGTAGTGAGACTGGATATAAGACAGCCGACGCCCAATCCTGGTGCTGGTGATTCAGTCTGCTTCTCAGGTCTTGGACTTCAGCTCTGTTCCAGTCTTCTCAAGTTAAGTTTGTTTTTGCAATTGTTCACACTTGCTCTTGTTGGTCAATTCAGTTTTTTGTGGTCAGCCAGCCCCTGCTGGGGTTATGCTGAATTTCCACTCCTATTTATCTGTATTTGCCTTTTGGTCCCTTATTAGATTGGCCTCTTTTTGCTCTGTCTCAGAATATTTCAGAGTGCTGATATAGTGGGAGAAGTCTAGTGACTTCAGGGTTAATTTTGCTATCAGAAGTGTTGGACATTATTTTGGTAGAGTTTTTGGCAGATTGCAGACAGTGTCTTTCCTTTCCTGTCCTTTGTAGTTAGTCGGGCCCCATCGTTTGCTCAGCCAATTTTTCTGCCTTTGTTTGTGTTTTCATCTTGTTTCACCGTCAATACATGTGGGGGGCTGTCTTTCCTTTGGGGTCTGCTCTGGGGAAGTTAGTGTTCCTATTTTCCTGCTTTAGGCTTATGTAGCTCTCCGGTTGTGACGAGGCGTCTAGGATCATCGTAGGTACGCTCCACGACTGCTGCTAGTTGTGTGGTAAGATCAGGGATCTGCAATCTGCATTGTTACCAACCCCTCTGGTTTTCTAAGACTTGGCTTGTGTTGTTTTTTCCTCCTCAGTGACCCATTCATAACAGCCTGCCTAATGGGGAACTGTGCTGCCTATTGGGGACCTGTACTGCCTATTAGGAACCTGTGCCTGCCTATTGGGGACCTGTGCTGCCTATTGGGGATGTGTGCTGCCTATAGGGAACAATTCTGCCTATTGGGGATCTGTGCCTGCCTATTAGGGAACAATGCTGCCTATTGGGGACCTGAGCTGCCTATTAGGGAACAATGCTGCCTATTGGGGACCTGAGCCTGCCTATTGGGGATCTGGCACTTTGTAGTTCTGATGTGATTTTATAAGTACTATACATTAATAAATTATTATTACTCTGTCGATTTATACTTGTGGTTGTGATATTTTCATGAACCATTCTTTTTATGGTGTTCTAGTTGTGGGAATATGCCAATTTACCCCTGCAATTAAAATCATCATTGTTTGACATAGATGGGACTTGAGTAACACCAGTTTGCAGGAAGGGTATGGTGATTTTTACTTTTAATTTCCATTGGGACGCAGAAATGTAGTGCACAGCCTGGCCAGCCGGACAGTCAAGTGAAACAGTTGCATAGAAGTATATGCAGTTGTCACACTTGGGTCAGGAGAGCCGCTGGCCAGAATGTGCACTGATCTGATCTCATTCCAATTTATTTTTTTTTCAACTGTTTGACTGTGCCCCTACTTGTATATGTTTGAGGAAAAGGTGCATGTAAATGGGTGTGGCTTAATAATGGGTGTGGATTAAAATGGGTGTGGCTTAAAATGGGGGTGGCTTTCCTGCACACAAACACAGAACCAGTTGTTAAAAATTTGAATCCCACACTGCATGACAGGGATTTGATGTGGTGTTCCTTCATCCACACATTGATTGACCTAGCTGTGTGGCATGGAGCATTGTCCCGCTGGAAAAAATGGTCCTCAGAGTTGGTGAACATTGCCTGAGCAGAAGGAATCAACTGTTTTTCCAGGATAACCTTGTATGCAGCTTGATTCATATGTCCTTCACAGAGATTAACCTGCCCAATTCCAGCCTTGCTGAAGCATCCCCAGATAATCACTGATCCTCCACCAAATTTCACAGTGGGTGCAAGACACTGTGGCTGGTATGCCTCTCCAGGTCTCCATCTAACCATTAGACGATGAGGTGTTGGGCAAAGCTGAAAATTAGACTCATTAGTGAAGATTACCTTACTCCAGTCCTCTATGGTCCAAGCCTTATGGTCTTTGGCAAACTTCAGCCTGGCTCTCCTTTGCTTCTCATTGATGAAAGGCTTTTTTCTAGCTTTATATGACTTGAGCCGTGCCTCTAGGATCCTGTTATGAACTGTTCTTGCCGTGCACTTTCCACCAGTTGCCATTTGTCATTCCTTTTGTAGGTCACTTGATGTCATCCTGCGGTTGCTGAGTGACTAATAAGATGATGGTCATCCCGGTCAGTGGAGAGTCGTTTTCGCCCTCTGCTGGTCTGAAGCTTTGTTGTCCCCAATGTCTGCTGCTTGACCTTGTTGTAATGGACTGCCAACTTAGAAATTTTAATGATGGGGGCAACATGACACTCACTGTATCCCTCTGCTAGTAAAGCCAGAATTGCTTCTTTTCCTCACTCAAGACTTTTCTTTTCAACTCCTTTGGCATGGGTAAAAGTTATTTTTTCATTCCTATTAATTTTGGGATATTACTAGCACTTGTTTTGCCATCCAGCTTGTCCTATTGCAAGAAGATTGTGAACACCACAGCAGGGTTTTTCACACTTTCCTTCATTAAATAAGATTTGGTTCAGGTGATCACCTAATCAGAAGCACATTAAGTAGAATGAGGTGTACTCTTGGTGGAATTCCACTGACACTGGAATGGAATGGCTGTCAGACATGGAGAGAAGCGGATTTTTATAAAACTGTGCAGTGGTCTATTAATTTTTGCCAGAGCCTATTCTCTACTAGAACATGAAGATCCAGAGTGGTCATCTTCATGGGTGGTACCTCTTTGTAGACAACAGTCTTTTTGTCCCTTTATATCTTTATATATTATAGTATGCTTTCTTGTATCAGGACATTTTCTTTTCTGGCAGATGTAATATAATGCGTGCATGAAAGTCTTGGATCATGCAGATCTTTTTAGACAATTTCTTGGTTCTGTGATCTCACAGCTCAGTGGCCATTTGCGGTCGCCCTGTCATCTGTAGTTTAGTCTTAGTGTAAACTCATTAATCTCAGTGGCTTTACATTCTGACAACTTTTCCTCTGCTGGGTAATGTGCTATGTGAAATTAAATGTATTCATTTCTTAGCTTTTAATGCATTTTCTTTAGAAATTTACATAATTGTCCCATGGCTTTTAAATTTTACAGCTTTGGTTTTGTAATTTAACTATTCCTTTAAATCTTTGGTCTAAATATTATTCAATCTGTCAAAGAGACACATATTGTGAATAATAGCATGCAGGGTTCCTATAGATCCAGAGTGCAGAGTCTTAAAACCCCGTGTACTTAAGATCAGTGTCGGCTGAATGCTCCTGTGTTCTCTGCGAGACCCCTTGTCTGACTCCTCTGGGAACGGCTTATCTGTTAGAGAACAAAAGGATCATTAGTCCAAAATCAGACATGGTGGATAATAATAATAATAATAATTTTATTTCTATAGCGCCGACATATTCCGCAGCACCTTACATTTCAATAGACATTACAGCATAACAATAATCACATAGATCATAACAGATACCAAGAGGAATGAGGGCCCTGCTCACAAGCTTACAATCTATGAGGAAAAAGGTAGACACGAAAGGTGGGTGGCAGTAGCGTAGCTACCGGGGGGGGCAGAGGGGGCCGTCGCCCTGGGCCCCATCACATGGGGGGCCCACTTAGAGCCGCAGCCGCTTCTGTCATTAATAAGCGGCGCAGCTCTCTTCAGTTCAGTCAGAGAGGCACAGGGCGGCACGCTGCGGGGTCGCCCCGGGCCCATAACATCATGGAGGGGCCCACTTGGAGCCACCGGCCGCTGCTGTCATTGTAATAAGCGGCCGTGGCTCTCTGATGCTGAGTGATGAGTCATACAAGACAGGCAGGGGCAGGGTGTCAGAGCGGCGCCGCTGCCTGCAACACTAGCTGCTTTTTGCACACAGAGACTCTGCAGCCAATAGCAGAGTCTCTCAGTGCAATGGACTGTGCGGGCTGGAGCGCTGCTAGCCTGATAGTTTGACGGGTTGGCAGCGCTGTGCTTAGCTCCACCCCAGGTAGTAGGGTGCTTGCTCTGATTGGTCCACACTGGCCCTGGGTCCTATTGAGCAGCTGCATATTAGATTGTGCCTGGACTTTGGAGGACCCAGGAGCCCAAGAGACTGCCTGCCTTTTCTGGACCTGGCTGGCTGGACCATCTAATAGGACAGAAACGGAAATTTTCATAAATGTAAGGGGCAGCAGGGGCCAGGCTGATGAGTGTGGAAATAATTTTTTTTTTAATTAAATGAACTTAACTTGCTGTGTGAGTGGGGTGTATGTGAAGGAGGGAGCTGAATTAGGGTAAGGGCCTGGTATCTCATCCATGTCTAAGTTTATGTGCACACGTAGCAGATTCTACTGCGGATCCGCAGCAGATTTGGCCCTGCGGATCCACAGCAGCATAATCTGCTGCAGTGTACAGTACCATTAAAGGCACCGCCATCAGGGGCTTATCTACAGTATTCTGTAATGCTGTAGATGAGCCCCTGATGTAACCTGAAAGATAAGAAAAAGGAGTTAGATTATACTCACCGGGGGGCAGTCCGGTTTTGGTCCCATGGGTGTCGCGGTCCTGCGCCTCCCATCTTCATGCGATGCTGTCCGTCCTCTTCTTCCCTTCCTGTCGTGGCTCCAGCACACTGCTCTGCTCTGTTGAGGGCAGAGCACAATACTGCAGTTCGCAGGCGCCGGACCTCTCCTGATGCCTGCGCTCTGCAGGACTCTGCTCTGCCCTCAACAGGGCAGAGCATTGTGCCGGAGCCACGACAGGAAGGGAAAAAGAGGACGTCACCATTAGAAGTAGGGAGGCGCCGGACCGCGACACCCATCGGACCAAAACCGGACCCGGAACGCCCCTGCGAGAGTATAATACAACTCATTTTTCTTATCTTTCAGGTTACATCTGGGGCTTATCTACTGCACTAAAGAATGCTGTAGATAAGTCCCTGATGTCGGTGCTGGCAGCTCATGGGTGAAAAATAGGGTGACAGATTCCCTATAATGTCTATCTAAAACCAAAAACCGCTGTGCACATGCTGCGGATTTTTCCGCACGGATTTTTCCACAGATTTTCTGGAGATTTGAATCCGCAGCATGTCAATTCTTTTGTGTGGAATCTGCAGCGTTTTTAAACCTGCTCCATTATAGAAATCTGCAGGTGTAAAAACGCAATGGAAATCCGCACAAAATCTGCATTAAATCCGCAGCTAAAATGCAGGTAAGAGGGTTTAGTCGCCACAGAGGTGCTGCACCTCCTCCTGAGGTGTGGTGTGCCACCACCCAGGTAAGGTGGAGACACCTGACCACACTCCAACACCTGCATCCCACACAACATAGTAGTGTAGCAAAGCACCTTTGGTGGCTCCCTGCTTGGAACAGGAAGCGTGCTGGGAGGTGGGTGGAGCTTAGTTGCACAAGTGAGCGGGAGATGATTAGGACTAGGTCAGTCTGTGAGAGAAGATCCCTTGAGTGGGATGGATGGAGGGAGGTGCTGCAGCAGTCTCCTGTGACCTGGAGCTGCTGGCACTGGAAAGATATATAGAAAGCCTGATTCTCCATAAGGAAGAAAGATTTGTATAGAACGTGAGGAGAAGAAGAGAACTAAGGACTAGGGTCAGAGCAGAGCCCTTCCTCAAGTTCTAAGCGCATGGCCTGGGTCCGGTCCCCGAGGTTGTATGGATACTAATGGTCCTGCAGCAGACACTGGAGGAATAGAAGTTGTCACCACTTTATTCCCACACAAGACTTGGGTGCACAACAGCAATGTGAGTGAGCCGGGACTTAGTAGCAAGGAGTCCCCGAAGCAGGCTACAGCTGTCTGCCATACAAATAGAGTTCAAAGGAACATCTTAAAGGAGGAACTTGGGTTTCACACACAACCACAAGTACTTCATTACAAGCGCTAGAAAGGAGACGTTCAGAGAAGGCATATGTTGGCGGAGTGTTGGAACGGGGTACTTCATCTTGCCTGGAGGTTGGCTGAGCCCTTGGCCTGGAGGACACAGCAACGAGGCGGGCACCTGTATGCACAACAGACTGTGAGTAAAGCTTTGGAGCTACATGCCCTGGTGTCCTCTGCTTATTCCTGCGCCAACCCACTCAGCACTACTACATCTCTGTGCTTAACACTACACCGGTCTCCTCTCCTCACTACCTCTCCATCTACACTGCCCTGGGACTACAGCCCTACCTGTGGAGGGCCACAACATCATTGCTGCACCACACCATCTGTCCCAGAGGATCTGTCTGCAGCATCGGCTTAACAACTTCATTGCCGAACACCACAGGTGGCGTCACTAATCATCCACTTATAAACTTTAATCATCAGCCACACTATTTCTTTTACATGGACGCCCAGGGCCACGGACCGGGTCACCGCCACTGTGACATCTCCCATTGAAATCAACGGGCCCGGCTCCGAGTAACCCACGGCCCTGGCGGGCGTCCCCGATCCGCAGCGGTTTTGGCCCTGCGGATCCGCAGCAGTTTCTGCTGCGTTGTACAGTACCATAATATCCTATGGGAAATGGAAACCGCAGTGCAGATGGTGTGGATTTTTCCGCGTGGATTTGCTGCAGTTTCTAATCCGCAGAAAGAATTGACAAGTCACTTCTTTCTGCGGATTCCGCTGCGGTTTACCATCTCCTCCATTGTAGAGCTGATAAACCGCAGGGCAAAACCGCATGCTAATCCACAGATACCTGCGGATTTTGCAAAATCCGCGCGGATCAATCCGCAGACCAATCTGCAGCGTGTGCACACCCTTAGCGATTATATGCAATGCAATCTTATCTAAAGCCGGATTCAGACTAGCAGAAGGCATCCGATGCGAGAGCATGAGATGCGATATGCTAATGACCCTCAGCTCCTACTTTGCTGCAAGCGGGAGCCCAGTGTCACGCTACTGTGCTCTGAGCCTCTCGCACAGAACGGATCGGAGCACAGCTGCGGAGGAGGTGGAGAAAGCAATTTCTCCATCTCCTCCATTGCCGGCATCGGCGTATATCTAACAGCACTCAGATGATATCCGAGTGATGTGCGCTGTGTCACTTGCACCCATAGACTTATATGGGTGCGAGGGCGCTGAGTCTCGGCCGAGTGTCAGTGGCAATCGCAGCATGCTGCGATTTCACTCGCACGTATAATATGGCCCTGCAAAAAAAGGTGATGGGAGCTGCCCCATAGATGAATACTGGTCCGAGTGCTATGTTATGTTTCATCGCATAGCACTTTCATCACTAGTGCGACCCCAGCCTAATAGTTGTCTGGGGAGGATGGAGGTAGCGGGATTATTATATTTATAGCTTAGGTCTTATAATAAGCCCCAGCCTGTTAGGGCTTATGCTCACATGCGAGAAACTTGCACGATTCTTGTGCGAGTCTCTCGCATAGAAATACATGTAGCAGCACGCTCCGATCCGAGTGCCGGCGGCAGCCCCGGGTGTTCATGCGAGTTTCTCGCATGTGAGCATGAGCCCTTAGTATAACAAGCCCCCATACAATTACCATGGCACGAGCTGCACCTTATTTAAAGGGATTGTCTGATCTAATTCTACAAGTCTGCAGTTACTCCTATGTGGCTGCATAATTGTGAATCTTCACACACTGAGGATTCGCACATTGCCCATATCAACAAGTATGCGATTTGCATACTCCTGCCATGTTCTAACCGTGCGGCCTCACTCAATTGGTCACTGTATTGAGCAAGAACAGAAACAGTCAAGTCGGAATGTGACCAGATGTATTCAAATACCGTATTTGAGGTCACTAGTAAACTCCATTCCCACACTGTAGACTCCTGACAGTGTGCTGTACACACAATGTGAGGATTCACAAGTCTGCAATCACATAGAGTCACTGCAGACTTATAACATAGAACTAGACAATCCCTTTAATAATTTAATAATTGGAAGCGTATTATTTGTATAAGGCCGGGATCACACATGTGAGAAACTCGCACAATTCTCGTGCGACTCTCTCGTGTGAACACCCGCCACTGCCGCCGGCACTCGGACAGGAGCGTGTGGCTTCATAGAATTACATGCAGCCAAACGCTCCGATCAGAGTGCCGGCTGCAGTGCCGGATGTTCAAGCGAGAGACTCGCACAAGAATTGTGCGAGTTTCTCGTAAGTGTGAGCCCGGCCTAACAGTTACCTTCTGGCAGGGTCTAATAGGATATTACAAACCTAATCCATTATGGTAGGTTAGGTATCATAAAAGGTAAAACGTGAGATGAGGAAAAAGATAGAATTAAAAATATTTTTTATTAATTACCAAGAAAAAATATTCACAATAGTAAAAAAGACAGGGCAAAGGGACCTCCAAATTAATAATAGGAAGCCAGTTATTCCCCTCAAGTCCATGAAAGGCAGATATAGGATTAACTTTTGAAACATTAGAAAAAAGCAAGGACAGGAGACTATAGATAGTGAGGACACAGGAAAAATAAGGAGATACTATCCTATAACAAAATTCCTGAACTTTTTTTTAATAGAAAACACCTGACCGGAGAGAAGTGTTTGAGAATGGATAAAAAATACAAATCAGGTGCTCTCAAAAGCAAAGAAAAGGAGCAAAAGAAAAAGCTAGTTTCATCTTGTACACCTCTGACCAGTTATTTTTTGATTAGTCAACCTGCTGCATCTTCAGAAAAAACTGATGATGTTGGGGAACAAAATCAACCTAGCAGCAGCTTGGCACTGGCTAACCGAGAAGACACTGCTAGCGTTGCACTTAGCAATTACCCAACCAACACCCAGTTTTCCACAACAGACCCATGGAAAGCCCATCAAGATCGTGTTTGCGGGACAAGTGATGACGAGGGATCTGAAACTTGTGATCCTATTACAAGCTTAGGCTCTCCTACTAGTCCCACCAGCCACACTAAGGAGCTTGACACCAATCCAGGTCCTAGTATGACCACTACTACCTCTGACAACATATTTAAATTAAATATCGAAGAGCCTTACCCTACTGATCCATTTCTGTTCCAAAATCAAACTCTTACTACAGATCTAATTAGAGTTCTTCTGGAACATGGCCCATGTCAGCCAGGCTTGAATGACCACTACGACAATTTTCCCTATGACTCCTTCGTGGTACAGTCGCAAAGTGGGAAAATCATGCACAGCTGATTGACAATGGTTAATTTACTCTCCTAAAACAAACCATCTATATTGTTTCTGCTGCTGGCTATATGGCAAGAGAGATGAAAAGAATGGAGTCTGGGCAGAGCCATGCAAAGGTTTCTCTAACTTCAGAAAAGGCCTTGAAAAAATAGAACAACATGAGAGGTCTCGTACTCGCAGAGATGCAGAGAAAACTTTGCTTATAACTAAATACACAATATTAGCAGGGCTCATCAAAGGTGAAAAGGAGCAGATAGAAAAAAATAGAAAAATAATTCATAGGCTAATAGATGTCACTCTTTTTTAGCAACGCAGGGTCTTGCATTTCGGGGTCACAGAGAGTATGCCGGCCTGGGTGACCAAGATGTCAATGAAGGCAATTTCTTGGAGCTGCTTAAATTGCCAGCGCAGTATGACACTGTGCTTGAACATCATCTGAAGAATCCGGTTGGTCGTGTTCCGTAGCTGAGTTTGGAATCACAAAATGAGCTGATTTCGGCACTGACCAGTGAAACTATGTGCAGTATTGTACAGGATGCAAATGAAGCACAGTTCTTTTCAGTAATTGTGGATTCAACTAGAACTGACCAATTCTCCTTATCACTGAGATATGTCACAAAAACGGGAAACAGCATTGAGCGTTTTATAAAATTTGAAGAGCTTCCCGATGGCCGGGCAGAGTCATTCTATGACGTATTAATAAATACACTCACCAAAGAACTTGGTGTTAATGTGAATCTAATGAGAGGGCAAGCTTATGTTGGGGCAAGGACAATGTTAGGTCACTTAATGGGGCTGCAAGCCAGGGTAAAACAAACCTGCTCTGAAAAAGCATTTTATGTACATTGTTGTGCACACAATCTCAATTTGATTCTGCTAGACGCTGCATGTGCATTGTGCAGTGCTAACATTTTCTTTGGTACCCTTGAAATGCTGTATACATTTTTTCGAGTTTACCCAGATATAAAATTCTTGAGGAAGAGCAGAATAAAATCCCTGAAGGAACAGTGTTAACACTGAAGAGGCTGTCGGATACGCGATGGGCTTCCAGGCGACTGCCCGCGATTCTTGAGGCTCTGAGACGCACCAAGATGCATAATGGCACCAGCCCAAATATTGCTGCTGAAGCAGATGGTCTGCTAACAAAAACTAGCACTTATGAATTCAAACTAATGCTAGTTTTTTGGAATATACTCTAAAAGAAAACTTATGTCCTCTCAAACTACCTACAAAAAGAGTCATTGGACGTCAATGCAGCTGTACATTTAGTTGACGCATGCATGACACAAATCAGAGAGCTGCGATCAGATGAGGCTTTTGAAACCCTAGAAAACACAGCCAATGACTTGGCTACGAAGTGCAATCAAACTACCATATATCAAGAAAGAAAAGTTCGTAAGAGGAAACGATTTTTTGATGAAACAGCTGAAGATGAGCAAATTTAGGATAGCCGAGCTTGCTTCAAAAGTGAAGTATTTTATTTTATACTAGATGTATTTTGGAGCCAGTTTGAGCACCGTTTTTCAGATTTTCGAGAAATTGCCAAATTATTCAGTCCACTCAATAACAAACACTTTCAAGAGCCTGATGTTGCTGACAGAGTGATTGAACTTGCACGTTTCTACTCAGTTGATGTGTCTACAGAACCCAAGGAAGTCTTAGACGAGTTCCTCACTTTCCGGAATATGTACAGTGAGCTGGCAATAGAGAAGAAGGTTGACACCACAGACAAAATGTTACCATTTCTAATTTCAAATGACATGCATCATGCTTTTCCAAATTTAAGTACACTTTATAGAATTTATCTGACTATTCCTGTCAGTAGTGCAAAAGCGGAGAGAAGCTTCAGCCGTCTGAAACTTATTAAAACACACTTGCGAGCATGCATGAATGAGGCCCGACTATCCAACTTGACCTTGCTCAGTATTGAGAGGGACATTGAAATTGACAAAGACAAGGTGGTTGGCAGATTTGCTCAACTAAAGGAGAGAAGAATGGCACTGTAAGAAGTGATTTTTCCTTGTCCAGAGTTCATCAAAGTTTTAGATTTGTTCAGTTCATCTGCTCTTTTGAAAAAAAATCATATTTTTTATTATTTTGGAACAACATGGACATTGATTTGTTGACCTCCATAATTTATTTCTATTTAACAGTAAAATGTTTTGCAGGTTTTTTTTGCCAGAGAATAAAGATTTACATTCCTTAAGTATATCTGTGGTTGTTATTGTAGCTGCTCTGCATTAGGGGTCTAGAACTATCTATTCATGTGTAGTGATGTAGCAGATTATAATCTTGATGATTTGGCATGCACAGTAGTCCAGTGAGATGCCCACAAGAGTGTTTAAAACCACCGTAATTATGTAAGCAAATGTTACTCAGGTTAGGGGGCCCACTCAGAGGTGTTTCGCCCCCCCTAGGCTGAACCCTTAGCTATGCCTCTGGTGGGTGGTAACAGTTGACTTCATTGTTCGCACCAGCCACAATGTTAAGTGTGTAACAGTACAGACACAGAGGGCTGATAGATGCATAAAGCATGTGGGAATGTAGGTAGGGGCCAACCGACAGGGGGGTAGTCCGTTACTGGCCACAGACAGACTCGAGACAGAGACAGGATTGTGTCCAACATGTCTTCTTTATTGTTCGTAATCTTCTACGACCCACAGCTCCACACAGCAGCTGTACAATACGCTCCACAGCTCTACACAACAGCTGCTCAACAGGCCCCGCAGCTTCACACAACAGCTGCTCGATTAGCGGCTTCACACAGCATCTGCTCGACTATCTCCGCACACAGGCCTGGGTACCTTCACTCTCTTCCTTTAGTTACTTAACGTCCCTCGTGGTTCTTCCACTGTGGCTGCCCTAAGCCCACCACGGCGGTTTACCAGTCGGAGTCCGTTCTTGTTATGGTACCCCAGTCTGTCTCTGTCGGCGGCCTCTCCTGTCCGGGCCACCCCCCGTGACCTATCTCAGCTGTCAGTTCTCTCTGGAGCCTTGCCTTAGTCCATTCTGCTCTGCGTAGTTCCTGTCTCCTTGGCTCCCGTCCCTGACTGACTCTTCCAGAACCTTCCATCTGCCTTTTATCACCTTCTGCTCTGGTAACCTCGCCCCCCATGACTCAATGTTTTTCTTAGCCAATGGCTGATGTTCAGTCCTAACCTACAACTCTCCACTGCCCTCTAATGGACAAACTTCAAATCTGCACCCTTCCTTTCTATCTCCAGCTGTTTCCCCTCTTTCACCGCAACAGTCCACCCACAATACTCCACACCTCTGCCTTCCAACTGCTGACAGGTCTGTCTGTCCACCTTCCCTACAGGAACATGATGCGAGGAACCTGATTATGGTAAAACTTTTGTCTGTGCCACACAGGGATAGTTAGGTTAATGTGTTGAGGCGGTAGGCCAGTCTGAATAAATGCGTATTTAGGGCACACTTAAAATTGTAGGGATTGGGGACTAATCGTATTGATCTGGGAAGTGCATTCCAAAGAATTGGCGCAGCACGTGTATAGTCTTGGAGACGGGAGTGGCAGGTACTGATTATTGAGGATGCTAACCTCAGGTCATCAGCAGAATGGAGGGCATGGGTCAGATGTACACCAAGACAAGGGAGGAGATGTAGGGTGGTACTGAGCTGTGGAGAGCGTTGTGGGTGAGGGTAATAAGTTTATACTGGATTCTGGAGTGGATGGGTAGCTAGTGTAATGACTGGCACAAGGTAGAGGCATCGGTATAATGATTGGTGAGGAATATGATCCTGGCTGCAGCATTCAAGACAGATTGGAGAGGGGAGAGTTTGGTAAGAGGAAGACCGATTAGAGTAGAGTTACAATAGTCCTGGCGAGAATGAATAAGAGAAACAGTAAGAGCTTTTTCAGAGTCAAAAGTAAGAAAAGGTCGAATTCTAGAAATGTTTTTGAGATGCAGATAACAAGAGCGAGCCAGTGATCGGATGTGGGGGGCAAATGAATGCTTGGAGTCAAGTATGACCCCAATGGTGGAACCACACATAGAAATTGCAATGTCGGGCGTAGGTACATTAGTAGAGGGAGGAAACACAAGGAGTTCAATCTTTGACAGGTTCAGTTTCAGATATAGTAAGGACATGATGTTAGACACAGCATTTAGACCATCGTTGTTTTTTTCTAAAAAGGCAGGCGTGATGTCAGGAGAAGAAGCATATAATTGGGTGTCATCAGCATAGAGATGGTGCTGGAAACCAAATCTACTGATTGTTTGACCAATAGGGGCAGTGTACAAAGAGAAGAGGAGGGGGCCTAGAACCGATCCTTGAGGAACCCCAACAGTAAGTGGAAGATGTGGGGAGGAGGAGTCAGCAAAAGATACAGCAAAGAAGCGGTCAGAGAGATAGGAGGAAAACTAGGAGAGAACGGTGACATTGATGCCGATGGAGCGGGGCATAGTGGATGCTTATATTCCCCAATAAATATCTGTCGGGGGCTCCCATGTACTGTATAGCAATAATTTTATTTCAATAGCACCAACATATTCTACAGCACTTCACAATTCCCCATAAACATTAGACTGTCAGAAAAACCTGTTGATATTGAAGTGTTTGGCTGACGTTAGTCTAATGTGTATGGGCATTAGCCACTATGTTATATGAACCCATAGATGGTGTCAGACTGGATTTATTTGGGACCCACTGAAGGAAATGTTTCCTGAGGGTGAAGCTTAAATCTATTGAGAACTTGCGTATTCTTTATTGTTACCATTTTAAATCCGGAGCTTTTCATCAATACATGACAACTCTATGGAAACATCAGACAAGCTCCCTGAATAAGCTCTTGAATTGACGTAAGAATCAAATTGACCGGAACTCCATGATACATCATGAAAATTTCTCAAATCCATCAAGTCTGGTAGATTTCTTAATTCATGGACCAGATGGTAATAGGCAGTGAGGGTTGTGGCTTAGTTAAAAGAGATAGCACCTGGTCCAAATTTTGCTAATCAATAGTTATTGATGGCGGTCTAAGGTTGGCAAGAATGCATATCATCAATATGATCTAGTATCTTATATCTCAACCCATAAGAAATAGACCATGGTGGTGCAGAGATGTAACTTAAATTACTAGGACTCGGTGCAAAATCAGTATCAGGGTCCCAACCTACCATGGTCATTTATAACGTTGCTCTCTTCTTATTGTTCAGGGCACTAGGAAATTCCTGGAGCCTCTAGAAGGTTCTAAGAAGGGGAAACTTCTCAGACTCTAGATAGAGTTAGCATATTTCAGGGAATCTTGGGACCCACAAGAGACTCAAAGTGAGCGGAAAGGAATGGAGCTGATCATAACTTCCTGCAGTTAAACTATTATATTCATCTATATCTTGAATCTTTGAATTTGTTGGATGAAGCAATGTTCCTGCAGGAAGCCGTGATTGACTACCCGCATTGTTGTATAGTGCCATCTCTATGACATGGCTGGTAACTTCAATGAGGCTCTGGCATCATTCATGAGGAGAGTGGATGTTAAACGGGGCCATACAGAATCGTAAATAAGTGAGTGCTTTTCGGGGTCCATGGTTGCAGTTAGTATTTTAATTAGGGAACAGAGTTTTGGATTAATTTGTTTTCAGTGGGCATAGTAGCGGCTGAATTAATATTTAAGGGATGCAGTGGACGTTTTATATGGATTTAAAAAGAACCTGTCATTGCGATTATGCATGTTAATGAAAAGTCATGGCCAAAATGGTGCTGTTGTACTGACTAAACTGATATCGTTAGTGAAGGAATCAGATCTGTGGTTCTTGTTTAATCGGTAGAGATGAGCGACTTTGCCTTTTTTATGGTCGAGTCGGGTTTCGCGAAACCTGACTTTCGCAAAAGTCGGCTCGAACGAAATCGGCCGATTATCGTGAAAAATCGAAGGCCGACTGAAACACGAAACCCAATGCAAGTCAATGGGGAAGCAAAGTCGGCAGGGAGTTAAGGACAGTAAACAAACCTACAGAATGCCAAAAACATCAATTTTTATTACTGAAGCTTGTCAACCTTAATTTACTTCATAATAATAATTACGCACTGAAAAATGGGGGTTATTTGGCTAAAGTTGTGGGGGGGTAGGGCTGGCTCCAGGTTTTCATGTGCCCTGGGCCAAAGAGCGCCCCCTTTAACACATACCACAACTCATGATGCTCCGATACGGCAGAGAAATAGCGGTATAGTACAATGAAAAATACTTCACTTTTTACATCTCATGACTGATATCGATTTTAAATTCTCCAATAGCTCCAAAAGCGGACAGTATATTACTCCATACAGTATTATGGCCACCACATAGTGCGCTATACAGAGTAATGAGGCCCATATATTTCTCCATACAGAATCATTGGTCCCATATAATGTTCCATACAGTATATGATGAGCTCCACATAATGCTACAGTATATGTTGGTCCCCATGGATGAAGCTCCACTGTCTTATTGGCCCAAATAATGCTCCATATACAGTATAATGGGCCCCATTTCTAATGATCTAGTGTATAATGGGCCCTGTAAATGCTGCTCCAGTGTCTGATGTCCACCTTTAGAATGTTCCAGTGTATGGTGGGCCCCATATATCATTCTCCAGAATATAGTGCTCCCCAAAAATTGGTTGTCCCAACTTTGAAAACAATTAAATAAGTCTCCTCGCTAGGGAATCCCTGTACTAGTCTGGACTCCTCGTCGTCCCCATCTTCCATCTCACTGCACTTGCCTGTTTAGGCAGAGGGGTCACAGACGTGATGTCATTGCGCTCTCTGATCAGAATATCACTGTCAGTACACGCGGAAAACGTCATGGTGGTGGAGCAGGGAGAGATAAGTATTTCAACTTTGCAAGTGCTGTGATCCTGGGCAAGTAGGGGGGGCCCACTCGTTGGCGACGGCACTGGCACAGGGCCCCTCATAGTACGGCGGTGTGTGGCGGTGTGTCTGACGGTGGGTGGAGGAACCTGCACTTTCATCTGCACCTTCCTCTTTGTCACCGTGTAAGGTGGTATAGTATGCGGGAAGGGGAACCTGAGTTTCCTCAGGATCAGATTCTAGCTGTGTAGAGTGTGAGGGGAATGTAGTGGTCTGGGTCAATGTACCAGCAGAATCATCTAGCAGTGGCTGGGCATCAGTGCACTTGTGGCGTCCCCAGGAGTACGGTCGCCACAGTGGCATTACCTTCCTCCTAGGGAGTGTGATGTCATGCTTAGGAGCAACGAAGGATCTCTCTAGCAGTTAAACCAACACACAACACATTTCCCACTCCAGACCAGCAGGGAGACCTCTGAACCTCACTGCTGAGGAGCTACTCTCTGTGGTCGGGAGGAGGTAAGTTAGGGCACTCTGTGCAGGGAAGTGGAAGTGTGTGGACGTAAGAAGGGGAGCTGGAGGATGAGCAGAGTTAAGGCTCACTCCTAGCTGGAGCGCATGGTCCGGATTCCGGTCTCTGAGTTTGTAGGGACACTGACGTTCCTGCAGCAGAAACCGGAGGAAGTAGCAGCTGTAAATGCTCTGTACCCAACTAAGGCTCGGAGGCCCCAGCATCGACGTGTGGGAGCCAGAAGGAAAAGCCAACGGCTGCCTGCCATACGAGAAAGTTCCAAAAGAGAGTCAACATGGGGAGCTTCATTGAACTCAGCACTGCGAGTACCTCAGATAAGCGCTAGAATGGAGGCCACACTACCTATCTGCAGAGAGAGAATTCGAAAATGGCTTCCAGGCTGACCAACTCCTTCTCCATCTGTACTCTGGGTCCTGGACGGCACTTACCAAGTACAGGTAAAGGAACTGCATGACTGTGTCTGTCATCTTTCTCCTGCGCCTGGCACATGGCTCTGCTACATCCTGCACTGCACACCATCTACCAAATCTTTCATCTGCCCTGCGACTACGGCCCTACCTGTGCAGGGCTTCTACATCTTAGCTGCACCACAGCATCTGTTCCAGAGAAACGACACTGCAGCACTGGTCAATCTAATCAGAAACCACAGGTGACGTCACATATCATTCACCAATAAACGTAATTCACCCCTTTGAATGGATGCCCAGGGCCACGGAATGGGTCACCACCCACCGTGACACATCCCTGTGAGACACCGGCCCGGTACTGATTAACCCCACTTCCCTGGCTGGCCACCCACACTCCATGTCAGATTCATCTTGGACTTGGGAATTCACGATTTGACTTGATAACCCAGGCATGGTATGATAGAAAGAGCTGCATGGACTAATGTGAAGTGTGGCCTGCTGCATCATTTACTTTTGGTGGGGGTGAAGGAAACAAGGAAAGGGGTTCTTCCTAACCAGGAGCCAGCACTTGACGATTCAGTGCTTGCATTTTTTGAAACTTCAGAAGAGGAGGGCATATTTGCTGGAGTCTGTTTTGGCAATGTAAGACAAAACCAGCTCCTCAAGCTCCGCCTTTAAAAGCTGTTAACCTACTCCCAGAAAAGGTAGCCTTCCAGGCGTTCGGCAGCCAGACCATGACGCAGGCTCAACACCTCCTGCCTTAGCTGCTATTGTGCTTTTGCCACTACCAGCAGATGCACCACTACCATCAGCACCAGCTGGCCCTCCCCACGCCCACGGCCGTGGCCCCTTCTACCAAACTTCAAAATTTTGCAGAAAATAGACCCAAAATAAGATCAGATATATGGTACTGTATCAGAAGCATACAGCTCTATTCAGTCAAAGGATAATTGTCAATCTCCCTATATATTCCATCAGTCACACAGAGACGCTCACAGGCTCAGTATGGATTAGACAAGAATACAAAAATTAGACAAAGTGTACAGTATCATCAGATAGCAGGTATATATAGTATACAGTTGTGGCCAAAAGTATTGACACCCCTGCAATTCTGTCAGATAATACTCAGTTTCTTCCTGAAAATGATTGCAAACACAAATTCTTTGGTATTATTATCTTCATTTAATTTGTCTTAAATGAAAAAACACAAAAGAAAATGAAACAAAAAGCAAAACATTGATCATTTCACACAAAACTCCAAAAATGGACCAGACAAAAGTATTGGCACCCTCAGCCTAATACTTGATTGCACAACCTTTAGCCAAAATAACTGCGACCAACCGCTTCCGGTAACCATCAATGAGTTTCTTACAATGCTCTGCTGGAATTTTAGACCATTCTTCTTTGGCAAACTGCTCCAGGTCCCTGATATTTGAAGGGTGCCTTCTCCAAACTGCCATTTTTAGATCTCTCCACAGGTGTTCTATGGGATTCAGGTCTGGACTCATTGCTGGCCACCTTAGAAGTCTCCAGTACTTTCTCTCAAACCATTTTCTAGTGCTTTTTGAAGTGTGTTTTGGGTCATTGTCCTGCTGGAAGATCCATGACCTCTGAGGGAGACCCAGCTTTCTCACACTGGGCCCTACATTATGCTGCAAAATTTGTTGGTAGTCTTCAGACTTCATAATGCAATGCACACGGTCAAGCAGTCCAGTGCCAGAGGCAGCAAAGCAACCCCAAAACATCAGGGAACCTCCGCCATGTTTGACTGTAGGGACCGTGTTCTTTTCTTTGAATGCCTCTCTTTTACTCCTGTAAACTCTATATTGATGCCTTTGCCCAAAAAGCTCTACTTTTGTCTCATCTGACCAGAGAACATTCTTCCAAAATGTTTTAGGCTTTTTCAGGTAAGTTTTGGTAAACTCCAGCCTGGCTTTTTAATGCATCGGGGTAAGAAGTGTGGTCTTCCTGGGTCTCCTACCATACAGTCCCTTTTCATTCAGACGCCGACGGATAGTACGGGTTGACACTGTTGTACCCTCGGACTGCAGGGCAGCTTGAACTTGTTTGGATGTTAGTCGAGGTTCTTTATCCAACATCCGCACAATCTTGCATTGAAATCTCTTGTCAATTTTTCTTTTCCGTCCACCTCTAGGGAGGTTAGACACAGTGCCATGGGCTTTAAACTTCTTGATGACACTGCGCACGGTAGACACAGGAACATTCAGGTCTTTAGAGATGGATTTGTAGCCTTGAGATTGCTCATGCTTCCTCACAATTTGGTTTCTCAAGTCCTGAGACAGTTCTTTGGTCTTCTTTCTTTTCTCCATGCTCAATGTGGTACACACAAGGACACAGGACAGAGGTTGAGTCAACTTTAATCCATGTCAACTGGCTGCAAGTTTGATTTTGTTATTGCCAACACCTGTTAGGTGCCACAGGTAAGTTACAGGTGCTGTTAATTACACAAATTAGAGAAGCATAACATGATTTTTTCGAACAGTGCCAATACTTTTGTCCACCCTCTTTTTTATGTTTGGTGTGGAATTATATCCAATTAGGCTTTAGGACAATTCTTTTTGTGTTTTTCATTTAAGACAAATTAAATGAAGATAATAATACCAAAGAATTTGTGTCTGCAATCATTTTCAGGAAGAAACTGAGTATTATCTGACTGAATTGCAGGGGTGTCAATACTTTTGGCCACAACTGTAGTTTAAACATTCTAAATCTCCGTAGATATTTGAGGAGGCACACACAGACACTCTCAGGCTCAGTATTGGATTACAACACAATCTAAAAAGCCGTAAAACGGTAATGGATCTCAAGAGTACAGCTGTCAGAGACACCGCACTGAACTTGCTCACTGAGCCAGTGCGCGTGTCCTGAGTAAAGCAAACAGTGCTCAAAGCTACCTGTGGAGCGGGCAGCAACCGAGTAGATGTGTACTTCACACCCGCAGGACCTGAAGCATGTGACTGCTAGAGGCGTGGCCTAAACTCCACAGAGCTAGGAGCTGCAAGACAATTCCTAGCAGAGTAACTGCGAGACAAAGTTACCAAGGGGCATAGACAGGGAGAATAGTCACGACGTAGCCAAAGAGTCACACACAGATAGCTGCAAGGTACAAGAGGGGCGAGCAGAGAGTAATCAGGTCACAGGCAATGGGTCATACACAGATAATAACGCAGTACAAAATCAACAGGCAAACTCACAACGGGAAACAGAATCGGGTCAGAACCATATAAACAAGCTATAGCAACAAACAGGCACACGGGGGTCAGTACACTCGGCCAAAGGCAAAAGTATAACTGGCAGGGATTGAAGCTACCCAGGGGTTTATGAAGCTCTCCCAGAACCAGAAAGAGGCCGCAATCATTAACCCCAAGTGTGCAGGTCAAAACCTGCACAGAGCTCCAGACATTAACCCCCGGTGTGCAGCTCAAAAACCTGCACTGGGATCATGACCACAGCTGTATACAGTGTAGGTGTCATTTTTGTCAATCTCAGTATTTATTTCCACAGTCAGAAAATAACTCTCACTTGGTCAGTTTGGATTAGACCAGAATATAACAAGCAGTAAATGGGTAATGTATCACAAGCGTAGAGCTGTATACAGTGTTGGGGTAAATTTTAAATGTACATCTAAATTGCAGGAGTAACCTATAGACACTCACACGCTCAGGATGGATCACACCACAATATAACAAGAAGTTCCGCAAGAAATAATCACACATGTGGGACAATGTTACAGGTGTCAATGATACACTTAGAGTGTTGGTTGGAGGAGGACTTCCTGGCAGAAAGGGTACAGTATCACCAGATGCCAGGTATATATAGCATAGTTTAAGCATTAACAATGTACGTCTATATATCAGGAGTAGTGTTGAGCCACCCCGCTAGTGTTTTGGTTCGTCGCACAGGAGGCAAGTTCGTCGAATGTTCGTCGAACCCCATTGAAAACAATGGCAGGCCAACACATACAAACACATAGAAAACAATTACAAAACACCCTAAAAGGTGTCCCAAAGCAGACAAAATGCGCAGAAGACAAAAATAACATATGGAAAAGGGCAACTACATTTAGAAAAGAGGTGGAGGAGTAAAAGGAGGAGGTGGAGGAGACAAAGTTATAGGCTTGTCATGCCCTTTTGAAGTCAAGAAAGGCTGGAATAAAAATGTAAAATACCAACCAAAAAAAAAAAATTTCTGAAATCGAGCACGACCATATACCGTCGGACTTCCCACCAATAAATTATGCCAACTGCCGATCGGGCGGCGTTATTCCCACGAACCTCCAAACAGCGTCCATGAAGGCAAAGTGTTTGGTTTCCGGGGGCAGTATGATTGCAAAGCTGATCCTTAAAGGAATGTCCAAAGGGGCACCACCAGAAGTGGAGCCTGCGGCTTCATTGGACTCCACCCGGGAAACCATAACCATGCCACCTAAAGAAAAGATGCACACATTGAAAGCTTTGCCGATTCTGTGTGTGGTGTGGTATGTCCGTTTGTAGTTGTGCTAGCGATTTCTCAGCTTTATTCCGTTAACGACCGAGACTCCGGCATGCCCCCGTGGTACACGTCAAGCTTACTAGAGGGATACGCGAGGCTCTGGCACGCGAGATCAAGCAATAACAGGTCTATCATGCCCTTACATGTCCGGGGCTGCATGCGCGCTACACTGAAAGGACCAGCTTTTGTCGCTTACAGGTGCAGATAACCCGCTGAACACCGTTAGTGATGGGGATCTGGGATTCCAATTATTCCCCGCGAACGATGATTTCCCAGTAAGTGCAGGTCAACCGCAATTCCAGAATTAGGCATAACCGGCATTCCTGAAAAAATGAAAAAATTACGTGTCCAAACCACAGGTGCTGTAGCTTGCTTAACAGCTCGGCAGCCGTTCTCAGGCCCTGTATGGATTCGACAACATTGTAGAAAGTTGATAAAGGGTACAGTTTCACCAGATAACACGTATATATGTAGCATAGTTTACACATTAAAAACCTATGTCTATAGATCAGGAGGCAGTCTCAGACGGTCTCAGGCCCAGAATGGATTTGACTAGATTGTACAAAGTTGAGAAAGGGTACATTATCACTGGATAGCAGGTATATATAGCATAATTTAAACATTTAAAATCTCCGTGTTCTCAGTATGGGTTAGACAACAATCTAAAAAGTAGAAAAAAGGAAATGTATTTGAACCGTACACCAGTATACACTTTTGGTGGTATTTTTAAATCTTCATATATATTTCTGTCTCAGTAAGACAGTCCAGCCTCTCCGCAATAGGAAATGAGATGCATACAATTACTGACATAAAGTCTAGTGATTGCAGAGATCTAGGAATTACTAGTCACGGGAAAAACTTCCGTCACAATTCTCAGAGGCGATGCTGACCCTCAATTAATTTGTGCGTGGAGACAGCGAAAACATTTCTTTGTGAAGAAAGTGTTGCTGTATCGCAGTACCATTGATCCCATCGCCGCTACTCATCTCAATCAAATTTTGATGACAGGGAGAGATGTAAATATGGTGCTCACTGCCTATCATTTAAAAATGTGCGCCGGAATGTCACAAGTCTGTGAGTAGGAAAACTGTGAAAGCTGATGATCAACCACCACTGCATGTCATTGTGAGTCGACGTCCATAAGAAATGGAAGCCATTGATTATCTGAAGCTAGAGCCCGGCCAGCGGGACAGGGCATAGCTACGTCTTAAGCATCATCTTTCAGTTCAACAAATTTGTAGTGGCAGTCGCAGTGAAGGATTTGACAGCCCAGACTACACAGCGGAGGAGCAGGGAGAGGTAAACATTGCAAATGCTGTGGCCCTGCCCAAGCAAGGGGGGCACACTCGTGGGCGTAAGTACTGGAACTGGGCCCCTCATAGTACGGCGGTGTGTCTGATGGCGGGTGTGCACCCCCACAGTCAGAGACACTTGATTGCACTATGAGGGACCCTGTGCCAGTGCCTGCGCCCAAGAGTCGGCCTACCCACCTGTCCAGGGCAACGGCACTCGCACGGTTGCGTGCGCTAGGTGGTGACCCCGGCCATGGGGGGGGAGACAGCCCAGTTAGGGAGGTTTACAAAATGGCATATGTTGATGTGGGACATTCAGCTGCTGCTAAAGGTGAAACTGGTCAAGTCCAAGGAAGAGGAGGACCAAAGCAAGCCATTTTTCTGTCAACCTATGTGTCATCAGGGTAAGGTGGGACAAAGCCCTTGGAAACCCATGCATGGTTCATTTTAATGAAGGTTAGATCATCAACATTTGGGGTCGACAGACGAGTCCTTTCTTCTGTCAGGATTGATCCAGCTGCACTGAAGACTCTTTCCGATAGCACACTTGCAGCTTGGCAAGCGAGCTCCTGTAAGACATATTGTTCCAATTTGGGCCAGGTGTCCAGTTTAGCAGCTCAATAGTCAAATGGGAATGACCTGTGATGGAGAACATCAATATGGGACGAGAAGTAGTTTGTAACCATAGTTGACAACTGCTGTCTCCTGTCACTTTCAATCGATGCAGTATTACCAGTCGTGTGAGCGGGACTTGAAAAATCAGTCCACAACATGGTCATGAAACCCCTGTCTCCAATGCCACTTCTGATATGTGCACCACGAACACCTCTTCCAAGCTGTCCCCGGCCCCTACGGCTCGTGTGAGAACCATCACCGCTGCTGTGTGCTGGGAATGCCTCAACCAACCGGTTTACCAGAGTTGTTTGTTTGTTAGCCAATAATAGGTCAAAGTTCTCCTGTGGCATTATGTTTTGGAATTTGCCTTTATAGCGTGGATCCAGGATGCTGGCCAACCAGTAGTTGTCATCGTTCATCATTTTGGCAATGCGGGGGTCCCTTTTAAGGATCTGCAAGACATAATCTGACATATGGGCCAATGTTGCCGGTGTCAATGATGCACTGCGAGTGCTGGGTGGAGGAGCACTTTCTGGCAAATCCACATCCCTCCAGTCACGCACAAACCCTGTACCAGAACTTGCCACGCCAACATTTTCTCTTGCCCCACGAGAAGCATCCTCCTCCCCTAAATAATCATCCCCATCATCCTCCTCCTCCTCTTCCTCTTCTTCCTCCACCTCGTCCAGGAGAGGTCCCGGAGCAGACAATGGCTGACTGTCATCAAGGCTTCCCTCCTCCTCTTCCTCATCAACCTCGGCTGCAGACGCCTGCTCCTTAATGTGCGTCAAAGTTTGCATGAGCAGACACATAAGTTTGATGCTCATGCTTATGATGGCATCATCTGCGCTTACCAGCCGTGTGCATTCCTCAAAACACTGAAGGACTTTACAGAGGTCTTTCTGCTTCGACCACTGCACACCTGTCAACTCCATGTCTGCCCTCAAAGTGCCTGCCCGTGTATCCTCCCACAAAAGCATTATGGCCTGCCTCTGTTCGCACAGCCATTCACCCATGTGCAGGGTGGAGTTCCACATTGTTGCAACGTCGATAATTAAGCGGTGCTTGGGAAGGTGGAGCAATCGCTGCAGCTTCTGAATACGACTGGAGTGTACCGGCGACCGGCGGATGTGCGAGCACAGTCTTCGAACCTTATGGAGCAGGCCTGTTAACTCTGGATAATTATTGAGGAAGCACAGCGCCACCAGGTTCAAGGTGTGAGCCAAGCAAGGTATGTGTCTGAGTTTTGAAAGGGCTATGCCTGCCACAAAATCCCGGCCATCATCACAAACTACCTTGCTTGCCTCAAGATGTAGACTGCCCAGCCATGACTCAGTTTGTCGCTGAAAGTAGTCGGCCAGTACCTCCGCGATGTGTCTGTCGCCCAAACACTTCATCTTCAACACAGCCTGCTGACGCTTTCCACTAGCTGCTCGATAGGGGGACACATCGTGTGCAACACTGGCAGCTGCGGATGGAGTGCTCGTGCGACTGCACCACCTGCATCACCACATTAACCCAGTGCGCAGTAATGGACACGTAACGGCCCTGGCCATGCCTACTGGACCATGCATCAGTTGTGAGGTGCACCTTTCCACTCACTGATTGCTTGAGTGCATGGACAATGTGGTCTTTCACATGAAGGTGGAGGGCTGAGATGGCTTTGCGAGAAAAGAAGTGGCAACTGGGTAGGTCATAGCGTGGTACTGCGTAGGCCATGAGTTCGCGGAAAGCTGCACTTTCAACCAAGCGATAGGGCATCATCTCTAACGAGATTAGTTTGGCAATGTGGGCGTTCAAACCCAGTGTACGCGGATGAGAGGATGAGTACTTTCTTGTCCTACTCATAGTCTCTGGTAGGGTGAGCTGGACTTGAGAGCTGCATATGGTGGAACTAGCGGTGGACATGGCGGACTGAGAGAGGGTTGATGATGGTGATGGAGTTGGTGTTCTTTCTGATGGCCTAGATTCAGTCTTTTGTTGATATAACATTGTGATTCCCTGACTGCTTGGGCCTTGCCACGACACCTCAACATTTGCTGCTGATGGTGTGCTAACCAGTGGGCTTACAGTGGGGGAAAAAATGTAGCGTTGCTGACTACCTTCTTTTGGAGCAGTTGCACATGTCGTATGTGAGGTTTGGTAGTCCATCCATGCTTGCAAGTGCCTGGTTGTTAAATGTCTAAGCATGCAACTGGTATTCAAATTTCTCAGATTTTTCCCTCGGCTAAAGATCTTTGCGCACTTCTTACAGATAACCTTTGCCTGATCATTAGGATTTTGTTCAAAAAAGTGCCACACTGCATTCTTCCTACTATGGAAGACATTTTGAGGCCTTGCACGCTGTGCTATTTTGACCGTCTGGCCAAGATGTCCTGCAACTCTTTTGGTTTTTGTAACCTGTTTTTGGACTGCTCCGGGCCTGCCAGATAACAGCTGTTGCAATGTCGATGCCTGCTGAGGATGCTCCTCCTCCTCTTCTGAGCTATTGGCAGTGGCACCATCTTCCCCCAATGGATGCCAATCTGGGTCAACAACTGGGTCATCCATCACCTCCTCTTCAATGTCATGTGCACCTTCCTCTGTGTCACCATGTCTGGTGGTATAGTATGCGGGAAAGGGCACCTGAGTTTCATCAGGGTCAGATTCTGGCTCAGTACACTGCGAGGACAATGTAGTGCTCTGAGTGAATGTACCAGCAGATAAATCTAGCAGTGGCTGTGCATCAGTGCACTCCATGTCAGATTCATCTTGGCCTGGGTAATTCACAATTTGACTTGATAACCCAGGCAATGGTATGTGAAAACAGCTCCATGGAGTAATCTGTAGTGTGGCCTGCCGAATCCTTCAATTTTGGTTTGGGTGAAGGACACAAGTAAAGGAGTGGTTCATGTCCATGAGCCTCCAATGACGACTCAGTGCTTTTATTTTTTAAAACTTCGGAAGAGGAGGCGATAGAGCTGGAGGTTGAGTCAGCAATGTAAGCCAAAACTTGTTCCTGAAGCTCCGGCTTTAAAAGTGGTTTTGCTACTCCCAGAAGAGGGAGCCTTCGAGGCCTTGTGGAGCCAGAGGGTGACGCAGGCTCAACACCTCCTGCATTTGGTGCTATTTTGCTTTTGCCACTACCAGCAGATCCACCACCAACACCATCATAACCAGCTGCCAACCCCCGCCCACTTCCACGGACTCTTCCACCACACTTCCTCATTTTTGGGGAAAATGTAACCAAAATTCCACCAACTATATGGTATTGTAAAACAAGGTACAAGGTGTATATAGTAGTGGGGATAATTGGAATCTCTCTACAGACTTGAGGACACTGAAGTATTCTCTCAGGCCCAGTGTATATTACACCGCAATGTAACAGCCTGATCTTGGATGGTGTAAAAAATGTGTATAGAGGACTGGGGAGAATATGAATCTCCTTACACACTTCTGGATACTGAGGGATTCTCTCAAGCCCTGTGTATGTTACACCTCAATGTAACAGGCTGATTTTGGATGGTGTGAAAAATGTGTATAGAGGACTGGGGAGCATTTGAATCTCCTTACACACTTCTGGATACTGAAGGATTCTCTCAAGCCCTGTGTATGTTACACCTCAATGTAACAGGCTGATTTTGGATGGTGTAAAAAATGTCTATAGAAGACTGGGGAGAAATGGAATCTCTCTACAGACTTCAGGACACAGTTGTATTCTGTCAGGCCCTGTGTATTTTACACCTCAAAGTAATAGGCTGATTCTGGATGGTGTAAAAAAGGTGTATAGAGGACTGGTGAGAAATGGAATCTCTCTACAGACTTCAGGACACAGTTGGGTTCTGTCAGGTCCTGGGTATATTACACCTCAATTTAACAGGCTGATTCTGGAAGGTGTAAAAGAGATGTATAGAGGACTGGGGAGAAATGGAATCTCTCTACTGACTTCAGGACACAGTTGTATTCTGTCAGGCCCTGTGTATATTGCACCTCAAAGTAACAGGCTGGTTCTGGATGGTGTAAAAAAGGTGTTAACCCTCCGTCAGGCGCAATAGATCTGACAGGCACACAGTAATTAGTTTCACTTCTCTCTCCTTGCCCACTTATCAGAAAACCCCACCCCTCCTAGTTATCTCCTGACTCTACAGGCTCTGTGAAACCTGATATCACAGTGACTCAGCAGACCTTCTAGTGAGCAGATATCAACACTTTGGCTTCTCAGGCACATTGCGCCTGATTTCAACACAAATTGAAAGGTTAGTATTTTCTTTTTTTATTCATCACGATTGTGTATTTAGCTTGTTTTATGAAGGATTAATGCTAAGTTAGTGTACATAAGTACTGTTTTCTTAGACAAA
The DNA here is from genome assembly GCF_039654945.1 of Dendrobates tinctorius. Classification (NCBI taxonomy): domain Eukaryota; kingdom Metazoa; phylum Chordata; class Amphibia; order Anura; family Dendrobatidae; genus Dendrobates; species Dendrobates tinctorius. The sequence continues at coordinate 14,810,790 of NW_027361763.1, forward strand.
AGGAGGGTGGCTTCTAAGGCACATTGCGCCCTAACACATACTCTTTCTCTCTTGCTTCAGATTTTCTGCTGCAATGGCCAGAAAACAGTATGATTCATCTAAACCCCTTCATTTAGAAGAAATGAAGATTTTTTTGTTAGAAGATGATGAGGAAGAACCAGCAGTAACTGAGGATTTAGAGGAATCTAGTGACATTTCATCTGAAGATGAGGTAGCAGAATGTAACACTGATTCTGGAACAGAGCAGGATGGTGATGACACTGATACAGAGGAAACAGACACAGATCTAGCTTATTATTTGGGCAAAGATAAAAATACAAAGGACGTCCCAAGGACGTTCCAGAACAAACACCGACTCTACCACCTTCTAAAAGACGCAGTTGTACTACCTGCTCATTTGTATCTGGTTTCAGAAGGCTTTCTAAATATGACTGCAAAATATGTAAAGAATCAATCTGCCTTTCCCATGCAACTTTCGTCTGCCAGCCTTGCTTTTCTAAGTGTACCTGTGCTGCTTCTGCTGCAATTGAAACCACTGAAGATGAGTAGAAAATAATTAAGTAACATCTAAGTGCAATATCCTTTAAGTTTTTTTCCATAATTTTATATTTAAGCAATAGTTAAGTAAAGATAACTGAAGCCTATTTGGCGGTACTACCGAAAAGTGGTACTTTTAGTTTTAATAAGTTTATGGTTAATAAATGTTTTTTTTGCATCTGATTTGGTGTAATCTCTTTTAATACATTCCTATGAAGGTCACTGACTACTTCTATAGTCCTGAAATTGAAATATGTAGCTACTATAGGTGGTTTTCTGACCTGTGCTTGTCAGGCACATTGCGCATGAACTGAGGAGAATCTATATTGCGCCTGACGGAGGGTTAATAGGACTGGGGAGAAATAGACTCTCTCTACAGACTTCAGGACACAGTTGTATTCTGTCAGGCCCTGTGTATTTTACACCTCAAAGTTACAGGCTGATTCCAGATGGTATAAAAAGGTGTATAGAGGACTGGGGAGAAATGGAATCTCTCTACAGACTTCAGGACACAATTGGATTCTGTCAGGCCCTGGGTATATTACACCTCAAATTAACAGGCTGATTCTGGATGGTGTAAAAGAGGTGTATAGAGGACTGGGGAGAAATGGAATCTCTCTACAGATTTCAGGACACAGTTGGATTCTGTCAGGCCCTGTGTATATTACACCGCAATGTAAAAGGCAGAAACTGCCTAGTGTATGACAAACTGCAAGGTGTATATAGAATTGGGCAGAATTGGAATCTCAGTAGAGTGTAGGTCTGTAAGAAAGGACAAACTCCTCGGCTTTTTCTTACAGAGTCACACCCAGATAGCTTCAATTTGGCCGTGATACCAGCCGGTACATGGCACTGTGTGAGGAGCGTACAAGTACACCGCTGTACGGTGTGTGTATGTAAAATTGTCAAGCTCCGTGTTTTTGTATACTGACTCACACGCTGTCTCTCTCTAGTTTTGAATGTAAAAAAAACAGCAGATGTACGAAACTGTTTGAAAAACGGAGAAAACTCTAAGGTGTAGGTGTGTAAGAACAGACAAACTCCTCGGCTTTTCCTTACAGAGTCACACACAGCTTGTCAAGCTCCGTGTTTTTGTATACGGACTGACACACGCTGTCTCTCTCTAGTTTTGAATGTAATCAAACAGCTGATATACAAAACTGTTTGAAAAACGGACAAAACTCTAAGGTGTAGGTCTGTAAGAAAGGACAAACTCCTTGGCTTTTCCTTACAGAGTCACACACAGATAGCTTCAATTTGGCCGTGATAACAGCCGGTACACGGTACTGTGTGAGGAGCGTACACGTACACCACTGTACGGTGTGTGTATGTAAAATTGTCAAGCTCTGTGCTTTTGTATACGGACTGACACACGCTCTCTCTAGTTTTGAATGTAATCAAACAGCAAATATACAAAACTGTTTGAAAAATGGACAAAACTCTAAAGTGTAGGTCTGTAAGAACGGACAAACTCCTCGGCTTTTCCTTACAGAGTCACACACAGCTTCAATTTGGCCATGATAACAGCCGGTACATGGTACTGTGTGAGGAGTGTACACCGCGGTGTGTGAAAAAATGAACGCTCAGTACCTCACCAGGACAAAACAATAAAATTTTGATTGCTTTTAAAAAAGCAGTTTGAACACCAGTGTGCACACAGCAATGCAGGTAACCTTAAAAGGCAGCCTAATCACCACCAGTGCTGCTGCACAAAAGCAAAAATCTTCACCTTTCACTGCACACTAACTACAGTGAAAAAAGCTATCAGCAGAAGCATTTTTTTTTTCTTTTGGCATCCTAACGCTCTCCCTACAGAATCAGCAGCAGCTCTCCCTATTGTGAGATCAGCATAAGTAACATGGTGGTCGGCGTCCACGCCCTTTTATAGCCCCTGTGACGCCACACAAAGCAAGCATATCACTTGCATGCCCTTCTCAAAGATGGTGGTGACCGCTGCCTATGTCATCATGCTGCCCACAGTGTCCGTTCTTCCTGATTGGCTGAAAAAGGGCGCTAAAGCATCCTTTGAAATGCGACTTTGGCACGATGGTCGCTGACATCGTGGCCGACCTCACGCTAAGGTCGGGTTTCGTTTCATGAAACCCGACTTTGGCGAACGTCGGTGACTTTTGAATTTTTTCGACCCGTTTCGCTCAACTATTAATCAGCTTTTGAAGTTTTGGTTTCATAGACTTTCGGTGCATAGTGGCAGGACTGTGGGTAAGATCTTCAGCTCCTGCTCCAGCCCCTCCACCTGCCTCTGGTGTCTGTGTCTTCCATTTGTTTAAAAGTTTGCGCCCGCACCATTATTGCTGCAGGCAGGCACTTGCGCAGATTGCTTTCCCAGCGGTCTTCAGCAAAATGGAGCCTGTGGCGGCACCTGTGCAGATTGACCTCCAGACGGTCTTTAATAAATGGAGCCTGTGTCAGTGCATGTGTAGAATGAATTCTTGGCTTGTCATTGAGCTGAAATCTCAATTTGCACATGTGCTTGTGCCATTTCATTGAAGACAAAAATACAAGCCATGAAATTAAACTGAACATGCGCCGCCAATGACGGCAGCGCAAAAATTCAAACAAAGGGCAGGTAACTAAAAAAACAGTCATTCAAAAGTGTATAAGCCAGCTCACCGACCTGCCACAGGAGCACCGATCACCATCCCACGGTGGTTACTTCAATGAAGAAAGGAAAAAGAAATTTATCCAGCTCCACACGAAATTCAATTAAGGAATTTTATTCCAATGAGGACAATATTCAAGTCAGCTCCAGGGTTGCATAGCTCCCACAGGAGCGGCATTAAGCTTAATGCCGCTCCTGTGGGAGCTATGCAACCCTGGAGCTGACTTGAATATTGTCCTCATTGGAATAAAATTCCTTAATTGAATTTCGTGTGGAGCTGGATAAATTTCTTTTTCCTTTCTTAACTGAAAAAACAGTTGTTAACTCAGCGCTGGACAAGGCGGACTTCCCGGAGTGGACCCTCTGGACCGTGGCACCGAGGGAGCCCCGGACGAGCTACCAGGTGGTGCCGAGCCCTACACAGGGATCGTTAGGAGCAGGTCCAGGGGTTCGAATACCACGGCAGCCGGAACCAAGAGGGGCGGCTCGGAATGGAGTACTAGGACTAACACGGGAAAGCAGAGCTGGAGTAGGACTGCCGGAGCAGACACGAATAGGCAGGACTGGAGTAGGACAGCAGGTACAGACATGGGTAGGCAGGACTGGAGCAGGACTGCAGGTACAGGCATGGACAGGCAGAGCCAGAGCGGGACTGCAGGTACAGACACGGGTAGGCAGGACTGGAGCAGGACTGCAGGTACGGACACGGACAGGCAAGATCGGAGTAGGATTGGAGCAGGACTGCAAAGAAGCACAAAGCAATTAGAGGGTGGAAGCCGAATGCAAGGCAAACCACAGGACCTAGAGTGCTGCTAAAACAACAACGATCATGCGCCTCCATTATGGGAGGGCGGCCTGATATACACGCAGATGTGCCCCCATTGGTCCGGCGGTGCTACCGGGTCAGGGCACTGCCAGAGGATAAGATGAAAGACGGTGAGACGGCCACGGCCTATGGCGCATGCGCAGGGCTCGCAATGACGTCACAGGCCGCGGGCCGGTCAGAGGAGGACGACGTCGCCGGAGCAAGAGGGAGCGAGGCTGCGGCACAGGGTAAGTATGAGCATGCATGACGGGGGCCTGGCAAGGTGGGCGACAGAAGTCATGGGGACCGTGACAGTACCCGCCCCCTTAAGCCGTTCCCTGCTGCGATTGACAAGAAATCTCCTGAGAATGCGGGGAGCATTGATGTTCTCCCGGGGTTCCCAAGACCTTTCCTCAGGACCAAAACCCTTCCAGTCAATAAGAAAAAAGGTCCTCCCTCAAACTTTCCTCATGGCGAGAATATCTCTTACCTCGAAGGTGTTGTCAGAACCCACCAGCCGAGGAGCAGGACATGGTGAGGGATGGAACTGATTTAGTACCACGGGTTTCAGGAGAGAGACGTGGAAGGTGTTCGGGATGCGGAGCGAAGCAGGTAACCTCAACTTGCAGGCGACTTCATTGACATGTTCCAGGATCTCAAAAGGGCCAATGTACCGGGGACCCAGCTTGTAAGAGGGTAATTTTAACTGGATATATTTGGACGAAAGCCAGACCTTATTCCCGATGCAAAACAGTGGAGGATCTAACTTCCTCTTGTCTGCGTGATTCTTCATCCACTCACTGGCCCTTTTGAGGGCCGTGTTGTTCTCGGACCAGATTTCAGAAAATTCTTGGGACAAGGAGTTGGCTACCGGTACCTCGGAGGTCGGGGCTACAGGAAGAGGTATACTAGGATGTTTGCTGAACACCACGAAAAAGGGCGACTTGGTTGAGGATTCGCCAGAATGATTGTTATAGGCGAACTCTGCCCACGGAAGCAGGTCAACCCAGTCATTCTGGTGAGCGCTGGTGAAATGACGAAGATATGCAGTCAACGTCTGGTTAGTTCGCTCAACTTGCCCATTGGTCTGCGGATGATAGGCAGATGAGAAATCCAGGGATATATCCAGAAGTCTGCAAAGCGCTCTCCAAAGCTTGGAAGTAAACTGGACTCCACGATAAGACACAATCCGTCGAGGTAAGCCGTGAAGCCTAAAAATCTGATGGACGAAAATCTTGGCTAATCCAGGTGCCGAAGGAAGACCGATCAAAGGAATAAAATGTGCCATTTTGGAAAAGCGGTCCACAACCACTAGAATTTCGGTACAGCCGGAAGAGCGGGGCAAATCAGTGATAAAGTCCATGGCAATATTCTCCCAAGGTGACGTAGGCGCCGGAAAAGGAAGCAGCAGACCAAATGAAGCGCCAATGTGGTGTCTTATTCCTAGCGCAGGAGGAACAGGAGGCAACGAAGTCTGCTTCATCTTGGCGGAGAGTTGGCCACCAATAATACTGAGATATGAGAGCAAGGGTCTTCTGGACTCTGGCATGGCCAGCCAAATTAGAGGAATGTCCCCATAATAAAACTTTTCTTTTGGCACTCTCCGGCACGAGAGTCTTGCCTGGAGGTGGAGAAAGCAGACTTAACGGTGCCACAGTGATAATCTTCGTGGGCTCGATGATGTGGGACAGTTCCTCCCCAACCTCAGACGATTGAAAGACTCTGGATAGGGCATCGGCTTTGGTGTTTCTGTCCCCAGGGCGAAAATGGAGCTCAAAATCAAAGCGAGCAAAAATTAAGGACCAACTGGCCTGTCGAGGATTAAGTCTCTGGGCGGACTGAAGGTAGGCCAGATTCTTGTGGTCCGAGTAAATAGCAAACGGATGGACAGCTCCCTCCAGAAGATGACGCCACTCCTCCAATGCCAATTTGATGGCCAAAAGCTCACGGTCGCCAATCGAGTAATTGCACTCGGATGAGGAGAAGGCTTTGGCGTAGCATCCACAGGGGGTAGGCGACCAGAAGAGGTTTTCTGTGATAAGACAGCCCCAGCACCAGTTGAGGATGCATCCACCTCCAGCATGAAAGGTTTGCTGCTCTCAGGACGGGACAACACAAGAGCCGTGGAAAAAGCCAGTTTTAGCAAATGGAAGGCCTCCTCGGACTCTGGCATCCAGGATTTTGAAGAGATCCCCTTACCGGTAAGGGCAGAGATTGGCTTGGAAAGTGAAGAAAAGTGCAGAATAAACTGCATGTAGTAGTTGGCGAATCTGAGGAAACGTTGGATGGCTCTTAGACCGACGGGGCGGGGCCATTTGAGAATGGAGGACAGTTTCTCGGGATCCATCTGCAGCCCGGCATCGGAGATGATGTAGCCCAGAAATGGTAGTGAGGTTTGCTCGAACAGGCATTTCTCCATCTTGGCATACAGATGATTCTCCCAAAGACTCTGAAGAACCAGGCGGACAGTTCTCCTGTGGGATGGAAGATATGAGGAGAAGACAAGGATGTCATCCAAGTACACTACCAAACAGGAGTACAGAAGATCCTGAAAGATCTCATTGACAAACTCCTAGAACACAGCCGGAGTGTTGCACAGACCGAATGGCATCACCAGGTACTCATAGTGACTGTCACGGGTGTTAAAGGCGGTCTTCCATTCATCGCCAGCACGGATGCGGATAAGATTGAACGCTCCCCTGAGATCCAACTTGGAGAAGATCCGTGCCCCTCTGAGATGGTCAAACAACTCCGGGATGAGTGGGAGGGGGTACCGGTTCTTGACAGTGACGTTGTTTAAACCCCTATAGTCGACGCATGGGTGCAGCGAACCGTCCTTCTTTTTAACAAAGAAAAAACCGGCTCCTGCGGGGGAGGAAGACTTCCAAATAAATCCCTTGGCGAGGTTCTCCTGGACGTACTCAGACATGGCTGTGGTTTCTGCGGGAGACAGTGGGTAAATCCTACCCCTAGGAGGAGTGGAACCAGGGATTAACTCAATAGGACAGTCAAAGGACCGGTGTGGTGGATGGACCTCCGCCTCCTTCTTGTCAAAGACGTCTGCATAGGACCAATAGGCCAAAGGAAGCTCCGAGAGCTCCAGAAGTGGTGTGCTTGGACAGCAGGACGAATAGGGTTCAGGCACCGGCCTTGACACGGGTCTCCCCAGCGCAAAACCTCCCCGGACGACCAGTTGAAAACCGGCTGATGAGTCCATAGCCACGGAAGACCAAGCAGAATGGCGTGAGACAGGTTGGGCAAGACGTAGAAGGCCACGTTTTCCCGGTGGAGGGCGCCGACTTGCAAAACAACCTCCTCCGTGACCGCAGTGATGGGTTCCTGTAGCAGTCTGCCATCAACGGAAGCAATCACACTAGGATTCTTCAGAGTAACCATGGGAATCCGATACTTGTCCACCATTTCACGCCGAATGAAGTTACCTGCTGAGCCCAAATCCACGTAGGCCACCTCTGACCCACGCCTCTCCCCTGAAAGTAAAAGAACAGATAACATGAGAGCTTGAGAGGAATCATTATCACCTAGGGAGGCCTCTCTTACCTGGCCTAGGTGGAAGAGTTTCCCGGTCTCTCAGGGCAAGAACAGATGAAGTGGGATGCTCCTCCACAATAAAGACAGAGACCCTGCACCCGTCTCTCTCTGACGTGTCTCAGCCATCCGGACCCGGTCTACCTGCATGGGCTCGGGGGACGGAGTGTCAACAGACCCAGCTGGTCGTGGGCTAAAGGACCGATTAGCGGTCGAGGCTGTCCTGAGGGGGTCTCCTGTCCCAAGCTGACTCCGGCGCGCGCTCCTGGAACCGGAGGTCTATTCGAGTGGCCAGGGAAATGAGGTCCTCGAGAGTAATGGGAGTATCCCGACCCGCCAATTCATCCTTTATCCTGCCCGACAACCCACGCCAAAAGGCTCTGACCAATGCCGCATTATTCCAACCCAATTCGGAAGACAACATGCGGAACCGGATTGCATACTGACCAACAGTCAGGGTGCCCTAGTGAAGGTTGAAAAGCGACTCAGTAAGAGAGGCTACCCGTTCTGGCTCATCAAACACCTTATGAAAGGTGTCCAAGAGCACCAGAATGTTGGAAGCCACAGGATCATCCCTCTCCCAGAGAGGATTTAGCCAGGAAAAGGCCTCCCCCTCCAGATGGGACATGATAGAGGCCACCTTGGCCCTATCGGAGGGATACTGGTGAGACTGAAGCTCGAAGTGCAGGCTACATTGGTTTAAGAACACTCTACAATGTTTGGGGTCACCACTGTACCGGGGTGGTTTGACAAGGCGAGGAGAGGGAAACGAAGCAGGACCGGAGGTGGTGGCCGAGGCTGCAGCGGCGGACTGGAGGGCCCCCAAATGGTTGTCTACAGAGGCCATATAATACAGAATATGGGACTGGGCATCATGCTGCTGGCCCAATTCCTGCTGGAGACTGGCCAATTGGGCAGCATTCCCCAGATCGGCAGCCTGAAGAGCAGACAGGCGCGACTTCATTACAGACATGATGTGCCCCTGGTTCTCCCGTAAAAAAAGCAACTCCTTTTGACCGGGAGCCGAGGTACCGGCGGGATCCATAGCCTGATCGTACTGTTAGCTCAGCGCTGGACAAGGCGGACTTCCCGGAGTGGACCCTCTGGACCGTGGTTCCGAGGGGACCCCGGAAGAGCTACCAGGTGGTGCCGACCCCTATACAGGGATCATTAGGAGCAGGTCCAGGGGTTCGAATGCCACGGCAGCCGGAACCAAGAGGGGCGGCTCAGAATGGAGTACTGCTTTGAGCAGGGGGTTGGACCAGATGGCCCAGGAGGTCCCTTCCAACTCTACGATTCTATGATTCTATCATTCTATGATACTGGGACTAACACAGGAAAGCAAAGCTGGAGTAGGACTGCTGGAGCAGACACGAATAGGCAGGACTGGAGTAGGACAGCAGGCACAGACACGGGTAGGCAGGACTGGAGCAGGACTGCATGTACAGACACGGGTAGGCAGGACTGGAGCAGGACTGCAGGTACAGACACGGGTAGGCAGGACTGGAGCAGGACTGCAGGTACGTACTTGGACAGGCAGGGCCAGAGCGGGACTGCAGGTACAGACACGGGTAGGCAGGATTGGAGCAGGACTGCAGGTACGGACACGGACAGGCAGGGCCGGAGCGGGACTGCAGGTACAGACACGGGTAGGCAGGACTAGAGCAGGACTGCAGGTACGGACACAGACAGGCAGGACCGGAGTAGGACTGGTGCAAAGAAGCACAAAGCAATAAGAGGGTGGAAGCCAAATGCAAGGCAAACCACAGGACCAAGTGTGCTGCTAAAACAACAACGATCAGGTGCCTCCATTATGGGAGGGCAGCCTGATATACACGCAGATGTGCCCCCATTGGTCCGGCGGTGCTACCGGGTCAGGGCACCGCCGGAGGATAAGATGAGAGACGGTGAGCCGGCCACGGCCTAGGGCTCGCAATGATGTTACAGGCCGCGGGCCAGTCAGAGGAGGACGCCGTCACCGAAGCAAGAGGGAGCGAGGCTGCGGCGCAGGGTAAGTATGAGCGCGCATGACGGTGCGCGACAGAAGGCATGGGGACCGTGACACCAGTGACTTGCCACTGAATCACCAGATGCAATTGGAGGGTCCAGGGCAGGAAAAGAAGACCTTACCGACAGACCTGCCATTCTGCACCGAAAGGTTATGAATCCCAAATTTCCAATGCTGATTAAACAAGAACCACAGATCGGATTTCATCCCTAAAGGCATCAATCTAATTAGTATAACAGCCACATTATGTCTTTACTATGTTACTAAATCCTCTTGTCAGGTTCTATTTAAAGGACAGAGTTGTGATAATAATCAGTAGGCACAGTGGAGATTTCATGTACAATCAAGGAGCATAGTGGTGGCTTCATCTGTATTCCAGAAGGGCGCAGTGATGGTTTTACATATATTCATGGGCGCTGTGGTGGACTTATTAGTATTTCGGGGGGGGGGGGGGCATCATATGTAGTTTTAGGGGGAATTTTATTTTAGTTTTCTATTATTAATATTACAATTATTTGCCCACCTAAACATTGTGATACATTACATTTCATGCATCACTTGTCCCAATTTTCTAGACCTCATCACCATGTTAAATTTTTGGGTGCACCCAGGACTTTGGCCTCTAAGTGTCAGTGCCACCCTCCTCTATACCTAACCAGCCCTGTAAAAGCTATGCGACTGATCTGATTCAGTTTGTACATTATTTTATGATTTATTGCTATTTAATCACTTAGGTTTCTATTTTCAAGGTATTGTTATTGTGGTAATTTGAAAATGAAGAGGAAGCAGCATGAAACGGAAGACCTTTCACACAATGAACCGTAAGCGTCCCTCTAGCGCTATCGGAAATGTTGGGAGTTATGGTAATCGTCAAGAACCATCGACTTCTGCAAAAACAATGTATTTTTGAAACAATAAAGCATATCAGCAGTGGCTTCATTTAGGTCTTTCATCTTGATTTGCCTTTTTTTTTTCACCCCACTGCAAGTCATTCTGTAATCAAGATGATGCGAAGTCTGCGATCCATTATTCATGTAGTCACAGACTCGGTGAGAAGAAGTTTTTATCTTTTTTTATGCTTTTAAACGTCTGTTTGTAGCTAATTGGTTGCCACGGTGACGATAAACTTTGAAGTTTGAAAATTGAAAATTCCGTAAAATGCAGCTACGAGACAAGGTTCTCTAGAAATGCGCTCAGCTTTATAAAAGTTTCTAAAAGCAATGATATTCTATGTTTATTAAAGATGAGTGAATCGATTTGATGCAAATCGAATTTGTGTCGAGTTTATGGAAATTCGCTTGATCTAGAGAATTGAAACAATTTGCCATTCAATTTAGGCAAATCAACAAAAAATGTTCACTGCCATTTTACACAATGCAGATTGCATAATCCAGAGAAGACTCCTGCGACCTCAGGAGCAGCCGGGAAACTTGCCCATAGTAGCTTGCAGCTACATATATACATGTATATATATACACACATATGGCAAAAATTAAGAGACCATCACATCAACAAAACCCTGTTATGGGCAGCCCAATCTCCAGACCTAAACCCCATTGAAAACCTCTGGAATGTAATCAAGAAGATGATGGATAGTCACAAGCCATCAAACAAAGAAGAACTGCTTACATTTTTGCACCAGGAGTGGCATAAGGTCACCCAAAAGCCATGTGAGAGACTGGAGGAAAGCAGCCAAGACGCATGAAAGCTGGGATTAACAGTCATGGGGATTCCACAGAATATTGATTTCTGAACTCTTCCTGAGTTAAAACATTAGTATTGTTGTTTCTAAATGATTATGAACTTGTTTTCTTTGCATTATTTGAGGTCTGAAAGCATTGTTTTTTTTATTTTGACCATTTTTCTTTGTCAGAAAAGAAATACAAAAATTTATTGCTTGGAAATTCGGAGACATGTTGTCTGAAGTTTATAGACTAAAGAGCAATTTACATTTTACTCAAAAATAGAAAATATACCTATAAAGAGAAAAATCAAACTGAATATTTGAAAGTGGTCTCCTAATTTTTGCCAGACCTGATACTTCTAAAAAAAAAGGGAACACTTAACCAACACAATATGTTAGGATGTGTTCCCTTTATTTTTTTTTGAGCAGTATATATATATATATATATATATATATATATATATATATATATACTAGCTGAAGAGCCCGGCGTTGCCTGGGCATAGTAACCAACTGTGGTTAGTTATAACAAATTATAATGATTATATTGCACATAAAAAACGTGCATCTAATCCTATCCTGTGTGATACTGACTCCTGAGCCATGTATCTAATCCTATTCTGTGTGATACTGTGTGCTGAGCTGCGTATCTAATCCTATCCTGTGTGATACTGTCTGCTGAGCTGTGTATCTAATCCTATCCTGTGTGATACTGACTGCTGAGCCGTGTATCTAATCCTCTCCTGTGTGATACTGGGCTCCCCCTGCAGTCTGTGTCAGAGGGTGGTCTGTGTTGGCACGGTAATAAATTGTGTTATTTCCAGCTTTACAGAAGGACGATAACACCATAGAAATGATAAGAATAATAGGCCTCAGTTACCACAACTGTCTACAAAGAAAACTGTTGCTGATAGCAACCAATCACAGCTCATTTTTCATCTTTTAAACAGCTCTGGGACAGTGTGGCGAGTTTTGAGTGGCAACTTTTGTGTTTGGACTTTTATGTGGCGAGGCTGGTGTATGTGTGGTGAAGTGTGTGCTGAGGGTGGTATATGTGTTGAAGCACGTGGTAGTGTGTGGCGCATTTTGTGTGTGTGTGTTCATATCCCCGTGAGTGGTGAGTATCCCATGTCAGGGCCCCACCTTAGCAACTGTACAGTATATACTCTTTGGCGCCATCGCTCTCCTTCTTTAAGTCCCCCTTGTTCATATCTGGCCGCTGTCAATTTGCTCCCAACGCTTTTCCTTTCATTTTTTCCCCATTATGTAGATAGGAGCAAAATTGTTTGGTGAATTGGAACGCGCGGAGTTAAAATTTCGCCTCACAACATAGCCTAGGATGCTCTCTGGGTCCAGATGTGTGACTGTGCCAAATTTTGTAGCTGTAGCTGCGACGGTGCGGATGTCAATCCCGGACATACACACATACAAACATACACACACACATTGAGCTTTATATATTTCTATACAGTATATATACAGGGCGGGCCATTTATATGGATACATCTACAGTAAATAAAATGGGAATGGTTGGTGATATCAACTTCCTGTTTATGGCACATTAGTATATGGGAGAGGGAGAACTTTTCAGGATGGGTGGTGACCATGGCGGCCATTTTGAATTCAGCCATTTTGGATCCAACTTTATTTTTTTCAATGGGAGGAGGGTCATGTGACACATTAAACTTATTGAGAATTTCACAAGAAAAACAACGGTGTGCTTGGTTTTAACATAACTTTATTCTGTCAAGAGTTATTTACAAGTTTCTCTTTGTTTACAGCCATTGACATGTCGCAGAGGTTAAAATGTGAGGACCGGATAGAAATTGTGTTGATGTCTGGTGAACGCAGTACCCGGGTCATTGCAGCAGATTTCAATGCAAGACACCCTGCGCAAGAAAACGGTCACCATTCCCATTTTATTTAGGTGTATCCATATAAATGGCCCACCCAAAAAGGTTTGCCTCATCACTGAATATGATGTTCTCTGTAAACTGAGGGTCCTGTTCCAATATTTGTTTTGCCCATTCTGCAAATTCAGTGCACCGATCTGGGTCATCAACCATACCCAATTTATTTAGGTGTATCCATATAGATGGCCCACCCTGTATATATATATATATATATATATATAGGGTGGGCCATCTATATGGATCTACCTAAATAAAATGGGTATAGTTGGTGATATCGACTTCCTGTTTGTGGCACATTAGTATATGGGAGGGGGAAACTTTTCAAGATGGGTGGTGACCATGGCAGCCATTTTGAAGTCAGCCATTTTGGATCCAACTTTATTTTTTCACTGGGAAGAGGGTCATGTGACACATCAAACTTATTGAGAGTTTCACAAGAACAACAATGGTGTGCTTGGTTTTACCGTAACTTATTCTTTCATGAGTTATTTACAAGTTTATGACCACTTATGAAATGTGTTCGAAGTGCTGCCCATTGTGTTGGATTGCAAATGCAACCCTCTTCTCCCACTCTTGACACACTGATAGCAACACCGCAGAAGAAAGGCTAGCACAGGCTTCCAGGAACCGTTGTTTCAGAGGCTGCACATCTCGCATCATCACAGCATAGAAAATTGCCTTCAGATAACCCCAAAGATAAGTCTAATGGGGTCAGATCGGGAGACCTTGGTGGCCATTCAACTGGCTCTCGATGACCAATCCTCTTTATCACCAACCATTCCCATTTTATTTAGTTGTATCCATATAGATGGCCCACACTGTATATATGGCTGTGATGTGGATATATAAAGTGTGTAAAGTGCTGTGATCATGCAGGCTCACACCTTTGTAAGAGTTGATATCCTGCAGCGACATCCACGATCAGTACTAGCGCTGATTTTGGGCATTTAAACCTGTGATGCTGCTATCAATAGTGACAATAACATTGTGGGACTTCACAGAGGGAGGGAGCTCCCTCTGTGCTTCCATTGGCATAACACAATGTGATCGTGTTAGGCCAATAGTCTTCATGGTGACCCTGGGGCGCAAAGATGGCCAAGGGGTCACTCAGGGACGGTGGCCTCCTCCCTGCATGTCAGACGCTGTTCTAATGCTCTGCAATGCAGAAGTAATCCAGATCATTAGATCAGCGATCTGTCACTGTAAAGTTGATGTGACAATGTAAAAAAGTTAAAAAAAAGTTAATAAAAAATCTATAAGGCTATGTTCATATTTCCAGTAACCATCCTCTAGAACGGATCTGGCAGCAATCAGTTGACAAAAAAAAAGCTGTGCAGACACAACTTTTTCTGGCTGTTTTTAAAAAAACTGATTTCAACTGGATCCATTTTTGTAACATTGAATTCTATGGAAGCGGCTTTGTTAACTAGCCACCTTTTTTCGTCGGATGCTTTTTAAATGAAAAAAAAATGGATGACTACTTAATGGATGTGTTTAAAAAAAATGTCCAGTTTAAATCATTTCTTTTTTTTAGCCGGCCAAAAAAAGTTGCATCTGCACAGCTTTATTTTCAACAGGTTGCTGCTTAATTCCGTCTAACGGATGATTACCGGACATATGAGCATCGCCTCATTTGTCAAAAAATGCTGATTGCTGACGGTTTTGGTTTTGCACCTATTTGATAACAATTTAGGACATTTCTGTCCCAATTTCACTGCCGGGATCCAGTATTCAATCCTTTTATTTCGATTTTTGCATTCTCCATAAGGATGCAAAACTGGAAATACATACTGGACAGGTAAACATAGCTATAAATGCTTAGAAAATGATATAAATAAATTTATAAGTGCACTTTAATGGGTTTACTAGAAAATTTAGTTGTCTTGAAAAAAAAACCTATATTTATCTCTCTGATCTATACGTTACTCTACTGGCCATGTTCCTCTCTGGCCTACTGGCTTTAGTTTATTTTCTAGAACTTCATGTTAAAAAATATTGTTCTTGCCCCTTCTTCTGGTTTAAATGAAATATTAAGGCTGCAGTCAACCGTTGGCCACTGATTGTGAAGCCAATCATTGGCCACTAGAGTTGAGCGAAACGGGTCGGTCATATTCATAAGTCGCAGTCTTTCGCAAAAGTCGGATTTCATGAAACGAAACCCGACCATAGCGTGTGGTCGGCCATGAGGTCGGCGACCAGAGCGCCAAAGTCACGTTTCAAAAGATGCTTCCAGCGCCCTTTTTCAGCCAATGATGGAGGACGCACACTGTGGGCAACGCGATGACGTAGGCAGCGGTCACCACCATCTTTGAGAAGGGCATGCAAGTGATTGGCTTGCTTTGTGTGGCATCACAGGGGCTATAAAAGGGCGTGCACGCCGACCGCCATCTTATTTCTGCTGATCTCAGAATAGGGAGAGCTGCTGCTGCTGATTCTGTAGGGAGAGCGTTAGGCAGGGAAGAAGATTAGTGTTGAGCATTCCGATACCGCAAGTATCGGGTATCGGCCGATACTTGCTGTATCGGAATTCCGATACCGACTTCCGATATTTTTTCAATATCGGAAGTCGGCATCGGAATCGGAAGTTCAAAGTTGATTGACAGCCTGACGTCATCATGATGCGCGGTGTGTGTATAGTATATATGTGGTATGTATGTAGCATGTAGTATGTATGTAGTATGTATGTAGCATGCATGTAGCATGCAGTATGTATGTAGCATGCATGTAGTATATATGTAGTATGTATGTAGCATGTAGTATGTATGTAGTATGTATGTGGTATGTATGTAGCATGTAGTATGTATGTAGTATGTATGTGGTATGTATGTAGCATGTAGTATGTATGTAGTATGTATGTAGCATGCATGTAGCATGCAGTATGTATGTAGCATGCATGTAGTATATATGTAGTATGTATGTAGCATGTAGTATGTATGTAGTATGTATGTGGTATGTATGTAGCATGTAGTATGTATGTAGTATGTATGTAGTATATATGTAGTATGTATGTAGCATGTAGTATGTATGTAGCATGCAGTATGTATGTAGTATATATGTAGTATGCATGTTGCATGCATGTAGTATATATGTAGTATGTATGTTGCATGTAGTATATATGTAGTATGTATGTTGCATGTAGTATATATGTAGTATGCATGTTGCATGCATGTAGTATATATGTAGTATGTATGTTGCATGTAGTACATATGTAGTATGTATGTTGCATGTAGTATATATGTAGTATGCATGTTGCATGCATGTAGTATATATGTAGTATGTATGTTGCATGTAGTATATATGTAGTATGAATGTAGCATGTATGTAGTATGTAGTATGAATGTAGCATGTATGTAGTATGTAGTATGAATGTAGCATGTATGTAGCATGTAATTTTTTTTTTTTTTTTTTTTACATTCAACACATTAGCCGGATGATGGGACTACTACTGTCCCATCATTGGCTAATGTGTCAATCACTGTCATGGTAGCAGGCATCGCCCGATGGGACTTGTAGTCCCATCGGACGATGCCTGCACAGACCCCCGAAGCCTGCACAGCCCCCCGGCAGGCCGGCACAGCCCCCCGGCAGGCCGGCACAGCCCCCCGGAGCCTGCACAGCCCCCCGACAGGCCGGCACAGCCCCCCGGAGCCTGCACAGCCCCCCGACAGGCCTGCACAGCCCCCCGGCAGGCCGGCACAGCCCACCGGAGCCTGCACAGCCCCCCGGCAGGCCGGCACAGACCACCGGAGCCTGCACAGACCCCCTGGCAGGCCTGCACAGCCCCCCGAAAGGCCCGTACAAACCCCAGAGAGGCTGAACAGGATTTTTCTTATTCCGATACCGGAAGTCCCATAGACTTGAATGGGACTTCCGGTATCGGAATCGGCGATACCAATACTTTTTTTTAAGATCGGCCGATCCATTCCGATCCGATACTTTGAAGTATCGGACGGTATCGCTCAACTCTAAAGAAGATACAAAAAACTGCTTCTGCTGCTAGCGATTTTGCCTGTACAACACACCAGTTATTGTGCAGTGCAAGGGGAGGCTCTATTTTGGTGCATCAGCTCTGTTGGTTATTAGGCTGCCTTATAAGGCTCCCTGATAGCTGTATTGCTGTTTTCACACTGCTGTGCAAGCTGCTTTTTTAAAAGCAAAAATACTTTTCTTCCTCTTTTTTGCACAGTTACCAAGCTTTCATTTTTCCACACTTTTGTGTGCAGCAGTCCTGCTTATTAGGCTGCCTGTGTCCATACTTGAGACTGAGAGCATCATTGTCAGCTTGCTAAAATCTCTAGGGAGATTCAAATTCTCCCCAGTCCTATATAGATATTTTATACACCATGCAATTTCAGCCTGTTATATTGAGGTGTAATCTAGACTGGGCCTGAGATATTAGTTCAGTGTCCTCAAGTCTGTAGGGAGATTCAAATTCTCCCCAATACTATATACACCTTGTACCTTGCTTTACAGTACCATATTGCTGATGGTATTTTGGGTACATTTTCCCAAAAATGAGGAAGTGTGCTGGAAGAGGCCGTGGAAGTGGGCGGGTATTGCCAGCTGGTAATGATGGTGATGGTGGTGGTGGTGAATCTGCTGGTAGTGGCAAAAGCACAATAGCACCTAATGCAGGAGGTGTTGAGCCTGCGTCATCGTCTGGCTCCACAAGGCCTCGAAGGCTCCCTTTACTGGGAGTAGCTAAACCGCTATTAAAGCCAGAGCTTCAGGAACAAGTTTTGGCTTACATTGCTGACACAGCCTCCAGGTCTCTCGCCTCCTCTTCTGAACTTTCAAAAAATAAAAGCACTGAGTCGTCATTGGAGGCTCATGGTCAGGAACCACACCTTTCCTTGTGTCCTTCACCCCTACCAAAAGTAAAGGCTGCGGCAGGCCACACTACAGATTACTCCATGGAGCTCTTTTCACATACCATGCCTGGGTTATCAAGTCAAATCGTGAATTCCCCAGTCCAAGAAGAATCTAACATGGAGTGCACTGATGCACAGCCACTGCTAGATTTATCTGCTGGTACATTCACTCAGAGCACTACATTGTCCTCGCAGTATACTGAGCCAAAATCTGACCCAGATGAAACTCAGGTGCCCCTTCCTGCATACTATACCACCTTAAATGGTGACACAGAGGAAGGTGCACATGACATTGAAGAGGAGGTGATGGATGACCCAGTTGATGACCAAGATTGGCATCCATTGGGGGAAGAGGGTGCCACTGCCAATAGCTCAGAAGAGGAGGAGGAGCATCCGCAGCAGGCATCGACATCGCAACAGCTGTTATCTGGCAGGCCCGGAGCAGTCCAAAAACTGGTTACGTAAACCAAAAGAGTTGCAGGACAGCTAGGCCAGACGGTCAAATTAGCACAGCGTGCAAGGCCTCAAAATGTCTTCTACAGTAGGAAGAGTGCAGTGTGGCACTTTTTTGAACAAAATCCTAATGATCAGGCAAAGGTTATCTGTAAGAAGTGCGCAAAGATCTTTAGCCGAGGGAAAAATCTGAGAAATTTGAATACCAGTTGCATGCTTAGACATTTAAACACCATGCACTTGCAAGCGTGGACGGACTACCAAACCTCACGTACCACATGTGCATCTGCTCAGAATGAAGGTAGTCAGCAACGCTACATCGCTTCCCCCACTGTAAGCCCACCGGTTAGCACACCACCAGCAGCAAATGTCGAGGTGTCGTCGCAAGGCAAAAGCAGTCAGGGAATCACAATGTTATTGCTACGAAAGACTGAATCTAGGCCATCAGAAAGAACACCAACTCCATCACCATCATAAACCCTCAGTCCCCCATGTCCACTGCTAGTTCCACCATATGCAGCTCTCAAGTCCAGCTCACCCTACCAGAGACTATGAGTAGGACAAGAAAGTACTCATCCTCTCATTCGCGTTCACTGGGTTTGAACGCCCACATTGCCAAACTAATCTGGTTAGAGATGATGCCCTACCGGTTGGTTGAAAGCAAAGCTTTCCGCGAACTCATGGCCTACGCAGTACCACGCTATGACCTACCCAGTCGGCACTTCTTTTCTCGCAAAGCCATCCCAGCCCTCCACCTTCATGTGAAAGACCGCATTGTCCATGCACTCAAGCAATCAGTGAGTGGAAAGGTGCACCTCACAACAGATGCATGGTCCAGTAGGCATGGCCAGGGCCGTTATGTGTCCATCACTGCACACTGGGTTAATGTGGTGGATGCAGGGTCCACAGGGGACAGCGGCAGTGGGACAGTGCTGCCTAGCCCACAGTATAGGAAACAGTTGGCTGTAGGCGTTCGACCCTCCTCCTCCAGAAGCGAAAGCTCATCCACAGAGCGCAGTCGCACGAGCACTCCATCGGCAGCTGCCAGTGTTGCACATGAGGTGTCCCACTATTGAACAGCTAGTGGTAAGCATCAGCAGGCTGCGTTGAAGATGAAGTGTTTGGGCGACAGACACACCGCGGAGGTACTGGCCGACTACTTTCAGTGACAAACTGAGTCATGGCTGGGCAGTCTACATCTTGAGGCAGGCAAGGTACTTAGTGATAACAGCCAGAATTTTGTGGTTGCCATAGCCCTTTCAAAACTCAGACACATACCTTGCCTGGCTCACACCTTGAACCTGGTGATGCAGTGCTTCCTCAATAATTATCTAGAGTTAACAGGCCTGCTCCAGAAGGTCCGAAGACTGTGCTCGCACATCCGCCGGTCGCCCGTACGCTCCAGTCGTATGCAGAAGCTGCAGCGCTTGCTCCAACTTCCAAGCATCGCCTAATTATCAACGTTGCAACAAGGTGGAACTCCACCCTGCACATGGTTGAGAGGCTGTGCAAACAGAGGCAGGCAGTAATGCATTTGTGGGAGGATACACGGCCAGGCACTTTGAGGGCAGACATGGAGTTGTCGGGTGTGCAGTGGTTGAAGCTGAAAGACCTCTGTAAAGTCCTTCAGTGTACCAGCGTACTATGAGGGGCCCAGTGCCAGTACCGATGCCCACGAGTGGGCCCCCCTTGCTTGGGCAGGGCCCCAGCACTTGCAATATTTACCTCTCCCTGCTCCTCCACTGTGTAGTCAGGGCTGTCAAATCCTTCCCTGGGAATGCCACCACAAATTTGGTGAACTGATAGATGATGGTTAGACGTAGCTATGTCCTGTCCTGCTGGCCGGGCTCTAGCTTCAGATGATCAATGGCTTCCATTTCTTATGGACGTCGACTCACAATGAGATGCAGTGGTGGTTTCTCATCAGCTTTCACAGTTTTCCTACTCACAGACGTGTGACATTCCTGCCCACATTTTTAAACGTGCCCTCTCATGCCAATCCAATAGAATCGCCTACAGCCTGTGGCTTCTGTCTTTTGCACTCCAAAGTTACCTGACAGATCATGATAGGCAGTGAGGACCATGTCTACATCTCTCCCTGTGATCAAGATTTGATGGAGATGAGTAACGGTGATGGGATCAATGGTACTACGATACAGCAACCCTTTATTCACAAAGAACTGTTTTTGCTGTCTCCACACACAAAGTAATTGAGGGTCCGCATCGCCAAGTTCAAATTCTAGCTGTTTTGGGCGGTGTTAGGTACGTTCGTCGAACTACAACACTTTGATTAAAATTCGGCTGTTCGAGTTTCCGTTCGAGAACGTTTCGTTAAACAAAAGCATATCTTTTTTTTTCACATTAATAATGGTTTTCAATGATAATAGACAGTCTTAGGGCATAGTAACGGTGTCTGATAGCGAGCGGTGTAGTACACCTGTGAAGGAGCTACACCGTGTGTGTTTATAATAATTTTTTACAGCATATTGTCCTGAAAATCCTTTTGGGCCTAGTAACTGTGTCTGCTACTCAGAAGAGGAAACAAAAAGCAAAAAAGCACAAATATCCTGAAATAAAAAGTAAAAAATAAACTGCAAATAATGCATAAAGGTAATAATAATAATAAGGGTATTTAATAAACATAATTTTGATCAAAATAATGTACAAGCCATCCCGCCAAGTCTCGGCAACCCTTATGTGACAGTCCTACTCTAGTATTTAAAACCTTTTCACTTGCCAAGTGACGTGAATGTGAACAATGATCGAGGGACTGACCCACTAGTAAAAGTATAGGCCAGACTGGATGGTTTTCCCAGCTCAGGAAGAGGGCGGTCACACCCTTATAGGCACTGAATGCACAATGAAATGAATAAAAAAAAACTGGAGTCTGAACTGAGAAAGTAAATTAATGTGTATGCACAATGTAAGTGCATATTAACACATGACCATTAACCAGAGAAAACAAAAAGCAAAAAACACAAATATCCTGAAATAAAAAGTAAAAAATAAACTGCAAATAATGCATAAAGGTAATAATAATAATAATAATAATGGTATTTAATAAACATAATTTTGAGCAAAATAATGTACAAGCCATCCCGCCACGTCACAGCAACCCTTGTGGGACTGTCCTACTCTAGTATTTAAAACCTTTTCACTTGCCAAGTGACGTGAATGTGAACAAGGATCGACGGACTGACCCAGTTTTTTTTACTCAGAAGAGGAGCCCACACTTGAACCGAGCTATGCCGCCTGTTTATGAAAGAACCAGTTTTTGACTGCATTTACACCACTTAATACTTTGGGCCTAGTAACTGTGTATGCTACTCATCAGAGTTGGCCACCCATGAACCAAGCTATGCCGCCTGTTTATGTAAGAACTGTGTGCTACTCAGCAGGGGAGCCCAGCTGTTAAGCAATCTACAGCACCTGTGGTTTGGACACTTAATTTTTTCACATTCTTTCTGGAATGCCATTTAGGCCTAATTCCGGAATTACAGTTGACCTGCACTTACTGGGAAATGCTTGTTCGCGGGGAAGAATTGTAATCCCAGATCCCCCATCACTAACGGGGTTCAGCGTGTTATCCGCACCTGTAAGCGATACACGCTGGTCCTTTCATTGTAGCACGCATGCAGCCCCGGACATGTAAGGGCATGACAGACCTGTTATTGGCCGATCTCACGTGCCAGAGCCTCACGTGTCCCTCTAGTAAGCTGGATGCGGACCGCGGGGGCATGCCGGAGTTTCGTTCGTTAACGGAATTAAACTTGCAATCTGTGCAGCTTTTTTGTGGATGGCATGGTTGAGGTTGCATGTGTTGAGTCCAATTAAGCCACAGGCTCCACTCCTGGTGGTGCCCTTCTGGACATTCCTTTAAGGTTCAGCTTTGCAACCATACTGCCCCCGGAAACCAAACACTTTTCCTGATAGTGACATTCTGGTCAAAGAGCGCGATGACATCACGTCTGTACGCCCTCTGCCTAAACAGTCCAAGTGCAGAGGGATGGAAGATGGGGACGACGAGGAGTCCAGAGTACAGGGATTCCCTAGCGAGGAGACTTATTTAATTGTTTTAAAGGTTGGGAGCAATTTTTGGGGAGCACGATACTCTGGAGAATGATATCAGGGCCCACCATACACTGGAGCATTCCAAAGGTGGACATCAGACACTGGAGCAGCATTTACAGGGCCCATTATACACTAGAGCATTAGAAATGGGGCCCATTATATATGGAGCATTATTTGGGCCCATAAGACACTGGAGCTTCATCCATGGAGAACAACATATACTGCAGCATTATGTGGAGCTCATCATATACTGTATGGAACATTATATGGGACCAATGATTCTGTATGGAGAAATATATGGGCCTCATTACTCTGTATGGCGCACTATGCAGTGGCCATAATACTGTATGGAGTAATATACTATCTGTTTTTGGAGCTATTGGAGAATTTAAAATGGATATCAGTCATGTGATGTAAGAAGTGAAGTATTTTTCATTGTACTATACCGCTATTTCTCTGCCGTATCAAAGGATCATGAATTGTGTCATGTGTTAAAGGAGCCCAGTGACACTCTTTGGCCCTGGGCCCACGAAAATCTGGAGCCAGCACTACCCCACCACAACTTTAGCCAAATAACCCCCAGTTTGCAATGCCTAACTATTATTATAAAGTAAATTAAGGTTGACAAGCTTAAGGAATAATAATTGATGTTTTTGGCATTAAAATGGGCACTCTAGGTGTGTTTCCTGTCCTCCACTCACTGACGACTTTTCTTCCCCATTGACTTGCATTGGGTTTCATGTTTCAGTCGGCCTTCGACTTTTCACGATAATGGGCAGATTTTGTTCGACCCGACTTTTGCAAAAGTTTCGTGAAACCCGACTCGACCCGAAAAAAGGCAAAGTCGCTCATCTCTATTGGCCACTGATTGTGAAGCCAGTCATTGGCCACTGATTGTGACGCCCATCATTGGCCACTGATTGTGAAGCCAATTGTTAGCCACTGATAGTGAAGCCAATCGGTGACCACTGATTGTGAAGCCAATCATTGGCCACTGATTGTGAAGCCAGTCGATGGCCACTGATTCTGAAGCCAATCGTTGGCCACTGATTGTGAAGCCAGTCTATGGCCACTGATTGTGAAGCCAGTCATTGGCCACTGATTGTGAAGCCAGTCATTGGCCACTGATTATGAAGTCAATCTTTGGCCACTGATTGTGAAGGTAATCGTTGGTCACTGATGGTGCAGCCAATCATTGGTCACAGATTGGTTACAGTGGTCAGTTGATGTCCCCTGCCTGAAGAGTATGTAAGAAGATCGATGAGAGACACAATAAATGGTGCAGAAGTCAGACAGTTGAGTAGATTATTTTTATTCTGTTAAGTCCATTATTAGTGAAAAAAAAACATATTGTAGTGGACAACCCAAAGGAGCAAAGCTCAATCACTAGGACCACAATGCTGGTCTAAATTTTATTTATATATGTAGCACCAAGTTTCAGTATCTAAATTAACTTACTTTCACATAGCAATATTATAATAAAATCCCTTTTATCCTGAATCGTAAAACTTCTGTATGGGGATCAAGTTAAAAACTACAGAAAGCGCAATAGATATTCCCTTCACGAGTGCTTCACAATCCTCGCGTCCTGGCAGGTACTCATTAGAGAGCCACCATCTTAGTTCTTTCCCACTAGAGACATTCCTTTTCTAAATTTATTGCTCAGTAAAAACATTCTTAAGCATGCATTGATTTATGTTACACGTTGCAAACTAAAGAATGAAACACTTACAGGCATGAAAAATTCAACAATGAAATATATTCTCCTAATGATTAATTAATACTAATTAGCCTTTTAGTTAATCATTAAGGATAAACATGTGTCTTTTTTTATTTTCATTCACCAGTAGTGAATCTCTAAGGAAAAGAGATGGAAATGTAAATCCCAACGAACATAGAGATCTAAAATTAATCAGCATGATACTCAAACCAGGGAATAGCTGAATGCATAATTTGCCGTAAATATAAGTCAGAGTGGATTTTTATTGCTTGCATTCTCAAGGTTCATCCTTATGTGACTTCCACACTGGAATAGAAATATCCAGTTTTCAACCCCTTTTTTAATTTTTCAAATTTTATTATGTAATAACAGCTAATGTAAATGAATTTAATCAGAATTTTTATGATAAATGAAAAAAATATTTTTTTTTTATATTTATGAAAGTAAAATTTTACCTACATTCTTTTTATTAAAAAAATAGATAACAGAAAACCTTAATTTGTAAAAAAAAATTGAAATATAGTATTTGAGGGTTTTACAATCTATTTGTAAGCTATTGCTTATCTGGGCTTTTCAAGGTATCTGGGACATAGGGCATTGATTATCTGGGCTTTGCCAACTATCTGGGACATTTACCCAATTTTTGCAGAAATTTGCATGGTGATATGCCATTAGCTGCCATAGATATCTGCAACAAGAAGATAAAAGCATATTAATGTATTTGACAAAAGTATTGACGGAGATAAACATAATAAAATCTCATATTTGTTAGTAGAATCAAGGCTAAATCTGTATTCTTTAGGCTTGATGTACGTAGTTCTGCATTTTTATAACATTTGCTAACCGGTCATATAAACATTTACTTTATGAACACACAAAGTATTTGGATGTCACCATATTTCACAGTAAAAACTGATTATTAAAAAGCACTTATAGACCTGGTAAGGCTGGTGTACTTACTTTAAAAATTCATGTTACTTACTTTAAAAATATATGTTAGAATAGGTTATAATAATCCTTTTTGAAAGGTTACGCTTAGGCGCTATTAATCCAGCCTGATTGATGACTCCTTAATATCTCTCCGTGCACCTGACCCGATTGATAGCTCAGTGATATTCTACATAATGTAACAATTCAAAAGCTTCTTCTTTTGTTAGAAATCTGAATTCTTCTCTGTTATTGATAGTGGAGTGCTACCGATTGTGGATGTGTACCTGTAGGCATGTTATTCTGCCTTAAGGTAGGGAGAGTGTAGTACCCTTTTTGGTCCTTTAGATGGGGGTAAAGTGATGCTGAGAATGTAAATAGTTAAACGTAGGAGGGGCTAACTGTGGTTAAGCCAAGTAGCATCCGGCATGTTTGTCATTTGGGCGGGAGCGTCCTGACAGGGCAGTCAGCTCCGTAACATTAAAGACATGGGCCCAGTCGTTCAGGGTCTGAGGGCCACAGATGACAACACTGCAGAGCACAGCAGCGCAGATCACAGCCGCACAGATCACAGCAGCGCAGAACATAGCAGTGCAGATTACACTACAGATGGTAGTGTGACAGTCGGCAGTGGTACGGTAGCACAGATCGCTCATTTTGAGGCAGCTTGCTACGTGGGCAGATGCCCTTTTGTCTGTGGCAAAACAGACAGGGGAACTCCCAAAAATGGTAAAGCTGGACAGGGAGTATGCTGTGATGCTGAACGGGATGGGACGTCCCACGAATGTTCTGGAAGATGCCAGTAAGAAAATAGGGAAAGAGCGGAAAGCAAATTGTGTGTTGCCTGATGTTCACGCTGTGGCTGTACTGGATGGACTGAGAACGCAAATAAGTAAAGTTCCTTGTCCAAAGTTGGAATTGGACTATGTCTCTGTTTTTGCCAAAAGAGTGGCGAAAGATGCGCTGCCACCTGGAAAAGGCACTGAGGGTGAGAAGAATGGAGCTGCAGGTGTGCTGACAGAAAGCTGTCATATCTATCTGAGGGATTGCCCCAGAGTCCTTTGCTATGACTACGGGCCTAGCCGACCCTTACATAAGGAAACACCCCTTTGTGAAGCAGTACGGTAAGGGTATGTTCACAAAGAGTTTTCTGGAGCACATTCTAGCCAAAATGCTCCTCAAAAATTGCTTCAAAAACTCTTCTAAATATCTATGGGATATGAACTTTGTAGTTCATTTAAGGAGGGTTTTTTTTTGTTTTTTTTTTAGCTTTTTTCCCAAGAAGGTTTTGAAATTACCTGGTGTAAAAAAGGAAAGTGCATGCCACTGATTTGTGGAGGATACTCAAGGACAATTTTTCAAATCAGGCACTTTCCTATCAAAATGCTACAAAGACTTTTCCAAAATTCTTCAAAATGTTTTCAAAAAGCAATTCAGGAAAACAACTACTCCAAAAACTCCCCAAAGTGGCAGACATTCCTAAATCGATATCTGAATGAAAAGCTCATTATTTTTGAATGCTGAAAAAACTCATTGTGAGCTTAGCCTAAAACCCAATAGTCATTAACTCATACATTTCAGAGGAAACATGATGACCACTGTCGGAAATATTACTGCCTTGATTTTAGTCAACAGGATGCAACAAATGTGTTTGTGTTTGACATGTTAGTGTCCCTGCTGTTCCTGAATCTCAGCCCACCTTGCCTCATTGACAGCTCCTCAGTGCACCTCCTCCCTGCTGCTAAATCTCTGCTCATCAATCCAGATCGTCCACTCATATTTTCTCCTCCTCCTTGCAGCTGAAATCTCACACTGCTCAGTGCTCACTGCAGATGTCAGTCACACTGGATAGGTGAATGTTGGCTTGATCGGAGACTGAATACACTTGAAATTCACGCTCTAGGGTTGTACAGCCATTTTCACATATATTTGAAAATAAGAATACCAGACTCATCAGGTCAAATCTATATTCATAGCAATGAATTCAAATTAGATTGTGAAGCCAACCTTCTAAATGGGCAATTTTTGAAAAAAAAAATAGTTTTAATCAAGTACAGAATTGTCTGATATATCTACGCCTTCTAGACACTACCAGGCTCTATGTACTAACATTCGTTTATTTCAGAGTAGTGATTAATTTCCCTTCACAAGCAGCTACACAAGCTTTATTTTTCCCTTCTTTGTGATTTTATATTGTGAATGTTTAACTAGCTGACACAACGTGGCAATTAGTTAATTGGCTTTCTTAATAACTGCATGTCTGAGGCATAAACTTTCCTCTTGTTTTTCTGCACAATTTGGAAATGTTGACGCAAAGCAACACATACGGCAGCAGTAAACAAGAAAATACTGTCATAAAGATAAACCGAAAAGCATTTATGTAATAAATAGTGATGAGCAAGCATGCTTGGCACTGGTCTGTACTCGATTGAGCATCGGGGTGCTCGGGTACGCTCGGTACTCGATCAAGTGTCCCTGGTGCTCGGTCACATGCTCGAGTCACCACCACGCTAGTTTCTCGCCTGTTTTTCAGCCACTAAATATGCGGGGATTGCCTGCCATTCACGGTAATGACATAGCCATGGTGCCTACTGGCAATACTGTGACTGGCCAGCCACATCATGTCATTGGGTCTATATAAGACCCGGTAGCGTGATGCTCAGCACACGGTACCCCGGAAACAGAGTAGAGATAGTTTCTGTAGAAGGGAAAGTTAGCATTACATGCCTAGTCATGGTCTATACTGTATTACAGACTTTGCTGAAGAAACCTAAAACCAACAGTCCCTATCAGGGCTCCATCTATTGTATTCAATGCCAATGTACTGTTAATAGTAGGGATAGCTGCTGGAGAAGGGCTAGTAGTGCATTACAGACCAACAGGCAGGGTTTATAGACTTACAGTCCTTCTATAGGTGTACTGCTGATATAATGAAAAAACCAAAGTCCTTTCAGGTCTGCATCTATTATTTTCCCTATAATTTTACTGTTTCCTGCATTCAGTGTAGAATAGCTGCCGGAGAAGGTATAGTTTTGGATTAAAGGAGGGCTTATTGCCTCTCAATCCTTACATAGTTGATGTCACCAACCTTTGTGACTTTGAGAGCCACATTCAGCTATGAAGGAGAGTCACGAGTGGCATTCAACTCTGACAGAGGGATGCTAGCCTCATCCATTCTCAGTTGTGAGACCCAGAGCCCCTTATTATTGGTATAATGACAGCCAAAGCTTTTCCATTGAAATCACACCAAGGCAGTATGCCAAGCTCAAGGGTTTCCTATCTTACCCACATTCAGATCTTCTCTTCTGTGCAGAACTACACAGTAAAAGTCACTATCTAGAGATCTACTGTTGATAACTGCTACACCAGGCGCTAATGCACCAAGCTGGCAGACAGACACGAGCCACACATCAGATTCGGGAAACCATGCTCTACTGAGGTATGTCTTTTGACCCTCTAAAAATTATGAGGTAGGGCCCGCATGATGTCCCTGTTGATATGGAGTGAAGGACAAGAAAAAGATGAAACCATGACCTGAATACTCTTTTTTGGGTGGGAAGGGATGCATGGGAATACTTCAGAAAAAAAGGAATACGTAATCCCTGACTTGTGAACTTGCCATGTTTGGGTGCTCTGAGAAACAGTTGCCGCCTTCTCCCTCTGGCCACCTCACTGCCTCTTCCTGCTTGTAGCAGTCATGCAGATTCTTTCCCCTCTGCGCTGCTGGCCTTGCTTTGCATGACACCTTCCCAGTTTGAGTCAATGAGTTCATCGTCCAACTTGTCTTCCATTTTCATCATTATCTACCTCTGGAGACACTAATTGCCATTCTCCAGCACTGTCTTCCTCTGACTGTGGCTGCTCAAATATTTAAGCATCACTACACATGATCTCCTCATGACCCTCTTGAAATATTCAGGGCAAGAGGTCAAAATAAATAAATGCTCCTCGAAGTGTCCGAGTGTGGAATCACTTGTCTCTTGGGAGTCTCCATGGTAGGAGAGAGGGTGACAATTATGTGGTCCAGACTCTTGGCTACTGAGACTGGGCAGTGTGGAAGAAAGAATATTACTGGGAAACATACTGGAAGAATTATCTGCTTTCCAACCAACCACCTGTTGGCTTCAAGGGTGGCCCTCCTGCAAAGTGGGACAGGAAGCTAGGTCTCGTGGATGAGCATGTTTGTTGTGCTCCTGCAGCAGGCACAGTTTCATGTGGCTCGCAGCTGCAGCCTCTGTGTGCATCATCAACAGTACATAAACTTCCACTTCACAGCTGGGGGCTGATATTCTCAGGCTGGTTGGACGGGTCCATGAATACTGCCCCCTGTCTAAAAACAGCAGCCTGCAGCTGCCCAAAAAAAGACGCATGTATTAAATGCGCCATTTCTGGCACTTTGCTTGCACTTTGTGGAGGTGGTAAATCAAGTAATATTTGTGGGGTTATTGTCACGTTTGTATTGTCAGGTGACATTAAGTCCTGGGGTTAGTAATGGAGAGGCGCCTATTAGAGGCCCACATTCCTAATCCCATTGCCATCTTGTAAATAAAAAACACCCAGAATAAAATTCATTATTTGAAATAAAAATCCACCCCATGTTTTACAAATTTATTTAGAACTAACAAAGTTATACTCAGCTTGTAACAATTTCAGTGAAGCCCTCGTCATCTGTAAAAAGAAGAAAATAATAAACAACCATGATACCTTATGCCCATTTCATTGCATCCCACATCCCCTGTAAGAAAAGAAAAATAATAAACAACCATATCCCTCACCTGTCCAATTTGAAGATAATCCATTAAGTCCCACAATGATCTGGATGATTTGGAGAGTGGTCACATTAGCGACTGCATTTTTCCATCATCCGGCTTACACTGACAGGAGGAAAATTGCTCTTGTCAGTGTCTGGCATTGATCTCCCATTAGAAAGTTCATCAGAGTTTATAGCTGAACCCCAGTGAACTGACTTACGGCACCACTGAGTGAGAACTTTCTCACACAGCGAGTGGTGCCGTAAGTGAGTTCACCAGGGTTCAACTCTGAACTCCGGTGAACTTTCTCATTGGCGCTCAGCGCTAGAGAGTAATGCTTTGGAGAGCATTAAAGTCAGTGACCACTTTACCCATCATCCTGCTTACACTGACAGGAGAATAATCACTTCCGTCAGTGTCTAGTGCTGAGCTCCCAGGAGAAAGTTCACCGAAGTTTATGACTAAACCCAGAGAACTCACTTATGGTATCGCTGCGTGAAGACTTTCACACATGAGTGGTGCTGTAAGTAAGTTCACCAGGGTTCAGCTATGAATTCCGGTTAACTTTTTCATGGGAGCTCAGCACTAGACACTGACAGGAGCGATTATACTTCTGTCAGTGCAAGACAATGACTGGGAGAGCGACCACCGATGTGACCACTCTCCAAATCATCTGGATCATTGTGGAATATTAAGGATTATCTTCACGTCGGACAGGTGAGGGATATGATTCTTTATTATTTTTCTTTATATTACAGGAGACATGGGCTTCAATGGAATGGGCGCAGGGTGAGTATAATTTTGATTGTAATTTTTCAATAAATTTGTAAAACAGGATGTTGATTTTTATTTCAAGTAAAGGACTTTATTCTTTTTTTTTTTTTTTATTTACAAAATGACTATGGCATTAGCAATGGATAGCCGCCTCTCTATCACTAAGCCCTGGGCTTGATGTCACCTGATAATACAAAGGTCATATCATCCCCACAAATATTACCCCACTTGCCACTGTCACAGAATAATTGGGAAGAGTTGGGCAAAAAAGAATTGGCGCCTTTTTCTAAGACTGCTTCAAGCTGATATTTTTAGGCTGGGGTGGGTAATATTCCAATAGTTCACTCTCGCTGTTATTAGCGATGGAGCACTCACATCAGCTGATGCCTCTGTGACCAATGGTAAGTTTGTCATCTGGATCAGTGGATCTTGATGATTTTCATGCCCTAGTGCATCCAGCACTGTAGGACATTTATCAAGCAACCATTAATAACCCACTTGTTGCCACCTCATCTGATAAGTCCAAGTTTTTCTGCATGCGGCAGCTCATACTAACCCCTTTGCGACATTCGACGTACTAGTACTGCTCTGCGGGAGGTGCCTTTCTGCACCGAGCAGTACTAGTATGGTGGCAGGATTGCACGGCCTAACGCTGAGTGCCCCGACGATCACGTGCTGGTGTCAGCTATATGTAGAATCATAGAATGGAAGAGTTGGAAGGGATCTCTGGTACCATCTGGTCCAACCCCCTGCTCAAAGCAGGATTCATTCATGTGACAGCTGGCACCCCACGGCAATGCCCACTATTGGTGCTGCAGGCAAAGTGCTGCTGTCAGTAGTGACAGTGGCATAGAGAAGCATTGCACTAAGATGGCCACGGGGTCCTTCCAGGTCCTGCAGAGATGGTGGCTTGTGAGCACCTGCTGAGAGCAGGAGCTGGCATGCCTCCTTCCCTGCCTGTCAGATTGCTGATCTGATACTCTGTTGTGCAGTGTCAGATGAGCGATCTGACATTACATAGTGATATCCCATCCTCGGACAATGTAGTAAAGTTAAAAAAAGTATTATAATGTGTAAAAATATTTTTTTTAAAACATCCCCAAATAAAGAAAAAGTAAAATAAATATTTTACCAATAAATACATTTCTGTAAAAAAAAATCAATATTATGCACATATCTGGTATCGCCACATCCGTAACGACCCGCTCCTTAAAATTGTCCCACTAGTTAACTCCACTGCTGCCTGTTTCTGGAAAACACCCAGGGAGTCAAAATCGTCACTACATCTGTAGATCAGTTCCCAAAGGGTAATAATTTCCAAAATGGGGTAACTTGAGGGGAATTCTGCTTTCCTAGCACTTAGGGGCTCTTTATATGGAATCCACAAACAAGTCTAGGAAAATCTGTGCTCCAGGAGGTAAATAGCGCTCCGTCCCTCCTGGGTCACTCCGTATGGCAAAGTAGTACTGTACAGCCACATATGGGATATTTCTACAGTCTGCAGAAATTGTGGGACAAATTCTGGTGCCATTTTTGCCCATTTCCCAGCGTTAAAATGTAAAACTTAGGACTAACATAATCTCGGTGGTAAAAATGTAAATGATTTTTTCTTCACTGCCCAATGGTATAAAAGTCTGTGAGACACCTGTTGTGTCAATATAATCACTGCACCCCTAGATGAATTCACTGAGAGGTTTAATTTGTAAATTGGGGTCGCTTATGTTCTGCTGTTCTGAAACCTCAGGGGCTCTGTAACATGGCACCCTCAAACAAGTGCAGCAAAATCTGCACTGTTTTATGGCGCTACTTCCCTTCTGAGCTCTGCACTGTGACTCAAAAGTAGTTTTCGACCTCATGTGGGGTATTGGTGAACTCAGGAGAAATTGCACAACAAACTTTGGGGTCAATTTTCTCCTTTTGACCTTGTCAAAATACAAAATAAGTAGCTAAAAAAGATTTTTGTGGGAAAAATGTGATTTTTTTTTTTTAATTCCACGGCTCTACGCTATAATCTTCTGTGAAGCACCTGTGGGTTCAAGGTGCTCAATACACATCTAGACAAGTTCCATAAGGGGTCTAGTTTCCAAAATGGTTTCAATTGTGGAGGTTTCCACTGTTTAGGCACATCAGGGGCTATTCAAATGTGACATGATGTCCGCTAATTATTCCATAAAATTTGGCATTCCAAAAGTCAAATGGTGCTCCTGTAAGGGAGTAAGATATAATGTCTCCTATGCCTCCCTTCCCTCTAATTGTCTTCTAGCTCTTAATGTTTACAAAGGTGCTTTTATGATAACTGTCTGCGGTACAGCTACATGTATAGTTATGTATTACTGTTCATTACTTATGGTATTGCCACTTAAATGTGTTACCATTGTATAGACAACTGTATATATTGCCTCATGTTTCTGCATAATAATATTGCATGTATATTATGTGTTCTTTGTATATGTGCAGTTAGGGAAAGGTAGTGCATCCTTTATTGAGACATTAGAGGAGGGCACTCTTAGTATATAGTTTCCCCATAGGTTGGGTAGTTGTAATTATGTTGCGGGCCACTAGATGGGGGTACACTAGTGGGACCTGGTAGGAGGTTTATAGAGGGTTAAGTGTAGGAGGGGCTGCTGAGAGTAAGGTTAGTGAAGAAGAGTTGTTTAGTCAGACGGGGCAAGGGCGTCCAAGTGTCCACATGGGCTATAAGCCCGGACAGCTTGGCAGTCACATAACGTTAAGTCTTTATTGCCCACATTATCCACAACCACTGCAGGTCTTAATAGTGTGTCAGAACAGGAAAAGAAAGATGTGGCATTTTACCGCCTGGGCCAATGCTTTTAGGGCAGCTTTTGGCTGGACAAAGAAGATGAAGGGAGTTGACACTTCGACAAGATCGGTACAGACAGGCCGGATGCTTCACCGGGGGTCACCAAACGTAGTGATTAATGAATTCATGTCTGGGGCGAAACAGGCTGAAGGAAATGTCATTGTAGTGAGGTCAGACCTGGAAGGAACTGGGAAGCAGTCTAGTACGGTCCAGTTCGGGCGTGTACTGCACCGAAGTGACAGCAAGCAAAGGAAAGATCAGGAAGCAAGTAAATGTGATCATGTACCAACTGTGGATATAACATGCAAAATCTTAAGTAAAGCAAGTGTTAAAGTTGTCTCAGACTGTGTCTCCATTGATGGGGGTCGCCTAGAAGAGGGACCGTTATAGCCTGGGAAGTACCCTGGTGAAGATGAATCTGGGGATGCAGGTTTGCCAAGCAGCATAGTATTGTTTCATGTAGGGGAAGGGCTGGGCGCAGCTGCCACCAGAGTACAGATCACAACTACAGGTCAGGTCCTCCCTTACACTGCTTCACACCAAACCCTGCTGTGCACACAAACAGTTGTTTGCCTCCACATATTGGGTATCGGCGTACTCAGGAGAAATTGCACAACAAACTGTATGGTGCAGTTTCTCCTTTTACCCTTATGCAAAATTTGTAAATGCAAAATTTGGAGACAAAAAGATGTAATTTTTTTATTTTCAGGGCTCTACGTTATAAACCTCTGTAAAGCACCTGTGGGTTCAAGGTGCTCAATACACATCTAGATAAATTCTCTAAGGGGTCTAGTTTCCAAAATGGTGTCACTTGTTGGGGGTTTCCACTGTTTAGACATATCAGGGGCTCTCCAAACGTGACATGGCGTCCACTAATTTTTCCATTATATTTTACATTCAAAAAGTCAAATTGCGCTCCTTCCCTTCTGAACCCTGCCATGTGCCCAAACAGTAGATTTCCCCACATATGCGCAACAAAATGTATGGTCCATTTCCTCCTGTTACCCTTGCAAAAGTAAAAAAAAAAAATGGGTCTAAAGGAAAATGTTGGTGAAAGAAAAGGAAATGTTTATTTTTTCCTTCCACATTCCAAAACTTCCTGTGAGGCACCTGAAGGATTAATAAACTTCTTGCATGTGGTTTTGAGCACCTTGATTATAGAATGGTGTCATTTTTCGATATTTTCTGTCATATAAGCCCCCTCAAAGTCACTTAAAATTTGAGGTGGTCCCTGAAAAAATGGATTTGTAAATTTTGCTGTAAAAATGAGAAATCACAGGTCAACTTTTAACCCTTATAACTTACTAACAAAAAACATATGTTTCCAAAATTGTGGTGATGTAAAGTAGACATGTGGGAAATGTTGTTTATTAACTATTTTATGCAATATGACTCTCTGATTTAAGGGCATAAAAATGTGAAAATTGCGAAATTTTCAAAATTGTTGTTTTTCTCACAAATAAACAAAAGTCATATCAAAGAAATTTTACCACTAGCATAAAGTACAATATGTCGGGAGAAAACATTCTCAGAATCACTGTTGCGTTCCAGAGTTATGATCTCATAAATTGTCAGTGGTCAGAATTGTAAAAATTGTAAAAATTGGCCTGGTCATTAAGGTGAAAACAAGCTTCGTCTCAAAGGCGTCATACCGCATAAATCAAAAAGTTTAAAAAACTTTTCCATCCATTTCTTTAATCATTAACACATCTATCAATGCTGTGATTTTTAAAACTCCATGACTTTTCCTTTTTGATGCTGAAATGTTGAGGAGTGTGTATGAAACTTTTTGTTTGTCCCAGATTCCGGATTAGAAAAAAAAATGTTTTGCCACATCCTAATTTCAGCCCTCAAATTATACAGTCTTTGAAGTGTCCCACTCATGCATTATTATGCCTCAGCTTCGTGTGGAGAGATCTGGGACTTTCATTCAATGTTTTCTCCAAATAAATACTTAACTCTGGCTGAGCACGCCACGTTATAAATTGTCTGGATGGTCCAAACATTACTCTGCAAGGAGGGACATTTTACAATCTAGATCGTGCAGCTACAATGGAGGTCATGCAGCTGCTGGAGCAGTGAGTGAGTCACTCAGTTGTCAAAGACAACCAGACGTCCGAAAGAAAAGATAATGGTATGCAATTCAGAAATTATAACTAGTGCTCCTGTCCTAGGGATCATGTGATTAAGATATGCCAGAATCATGCAAGAGTCTAGCAGACCTAGGTAAACTCTAATTTTTAAGAAGTAGGCTTGATTGTCCTGTAACTGGAGCTAATACGGTTGGCTAAGTTACAGGGGAAACTAGTAATTGCAAATAAATTGTAATCCTAAACTGCCCCTCAATGGACTCCCAATGAAGACAAAATAGAAAAAAAAAAGATCTCACTGGGTTTATCCCCCAAAACATAAACAGGAAAACGAGAACATATTTTTTTTAATGGAACAAAAAGGTAGAAAACATGTAAAAGAGACACAGCACTCTTTTTTGTTTCTTTAAATTTCCACCTGAAATTGAAAACAATTTGAGTATAAAAATGAGCTAAAAATTAAACTCCAAGTAGAGTTGAGCGAAACGGGTCGGTCAATTTCAAAAGTCACCGACTTTCGCAAAAGTCGGGTTTCATGAAACGAAACCTGACCATAGCGTGAGGTCGGCCACGAGGTCGGCGACCATGGCGCCAAAGTCGCGTTTCAAATGATGCGTCAGCGCCCTTTTTCAGCCAATGATGGAGGACGCACACTGTGGGCAACGTGATGACATAGGCAGCGGTCACCACCATCTTTGAGAAGGTCATGCAAGTGATTGGCTTGCTTTGTGTGGCGTCACAGGGGCTATAAAAGGGCATGTACACCGACCGCCATCTTACTTCTGCTGATCACAGAATAGGGAGAGCTGCTGTTGCTGATTCTGTAGGGAGAGCATTAGGCAGGGAAGAAGATACAAAAAACTGCTTCTGCTGCTAGCGATTTTGCCTGTCCAACACACCAGTTAGTGTGCAGTGCAAGGGGAGGATATCTTTTGGTGCATTCAGCTCTGTTGGTTATTAGGCTGCCTTATAAGGCTGCCTGATAGCTGCATTGCTGTTTGCACACTGCTGTGCAAACTGCTTTTTTAAAAGCAAAAATACTTTTCATCCTCTTTTTTGCCCAGTTGTCAAGTGTTCATTTTTCCACACTTTTGTGTGCAGCAGTCCTGCTTATTAGGCTGCCTGCTGCCATAATTGGTACTGAGAGCATCATTGTCAGCTAGCTAAAATCTAGGCATTGCTCCTACTAGCCAGTTTCCTACTCCACACTGATGAGGGGCAATACCCCGAAACAGCTGTCTGTGGATGGATACCATGTTTTGGCATAGGTGGTTTCCTTCATTGGAGACTGCCCTTCCCGTGGTTGTTCCTTCCCGGTGAAAGACCTGGCTAGTCATTGCTTGCGTTGAGAAACATGTGATGGTGTCTCTGCGGCTCTTGATTTACATGTTTTTGCATATTTCCCATAAGGGATGGGGGCAATGCTCTAGCATCACTGCGTTGAGAAACATGTGATGGTGTCTCCGGAGTGTTGGATGTTGATCTCCATGAGTTCATTCATCCTCATTTTTCACATAATTGGGACTGAGAGCATCATTGTCAGCCTCCTAAAATCTGTAGGGAGATTCTAATTCTCCCCAGTCCTATATAGACATTTTATACACCATCCAATTTCAGCCTGTTATATGGAGGTGTAATCTACACTGGGCCTGAGATAATAGTTCAGTGTCCTCAAGTCTGTAGGGAGAGTCAAATTCTCCCCAGTCCTATATAGACATTTTATACACCATCCAATTTCAGCCTGTTATATTGAGGTGTAATCTACACTGGGCCTGAGATATTAGTTCAGTGTCCTCAAGTCTGTAGGGAGATTCAAATTCTCCCCAATACTATATACACCTTGTACCTTGTTTTACAGTACCATATTGCTGGTGGTATTTTGGGTAGATTTTCCCAAAAATGAGGAAGTGTGTTGAAAAAGGCCGTGGAAGTGGGCGTGGGTTGCCAGCTGGTAATGATTGTGTTGGTGTTGGTGGTGGATCTGCTGGTAGTGGCAAAAGCACAATAGCACCTAATGCAGGAGGTGTTGAGCCTGCGTCATCGTCTGGCTCCACAAGGCCTCGAAGGCTCCCTTTTCTGGGAGTAGGTAAACTGCTTTTAAAGCCGGAGCTTCAGGAACAAGTTTTGGCTTACGTTGCTGACACAGCCTCCAGCCCTATCGCCTCCTCTTCTGAACTTTCCAAAAATAAAAGCACTGAGTCGTCATTGGAGGGTCATGGTCAGGAACCACACCTTTTCTTGTGTCCTTCACCCCTACCAAAAGTAAAGGATGCGGCAGGCCACACTACAGATTACTCCATGGAGCTCTTTTCACATACCATGCCTGGGTTATCAAGTCAAATCATGAATTACCCAGTCCAAGAAGAATCTGACATGGAGTGCACTAATGCACAGCCACTGCTAGATTTATCTGCTGGTACATTCACTCAGAGCACTACATTACCCTCGCAGTCTACTGAGCCAGAATCTGACCCTGATGAAACTCTGGTGCCCCTTCCCGCATACTATACCACCTTACATGGTGACACAGAGGAAGGTGCACATGACATTGAAGAGGAGGTGATGGATGACCCAGTTGTTGACCCAGATTGAACTCCATTGGGGGAAGAGGGTGCTTCCAATAGCTTCCAATAGCTCAAAAGAGGAGGAGGAGCATCCGCAGCAGGCATCGACATCGCAACAGCTGTTATCTGGCAGGCCCGGAGCAGTCCTAAAAAGGGTTGCAAAAACCAAAAGAGTTGTAGGACAGCTAGGCCAGATGGTCAAATTAGCACAGCGGGCAAGGCCTCAAAATGTCTTCCATAGTAGGAAGAGTGCAGTGTGGCACTTTTTTGAACAAAATCCTAATGATCAGGCAAAGGTTATCTGTAAGAAGTGCGCAAAGACCTTTAGCCGAGGGAAAAATCTGAGTAATTTGAATACCAGTTGCATGCTTAGACATTTAAACACCATGCACTTGCAAGCATGGACGAACTACCAAACCTCACGTACCACATGTGCAACTGCTCCCAATGAACGTAGTCAGCAACGCTACATCGTTTCCCCCACTGTAAGCCCACCGGTTAGCACACCACCAGCAGCAAATGCTGAGGTGTCGTTGCAAGGCCAAAGCAGTCAGGGAATCACAATGTTATTGCTACGAAAGACTGAATCTAGGCCATCAGAAAGAACACCAACCTCATCACCATCATCAACCCTCTCTCAGTCCGCCATATCCACCGCTAGTTCCACCATATGCAGCTCTCAAGTCCAGCTCACCCTACCAGAGACTATGAGTAGGACAAGAAAGTACTCATCCTCTCATCCGCGTACACTGGGTTTGATCACCCACATTGCCAAACTAATCTCGTTAGAGATGATGCCCTACCGGTTGGTTGAAAGCGAAGCTATGATCTACCCAGTCGGCACTTCTTTTTTCGCAAAGCCATCCCAGCCCTCCACCTTCATGTGAAAGACCGCATTGTCCATGCACTCAAGCAATCAGTGAGTGGAAAGGTGCACCTCACAACAGATGCATGGTCCAGTAGGCATGGCCAGGGCCGTTATGTGTCCATCACTGTGCACTGGGTTAATGTGATGGATGCAGGGTCCACAGGGGACAGCGGCGGTGGGACAGTGCTGCCTAGCCCACGGTATACGAAACAGTTGGGTGTAGGAGTTCGACCCTCCTCCTCCAGAAGCGAAAGCTCGTCCACAGAGAGCAGTCGCACGAGCACTCCATCCGCAGCTGCCAGTGCTGCACACTCGGTGTCCCACTATCGAACAGCTAGTGGTAAGCATCAGCAGGCTGTGTTGAAGGTGATGTGTTTGGGCGACAGACACACCGCGGAGGTACTGGCCGACTACTTGCAGCGACAAACTGAGTCATGGCTTTGCAGTCTACATCTTGAGGCAGGCAAGGTAGTTAGTGATAACGGCCGGAATTTTGTGGCAGCCATAGTCCTTTTAAAACTCCGACACATACCTTGCCTGGCTCACACCTTGAACCTGGTGGTGCAGTGCTTCCTCAATAATTATCCAGAGTTAACAGGCCTGCTCCAGAAGGTCCGAAGACTGTGCACGCACATCTGCCGGTCGCCCGTACACTCCAGTTGTATGCACAAGCTGCAGCGATTGCTCCAACTTCCCAAGCACCGCCAAATTATCGACGTTGCAACAAGGTGGAACTCCACCCTGCACATGGTTGAGAGGCTGTGCGAACAGAGGCAGGCTGTAATGCATTTGTGGGAGGATACACGGCCAGGCACTTTGAGGGCAGACATGGAGTTATCGGGTGTGCAGTGGTCGAAGCTGAAAGACCACTGTAAAGTCCTTCAGTGTTTTGAGGAATGCGCACGACTGGTAAGCGCAGACGACGCCATCATAAGCCTGAACATCCCACTTATGCGTCTGCTCATGCAAACTTTGACACACATTAAGGAGCAGGCATCTGCAGCCGAGGAGGATGAGGAAGAGGAGGAGGGAAGCCTTGATGACAGTCAGCCATTGTCTGCTCCGGGACCTCTCCTGGACGAGGTGGAGGAAGAAGAGGAGGTTGATGATGGGGATGATTATTTAGGGGAGGAGGATGCTTCTCGTGGGGCAAGAGAAAATGCTGGTGTGGCAAGGTCTGGTACAGGGTTTGTGCGTGACTGTAGGGATGTGGATTTGCCAGAAAGTGCTCCTCCACACAGCACTCGCAGTGCATCATTGACACTTGGAACATTGGCCCACATGTCAGATTTTGCCTTGCAGATCCTAAAAAAGGGACCCCTGCATTGCCAAAATGATGAACGATGACGACTACTGGATGGCCAGCATCCTGGATCCACGCTATAAAGGCAAATTCCAAAACATCATGCCACAGGAGAAACTTGACCTAATATTGGCTAGCAAACAAGCAACTCTGGTAAACCGTTTGTTTGAGGCATTCCCAGCACACAGCAGCGGTGATGGTTCTCCAACGAGCCGTAGGGGGCAACATGGACGAGGTGTTCATGGTGCACACATCAGAAGTGGCGTTGGAGACAGGGGTTTCATGACCATGTTGTGGACTGATTTTTCAAGTCCTGCTTACACGACTGGTAATACTGCATCGATTGAAAGTGACAGGAGACAGCAGTTGTCAACTATGGTTACAAACTACTTCTTGTCCCATATCGATGTTCTCCCTCACAGGTCATTCCCCTTTGACTATTGGGCCTCTAAACTGGATGCCTGGCCTGAATTGGCACAATATGCCTTACAGGAGCTCGCTTGCCCTGCTGCTAGTGTGCTATCGGAAAGAGTCTTCAGTGCTGCTGGCTCAATCCTGACAGAAAAAAGGACCGGTCTGTCGACCCAAAATGTTGATGATCTAACCTTCATTAAAATGAACCATGCATGGGCTTCAAAGGATTTTGTCCCACCTTCCCCTGATGACACATAGGTTGCCAGAAAAATGGCTCGCTTTTGTCCTCTTCTTCCTCGGACTTCTCCAATTCCTCCTTTTTTAGCTGCTGAATGTCCAACATCAACATATGCCATTTTTTAAACCTCCCTAACTGGGCTGCCTCCCCCCCATGGCCGGGGTCACCACCTAGCGCACGCAACCGTGCGAGTGACATTGCCCTGGACAGGTGGGTGGGCCGACTCTTGGGCGCCGCCACTGGCACAGGGTCCCTCATAGTGCAATCGAGTGTCTCTGATGGTGGGAGTGCACACCCACCGTCAGACACACCGGCGTACTATGAGGGGCCCAGTGCCAGTACCGACGCCCACGAGTGGGCCCCCCTTGCTTGGGCAGGGCCCCAGCATTTGCAATATTTACCTCTCCCTGCTCCTCCGCTGTGTTTTCTGGGCTGTCAAATCCTTCCCTGGGACTGCCACTACAAATTTGGTGAACTGATAGATGATGTTTAAGACGTAGCTATGCCCTGTACCGCTGGCCGGGCTCTAGCTTCAGATGATCAATGGCTTCCATTTCTTATGGACGTCGACTCACAATGAGATGCAGTGGTGGTTTATCATCAGCTTTCACAGTTTTCCTACTCACAGACGTGTGACATTCCTGCCCACATTTTTAAATGTGCCCTCTCATGCCAATCCAATAGAATCGTCTACAGCTGTGGCTTCTGTCTTTTGCACTCCAAAGTTACCTGACAGATCATGATAGGCAGTGAGGACCATGTCTGCATTTCTCCCTGGGATCAAAATTTGATGGAGATGAGTAACGGTGATGGGATCAATGGTACTGCGATACAGCAACCCTTTCTTCACAAAGAACTGTTTTCGCTGTTTCCACACACAAAGTAATTGAGGGTCCGCATCGCCTCTGAAAATTCTCCTGGGAGTTTTTCCCGTGATTAGTAATTCCTAAATTTCTGCAATCACTCGACTTTATGTCTGTACTGTTATCCATCTCGTTTCCTCTTGCGGAGAGTCTGGACTGTCTTACTGAGACAGAAATATATATATGAAGATTTAAAAATACCCCAGCAGTGTATACTGGTGTACGCTTCAAAAACATTTCCTTTTTTCTACTTTTTAGATTGTTGTGTAATCCATACTGAGGCTGTGGGTGTCTTTGTCGGACTCCGGAAATAAACACGCAGATTTTAAATGTTTAAACGATGCTATATATACCTGTTATCCGGTGATACTGTACCCTTTCTCAACTTTCTGCAATCTTGTCGAATCCATACTGTACTTGAGACTGTCTGAGTCTGCCTCCTGATTACAGATGAGTGGTGTTTGAGTGGAATTGTTGGCCAAGTTCAAATTCTAGCTATTTTGGGCGGTGTTAGATCCGTTCGTCGAACTACAACACTTTGATTAAAATTCGGCTGTTTGAGTTTGCGTTCGAGAACGTTTCGTTAAACAAAAGCGTATCTTTTTTTCACATTAATCATGGTTTTCAATGATAATAGACAGTTTTAGGGCATAGTAGCGGTGTCTGATAGCCAGCAGTGTAGTACACCTGTGAAGGAGCTACACCGTGTGTGTTTCTAATAATTTTTTACCGCATATTGTCCTGAAAATCCTTTTGGGCTTAGTATCTGTGTCTGCTACTCAGAAGAGGAGCCCACCCGTGAACCGAGCTATGCCGCCTGTTTATGAAAGAACCAGTTTTTGACTGCATTTACACCACTTAATACTTTGGGCCTAGTAACTGTGTATGCTACTCAGCAGAGTTGGCCACCCGTGAACCAAGCTATGCTGCCTGTTTATGTATGAACTGTGTGCTTCTCAGCAGAGGAGCCCAGCTGTTAAGCAAGCTACAGCACATGTGGTTTGGACACTTAATTTTTTCACATTCTTTCTGGAATGCCGTTTAGGCCAAATTCCGGAATTACGGTTGACCTGCACTTACTGGGAAATGCTTTTTCGCGAGGAAGAATTGTAATCCCTGATCCCCATCACTAACGGGGTTCAGTGTGTTATCCGCACCTGTAAGCGATACACGCTGGTCCTTTCATTGTAGCACGCGTGCAGCCCCGGACATGTAAGGGCATGACAGACCTGTTATTGGCCGATCTCGCATGCCAGAGCTTCGCGTGTCCCTCTACTAAGCTGGACGCGGACCGCGGGGGCATGCCTGAGTCTCGTTCGTTAACGGATTTAAGCTTGCAATCTGTGCAGCTTTTTTGTGGATGGCATGGTTGAGGTTGCCCGTGTTGAGTCCAATTAAGCCGCAGGCTCTTCTCCTGGTGGTGCCCTTCTGGACATTCCTTTAAGGTTCAGCTTTGCAACCATATTGCCCCCGGAAACCAAACACTTTTCCTGACAGTGACATTCTGGTCAAAGAGCGCGATGACATCACGTCTGGACGCCCTCTGCCTAAACAGTCCAAGTGCAGAGAGATGGAAGATGGGGACGACGAGGAGTCCAGAGTACAGGGATTCCCTAGCGAGGAGACTTTTTTAATTGTTTTAAAGGTTGGGAGCAATTTTTGGGGAGCACCATACTCTGGAGAATGATATATGGTGCCCACCATACACTGGAGCATTCCAAAGGTCGACATCAGTCACTGGAGCAGCATTTACAGGGCCCATTATGCACTGGAGCATTAGAAATGGTGCCCATTATATATGGAGAATTATGTGGGCCCATAAGACACTGGAGCTTCAGCTATGGTGAACAATATATACTGTAGCATTATGTGGAGCTCATCATATACTGTGTGGAACATTATATGGGACCAATGATTCTGTATGGAGAAATATATGGGCCTCATTACTCTGTATGGTGATCTATGCGGTAGCCATAATACTGTATGGAGGAATATACTGTCTGTTTTTGGAGCTATTGGAGAATTTAAAATGGATATCAGACAGGTGATGTAAGAATTGAAGTATTTTTCATTGTACTATACCGCTATTTCTCTGCCGTATCAGAGGATCATGAATTATGTCATGTGTTAAAGGAGCCCAGTGACACTCTTTGGCCCCGGGCCCATGAAAATCGGGAGCCAGCACTCCCCCCCCCACAACTTTAGCCAAATAACCCCCAGTTTTCAATGCCTAACTATTATTATAATGTAATTAAGGTTGACAAGCTTAAGTAATAAGAATTGATGTTTTTGGCATTAAAATGGGCACTGTAGGTGTGTTTCCTGTCCTCCACTCACTGACGACTTTTCTTCCCCATTGACTTACATTGGGTTTCGTGTTTCAGTCGAACTTCGACTTTTCACAATAATCGGCTGATTTCGTTCGACCCGACTTTTGCGAAAGTCGGGTTTCGTGGTACCCGACTTCACCCGAAAAAAGGCAAAGTCGCTCATCTCTAACTCCAAGTATCACAAGAATTAGAATTTTTTTTAGAGGTTTTTAACACTCTATGTAAAAAATATAAAATTAAACGTGCCCGATAGTGAACATGAAGAAAATTCTCAGTCTTGCACTCGTTAAGATACTATGAAATCCGTTTGGAATGTTCACTTCAATACAGAAAGTATAGCTAAGACAGTTTATTATTCAAATATAATAGTAATTTATGACAATGCATTATACATTAGTTATGTGACCAAGGCCTTGGGGGGAAAAAATAACCCAGATATATACATACATTTTCTTAGTAATCTATAGAAAGCAGAAGACGAGGAAGAAGGAAGTTAGGAAGAAGAAATTTTAGAATCAGACTACGCATGGAGTTTGTTTGTAGTCTGTAACTGTGGAGACTAATAGGGTTTTTCTAAAGTTTTAATCCTACTTTGAACACTTTTTTTCTTTATGAGGACCTAAGTCACATACAGGAGCTTAATAATTATCGAC
This sequence comes from Dendrobates tinctorius, assembly GCF_039654945.1. Lineage (NCBI taxonomy): Eukaryota > Metazoa > Chordata > Amphibia > Anura > Dendrobatidae > Dendrobates > Dendrobates tinctorius. The sequence continues at coordinate 14,855,614 of NW_027361763.1, forward strand.
TACCTTAAAAATGATTAAATTTATACTGCATATATTTTAGTTGCATTAGAATAGCATAAAAAATGGTTGCAAAAGCATAAATACATCTTATTTACATATTTGTCCAGAAATTGCAAGAAATTGCCAAGACCTTCGTATAATCCAAAAATATAAAATTGAAGCATTACAGCTTATTTTGTGTTTAATTGTCTTTAATTGATGTATTATTGTTATAATTGGAAATGTTTTGCCACGTGGTTGGAATTATGGGGAATTTTTTAAAATTTTTAATCTGTTTTTTTTTTTTAATTTTATTTTGTTTAATTTTTCTCCAACTATGTATAATTATACAAAGTAGAACCAGACATTGTGATTTAGCCGAGTCCAGAAATGTGCCAATGTGTCTGCCTTGAGTATTTGTGTAGAATACATTCTTTTCGATGAAGTCAGGGGTTTTAAGTAATTATATGCAAATTACTACTTAGGGGGCTTACATTTTTTTTTGATTCAGCTTGCACGTGCATTGAGGTAATTGTAGCATTAAATCCCTGTGCTGGGAGTTTTTATTCATACGTCAATTATGCTTTAGCTGTGTATTTGTCATGTTATGAATTGGCCTGTGCTACGGAAGAAAAATGGAAAAGGAAAGACAAGTTATATTCACCAAATCCCATTTCTAACTTGTAAGCAATTCCATAATGCATTTGGAAATGTGTAGGTGGAATGTTGATTTACAGAACAAGAATTTGTTTAAAATTTGTAACTTTTTCATACTTTTCAGCTGAATCATTTGCAATTAAAGAAAAAAATGTTGATTAAGGGAGATCGAAAAGATAGTGAAGATTTTCTGATTTAATATCAATGTAAATGCTTTTAAGGAAGCTTGAGCAGACTCATGAAATGATCCTCTACCCACCTCTCAAATCCCTTTACAATATAACTATGCGATTATATTTCACCCAAGTAATCCTTAACTTGCTTGACATTTTTTCCAACAATCAGCTTCATTTGATCTTCATCTTCTGTCCACCATCAGCTTCTTTCGATCATCAATCAGCTCCTTTTCACCATCAAGTTCTTTTCACCATCATCTGTCCATCATTATCTTCTATCCACCATCAGCATCTGCTCAACATAAGCTTCTGTCCACCATCAGATTTTTTACACCATTATATTTTGTCCCTGAGGTTTTTTCTACTATCAGCTTTTGTCCACCATCAGCTTCTGTCTAGCATAAGCTTTTTTTCACCATCAGGTTCTATCCTCCATCAGCCTCTGTCCTCATCGTTTTTCAGCTTCTGTCCACCTTCAGGTTCTGTCTGCCATTAGCTTCTTTTCACCATCAGTTTCTTGGAAGGAGTATGTCCCATTACATCTGGCATAGAAGTAATGCAGCATTTCAGAAAAGAAACATCATACCAACGGTAAAATATGGTGGTAGTATTGTGATGGTCTGGGGCTGTTTTGCTGCTTCAGGACCTGGAAGACTTGCTGTGGTAAATGGAACCATGAATTCTGCTGTCTACCAAAAATCCTGAAGAATGTCCAGCCATCTGTTCGTGACCTCAAGCTGAAGCACTCTTGGGTTATGCAGCAGGACAATGATCCAAAACACACAAACGAGTCCACCTCTGAATAGCTTAAGAAAAACAAAATTAAGATTTTGGAGTGGCCTAGTCAAAGTTAAAAAGGTGGTTCATTATTATTATTATTATTATTATATATTATTATAGCGCCATTTATTCCATCGCGCTTTATATGTGAGGAGGGGTATACATAATAAATACAAGTACAGTAATCTTAAACAATACAAGTCACAACTGGTACAGGATGAGAGAAGACCCTGTCCACAAGGGCTCACAATCTACAAGGGATGGGTGAGGATACAGTAGGCAAGGGTAGAGCTGGTCGTGCAGTGGTTTGGTGGATTGGTGGTTACTGCAGGTTGTAGGCTTGTAGGAAGAGTTAGGTCTTCAGGTTCTTTTTGAAGGTTTCCATGGTAGGTGAGAGTCTGATATGTTGTGGTAAAGTGTTCCAGAGTAGGGGGGATGCGCGGAAGAAGACTTTTATGCGATTGTGGGAAGAGGAGATAAGAGGGGAGTACAGAAGGAGATCTTGTGAGGATCGGAGGTTTTGTGCACGTAAATACCGGGAGACGAGGTCACAGATGTATGGAGGACTCAGGTTGTGGATGGATTTGTATGTCATGGTTGGGGTTTTGAACTGGAGTCTTTGGGTAATGGGGAGCCAAAGCAGGGATTGACAGAGGGGAGAGGCCAGGGAATAGCGGGGGGACAGGTGGATTAGTTGGGCAGCAGAGTTTAGAATAGATTGGAGGGGTGCAAGAGTGTTAGAGGGGAGGCCACAGAGCAGGAGGTTACAGTAGTCCAGGCGGGAGATGATGAGGGCATGGACTAGGGTTTTTGCACATTCTTGGTTGAGGAATGTACGGATCCGTGAAATATTTTTGAGTTGAAGTCGGCAGGAAGTGGAAAGGGCTGGGATATGTGGTTTGAAAGAGAGATCAGTGTCAAGGATAACCCCGAGGCAGCAAGCTTGTGGGACTGGAGAGAGTGGGCAGCCATTTACTTTAATGGATAGGCCCGTTGGGGGGTCACGTGAGATGGGGGAAAGATGATTAATTCTGTTTTGTCCATATTAAGCTTTAGAAATCTAGCGGAGAAGAAGGATGAAATAGCAGACAGACATTGAGGGATTCTGTTAAGTAGGGAGGTGATATCTGGTCCAGAGATGTAGATCCGTGTGTCATCAGCATAGAGGTGAAACTGAAAGCCGTGAGATTCTATGAGCTGTCCGAGGCCGAAGGTGTAAATGGAGAAGAGCAGGGGCCCTAGGACTGAACCTTGCGAGTCTCCAACAGATAGGGGGCGCGGAGAGGAGGTGGTGTGTGAGTGGGAGACTCTGAATGTCCGGTCTGTTAGGTACTGTCATGTCCGCTATGTCTGCCATGTCTGTTTTGTCTCAAGAACTCCTGTAGCAATGTGCATGCGCATATCTTGCCTGCTATCCTGCATGTTCCCTAGAGCAGTGTGCACACTCACCTCATGTCTGAGCTGCAGGATGCCTGCATTTCTGCTCTGCCTTCTGTGATCTTCTCGTCATGTCTAGAATCCCTGGTCATGTGTCCCTGCCTGGATCCTGCACTGTCTGGTTCTGCAATCATCTCGTCATGTCTGGAACGCTGATCATGTGACCTTTCCTAGGATCTTGCACTGTCTGGTTTGGTAATCATCTCGTCATGTCTAGAACTCTGATCATGTGACCTGTCTAGGTTTCAGCACTGATTCTGCAGTCGTCTTGTCATGTCTGGAACTCTGATCATGTGACTATGCTCTGTTATCCTGTGGATCTGAACCCGGAAGTGCTCTCCTGGTCCTGACCTGGAAGAGGAGGTGCTATGCCCTATATCAGGCCGCCCCTTCCTATGCTCTGGGCCTGAGTATTGTGTGGTGTCCCTGCATGGCTGCTTGGTCTGTGGGGCGCTCCCTCTATTCTGTGCCCTTGCACTCTGCCCTGTCGTGCATCTCTGCACACGCTCCGTGCTCGTATTCCGTCTCTTGTCTTGTGCCATGTCTTGTGTTTGTCCTTTGTGCCATGTTCTGTCCCTGCTCTGCTTTGCCTTGTAGTCCTTGTTTGCTCTGTTTCTGTTCCGTGTTTCTGTCCTCGTGTCATGTCTCGCTCTGCTTTGTGGCTTCAGGTACCCTGCCTCTGTCTCTGTCCCTGGTGTGGCTCTACACGTGCAGGCCTCCGCTCTGAACCTGTCCCTGGTGTGTCTCTACACGTGCAGGCCTCCACTCTGAACCTGTCCCTGGCGTGCCTCTCTGCACGTGCAGAACTCTGCCTCGCCTGTCCCTGGCCTGCCTCTCTGCACGCGCAGGACTCTGCCTCGCCTGTCCCTGGCATGCCTCTCTGCATGCGCAGGACTCTGCCTCGCCTGTCCCTGGTGTGCCTCTCTGCACGCGCAGGACTGTGCCTCGCCTGTCCCTGGCGTGCCCCTCTGCACGCGCAAGACTCTGCCTCGCCTGTCCCTGGCGTGCCCCTCTGCACACGCAGGACTCTGCCTCGCCTGTCCCTGGCGTGCCCCTCTGCACACGCAGGACTCTGCCTCGCCTGTCCCTGTCGTGCCCCTCTGCACACGCACGACTCTGCCTCGCCTGTCCCTGGCGTGCCCCTCTGCACACGCAGGACTCTGCCTCGCCTGTCCCTGGCGTTCCCCTCTGCATGCGCAGGACTCTGCCTCGCCTGTCCCTGGCGTGTCTCTACACGTACAGGCCTCGCTCTGTGCTCTGTCTAGTCCCAAGGTCCTTCCTTGGCCCGGCTCTGGGCTTCGGCCTACGCTCCGCTGCTAGACTGTCCCTGTCCCTGGCATGCTCTTTGCATGCGCAGGTCTCTGCCTCGTTCTTTGTATGGTCCCTGATGTTTCGTGCGCCCTTGCACTTTTCGCACCAGGCTTTTCCATACTGTCTGTACGCGTCTCTGTCCTGTGTCTTTGCCTAGCCCTGCCTTGTGGCTCCGTGCCTCTGTGCACGTGCCTGGTCACCTATGCCTACCTGGTGTGCCTCAGCCGTGCCGCCTCTAGCCGTGCTCGCCTGTGTGCCCCAGCCGTGCCCCGTCCAGTGCTATAGTGGTCTGGCTGCGTGGCCCCTGCCGGTGCTCCCAGCCGTGGTCTCTGTGCACCCATGCACTCACACTGGTTCTCGCACTGTGCCTTTTCGTGCTACTCTTGCACAAAGCCTTTGTCTCTTTTTGCTCTTCTCTGACCCTTAGTTCGCCTGCTGGATTCCATAACCTGCCGACCGCTGCCAGAGGTCCGGACCTAGATGACTGCGGCCTGATGTCCGGAGCTGATGTCCGTAGCCAGATACCTGGACCCTGTCGGTCGATGCCAGCATTTGGATTCCGATGCCACAGTACTGTGCCTCTCCCTGGCATGCCCCTTGGCATGCGCAGGCCACCGTCCTGTGAACCTGACCCGTCCCTGGCATGCCCCTCGGCATGCGCAGGTCTCTGTCCTGTGAACCTGATCCTGGCGTGTCCGTTGACACGCACCATGTCACTAACTCTCTTGTTTCCTTGCATGGAACCCTGGCTAACTTCTGGATGTCCGGATCCTGCCGATCACCCTCTGAGCTACAGACCCTGATGCCCTGGTTGATTGTGGACTGTTGTCCGGAGTCTGATGTCCGTGTACCATCTGCACGTTCCATGCCTGGACCTCGGTGTGCCATTGCACGCACCCTGTTTCATGAACTCTGTGTTCACGTTTGCTGTTGCATCCTGAAGAGTTCCACAAGTCTTGGACCTCGGCATGTTCTTGCACGCACCCTGCTTTATGTTCTGTGTGTTCACGTTTTGCACCTGTTGTACCTGAAGTCTTCCTTAATGAAGTTCCTTTGAATTAATGACTCGTCTTGCCTTGTCTTGTCTTCCTGAGCCGGCCGTCTGGTCCAGCAGCCGTGGTGGCTCACCCCCTTGGTCTTGCCCCTGACACTCCCTGTATAGGGGATGGTTCTCACTAGGTCAGCTCGCCCTAGGTGGGTGGGTGCCACGGCCCAGAGGGTCCACTCTTTCTAAGAAGAACGACTCAGCGTAAGCTGACACTTCGTCACAGGTATGACACAATCCAAGATAGGGCCAAGTCTGTGATACCAATTGATGTGAGAGTCTGTACTAATAGAGACTAGTCCACTGTGTCAAAGGCAGAGGACAGGTCCAGGAGGAGGACAGATTAGTGTCGCTTGGCCTTGGCAGCTAGTAGGTCATTGGTGACCTTAGTTAGGGCAGTTTCAGTGGAGAGGTGTGGTCGGAAGCCAGATTGTAATCGGTCAAGGAGGGAGCAAGAAGAGAGGTGGGAGGACAGTTCGAGATGGAAATGTTGTACCAGTAGTTTTGAGACATAGGGGAGAAGTGATGTAGGGCAATAGCTAGATACAGAGGATGGGTCAAGAGAGGGCTTTTTGAGGATAGGTGTGATTGAGGCATGTTTAAAGCTTGAGGGGAAAACACAAGTTGTTAGTGATAGGTGTTGAAGAGGTGGGTTACGGTTGGGATGAAGACTGTGGTGAGGTTTGGGATAAAGTGGGATGGGATCGGGTCAAGTGCACAGGTAGTGAGATGTGATCTTGAGAGTAGAGTGGAGAGTCGATCTTCTGTAAAGATGGAGAAGTTGGTTTTGGACGAGGAGGGCAGAGCAGTTAGGAGGAAGGGCACTGGGGGTTGTTGACCAAGACTGTCTCTGATGTTATCAATCTTCTCCTTGAAAAATGAGGCAAAGTCTTCAGCTGAGATGAGTGGGGAGGGAGGAGGTGCTGGGGGGCGGAGGAGAGAATTGAAGGTGTTGAATAACTGTTTAGGGTTGTGAGACAGCGAGGATATGAGAGATGAGAAGTAGGTTTGTTTTGCTGCAGCGAGTGTGGCCTTGAAAATAGTGAGGGACTGTTTGAATGCGATAAAGTCCTCATTGGAGTGCGATCTTTTCCATCTCCGCTCTGCAGCCCTGGAAGCCCGCCTCAGTTCTTTGGTCAGACTGGTGTGCCAGGGCTGTCTGTTGATTTTGCGAGCTTTGGTATGTTTGAGAGGGGCAACTGATTCCAAAGCTACATCTATTGTGGTGTTATATAGAGCGGCAGCGGCATCCACCATCATCATGCTCGGAAACCCTTCAATGTGGCTGAATTGCAACAATTCTTCAAAGATAAGTAGCCAAAATTCCTCAAGAGCAAAGTAAAAGACTCATTGCCAGTTATCATATAACATAGAAAAACACAGACTATTATAACCTTTTTAACCTCTTCATGACTGAAGGTATTTTCGTTTTTTGCTCTCCTATGAAGGCTTGTTTTTTGCGGGCCAAGTTGTACTTTTGAATGACACTATTTGTTGTAAAATATAAAATATCATGTACTGAAAAATGGGAAAAAATTCCAAGTGAGGTGAAATTGGAAAAGAAGTGCAATTCTACAATGTTTTTTTTTTTTTTTTTACCATGTTCACTAAATGCTAAAACTGACCTACCATTATGATTCTCCAGGTAAGTACGAGGTCATAGACACCAAACATGTCTAGGTTCTTTTTTATTTAAGTGGGGAAAAAAATCCAAACTTTGGTAAAAAAAAAAAAAAAAAAAAGAAAATGGTGACATTTTCCGAGACCTGTAGCATCTACATTTTTCATGATCTGGGGCTGGGTCAGTGCTTCTTTTTTGTACACCAAGATGATGCTTTTTTTTATACCATTTTGGTTTAGATACAATCTTTTGTTCGCCCGTTTATGCATTTTATTACAATTTAGTGGCGATCAAAAAACGTAATTCTGACTGATTAATTTTTTGCTCGTTACGCCGTTTAGTGATCGGGTTAATTCTTTTCTTATATTGATAGATTGGGTGATTCTGAACTCAGCAATACCAAATATGTGTATATTTGATTTTTTTATTGTTTTATTTTGAATGGGGCGAAAGGGGGGTGATTTGAACTTTTATATTTATTTTTCTTTTTTTAATATTTTTAAAAACATTTTTTTTTACCTTTTGCACGCTTCAATGGTCTCAATGGGAGACTAGAAGCTGCAGTTGTCTGATCGCCTCTGCTACACACAGTCGATGATCAGATCGCCTGTGTGTTGCAGAAATGCTCATTTAACGGGTTAACAGCCACGGGTGGATCACGATTCCACCTGCGACTGTTAGAGGCACATGTCAACTGTTCAAAGCAGCTGACATGTGCGGGGAATGATGTGGGCTCAGCACTGGAGCACACATCATAGGGAGGGATTCCGTCGTAGGCGTACTATTGCACCCAACGTCGGAAAGGGGTGAAAAGTCAAGGCAGGGAATGCAGCGCAGCAATCTTTTTGGGGTTAATTGGTTTAGTGAGAGGATGTCACAGCTTACAGCTTAGCAATAGAAATAAGGAGATAAAACCAAAACTTTGAATAAACTGTACAAATTGTCTGTGACAAAACCGCAGTGAAGAATGGATACTATCTGTTCTATCTGTGTGTTAATGTAATGCCATCGCCGACATCCCTGCATGGTTCCTCTCCCTCCTCCCAGCAGGGATGCCAACATACTCACCACCCCAGCCTCGTGGCAGTTTCCCGGTTCCCTGCTGTGGCTTTCTGCTTCTCTGGGCCTGCGCATGCAGCACAGGTTTCCTGGTGGCACACCTAGTACTCAAGCTCCCTGATTCCTAAAGGGGCAGCGCACTCACTTTGCAAATGCCCAGAGACAATAGCTGGGAGGCATCAGGTATATAAGGCACCTTCCCCAGTAGAGAGATACCTGATCAACCCTTGCAGCTTCCCTACTGTGTGTGCAACTGTTGCCAGGTCTCCTGCCTTTGTGTCACACTGTATTGTCTGAAACTGAACCTGTTCCTGAAAACCCTTGTTGTCTGAACCAGAACCTGTCACTGAAACCTCCGTTGTCTGAATCAGAACCTGTTCTTAAAACCAGTGTTGTCTTAAGCAAAACATTTTCCTGAAACCCGTGTTGTTTGAACCAGCACAAGTTTCCATCCTGGCTAGTGTTCCAGAATCTGCACTGTTTGAACCAGGACCAGTGCCTCTCATTTTGGGGGACCCAGAATCCACACCGTATGTACCGGCCCCGATATCGGTTACATCAGTATCTGCATCCTGTCCTGCCAGAGACTCTGAGACTGTGTCCATAACTGAGATCCTGACCCTTAAGGTCAGCTGCTGCAGTACCTGGGACTGCTCAGGAGTGGTACCAAGCGGCAGTGCAAGCCTTGCTCCATCATCAGAAGCTCTAGCAAGAAAACGGGTAGCCATTTAGTCACCCTCCTCCTGGGTAAGTCCAGCTCATGGCATAGTGGATCCACGATCCAAGTGTGTGACAGTTAATAAGCTTAAGCGGGGTTACATACAATTCTAGGAGACTACTGTTCATTATATACATCTTTTCAGGGCAATTGGAGTAACTGTGATATGAGTTCATTCACCGCAAATACAAACTTTTTGAAAAATTCTTCTAAGCTTGCAAATTTGAATTTCAAAAGATTCCATCATCACTAGTGGTCAAATATGAACACACAACGCATTAGGCTTCCCTGAAGAATATTACAAAATCATGTGTTTTTCAAAGCTGGTCATCTTGTGCCACATATCTGTAATATGTCAAGCCAAGACGAAAAGTACAGAAGAATTCTCGTGTAGGGAGGAGTGACCAGAGTCATGTCACAGGCATTTTGCAAACACTGATTATTGGCCATATACAGATCTTAGACTAAACCTCTTTATATGCAGGAGACCGATGGACCACCCTTTATATCAATCCCATACTAAGTTTCCTTTCTGCAGACCCCAGACCAGACCTCCTCATTCCTGGGTGCCACCAACGATGCTGAGTGTGATGTCACCTGACAGAAATTACAAAACATCTGCATATTTGAAGCATCGAAGACCTCAGCTGAATGGTGCCCCATGATTTGACCCTTGGAAACATTGACTCAGTAAGGACCCTCCCCAGTATTTATCAACACTTATAAAAGGGGAAGGGGGTTGACTCTACCAAAAACAAATCCTCTACCACTCCTTTACCATACCACCAATTGGCTTTCCAAAGACTTTTTCTCACCAGCTGTCATGACATGATGTTAGCATCCCGAGCAGCCAAACAATGCATACATTTTGAACTTTAAACCTCCTTACCAAATGTATGGCCTTGCCCCAGCAAACCAAAACGCCATCTTAGGACAACTTGCTGGAGATCCAATAGTTGGGTACCCCACCGATTTCCCTAGACCAGGCATACAGGCAACAAAGGTCTTGTTGGTAAGGCTCTTTTTCTGGAAAAAAAAAACTTAAGAAAGCTAGTTTTTTTTATTGCCACCTATTGAAAGTACTTATCTTCTCAGTCAAAGTTCAACCATTTAATGAGCTGATCCAAAAGTAAAAAAAAAAATCATATCCACTTGTTTGGAACTTTTTGCCCTTCATCAGTGCAGTGTAGGTTCGCGGATGGCTAAATGCAAGACTTATGATGGATATTTAGAATAGTACTTTTTCTCCTAGTAAAGACTGTCATGCTGACTTAGGTAGACTTATAGTCCATGCAAATTAGCTTTGAATTTTTAATAATTTCTGCCATTGGTCTAGGAAGCCACCTACTATCGGTGTCACTAGAAACACAGCCTCTTTCTTGGAGGAGACCTAGTTTCCTTTTTGGAGGAGAGCAAATTTGCATGTGATTTAGGTCCAGAACACTCCATTGTGAATAATAGGGATGTGCAAACCCAATGATGTTCGGGTTTGTCAGATTCCAGTGAACGGTTCAAAGTTTGGTTGCGGTACCAGTACGCTAGCCGTACTTGAACCCAAACCCCATAGAAGTAAACTTTGTTGCTGAAAAATGGTCATAGTTAGGGCTAGTGGTCTTTATTTCACTCACACACAGATTCATTGAACAAAAAATTAAAACTTTATTGGTCTCAGAAAATGGCGACACAACCCCCCCCCCAAAAAAAAATTTTTTTTGCAAAATTCAGATTTTGTTTCAACGGTAAAGGATTAAAAAAAAAGCTAGGTACACTTGATATCACCGTAGTAATACTGATGATCACAATCATATTCCGTGGTCATTTTTGCCAAAAATGTGAACCGTAAAAATAATTTCTAAAAAACTGTCAGAATTATTATTTTATTTTATTTTTTTTTACAATTTCTCCCCGCATTTTTCCATTTGTTGTCGGTTGCTGTGGGGTGCACTTATAATAACCGCCTGATCTAATAGTATGGGCCTCATCAATAGGCTGTAAGCCAGACACTGTGCATGACACATACCTGTGAGATGGTGCCCGATTAAAGCTTAAGGCTATGTGCACACGTAGCAGAACTCTCGCTGAAATTACCGCGAGAATTCCGGATTCCATTCCACGGGAAAATCGCATTTAAATTCCCACGATTTTCCCACGGAAAAACTAGCATTTTGCAAGCGTTATTAGATTGCAGAATGCTAGCGTTTTCCAAGCGATCTGTATCATCGCTAGGCGAACTGATTGACAGGTTGGTCACACTCGTCAAACATAGTGTTTGATGACTGTGACCAACTTATTACTAATGAGGCCGCCTATGCGGCATCAATAGTAAAAGATAGGATGTAAAAAATAATAATAATAAAAAAAATATATTGTTATTCTCACCTTCCGACGTCCCGCGAAGCCTTCCCGCCTCTCTCCACGCTCCCGGTCCCAGTTATCCTTTGCGAGAATGACTGCGATGACGTCGCAATCTTGCAAGAGCGCGATGTCTTGCGGTCATTCGCGATGATGTCGCGGGAGCGCGACGTCTCGCGGGCATTTTCGCAAAGGATTACTGGGACCGAGAGCGTGGAGAGAGGCGGGAAGGCTTCGCGGGACGTCGGAAGGTGAGAATAACAATATTTTTTATTTTAATTCTATTTTTTACAGGGTTATGGTACCCAAAGCCGGGAGGACAGTCTCCTCTCCTCCGGACCGTGGGTACCATCCGCAATTGTTCTGCTTACTTTTCGCATGGTGTGCACAGCCACATGCGGGAAATAAGCGGAACAATGCATTCCTATGGGTGCGGGATTGCCGCGATTCCGCTAAATTAATGAGCATGCTGCGTTTTTTACCGCGAAGCGATTCCGCCGTGGAAAAAACCACATCATTAGCACAGCATTACAGAATCCCATAGGAATATATGGGATGCTTATTTTTCGCGTTTTCGCTGCAAAATGGCGCGTTTAAAACCACCGCGAAAATACCGCAACGTGTGAACACAGCCTTAGCCGCGTGCATTTTTTGAATTTTTTTCCAATTTCTTCAGCACACTATGTGGTAAAATGAATGGTGTCATTCAAAAGTACACGTCGTCCTGCAAAAAAACGAACCTTCATATGTCTATGTGGACAGAAAAATGAAAAAACATTATGGCTCGGGGAGGAAAAAATGAGAATGGAAAAATGTAAATTGTCCGCGTCGGGAGGCCATTAAGGTGCCCATTATCTTCTTCCCGATTCCAGTAGCTGCATTCAGGTTCACATAAAAGAATATGAACTCTGTGTCCGTGCCTTTTGTGCCTTGGTTAGGTTAGGTGCTCTGTGAACTTATGCGACATTTATAGTCAGTTAATTGTATACATTACGACCAAATGAGGCTCTCGCACGTCTCAAATGTCAAAGATTTGCCTGGCCTCGGATTACAGTGATTTCTCTTTTCCCGTGACGTGTAAGTGGCAGTTCCGCCTGTCAGAAGTACATTTTAGTCTTCATTTCAATACCTTTCTATTAAGTCAATTACGCCATTCCATTTCACCTTTAATTTATTTTTTACTTTTTTTTATATTCTTTATGGATTTTTTCATATTTTGTATAATTTTTTATATATATACTATCTAATTTAAGCCTGCCCTTTTCTATATACACCTCGCTGCAGGTAAGGAGCCCTACTTTGCTTTCTGCTAGATGTAAGCTCACTACTGATAATATATGGCGTCCAATAATTTGCTCTGCCAGGAAAGGCGAAGATTTATATATTTTAATTTGCCTTCCCTGGCACCGCTTCAAGGCTTCTGGAGGTGCAGCTGATTCACATCTGCCTGACTATGTCAAATCTTGCTTACATTTGCTGGAAATATATCTTGGAGATAAGTAACTAACAGAACAGGTTGCCTGGTGTCTGCTAGGAGGACACGCTTTTGTTTTATGGTTTTGGTGAAGTTAATAATGGGGGTTACACTTTTTACGCTGTTTCCCTGCTGAGGAGGCAATTGTGTTAATTCATGCAGCTCCCGCTATATAGGTTCACACGCTGCATTGACTTTTCAGTTTTCTGTAAAGGGGGTATTATACACCTGTGTTTAAACTGATTTTTACCTCTCCACGTATTTCGTGGAAAGGTAATAATGAAGTGATTTACTGTCACTTGCTTATTATCTTTTGGAGCTCATGGATGAAATGCAGCTGTAACTGTACTATACAGTGTGATCACAGTATTAACATTTTTTTTCACAGTACTAAAAATTATCATGTAAAGCCATGTTCATAAGGTCAGTATTTGGTCAGTATTTTACATCAGTATTTTTGAGCCAAATCCAGAAGAGGGTGAAAAATGCTGAAGTGGTGACGTGATTCTATTCTACTTTCCCTTTGTCTATTATTGTTCTACTCCTGGTTTTGGCTTACAAATACTGAATGTGTTAAGGTGGCCTAAGGGCGAACTGTATGTGGAAACCTTGCATCTTTTAAAGGGAATCTGTCACCCTATTTTCGCCTATCAGCTGCGGCCACCTCCATCGGGGGCTTATCTACAGCTTACCTGCGGAAGAGGTCCAGCGCCTGCGCACTGCAGTACTCTGCTCTGCCCTCAATATGGCAGAGTAGTGCGCCTGCACCGGAGCGTGACGTCATCCCTGCATTCGATTGTAAGGTGACATTAACCCTTTGTTAGATTAACCCATTCACCACCACTATAGGGCAATGGGAAGTCCCCGCATTTTTTAACAACGAATTAACCCCTTAAAATAACAACTACAACTCCCAAATTTTGCACACAAACCCTCATCTAATTATTAGTCAGGGACATATAAAAAAGCATGAAATGAAATGCTTTACTGAGTGTAAACCATGTGTCATTTCATGTCGGGTTGGGGAAAGATTTGATAGAAGCCGGCAATTTAATTAGCGGCTATTCCGCTATGAAGAACTGTGTGAAATATAAATATATATATATATGTTTATCTCAATGACTTGTGTGTATATATATATATATATATATATATATATATATGCATTCTATATGTCTATATCTATTATTTCGTTTCTGTTATAAACCCTGTCATAGGGCTCCATTATATGTCCATTTTGCAAGGCGGCGAGAAAATCTCGCCATACGGATGCCATACGGATTACATACGGATGCAGACATGCGCAAAATACGCAACCACACCTTGCTTACGGATGACATACGGATCACTATTTAGGGGTCATTCATCCGTTTTACGCCTGTAAACTACGGACGGTATTTTGCGTTGGTTAGTGTGACCCCGGCCTAAGTGGCAATTCCTGCAGACTGCTGAGAGATTATGTAGGAGGGAGAGTCCCCGCTGTGTAACTAGACCGGAACCAAGGAGACTGTCACCAAGGTTCTTAGGGAGACTGTTTCCGGGGGACATAACTAGAGGACGGACCCGTGACAGTTCTAGAAGGAGTGGGGGTGGAGCAGATATAAAAGGAGCTGAGAACGCCAGTAGGGGGCACTCGACAGAACGGGAGAGAAGGAGCAGTAAGCGACAACCACGGTCAGGGAGGAGACGGCACCAAGCAGCCCAGCCGAGGGATGCCGACCGAACGACCGGACTCCCGCTCCCATCACTCCTGCCCGCTGTCGCAGCCTGTCCACTAGGGATCGATGACAACTGCAAACTGGTGGGGCTCCTTCCACGTAGTTTTAAATTCCTTGTCGAATAGACAGGAGGCCGAATATATGAACCATCACTTATTGTCCATTATGCACCAAACTGACAATAACCAAAAAAGAAAAATGGGCGAAAAAGCACATATCTCAATTTCAAGCCTAAAAAATAAGGCTGTAAGTAACATAGATAATAATCGAATGTTTAATCGATGGAAAAGAAATCACCATCATAGAGAGGATTTAATACAATAATATCAATTTTATTGCACATATATTAGAATGCTTTCATCATTATCATCATCATCGTTTCTCAGGTGAGTGCATGCCTGTTCCCTTGAGGACGAGTATTTAATGATTACTGTTTTATGTGCAACTATCCATTGCATTTGGAGCTTGCACTTTTGTTGAACTGGTGTATGTTTATTTGGGGGGTGCCTTTGACTATCATTTGTTTACTTTTGTAGCCTCGATTTAACCCTTTTAGCGCAGGTCTTCCTGTTTATTTTGCATTTGTTTTCTAACTGTGGGCTGACACCGACCGGCACTAGGCCTAGCAGCTGGGGAATCACTAGTGTTGATTGCTTGGTAAGCGCTTGTGTGATTTGATGTTTATATATTAGAATGACATACAAAGTGTTTAGGATGAGGTAGATGAAATATAGCAACTAAAAAATAAATGGCATAAAAAAGTTGACAAATATAATGCCAGACAGAAGAAGCGTCTCAGGACTATATCCTGCACAAAATGAGGTAATCAATAGCAAACATTCAAGTTCTAAGTATGATTAATGGCAACACTAGGTCTATAAAAGTTAAGTCCGATGTATGAGACAAAAAGCCAGGATTAAATGGTGCATAAGCAGTCGATTTCAATGAGCAGTGTTATCTAAGCATGCTCAATGTATGAGAAAATGGGGCCCAAAATAATGTCCCAAATATATATCAATTGCAATCCCAGTGGTGCAGTAATAAGAACCTACATAAAGAATACCCAATACAGCATCAATAAGAAGCACAGACAGTCTGGTTATCCGCATGTTGAAATAGTATATGCCCGTGTGTTACATTTATGCCAAGAACACCAGAGAGTCTGTGCATATAGGCTCAGATTATGGCCGCATATTGAATATTACAATATATAATATAATGGCGCTAGCAAAGCTAAGTTGAATAGGGTGAAATACCTTGTGCCATGATCCCAAATGACTGCAGGGATGTCCACGGGACGTGCTGAAGCCCCGACGCGCGTTTCACCGTCCTCAGTTTCGTCAGGAGGCGTGGTTAAAATGTAGAGGGCACGGAGTTTAAATATGAGCTAAGGGGAAGCAGACAGCTTAGGACCAATATTATTACGCTGGTGATGCCCATGGTTATTGGGCCATTACTAACCTACAAATATCAGCCAGCAACAGTGCCAGAAGTGGTGTGTCATATTTGAAGCACTAATTCTGGCACTTAGGCTCTGCTCTTCCCCATTGCCCTGGTGTGGTGACATTCGGGGTAATTATTTTGGGGGTTAGTAGCAAAAATTACCAATCACATACAATTTTTTTTTAATCAAGACTCCCGCACACTAGCCCTCGTTCACCCATTAATTAAATTATCCCACAAAACCAAGTTCATTTTCCTCTGTCTCCAGCACCTGTGGATAGCTGTAAAGCTACGGCTATTCAGTCAACGGCTGGTGAATATTCTCATCAGTGATAACAGGCGATGCAGATGACAGTAGAAGTTATCAGTGTGAGCCTGACTGGCGGTAATCTTTTCACCGTGGTCACGATGACTGGCAGCCACTTCAGCAAGGTTACAGCAAGTCATAGACACTTTTTCCCACACTGTCACACAAAGGACAGTGTGGGAAATACCCGCTGTTCGGGATGCCCCATTCACTTGAATGGGGTTCAGGCTCAGCATCAAGTTCAGGTACCGTTCTCGTACTCAAACCTAACTTTTTGATAAATCCAATGGTCCACACATCCCTACTAGCAATCTCTCAGGGATTATCCATTGGATAGATTATGACAGTTAATGTTTGGCATAATCCTTTAACTCATTTAGCTGACCTATCTGTCTGAATGTGTTGGGCCCCCGCTACATGTTCGCATATCATTATTGACCTCAGAGATTACCCTCTTTGCCTGTGATTGACCAAGAGGCATGGTGTGCTAATAGGGTTCAGAATGCAGAGAATCGACATGAAAAAGACACCATGTGCACATAACCTTAATCTGGGTGTAGGAAGTGATTCATATTGGACCTTCTTTGAGTCAAGCAGGCCAATCAAAATGTTTTTTTTTACATCATTTGTGCTTGAATAATATACTTAATTTTCAATGGAAATATCCCAAATTATATAGAATGGCTGTTTAAAGACCCCATTATGTTGTGGCGATGGTCAAAAATGCCTCTGACAACTTCCTTTCTGTTACTTCTGCTAATTGGATTTGCAACTCATTTCACACAGACCATGAACTTTTTAGCTCTGAATGATTTTCTGTCTTTATCGCCTCACCCATACAGATGCCTCTATCCTGTTGAGTTACCATCAAAATATTACCTCAACAGCTCTTTAGGAATAGCTAAGAGTGAAAGGCAAATTTCAGCTTTTAAAATCAAACTTCCATGTGCTAAGAAAATACATTCTTAGGAATATAAAATGGACATTGAAGATCATTAAGGAAGGTGAAGAGTTCTTGGACAGAGCAGAATTATCTCTTCATGTTACAGAAAGAGAAGAAATTAAGAAATTCGAAGTGCACCTGAAGAAACAGAGGAATGGAGACATGTGACCCAGAGAAGCAGGAGGATCAGGAGGCAGTCAGCACCCATACTGCTCAGGAACCAGTACCAGGCTCTCACGCAGGAAAACGATGAAGAAATACATCAGGATAAGACCTTGCCCACAAACAGCAACCTTGTACGCCTTCAGAGTCCTGGATGGAGAAAGAAAAACGTTGTGAAGAAGAATCGGAGAGTGGTGGTCATGGGGGATTCCCTGTTGAGAGGAACAGAGGCCGCTATCTGCAGACCGGATATAACTTCAAGAGAAATGTGCTGTCTTCCAGGTGCAAAAATTAAAGATGTGTCTGACAGGATATCAGGACTCTTCAGATCTACAGATGACTACCCATTCCTGCTACTACACGTGGGGACAAATGACACCGCAAGAAACGACCTGGAAACCATCTGCAGAGACTTTGAAGACTTAGGCCTCTTTCACACATCAGGTTTTCGGCGTCAGGCGCGATCCGGCGCTTTTGACTAAAACCGGATCCGGGGAAATGCAATGCCGGATCCGGTTTCCCCCCAATTGACTTGCATTAGAGCCGGATCGAGCCGGATGGCCATGCGTTTCATCCGATTTTCGCCGGATCCGGCAATGTGACGCGATCCGGTGTCTGGAAAAAACGGCTACTGTAACGTTTTTTGTCTCCGGTGAAAAAGCCGGACACGCCGGATCCGGCGTGTCCGGCTTTTTCATACAATGAAAGCCTATGAGCGCCGCAATGCGCCTGATCCGGCGATAGCCGGATCCGGCGGCCGGATCCGGTTTCTTTGGTCTGAGCATGCTCAGTAGCTCTGCCCACAGGACATATATAAAAGCAAGACAATGGGACCCTCAGCCACACCCAACATGCCACCCAAGCCAAGAACCAGGAGCAGGAGAAGGCAGCAGACATCTGCAGCAGCAGCACCATCAGCACCACCCCAAATGGAGCAGCATGCTGAACAACGGGAGGGGAGTCCAGCAGCAGATGAGAGACGGTAATTATCAAATCCCCCATTCCTCCAAACTAGGGCTATGGAATATCAAGATATTCATTGGCCCTTTGTTTCTCTTTATTCAACAGCCGCCCAATAGATGCAGCAGCAGCAGCAGCAGCAGCAGCAATGGCAGCAGCAGAGACACCACCCACAGCCATGGAGTCTGGCCATCAGGAAGACAGCACATCTTCTGGGAGCCCTCCCTCGCATCGTCAGCATTTGACGGTAAGTTTTTATTTCCAAAATCCATCATCTCTGTAATATATGTGTATTCATTGCCTTTTATTTCAAAACAGGAATCACAAGATGAAGAGGAGCTCCCAGAAGAAGAAGGAAGGGGTGGACAGACACTTGGAGTGGGCTCACAATTGGTAAGTTTTTTGCATCAAACGCAGAAACACAACATCACACTACACACAACACATAGAAAACAATGTTCTGCAGACCACACACAGCAAACAAATGCCTACATCCAAAGACATAACATTTTTTGTTTTCTTCTCTAGTCTTCCCAATCTGGTGCTCGGCCAAGAGGTCCTCGCAGTGCCTCCCAGGGTCGTCGGCGACAGCAACGCGGCGGTCACCAGCGTGTAAGTATAAATATTTTTGCTTTGTTTTTTTTGCACTTTTTATTTCATTTCTTTTGTGGAGGCTAATTATGTTATTTTTGTCTTTTTCTTTAACAGCCTTCACAGCGTGCTCCCGACTCTGACGGTGAGGATGGAGGGATTGATGTGGACCGCCTCATCGATCTCGTCAGAGAAAGGGAGTCGCTATGGAATATGGCTGACCGCCGCCACGCTGACCTGATCGTTACCCGACGACTCTGGGAGGAAATCTGTTCACTCCTTGTGGACCGCTGGGAGGACCTCGAAGCTCGGGCCCAGATTAAAGAGCGTAAGTATATACAGTACCGGTTGCTTGATTTAAACCAGTGTTTCCCGAACTCCAGTCCTCGTGGTCCCCACGGATCATGTGTTCAGGATTTCTATTTACTTTGGAAATCCTGAAAACATGACCCCTGGGGACCATGAGGACTGGAGTTTGGGAAACACTGATGTTGTATACTAACCACTTTGTCCTTTCTCGTTTCAGGGGAGAGAATTGTGAAGCGGTGGCGGTCTGTGAGGGATCGTTTCAAGAAGGAGTTCAATAAAGAGATGCGGGCCCCGAGTGGATCTGGAGGACGCAGGAGCAAGTACAAGTACGCACGAGCCCTGTCGTTCCTCCGGGAGACAATGCTCACCAGAAGGTAAATATTACACACCACATGTGACAAAAAAATGTTTAGATGTAACTTTTTTTTTTCAGCCAGGGCCATACCATGTCACTATTTTAATTGTTTTTTTTTCTCTTTATTCCACAGCACGGTGAGCAGCACTCGGGAGCCTGCACGATTGGACCCTTCTGAGGCGATCCCTGAGGAGACCGGCACCGAGGGACACTTCGACCGCCCCGGTACATCTGCACCTTCCCAGCCTTCCCACACATTCGACCCATTTGTCCCATCCACCAGCACAGGAGCATCGTGGCCGCCTACATTACATGAAGCTGCTGGTGAGGAGATCGCTTTCCCTTTACCCCACCCTTCTGCCCCTGCCACCTCTAGTACACCTGCGGGTACTGGGCGGCAGCGGCAGAGGGGTCAGGAAAAGAGTTATGTGCCAGAGTTCTTGCATCTGAATGCATCTTTCCAGAACTGTCTAAAAGTCTTGTCAGAGCAAATCTCCGCAGGCTTTCAGCAGATCAACTCCAGCATTCTGGAGGTGAAGACACTTCTGCAAACCATGCATTCAGAAGCAAGTTCTTCGCCAAACCACACCTTTTTCAGGTCTGTTGTGGAGCGCATGGCAACACTATCTCCTACCCAGCCGATGCATGTAATGCATTCGTGCCACGGTGCTCTACAGCAGGTTACCTCCCAACCTCCACCTCCCACCACTGTAGTTCCTCCACCTGCACCCCCTCCAGCCACTTTCCATCCTCCCCCTCCTATTACATCTGCACCCCCTCCAGCCACTTTCCATCCTCCCCCTCCTATTACATCTGCACCCCCTCCAGCCACTTTCCATCCTCCCCCTCCTATTACATACCAGCAACCTCCCCAGTACCAGCAACCTCCCCAGTATCAGTCATCTCCCCACTTCCAGCAACCTGCCCCGTATCAAACTCCTTCCCCATACAACTTTCCATCAACATCATCTGCTCCTACAGTCCCTGCCCAACCCTCCACTCCACCGCCCACCACCTCTTCTGCTTCCCACATGTCCACCCATTCTGTAGCTTTTTCCACACCATCACCTCTAACTGTTCCTTCCCCACCACGATCCCAGTCCTCTCTCCACACTCCCAGTGTCGAAGTGTCCCGCAGCCCCTCCAGCAGTATTTCCACCCCACACTACACAGATTTATGATGTGTTTTGTAATAAAAATGCCCATTTTTTTTCAAACCTTTATTAAAAAAGTTTTTTTAACTTTAAAAACAGTTTACAAACAAAAAAATATTTTAAATAAAAGTTAAATTATTGTTTACACTGGTTGTCTGTCATTTCTTTCTGCGGCGAAATATGTTTAAAAAAAAGGTTAAATAAAGGGTATTTAAAAGGTAAAAAGGTATTCAAAACTAGGTATATAACTGTGGGTAAATTTTAGCTTTTTGCCACAGTTGTGATCCTGGTTGTGTTTGAAGCAAAGTATTTCACCTAAAAAGTTGTGTTTATTGTTGGTGATTTCATAACAATGTACACAACTTTTGTTAAAAGGTGAAATACTTTGCATAAAACACAACCAGGTACACACCTGTGGCCTAAAGCTAAAAATAGAGACCATGACAAGATAGCCAACTTTGGTTGGCAAAGGTATATACTGTTGGTACAGAAGGTACACAAGTTTGGTTAGGGCACAAATCTTTCACACTCTGTCATCCTGCCAGTGTACTCTGCCTTGAGGTGACATAAAGTATAGTGCAAAATTGTCCCTCATTACTGAAACCGTCACAGAACTTCTAGTGGTAATGTCATGGTAATCTTGCAAGGTGGTTTCTTCAGAGGTGTCCTCAATGGAAATGGGTTCCTTGCAGATAACAAAATTGTGGAGTACCACGCAAGCTTTGATCACCTCGTCAACAGTTTCTGTCTTGAGGTTGATCGCAGTCAATAGGACCCGCCATTTGGCTGTCAGAATACCAAAGGTACATTCAACCATTCTTCTTGCTCTTGTGAGGCGGTAATTAAAAATGCATTTTGGTCTTGTCTATCCTCTGCTAGAGTATGGTTTCAAAAGGTGTTCTGACAGCTGGAAGGCTTCATCCCCTACACAGACAAATGGCATAGGTGGACCAGATGTTTGCGGCAGCGGTCTAGGGGGTGGGAACTGGAAGGTGTTTCCATACAGTTTACGCCCCATGGCAGACAGTTTGAAAACTTGAGAGTCATTGGAGCGGCCATAGGCCCCAATATCAACCGCAATAAATTTGTATTCCGCATCAGCGATGGCCATGAGGACAATTGAAAAATATTTCTTGTAATTGAAATATTCCGATCCCGATCCGGCTGGCTTTACAATGCGGATATGTTTCCCGTCCACAGCGCCCAAGCAGTTGGGAAACTGACATATCTGTTGAAACTTGTCAGCAATTTCAATCCACCTCTCTGTTGTGGGCTCTGGTAAAAACTCTTCAGCTAAGGAGTCCCACAGTGCACGGCATGTGTACTTCACTATTCCTGATATGGTGGAAATCCCGAGTCTGTACTGGAAATGCAGTGACGAAAGGGATTCTCCAGTTGCAAGAAATCTGTGGGGAATTAAAAAACAATCAATTAGTTTAAAATCACAGCATTACATACCAAAACTGAGCTATAACACTTGGAGATACAAGATTGCAGTGAAAGTGTGCTCTGATGCGAGCATATCCAATAAATGTGGCTTACCTTAAAGTCACCATCAGACGCTCTGCGGGTGAAACAGAGAAGCGGCAATAGGTGTCCGCTTTTCTTATGAGGTGTGCAATGCGCTCCACCAAGTAATCAAAATTCTCCATTTTCATCCGAACATATCCAAAAAATGTATCCGGGTTTCGTCGAAGGTCCATGCAGAGTGTAGAATAGACCCCAGCCGTCATTCTCTTGGCTGTGATGGGGTGGATCCACAAACGTCGTCTACGATGCCTGATGCGCTGCTGTCTCGCTCTCTCCTTCTCCAGAACAATCACCCTCAAACGATTCGCCTCCGCTATAAAATCCGCCAAATTCTTCAAAATATTTCCAATCACAACATCCATCTTCGCCAGTAACTTGCTCTTCTCTCCAACCTGCACTTTCTCCTCGACAACCTGTCAAAGAAGGGCTGTAGGAACACTCTATATATAGTTTTCCATTAGCCAATCCCGTTCGGAAGGCCACAAGGGTCAATTTTAAAAACCGGATCCGGCGTAATCCGTCGAAAAACGGATAGAAAAACGGATGAACCGGATGAGACGGATCCGGTTTTGTCTGTCAAGAAAAAGACGGATCCGGCAGAAAACCGGATCCGTCACATCCGGTTTTACTAAACATTTGCCGGATCCGGCGTTCCGGCACGACGCCGGATCGCGCCTGACGCCGAAAACCTGATGTGTGAAAGTAGCCTTAGGCAAAAAAGTGAAAGAACTGGGAGCGCAGGTGGTCTTCTCTTCCATCCTCCCAGTGGATGGCCATGGAACAAGGAGGTGGAATAAGATTCTGCAGGTGAACAACTGGCTACGTCGATGGTGCCATCAGCAACGATTTGGATTTCTGGATCATGGATTGAATTACCTTTACGATGGACTACTTGCTAGAGATGGGGTGCACCTTACGAAGACTGGAAAACATGTATTTGGAAGTCACCTTGCTACACTTGTAAGGAGAGCTTTAAACTAGAACAACATGGGAAGGGAAGCAAAAGACCAGAAAAAGCCATTCACCAGACAAATGCTATTGAGAACTCTGCTATTAGATGTGGAAAGGAAGAACAAAGTCAAAAGAATCTAAATAATAAAAATATTGGAGAAAGAGAAACCAATCACAAACTAAAATGTTTCTATACTAATGCACAAAGCATGGGCAACAAACAAGGAGAACTGGAACTACTAACACAGGAAAAGAAATATGATGTCATTGGAATCACTGAGACTTGGTGGGGGACGATACACATGATTGGAATACAAGACTAGAAGGATACAACTTATTTGCAAGAAACAGACTTGATAAACGAGGAGGAGGTGTCGCATTGTATGTTAGAAACGCGTATATCTGCACAGAGATTGAAGCTTCAGAGACTGATAGTTCTGTGGAAACTGTTTGGATAAGAATACAAGGACAGAACAATGGAAAGGACACCATTGCAGGCATTTACTACAGGCCGCCTGTGCAAGCTGAAGATATGGATGAACTCTTTATGCATCAAATGGCCAAGTTCTCCAAAAATATGACATAGTTGTCATGGGAGATTTCAACTATCCAGACATTTGCTGGGAATCTCTCTCAGGCAAAACTAACAGGTCAAGGAAATTCTTATCCTCTCTAGGGGAGAAAACAATGGGAACTGCTACCTTGGATCTAATCCTTATAAACAGGGAGGAAATGGTTGAGGAGGTAAAAGTGGCTGGGACCCTAGGAGGTAGTGACCATGCTATTTTAGAATTTTGGATAACTAGAGGAGGAAGACCTGTGAAGACTCAGACGTCAAGGTTAGATTTCAGAAAGGCAGATTTTAAGGGATTCAGAAAGAGAATTGGAGGGATCCAATGGCTGGATATCCTTAAAGACAAAAATGTCCAGGAAGGATGGGAAATCTTGAAAAATGAAATTCTCAAAGCACAATTGTTAACAATTCCGAAAAGAGGGAAGAATAGGGAGCATTTAAGGAAGCCAGGATGGATGAACACAGAACTTAAGCACATGCTAAAAAGGAAGAAAAAAATGTTTATAAAATGGAAAGAGGGAAGCATATCTAAAGAAGAATATAATGCTGTCTGCAGAACCTGCAGGGCACAAATCAGATTATCTAAAGCTGACAATGAATTGAGGCTTGCAAGAGATGTCAAAAGCAATAATAAAGGATTTTGGGGATATGTCAAAAGTAAAAGAAAAGTAAAAGATGCTATAGGATAATTACAGGATGAAAATGATGAAATGGTAAGACAGGATGTTGAGAAGGCCGAACTTTTAAATTCCTATTTTGCATCTGTTTTCTCTCAGAGAGGAAATGTAACATCAACTGTTCTTCACTGTCCTATTAAGGGAATAGAAGAATCCAGGATATCTATAAACAGAAATATAGTGAGGAAACACTTAGCTAACCTAAATGAATTCAAGTCTCCAGGTCCAGATGAATTACACCCCAGAGTACTGAAGGAGATAGCAGAAGAAATTTTTGAACCCCTCTCCATAATCTTTGAAAATTCTTGGAGAACAGGAGAAGTCCCAGAAGACTGGAGAAGAGCAAATGTTGTTCCTATCTTCAAAAAGGGGAAGAAGGTGGACCCAGGCAACTATAGGCTGGTGAGTCTGACTTCTATACCAGGAAAGATCTTTGAGCAAATTATTAAACAACATGTATGTCAGTACCTGGATAAGAATGAAGTGATTAAACAGAGTCAGCATGGGTTTGTAACTAATAAGTCATGTCACACTAACTTAATTTCCTTCTATGACGGAATCACTGATTGGGTGGATCAAGGAAATGCTGTAGATATAGTATATCTTGACTTCAGCAAAGCATTTGACAAAGTATCTCATAAAATCCTTATTGAAAAAATGACTAAGTATGGAATGGACAAGGCAACTGTTAGGTGGATTCATAACTGGCTTAGTGATCGGACCCAAAGAGTGGTCGTAAATGGCTGCACATCCAGCTGGAAGAATGTCTCAAGTGGGGTACCACAGGGCTCTGTCCTGGGCCCTGTATTGTTCAACATCTTTATCAACGATTTAGATGAAGGAATTGAGGGTAAACTGATTAAATTTGCTGATGACACAAAGGTAGGAGGGATAGCTAATACTAGAGAAGAGAGAGAGAGGATTCAAAAAGATATAAATAAACTGGAGCAGTGGGCAGCAACTAACAGAATGGTTTTTAACAGGGAAAAATGCAAAGTACTACATCTGGGCAATAAAAATGAAAAAAGCATATACAGAATGGGAGGAATAGGGCTAAGCAACAGCACATGTGAAAAAGACTTGGGTATACTAATAGATCACAGACTGAATATGAGTCAACAGTGTGATGCAGCAGCAAAAAAGGCAAATGCAATTCTAGGATGTATTAACAGAAGCATACAGTCTAGATCACGTGAAGTCATTATTTCCCTCTACTCCTCTTTGGTCAGACCTCATCTGGAATATTGTGTCCAGTTTTGGGCACCACATTTTAAAAAAGACATCAACAAACTGGAGCAAGTTCAGAAAAGAGCGACCAGAATGGTGACCGGTCTGCAAACCCTGTCTTATGAGGAAAGGTTGCAGGATTTGGGAATGTTTAGTTTGCAAAAGAGAAGACTGAGAGGAGACTTAATAGCTGTCTACAAATATCTAAAGGGCTGTCACATTGTAGAAGGATCAACTTTATTCTCATTTGCACAAGGAAAGACTAGAAGCAATGGGATGAAACTGAATGGGAGGAGACACAGATCAGATATTAGAAAAAACTTTTTGACAGTTAGAGTGATCAATGAATGGAACAAGCTGCCACGAGAAGTGGTGAGTTCTCCTTCAATGGATGTCTTCAAACAGAGGCTGGACAGACATCTGACTGGGATGATTTAGCGAATCCTGCTTTGAGCAGGGGGTTGGACCAGATGGCCCAGGAGGTCCCTTACCAACTCTGCGATTCTATGATTCTATGACAATATTGAGTCTACAATGGCCTCGACAAACAAAAATTCTAGACAACTCGAATTGTAGAGGCAACTACAGCATGTACCTTTTTTTGGACCAAGTATTGTTAGATTTACATGACGTCTATGGTAATAATTTACTGAGAATTCTGACAAAAAGTGAGTTTTTTTTAAAGATTAGAGAACAGCCACAACTGGAAAAGGTGCAGGTGTAGGTACCAGTAGGTTCACAGGACGCAGTGACGAGACACGAGACTGAGTGTTGTTTTGGAAAGCAACGTTTATGAACTGGAGCCGCTAGAGCTATACTGAGCAACCAAAAGGGATAACACCAATTGTCCTCGCAGGGACTCAACAACAATAGAAACACTTTTCTTATCGAGAATGCGACTAAACCGGCAAGGCCGGCTATTATGGGCCACGTAACGGCCAACTATGGGTCCTTATTTCCTAAAGTCAACTTATCCTTCTGGACATCCTTCGGTGTCGCTGGTGTGGATGCTTTGATGTCACTGATGCGGCTGCTTTGACATTGCTGATGTGGCTGCTTTGACATCACAACCGCTGGGCCCTGCTGCTGAAGATCGGTTGTGATCTTTGGGCGCCTCATCACCCCGGAGACGTTGGGGCACAACAGGCCCTGAAGAAGTCTTGGAGTTGGGCACAACAGGCCCTGAAAGATCTTTGCCGTTGCGGTGCAACAGGCCCTGTAGTAATCCTGAAGTTGGGGGCACAAGAGGCCCTGACGGATCTTTACCGTTGGGGCGCCACAGGCCCTGAAGTAATCCTGGTGTTGGGGGCACTACAGGCTCCGAAGGATCTCTGCCATTGGGGCGCAACAGGCCCTGGAGTAATCCTTTGTGGAGATGACCAGCTGTAAACACAGCGGGGTTCGGCCTTTCAGAAAGTATTATCAGGCTCTCGTCTCAAAGTGGGGTTGTGTCGCAGTTCCCAGGAGTGACGGTTGGCACGCCTCGTGCATGGCTTGGACCTATGCCAAGGGTTCCCCTGTAAGCAGGGAGTAGGCCTCAACTGCCAACTGTGGCGAGGTGATGTCCACTGTGGCCGATGAGGAAGAGGCCGCAGCCGTGGGCAGAGGCGGAGAGGCATTGTGCGGCCAACCGTGGGCGGGGGGTGGCCCCGGATTAAAGTAAAACACAAGTCTCTTGTTGGTAAGTTTGTTGCTTACCCTCCACAGACCCCTGAAGGTCTCCCCACTGGTCAACGTCTGTCATGCTGGCTCTCTCTACCTCCCACGGTTTCTTGTTTCGTCTCTGCCTCTCTGCCAACTGACAATTCGGTGCGCTCCCTGCCCCTTTTGTACTCGCCCCGCCCCCTGCTGCCCTGTCACCTTCAGTAGCCCGTTCTCCTCCGTTGCCGCCCGTGTTCCGTTCCTTCAGGAACCCAGATGGCGGTCCCCTTGGTTCCGGCCCAGACACTCTAAGGGAGTCCTCCTCTCTACACTCTCCTATCCTGTAAGCTCGCTAGTCCTCAGGCGAGGGACTCAGTATATTGAGATTGGTCTGTAGGGGTATCAATTTTTGCTGCCAAATGAACTGGTCTTGTTCGTATCGTTCGGGGGGTTTGCCGGCTGTTGACCACTCGGAGCGTCTTAGGTCGACTGGGGTGAGGTCTTCTGGGGTGGTGGACGGTGGTGGGTTACCTGGTCCGGGTGGGCTAATTGTGTCAGTTAGCTCATCATTGAGTGGAGGGCCTCTGGATGTTTGCGGAAAATCTTCGTCGTCGTCCGGGTCCCAAAACAACACGGGCGGCGGCTCAGAGGTCGGAGGGGCAGGTTCCGGTTGCTTCGGGTCGGTGGAAATTCACGGGCGTAACATATTACGATGCACAGTGCGGGTAGGCAGCGTTTCATCTTTCTCAGGTCGTATTTCATTCACAGGTCCTTCAGGATTGATACGGCGTAGGACCCGATAGGGACTCTCTTCCCAGCGCGGCTCCAGTTTGTTCTAGGGGCGTTGATCTAGTACAAGTACATGGTCCCCGCTTTGGAGGTGGGGAGGTGGAGTTGTATTCTTTCCTGGGTGTTCCAAGTCTCAGAGTTTGGTAAGTATGATTCGAAGAAGAGTTTGCAGCCGGTGACGATGATTTCGGACCCAGGAAAATACTACGTTCCAGGGCTGAGGCTCTTCGGGGTCCAACTCCACCTCTGTGATCCCTTTACCCTCTTGTCCGAACAACAGAGAGTAGGGGGTATAGCCGGTAACTGTTATAGACCCATACTAATTCAGGAACATATTCGGGCCAACGGGCCTTCTTGTCACTCTCCAGAGTACGCAACATTTGAATTAATGTCTGATTAAATCGTTCACAGGCCCCGCTTCCTTGTGGGTGATATGGTGTGGTCCGGGATTTGTCAATCCAATAGAGATGGTGTAGTTCCTCCTTAACTTTTCCCAAAAAACAAGCTCCCTGATCAGAATGTGTTCGTTGGGGGCAGCCGTATACTTTTATGAAGTTTCTGCAAATTGCGGAGGCAGCTGACTCTGCGGTCTGGTCTCGAGTGGGGGTGACCACAGCGAACTTAGTGAAATGATCCACATCCACCATGACGAGGCAGTGTTCATACCCATGGAATGCGGGACCAATGGTCAGGTAATCTACCGTCAGGAGCTCGAGGGGTGCTAAGGTCACAATTGTCTGTATTGAGGCTCGCTGAGCAGGCGGTTTGGCTAATTCTCATAGGCGGCAGGTCTGGCAAATTTCGTCCACAACAGCCGGCAAGCGTGGGTGGTAAGCTCTCTGCTGTAACCATTGCAAGGTCT
Organism: Dendrobates tinctorius; assembly: GCF_039654945.1. Classification (NCBI taxonomy): domain Eukaryota; kingdom Metazoa; phylum Chordata; class Amphibia; order Anura; family Dendrobatidae; genus Dendrobates; species Dendrobates tinctorius. The sequence continues at coordinate 14,884,416 of NW_027361763.1, forward strand.
TTTAGCTCCGAAGTGAGCCCCTTTTTCGTGGGCCTCTCGAGCCAGTTCGTGGAGTTTGGCTCCGGGCGTAACCACCTGCCAGAAAGTCATTAAGGTTGTCAGTGATGTTATTCTATGGAACAATAGTCCCTTTCGGATAACCAGCCTCTCCCATTGTCGCAACATCAGTGACATGTCTTGAGTCAAAGTTTGTCGCTGGGAATCAGTGGGTAGTGGCCAGCAGCGACCCACGTCTGGAGAAGTCCAACTTCTTCGTCTTCTTGTTGCTGTTGTATCCAATTATCCCGAGATTGTTCCAGTATGCCCCTTGGGGTCTCTGGGGAAGATACTTTTTGATTGGCAGCTGTGAGCACAGCAGCGGTGAGGGCGAACGGTGTCTCTTCCCCTTCTAATTCTTGGTCTCGTCTCTTTCCTGGAGTTGTATGACGAATCCTGGAGAAGGCGTCAGCATGGACATTCTCGGCCCCTCTTTTGTAGATGATTTTATAGTTGAACTTCGCCATCTGGGCCACCCATCGTTGTTCCAGAGCCCCCAATTTGGCGTTTTCCAAATGAGCCAGCGGATTGTTGTCGTCAGTCCGCACCACTACCTCGAAGCCCGCTAGGTACTCTGCGAACCTCTCTGTCATGGCCCACACCACTGTGAGGAGCTCGAGCTTAAAGGAGCTGTAATTGTCAGGGTTGCGCTCGGAGTCAAGGAGTGAGAGGCTTCCATATGCGATCACTCTCTCCCGGCCATCTTGAACTTGTGACAACACAGCCCCCAGCCCGTGAAGACTCCAGTCAGTGTGTAGAATGAACGGTTGTGAGAAATTCGCATAGGCCAATACTGGAGCATCCGAGAGCGCAGCCTTGAGGTCTCAGAAGGCCTCTTCCTGAGGTTGTTACCACTGGATTTTTCGTCCATTTGCCACAGCGGGAGCCCCCTTCAGCAGGTCGTGCAGGGCTCGAGTTCGACATGCAAAATTCTTTACGAAACGATGGTAGTATCCGGCCAACCCCAGGAAGGCCCGCACGTCTTTTACCATCTCGAGGGTAGGCCATCCCTGAATAACAGCAACCTTCTCCCGGGATGGCCTCACACCCTCTGCCGAGACGACATGACCCAGATACTCGATCTGGGAGCAAATAGGTGTCATTTCTGGGGTTTTACCTTCTACCGGTACTTTTGCAACCAGCCGAGCACCTGCCCCAACTGCTTTAGGTGGTCCTCGAATGTGGCAGCATAGACGATGATATCGTCTAGGTATATCAACGTGGCCTCAAAATTGAGATCTCCCAGACACCGCTCCATTCAACCGCTGAAAGGTCCCCGGGGCATTGGCCAGTCCAAACGGCATTTGATTGAACTCAAATAGTCCCATAGTCAATATGACGCCGTCTTGGCTCTATCTTCTTCTGACATGGGCACCTGCCAGTACCCACTGCCAAAGTCCAGAGTCGAAAAATACGTCACCTTCCCCAAGGCGGACAAGGATTCTTCTATGCGGGGCAGTGGGTATGAGTCTTTAATAGTACAAGCACACAGAATCGCAATATACCATCTTTTTTTCGAACCAACACGATGGGGACTGCCCAGGGGCTTTGGCTTTCCCGTACCACCCCTTTTCGCAACATTTGGGCAAACAAAGTTTTCACCTCTTGGTAGAGTTGAGGAGGAATCTGTAGATATCGTTCTCGGATGGGGGCCGCCCCTGCCGTGGGAATTTCATGCGTGATGGTGGTGGTACACCCAAAATCTTCCTCATGACTAGCAAATACTTCATAGTACTGTCCGAGCAATGTTTTTATCTGTGAGAGCTGGGCTGAAGTTAACCCGGAGAGCTCTACCCGCATCTGCTCCAGGATATTTCGGCAGAAACAACCTGGAAACCATCTGCAGAGACTTTGAAGACTTAGGCAAGAAAGTGAAAGAACTGGGAGCGCAGGTGGTCTTCTCTTCCATCCTCCCAGTGGATGGCCATGGAACAAGGAGGTGGAATAAGATTCTGCAGGTGAACAACTGGCTACGTCGATGGTGCCGTCAGCAACGATTTGGATTTCTGGATCACGGAGTGAACTACTTATACGATGGACTACTTGCTAGAGATGGGGTGCACCTTACGAAGACTGGAAAGCATGTATTTGGAAGTCGCCTTGCTACACTTGTAAGGAGAGCTTTAAACTAGAACAACATGGGAAGGGAAGCAAAAGACCAGAAAAAGCCATACACCTGACAAATGCTATTGAGAACTCTGCTATTAGAAGTGGAAAGGAAGAACAAAGACGAAAGAATCTAATTAATAAAAATATTGGAGAAAGAGAAACCAATCGCAAACTAAAATGTTTCTATACTAATGCACAAAGCATGGGCAACAAACAAGGAGAATTGGAACTACTAACACAGGAACAGAAATATGATGTCATTGGAATCACTGAAACTTGGTGGGACAATACACATGATTGGAATACAAGACTAGAAGGATACAACTTATTTGCAAGAAACAGACTTGATAAACGAGGAGGGGGTGTCGCATTGTATGTTCGAAACGCGTATATCTGCACAGAGATTGAAGCTTCAGAGACTGGGAGTTCTGTGGAAACTGTTTGGGTAAGAATACAAGGACAGAACAATGGAAAGGACACCATTGTAGGCATTTACTACAGGCCGCCTGTGCAAGCCGAAGATATAGATGAACTCTTTATGCATCAGATGGCCAAGTTCTCCAAAAAATATGACATAGTTGTCATGGGAGATTTCAAATATCCAGACATTTGTTGGGAATCTCTCTCAGGCAAAACTAACAGGTCAAGGAAATTCTTATCCTCTCTTGCTGACAACTTTATCTTCCAAAAGGTAAGGGAGAAAACAAGGGGAACTGCTACCTTGGATCTAATCCTTATAAACAGGGAGGAAATGGTTGAGGAGGTAAAAGTGGCTGGGACCCTAGGAGGTAGCGACCATGCTATTTTAGAATTTTGGATAACTAGAGGTGGAAGACCTGTGAAGACTCAGACGTCAAGGTTAGATTTCAGAAAGGCAGATTTTAAGGGATTCAGAAAGAGAATTGGAGGGATCCAATGGCTGGATATCCTTAAAGACAAAAATGTCCAGGAAGGATGGGAAATCTTGAAAAATGAAATTCTCAAAGCACAGTTGTTAACAATTCCGAAAAGAGGGAAGAATAGGAAGCATTTAAGGAAACCAGGATGGATGAACACAGAACTTAAGCACATGCTAAAAAGGAAGAAAAAAATGTTTATAAAATGGAAAGAGGGAGGCATATCTAAAGAAGAATATAATGCTGTCTGCAGAACCTGCAGGGCACAATTCAGATTAGCTAAAGCTGAAAATGAACTGAGGCTTGCAAGAGATGTCAAAAGCAATAATAAAGGATTTTGGGGATATGTCAAAAGTAAAAGAAAAGTCAAAGATGCTATAGGATTTTTACAGGATGAAAATGATGAAATGGTAAGACAGGATGTTGAGAAGGCTGAACTTTTAAATTCCTATTTTGCATCTGTTTTCTCTCAGAAAGGAAATGCAACATCAACTGTTATTCACTGTCCTATTAAGGGAATAGAAGAATCCAGGATATCTATAAACAGAAAGATAGTGAGGAAACACTTAGTTAACCTAAATGAATTCAAGTCTCCAGGTCCAGATGAATTACACCCCAGAGTACTGAAGGAGATAGCAGAAGAAATTTTTGAACCCCTCTCCATAATCTTTGAAAATTCTTGGAGAACAGGAGAAGTGCCAGAAGACTGGAGAAGAGCAAATGTTGTTCCTATCTTCAAAAAGGGGAAGAAGGTGGACCCAGGCAACTATAGGCCGGTGAGTCTGACTTCTATACCAGGAAAGATCTTTGAACAAATTATTAAACAACATGTATGTCAATACCTGGATAAGAATGAAGTGATTAAACAGAGTCAGCATGGGTTTGTAACTAATAAGTCATGTCAGACTAACTTAATTTCCTTCTATGATGGTATCACTGATTGGGTGGATCAAGGAAATGCTGTAGATATAGTATATCTTGACTTCAGCAAAGCATTTGACAAAGTCTCTCATACAATCCTTATTGAAAAAATGACTAAGTATGGAATGGACAAGGCAACTGTTAGGTGGATTCATAACTGGCTTAGTGATCGGACCCAAAGAGTGGTCGTAAATGGCTGCACATCCAGTTGGAAGAATGTCTCAAGTGGGGTACCACAGGGCTCTGTCCTGGGCCCTGTATTGTTCAACATCTTTATCAACGATTTAGATGAAGGAATTGAGGGTAAACTGATTAAATTTGCTGATGACACAAAGCTAGGAGGGATAGCTAATACTAGAGAAGAGAGAGAGAGGATTCAAAAAGATTTAAATAAACTGGAGAAGTGGGCAGCAACTAACAGAATGGTTTTTAACAGGGAGAAATGCAAAGTACTACATCTGGGCAATAAAAATGAAAAAAGCATATATAGAATGGGAGGAATAGGGCTAAGTGACAGCACATGTGAAAAAGACTTGGGTATACTAATAGATCACAGATTGAATATGAGTCAACAGTGTGATGCAGCAGCAAAAAAGGCAAATGCAATTCTAGGATGTATTAACAGAAGCATACAGTCTAGATCACGTGAAGTCATTATTTCCCTCTACTCCTCTTTGGTCAGACCTCATCTGGAATATTGTGTCCAGTTTTGGGCACCACATTTTAAAAAAGACATCAACAAACTGGAGCAAGTTCAGAAAAGAGCGACCAGAATGGTGACCGGTCTGCAAACCCTGTCTTATGAGGAAAGGTTGCAGGATTTGGGAATGTTTAGTTTGCAAAAGAGAAGACTGAGAGGAGACTTAATAGCTGTCTACAAATATCTAAAGGGCTGTCACATTGTAGAAGGATCAACTTTATTCTCATTTGCACAAGGAAAGACTAGAAGCAATGGGATGAAACTGAATGGGAAGAGACACAGATTAGATATTAGAAAAAACTTTTTGACAGTTAGAGTGATCAATGAGTGGAACAGGCTGCCACGAGAAGTGGTGAGTTCTCCTTCAATGGAAGTCTTCAAACAGAGGCTGGACAGACATCTGACTGGGATGATTTAGCGAATCCTGCTTTGAGCAGGGGGTTGGACCAGATGGCCCAGGAGGTCCCTTCCAACTCTACGATTCTATGATTCTATGATTCCTTCTCCTGAGCCGAGACTTCGGTGGCCTGTAGAGTTCGAATGGTTACTTCCCAAGGATCCTCGGATTGTACTCTCAATTGAACCGCAGGAGTCGGCAGCACTTCCTCTAAAGGCCTTACTAGCTTGGCCAGTTCGGGCCACGCTTTCAGGACGATGTCTCAGTCTTCGAGGTTGATGCAGCGCCCCAGGACAGTCCCTTTTTGCACTGTAGTCAGGGAACGGGCCACTAATATGCCAGGAAGTAAGCGCTCCGAGTAGCATGGTTCCACCTGCACCTCCACGCCCTCCAAGGGTATTGAGACTTGAATTGGCAGGGCCATCACAGTCTGCCCAGGAGGCAGCACAAGCAGGGGAGCCGCTGGCACGATGACTTTGCCCAGAGCCTCGCCTTCCTGGCAGTCCTGATGTACCCGCGCGTCCCGCACCAACTGCTGGAATACCTGTCCCTGAGCCATGCGAGAACACCACTGCTTCAGGATCTTATGCGTAGGATCATTGAGGAGTAGGTTGCCGAACTCCCATAGTATGTTCATACCTAGGATGACTTGATGCTGCTTATCAGTTTCTCCTTGAGTCAGTACCACCCCTCCATGACCAAGGGATTTACCGCACAACGTCACCTGCACCCACACCACCCCGGCAACCGGGACCGGTAGTTGATTGGCGGCTACTAGTCTGATCATGGGCCCCCACAGAGGTCTTGCTGCCTCCGGGAAATTTTGTCAAAAATAAGTTGCGGGCATAGTGGTTACTTGTGACCCCGTGTCCACAAGGCACCGGACGGCCCGGCCCTCCACTTCTGCCCAAACCACCGGACATTTTGCGACCAAATCTTCGGGACTTCCACCACCCCTAGCTGTGGTTTTTGGCTCCGAGCGGCGTCCCCCCAACCCGGAGCCCTCTAGTTTAATGGCTGCCGGGGTGGGTATTTCCCACGCCACGGACACTCGGACTAAGTGGCCTGGTTCTCCACACTCATAACATCGGGCCTGTGCAGACCAACTGCCCCGCGGGGAGCAGGACCCCCAGGGGCCGGGGTTAAAACTAAGCCGTCCAGTCCCAAACTCGGTACTTCTCTTCACTTCGGCCAACTCGCCCTTAATGTTCTTCAACTCTTGTTTCATCTCTTCCACCCATTGAGGCTCCTCGACTGCGTTAACTGAAGCCTCCACACTCTGAACCTTCCCCGTTGGAGCTGCCATCCCCTGCTCTTGCTCTCGAGCCTGTGCTTGACTTCCCACCTCTGAAAAGTCTATACGGGGATTCATTCTGATCTGCTTCCGTAATGCCTGTTTTATTAATGGATCTCGCAGTCCAGTCACCAGTAGGTCACGTAGGGTAATGTCAATAGGTCCTACCCCTACTCCGTCCTTTCTTTCAATAGTCGTATGCAATTCTTGGAGGACATTCATATACTTGGTGATCGTCTCCCCCTCTCCCTGCATTCGACTGAACAACCGGGTCCTCAATTCTCCAACATTAGTTGGGTCCCCATGGGTCTGTTCTACTATTTGTAAAACTTTATCAAAGGTGTTGTGGTGTCCCGGGGGCCTCAACATCACTGACCTCCGAACCTCCGCGACTAATGCCATGAGAGCTACTTCGGCTTCCAGGTCAGGAGTCATTGGGTGCATCCGAAAGAGTCCTCGCATCCGCTCTGTCCAGCTCCATAGCATAGTATTTGAGCCGGAAAATCTAGGCAGCTTGTTCAACATAGCCCCCAACAAAATACTGGAACGGGGGCCCTCATTATCTGTAGAGTTCACAGCCCTGCCCTGGTCTGGGGCACCATTGTCCGTGCTCAGAGACTGCATCCTGCCGACTACGCCACATGTAGATACCAGCAGGTTCACAGGATGCAGTGACGAGACACGAGACTGAGTGTTGTTTTGGAAAGCAACCTTTATGAACTGGAGCCACTAGGGCTATACTGAGCAACCAAAAGGGATAACACCAATTGTCCTCGCAGGGACTCAACAACAATAGAAACACTTTTCTTATTGAGAATGCGACTAACCCGGTGTTGTGAGTTCATTTTCCCCTTCACCGTTGAGGTCTGATGAACTCCCTCTTCTGGTGAAGGAAGGTAGTGAGGCTGATTACAAAGCACCTGAGCAGAATGATGATGACTGGGTGACTGGGATTGCTGACTGGATATAAGGCAGCCGACGCCCTTTTGCCTTGCGGGTGATTTCTCTGAGGAATTCTTGGAGACCAGTCTGATTCCTGCTCCTCAGCTCCTCAAAAGCTAAGTTTTCTGCTCTACCTTTTGCATTTGTGTTTTGGTTTTGTTTTGCCTTGTTTTTCTGGATTTCTGCCTTTCCCTGCTGGGTGAGCTGATTTCTTTGTTGCTCTGTCTTCAGATAATACCTGAGTACTGATATAGTCTTTTTGAAGCCTAGCGTCTTCAGGGCTTTTTTCCCTATCAGTCTGTTGGCTCTTGTTTTTGAGAGGGTTTTGGCGGATTGCAGACAGCAGCTTTTCTATTCTGTCCTATTTAGTTAGCTTGGGCCCCATCATTTGCTCAGCCTATCTTTCTATCTGTGTGAGTGTTTTTTCATCTTGCTTCACCGTCATTATATGTTGGGGGCTGCCTATTGCTTTGGGGTCTGCTCTGGGGCAGTTTAGATTTCCCTTTCTGTCTTTAGGCTATGTAGTTCTCCGGCTGTGATCGAGGGGTCTAGGGCACCGTAGAAACCCCCCACGGCTACTGCTAGTTGTTGTTGTTAGGTTAAGGGGTCTGCAATCCGATAGCTGCCAACTTCTCTGGTTTTATGGACTTAGCTAGTATTTCTGTTTTTGCCTCCTACGGTGACTCATTCATAACAACCCGGCAAGGCCGGCTATTATGGGCCATGTAACAGCCAACTATGGGTCCTTATTTCCTAAAGTCAACTTATCCTTCCGGACTTCCTTCGGTGTCGCTGGTGTGGCTGCTTTGATGTCGCTGATGCGGCTGCTTTGACGTCGCTGATGTGGCTGCTATGACGTCGCAACCACTGGGCCCAGCTGCTGATGATCGGTCATGATCTTTGGGCGCCTCAGCACCCCGGAGAAGTTGAGGCACAACAGGCCCTGAAGGATCTTTGCCGTTGGGGCGCAACAGGCCCTGAAGTAATCCTGAAGTTGGGGGCACAACAGGCCCTGACGGATCTTTGCCGTTGGGGCGCAACAGGCCCTGAAGTAATCCTGGAGTTGGGGGCACTACAGGCCCTGAAGGATCTCTGCCGTTGGGGCGCAACAGGCCCTGGAGTAATCATTTGTGGAGATGACCCCCTGTAAACACAGCGGGGTTCGGCCTTTCAGAAAGTATTATCAGGCTCTCGTCTGAAAGCGGGGTGGTCGCAGTTCCCAGGAGTGACAGTTGGCAGGCCTCGAGCACAGCTTGGACCAATGCCAAGGGTTCCCCTGTAAGCGGGGAGTAGGCCTCAACTGCCAACTTTGGTGAGGTGATGTCCACTGTGGCCGATGATGAAGAGGCCACGGGCTGAGGCGGGGAGGAAGTGTGCAGGCCGCCGCAGCGGGCTGGTGTGAAGTGACAGCGATGGTTAGGGGAAGCGGACCAGCCGGAACAGAGCGAGGGACAGCGGTAACGGCTGCAGCCGACCGTGGGCGGGGAGCGGCCCCGGATTGGAGTAAAGCACAAGTCTCGTTGGTAAGTTCGTTGCTCACCCTCCACAGAACCCTGAAGGTCTCCCCGCTGGTCAACGTCTGTCACAACAGCTCTCTCTATCTCCCACGGTTTCTTGTTTCGTGTCTGCCTCTCTGCCAGCTGACAACTCGGCGAAATCCCTGCCCCTGACATCCTCTTCTTTGCTTCTGTCCCGGCTCCTGCGCAGGCGTATTTCTCTGCCCTGTTGAGGGCAGAGCGAAGTACTGCAGTGCGCAGGCGCCGGGAAAGGTCAGAGAGGTCCAGCCCCTGGGCACTGCAGTACTTTACTCTGCCCTCAGCAGGTCAAATCAGTATGCCTGAGCAGGAGCCGTGACAGAAGCAAAGAAGAGGACATCATCGCATGAAGATGCGAGGCACTGGACCCGGTCCCGCGGCACCCATCAGACCGAACCGCCCCCCAGGTGAGTATAATCTAATTTGTTTTTCTTCCAGGTTACATCGGGGGCTTATCTACAGAATTACAGAATGCTGTAGATAAGCCCCTGATGGCGGCGGCCGCAGTTTATATGCGAAAAATGAGGTGACAGGTTCCCTTTAATGTATTACTTTTTAAATCAACTTCATGCACATGCTTGGATCTTACACAGAGCCTTAATATAGCATTCATAGGTAACTATTGTACCTCTGTACAGTTGTTAGAGTAAGTATTCACTCTCTTGTCATTTTGTGTTTTTGCTACTTCACAACCTGGAATTTCACATGTTTTTAAGGTTTGTAGGCATGCTTGTAAGAAGCATGCCTACAACTATGAACATTTGTTTTTTTTATTATTTTTTTTTTTATTGTGAAGCAAACAACAAATAGGAAAAAATTCCTGAAAACTTCAGTGAGCATAACTAGGGATGAGTGAGCATATTCGTGGGTATTCGGTACTCGGCGAGTAATGCGGTACTCGCGGTACTCGAAACATAGCGAGTATTTCACTACTCGCCTCGCTATTTGGTTCTCCCGCCCAGCAGTTGCCAATCACAGTAATGCCGCATCCTTCTTGGATGTGGGCGGCATTACTATGATTGGCTTGCCGCCCAGCTTCCTATGAGTCATCAATCATAGCCTGGCACTAAGCCCTGCCTGCCGCCTCCATTTTCTGCACATTTCATGCAGAACACAGCTAGTGTAGGGAGAGTGTGAGCAGCTGCTAGGGAGAGTTGTGTTTTTTGGTTCAAATCAGCCAGAAATCCTCTGTGAAACCCAAAAGCTCTTTTCAGAGCTGAAAGTATAAGGTCAGGGACCGAGTAGTGACCATTTTCCAAGCTTTTTTTTAGGTCACATTTACCCCTGCAGGGCAGTTTTTTTGTGCTGCTGCCGTGCTGCATTCACAGCGAATAGCACGCACAGTACTGCACAACTGAAACGGAGGCAGCACCGCTGTCTTGTGTGGTGTCTGAGGTGCGAGTTCTTGCCTTAAACCTCAGGGCAGTTATTTTGTGCTGCTGCCGTGCTGCGTTCACATAATCACAGCAAATAGTACGCACGCACGGTACTGCACATCACCGCTGTCTTGTGTGGTGACTGGGGTGCGTAATCTCACCTTAAACCTCAGGGTAATTTTTTAGTGGCAGCACTGATGTCTTGTGTGGTGACTGAGGTGCGTAATCTCACCTTAAACCTCAGGGCAATTTTTTAGTGGCAGCACCACTGTCTTGTGTGGTGACTGAGGTGCGTAATCTCACCTTAAACCTCAGGGCAATTTTTTAGTGGCAGCACCGCTGTCTTGTGTGGTGACTGGGGTGCATAATCTCGCCTTAAACCTCAGGGCAATCTTTTATTGGCAGCACTGATGTCTTGTGTGGTGACTGGGGTGCGTAATCTCGCCTTAAACCTCAGGGTAATCTTTTATTGGCAGCACTGATGTCTTGTGTGGTGACTGGGGTGCGTAATCTCACCTTAAACCTCAGGGCAATTTTTTAGTGGCAGCACCACTGTCTTGTGTGGTGACTGAGGTGCGTAATCTCGCCTTAAACCTCAGGGTAATTTTTTAGTGGCAGCACCACTGTCTTGTGTGGTGACTGGGGTGCATAATCTCGCCTTAAACCTCAGGGCAATCTTTTATTGGCAGCACTGATGTCTTGTGTGGTGACTGGGGTGCGTAATCTCGCCTTAAACCTCAGGGTAATTGTTAGCAGCGCACAAGACAAGGCAGATTCCTGGAGTGGACCCTCTGGACTGTTGTACCGAGGGGCCCCAGACGAGCAACCAGGTGAAGCCGACCCCTATACAGGGACCGTTTGGAGCAGGTCCAGGAGTCCGAATGCCACGGTAGCCGGAACCAAGAGGGGCGGCTCGGAATGCAATACTGAGATGAAGACGGGAAAGAGGAACTGAATAAGGACTGCTGGAGTTGACACAAGTAGGCAGGACTAGAGCAGGTACGGACACAGGTAGGCAGAACTGGAGCAGGTACGGAGACTGGTAGGCAGGACTGGAGCAGGTACGGAGACTGGTAGGCAGGACTGGAACAGGTACGGACACAGGTAGGCAGGACGGGTGCAGGTACGGACACAGGCATGCAGAACTGGAGCAGGTACGGACACAGGTAAGCAGGACTGGAGCAGGTACGGAGACTGGTAGGCAGTACTGGAGCAGGTACGGAGACTGGTAGGCAGGACTGGAACAGGCACGGACACAGGTAAGCAGGACTGGAGCAGGTACGGAGACTGGTAGACAGGACTGGAGCAGGTACAGAGACTGGTAGGCAGGACTGGAACAGGCACAGACACAGGTAAGCAGGACTGGAGCAGGTACAGAGACTGGTAGGCAGGACTAGAGTCAGAGAGCAGGACTGCAAGTAAGCACACAGTGATTAATGGCAAGGAGCCTGATGCCAGTCGGAACCACAGAGCCTAAAGTGCTGAGAAAACATCAACGGTCAGGCGCCTCCACTAAGGGAGGGTGGCCTAATATAGCTGCCCCTGTGCCCCCATTGGTCCGGCGGTGCTACCGGGTCAGGGCACCGCCGGAGACAAGACTAGGAACGGAGAGCCGGCCGCGGCCTACGGCGCATGCGCAAGGCCTGCAGTGACGTCACCGGCCGCAGGCCTGTTGGAGGGATCGAGGCCGCAGCGCGGGGTTAAGTATGGCCGCGTGCGATGGGAAGCATGGCGGGGAGTGTGACTGGGAGCCCGGGGACCGTGACGGAAGGCATGGGGGCAGTGACAGTAATTTTTTAGTGGCAGCACCGCTGTCTTGTGTGATGACTGAGGTGCGTAATCTTGCCTTAAACCTCAGGGCAATTTTTTAGTGGCAGCACCGCTGTCTTGTGTGGTGACTGAGGTGCGTAATCTTGCCTTAAGCCTCAGGGCAATTTTTTAGTGGCAGCATCACTGTCTTGTGTGGTGACTGGGGTACGTAATCTCGCCTTAAACCTCAGGGCAATTTTTTAGTGGCAGCACCGCTGTCTTGTGTGGTGACTGGGGTGCGTAATCTCGCCTTAAACCTCAGGGCAATTTTTTAGTGGCAGCACCGCTGTCTTGTGTGGTGACTGGGGTGCGTAATCTCAAATTAAACCTCAGGGCAATTTTTTTCTGCTGCTGCGGTACTGTTTGTAAAACACAATGCAGCACTAGGCTGTAGTGCTACCTTCCACAAAGCACTAACTACTCCTTGTTCCCCAATATCTGCATCTGAATATCTGCAACTATGGCAGAAAAATCCAAAATTCCTAAAAAGGCTGTTGTGAAGGGACAGGGACGTAGACGTTGGGTCATTGGTGCCCAACAAGGCACAGAGTCTGGGAGATTGAAGAAGGTTGATGCATCTAGTTTCCTGGCAAAATTTCCTGGTCTGGAACATAAACGGGCTTGGAAGCCAGAAGAACAAGAGCAGATACTGTCTTGTATGGCTGATAAGGCTTCCACGAAATGTTCTAGCAGCACCCAATCGTCCATGACAAAACAGTCTACTGTCCATACAGATAACGCTGGGTCATCCTATTCTCAACCTATTCCTAGTTCATCACCCGGTCTGGAGTCACAGGAAACATTTGACCCCAACCTTGGTCACTCTGAGGATCTGTTTGGTCCATTTTCTTTCGTTGCCTCTGGCCTCTCACAGAGCGACATTGAAGAGGAATGTGAGGGGGTATCATCTGTTGAAGATGGCCAAATATTTGAAACTCCACGACCAGAAGAAAGCCACTTTCATCCACGTGATATACCGGGTGAAGAGGTGGAGGCTGGTGGTGATGACACACAGTTGCCATCTGTCCAGTCGCCAATATCAACACGGAGGGAGGATGACATGGACGACGAGGTGGTCGATGATGAGACCACCGATCCGACCTGGGCCGTTGGCACGCATAGCCAGCATAGCAGCATAGAGGATGAAGGTGGATACGTAGCACCAACAAAAGCACCAAGGGCTACTGGTTTGAGAACAGTGCGAAGTGTGTCAACTGTTGCCAAGAGCAATCCCTCTGTGCCCCAAGTCAAGGCAAGGGTGCGTTCAGCCGCTGTCTGGAAATTTTTGTCATTTGTAGCATCTGCCATAGGAAGCTGAGCAGAGGCCAGGGCAAAGGCAACCAAAGCACAACCAGTATGCTGAAACACATGGCAGTCAAGCACCCTAGTCGGTGGAACAACAGGGTACCAAATCAGTGTCTGCAACTGTGGGTCAAACAACTGCCATGTCGCCTGTGATATGGCCTCACCAATCTGCTGGGCAGGAAGCAGGTGATCATCATACTTCTTGCTCACAAGCTGCAGTTGCACAGACACAGTCCCCAACAAGCTCATCCACTTGTTTGTCCCAGGAAAGCGTCCAGTTGTCCATGCCCCAGATGTATGAAAGGAGGCGTAAATACTAAGCCACGCACCCACAAGCACAAATACTGAACGCGCACATTGCAAAGTTGCTGTCTGTGGAGATGTTGCCGTTTAGGCTTGTGGGAACACAGTCTTTCCGTGATCTTTTGGCTGTGACTGCCCCACGATATTCGGTTCCCAGTCGGCACTATTTTTCCCGGTGTGCCGTCCCTGCGTTACACCAGCACGTCTTAAATAATCTAAAGCGTGCTCTCACTAATGCCGTAACCGGGAAGGTCCATCTTACAACAGACACGTGGACAAGTACTTGTGGCCAGGGATGATACATCTCTGTCACGGCACACTGGCTGAACCTGGTGGAGGGTGAGACAAAGTCTCAAACTGGACCATCAACACATATCCTACCCACGCCACGAATAGCGGGCCCAACCTCAATCAGGGTTTCTGCCTCATCATATACGTCCAGTCTCCCCTCTTCCTCCTCCTCCATCTCGTCATCCTATGCTGAATTACCCTCCACATCACTCCCAAGTTGGGAGCTGTGCAGCAAAGTGGCAAAATGCTCTACTGAAGATGATCTGCTTAGGTGACACATCACACACTGCAGCAGAGCTTTGGCAAGGAATAAAACAGACCGATCAGTGGCTCTCCCCACTGCAACTCCAACCTGGTCTGGTTGTCTGCGACAAGGGGCGTAACCTGGTGGTGACTTTAAAGCTTGGGAATCTAGTAAACGTGCCATGCATGGCTCACGTGCTGAACCTTGTGGTGCAGAAATTTATAAAAACATACCCTGACTTGCCGTACCTACTTGAGAAGGTGCGCCGTATTTGCGCCCATTTCCGCCATTCCTCAACCTCTGTTGCCGGTCTTGCAGCGCTTCAAAAGCAATTTAATTTGCCAAACCACAAACTCATTTGCGACCTGCCAACACGGTGGAACTCAACATATCATATGTTGGCAAGGGTAAGTGAGCAGCACTGGGCACTTTCTGAATACCAGCTTAAACATGCCCATCACACTGAGACTCAGCCAAGACACATAACAACTGTCGAGTGGGTGTGGATCATTGATATTTGTGAGGTGCTTGATAACTTTGAGTACTGCACCAAGCGTGTGAGCGGTGATTAGGCTATTATCAGCGTAACCATCCCTATGCTATGTCTGCTGAAAAAATCGCTGCAGAATCAAAAAATGGAATCTTTGAGTGCCCAGCAGCTGGGTATGGAGCAAGATATCCCAATGGGTGATCCTACCCAGCCCAGTCAATATCATCAGGTAACATGGGGGGATGAAGAGGATGAAGAAAATGAGGAGGGAGAGGACTTCTTTTTCAGTGGTACCGAGGGGACACGTCATGCTACAGAGGGGAATCCAAACCCCTGCTTCATGTCTGTCCAGCATGGGTGGGCTGAAGAGGAGGAGGTGGACGAGGAGAGTCAGTGTGAGGAGAGGATGGGTATTGTTCCTCCTTCAGGGGTCACAAAAAATTTGTCTCTATGCAGCTTGGCACGCATGGCACACTTCATATCTGACTGTCTGTGCCAAGACCCTCGCGTAATCCACATTTTCAATAGCAACCTATACTGTTTGGCCACCTTTCTAGACCCACGGTACAAGGACAAATTTCCTTCGCTACTGATGCAGTCACCAAGGGGTTTTACAATGGAATCCTTCAAGAAGGCCGTTGTTGATCATTTGATGGCAACAGCACCCACAGACACCACTGCTAGCAGAGATACCAGCTCTGTGCAACAGCATGCATTAATGGGGAGAGAGACACCAAGCAGGTCCAAAAGAGGTGGATGGTAAAATGTCCACAGACTGGGTCATCTTCAATAAACCGGCTCATCACCAAGGACTAGCTGGAACAGTAGCAATGTCCCGGAAGGAGAAGTTGAACAAGATGGTCAACGACTATCTAAGTGACCATACCTGCATCCCTCCTGACGCTTCTGCACCGTTTAATTACTGGGTATCCAAGCTGCATAGTTGGCCCAACCTCTCCTTCTATTCCTTGGAGGTGTTAGGCGTCAGATCCCTGCAGCTGCACAGCGGGAATCCAGAGCCTTGCATTCTGCGGTCTCCCATTCTTCTCCAACCGCTCAGGATCCTGCACAGCAATCTTGGCATCACAGACGCTCTGCTCAGACAAGCTCTGTAGGTCTGGTTGTTGCTGCCTCCTCTGGGTCAGCAATAGCAGCGCAGGCTGCCCTGCAGCAAGCCACTTCAGTGGCTATGTCCTCTCGTCACGGTACTGGGCATGCTCACGAGACGATCTCCCATTGGAGATCGGGAGTCACGTGCTCAGGTCCTTTTTCCTGATCTGATTGGTCCATCCCAGAGATCTGGAAGGTCCCGCACGGCTATAAAAGGTCCGCATGGCCGCTCGGCCATGCGCTAGTATAGACACTAGATGCTAACTGTGTGTATGATGATGATGTATGGACTTGCAAATGACTCATTATGATCCCCCTCCCTCTGATATTACGTATGTGGACAGGGAACTAGTATTAGAGTCAGCGCCAATCAGTGGCATGTTACAGGCCACGGTCTCCATCTTCACAGTGCCAGCGTCTGACGGTGCGCCAGTCCGGGCATTGTCGTATTGTGGCTATTTTACTCGCCACGCTGCAGTCAGCAGCACTTGGGGCATTTGCGGTAGCGACGCCGCACGCACGGTAGGTCAAGACGGACTTTGACCCAGAGTCTGGGGCCTAGTCCTGTGACCGATTACCGTGTGTGCACATCACCGAGTCCTGTGAGGTAACAGGTGACATTCAACCCGTGTGTGATATACTGCCATATTGTGCGTCTGCCATTATCTAGCAGCGGTGTAACACCTACTGCACGGTGGACCCCGGGCGGTGAGCGCGCTTATTAATATTTACTTATTAGTGCGTTACGCCGTCCCTAACATTATACTAGTGCGAGGGTCTGGCTAGTAATGACGGACCTGCAGCAGCTACAGCGGTACATTTGGCAACTGGAGAGCAGGTTGGCGGCTATTGAGAGCTCCACCTCAGCTGCGAATACAGTGGCCGCTGCTCAGGCAGTCGCAGAGACTGTCTCACGTGTGTCCACACCCACGCCTATGCCGACAATAACCCGCCTCCCGTTTCCCGATAAGTTTTCCGGTGACAGCACCGCCTGCAGGGGTTTCGCGAGCCAGTGCTCTATCCAGCTGCATTTACTGGCGACGTGATTTCCCACAGAGCGGGCAAAGGTGGGGTTTATTGTTTCTCTCCTATCAGGCAGGGCGTTAGAGTGGGCTACACCATTGTGGGAGCGTGAGGACCCCATGGTTCAGGGCACTGCTCAGTTCCTCACGGCCCTGAAGCAGGTCTTTTTGGGACCACAGATCACGCACGACACCTCTCTCCAATTATTGGCTCTAACACAGGGGTCTCTCTCGGTCAGCCATTATGCAGTCCAATTCCGGACATTGGCTTCCGAATTGGAGTGGCCTGATAAAGCACTCATCCCTGTGTTTTGGAGAGGGCTAGCGGAGCATGTCAAAGATGCTCTAGCAACCAGAGAGGTCCCCACAAGTTTGGAGGAGTTGATTGCCATCTCCACCCGCATTGATCTCCGGTTTACGGAGCGCGGGCTGGAACGTGAGCAATCCAGACGAAGGGTTAATTTGGCTCCCACCTTCTCTGAGCCACTAAGATTTCCCGCTCAGGAGCTTACACCTTCTGAACCTATGGAGGTGCCTCGCACCGGCCCCAAGCCACGTCCGGCGCGAAGCTCCGAATGCTGTTACCAGTGCCTGCAGTTTGGTCACTCGGCTAGCACGTGTCCTCTGCAGTCGAAAAAACGATCACGTCCAGTGGTCGTAGGTGGTGGTCTAACTAATATGAAAACCTTTTCCCCAAAACCAGTATTCTGAGGGACATTAGATAGTGGTGCTTCCACCTGGGAGGTAGAGGTCACGGTGGACTCCGGGGCAGAAGGAAACTTCATGTCCTCATCCTTTGCCAAAAAGCACGCTATTCCGCTGACACTACTGCCTCGTCCCTTGACCATCATGGTGGTGACGGTGCGCCTTTATAATCCCAAGTTACATACCAGACAGCACCTCTTGGTTTCTCAATCTCACACTCTCATCACGAGATGTTGTCCCTGTTCATTTTGCCAGATGGCATCGACCAGGTGCTTCTCGAACTTCCGTGGCTCCATTACCATTCCCCTCATATAGATAGGTCTTCAGGGAGTATACTGGGTTGGAGCAAGGACTGTGAGAGAAGGTGCATGAGGGGCAGTGTTCAAGTAGCATCCACTGAGGTTCCCGCGGATCTTTCCGCGCTCCCTGGACACTACCGGCAGTACGCGGATGTCTTCTCCAAAAAATCAGCAGAGACGCTTCCGCCGCACCATCCTTACCATTGCCCGATAGACCTATTGCCAGGCGCGGAGCCTTCTAGAGGCCGCGCGTACCCTCTATCTCTCCCGGAGACAGAGGCCATGTCATAATATATCCGGGAGAACCTGGCAAGAGGGTTTATCAGAAAATCGGTGTCGCCGGCTGGTGCAGGGTTCTTCTTTGTGCAGACGAAGAGTGGGGAGTTGCGCCCCTGCATTGACTACAGAGGTCTCAACGCCATTACCGTAAAAAACAAATACCCTCTTCCTTTGATCTCTGAGTTGTCTGACAGGTTGCAAGGGGCCTGGATCTTTACGAAATTTAGATCTATGGGGGGCGTACAACCTGATCCGCATATGCGAAGGAGACGAGTGGAGGACAGCCTTTAATACCAGGGATGGCCACTATGAGTATCTGGTCATGCCCTTCGGCCTCTGTAATGTGCCTGCTGTCTTCCAGGACTTCATAAATTACATCTTTCGCAATATCCTCTCTACCTCGGTGGTGGTCTATCTGGATGACATCCTCATCTTTTCTCCAGATGTGGCCTCTCACCGGAGAGACGTCTGCTAGGTCTTCGACCGTTTGCGGGCGAATTCTCTCGTCGCCAAGCTGGAGAAGTGCCAGTTTGAGCAGGAGCCCTTGCCGTTCCTGGGCTATATCATTTTGGCCCAGGGGTTGGCTATGGATCCTGCCAAATTGCAAGCGGTAATGGACTGGCAGGAGCCCCATTCTCTAAAAGCGGTGCAGCGCTTTTTGGGGTTCGTTAACTATTACCGCCAGTTCATTCCCCACTTCTCCACACTGGTGGCTCCTTTGGTCGCTCTCACCAAGAAAGGAGCCAATCCAAAGGTTTGGTCAGAGCAGGTCTCCACGGCCTTTTCGTCCCTGAAAACCCATTTTGCTGGTGCTCCCATCCTCCACTGTCCCGATGTGGATAAACCATTTATCCTAGAGGTAGATGCCTCATCCATTGGTGCAGGAGCAGTCCTTTTCCAGAAGGATGCTCAAGGTCAGAAGCATCCTTGCTTCTTCTTCTCAAAGACGTTGTCACCGGCGGAGAGAAACTACTCCATCGGGGACAGGGAGTTGCTGGCCATGAAATTGGCTTTTTCTGAGTGGAGACATCTCCTGAAGGGAGCCTGGTTTCCCTTCCAGGTGTACACTGACCATAAAAACCTGGTCTATTTGCAAACGGCCCAGCGCTTGAACTCTCGTCAAGCTAGGTGGTCGCTCTTCTTCTCCCGCTTCCGCTTCACCTTGCATTAGCTGTCTGGAGAGAAGAACGTCCGTGCGGATGCTCTTTCTCGCTCGGTGGTCTCAGCGGAGGAAGAGGAGGCTGAGCCTCGGCTAATTGTCCCCACGGAGAGCCTGAGGACCGTGGCTCCGGTTGCTCTTGAGGCAGTTCCACCGGTCAAGACCTTTGCCCCTCCTCGCCTGCAGCCGGAGGTCCTTGGGTGGGCACACGCATCCAGGGTGGGTGGTCACTTTGGCATTAAGCAGACCACAGAACTCCTGACAAGGTCTTATTGGTGGCCGCACATGGCTCGGGACACTAAAGAGTACATTCAAGCATGCGTCTCTTGTGCTCGGAACAGGTCCTCTAGACAGAGGCCGGCTGGGTAACTGTATCCCTTGCTGGTGGCAGACAGACCCTGGGAGAAGGTCGGCATGGACTTTGTGGTTGGCCTGCCCAAATCTGGTGGCAGCACGGTCATCTGGGTGGTCACAGATCACTTCTCTAAAATGGTGCATCTGGTGCCACTCGCGCGGCTGCCTTCCGCTCGTGGTCTCGCCGCACTGTTCATAAAGCACGTATTTCGTTAGCACGGTATGCCGGACAAAAGAGTCAGTGACCGAGGTCCCCAGTTTGCGTCTCGATTTTGGAGGGAGCTCTGCAGTCTACTCAGTATTGAGCTCAATTTGTCCTCCGCACATCATCCCGAGACGAACAGGTTGGTTGAGAGCCAACCAAACTCAGGTCACATACCTGCGACATTTTGTCTCTGCCAGGCAGGATGACTGGGCATCCTTACTACCGTGGGCTGAATTTGCCCTGAATAACGCAGTGGCTGATTCCACTGGTCAGATGCCGTTCCTTCTCAATTACGGCCAGCATCCGCGCGTCCCTGTCCCGATGTCAGTGTCGTCCACTGATTCCAGGGTGGCATACTGGGCAGTGGAGGCTCGTGACATTTGGGATTGCACCCAGGATGCTATTCAAGCCTCTAAAGAAAGAATGAGAGCGTCAGCCGACACACATCGGCGTCCCGCTCCAACTTTTGCCCCTGGCGACTTGGTGTGGCTCTCTGCGCGTAATATCAAGCTGAGGGCCGAGTACTCCAAGTTCGCTATACATTGGTCCCTTCAAGGTCCTCGAGTGCATCAGCTCAGTGGTCTACCGTCTGGCTCTTCCACCACACTTGGCCATCTCTGACGTCTTCCACTTGTCCCTTCTCAAGCCTGTTCACATGGCTCGGTTTTCCAAGTCATCTGCCGGGACATCAGACCTGTTCTCGGATGAGTTTGAGGTCAATGTCATTGCGGGACACAGGATTTTGCGTGGCAAAAAATTTTATTTGGCGGACTGGAGGGGTCATGGTCCTGAGCCAGTGGAGAACATCCACGCCCCGCTCCTGATCACGATGTTTGAGTGTGCCGAGGCTCAGAGGGGAGGGGGCCATAGGAGGGGGGGTATTGTTAGGCATCTGGTTTCTGCAGCTGCACAGCGGGAATCCAGAGCCTTGCATCCTGCTTCTCCCATTCTTCTCCGACCGCTCAGGAGCCTGCACAGCAATCTCGGCGTCGCAGGCGCTTTGCTCAGACCAGCTCTGTAGGACTGGTTGTTGCTGCCACCTCTGGGTCATCAATAACAGTGCAGGCTGCCCTGCAGCAAGCCACTCCAGTAGCTAAGTCCTCTCGTCACGCTACTGGGCATGCTCATGAGACGATCTCCCATTGGAGATTGGGAGTCACGTGATCAGGTCCTTCTCCTGATGTGATTGGTACATCCCAGAGATCTGGAAGGTCCTGCACGGCTATAAAAGGTCCGCATGGCTGCTCGGCCATGCGCTAGTATAGACACTAGATGCTAACTGTGTGTATGATGATGGATGTATGGACTTGCGAATGACTCATTATGATCCCCCTCTGTTATGAATGGATCACCGAGGAGAAAAAAGCAAAGCAAGCTAAGTCACAGAAAACCAGAGAGGTTGGCAACTATGCAGATTGCAGATCCCTGATCCTACCACACAACTAGCAGCAGCCGTGGAGCGTACCTACAATGTTCCTAGACGCTTCGTCACAGCCAGAGGACTAAATAAGCCTGAAGCATGAAAAGGGGAAAACTAACTGCCCCAGAGCAGACCCCAAAGGAATAGATAGCCCCCACACATGTATTGACGGTGAAACAAGATGAAAGCACAAACACAGGCAGGAAAATAGGCTGAGCAAACGATGGGGCCCAAACTAACTAGAAAGGAAAGGAAAGGGAATGACACTGTCTGCAATCTGCCAAAAACCCTACAAAAATAATGTCCAACACTTCTGATAGCAAAATTAACCCTGAAGTCACTAGACTTCTCCCACTATATCAGCACTCTGAAATATTCTGAGACAGAGCAAAAAGAGGCCAAACTAGTAAGGGACAAAAAACAAATTGGCAAAATACTGATAAATAAGAGTGGAAATTCAGCACAGCCCCCAGCCGGGGCTGGCTGACCACACAAAAAACTGAATAGACTAACAAAATCAAGTGTGAACATTAGCAGAAAAACCAAGAGCTGACAAGCCAGAAGGAATCACCAGCAACTGAATAGGGCATTGGCTGTCTTAAATCCAATCTGAGACTCCTGAGGTCCAATCGTCATCCTCATTCTCAGGTGGCAGATCTCCACCGATCAAATCAGCCTCACTACCTCCTGTTACCACCAGAGGGAGTCTGGAAGGAGAACTCACAACTGGTGAACCAGAGAATTAACTCACAACACCCCTCCTTCTGATATTACGTATGTGGACAGGGAACTAGTATTAGAGTCAGCGCCAATCAGTGGCACGTTACATGCCACGGTCTCCATCTTCACATTGCTAGCATCCGACGGTGCACCAGTCCGGGCATTGTCGTATTGCGGCTAGTTTACTCGCCGCGCTGCAGTCAGCAGCACTTGGGGCGTTCGCGGTAGCGACGCCGCTCTCACGGTAGATCAAGACGGACTTTGACACAGAGTCTAGGGCCTAGTCCTGAGACCGATTACCGTGTGTGCACACCGCCGAGTCCTGTGAGGTCAACAGGCGCGGTATTCACGTTTCTGTTCCAAGCATCTCTGTGGAGATAACAGAGTACGCTCTGTGCACACTGGGTGACGTTCAACCCGTGTGCGATATACTGCCATATTGTGCGTCTGCCATTATCTAGCAGCGATGTAACACCTACTGCACGGTGGACCCCGGGCGGCGAACGCGCTTATTATTATTCATTTATTAGTGGGTTCCGCCGTCCCTAACAGGAGGTGCTGGCCTGCCCTGCTGTTAGTGTGATGTCAGAGCGTGATTTCAGTGCCACTGGGGAAATCATCACAGACACACCGCACACGGTTGACTACAGAGAATGCAGACAGGCTGACTCTGATAAAATTTAACAAGGACTGGATTTCGCAACAGTATTTAAGCCCTCCAGATGACAGTATCCCAACCTAAAGTCACCCAACACGTTTTTTTTTTTTTAAATTGGTGATCACGTCCATCCCTTCCCATACAAGCCCCTTTTCTTTTTCTTACACATGTTTTCAAAACCTGCTTCTGACACATGTACCTCATGGTCAATAAGCTAAAAACAATGTTACTTTAATTAATATTTCCCATCATAGGCACTTGTGATGAGAGTGAGACCCTTCTTCCTTCATTTTCCATGCTATCATGCCCCTTGGGCTAATTTTTGGAGACACTATTGCTATGTCTGGACTCTGGGCATGGCCACCTCTATGCTAGTAGTCCTGGCTTTATCATAATGGTTTGGCCCTTCAGACCTGCCTTGCTTCCTTCATCAATCATGATACAGCCCCTTGGGCTAATTTTTGGAGACACTATTGCTATGCCTGGACACTGGGCACGGCCACCTCTATGCTAGTAGTCCTGGCTTAATTATAATGGTTTGGCCCTTCAGACCTGCCTTGCTTCCTTCATCAACCATGATACAGCCCCTAGGGCTAATGTTTTGAAGACACTAAATCTATGCCTACACATTGGGCAGTGGCACAACAAGGACAGTAGTCCAAGCTTTATAATTGTGAATCCCTTGCAATGATGATGATATGTGGCTTTTTCCTGCGTTAACCATAACACAGCCATATTCCCCTAGTGCAGATTGCTCTCCTTACACCACTTACACACTTAGCTGTCAGTAGATTGCCTCCAGCATCACTTGCTCTTACGGTACTTCTGATATATCACTGGCACTGCGTAAGTGGCGTACGAGTCCCGCTTTTCCGGAAAAAAAACAAAGGACTTCAAATAGTGTTTGTACATTCTGTGAAGCAGTGGTGTAAAAACAATCATGCAGCCCCTGACTAGGTGCCCCCATGTTATATACATTTGTTTACAGTATACATTTTTTAACATTTACACATTTTTTAGCATTTTCCTCAGCCCCCAGACCGCTTTGAATGGTCCAGCAGACAATTACTCGCATTTTCCATTGACTATCATTGGACTCGCTATTCATACTGAATACCCGAGTATTAGGGTATACTCGGAACGAGTATAGTGAGTCCGAATTCTTCAGTACTCGCTCATCCCTAAGCATAACTATTCACCCTCCTAAAGTCAGTACTTTGTAGAGCCTCCTTTTGTTGCAATTATAGCTGCAAGTCAATTTGGATAAATCTCTGAGATTTTTACATCTTGCCACTGTGATTTTTGCCCATTCCTCAAGGCAAAATTGCTCCAGCTCCATCAGGTTAGATGGTTTCTTCTGGTGAACAGCGATCTTTATATCTGACCACAAATTCTCAATTAGATTCAAGTTTGAGCTTTGACTCGGCCACTCCAAAACATTTAGACAATTTCCCTTAAGCCACCATTGCTTTAGCAGTTTGTTTGGGGCCATTCTCTTGTTGGAAGGTGAACCACCGTCTCAGTCTCAAATCACTGACAGACTGAAACAGGTTTTGCCTAAGTATATCCCTGTACCCTGTATTTCTCACCATCCATCTTCCCCTCAACTCGGACCATTTTCCCTGTCCCTGCTGCCGAAAAACATCCCCACAGCATGATGCTGCCACCACCATGTTTACTGTGGGAATGGTGTTCTTGGGGTGATCAGCTGTGTTGGTTTGGCATCAGGCATATCATTTGCCTTGGTGGCCAAAAAGTTCAATTTTAGTCTCATCTGATCTCAGTACCTTTTTTCCATACATTTGGGGAGTCTCCCAAATGTCTTTTAGCAAACTCAAAAAAAGCCTTACAATTTTTGTGTGTGTAAATGCCTTTTTTCTGCACACTCTTCCATAAAGGCCACCTCTATGGAGTGTATGGCTTTTTGTGGTTGTATGGACAGATCGTGCGCTGGCCGTGCGCTAGCAGGATTTTGCCATGAATGTGCGCTGAGCGCGCCAAAATGCAACATGCTGCGTTCGGCACACACGGGCGCATCTTCAAAAGTGCGCAGCGCACGGAAAAATCCTGCTAGCGCACGGCCTGCGCACGATCTGCGCACCCTATGCTAAAGATAGGGTGCGCAGATCGCAAGCGCCCATGTGCGCTAGTAGGTGGCGATGACCGGATGGGGCGGGCAGGGAGCCGGAAGGGGGCGGGCCTTAGCGGCACCATGCGCTGCAGGAAATAAACGCTAGTGTGAAACTAGCCTAATTAAAACAAAATCAAGGCATGTTACCATGGATAATGTGTGTCCTCTTTGAAGCATTTTTTCCAAAACTACTAAGCCCCAAAGCTAGATTTTAACAGGTTATAACAGACCAAATTTGCAGGGCTTTTTTTCATCCATGCTGCCACCATGGGAAATGCCTAGTAGGAACGACTGGCAAGAATATTCTGGCCAATCAGTGCACATTATTGCCCGGATAATCTGAGCACTTAATGACCTATTTGAGTTATCAGTTCTCTGGCCTCAGTACAAGTTATTGCTGTTTTATATTTTGAAGCTCAAAGCTGGGACATTTAAGTCCTGCCACGGGATGGCCTCCAAAATTTTCCTCCTTCGGGATCCCCTACCATGTGTTGATTATATTACTGGTGAGTCCTTTAGGTCTTATTCAGACGTCTGAATTTTGCGTGTGAGTGCTAGCCATGATTTTCAGGAATAGGACTGATTTTTTTCCCTTTGACAAAGTGATTGGCAGCAAATATAGATGACATGTGCAATTTTGATCCAAGGGTCGGATCATAAATCGAAAATGCAAGTCAATCGGTCCATGAAAAAATCGGACCACAATCGGATGACTTCTGATTTTCACGTACCATCAGAATGGAGAAGGTGAAGAAATTGCTGTGTACATGTGATTTTAGGCTCTGATTTGTAAAAGAATTTCTTATTATTCAATTGGTTAATTTTTGCAGAAAAGAACTGTTTGCATTCTACGCGTGTCATCACCTGATCTGTCTCCTTCCTCTTTTAATGTGTGAATAATGAAGCATTTATAAAAATTTCATTGCATGAAAAAAATCCATAACTTGAAATTGGATTGAAATGTAATGCAATATTAATCCCCTGTAGAATAATAGTTTTCTAATGAACTTTGTGATTGGCATTGGGAAAATTTTTGGTAACTTCAAATACGACAGACAAGAGTCATAATCTAACGGTTACAATAAAAGTAGAAAAAGGATGAGAATATTCTGATTACAACCCTCAAGGATAAAAAAAAACTGAAGAGACTACAATACTGAAGCTTCGGTTAAAATCAAAAGCAGAATGATTAACAAATGCCAATTCTTTTGTTCAATTTGCTTCAAAATCATATCATGAGCTCGGAAATGGTTTTCCATTACTGGACTTCTGGTGGGCAAGTCCACCTTTAGCTCACGATCAACGGTTAGAAAAAAACCCTCTATTTTAAAAAAATGAAAACTTTTCCTAGGAAGCAGAGATGATCAGTTTGAGAAAACTAGATGGGGAAGCTTTTGAAAAAACTTCTTAGAAAGAACATACAATGTCTCCTGCAATCAAGGACACTTTGATTTGCCAATTTGGTTTCCACCATAAAAAGTATTTTTCAATTGTTATGCGACCATGGGGATGTCAACTCAGCAAGAGCCAGAGAAATTTCTCATAATCTTTTTACATGAGTAATTGGATTGAAACATCTTTAAAGACTTCGGAGACATTTCTAGAAGGGACACATAGGTAGTTGATGCAAATGAGCCCAAGTGTTTAACAGGCTCACACAAGTACTACAAATGGCAAAGATGAGCAAATAGACTTGCACTACCCTACCAGGGCAGTGAGAACTTCCTTGAGCCAAATTTCTAAAGCCGGAACCCTGGATACCTCTTGTGGTTACACCTCACAACTAACTTTATGATATTGCCTAGTGAGGCTAAGGATGCTTTCAAGGACTGGTCGAAGAAGTGCACTGGTTACCAAAGTGGATGCTGGACTAGGGCAGTGTCAATCGTTTACTCATCTATATTAAAAAAGACATAGATATTGCACTTTTCTTTGCCTAAGAATAATTTCACTTTCACAAAACTTAACATACCATAGAGACATGTCAGAAGTTTTATTTTATGGGAATTGAATGAATTGGATAAATAAAAGGGTCCAAGCATATAGCCAAATGCTGCTCTCCTCAGATATTGAAGACTCATCAAATGAAAGTCTCCTTGTCTACAGCTACTGTCAAGACCAATGCGTCTGCATGGTTATGAGTTATGTGTGTTTCCACCATTCAGTCATATTTTACTTGTCTGCATCTTGCTGACCGTTTTGATCAGCAAACTTTTAAAGTCACCTGAAATAGTGAATGTATTATGATTTTGGAGGCCCTCCGACACTACTCCAACAAATGTCATATTCCCAGAAAGAAAAATTGGTCAGTAGAATTTCCACGTGCTCAAAATGTTATTCTCATGGGTGATAAGTCATCTCAGAGAAAGTCTGACACTTCCTTCTACTGTACGTATTAAGGCCCCTCACCGCATAACTGTCACCCATCCGGTCCTCACTGAATCTTCTTATCACCACCACCAACACTAAATCCCAGGGCCCCACCAAGCTAGGGCAGGAGTTTTGGCTCTGACGTGACCCTGAATGGGTCTATGCAAAGATGTGTAAGGTCACAACATCATGGTGTCACAACGTATGCTGTGGTGCATTTTGTGAAATGTCCCAGGTCTCATCAGAGCTAGAGATCCAGGTTTGGAGTAAGGAGGGCCAGGGATTCAGCATTTGTGGCAGTGATAAGAGGATGCAATTAGGATTGAGCTGGTGACAGTGAGTAATGGAAGAATCAGAAAGGTGAGTTAAATTATAGTTTCTTTTTTTGCTTTTTTTTTAATCTATTAATTGTCCTTTACGGTTCAGCAGCATGGTGCCTATTGGCCACCACTTAGCTGAAACGGGGTGGAAGCAAATTTCAAAATAGTCAGGAATTTAACAAATGTGGATTTTTGTAAAATCCAAGTAAATTTCAATTCCACATGAAAATGTTTGCACATTTCTAGTATTGGAGGTTGGAAAGAATAGCAAGGGCAAACCAATGTACAGTTGAAAGCTTCTTAAGGTGTGAGTACCATTTTTTCATGAAAATCACAGCTCCCACAGATATAAAGAGGACTTTATGACACATGCACAAAGGTTAAAACATTGAGAAATATTGAAGGTTGGAGGAGAAAAAGAGGGAGCAGGATTCACAGGTAATGCCCACTGAGCACTAAGAGGGAATGCCCACTGAGCACTAGAAGGGAATGCCCACTGAGCACTGAACCTGCAGCTCCACAAGCAGACATGTAACACAGAAAGTAGGTCTTACATATAAGAGAAGTAATATAAATATAAGTCAACAGCATAGTTAAGTTTAAATCTTCTCCAGGTATCGAAAACGTGTCTCAAAATATTTGACAAAGTCGCACAAACTCTTTTGAAAGTGAAGGAATATCAATCACATACCGTCATGAGAAAACTTACAAAATTGACACAATTGGTATTACAGTCATAAACAATTGTTGTCAATGCCAAAGAATGGTATTCTACAATTGACATTCTGGATCGGTCTTTGACCTTTTGACCGAATTGAAGTAATAATATGTTTATTAAAAGTTGCAATGACAATTTCTGTTGTTAATGGCTTTTAAGGATAATTGTCTAACCATGGCTGTAAACTTTCAGCCCATTACAAGGTCACTGACGGAGCTATGCAGACATTTTCATTTAATGATGACAGCGTAGCACGTTAAGTACTGTCCTGCTGTGCGGCTTTCCTTCAAACGGCCCAAAGTCTTTATAATTTGTACATGAGTGTGACAAATAGTCGTCCCTTTATTGAGATTCCTCATCACATCAGATAGATGGCGGCTCCTTTCAACTCAGGCTAAAGTGCTGTTGGCAAAACAACCTTAGAAAAAGGTAGAAATTGTTTAAGATAAAAGTGCAAAAAAAAATCTAAAGAGATGGAAAAAAAACCTATTCACGACCCTGAAACCTTTTCATGTTTAAACATCTTTGAAGAGTCATGATATAAGTCTGTGATATAAAAAATGAGGATAAATCTGCTATGTTTTCCCAAAGACACTCAGTGAAAGAATCAACTAAATAATACAATTTATCTCCCCACCATCCTTCCTAAGACTTTAGTTTGTATTATTTTGGTCTCATCTTATTGGGATATATGATGTTGGGGAAATAAGGATTGGGTGTATTGAATTTCAGCATGCCTGATACTACATGGTAGATACGTCAACAAGGTTGTCTGATAACAATGTGTTTACCTCTACCCACTGAAAATGAATGTGCAGCCCAGCCAGGTGTTAATGTGCACAGTGAGTATTACATAATGTGGACTCGCTGGGTGAGGTAGATCCTCTAAGCCCAAGGTCTGGGTGGACACACAGGCATCAGTGCAGCAGACGGATGCCTCCTGGAAGTCGTGGGTGGACACGTAGTAAAAGCAAACTAAAAGGCTTAATAAAGTCCTAGAAGCTGCATGCGGACAGGAGACATCATGGTAGCTGCAGGTGAACACGGATCACAGGCAAACAGAAAGTGTAAATGCAGTTCTGGAAGCCTCAAACTTACAGGAGATGTCCTATTAGCTGCAGGCAAGCACGTAGCAGAGGCAAACTGAAAGCCTTAGTAAAGTTCTAAAAGCTGCTTGCAGACAGGAGACATCCTGGAAGCTGCAGACGGACAAGTAGCAAAGGCAAATTAAAAGCCTTAATAAAGTCCTGGAAGCTGTAAGCAGACAGTAGACATCCTGGAATCCACAGGGGGACATCAAGCAGAGTTATTGGAAGCCGCAGAAAAGCAGGTCAATTCTTGGAGAACACCGAATGATAGTGGGTTTCCTGGAAGCCACAGAAAAGCAGGTGAATTCCTGGAAACCACTAACAGATAGCTGGGTTATTGGAAGCTGCAGACAAACAGGTGAAGTCCAGGAAACCACTGACAGGTAATGGGGTTATTGGAAGCTGTAGGCAAACAGGTGAAGTCCAGGAAACTACTTACAGGTACTGTGCAAAGACAACTACACTGCATGCAGAATTATTAGGCAAGTTGTATTTGAGAGGATTCTATTTATTTTTGAACAACAACTATGTTCTCAATCAACCCAAAAGACTCATAAATATAAAATCTTAATATTTTTGGAAGTTGGAGTGGGTTTTTTTGGATTTGGCTATCTTAGGAGGATTTCTGTTTTTTTCAGGTAACTATTACTGTGCTGAATTATTAGGCAACTTAATAAAAACCAAATATATACCCATCTCACTAGTTTATTTTCACCAGTTAAACCAATATGACAACACAAAATTTAGAAATAAACATTTCTAACATTCAGAAACAAAAAAAAATCAGCGACCAATATAGCCACCTTTCTTTACGATGCCACTCAAAAGCCTTCCATACATAGATTCTGTCAGTTGCTTGATCTGATTACAATCAACATTGTGTGCAGCAGCCACCACAGCCTCTGTTAGCGCTGCCCCTAGCCCCACTGCTGGTCCCGCCCCTGGTCAGATACTCACCGCCACCGGTCCAGGTTCTTCTGTTGGTGGCCCTGGGTCTGCCATGCTGACCCCTCTGTTGCGCGCCTCCTGTCCTCCTGCTTTCCGGCAGGCGGCTTCCCGTCACGCTCCTCCTCTGATGTCGGTTGTGCGCACTGTGCCTCTGCTCATGCGCCGGAGGGCCAGGCCGCTCGTCCCAGCAGCTCATGTGGCTTCTGATGCGAACTGACCCGGAAGCCCCCTCTAACCTATCAGAGGCATCCACCAGGTATTTCAGGCTGCCCTCCCTCTGTGGAGGCGCCTGACTATTGAGTTAGTTCTCCTTGTGTCCAGGCCCTGCTCGCTACCACTAGCCTCACTTGCTCCCGCGCTCTACCCCTGGTCCCTGTTGTTTCCCGTCATTGTTCCCTGCTAATCCGCTCTTTGTCCTTTAATTTCCAGCTTCTCCTCCAGCCCCGTCTCCTTCAGGCCTCCGGCTTCTCTCCACCATCCTGCTCCCTATTAGCTCCTCCCTCCGGACTCTGGTTATCCCAGACCCCTCTTCAGATCCCTGGGTGCTCTGCATCATCTGACCATCTTCTTGAGCCGACCCCTGGTCCTGGCTGCCGTGTCGCTTGAACTCCCTGTGCCTGCTCCATAACAGTCCCTGTATAGGGGTTGGTCCCACCTGGCTCGCTTGCACTGGGAGGGTTCGGCGTCATGGTCCAGTGGGTCCACTCTTGTACCCGCAGCGTAACAGAATAGTCAGGCCATGGACCCCGCCGGGGCTACCGCCCAAAAAGAGTTAGTGTTTCTACGGGAGAACCAGACCTGTATAATGTCTTTTATGAAGACTATGGACTCCCGTTTGTCGGCCTTGCAGGCCGCCGATCCTGGTAACGCCTCCCAATTGGCCAGCCTTCAGCAAGAGCTGGTTCAACAACGTGACACCCAGGCCCATATTCTCTCTTATATGGCTTTGGCCGACGATCGCCTGCTTTCCCTACAGTCGACTTCCTCGCGAGACCCACCCCGCAATCCTGATCCCGTCCCTGCTCCGTCCCCTAGGCTTGGGAAACCGCTTCGGTATGGCAGCGACCCAAAGTTATGCAGGGGTTTTTTGAATCAGTGCCGGCTGAAATTCGAACTCCTGCCCCATCACTATCCTACCGATCGGGCTAAGGTAGCCTTTATTGTGTCCCACTTGGAGGGAGAGGCACTTTCCTAGGTGAACCCCCTGTGGGAGCGGGACAATCCCATAGTCTCTAGTGTCCAGTCGTTCAAGAACACTTCCGTAAGGTTTTTGATGAGCACGGACGGCTGGCTTCCGCAACCGAGTCCCTTTTCTGCCTCACTCAGGGTACTCTTACGGTCAGACAATACGCCATCCGTTTCTGTACCTTGGCCTCTGAGTTGGGGTGGAACAATGAGGCTTTGGTTGGGGCCTTCTGGCGTGGCCTCTCTAGCAAAATTAAGGTCGAACTGGCTGGGCGAGATACCCCGACCACCTTAGAGGATCTTATTTCCTTGGCCACCCGTATCGACCTCCGCTTCCAAGAATGCGAGAGAGAGGAGACCGCTTAGACCATCTTCTTCTCTTCACAGGCCATCCAGTCCATGTCCTCTCAGGTCCTCTTCCAGTCCAGCGCCAGAACCTATGCAGGTGGATCAGGTCAGGTTGGCGGAACAACGCCAAAAGGAGAGATTGACGGAGGGCTTATGCCTGTGTTGTGGCAGTGCATCTTACTTCTTGCGTTCCTGCCCAGAGAGGATGGAAACTCCTCCACCTTGGCCAGGTAAGAGAGTCCTTCCTAGGTGTGTTCCACTCCTCTCATCCTCTCACCCTTTCTGTTCAGCTGGTTTTTGGTCAGAGACGAGGCTCGGAGGCGGCCTATGTGGACTCGGGCGCGGCGGGGAACTTCATTAGGCTGAAAGAGGTGAAGAAGTATCAGATTTCCATGATTACTCTGAAGACTCCACGCTTTATCGCCTCTGTGGATGGGAGGCCTCTGCAAGAACCCGTATCCTTGGTCACAGAAGAGCTGCATCTGCAAATCGGGGCCATGCACCAGGAGTGGATCGCATTCTACGTTCTACCAAACCTATCCCATGCTCTGCTGCTCGGCCTTCCCTGGCTTAGGACACATGAGCCAGTCCTGGATTGGCATTCCAGAGAGGTTCTACACTGGGGGCATCCTTGCCAAGAGAAGTGCCTGGGTCCTGTCCAACCTGCCACTTCCCCTCCAGTCTCTTCGGGTCCTGTGGGCTTACCTGCCGCATACTGGTCGTTTTCGGACGTGTTTGATAAGAAGGAGGCAGAGACACTACCCCTGCATTGCCCGTACGACTGTGCTATCGATTTGCGACCTGGAACTACCCCGCCCAGGGAGCAAATTTATCCAGGTCGCAAATCTATCCCTTGTCTCAAGCCGAGACCTCGGCCATGTCCGAGTTCGTCCGTGAGAATTTAGCCAGAGGTTTCATACGGAAATCTTCTTCTCCTGCCGGTGACGGGTTCTTCTTCGTGAAAAAGAAGGACGGTTCGCTCCGGCCTTGCATCGACTTCCGGGGACTGAATGACATTACAGTGAAGAATAAGTATCCCTTGCTGCTCATCCCTGAACTCTTTGACCGTCTACATGGAGCCCGCATCTTCTCTAAGTTGGACCAACGTGGAGCCTATAATCTAGTCCGCATTCACCCCAGCGACGAGTGGAAGACTGCCTTTAACCCCCGGGATGGGCATTATGAATATCTCGTTATGCCCTTCGGCCTCTGCAGTGCCCCTGCGGTGCTTCAGGAGTTCATCAACGATATCTTCCGAGACTTGCTATACTCCTGCGTGGTGGTGTATCTAGATGACATCCTCATTTTTTCTCCGGATCTGGCTTCCCACAGGAAGAGTGTTCGTCTTGTGCTGCAGCGCCTGCGGGAGAATCGCCTCTGCGCTAAGCTTGAAAAATGTCTCTTTGAGCAGTCTTCCTTGCCCTTCTTGGGCTACATTGTTTCAGATTCTGGACAGGAAATGGATCCTGAAAAACTGTCGGCAATTCTTCAGTGGCCACGTCCAGTGGGGGTCAAGGCAATTCAACGTTTTCTCGGCTTTGCCCATTACTATCGTCAATTTGTGCCACAGTTTTCATCTGTCATCAAACCCATTTCTAGCCTCACTCGTAAGGGCGTCAACTCCTCGGTCTGGCCCCCGGAGGCCGAAGAAGCCTTTTCTTGTTTGAAACAAGCCTTTGCGGCTGCACCTGTTTTATGCTGTCCCGAGGCTAACAAACCGTTCATTCTGGAGGTTGATGCTTCTTCCACGGGAGCCGGTGCAGTGCTCTCTCAGAGGTCCCCGTCCGGCCGCTTGGTTACATGCGTGTTCTTTTGAAAGGCCTTCTCTCCTGCAGAGTGTAATTACTCCATCGAGGATCATGAGTTGCTAGCCATAAAGTTGGCACCAGAAGAGTGGCGCTATCTGCTCGAGGGGTTGGTTCACCAGTTTACCATCTTTACCGACCATAAAAACCTGGCATACCTCCAGTCAGCCCAGAGACTGAACCCCCGGCAAGCCAGATGGTCTCTCTTCTTTGGTTGCTTCGATTTTGAACTGCGTTTCCGTCCTGGGCCTAAAAACATCAAGGCAGATGCGTTGTCCCGGTCCCTGCAGTCTCCAGATGTGGTGGAAGAACCGACTCACATTATCGATCCGGTCAAGATCATCACTGTGGACCCGGTGAGACTGATTGCTCCGCCTCCGCGCAAAACCGACGTTCCAGTGTCTGACAGGAAAGAGGTGCTACATTGGGGACATTCCTCTAAAGTTTTGGGACATGTTGGAGTCAAAAAGACACTGGACCTTATTGCTCATTTTTATTGGTGGCCATCTCTTCGTCAGGATGTGAATGACTTTATGGCTTTATGTCCCTCTTGTGCCAAGTTCAAGGTTCCTAGACGGCCACCCTCCGGACTTCTGCTTCCCCTGCTGATTCCCTCGACACCATTGCAACATATAGCTTTGGATTTCATCACGGATTTGTCCTGCTTGTCCGGATGCACAACTATCCTGGTAGCGATAGATCGCTTCTCTAAAATGGCCCACTTCGTTCCTCTTCCAGCGCTGCCCTCCGCTCCTGAGTTGGCAAAGATTTTTATCCAGCACATCTTCTGCCTTCACGGCTTCCCGCAACATATTGTCTCAGACCAGTGTGTACATTTCACCTCTCGATTTTGGAGAGACACATTGACAAAAGGCGTTTGGATTCTCCAACTTACCTCCCAGGGCAACGAGTATGGCTTTCGGCTAATTACATTAGGTTGAAACTCCCCTCCTACAAACTGGTACCTCACTACATTGGGCCTTTCAAGATTCTTAAGCGAATTAACAGTATGGCCTACAAGTTGGAGTTGCCCGCCTCGCTCCGTGTTCCCAACACCTTCCACGTCTCTCTTCTTAAGCCAGTTGTCTTGAATTGGTTCCATCCTGCCCCGAGCTCTTCTCCTCTACCAGTCGGTTCTGATGATGTCTTCGAGGTGAGAGACATTTTGGCCTCGAAAAGGGTCAGGGGTAAAACCTTTTTTCAAATCGATTGGAAAGGTTTTGGTCCCAAGGAGAGATCATGGGAGCTGCAGGAGAATATCAATGCCCCACGCATTCTTAGAAGGTTTTTATCTAAGCACTGTAGGGGAGGGTGTAAGAGAGGGGGTACTGTTATCGCTGCCCCTGGCCCTGCTGCTGGTCCCGCCCCCGGTCCGATACTCACCGCCACTGGTCTGGGTTCTTCTGCTGGGGGCTCTCCACTCGCCCCCATTCACCCTGGGTCCGCCACGCTGACCGCTCCAGGACCCCTCTCTGGATCCCCGGCTGCTCTGCATGATCTGCCATCTTCTTGAGCCGACCCCTGGTCCTGGCTGCCGTGGCGCTTAAACTCCCTGTGCCTGCTTCCTAACAGTCCCTGTATAGGGGTTGGTCCCACCTGGCGTGCTCGCACAGGGAGGGTTCGGCGTCACGGTCCAGTAGGTCCACTCTTGCCCCCGTCACCCGCGGCGTAACAGCCTCCCAGACACTGTTCCAAGAGGTGTACTGTTTTCCCTCCCTGTAGATCTCACATTTTATGAGGGACCACAGGTTCTCTACAGGGTTCAGATCAGGTGAACAAGGGGGGCCATGTCATTATTTTTTCTTCTTTTAGGCTGGTTTCACAATTGCGTTTTTTTGCGCTGCTTTTTAGCGCAAAAAAAGCATGTGGTTTTTCCCCTATACTATAACATGGGTGCGCCTATATGCGCATGTACGCACTTGTATGTGCATGCGTTTTTTTGCAGTGTGCTCTCGGGCACACAAAATGCATCCTGTTGCATTTTTTTGTGCATCCGAAACGCATGCGCACGCAATGTGTTTTGTTTTTTTTACAGCAAAACACCCATTAAAGTCTATGGGTGCGCATACGTGCGCATTGTAATGTGCACGTATGTGCAAAAAAAGCATGCATTTTTTTTTAAAAAATGCACCAAAACCCACAAAAAACGCACACAAACGCATGATGCTTTTTTTCATGCGTTTGTGTGCGTAAAAAATGCGCAGCAAAATACGCAAGTGTGAAAGTAGCCGTAGACCTTTAATGGCCAGCCACGCTGTGGAGTATTTGGATGCAAGTGATGGAGCATTGTCCTGCATGAAAATCATGTTTTTCTTGAACGATACCAACTTCTTCTTGTACCACTGCTTGAAGAAGGTGTCTTCCAGAAACTGGCAGTAGGTCTGGGAGTTGAGCTTCACTCCATCCTCAACCCGAAAAGGTCACACAAGTTCATCTTTGATGATACCAGCCCATACCAGTACCCCACCTCCTCCTTGCTGGCGTCTGAGTCAGAGTGGAGCTTTCTGCCCTTTACTGATCCAGCCTCAGGCCCATCCATCTGGCCCATCAAGAGTCACTCTCATTTCATCAGTTCATAAAACCTTAGAAAAATCAGTCTTAAGATATTTCTTGGCCCAGTTTTGATGTTTTATCTTATGTTTCTTGTTCAAAGGCAGTCATTTTTCAGCCTTCCTTACCTTGGCCATGTCCCTGAGTATGGCACACCTTGTGCTTTTTGATACTCCAGTAACGTTGCAGCTCTGAAATATGGCAAAACTGGTGGCAAATGGCATCTTGGCAGCTTGACGCTTAATTTTCAAATTCATGGGCAGCTATTTTGCGCCTTTTTTTATCAACACGCTTCTTGCAACCCTGTTGGCTATTTGCCATGAAACGCTTGATTGTTCGGTGATCACGCTTCAAAAGTTTGGCAATTTCAAGACTGCTGCATCCCTCTGCAAGACATCTCACAATTTTTGACTTTTCAGAATCCGTCAAATCTCTCTTCTGACCCATTTTGCCAAAGGAAAGGAAGTTGCCTAATAATTAAGCACACCTTACATAGGGTGTTGATGTCATTAGACCACACCCCTCCTCATTACAGAGATGCAAATAACCTGATTTACATAATTGGCAGTTGGCTTTCAAGCCTATACAGCATGGAGTAGGACAACATGTATAAAAAGGATGATGTGATCAAAATACTCATTTGCCTAATAATTCTGCACACAGTGTAAAATAATTACTAGCAAGTCATAATACCAAGACCCATATGTGTGTCTTGGGATGCCTTATATAGGTCTAGTAAATACAACACATGGGAGCACACCTGGCTACTTGCCTGATATGGAGCACAAAATAGTGTAGTGGACCACAGTGAGGGAAGCATAGGACAGATCTGGGATAGATAGCATAACAGTGGGTTATGAAGTATAATTGTTGGCCAATCGAGTTTTTAATGACTGAACTGAACTCCTGGTGTTTCCTCCCTCTACTAATGTACCTATACCCGACATTGCTATTTCTGTGTGTGGTTCCACTATTACTCCCCAGCAACAGGCCCGCTGTCTTGGGGTCATACTTGTTTCCGAGCTTTCCTTTGCCCCCCACATTCGATCAGTGGCTCGCTCTTGTCATCTGCACCTCAAAAACATTTCTAGAATTCGACCTTTTCTTACTTTTGACTCTGCAAAAACTCTTACTGTTTCTCTTATTCATTCTCGTCTGGACTATTGTAACTCTCTTCTAATCAGTCTCCCTCTTACCAAACTCTCCTCTCTCCAATCTGTCTTGAATGCTGCAGCCAGGATCATATTCCTCACCAATCGTTACACCGATGCCTCTACTTTGTGCCAGTCATTACACTGGCTACCCATCCACTCCAGAATTCAGTATAAACTTATTACCCTCACCCACAAAGCCCTCCATGGCTCAGCACCACCCTACATCTCCTCCCTTGTTTCAGTATACCACCCTACCCGCGCCCTCCGTTCTGCTGATGACCTGAGGTTAGCATCCTCAATAGTCAGAACCTCCCACTCCCATCTCCAAGACTTTACACGTGCCGCGCCAATTATTTGGAATGTACTTCCCAGGTCAATACGATTAGTCCCCAATCCCCAAAATTTTAAGCGTGCCCTGAAAACGCATTTATTCAGACTGGCCTACCGCCTCAACACATTAACCTAATCTATCCCTGTGTGGCACAGCCAAAAGTTTTACCATAACCAGGTTTCCCGCATCATGTTCCCACATGCTTTATGCATCCATTAGGCCTCTGTGTCTGTACTGTTACACACTTAACATTATGGCTGGTCCATACAATCAGGGCAACTGTTACCACCCACCTTTCGTGTCTACCTCTTTCCTCATAGACTGTAAGCTTGCGAGCAGGGCCCTCATTCCTCTTGGTATCTGTTATGATCTATGTGATTATTGTTATGCTGTAATGTCTATTGTCTGTACAAATCCCCTCTGAAATGTAAAGTGCTGCGGAATATGTCGGCGCTATAAAAATAAAATTTATTATTATTATTATTATTTGATCATAGATATTGAAGATGCATTGGCAACTTTTGATACAATTACTTAGGAAATCACCGATTTCATAGATGTAATGGGGAAAAAATATATAGGCAAAAAAGGCTAGCCCATTAAGAAATATTGGTGGGGATAGAAAAGGTGCATGCCTCACACATAGTGCCTATTGAGCTGTAAAAGGAGAATGCCCACTGAGCACTGAACCTGCAGCTCCATAATAGACAGGAAACACAGAAAAAAAGATTAATAGATAATATATTTTTCTATTTATACACAATACAGTGTATCACAAAATATCACATAAATAAAAAAATCGACTAGACAGCGTGTTTAATGTCTTATCCATTTTACCATCACTTTGATTTGCATTGAGGAACCGTGACGGCTCCAGAAGGTGGTTGTCGCTGCTATGGAAATTGATCACTTGGGTAATGTCTAGCCAGAGTGAAACCAAAACACAATGTA
Source organism: Dendrobates tinctorius (assembly GCF_039654945.1). NCBI lineage: Eukaryota > Metazoa > Chordata > Amphibia > Anura > Dendrobatidae > Dendrobates > Dendrobates tinctorius. The sequence continues at coordinate 14,922,894 of NW_027361763.1, forward strand.
AGTAGTTAATTTTAGGAACTTTCCTATAGGAAAAATAACAATAACAGTCACTTTAGATACACCGTATCAGAATAGGTTACATGAAAAACTGGAAATTTTGCAGCAGAGTCAAAGAGCCAGGTTGATTACAGATGTCTGGCAGTATAGTGTACAGATGTAGTTAGACGCAGCTGATCAAAGCTAAGTAGAACTAGCACAGACATGAGACTAGTTAGGCAAGGATGAAAACATAGTGAGGATGTGGTACAATGGAGAATCCTAAAGTAAAGCTAGATGAAAATGATGGGGTTTGGACAATGGAAGGGTCAAAAAGGGGCTGGAAACTGTTCTGTCTCTGACATAATTCATGATCTTTGACTGTCTGCTTGCTTATATATATATATATATATATATATATATATATATATATAATAATAAATGCCCTAACCAGCTTCCGGTTGTAACAACTTCCGTCCAGTTGTAACCGGTGACGTCACCACACACACACGCACGTTAACCCTCAACACACCACACCGCCTCAACACACACTCCTTTCACCTTTCACCTCCACTCATGTCCACTCACTCTTTCACTCCACATACGTTCCTTTCTCTCACTCCGTTTCTCATACTCACACCGTCATCGTCGCTGCCCCGACATCTTCCTCCGCCGCCGGGATCCAGGATTCAGACGTTCTCCAGGCCGCCGACATGTTTTGCGGGACGCCATCTTGGATTTCGTGAAATCCCGCGATATTTAAGATGGCGTCGCCGCAACAACATGTGTCTGGCGTGGGCGACATCGGGATCCAAAAAGATGGTGTCAGCGTAATCTCACGAGATTTCGCCGACGCCATCTTTTTGGATTCCGATGTCGTCCACGCCAGCGACATGTTGTTGCGGCGACGCCATCTTAAATATCGCGGGATTTCACGAAATCCAAGATGGCGTCCCGCAAGAACATGTCGGCGGCCTGGAGAACGTCTGGATCCTGGATCGCGGCGGCGGAGGAAGATGTCGGGGCAGCGACGATGACGGTGTGAGTATGAGAAACGGAGTGAGAGAAAGGAACGTATGTGGAGTGAAAGAGTGAGTGGACATGAGTGGAGGTGAAAGGTGAGAGGAGTGTGTGTTGAGGCGGTGTGGTGTGTTGAGGGTTAACATGGCAAGAGGTGTTAACGACGTCGGCGAAATCTCGGGAGTAGAGTTGAGCGATACCGTCCGATACTTCAAAGTATCGGATCGGAATGGATCGGCCGATCTTAAAAAAAAGTATCGGTATCGCCGATTCCGATACCGGAAGTCCCATTCAAGTCTATGGGACTTCCGGTATCGGAATAAGAAAAACCCTGTTTTTGCCTTGTACAGCCTCTCTGGGGTCTGTACGGGCCTTTCGGGGGGCTGTGCCGGCCTGCCAGGGGGTCTGTGCAGGCTCCGGTGGTCTGTGCCGGCCTGCCGGGGGGCTGTGCCGGCCTGCCGGTGGTCTGTGCAGGCTCCGGTGGGCTGTGCCGGCCTGCCGGGGGGCTGTGCCGGCCTGCCGGTGGTCTGTGCAGGCTCCGGTGGGCTGTGCCGGTCTGCCGGGGGGGGGCTGTGCCGGCCTGCCGGTGGTCTGTGCAGGCTTCGGGGGTCTGTGCAGGCATCGTCCGATGGGACTACAAGTCCCATCGGGCAATGCCTGCTACCATGACAGTGATTGACACATTAGCCAATGATGGGACAGTAGTAGTCCCATCATCCGGCTAATGTGTTGAATGTAAAAAAAAAAAAAAAAAAAAAAAAAAAATGTAGCATGTAGTATGTATGTAGCATGCATGTAGTATATATGTAGTATGTATGTAGCATGTAGTATGTATGTAGCATGCATGTAGTATGTATGTAGTATGTATGTAGTATATATGTAGTATGTATGTAGCATGTAGTATGTATGTAGCATGCATGTAGTATATATGTAGTATGTATGTAGCATGTAGTATGTATGTAGCATGCATGTAGTATGTATGTAGTATGTATGTAGTATATATGTAGTATGTATGTAGCATGTAGTATGTATGTAGCATGCATGTAGTATATATGTGTTATGTATGTAGCATGCATGTAGTATGTATGTAGTATGTATGTAGTATGTATGTAGCATGCATGTAGTATGTATGTAGTATATATGTGGTATGTATGTAGTATGTATGTAGTATGTATGTAGTATGTATGTAGCATGCAGTATGTATGTAGCATGCATGTAGTATATATGTAGCATGTAGTATGTATGTAGCATGCATGTAGTATATATGTAGTATGTATGTAGCATGTAGTATGTATGTAGCATGCATGTAGTATGTATGTAGTATGTATGTAGTATTTTTTTTTTTTTAACATTTAACACATTAGCCGGATGATGGGACTACTACTGTTCCATCATTGGCTAATGTGTCAATCACTGTCATGGTAGCAGTCATCGCCAGATGGGACTTATAGTCCCATCGGACGATGCTTGCACAGACCCCCGGACATCAGCACAGCCCCCGGCAGGCCGGCACAGCCCCCCGGCAGGCCGGTACAGACCCCCACAGGGTGCACAGACCACCGGCAGGCCGGCACAGCCCCCCGGCAGGCCGGTACAGACCCCGGGCAGTCCACACAGCCCCCCGGCAGGCCGGCAGAGACCCCCGGAAGGCCCGAAATGACGGCGCATCATGATGCGCACACACCGCGCATCATGATGACGTCATTTCGGCTGTCAATCAACTTTGAACTTCCGATTCCGATGCCGACTTCCGATATTGAAAAAATATCGGAAGTCGGTATCGGAATTCTGATACAGCAAGTATCGGCCGATACCCGATACTTGCGGTATCGGAATGCTCAACACTACTCGCGAGATTTCGCCGACGCCATCTTGCATTCGTGAAATTGCGTCATTTACCTCACGCCGACTTGCTGTGCGGACGCTTGGCATTGCCTGTACCACCATGACTACTGCTGCCTTGGTCCTATGCCTGTTTATTGCCGGTGTCTAATTACAGGGCTAATTTGCCTCTACCGCCATAACTACTGCTGCCTTGCTCCTCTGCCGGTGTCTAATTAGGCTACTTTCACACATCAGGTTTTCGGCGTCAGGCGCGATCCGGCGTCGTGCCGGGACGCCGGATCCGGCAAATGTTTCGTAAAACCGGATGTGACGGATCCGGTTTTCTGCCGGATCCGTCTTTTTCTTGACAGACAAAACCGGATCCGTCTCATCCGGTTCATCCGTTTTTCTATCCATTTTTCGACGGATTACGCCGGATCCGGTTTTTAAAATTGACCCATGTGGCCTTCCGAACGGGATTGGCTACTGGAAAACTATATATAGCATGTTCCTACAGCCCTTCTTTGACAGGTTGTAGAGGAGAAAGTGCAGGTTGGAGAGAAGAGCAAGTTACTGGCGAAGATGGATGTTGTCATTGGAAATATTTTGAAGAATTTGGCGGATTTTATAGCGGAGGCGAATCGTTTGAGGGTGATTGTTCTGGAGAAGGAGAGAGCGAGACAGCAGCGCATCAGGCATCGTAGATGACGTTTGTGGATCCACCCCATCACAGCCAAGAAAATGACGCGTGGGGTCTATTCTACACTCTGCATGGACCTTCGACGAAACCCGGATAAATTTTTTGGATATGTTAGGATGAAAATGGAGAATTTTGATTACTTGGTGGAGCGCATTGCACACCTCATAAGAAAAGCGGACACCTATTGCCGCTTCTCTGTTTCACCCGCAGAGCGTCTGATGGTGACTTTAAGGTAAGCCACATTTATTGGATATGCTCGCATCAGAGCACACTTTCACTGCAATCTTGTTGGTGGTAGTTTGTATCTCCAAGTGTTATAGGTCAGTTTTGGTATGTAATGCTGTGATTTAAAACTAATTTATTGTTTTTTAATTCCCCACAGATTTCTTGCAACTGTAGAATCCCTTTCGTCACTGCATTTCCAGTACAGACTCGGGATTTCCACCATATCTGGAATTGTGAAGTACACATGCCGTGCACTGTGGGACTCCTTAGCTGAAGAGTTTTTACCAGAGCCCACAACAGAGAGGTGGATTGAAATTGCTGACAAGTTTCAACAGATATGTCAGTTTCCCAACTGCTTGGGCGCTGTGGACGGGAAAAATATCCGCATTGTAAAGCCAGCTGGATCGGGATCGGAATATTTCAATTACAAGAAATATTTTTCAATTGTCCTCATGGCCATCGCTGACGCGGAATACAAATTTATTGCGGTTGATATTGGGGCCTATGGCCGCTCCAATGACTCTCAAGTTTTCAAACTGTCTGCCATGGGGCGTAAACTGTATGGAAACACCTTCCAGTTCCCACCACCTAGACCGCTGCCGCAAACATCTGGTCCACCTATGCCATTTGTCTGTGTAGGGGATGAAGCCTTCCAGCTGTCAGAACACCTTTTGAAACCGTACTCTAGCAGAGGATTGACAAGACCAAAACGCATTTTTAATTACCGCCTCACAAGAGCAAGAAGAATGGTTGAATGTACCTTTGGTATTCTGACAGCCAAATGGCGGGTCCTATTGACTGCGATCAACCTCAAGACAGAAACTGTGGACGAGGTGATCAAAGCGTGCGTGGTACTCCACAATTTTGTTATCTGCAAGGAACCCATTTCCATTGAGGACACCTCTGAAGAAACCACCTTGCAAGATTACCATGACATTACCACTAGAAGTTCTGTGACGGTTTCAGTAATGAGGGACAATTTTGCACTATACTTTGTGTCACCTCAAGGCAGAGTACACTGGCAGGATGACAGAGTGTGAAAGATTTGTGCCCTAACCAAACTTGTGTACCTTCTGTACCAACAGTATATACCTTTGCCAACCAAAGTTGGCTATCTTGTCATGGTCTCTATTTTTAGCTTTAGGCCACAGGTGTGTACCTGGTTGTGTTTTATGCAAAGTATTTCACCTTTTAACAAAAGTTGTGTACATTGTTAGGAAATCACCAACAATAAACACAACTTTTTAGGTGAAATACTTTGCTTCAAACACAACCAGGAACACAACTGTGGCAAAAAGCTAAAATTTACCCACAGTTATATACCTAGTTTTGAATACCATTTCACCTTTTAAATACCCTGTATTTAACCTTTTTCGCCGCAGAAAGAAATGACAGACAACCAGTGTAAAATAATTTAACTTTTATTGAAAAATGTTTGTTTTAGTAAACTTTTTTAAAATTTTAATAAACTTGTTTAATAAAGCTTTGAAACCATAAAACTGGTCATTTTTATTTAAATACACACATTATAAATCTGTGTAGTGTGGGGTGGAAATACTGCTGGAGGGGCTGCGGGACACTTCGACACTGGGAGTGTGGAGAGAGGACTGGGATCGTGGTGGGGAAGGAACAGTTAGAGGTGAAGGTGTGGAAAAAACTACAGAATGGGTGGACATGTGGGAAGCAGAAGAGGTGGTGGGTGGTGGAGTGGAGGGTTGGGCAGGGACTGTAGGAGCAGATGATGTTGATGGCAAGTTGTATGGGGAAGGAGTTTGGTACGGGGCAGGTTGCTGGAAGTGGGGAGATGTCTGGTACGGGGCAGGTTGCTGGAAGTGGGGAGATGTCTGGTACGGGGCAGGTTGCTGGAAGTGGGGAGATGTCTGGTACGGGGCAGGTTGCTGGAAGTGGGGAGATGTCTGGTATGGGGCAGGTTGCTGGAAGTGGGGAGATGTCTGGTACTGGGGAGGTTGCTGGTACTGGGGAGTTTGCAGGTACTGGGGAGGTTGCTGGTACTGGGGAGGTTGCTGGTACTGGGGAGGTTGCTGGTGCTGGGGAGGTTGCTGGTGCTGGGGAGGTTGCTGGTGCTGGGGAGGTGGATGGTGCTGGGGAGGTGGATGGTATGTAATAGGAGGGAGAGGATGGAAAGTGGCTGGAGGGGGTGTAGATGTAATAGGAGGGGGAGGATGGAAAGTGGCTGGAGGGGGTGTAGATGTAATAGGAGGGGGAGGATGGAAAGTGGCTGGAGGGGGTGCAGGTGGAGGAACTACTGTGGTGGGAGGAGGAGGTTGGGAGGTAACTTGCTGGAGAGCAGCGTGGCATGAATGCATTACATGCATCTGCTGGGCAGGAGAGAGCGTTTCCATGCGCTCCACAACAGACCTGAAAAAGGTGTGGTTTGGCGAAGATCTTGCTTCTGAATGCATGGTTTGCAGAAGTGTCTTCACCTCCAGAATGCTGGAGTTGATCTGCTGATAGCCTGCGGAGATTTGCTCTGACAAGACTTTTAGACAGTTCTGGAAAGATGCATTCAGATGCAAGAACTCTTGCGCATAACTCTTTTCCTGACCCCTCTGCCGCTGCCGCCCAGTACCCGCAGGTGTACTAGAGGTGGCAGGGGCAGAAGGGTGGGGTAAAGGGAAAGCAATCTCCTCACCAGCAGCTTCATGTAATGTAGGCGGCCACGATGCTCCTGTGCTGGTGGATGGGACAGATGGGTCGAATGTGTGGGAAGGCTGGGAAGGTGCAGATGTACCGGGGCGGTCGAAGTGTCCCTCGGTGCCGGTCTCCTCATGGATCGCCTCAGAAGGGTCCAATCATGCAGGCTCCCGAGTGCTGCTCACCGTGCTGTGGAATAAAGAGAAAAAAAAACAATTAAAATACTGACATGGTATGGCCCTGGCTGAAAAAAAAATTTACATCTAACATTTTTTTTCACATGTGGTGTGTAATATTTACCTTCTGGTGACCATTGTTTCCCGGAGGAGCGACAGGGCTTCTGCGTACTTGTACTTGCTCCTGCGTCCTCCAGATCCACTCGGGGCCCGCATCTCTTTATTGAACTCCTTCTTGAAACGATCCCTCACAGACCGCCACCGATTCACAATTCTGTTCCCTGAAACGAGAAAGGAGTGGTTAGTATACAACATCAGTGTTTCCCAAACTCCAGTCCTCATGGTCCCCAGGGGTCATGTTTTCAGGATTTCCATAGTACATAGAAATCCTGAACACATGATCCGTGGGGACCACGAGGACTGGAGTTCGGGAAACACTGGTTTACATCAAGCAACCGGTACTGTATATACTTACGCTCTTTAATCTGGGCCCGAACATCGAGGTCCTCCCAGCGGCCCACAAGGAGCGAACAGATTTCCTCCCAGAGTCGTCGGGTAACGATAAGGTCAGCGTGGCGGCGGTCAGCCATATTCCAGAGCGGCTCCCTTTCTCTGACGAGATCGATGAGGTGGTCCACATCGAGTCCTCCATCCTCACCGTCAGAGTCGGGAGCACGCTGTGAAGGCTGTTAAAGAAAAAGACAAAAATAACATAATTAGCCTCCACATAAGAAATGAAATAAAAAGTGCAAAAAAACAAAGCAAAAATATTTTTCTTACACGCTGGTGACCGCCGCGTTGCTGTCGCCGACGACCCTGGGAGGCACTGCGAGGACCTCTTGGCCGAGCACCAGATTGGGAAGACTAGAGAAGAAAACAAAAAATATTATGTCTTTGGATGTAGGCATTTGTTTGCTGTGTGTGGTCTGCAGAACATTGTTTTCTATGTGTTGTGTGTAGTGTGATGTTGTGTTTCTGCGTTTGATGCAAAAAACTTACCAATTGTGAGCCCACTCCAGGTGTCTGTCCACCCCTTCCTTCTTCTTCTGGGAGCTCCTCTTCATCTTGTGAATCCTGTTTTGAAATAAAAGGCAATGAATAGACATATATTACAGAGAAGATGGATTTTGGAAATAAAAACTTACCGTCAAACGCTGACGATGCGAGGGAGGGCTCCCAGAAGATGATGTGCTGTCTTCCTGGTGGCCACACTCCATGCCTGTGGGTGGTGTTCCAGCTGCTACCATTGCTGCTGCTGCTGCTGCTGCTGCATCTATTGGGCGGCTGTTGAATAAAGAGAAACAAAGGGCCAATGAATATCTTGATATTCAATAGCCCTAGTTTGGAGGAATGGGGGATTTGATAATTACCGTCTCTCATCTGCTGCTGGCCTCCCCTCCTCAGCATGTTCAATTTGCTGCTCCATTTAGGGTGGTGGTGGTGCTGATGGTGCTGCAGTGGTCTCCTGCCTTCTCCTGCTGCGCTTGGTTGCTTTCTTGGGTGGCATGTTGGGTGTGGCTGTGGGTCCCACTGTCTTGCTTTTATATATGTCTTGTGGGCAGAGCTACTGAGCATGCTCAGACCAAAAAACCGGATCCGGCCGCCGGATCCGGCTTTCGCCTCATAGGCTTTCATTGTGTGAAAAAGCCGGACGCGCCGGATCCGGCGTGTCCGGCTTTTTCGCCGGAGACAAAAAACGTTACAGTGGCCGTTTTTTCCAGACGCCGGATCGCGACACATTGCCGGATCCGGCGAAAACCGGATGAAACGCGTGGCCATCCGGCACTATCCGGCGCAAATGCAAGTCAATGGGGGGGAAACCGGATCCGGCATTGCATTTCGCCGGATCCGGTTTCTGTCAAAAGCGCCGGATCGCGCCTGACGGCGAAAACCTGATGTGTGAAAGAGGCCTTACAGGGCCAATTTGCCTATACCGCCATAACTACTGCTGCATTGCTCCTCTGCCGGTGTCTAATTACAGGGCCAATTTGCCACTATCGCCATAACTACTGCTGCTTTGGTCATCTGCCTGTTTACTGCCGGTGTCTAATTACAAGGCCAATTTGCCTCTACCGGCATAACTACTGCTGCCTTGCTCCTCTGCCGGTGTCTAATTACAAGGCCAATTTGCCTCTACCGCCATAACTACTGCTGCCTTGCTCCTCTGCCGGTGTCTAATTACAGGGCTAATTTGCCTCTACCGCCATAACTACTGCTGCCTTGCTCATCTGCCGGTGTCTAATTACAGGGCCAATTTGCCTATACCGCCATAACTACTGCTGCCTTGCTCCTCTGCCGGTGTCTAATTACAGGGCCAATTTGCCTATACCGCCATAACTACTGCTGCCTTGCTCCTCTGCCGGTGTCTAATTACAGGGCCAATTTGCCTCTATCGCCATAACTACTGCTGCTTTGGTCATCTGCCTGTTTACTGCCGGTGTCTAATTACAAGTCCAATTTGCCTCTACCGCCATAACTACTGCTGCTTTGCTCCTCTGCCGGTGTCTAATTACAGGGCTAATTTGCCTCTACCGCCATAACTACTGCTGCCTTGCTCCTCTGCCAGTGTCTAATTTACAGGGCCAATTTGCCTCTACCGCCATAACTACTGCTGCCTTGCTCCTCTGCCGGTGTCTAATTACAGGATCAATTTGCCTCTACCGCCATAACTACTGCTGCATTGCTCCTCTGCTGGTGTCTAATTACAGGGCCAATTTGCCTATACCGCCATAACTACTGCTGCCTTGCTCCTCTGCCGGTGTCTAATTTACAGGGCCAATTTGCCTCTACCGCCATAACTACTGCTGCCTTGCTCCTCTGCCGGTGTCTAATTACAGGATCAATTTGCCTCTACCGCCATAACTACTGCTGCATTGCTCCTCTGCTGGTGTCTAATTACAGGGCCAATTTGCCAATACCGCCATAACTACTGCTGCCTTGCTCCTCTGCCGGTGTCTAATTACAGGGCCAATTTGCCTCTGCCGCCATAAGTACTGCTGCCTTGCTCCTCTGACTGTTCACTGCCTGTGTCTAATTACAGGGCCAATTTGCCTCTACCGCCATAACTACTGCTTCCTTGCTCCTCTGCCGGTGTCTAACTACAGGGCCAATTTGCCACTACCACTTCATAACTACTGCTGGGCAATTACAGGGTCAATTAGTATCTGTTTACTCTACAATACTCCAGGACGCCTTCTTCACTGCCAGATAACTGCCAAATAGACTCCTTTACCTGTGCCAACATGAGTCATAACAAAAAGTATGCCAATGCCAGTGAAAGGAAAGCAGCTTTAGCACTACGACAAAAACAATGCCGTGCTAATGAGACTCCTGAGGAAAAACACCATCGCCTTGAGAAGATTAAGGCTTATAAACGCCGTCGCCTCACACACGAATCCCCTAACTCTAAATCCATAAGATTGGCTGAAGAAGTCTCTGCACGCCGTCACCGCCGACAACAGACGGCCTCTTCCTCATCATTATTATTAGACTCACAACAGGATGCTTCCACATCAGCATGTGGAACAATTTACTGCTACACTTCATCCCATATGCCGTTCATTGACATAACTAATCAGCAATCTGTTTCAGCCCTATCAATACCACCATTCAATACCGATGCACAGTATGCCAATGCCAGTGAAAGGAAAGCAGCTTTAGCACTACGACAAAAACAACGCCGTGCTAATGAGACTCCTGAGGAAAAACAGCATCGACTTGACAAGATTAAGGCTTATAAACGCCGTCGTCTCACACACGAATCCCCTAACTCTAAATCTATTGCATTGGCTGAAGAAGCCTCTACACGCCATCACCGCCAACAACAGACGGCTTCTTCCTCATCATCTATAATAATAAATGCCCTAAGCAGCTTCCGGTTGTAACAACTTCCGTCCAGTTGTAACCGGTGACGTCACCACACACACGCACATGTTAACCCTCAACACACCACACCGCCTCAACACACACTCCTCTCACCTTTCACCTCCACTCACGTCCACTCACTCTTTCACTCCACATACGTTCCTTTCTCTCACTCCGTTTCTCATACTCACACCGTCATCGTCGCTGCCCCGACATCTTCCTCCGCCACCGCAATCCTGAATCCAGACGTTCTCCAGGCCGCCGACATGTTCTTGCGGCGACGCCATCTTGGATTTCGTGAAATCCCGCGAGATTCAAGATGGCGTCGCCGCAAGAACATGTCGCTGGCGTGGACGACTCGGGATCCAAAAAGATGGCGTCGGCGAAATCTCGCGAGATTACGCCGATGCCATTTTGGATCACGATGTCGTCCACGCCAGCGACATGTTCTTGCGGCGACGCCATTTTGGATCGGCGAAATCCCGCGATAGTCAAGATGGCGTCGTCGCAAGAACATGTCACCGGCGAGGACGACGTCGGGATCCAATATGGCGTCGGCGAAAACTTGCGAGATTTCGCCGACGCCATTTTGGATCCCGACGTCGTCCACGCCGGCGACATGTTCTTCCAGCGATGCTATCTTGACTATCGCGGGATTTCACGATACTCAAGATGGCGTCGCCGCAAGAACATGTCGCCGGTGTGGACAACGTCTGGATCCAGGATGGCGCCGGCGGAAGAAGATGTCGGGGATCGTGGAGCAGTGGCGATGACGACGTGAGTATGAGAGATGGAGTGAGAGAAGGGGTCGTATGTGGAGTGAAAGAGTGAGTGGAGATGGTGAAAGGTGAGAGGAGTGTGTGTTGAGGAGTGTGTTGAGGGTTAACATGGCAAGAGGTGTGATGCTATCGCATCCTCCCGATGCGATAGCATCGGGCCATAATCTAGTATATATATATATATATATATATATATATATATAGTGATTTGCTGAGAATATCTGTAATGTTCAGTTTCAGCCATAGATTTAATGTTTTCATTGTTTCTGGCTCCATCTAGTGGCCAGAGTCATAACCGCAGTGTTATTGTGTTCGCTTTCTGAATCTTTCCCTCCATTCACAATCTATTCTGGGAAAGCTTGCAAAGAACCCTGGTAAGTTTGCAAAGTATTATGGTTTAGTACAGCCCCTATTTTCCCTCCAGTCCTCCATTTTCTCTCAAGCCTGCTTCCTGGGAACATCTCATTTCTCTACTCCCCTTGTGTCAGCATCGTTGGTAGGTAATCACGCTTCCTATATCTAATTCCAATCTCATATTAGCCTGCTTAGTTAGCTCTCCCCTGGTTAGCTATTAGTGCAGATGATGTATTATGTATATTACGTATTCCTATGAACTTACTACTGATTGTATTTATATGTTTCTGTTTGTAGTTTCACCACATCAATATTCCACTACGTTCAATAAAGCACAGATTCAACTACAGTCTCTTTATTGGACCCCCGGTATAGCGGTTTAGCTGCATGTATAAGCTACATGAATCCCGGTTCATTTAGTGAGGACAGAACACTGACCAAATAACCTACTGATGCCAAAGTGTTGAGCTCCTGAGTGGTCGTTTACTGGATAGATTTCCAGATTGACATGTATCGCTAAATGTGGCCTACTTCTCCTTCTTTACCATCCCTCTTGGCTTAAACATATCTCATGAAAGATGGTACAAGATGACCAGCTTTGAAAAAAATATATATTTTTTCATATTTTGTCTGTAGATATTTTTTATATACTGTATGTGTCCATACATGTCCATTAAGTAGTTGAGATGTGAAGCTCACCATCATTCAGGTTTATTTCTAGCATGTTGCAATGACTTAATGAATTTGTAGAGTGAGAAATTGGGGTGGACACATGTACAATTTATCGATCGGTAGAGCTTCACCTTCAATAAAAGCTGATTGTCAGGGTTTTAGTCAGATCAACAATAATTAGGGAATCCCTGGATAATTTAGATGGTGTCTTCAAAGAAAATCCCTTTAAATTTAGTATTTTGTACCTGTCTCTTCTAAATGTATAATGGAGGTGTTATTATTTATTTATCTATTATAATGCTCTCAACCTTTTGTTTTTATGAGATTGTAAAATTATGGAGTAGTAGCAGAGCACTGGGTTAGTATTACAGTGACAACATTGAATTTATTTAATAGTTTTTATTAATGTTAATACACAAAAATTTTTAATTAAAAAATACAGTATGTAGAAGTGTGCCAGACTAATTGCATCATCATTACTTCACACAATCTGTTTAATCAGTTGAGGGTCAAGCCATTGACTCCTATTCCTGACTATGCACATTCTTCGGTTTTATTGCACATGTGGTTTAATGAGCTGTAATTTTTTTTCTCATTCGAAAATTCAAATGATTTTTTCTCGTTTTTTCATGATACTTGGGACCCATTTTAATATTGTTTTCATGCATGTTTTTTATTTTTTATTTTGGTTGTGATCCGGAGGTATTGTTGGGAAAATAATTGGATATATGTGTCTGTTTTTAACATTTACTTCTATTTGTTCTGCTTTTTGTTACAATTATTTTTATATATCAGATACATCTTTTTTTTTATGGGGTGGAGTTAATAACAATTATTTGGATAGACAGTGACTTTTTTATTTATTATGTAACTGTTTTTTAAGCCAAGAAAAAATTATAAAAAGGGTCATCCAGTCATCCATAGACCTTTGAAAGCAACCACTGGTGGGCCTCATTAAAATATTTTGAAAGTGTAGTGATGTAATCCTACACTCATAAAGTGCAAAGCCAGGATAAAATTATAAGTAGGGTCATCCGATCATTCATACACCCTGGAAGATAACAACTGTCAGCCTCATTCAAATATTGAAGATTAAAAACACTTTATGTGCTGCTCTCATCTGGTGGTGTGGAAAAGTTGTGGATAATCCAGACTGTGTTCATTTTTATCAGAGTGAGCCTGTCAGCATCTTCTGTTGACACCCCAGCAGAACTAAAAACCCACTCAGACAAGATGCAAGTGACAGGGCAACAAAACTCCTCCAAGGCATATAGGGACAGCTCATACCAGGTGTTCGTTTTTGAGACCCAATGTCACGACAGAGAGGAGCCAGAAGACCACAGCATCTGATTTCTCCTACTACTGCACTGATTAGGAGCACTTCACCTTCTTATTAAATTGTGTAAATTTCTTTGGTCAGTGCAGGGGTTAATCTGCTCTGTTGAGAGCTCCTGGAGCTAAGGCTTTCAGCTGTGCACTGTTAGCCACTCCCATCTTCTATATAAACTTTTAGTCCTGACTAGCACTCATTGTCAGAGTAGCTTTTCCTTTGTAGGCACAGAAGCGGGATTGTTAAGCTAATTATGGCTTCATCGCCACTCAACATCTTTGTGCTGTCCTCAAAGTCTTGGAGAACCGCATAAATCTCAGACATCCATGCCCACTTGTCAGTTGTTATGTGTGGAAGATGGCCAGAATACCGTCTGGCGTGTTGGAGCTAGTATTCGACAACTGCCCTCTTCTGTTCACAAAGCCTTGCCAGCATTTGAAGTGTGGAATTCCAATGTGTCATGACGTTGCACACCAGTCGGTGAGTTGGCACTTGCCTGCACTGTTGCAGTACTGCCAGAGCAGCAGCAGCTGTAACCAACTTGCGGAAATGGATGCTGACGTGGTGTAACTTGATCAGAATGTCTGGCAAATCTGGGTAGGTTTTCAGAAACCACTGATCTATCAAGTTTATCTTGTTGGCCAAACATGGTACGTGCCACAGGCTTCTCTGGTCTGTTATTCCTTTCATTATTTTTGACATTGTGTTCGGCTTGTCTCCTAGACAAATTAGCTTCAGCTGAGCCTGTAGCTGCTTTGCTGAGGCAGTGCTGAAGAGCTTACAGCTGATGTGGATGATGTTCTCTGATATACAAAATTGGAGATGGAGAATTAAGAGAAGCCGGAAGAGGTGTGGGAACTGGTGCGGGAGATGGAGGAAACCCTGATAGAAGTGGGTCCAACTTCTTCCAACAAAGCACTCCATGCACCGCCCAAGATTAAGTACACAAGCTGAAGTGAACATTGGTGAGCTCAACTTTTCTATTTACAATTGACAACTTTCAGGCATGTCCTTTTTGGACATTGCAGAGAATATTCATTTATTGGTCTGACTTCTCCTCCTGTCTATTCCACACTCCGCTATTGCCCCATCATTTTGGATTTGGGGCACCATTTCATGATGTACCATCAGGTACAAGAAACCTAGAAGCACCGCGATACAGAAGGTTTCTGTGGCACCAGCTGGTAGGAGTGGCACGTCTCGATGATCCCCTTCTGCAGTACCCTAATTGGGTACATACTGTAGATTGATGGAATTGTCCATAGAAAGGATTCGCTTTAAGTGATGGCCATTGATGTGTGGCACCCTAGGAGTCCGGTTGCCACAGTGGCATTGAATCCATCACAGTAATATCATGCCTGGAAGCAAGGAGGGGTCCCCTTACCAGGTGTCAGTAGGAGAGTAGTCGAGCAGAACCTGGGAAGTGGAGCTGTGATTAAACTCACCCCAGAGCTGAACGCTAGGAATCGCATACTGGAGTCCTAGGTTGCATGGGTACTGAAGTCCCGGCAGCTAAATCCGGAGGACAGGGGACTGTACGTCTCCTGGCCCGATCTAATAACCAGCAGCACAGCAGCATACCAGAGCCTAGAGCTGACACAAAGGAGCGGCACCTGTGATAGGCTCGAGCTGCATGCCATGAAGGCAACAGTTTGTTCTTAAAACTGAGAGAGACAGTTGGCAGCAGGAGGGTGAGCTGTTAGGCACTTAGGAGAAAGGGAGGACAGGGCTCCGTACCTACCTGGCCAAGTGTATCCAAAATTGCTTCCAGGCTGCCCGACTCTCCATCACGATCTGTTACCAGTGCCCCGGTCTGTACTATCAACCATCAAGTAAAGGAAAAGAAAACTACAGCCCTTGTGTCCTGCACCACAAGGCAAACGAAGCCTGACATAAACAGAACTGGTAGCCCTGGGGCCCCGCTCTACCTGTGAGAAGCAGAACCATCCCAGCTGCGTCACCATCTTCCCCAGTTGTCTCCTTTAGCAGCGTTGGCCATCCATTGCCGAACACCAAAGGTGGCTTAACGTTAAATCCCATATACACATTCCCCATTTTACGGCACAGCCATGGCCACGGAGTCGGGTCACGGCCCTGTGACTTCCCCAAAGAACTGTCCAACCCAGTTCCGAATACCCCACGGCCCTGGTGGGCGTGTAAGAAGCAGGTCCCATCAGATCGAATGTTTGATCTTTACTCTTGGAGCAGTACGTAGCTAAAAACAAGGCACCAGAAGAGGATCTTCAGTGAATCGGCTTCTTGTTGACATGAATTTTTAGACGACTAAAGGTAAAGTGAAGCAGAAGACATTTGCAGAAAGCATCTGTGACATGTGAATTTGGCAGCACACCAGTTGGTAGTCCCTGGCAGCCTCATGAAGCCTCGGCTGGCATACACAGTGACATGAAGCAGACTCAGGCCCTTGTGCTGCTCTGCAGGTGTCGCTTTACATTAGACATCCCAGTACCACAGGCGAGCATGTGTCTGCAGATGCCGAACTGCATTCATCATAATGTTCTGGGGAAAACCCGTCCGAAAAGCAAGAAATGTACAAAACACTTAACACGTCGGCACATTAGTAAAATGCTAAATGGAGTGCAAAGGAGCGTAGCTGGAAAAGGTCTACAACGTGTCGGGATTATTCCAAGTTCATTTTTTTGCTTTACTGTCAGAAAAGTTTTAACTTGTTATGAAGTAAAGGAAAGACTATATTCATCTTTCTATCATCTATCTATTATCTATCTACTATCTATCTATCTATCTATCTATCTATCTATCTATCATCTATCTATTATCTATCTATCTATCTATTATCTATCTACAGTATATCTATTATCTATCTATAAATAGTCTATTTACTGTATTTATTATCTATCATCTATCTATTATCTATCTACTATCTATCTATCTATCATCTATCTATTATCTATCTATCTATCTATTTATTATCTATCTATCTACAGTATATCTATTATCTATCTATAAATAGTCTATTTACTGTATTTATTATCTATCATCTATCTATCATCTATCTATTATCTATCTACTATCTATCTATCTATCTATTATCTATCTATCTATCTATCTATCTATTTATTATCTATCTATCTACAGTATATCTATTATCTAACTATATATTGTCTATTTACTGTATCTATCATCTATCTATCTGTCTATCATCTATCTATCTATCTATCTATAATCTATCTATATATTGTCTATTTACTGTATCTATTATCTATCATTCATCTATCTATCTATCATCTATCTATTTATTATCTATCTACTAGATGTGGGCCCGATGCTATCGCATCGGGAGGGCAGTGTTTGTGTGGGGGGGTGTTCCGCAGCTGCCAGCCCACCCACCTCCATGCAGTCACAGCCGGCAGGAAAGACGGTGGTTTGCAGCCTGTGCTGGAGATGGGGTGTGGCCCCACCAGAGGGCGCCCGCACCCCATCTCCAGCCAATGCCGCAAGCCGCGGTCTTTCCTGCTGGCTGTGATTGCATGGAGGTGGGTGGGCTGGCAGCAGTGTGATCCGGCGCGTGTAGTCAGGCGGCGGATCCTATCAAGGGTCCGGCGTCGGGTCCTGGCGGCGATCCGGGGTGGGTCCTGGCGGCGAACCGGCGCCAGGTCCTGGCTGGGGTCTGGTGGCAGGTCCTGGCGGTGGTCCGGCTGAGGGTCTAGCGGCGGCAGCGGGGGGTCCGGCGTCGGTGCCATATTGGAATACCATTCAGTTGAGTATTCCAATAGGTCGGTTGGCGTACTTCCGGTGCGGCGCAGTGGATTGTGGGATTCGAGGACATCCGGACGGAAGTCGATGACGGAAAATTTTAGGTAAGTATATAATAGATTATCTATCTATTATTGATCTTTATCTATCCATTATCTATCTGTCTATTTATCTATCTATCAACTGTAGTATCTATCTATCTATCTTTGTCATAGAAGTTTGATAGATATATAGATAGATAGTTTTTCCCTTTTGATGATCTTATAATTGGTCCATACCCATAAGCTGTATCACAAGTTTAATACAACATGACATATTTTGTATGCTGGAGCCATGGCATCTGGGGTATCGAAACGTTACTCACTCTGGTTTCATTCCTGGTATTGTTGGATTGCTTTGCATTAGATGTTTTTTGTGTATGTCAGTTCTTTCATGCAGTATTAATGATGGTCAATCAGCCTCCAAATTATCTGATGTAAAATACAACGTAAAAGAAAAATATGGCTTTGTACACATTAAATTAGGGCTCTATACTATGAGTCCGATGCATTAAGTCTGGCGCTATTCACCGGTGGAATATGGTACACCTTCAATAGGAGATGCCCTTAATGCATGTAATCGCACATCCACTTTGGAGGAGCGGGCAGGGACTATTGTAAAATTGACAAATGTCATAAACCTCTCAAGAAACTTCAAGTTGCACAAAAGGTTTGTGATATTTCAAGGTGTGTTATTCCAGAATTCTTGCATAAAGACCTTGATTATTCATTGGTATGTAATAATAAATAATAATAATAATAATTTTCACTATCTCGATAAGAAGATTGATCATCCAGTTCTCCTGAGACAAATTTGCCATCTTTTTGTATTTCCCGGTGGATCTATGCAGTGCTGGGCTGGTAGAGGAGGCAGGTTTCCATACATTTCAATATACAGTCATCCAGCAGGAGGAAATAGAGAAAGGAGACATCGGTGAGGCATACATAGGGTGAAAGAGGTCATGTTAGTCAATGATCAGTGAAATCTACATTCATAACATAGATCGTTCAGCCATCCAACAGCTGGAAAATTCAAGGCTAATTTGTCAAAGTGGTGTCTGGTCTGCAGTCGGTGTATAATTCATCTGTGAACATCTTCTGTCACAATCAATAATTCACAAGGTAAAATATTGATGGAACTCCCTAAGGCTTTAGTCTGGAGTGTTCAAGAGGTTTGCTTATCACTTTATATTAATGATTTGCCATCTGTTCATGTCCAAATTCATGGTACATTTCAGTTCTTCGATTTTCAATTATAGATCAAAGCTGTGAAGTTGTCATGGTGGTTTGGAGAATCTTTTAGGGACTTGTTTTTTGGGGGGTTGTACTCCACCACTAGAAAAGTAAGCAGACACCCTCATGACTCCAGGGATGTGTTGTTGCAGCTTATAAGGGTGTACTAAGACATTGGTGGAATCCCTAGTGGCCCATCACTGATCAACTCTATCCTCCTTGAAAATTAAGAATGCAGAAGACCACAACTCTTTTGTAAAAGAGAGAAGTTAAAAGTGGCCCGAGTCATATTTTCTATATAGTATTTTCTAAAAAAATGGCATGTGGTACACTCTATTTTTGATAACCAGCATGACAAAACTGTCAGCTGAGGGCTGCCATCCTCAGCTGGCAGCTTTATCATGGCTGGTTATCAAGAATAGAAAGGTCCATACTCAGTTTTTTTTTAATTACTTAAATAAATAGTTAAAAAACCAAAATTACAGTGCTCTGTCGCACCAGAAAAGGCGCATCGATTAGATGAAACAATTCTGGTGCTTTACCTGGCTCTTTCCCCTGGCCCTTTGTATTTTCAGGTGACATTAAGCCCAGCAGTTAGTAATATAAGACGTCTCTCTCTCTTTTAGTAACCCCATAGTCATATTGTCCATAAAAAACTCCCAGAGTAAAGTCCTTTATTTGAAATAAAAGTACACACTGTTTTACAAATTTATTTACAAATAGCAAACACAGATAGGCTCACCTCATGCCCATTCCATTGAAGTCCTGATCCCCTGTAAAAAAAAGCATAAATAAAAACCTGTCAATCATACTGTCCCATGGTAAAATCCTTGTCTGCGATAATTGGGATTTCAGCCTGAACAGTGCCACGATGTGACCATCCAGACTGAAAACCACTGGAGAAAGAACTGCTACGAGTGCAGCTTCAGGGACTAATGTCAACATCATTGAGACTACCGCATGTCACTGAGGCTGCATTCCCAGCTCACTTCAGTGTGAGCAGGGCTGATGAACTGCGGTGACCTCAGTGAGATCACTGCTAGCACAGTGAGAAAAAGAGCTCAGAGTTCACCACAGTTCACTGTAAGAAATTTCTCATAGTGAACTGCAGTGAATGCGATCAAGTCACCACAGTTAATTTGCCCGGTTCACACTGAAGAGAGCTAGGAACGCAGCAGCCTCAGTCACCTTCGGTAACCTCGATGACTAGTGACTAATGCCTCACTTGCACCATGCAGGGCCACTGACCTACTCAACATCCTAGGCTACACCATGATCTCTTTGCCCTCTGCTTGCTGTTTGCTGTTAGCTCTGCGTCCTCTGCTGGCTGTGCATGTTTCTTGGCTACAGGCTTAGGCTGGTTTCACATTTGCGTTTTTTAGCGCTGGAAAAAAACGCATACCTGCGCATGCGTTTTTTCCCCTATATTTAACATGGGTGCGCATACCTGCGCGCTGGTAAGCGCATGTATGCGATTTTCATGCACTGCGTTTTTTTGGGGTGTGCGTTGGTATTTTCCAGACGCAGCATGTTGCATTTTTTGGCCCTGCAAAAAAGCGCATGCGCACATATGCGCACGTTTTGCGCTAAAAATGGCCATTATAGCCTATGGATGCGCATATGTGCGCACTGGCATGCTCATGTATGCGTTTTTTTGCATATGCGTTTTTTTTTTTTAACCATGGAATTTAGGGGTTTGGGTTAGAGTTAGGGTTAGTTAAGGGGGTTTAGGGTTAGGGTTAGGGTCAGGGTCAGGGTTAGGGTTGGGGTTTGGGTCAGGGTTAGGGTTAAGTATGGTTTGGTTAAGGGTTAGGGTCAGGGTTAGGGTCAGGATTAGGGTTAAGTATGGTTTTGTTAAGGGTTAGGGTCAGGGTTAGGGTTAGGGTTAGGGTTAGGGTCAGGGTTAGGGTTAGGGTTGGGGTCAGGGTTAGGGTTAGGGTCAGGGTTAGGGTTAAGTATGGTTTTGTTAAGGGTTAGGGTCAGGGTTAGGGTCAGGATTAGGGTTAAGTATGGTTTTGTTAAGGGTTAGGGTCAGGGTTAGGGTTAGGGTTAGGGTCAGGGTTAGGGTTAGGGTTAGGGTCAGGGTTAGGGTTAGGGTCAGGGTTAGGGTTAAGTATGGTTTTGTTAAGGATTAGGGTCAGGGTTAGGGTCAGGATTAGGGTTAAGTATGGTTTTGTTAAGGGTTAGGGTCAGGGTTAGGGTTAGGGTTAGGGTCAGGGTTAGGGTTAGGGTTAGGGTTAGGGTTAGGGTCAGGGTTAGGGTTAGGGTTAGGGTCAGGGTTAGGGTTAAGTATGGTTTTGTTAAGGGTTAGGGTCAGGGTTAGGGTTAGGGTTAGGGTCAGGGTTAGGGTTAGGGTTAGGGTTAGGGTCAGGGTTAGGGTTAGGGTTAGGGTCAGGGTTAGGGTTAGGGTTAGGGTTAGTTAGGGTTTAGGGTTTGGGTTAGGGTTAAGTATGATTTGGTTAAGGGTTAGGGTCAGGGTTAGGGTTAGGGTTAGGGTCAGGGTTAGGGTTAGGGTTAGGGTCAGGGTTAGGGTTAGTAAAGTCATGGTTTGGGTAGTGTGAGGGGCCACCTAAAAATGTTGGAAAAAAACGCAAACGCGGTAAAAACGCACTAAAAACGCATACAAACGCATAAAAACGCTGCGTTTTTTTCATGCATGCTCATAAAAATGCTTGAAAAAAACGCAGCAGTTGTATGCTTATGTATGCGTTTTTTCAATGCGTTTTTTTGCGGGAAAAACGCGCTGCAAAAAAAAGCAAGTGTGAAACTAGCCTCAGTGCGCACGAGCGGGAATGTCCTCATTCTTTAAGAGACAGTCCATGCGCTCCTAATGTGACCCCAGCCTGTTGCTGAGAGGCACTTGGTACTTGAGACACCTTCACCTGTTGGAAGATGCCTGAACAGCATTATCTTTCAGTGTGTGTGCAACTTCTGATTTGCCAGCTTCTGTCCTGTTTATGATCTTTCTGCACCTTTTTTCCCTGGGTCTGCATACCCATACCTGAACCATGAATCTATACCTGTATCTGATTTCTCCTGTTTTTCCACCCTGGTTGGGCTGAATACCCAGGCCTGAATCATGAACCTGTACCTGTGTCTGTCCTTGTCTGAATTAGGACCAATCCCTGAACCTGTTTGTATCCAAGTCAGGATCTTTCCCTAACCCTGCTGTGTCTGTACCTGTACCTATCCCTAAACCTGGGGCATCTGAACAAGTACCTATTGCTATACTAGCAGTGTCTGAATCTGTATCATTCTCCAAAACCTGCAGTGTCTGAACCAGTACTTATCTCTGTAACCTGAAGTTTCTGAACCAGTACCTATCCCTATGTTCTTGTCTGTGCAACATTAGTGATCTGTGTTTACACTTGACACTTAATTGTAGTATTCTGTGTTAATCTGGCCCTGTCTGTTCTGCGTGCACCTGTCCTTGTTTTTGTCCTGTGTGAACTTGAACCTGTCTACCTGTGTGTACTTGTCCTTGTAATTGTCACATGCTTACCTGATCCTGTTCATTCTGTTGTGAGTTCATTTTTCCCTTCACTATTGAGGACTGATGAACTCCCTCCTCTGGTGAAGGAAGGTAGTGAGGCTGATTACCAAACATCTGGGCAGCTAGATGATGACTGGGTGGCTGGAATTGAGGACTGGATATAAGGCAGCCGACGCCCTTCTGCCTTGCTGGTGATCCTGCTGGATTCTTGGAGACCAGTCTGATTCCTGCATCTCAAAGCTAAGTTTTTCTGCTCTGCTTTGTACACTTCAGTTTTGTTTTTGTTTTGCCTTGTTTTTTGGGAGTTCTGCCATCCCCGGCCGGGGGTGAGCTGAATTCCATTTTTGTCTCTGATCTGTTGATCTTTTGCTCTGTCTTCAGAATTTACCTGAGTGCTGATATAGTCTTTTGAAGCCTAGCGACTTCAGGGCCGGTTTTCCTATCAGTCGGTTGGCACATTTTGGACAGGGTTTTTGCGGATGGCAGACAGCAGCTTTCCTATCCTGTCCTATTTAGTTAGCTTGGGCCCCATCATTTGCTCAACCTATCTTTCTATCCGTGTTAGTGTTTTCATCTTGCTTCACCGTCATTATATGTTGGGGGCTGCCTATTGCTTTGGGGTCTGCTCTGGGGCAGTTTAGTTTTTCCCCTTTCTGTCGTTAGGCTATGTAGTTCTCCGGCTGTGATCGAGGGGTCTATGGCACCGTAGGAACCCCCCACGGCTACTGCTAGTTGTTGTGGATAGGTTCAGGGGTCTGCAATCCGATAGCTGCCAACCTCTCTGGTTTTTTCTGGACTTAGCTAGTATTTTGTTTTTTTCCTCCTTCGGTGACTCATCATAACATCATTCCATGTGAACAGGGCCCTGTCTCGCCTGTTCACATCTGCAGATCCCTGCCTGTCCGCATCTGCGGTTCACTGCCTGTCCGCATCTGCAGTTCCCTGCCTAACCACATCTGCATCTTCCTGCTTGTCCACGTCTGCAGTCTCTTGCTTGACTGTATCAGCGGTACCCTGCTTGACTGCGTATGTGGTTTCCTCCTTGACTGTGTCTGCGGTTCCATGTCTGTCCAGTCTGAACTGGGTATTACCAGGAATGAGTAGGACCCAGTTCAGACTCGACAGAAAAGGGCCCAGTGACTAAATCCTTCCTGAAACTCTTCCTGTTCCTCAAGTCTGAACCCTGTATATCAGCCATGCCCACCTGCACTTGTCTATATAACAGAAGTGACTGCCTGCCTTCCAGAGTATCAGCCGTGTCTGCATGCCTGCCAGAGTATCAGCCGTGCCTGCCTGCCAGACTATCAGCAGTGCCCTTTTACACTGACCTGCCTGTAAACCAGCCGTGTTTGCCTGTACCCACCTGCCTGTAAATCACCTGTATATGCCAGAGCCTGCCTGCATACCCGTCATGGCTGCAAGCACCTGCCTGTTTATGAATCAGATAAGCCAGACAGTATACCTACAATACCTGCCTGCAACTGTTATTACAGTGTCCTGTCCTCTTGGGGGTCAGCTGCTTCTGCTGGACACCACCCTGGAGTGGTACCTGGCAGCTACCTGCCACACTAGCCTGACCTCACCACTAGAGGCTTCAGCGAACACCAAGATAGCTACTTAGTCATGCCTCTCTGGGTAAGTCTGGTCCGTGGCACAGTGGGGCCATGATCCACAGATGCGCTAATCAGTCAAGATGGGAGCATAATAGCAGTGTTTATATATGCAATGTTTATATATTATTTATCTAAAGAAAATAAATTTTGGCAAGTCCCAAAAATAGATAAAATCCTCAAATTTATTTCAATTTTTTTTCTAAAAGATCATATAGGTTGGGGATACATCTCAACGCGTTTCTGGCAAAAGCCCTTATTCATTCTCAGTTCTTTGTTCTTCATAAACTTTAAAGCCTTGCTTTAGTATGGATAACATGAATAGTCCTTTTCTTTAGGAAGAATGAAATAACATAAATGTAGAAGCCTCTCCAACCTGGATATTTCCAGCAGCAGCTCACTCTTGTATTAAATATGTTCACCAAACAAAGATCTCTCTGTTTGACTCCAGCACACCTTTTTGCACAACAAACTAGCCAGCCACTCTGCCTTTCTCCTTTCTCAACACACTCTATAATGTTGATCATTACCAGCTGCTATTAATAGGCCTGTAAATCACAGACTAGATCAAACAATAGACTTTTTCCAGGTAGGTTCTTTTGGTTACTCCAAAAACACAAACCCAAATCCAAGTCACATTAAACCCTCACAGTAACCTAGCGTTACTGGTACAGTTTATATCACAAACACATATATACCATCAAGGACCTCACTTTCTGCTTTCATACAATAAATGTATACTGTATATACAATATGTATCTCTGTGACAACAGGGCATACTAAGAAAAATTGGATGTCCTCCCTAAAAGTAATGGTATTTTATTTAGTCTGTCTAAAGCATGTAATGACAAACCTTACATAGTAACCATTTTTGTAAAAATCTTTACTTTCCATCTACTTTTCTTAAATAAGAAAAAAAAATATTTATATATATATATATATATATATATATATATAGTAAAAGGGTCACTTGTAGTGTGCTTGAGGGGAGATATATTTCGCTGAGGTTATTAGCTTCAATGATATAAACCTGGCAGTTTTTTGCTCCAGCATGTTATGTACTGAGAGAGATTTATCAGCCATGACAGGGCCAAATCTATTATGAGCAACTCAAAAGGTGGGTGGTGCAGCTGTTCACCATATCTCCACCATAGGGAGGAGACCAGGAGCGAAAAGTGAATCCTTTGGACAATGATTGTTCTATGTACTCTGGAGGTGAAAATGACCTCCAAAGCTGGTCTCTTGGTAAACAGAGATTAATTCTGTTTTCCTGTGCATACGAACCCCCACAGTTATAAGGACTGTAATGAGTGATGTTTTATTTATGTCAAGAAGACTGAACATGTCTATTTTGTTTTGGACTGGTTTATGATTGTTTTACTAAACCAGTTGAAAATTTAAATAAGAAGTTTCCCTGTGATTACCTCATTAAGCAGCCAAGTGAGCCAATCTACTATAGGTGGTAGCTAGAAGTGCAGGCAAGATCCCCAGGAAGCAAGTGTGATGGCTGTGGACAAGCTACATGTCTTGGGTAAAGGCAGCTTTAAGGATGGAACAGCAGTTGGAAAGATTGGAGGAGGTGATCTAGCACCTGGTCCAAAGCCAGCAGCAGCAACAGAAGCAACTCCAGCAGCAGTACCAGAAGCTCAAGCAGCATCAAGCTCAACAGGAGATAAATAAACTACTGACACAACAGATACAACAGCAGCAATGGCAGATAGAACTCCTGACAGCAGATGTACGCAGCAGATAAACTACCTAATCCCAGTCCAGATGATGACTTTCACATCCAGAAGTCAGTAAACCGTGCCATGCAAAAGATGGCCCAATGGTGAGGCCTTTTTGGCGGTGTTTGAAAGGGTCGCAAAGGTTGAGAGGCTGCCTCCGATGCAGTTTGCAGAGGTGCTGGCACCCTATCTAACTTGCGAGCCCCAAAAGTCTTATTATGACCTTGCCTAACAGGATGCAAAGGAATATTCCAAGCTAAAGACAGAAATATTGGCATGCTTTGGAGTAACTTTGTCTGTCAGGGCACAACGGATCCACTAGTGTATTTTGGCAACAAACCCTTCAGCTCCCAAATGTTTGACTTGCCACATCTGGTTCTGAAGTGGATGCTGCCAGAATCCTCTACTCCAGCCCATATTGTAGAGCACATAGTAATGGACAGATTTATTCATGTCCTCCCTGTAGCAATGCAGGCCTGGGTTGCACAGGGAGATACTCAGAATGTGGACGACCTGGTTGGCCTAGTGGAAAGGTACCAAGTGCTCGAAAAATCAATAGCGAAACCAAGTACCATCACCCTGCTCTAGTAAAGTACCCAAAAGAAGACTTACTCTCAAAACAGAGGTACTAGAGCCAAAAATGAGGGGTGCCCAAAGACATAAGGGCCTGTTGAAAGTTGCTGAGGACAGGGGTTAAGGAATTAGTTTGTTGGAGGTGTCAGGGTCCGGGGCACATAGTCGTTTCTTGTCCCATGTTCCTCGAACTGCTTATCTGGCCTGTAGTGTGTACTGTAAACCCGAAAAGTGGCCGCAGACATGTTCTGTAACAATAAATTGAGTACTGGTGTTGGGTATCTGGGAGCCTATTGACTCTCATAAGGGCCACACTCCCTCACCAGTTGATCCCCAGAAGAACTATGGCCGTTTGTTGTATACACGGGGACGCTAAGGATTACCATATTGCTCGAGTAACCATAGAAATGAACTCTGGCATTGGGTCTTATGAGGTCCTCATGATACACCTGATTATAATATGGCGGACTTTACCTTAATCTGCAACTTATAGCATAAAGGGGAGGTGCCAAATGACTCAGGTAAGAGCAGAGTCACCATTAAAAAACCCTCATCACAATCAAAGGCGGATGGGTTTCCCCTGTGTGTTTTTGTGGGCGATGAGGACCTGAGGCTGACATCCCTGAGTTTGGGGCTTTCATGGAGAACTTTTCTGACTGCTCAACTGAAGTACCTTACGTTAAAAGGATGTTTGTTAATGTCACTGTTTTAAACAGTGTTGCTCAAGAGCCGGGTCCTATGCCAGATTTCCACACTTTGAAGTAAATTGGGATTTGCTATTAGGTGATTAAGCTATGGGATGAAGTATTGAAAAAACTGGTAGTGCCGGGCCCTATAGGAATAGGGTGCTGGACCTGGTCCATTCTCATGTTTAGGGTGGGCATTTGGGTATAAGCAACACCTAAAAGCAGATTCCCTGAATGTTCTACTGGCCCTTATGTCACCAAGAGATTTCAAACTACTGTAGGTCCTGTCCTATTTGCCAGCTAACCATCCCAGTCTCTCACTTCCAGAGTTCCCAAGTGCCATTATCCATTATAGAGTTTCCATTTGAGTGCAATACCATGGATCTAGTCAGGCTTTTAGAAAAGTTTGCCCAAGTGCATCAATATACCTTAGTGGTCCTGGACTACACGTTACAGGATTCAGAGGCGGTACCTTTAAGAATCCCCTCAGCGAGAAGTATAGCCCGAGAACTGGTCCATATCTTTTCCCAGACCAGCCTGTCAAAGGAGATCCTGATGGACCAAGGAACTCTGTTCATATCCAAAGTGATGAGAGAATATTACACAACTAAGGACGTCAGTATACCATTCTCAAATAGATGGCCTGGTGGAAAGGTTTAAGATCCTCAGGGCCATGCTCAAAATGGTCGTAGAGAAGAATGGTGGAGACTGGGACAGCAATTTCCTGTATATGCTCTTTTCAATCAGGGAAGTTCCCAGGCCTTTGCTGGGTTCTCTCCATTTGCATTGTTGTATGGCCGGCACCCACGGGGTTTCCTGGATGTTGCAAAGGAGACCTGGCAAGCAGAAGTTACACCCTACCAAAGCATCACTGAGTATGTGGCCCGGATGCAGGAGAAAATTGCAGAGGTAATTCCCCTTGTGAGAGAGAACCTTCTCCAGGCACAAGAGGTTAAGTCAAGAGTCTACAATCGGTCGGTAAATCTGAGACCGTTTAGCCATGGAGATCGAGTTGTAGTACTGATTTCAACAGTGGAAAATACATTTCTGCTTAAGTAGCAAGGGCCATATGAAAGGATTGAAAAACAGATTGAAGCTAACTATAAGGTCCACCAGCAAGGGAGAAGAAATCCCTATCACGTCTACCACGTTAACCTGCTCAATCCATGCCTTGATAGAGAGTCTGTAGATGTTCTCTGCCTGGGGGCATGCCCCAGAGCAGATGTTGAAGTAGCAGAGACACTATCATTGGCTCAAATAAAACAGTGCCGAAAATTTTTCCAGCAAAATCGAGACCTATTTTCAGAATTGCCAGGATGTACTTAGACCATGGAGCTGTGATGGTCAATGTGTGACTGGACACACCGCCTCCAGCAGGGCGAATTTCTATGGCAAACGTGACCCTGGATACACCGCCTCCAGCAGGGCGAATTTAAATAATATAACGTGCAGCCGGATACACTGTCTCCAGCAGGCGAATTTCAGAATTACACGTATAACTGGATACACCGCCTCCAGCAGGTTGAATTTAAATAATAAAGGGAAACACCAGGGAAACTGATAAAATGGAGGGCCCTGCGATAGGGAACGGGGACGTGGAGACCTCCTGCACTCCCCTGAGTCAGAGTCTCTACACTCCTAACGATCCCTAGGCCGGTTCCGCACCGGGCGCCGATCAGGAACCTAAAATCCCTAGCTCGCCCTGCACCTAGCCCTTTCTAGTGAAATGGATGGCGCAGAAACTAATCCCACCACTGCACTGAAACACACAAAAGGAAAGTTACAAAACAGGGGTAACACTACTTAGCTTTGCTCTGTTGCTCTTGCTCCCAGCAACAGAGTCCACCACCAGAATTCAGCTTCCACCTGAAGCTACTACACCAGAGCTCTGCCTGAGCTGCAAGGAACTCCTCTCAGTAGATCCTTCCTCCACCAGACTTGGTTGGAAATGAGCAATATCACCAACCGTGATTGCAACCACCTGACACTCTTTTATTGGTAAGAGCCAGCAATCACACCTGCTTCATCATCATGTGCACTAAACTAAAGTAACCAGAGTGCAATGACCCTAATGGCCACCGGGGGCAAAAACCAAACTTAAGCACACAGGTTAAGGAAAAAAAAAGGTTACATGTGCTTTATTCTGTTATCATCCAACCTGGATCATGACAGGAGCATGAAGTTCTAGAAAAACTGCACATGCAGATTAACCTTAAGTCATTGAAAACTCGAAGAGCAGCTGGTCCAGTCCCATTCTCCTTATGCCATAGCCAAATGGCAGTGTTGTCATGATTATCGTAAGGTGAATGAGGTGTCCAAGTCTGATGTGCATTTGATGCCCTGAGTCAATGAGTTTATTGAGAGGTTGGAGTCACCACAATGCATCACCACCCTGGATCCAAAGAAAGGGTACTTATAAATTCCCATGTCTCAAACAGCCAAAGAGAAGAAGGCCTTCTCTACACCTGATGCATGTTTCCAGGTACACCAGGAGGGCCATGGACCAGGTGCTAACTCTTCACAATAAATAAGCCGCAGATTACCTAGCACAATAGATGTCAGTCACTAATAATAATAGAGCATGTGCCAAATTAGCATGAAATAGATGAAAAACATCTGTTGTGTAAGTGAGAATGACAGACTATTCGGAAATAATTGTAAAACCAAACAAGAAACCAGAACAAGAAAAGATTAAAGGAGAAAAGATAAAATAAGTTAAAATACCTTTATTAATTGAGCATAAAAATTCCAGCAACAGACATCCAAAATCAGGTTATTGATTTATTGAAGGTTCAGAACTTTTAAAAAAAGTCAAGTGATAATTACCAGCGTAAGTAACAATCAGTGAACAGTAAAGAACAAAAATATAAAAAAAAAATTAAAACAAAAAAACTGGCACACTAAAAAAGTGTCTATACAAAGTGCAATGTGCAGTGTGATGATAAAAAATTAGAATAAAAAATTAAATATTACGAAATACAGAAAATAACAAACATTTATGTGAATGAAATAGGAAGGAATTGGTCACAATAAACTTCTGTAAGCAAGGAATAGATTATTGTAATGATAGATATGGGCTGATAATTCTACTATGAATCAGCATCATAAGACTCAAAAGATCTTAAACAAGGGATTGCATTGCATAGCTGCCAAAGTATGAACTAATTAATGTTCGCAATATAAATAAGGTCTAATGCAATAAAGTACTCCTGTGGAAATGCAGAGCAACTGATTCAATGGTGCAGACAAAGAAACAGCTGATATAATGTGGGCAGAGTGAGGAGAAATATACTCTTTAGAGATAGATCGCAAGTAATTCCTTTGGTAGAATTGGATGCTAAACTATATATGGACAGAATACTGTGAAAGTGTAGGACAAATTACATGGATAGTGGTGTAACCTAGTGTGGGACGAGATCTCGTTGCAGAGTTCTCAATAAGAGCATAGCCCCGGCGGCTATGTTCCCAGAGGCCACCACATCGCAGTAATGGATATGTGGGGGGCTCCAGGCTTTCACAAAATGCTGGCAGAGCCCCCCCGCACCACAGAATGCCGCAGCCATTTTCACCCACAGCGGCGCACATCGGAACACCCCCTCATCCCAGCCGGCGGCCTGCTGCAACGCACCACCGCACCTCCTCCAGCAGCGACCCTGGGACCCTGCTCTACCGCGGCCGGTAAGATATAAGATGCACCTCCCTTTTCCCCCCAAATTTGGGGGAAAAAATGTGCATCTTATAATCCAAAAAATATGGTACATTTATCTGTAGGGTTCAAAATAAAAAAACATTTTAAAGAAATTATTGGAAAGTTTACATTATAACAGTATACATTACATCCCTGATAACACTCTCGCTCCTCTCCAGTCCATTCTTAACTCTGCTGCCCAACTAATCCATCTTTTTCCTCACTACTCCCCTGCTTCTCCCCTCTGCAAATCTCTTCACTGGCTTCCATTCCCTCAGCGTATCCAGTTCAAATTACTAATACCGACCTACAAAGCTACCTATAACCTGTCTCCCCCATATGTCTCTGAACTAATCTCCCGATACCTTCCCTCACGTAATCTCCGGTCCTCCCAAGACCTCCTTCTCTCCTCCACACTTATTCGCTCCTCACCCTACCGCTCCAAAATTTCTCCCGAATATCCCCCATCCTCTGGAATTCTTTGCCAACACGTCCGGCTATCAAACACAATTGGATCCTTCAGACGGAACCTGAAATCCCACCTCTTCAGGAAAGCTTACAGCCTGCAATGACCCCGCTGCCTCCTCACTACTACCTGAGCTACCGCCTCACCAACACCGGAACTATTGCAACCCCCCCAACCTACTGTCTCTTTCCCCACCATCCTGTGGAATGTAAGTCTTCAAGGGCAGGGTCCTCTCCACTCTATATCAGTCTGTGATTGTTAGTTTACTGTAAGTGATATCTTTAATTTGTATGTAACCCCTTCTCATGTACAGCACCATGGAATCCATGGTGCTATATAAATAAACAATATTAATTGTCAGTACTTTACTGTATATGATAAATTAATTAATTTACATGAGGGTTGTGTTAGGTTCCGGTCGCTGCACAGCAGGAATCCCGAGCCTTGCATTCGGCAGTCTCCCATTCCTCTCCAGCCGCACACGAGGCTGCTCAGCAGACTCATTGATCCAGGCGCTCTGCTCAGACCAGCTCTGTAGGATTAGTTGCTGCTGCCACCTCTGGTCCAGCTATAGCAATGCAGGCTGGTCAGCAGCGAGCTACTCCAGGGACTAAGTCCTCCTTTCGGTCCACTGAGCATGCCCGTTGGACGATCTCTCATTGGAGACCGGAGGTCACATTCTCAGGTCCTTCTCCAGCTCGGATTGGACCATCAGTAAGGTCAGGAAGGTCCCGGAAGGACGCTGCTATAAAAGAGTCGCATGGCCACACGGCCATGCGCTAGTATAGACAGAGATTAGACCATGTGGAGGGAGTGTTGTATGCATGTATGAATGTCTCTGGTGAATGACTCATGGGAAACCCCTACCCTTGGTACGCATGTGTTGTGCAGCCTAGCCTGTCAAGCGCCCAGGTCTAGGTGCAGGTAGAGGCTGAGTCAGAGACTAGAATCAATGTCCAATGCTGGCTCTACACGCCACGGTGCACGTGCTCGACACTTCTCCAAGGTCAGCGTCTATAGTGGTGTCCGCAGGTGCGACGCCACGTGCTCAGAAGGTCTAGAGGGACTCTGACCCCATGTCGTTGGGGCAGAGTTCCGTGACCACATTCTGAGCGCCCCCTTGCTGAGCTCTGTGAGTGCTAACAGACTCCGGCATTTAACTTTCGCGGTACTGCGGCTCTGTGACGTAACAGAGTCCACTCCTGTTCATACCGGGTGACGTTAACCCACATATGACCTATGTATACCACTATATACATCCGCCATTACTAAGCAGCAGTTTACCACCTCTGCACGGTGGAACCCGGGCTGCGAACGCACCTACAATCGTTATATTATATGGAGCGTTCCGCCAGCCCATAACAGGTTGTCAGATAGTATGATGTCCAGATGTCTTTTCCGATTTTGTCTTTATTTTGCAATTACCATTTGTTGACTACTAAACCAATGTAGTGAAATTTGGTGACATTCGCTCACAAAACATTAACTAGCGGGGCTAAAACTATAGGAGGTGAAATATCTTCATTATGTTCTTTTTCAAGTCTGTTGACAAAAGTTTATAAAATAACAAATCCAATTTTGTAAAATGTGTTCTGTCATGATAAGACATGAAATCCCTCAAATATCATCAGAGGAACTCAGGAGGAAAGACGCCAATGGCTGGAGAAGATAAAGTGTGATAATTACATTAGTCAACATGCTATATATGATTGTCAGCCACACACACTGAGATAGATGGATTATTATTGCAAGGCTCCATGAGAGGATCAGTATGGCGAGTGCTTTTAAAAGAAAAAGTGTCATAAAATTAGTAATAAAAAATAAAAAAAAAAAAATTTCCAAATCTAAAGAAACCATTGGAATGGCATAAAAAAGGTAATACTAAATTATCAAAAAAATTCATATCGCTTCCTTAGATTTTGCTAAATTTTTCAGATTTTTTCCTTTTTAAATTCTTAAAGTTGTTTTTCCTTTTATGGCTTCTGCTTTGGCAAAGGCATTTAGATACAGGACTGATGAAGCAAACTGAACGCCTGCTTGTACTTATTTTACTTTTTGATATTTAACCCTTTCTGCATGGTGCAATTTTTCATTTTTGCGCTTTTATTTTTGCCTCTCTTTTTTTCCCAAGAGCCATAACTTTTTTAGTTTTCTGTTCACATATCCCTATAAGGGCATTTTTGTTGTGGGACAACTTGTACTTTTGAAAGACGAAATTAATTTTATCATGTGACGTACTCTACAGGAGGAAAAAAATTCCAAGAGCTGTGGCCAAATAGCAAAAAAGTGCAATTCCACAATTCTATTTTTTGTTTTTTTTTTCCATTAACCTTGTTCGCTATATGATAAAACTGACCCGACAACATGATTCTTCAGGTCAGTATGATTACAGCGATACCAAACATGCATTTCATTTGAATTAGCTGGTGGAATAAAAAATCGTAAATTTATAAAAAGAAAATCACTTCCGTCTGCATTTTCCAGAACACATAGCATTTTCATTTTTCAGGATATGGGGCTGTATGAAGGCTTATTTTTTCATGACTTGTAGTCTTCATTTATCACTAGTTTTCTCCTCGGCAGGCTATATTTCTGATTTTCAGTTGTCTCTGAGCTAGTGGATATAGACTGGCTACTATGATGATGTCTCCAATACACAGCACACACAAAGAGATGCTTTTCAGCTCTTTTTTCTCTGTAGCATATGACATAGAAACCACAGCAGCAGCAAAGAGAACATTATACAGCATTACTTAGCTATGTGGCTGTGAATCCATCTTAAAATGGTTTGGAACTAGCTATAACAGCTGATTGAAACTGCAGCTACTTCTGCCTGTGTCTATTTGTTGCTCACTGTGCTAAGTGCTCCCCATTCCTACTCACACCTACCCTCTCCATAGAATATGAAAGAAGATGGATTTTAGTTGATTTTTCAGAATGAATAATGAGTTAAGGAGGCAAGGGATAGAAGAAGAATTTTCTCATAAGTGGAGATTTCTCTGGTAAGATATATTATAAAGTTTCTTATATTTACTTGTACTGTACTATCGATTTATACATTTTAGTTTAAACTTATGGTGAATACTTAATCGCAGCTTTCATACCCATCATGCGTAACAACTAGTAAAAAAAAACCTTTTTGAATACATGAAAATTGTTAAAAATGGCACCCTACAGGTATAAGCCAAAGGGCAACTTTTGAGGTCAGCCAGCAAACTGGGATGTGTGTGCAAAAAGTGTTGAGTTCTGGGGCTAAATAACTATCCAGTCAATGCCAAGCAAAACCGATTTGATTTAACTTGGCGGTAAAAAATAGGCATGGGCCCTCTTGTTTCACACCGACCATGAGATTTACCTGGGTTTTCTGGGTAATGTAGCCAATTCAAAACACTGTTCTGTAGTTCTGGGAGAGCGGGTTGTTAGTTGCTATATCAAAATGTATGTGTTATGAATTTGCTTTCTGGCCTGCCTCTGGTTACTAGTGAAGGTAGTGGAGCTGATTATATTGACAGAGGGGTCGCGAGTTCTCTTTCCGGGCTCCCTCTGGTGGTTACTGGAGGTAATGGAGCTGATCTAATTAACAGAGGCCTGCCACCTGATAATGAAAAGGATGACTGGAGATCTAGAGTTTCTGACTGGATTTAAGACAGCCGACTCCCTCTATCCCTGCGGGTGATTTTTCCTGCCTCCTGAGGTCTTAGTTTCCAGCTCAGTCCCTGCATGCTCAGCTAAGTGTTCTTGTCACGATCCAGGTTGGATCTGACAGTTTAAATGCACAAAGTAATCTTTTTTTTTCCTTTGGCTGTGTGCCAAAGGTGGTTTTGCCCCCGGATGGCCATTAGGATCATTGCACTGTGGTGATTTCATTTGTAGTTTTCCCCCCGGTGGCCATTAGGGTCATTGCACTCTTGTTACCTTAGTTTGTGCACGTAATTATATAACAGGTGTGATTGCTCTATAAAAGAGTATCAGGTGTGTTAATCACTGTTGGTGATAGTTCCTCATTTGCAAGCAAGCCTGGGTAAAGAATGGAGATGAAGGTGAGTCACGGACAGCCCAGTCAGAGTGCTGGAGTAGCAGCTTTGGTGTCTGCAAGGAGGGCTGGCATGGATTGGTGGAGTGTCAGCTATGGTGTCTGCAAGGAGGGTTGACATTGCTTTGTGGAGTGGCAGCTATGGTGTAGAGCTGCACTCAGGATGCTGGACTCGGTTGCTGAAAGCTGGACTAAAATGTTGTACTCTTTGGCAGAAAAGCTGGACTCATTTGCTGGACTCTGTTTCTGGACAGCTGCACACAGGTGTGGACTCTGTTTGCTCCAAGGCTGCACTATGGTGCTGAGAAGAGTCCAGGACAACTCAGTCAGAGTCCTGGAGTGGCAGCTATGGTGTCAGTGAGGAGTTCGAGGATAGCATGGTGGAGTGGCAGCTATGGTGTCAGAGAAGAATTCATGCAAAGCTTGGTGGAGTGGCAGCTATGGTGTAGAGCTGCACTCAGTTGCTGGACTCTTTTGCTGAAGCTGCACTCAGGTGCTGGACACCGTTGCTGGACTGCTGCACTTAGATGCTGGACTCCATTGCTGGACAGTGCACCCAGATGTTGGAAATGGTGGAGGAAAAGATGCATGCAGGTGGTGGGCTCTGCTGCTGGGAGTGTAAGCAGCAGAGGAAAGCTAAGTGGTGTTCCCCTGTTTTGTCACTTTTCCTTATGTGTGTTTAGTGCAGTGGTGGGATTAGTTTCCGCACCGACCAATTCCCTAGTGAGGGTTTAGGTGCAGGGTGAGTCAGGGTTTTAGGTTCCTGATCGGCATCCGGTGTGGAACTGGCCTAGGGAACGTTAGGAGTGTAGAGACACTGACTCAGGGGAGTGCAGGAGGTCTCCACTTCCCCGTTCCCTATTGCAGGGCCACCATTGTTATTGTTACCCATGTTTTTCCTATTCCCTTGTCTTATTGTGTTAGTTACCGGCCTGCGGGCCACGTCACATAGGATAATTACACGTGCCGTGTCCTGTTGTATTAGTTACCGGCCTGCTGGCCGTGTCACTCAGGACAGGGCACGTGACATTATCACCAACCATACATTTTTTTTCTGGTTAGCCTCAGGCCATGTTCAGACCTGTGATTATTTGCTGCTGGGCCTCACTGAGGTGAGTGAGGAGCTGCATGGTGTGTTGAAGCAGTTCAGCAGCAATTACCAGGGTCTGGGACCTCCGTTTGGCTCAACCAGGAAATCAAATAGCGGCTGGCAGTGAAGCCTGCTAAAGTCGCTGCTGGGGGCAGGACATGCTCATACAGGCGGACGCACCCAGACAGGTGGGTGGAGTTGGTGTCCCCATGGTGCTGTCTGGGGTTCCCCGAGGTGAAGGGGTACATCCCTGTAGTGAGTAGACTGGTGTAAAAGTCTGCAGGGTTTATGCCAAATCTTTCTTACCACCGAAGAAGCCGCCCCTCCTGGTCGTTCGGAGGAAGGCGGCCAGGGAGTGTATTTTTCCTCCATATCCCAGGCCCCTCCCTCACCGGTGTGAGCAGCAGGTGTGCTGTGGGGGAGTAGGGGTAAGTCTCTACCCTCGCCATTAGCCAACCCTGGAGGCACAGACCTCGTGGTGGAAAGGGTTGGGGGGTGGTGTACCCCTTGGTGGAGTGCGGGGGTGAGTGTGGTGACACAGGGGGATGCCTCTGTTGTCAATTCCAGAGATAGTTCCCCGATATTTGACAAACGAATGTGTGGCAATAAACGTTCAGGTCCGGACCTGTGTGTGAACGAGCATGTATGGGTGGCCACCAAAAAACATTATGGAAGTGTCTTGCGGAGTCTTACCAGCTCATACCAAACATACACATACATAACTCGTTCCCCAGGTCGACGCTTTGGAGATGAATGGTGCCTCCAGAACATACTTTAACAATACCAGTGGTGTGTTTGTCATAAACCTTAAGTGCAGGTAGTGGTTGGGGTGAACTCTGGATCTAGGCGTCTCCGCTGTAGGTGGTGCCCTGATGAGGAGTGGTCTTGAGGGTCCAGAGGCCCCTCATTAAGTGGAGGGTACTGTCACGATCCAGGTTGGATCTGACAGATTAAATGCACAAAGTAATCTTTTTTTTTCCTTTGTCTGTGTGCCAAAGGTGGTTTTGCCCCCGGTGGCAATTAGGGTCATTGCACTGTGGTGATTTCAGTTGCAGTTTTCCCCCCGGTGGCCATTAGGGTCATTGCACTCTTGTTACCTTAGTTTGTGCATGTAATTATATAACAGCTGTGATTGCTCTATAAAAGAGTATCAGGTGTGTTAATCACTGTTGGTGATAGTTCCTCATTTGCAAGCAAGCCTGGGTAAAGAATGGAGCTGAAGGAGAGTCACGGGCAGCCCAGTCAGAGTGCTGGAGTAGCAACTATGGTGTCTGCAAGGAGGGCTGGCATGGATTGGTGGAGTGTCAGCTATGGTGTCTGCAAGGAGGGCTGGCATTGCTTGATGGAGTGGCAGCTATGGTGTAGAGCTGCACTCAGGATGCTGGACTCGGTTGCTGAAAGCTGGACTCGAAATGTTGGACTCTTTGGCAGAAAAGCTGGACTCATTTTCTGGACTCTGTTTCTGGACAGCTGCACACAGGTGTGGACTCTGTTTGCTCCAAGGCTGCACTATGGTGCTGAGAAGAGTCCAGGACAACTCAGTCAGAGTCATGGAGTGGCAGCTATGGTGTCAGTGAGGAGTTCGTGGAAAGCATGGTGGAGTGGCAGCTATGGTGTCAGCGAAGAATTCGTGCAAAGCTTGGTGGAGTGGCAGCTATGGTGAAGAGCTGCACTCAGTTGCTGGACTCTTTTGCTGAAGCTGCACTCAGGTGCTGGACCTCGTTGCTGGACAGCTGCACTTAGGTGCTTGACTCCGCTGCTGGACAGTGCACCCAGATGTTGGACATGGTGGAGGAAAAGATGCATGCAGGTGGTGGGCTCTGCTGCTGGGAGCGCAAGCAGCAGAGCAAAGCAACGTAAGTGGTGTTCCCCTGTTTTGTCACTTTTCCTTATGTGTGTTTACTGCAGTGGTGGGATTAGTTTCTGCACTGACCAATTCCCTAGTGAGGGTTTAGATGCAGGGCAAGTCAGGGTTTTTAGGTTCCTGATCGGCGCCCGTGCGGAAGCGGCCTAGAGAACGTTAGGAGTGTAGAGACACTGACTAAGGGGAGTGCAGGAGGTCTGCACTCCCCGTTCCCTATCGCAGGGCCACCATTGTTATTGTTACCCAGGTTTTCCCTATTCCCTTGTCTTTTTGTATTAGTTACCGGCCTGCGGGCCACGTCACATAGGACAATTACACATGCCGCATCCTGTTGTATTAGTTACCGGCCTGCTGGCCGTGTCACTCAGGACGGGGCACGTGACAGTTCTTTTGCTATTGTTCACATTTGATCTGGCTTTGTCTATTTCAGTTTTGTGTGGTCATCTATTCCTTTGGGGTCTGCTCTGGGGCAGTTTAGATTTCCCCTTTCTTGCTTTAGGCTTATTTAGTTCTCCGGCTGTGTCGAGGTGTCTAGGATCATCGTAGGTACGCTCCACGGCTACTGCTAGTTGTGTGGCTAGGATCAGGAGTCTGCAATCCGCTTAGTTACCAACCTCTCTGGTTTTCTGTGGCTTAGCTTGGTCTTGCTTTCCTCCTCGGTGACCCAATCATAACAGTATTGTCCAGAAAATGCTCCTTTGGAAAAGGTAAGCTACTTAAAGGGAATCTGTCACCCCATTTTTAGAGAATCAGCTGCCGGCACCGACATCAGGTGCTTAGGCTAAAGCATTCTGTAAAGTATGTAATTTTTGCATTTTTGTCCTTGTGTATTTAGCAAAAATGGCATCTGACCCCCATTTTTCTGAAACATAGAGGGCGAACAAATGTTAAAACAAAACAAAACTTAATATTCACCTCATCACTTCCCTCACCATCCAGTCCTCAAGGCTTCTTCTTTCTGTCGGCTAGCCCTGGATCTCCAGCCTCTCCACTATAGGCCACAACATTGCAATCATGCAACGCATAGGGACATCTGATGTCTGATCGCATCCGGGAGTCCCAGCCTGTAGTAAAAAAGTCAGAGATGTGGCGCTTAAGCATGGAAATATGAGGAACTCAAAACCAGAAGGGATCTGCAGGTCAGGCGGAAAGCTGAGCGGAGAGGTGAGAGTAGTTTTTTTTGCATCCTACATTTATTCAATTCAATTCAAGGGCAACAACTTTGATTTTGTGGGAAAATCT
Organism: Dendrobates tinctorius; assembly: GCF_039654945.1. Taxonomy (NCBI): domain Eukaryota; kingdom Metazoa; phylum Chordata; class Amphibia; order Anura; family Dendrobatidae; genus Dendrobates; species Dendrobates tinctorius. The sequence continues at coordinate 14,961,944 of NW_027361763.1, forward strand.
GCTCAACTTGGTGGATTCGAATCTCACCAGATCTGCTCATCTCTGCTAAACATGTTTAACGCTGATGTCAAACCTGCTTTCTTCAAGAGTATACCACCTTGCTGCCTCTTGGCTTTCTACTTTCCAGGGCATTGTGCTTGGAAGATTGATAGTTTGGGCCAGTGGCATGGCAGCTTTGCGTCTGCTGCATCGGTGGAGAGCAGGGACACTAAGGCTGGTCGGATCCAACAATCCAGCCAGTTATAGAGCAATGTATCCAAGCTGTGTAGCAGAAAACTTACAAGTTTGTATTCCTTCGCTAAGAAACTGTCCAACTCTTATTAACTGTAGAGATAGCTGGTAAACCAGACAACAAGCAGTAAACTAAGAAACTAAAAATCCCTCTGTTCTTGAGAACGGAAAGGATTTTAATAGGAAGTAAATTGCCACATTGCTTCTTTTTTCCAATTTTCCAATTGTACTCATTTTTTAAGTTGAGGCAACCAAATTAAAGGCATTTTACTATGGGCCTGAGCACTAACAGAGCTGGTCAATGCAAGCACAAAACAGTAACAGATAACTCCTGCCAATGATTCAGTGGCTTCCACTGATGTCAAGTTGACTAACAGTAGGGAGTCGGCAGTCAATCAGCTTGACAAAGTCAGTCACATCCCATCAGCATAACAGCCTGGAAGAAGACCTGTTCTATTAATGTGGAGTAGCAGAATTGCTGGCAGGAGCGGTCAGTAACTTTTCTAAGCCGGTGCCAGGTAGAACAGGCAGGTAATTTTCTCTGTTGGCAACTACCTGTCTGTTGGTTTTTAGGTCTGTAGTAAATAAATAGTCCTGGAAAACCCCTTTAATTATACTGCATGGCTCATTAATGGCCTGGCAATTAACTTACAGAATGCCTACTTTCAATAGGTGGTACCAGAGAGCCGGCTTTCTGCTCTTTGCGGAGAGCTAATTTGCATTTTGCCGTTGTCACACTCAACAAAACAGATGATCATGGCATTAATGTTTGTTCTTCATGACAACTGTTTATAGATCCAGTATTCTGGTCAAGTCTCCTCCTGGAAGAAATTTACTGCAAAATTTCGATGGACACAGTACATTTTATAATACACCACTGCCTAGGAATCTGAGCCAAATGGAGCCATGAAGTGGTAAATGCAACAACGTGGCACACTCGGAGAAATAATATATGGAGAGGAAGCAGGTGCTTTTACCTGGGCTGGTGTCAAGCTCAGACCTCTGAACAATTCCAGAGCAAATTCAATTCTTATAGCGGCATTACCTTAGAGATTATATTAGCTATTAAAATTAAGTTTAAAATTCATGCCAAAGAACAAAACAACTTAAAAGAACTTCGAAAATCCAGCAGGTGTTGAGCTCTGTTCCCTTCATTTTTGTTAAATCTGCCGAGCCCCCTGGCAGCCATTTCCAGATGCAACATCCGAATTGTCTGCCTAGAATGTGAATGTGATTCTTCCCCTCCCAGGGGTTCAGCATTGTTTATTATAATTTACTTCCCCGTATTTATTTCCTAACTGCAAAGTATGAAGAGATTACGCCACAATTTGCTGGGCTGTCATTCAGGCTGGGATAAGAAAACAGAGCGTTTCATAATTACATCTTGTTATAGTGCGGAGAAGAAAATGGGGAATCAGCCATTGTGGTGACTGGGAATGATGACAGATTTGTGCCGGGCGGCTTTTCTCATCCATAATGCAATATACAACTTCTTATCCTGTGCCTTGGTTGTCCAAAAAAAAAAACTTAAAGTAATAGATTCCCAACAGATTCCATGTAAATCGTTGTCTGATTACACATCTGGGTGTTGTTAAGATCTTACACACTTTGTAGAAACTAGTCAGCCTTTTCATCCTCCTCTGGGAACATGGAAAGAATCTTCAGTCATATGTCAACTGCGATGTTTTATACAGCTTATCATTTAAGTCAAAGTGAAGACTATGACTATCCCTGAACACTTGCCTTTAAGACTTGCCTTTAATCTTTACTTTCCCCTACCAATGGAACTGATTTTATTTAGGTAATCACTGTAATTTTTTCTTTGAACGTTAGATATCTCATGTTGTAGCACATGTCAATAGAATAGATAAATGTGTATAGAGCCGTTAGCACAACTGTCTATTGTGGTGCTTCAAGTAGGATCTCAATCCCTAACTGTATCTTAGTATGCGATTCCAGTGATAAGTAAGTTAACAGTGTACAGTAGAGTTGAGCGAAATGGGTCGGTCATATTCAAAAGTCGCCGACTTTCGCTGAAGTCGGGTTTCATGAAACGAAACTCGACCATAGCGTGAGGTCGGCCACGAGGCCGGCGACCAGAGCGCCAAAGTCAAAAGATGCTTCCAGCGCCCATTTTGAGCCAATGATGGAGGACGCACACTGTGGGCAACGCGATAACATAGGCATCGGTCACCACCATCTTTGAGACGGGCATGCAAGTGATTGGCTGGCTTTGTGTGGCGTCACAGGGGCTATAAAAGGGCGTGAATGCCAACCGCCATCTTACTTATGCCGATCTTAGCATATGGAGAGGTGCTGCTGCTGATTCTGTAGGGAGAACGTTAGGCAGGGAAGAAGAACCAAAAAACTGCTTCTGCTGTTAGCGATTTCCACTTACAACACAACAGTTTGTGTGCAGTGACAGGGGAGGATATATTTTGGTGCATCAGCTCTGTTGGTTATTAGGCTGCCTTATAAGGCTCCCTGATCGCTGCATTGCTGTTTGTACACTGCTGTGCAAACTGCTTTTTTAAAAGCAAAAATACTTTTCTTCCTCTTTTCTGCACAGTTACCAAGGGTTCATTTTCCACCCTTTTGTGTGTGCAGCAGTCCTGCTTATTAGGCTGCCTGCGTCCATACTTGGACTGAGAGCATCATTGTCAGCGTCCTCAAATCTCTAGTGAGATCCAAAATCTCACCAATCCTATAGACACCCTACACCTTGTCATACACCATCCAATTTCAGCCTGTTACATTGAGGTGTAATCTCTCCTGGACCAGAGACAATAGTTCAGCGTCCTCAAATCTATAGTGAGATTCAAATTCTCATCAATCCTATAGACACCCTACATCTTGTCATACACCATCCAATTTCAGTCTGTTGCATTGAGGTGTAATCTCTACTGGGCCTGAGACAATAGTTCAGCGTCCTCAAATCTCTAGTGAGATTCAAATTCTCACCAATAGTAGATACAACTTCTACCTTGTTTTACAGTACCATATAGCTGGTGGTATTTTGGGTACATTTTCACAAAAATGAGCAAGTATGGTGGAAGATGCCATGGAAGTGGGCGGGGGTTGCCGGCTGGTCCTGATGGTGGTGGTGGTGGTGTTGCATCTGTTGGTAGTGGCAAAAGCACAATAGCACCTAAGGCAGGAGGGGTTGAGCCTGTGTCATCGTCTGGCTCCACAAGGCCTCGAAGTCTCTCTTTTCTGGGAGTAGGTAAAAAACTTTTAAAGCGGGAGCTTCAGGAACAAGTTTTGGCTTACATTGCTGACACAGCCTCCAGCTCTCTCGCCTCCTCTTCTGAAGTTTCAAAACATAAAAGCACTGAGTCGTCATTGGAGGCTCCTGGTCAGGAACAAGACATTTCCTTGTGTCCTTCACCCCTACCAAAAGTGAAGGATGTGGCAGGCCACACTACCGATTACTCCATGGAGCTCTTTTCACATACCATGCCTGGGTTAGCAAGTCAAATCGTGAACTCCCCAGTCCAAGATGAATCTGACATGGAGTGCACTGATGCACAGCCACTGCTAGATTTTTCTGCTGGTACATTCACTCAGAGCACTACATTGTCCTCTCAGTGTACTGAGGCAGAATCAGACCCTGATGAAACTCTGGTGCCCCTTCCCGCATACTATACCACCTTACACGGTGACACAGAGGAAGGTGCACATGAAATTGAAGAGGAGGTGATGTATGACCCAGTTGTTGACCCAGATTGGCATTCATTGGGGGAAGAGGGTGCCGCTGCCAATAGCTCAGAAGAGGAGGAGGAGGATCCGCAGCATGCAACGACATCACAACAGCTGTTATCTGGCAGGACCGTAGCAGTCTAAAAACGTGTTACAAAAATCAAAAGAATTGCAGGACAGCTTGGCCAGACGGTCAAATTAGCACAGTGTGCAAGGTCTCAAAATGTCTTCCACAGTAGGAAGAGTGCAGTGTGGCACTTTTTCGAACAAAATCCTAATGATCAGGCAAAAGTTATGTGTAAAAAGTGCGCAAAGACCTTTAGCCGAGGGAAAAATCTGAGAAATTTGAATACCAGTTGCATGCTTAGACATTTAACCACCATGCACTTGCAAGCGTGGACAGACTACCAAACCTCACGTACCACATGTGCACCTGCTCCTAATGAAGGTAGTCAGCAACGCTACATCGCTTCCCCCACTGTAAGCCCACCGGTTAGCACACCACCAGCAGCAAATGTCGAGGTGTCGTCGCAAGGGCAAATCAGTCATGGAATCACAATGTTTTTGCTACGAAAGACTGAATCTAGGCCATCAGCAACAACACCAACACCATCACCAACCCTCTCTCAGTCCCCCATGTCCACCGCTATATCCACCATATGCAGCTCTCAAGTCCAGCTCACCCTACCAGAGACGCTGAGTAGGACAAGAAAGTACTCATCCTCTCATCCGCGTACACTGGCTTTGAACGCCCACATTGCAAAACTAAACTCGTTAGAGATGATGCCCTACCGGTTGTTTGAAAGCAAAGCTTTCCGCAAGCTCATGGCCTACGCAGTACCACGCCATGACCATGCATAGCGAGGAAACAGTTGGCTGTAGGCGTTCGACCCTCCTCCTCCTCCAGAAGCGAAAGCTCATCTACAGAGCGAAGTCGCACGAGCACTCCATCCGCAGCTGCCAGTGTTGCACACGAGGTGTCCCACTATTGAACAGCTAGTGGTAAGTGTCAGCAGGCTGATGATGTGCTTGGGCGACAACAGACACACCGCAGAGGTACTGACCGACTACTTGCAGCAACAAACTGAGTCATGGCTGGGCAGTCTACATCTTGAGGCAGGCAAGGTAGTTAATGATAACGGCCGGAATATTGTGGCAGCCATAGCCCTTTCAAAACTCAGACACATACCTTGCCTGGATCACACCTTGAACCTGGTGGTGCAGTGCTTCCTCAATAATTATCTGGAGTTAACACTCCTGCTTCCATAAGGTGCGAAGTCTGTGCTCGCACATCCGCCGGTCACCCGTACACTCCAGTCGTATGCAGAAGCTGCAGCGATATGCTCCACCTTCCCAAGCACTGCCTAATTATCGACGTTGCAACAAGGTGGAACTCCACCCTGCACATGGTTCAGAGGCTGTGCGAACAGAGGCAGGCTATAATTCATTTGTGGGAGGATACACGGGCAGGCAGTTTGCAGGCAGACACGGAGTTGTCTGGTGTGCAGTGGTCGAAGCTGAAAGACCTCTGTAAAGTCCTTCAGTTTTTTGAGGAATGCACACGGCTGGTAAGCACAGACGACGCCATCATAAGCATGAGCATCCCCTTATGCGTCTGCTCATGCAAACTTTGACGCACATTAAGGAGCAGGTGTCTGCAGCCAAGGAGGAAGAGGAGGAGGGAAGCCTTGATGACAGTCAGCCATTTTCTGGTCAGGGAAGTCTCATGGACGAGGTGGAGGAAGAAGAGGAAGAGGAGGAGGAGGAGGTTGATGGGGATGATTATTTTGGGGAGGAGGATGCTTCTCAGAGGGCAAGAAAAAATGTTGGCGTGGCAAGGTCAGGTACAGGGTTTGTGCGTGACTGGAGGAATGTGGATTTGCCAGAAAGTGCTCCTCCACCCAGCACTCGCAGTGCATCATTGACACCTGGAACATTGGCCCACATGTCTGATTATGCCTTGCAGATCCTAAAAAGGGACCCCCGCATTGCCAAAATTATGAACGATGATGACTACTGGTTGGCCAGCATCCTGGATCCACGCTATAAAGGCAAATTCCAAAACATCATGCCACAGGAGAACCTAGAGCTAATATTGGCTAACAAACAAGCAACTCTGGTAAACCGTTTGTTTGAGGCATTCCCAGCACACAGAGGTGGTGATGTTTTTCCAACAAGCCGTAGGTGGCAACATGAAAGAAGTGTTCGTCGTGCACACAGCCGAAGTGGCGTTGGACACAGGGGTTTCATGACCATTTTGTGGACTGATTTTTTAAGTACCGCTCACACGACTGGTAATACTGCATCGATCGAAAGTGACAGGAGACAGCAGTTGTCAACTATGGTAACAAACTACTACTCCTCCCACATCGATGTTCTCCCTCTCTGGTCACTCCCCTTTGACTATTGGGTCAGTAAACTTGACACTTGGCCTGAATTGGCACAATATGCCTTACAGGAACTTTCTTGCCCTGCTGCTAGTGTGTTATCTGAATGAGTCTTCAGTTCTTACTTAATCAGTCCTGACAGAAAAAAGGACCCGTCTGTCGACCCAAAATGTGGATGATCTAACCTTCATTAAAATGAACCATGCATGGGTTTCAATGGATTTTGTCCCACCCTACCCTGCTGACACGTAGGTTGCCAGAAAAATGGCTTGCTTTTGTCCTCCTCTTCCGAGGACTTCTCCAATTACTCCATTTGCAGCTGCTGAATGTCCAACATCAACATATGCCAATTTTTCCACCTCCCTAACTGGGCTGCCTCCCCCACAGGGCCGGGGTCACCACCTGGCGCACGCACCTGTGCGAGTGCCGTTGCCCTGGACAGGTGGGTGGGCGCACTGTTTGGCAATGGCACTGGCACAAGGTCCCTCATAGTAGAATCAAGTGTCTCTGATGGTGGGGGTGCACACCCGCCGTCAGACACACCGGCGTACTATGAGGGGCCCTGTGCCAGTGCCGTCGCCAATGAGTGGGCCCCCCCTGCGTGCTCAGGATCACAGCACTTGCAAAGTTGAAATAATTACATCTCCCTGCTCCACCGACGTGACGTCTTCCGCGTTTCCTGACAGTGACATTCTGGTCAGAGAGCACAATGACATCACGTCTGTATGCCCTCTGCCTAAACAGTCCAAGTGCAGTGAGATGGAAGATGGGGACGATGAGGAGTCCAGACTAGTACAGGGATTCCCTAGCGAGGAGACTTATTTAATTGTTTTCAATGTTGGGACAGCTATTTTTGGGGAGCACTATACTCTGGAGAATGATATATGGGGCCCACCATACACTGGAGCATTCCAAAGGTGGACATCAGACACTGGAGCAGCATTTACAGGGCCCATTATGCACTGGAGCATTAGAAATGGGGCCCATTATATATGGAGCATTATTTGGGCCCATAATACAATGGAGCTTCATCCATGGGGACCAACATACTTTATACTGTAGCATTATGTGGACCTTATCATATACTGTTTCAAACATTATATGGGACCAATGATTCTATATGGAGAAATATATGGGCCTCATTACTCTGTATAGCGCACTATGCGGTGGCCATAATACTATATGGAGTAATATACTGTCCATTTTTGGAGCTATTTGAGAATTTAAAATGGATATCAGTCATGAGATGTAAGAAGTGAAGTATTTTTCATTGTACTATACCGCTTTTTCTCTGCCATATCAGAGGATCATGAATTGTGGCATGTGTTAAAGGAGTCCATTGACACTCTTTGGCCCTGGGCCCACGAAAATCTGGAGCCAGCCCTACCCCCCCTCACAACTTTAGCCAAATAACCCACAGTTTTCAATGCCTAACTAGTATTATAAAGTAAATTAAGGTTGACAAGCTTAAGTAAAAAGAATTGATGCTTTTGGCATTAAAATGGGCTCTTTAGGCATGTTTCCTGTCCTCCACTCACTGCCGACTTTTGTTCCCCAGTGACTTGCATTGGGTTTTGTGTTTCTGTCGGCCTTCGACTTTTCACGATAATCGGCCGATTTCGTTCCACCCGACTTTTGAGAAAGTCGACCCGAAAAAGGCAAAGTCGCTTATAATGAAATATAATGAATTCAGTGCAGATGCAGCTTACTGTACATGTATTTAGCTAATAGTTATATTACTAAAACAAACAAATGGAGTGGGGTTGCCCTAATTTTTCTTAACCAGTTGAGTGAAAGCAGTCAGTTCTCCTCCTCCAAGACTAAGAACATCAGTCCTCAGCTGCCCCAGACATGGCGCATCCATTATATGTGCCAATTCAGGTGCTTAGCCTCCACTCTTCCCACTTGCTTTGGTGTTGTGGCAAGTGGGGTAATAGTATAGGGGTTGATGTCACCTTTGTAATGTCAGCTGACATCATAGCCAGGGGTTAGTAATAAAGAGGCATCTATAAGGCATCCCCATTAGTAACCCCATATTCAAATATAATAAAGGCACAGACAGAGTAAACTTCATTATTTGAAAGAAACACACAAAGTCCTTTATTTGAAATAAAAGCTCCCGACTCTCTTTTACCCAGTTATTAATATACAAACAAAGATTAAAAAAAAACATGAGGAAGCAATAGCAAAATGCGCGTCGGGGTAAGGAGCATTGGCGTGTCACTTGGCACTTTTTCCGTGGCGGCACTGCAAACCTAGGTAACATGTGTGGGCCACAGGGTATGGATTGTTAGGTGTAAACATCGCGGCCATAGGTACACCAATAGCAATCACTAGGATGTCGGCTGTAATTTGAGCACAGCTTCACTTTTGAAGTTTATATCCTCCAGCACAGACACGCTAATATTTCAGGCCACCTTATTGCTCATTTGTAAGCAGGCATATTGTATGCTTATAAATTATTTCCTTTTACACAGTGGTGTGCAAAGAGAAAGTTCATTACATCAGTGATATTTTTCTATGGAGATATACTATATGTACCATAAAATAGTTGGCGTCCCATTGCTGTAAAACAATTTTTTGAATTTTTGATTGGTATGATATGTCGGGTCATGCATACATATATTTCTCTGTATTAACGTAGACTGTGCTAGCCAACCTCTTTTTGTGCATTTTATGGTTTGATGCACTCAGATGCAGTATCAGAGTCAGGTATCAGAGTCAGGTATCAGAGTCAGGTATCAAAGTCAAGTATCACACTCAAGTATTAGAGTCAGGTATCAGAGTCAGGTTTCAAAGTCAGGTAGCAAAGTCAGGTATCAGACAGAGTATTTCTGATGTTTGACTTTGATATGAGATCATGTCCTAAAATGGACACTGTACTTATTGAGGAGGATACAAGATGATCTGCAGTTCCCAGCAGTGGCTACTAAACAGTGAATTTAGCTATGGTATTCAGCTTCACTTATTCTTCACATTCAGCCACCATTGGAGGTTTTTATCAGCTGATTGGTGGAGGTGTCTGATATCTGACCAGTCACCATCACAGATCATTTATTGAATATCAATGTTAAGGGTAGGTGTAGTATGAACATAAAAATGGATATCCATATGGATTCAAACCATGACAGAGCAGCATTGCTGATCATAAACTTACAGGCAGACAAAGTTCATAGGGACATAATCTTGAGAACTGTTTAAAGGGAATCTGTCACCCCTTTTTAGTGATATCATGTAAAGATGTTAGGCGTCGGGTTCCTGCCACTGCACAACAGGAATCCAGAGCCTTGCATTCAGCGGTCTCTCATTTCCTATCGAACACAGAGGAGCCTGCTCAGCAGTCCTGCCGTTCCTGACGCTCTGCTCAGACCAGCTCTGTGGGCCTGGCTGTTGCTGCCACCTCTGGGCCAGCAATAGCAATGCAGGCTGCTCAGCAGCAAGCCACTCCAGAGGTTAAGTCCTTCCGTCGCTCCACTGAGCATGCTCACGAGATGATCTCCCATTGGAGATCGGGAGTCACATGCACAGGTCCTTCTCCAAATCTGATTGGTCCATCTCAGGGATCTGGAAGCTTCCGGAAGGTCCTGACTATAAAAGGTTTGCATGGCCGCCCGGCCATGTGCTAGTATAGACTCTAGTTGCTACCTGCCTGAATGATGACCGATGCATGGATTTGCAAATGACTCATTAAGATTCCCCTCCCTCTGATATTACGTGTGTGGATATGGAACTAGTGATAGAGTCAGCACCAGTCAGTGGCAAGCTACAGGCCACAGTGCATATCATCCACAGTACTAGCGTCGAACAGTATGCCTGCTACCGGGAATTGTCGCATAGCGGCAGTGCCTGTCGCCGCGCTGCAGTCAGCAGTACTTATTGGTGTCCGCGGTTGCGACGCCGCATGCACGGTAGGTCTAGAAGGACGCTAACCCTGTGCCTTGGGCCCGAGTCCTGTGACCATATACCGTGCGTGCATTCTGCTGAGTTCTGTGACTCAACAGGCTCGGTCTTTGCATTTAACGTCTCGGCATCTCTGTGAAGTAACAGAGTCCGCCCAGCGCACACCGGGTGACGTTCAACCCGCGTGCGTTATACCGCCATATTGTGTGTCTGCCATTACGTAGCAGCAGTGTAACACCTCTGCATGGTGGACCCCGGGCGGCAAACGCACTTACTATTATTTATTATTTAGTGCGTTCCGCCATCCCTAACATAAAGATATCATCCAATTGTGCGTCCCATAAGGATTTTTTTAGGATTTTTTAGTCCCCCCGACCCCACACCTTTGATGCAAAAATACCTTTGTTATCTTGGTGAAGAGGTATGCAAATTGCCGCGGTTCAGAACGATGGGCGTGGCTTAGTTTGCTCCCCCCCCTCCTTGGCTTGCTGAGCGTAATCTTCATATGTGAATATCACAGATAACGTTGTTTGCCGCACTTGCGCATTCAAAGAGGCCTCTGGCGCCTGCGCAGTATGTTTGCCCAACTGTGGGCGAAGCATACAAGCGGTAATGCGCATGCGTCGGTATTTCTGGAGGGAGGAGATAAAAAGAAGGAGAGTCCCACGGGCAGGGCAGACACCCAACAGGAGAGAGGAGCTCAAGAGAGGACAGAGAAAGGACGAGCTCAGGACAAGGCAGAGGCGAGAGAGACGGATACCCAGAGAGGGGGTAGCCCTGAGAGGACAGCTGCAGGTCAGGGAGGTACTGCCTAAGGGAGGCCTGGCGTACCGGACGGCTGGACACCGAAGGAGCAGTAAGTGTTGCAGTGGGCAGACTCAGTCAGGGGAAGCGCTGTGGCCGTGGGCCTAACAGCAGCCACGGCGAGAGTAGGAGGAGGTAACGGGTACCCGGGCCTAAGAGCAGAAGCTGTCGTGCTTGCCGTGGATGTCAAGAGGACCCCGAATAAAGTTGGACCTGGTTGAACGAGCTTCTGTGTCTGTCAGTCCATCTCGCAGCCGAAAGGAACCACCCCCAGTCGGCACACGTACTCCAGATACATGAAAGATTGTTATATGAAGTTTTAGAATGTTCAAGTGTTCTGTCCCAGTAAGTCTGATCAGCAACCAGCAAGTGTAACTGCGGCAACCTATAGCGTAAAGGTAACACTTTACAACTAACAAGCGTGTAGTGCTATTTAATGTGAACTGTAAGCAACTTTCATCTTGTACCTTGTCAAAGAGAACTGTAACCATCAAACATACTGTACCACCATGGCAGGGGAATACATAGAAATTACAGGGCCCAAATGCAACACTTAGAGTGGGCCCCACCATAGAATTATACATGTACAGTGGCACGTAAAAGTTTGGGCACCCCTGGTCAATATTACTGTTACTGTGACCAGTTAACCAAGTTGAAGAGATAAATATCATTTAAAAGGCCTAAAGTTGTAGATGACACATTTCCTTTGTATTTATGCTATATATACATAGATATTGTTTTTATCTTTTACATATTACAAAAAAAATTACATAAAGGAAAATGGGCAGATTAAAAAGTTTGGGCACCCTGCATGGTGAGCTCCCTATTTTGAAAGTATCACAGTTTGTAAACGCTTTTTGTAGCCAGCAAAGAGTCTTTCAATTCTTTCTTGAAGGATTTTCATCCATTCTTCCTTGGAGAATTCCTCCAGTTCTCTGAGATTCCTGGGGCGTCTTCTATCCTCTATTATTGTGAGGTCTAGCCGTAGAATTTCAATGATGTTCAGGTCAGGGGACTGTGAGGGTCATTGTAAAACCTTCAGCTTGCACCTTTTGAGGTCATCTATTGTGGATTTTGACGTGTGTTTAGGATTATTTTCCATTTCGAGAAGCCATCCTCTTTTCACCTTCAGCTTTTTTACAGATGGTGTTATGTTTGCTTGAAGAATTTGTTGAAATTTCATTGAATCCATTCTTCCCTCTACCCGTGAAGTGTTCCCCATGCCATTGGATGCAACACAACCACAAGTCAACATTGATATTCCCCCATGCTTAATGGTTGGTGAGATGTTCTTTCCCTGAAAATTATGTGCCCATTTTGTCCACACTTACCTTTGATCATTGTGGTCAAAGAGTTCTATTTTACCTCATCGGTCCACATGACTGGTTTCCAAAATCCATCAGACTTGTTTAAATGTTCTATTGCATACTTCTGACATTGAATTTTATGGTGAGGACGCTGGAGGGTTTTTTTCTGATGACAGTTTTATGAAGGCTATATTTGTGCAGTAGAACAATGTACCACAACTCCAGAGTCTGCTACATCTTTCTGAAGGTTTTTTGCAGTCAAGCAGGGTTTCTGATTTGCCTCCTTAGCAATCCTACGAGCAGCTCTCACTGAATTTTTGCTTGGTCTTCCAGATCTTAAATTTGCCTCCACCACTCCTGGTAATTGCCCTTTCTTAATTATATTTTGAACTGAGGAAAGCGCAAGCTGTGATACTTTCAAAACAGAGTGCTTCTAGGGTACTAATCATCCAGGGTGCCAAAACTTTTGCATATACCTATTTTCCTTCTTTTTACACATTTTAAAATGTAAAAGATGAAAATATGTATTTAAATATTTGTCTAAAATACAAAGGAAATGTATCATCCTTAGCTTTAGGCCCTTTAGAGATTATTTCATCTTTAACTTGCTTAACTGTTCGTAATAATAGTAATTTTGACTAGGGGTGCCCAAACTTTTACATTTCACTGTATCTCCACCAGTTATTATATTTAATAAATGTTTATATATTTTGACAGAATCTAAGAACTATAAAAATACCTGACTCCAGCATCATTTGCTTTCATTGCTATTTTGTTTTTTCATTGAGGTCAATGGGTGACAGATAGAGCTACTCATGTACAAAATCACATCAGTTTGCATCAGTTTTTCCAATCTATTTCTCAGTCAGTTTCCCTTGACTTTAGAAGGGAAAACAAGTAAACATGAAAGTTCCTTGTCTTCACTGGTGACTGATGGGACAGAAAAAGTCAAGTTTGTGGTGTCTACTTGTATTTGGAGAATGGCCTTCTGCAGCCAATGACATAATGTCCCTGTTTCAGGAGGCCATCACTGTAGCGGTAAACCTGAACTGGATGTGGCAGTGTTAGAATAGGAGTTACCTCTGAAGATGTTTCCCCTTATGGCTGCAAACTTAGAGGTGACACAGGGAACCCAGATATACAATGTATGTAAGGAGAGATTCAGTAAAGATTATAACAATAAACTTACTTTTCCTCATAAACTTGATAGAAAATACAGTATGTACAATTGGTTGATTAACAGTTATGCATGGCGGCTCATTTCTCGTAAGCAACACTTCAGTTATACTTATGCAGAAATTACTTGGACCTCCCGTTTCTGCTATCTTTCCTTTTGACTACCACCCACTTCTGAATGCATTGGCTTGACAAGTCCAGTATTTCTTTGCTAACACTTCCACGTCCAGCCTACATGTTGCCTCAGCCCTAGACGTTGCCTTTGCTGTCTCCGGGTCCTCAATGTAGTGAAACCTCCACCAGAGGGAGCTGGTGAGGGAAGACAGGTTACACACTTAGCGTAGCAACACTGTGCAACCGCACAGGTGTCACAGGTAATGAGAGAATGGTCAGATGAACCAAGTCAGAAACAGGAGCAGACGTACCAGAGGTACCAGCAATACAGATAGTTAAAACACCAAGCCGAGGGTCAAAAAGCCAAACAAGAGCACGGGGTCCAAAAACGTGAGACAGAAGATGTGGTCGGGGTACAAGCCGGGTAATCAAAAGCCTGACAGAGATGAATACCAAGAGAGATCACTCCAGGTCATACACGTGGTCATACACGTGGATGCAAGTCAAAGGCAGGAGGAGCACCAAGGTACAAGGGTCAGAGGCTCTGAACTGGAAGCTTGAGCTATCATTAACACTGGTCAGCAGGCTGTGACAGACTGAAATAGCCCAGCTAGCTCCAGAACTAGGCCTAGGAGATTAACTCCCGCATGACCAGTTCAGAGGACAGCAGAAAATAAATTCTGGCCTGGACCATGATGCTCAAAATGCCAAAGCCTTACCTTCCTGAGCTGCAGTTGTGTTCTTCACTAACACTTCCACTAACATTTCTTCATTAACACTTCCAAGTCCAGCCTACATGTTACCTCAGTTCCAAACTTTACCTTTACTGTCTCAGGGTCCTCACAAATCCATAGCTATACCTTCCTGAGCCCCAGACTGTACCTGATGCAGTTCTTCTACCTCCTTGCTCCCTTAAGAATGATCTGGTTTTGTTTAGGACCCAAAGCTCCTGCCCACTCTTGCTCCCAAAGCTCCTGCCCACTCTTGCTCCCAAAGCTCCTGCCCACTCTTGCTCCCAAAGCTCCTGCCCACTCTTGCTCCCAAAGCTCCTGCCCACTGTATGATAACATATTTTGCGCTGTAAATACTCATGTTACGACATTATAACATCACTGGCACAAATTATCACATTAGACACAACTTAGGATCATACAATTTAACATGAGACAAGCTACACCAGATGAAGGGGGTGTCAGCCATCTTCCACTTCTTTGCCATTGTGCAATAATTAACAACTTTCTCCACATCAGTGTATATTAGAGTTGAGCGAAACGGATCGAAAAATTTCAAAAGTCGCCGACTTTTGGCAAAGTCGGGTTTCATGAAACGAAACCCGACCCTAGGATGAGGTTGACCACGAGGTCGGCGACTTACGCGCCAAAGTCGCGTTTCAAAAGTTTGTTTTGCGCTCTTTTTCAGCCAATCAGGATCCACGGACACTGTGAGCAACGTGATGACATAGGCAAGGGTCACCACCATCTTTCAGAAGGGCATGCAAGTGATTGGCTTGCTTTGGTGGGCATCACAGGGGGTATAAAAGGGCGTGCACGCTGACCGCCATGTTCCTCATGCTGATCTCAGAATAGGGAGAGCTGCTGCTGCTGCTGATTCTGTAGGGAGAGTGTTAGGCAGGGAAGAAGACACCAAAAACTGCTTCTGCTGCTAGCGATTTTGCCTGTACAACACACCAGTCACTGTGTGTGCAGTGCAAGGGGAGGCTATATTTTGCTGGATCAGCGGTGTTGGTTGTTAGGCTGCTTTCTAAGGCTTCCTGATGTCTGCATTGCTGTTTACCCACTGCTCTGCAAACTGCTTTTTAAAAAGCAATCCCAATTTTTTTTTTTGTCCTGGTGAGGTACTGAGCGTGCATTTTTTCACACCAGACAGCGGTGCACACTCCTCACACAGTACCGTGTAACGGCAGTTATCACAGCCACAGTGAAGCTATCTGTGTGTCACTCTGTAAGAATAAGTTGAGGACATGTTCCGTTCTTACAGACCTGCACCTTCTAGTTTTGTCTAGCTTTCAAACAGTTAAATATATTTGCTGTTTGATCACATTCAAAAATATAGAGAGTCCTCCTCTCACTGCCGACTTTTATTCCCCATTGACTTACATTGGGTTTCGTGTTTCGGGACGACCCCGCCTTTTCCCTATAGTCGGCCGATCTTGCTCGACCCGACTTTTGGAAAAGTCGGGTTTCACGAAACGAAACTCGACCCTAAAAAACCAAAAGTCGCTCAACTCTAGTGTATATAATAAAGACAGGTCACAGGAGTTTTGTGAGTGATTTTTCTTTTTTACTTAAAAATTCTACTTCCACTCCAGAAGTAATGTAATGTAAAATAATTCACATATTTAATATTTGCACATATTTTAGCGCCCACGGAGTGCTGCTGCCTTTCAGTATTTATTTGCTTCTTTCACTTTTGTTGGGAGGTGATGAGCAACTTTTGTTTTTTTTTTATTGTTATAATCTTGTAACATAGAGTATTTGCTGTGTATAAAGGGGCATAAAATATCAAAGAAAGAGAAAAATAAAAACACATAGCAATAGCTCAAATAACTGCAACATTTCTTTATGGTTTTGAGCAGAATTTTGCCTTGTCTGCTACACTGTGTGCACAATTATTAGGCAATGAGTATAGTGACCACATGATCAATTTTATGCAGGTTTTGCAGCTGTGAGCTGTATAATTGTGAATGCTGATTGGATGAAGCAGATCAGGTGATGTGTGTTTGTGTAATGAGGGGTGCGCCCTCAGGATACTTTGCCCTTTATCATGGGGCAGAATTATTAGACAGCTTGTTTTCTGCAGGCAAAATGTCCAAAAAGAGGAGGCTGAGCCCAACACCACTGAGCAAGACACAGAAGTACAAGGTGTTCAGTGCTCAGAGGCATAGCCGAGGTGAGGAGGCTGAGCCCAACCACCACCAAGCAAGAATCATAAGTACAAGGTGCTCAGTGCTCAGAGGCAAGGCTGAGATGAGGATGTTAAACCTGGCCAACACTGAGCAAGACACCAAAGTAAAAGGTGTTCAATATTCAGAGACATGGCCAACGTGAGGAGGCGGAACCCAGCCACCACTGAGCAAGAAACAGAAGTTGAAAATTCAAGGCTGGACCAAGAAATAACTGAAGACCTGTTTTTCAATGGTTTTATGGATTTATGAGATGAGAGTGACTCGATGGAGCAGATGGGTGGGCCATGGCTGTATCAACAACATGGAGAGACCTCCCCTTCCACTCAGATACCAGCAAGGTGGAGGTGAGGTATTGCTATGGGCTGGGAATCTGGGATTATTAAAGATGAGCTAGTTGGACCTTTTGGGGTTGAAGGTGGATTCAAAATAAACTCCCTAACCTACTGTCAGTTATTAGAAGACACTTTCTCCGAATCTCCACTGCTCGTCTATAATGATGAGAGAATAATGACATGCTCCCTTTCTCACTTGACCAAAACCCAATTGAGAACTTGTGGGCCCTTGTTAAGCAGGAGAACAACCTCTATGTAGCCTGGGATCTAGGTAAGCTAAACATGGTGGAGGTAGGTTTGCGAGTGTAGGCCAAAAAGAGTGCTGGCCAAGAGGAGGTTAGTTCTGGAAGGAGAATTTGCTGTACCTGTGGTTGCAGTGTCAACCTACTGTAGAGACAATCATGATTGACTTCTGTGCTCAGCTTACAGCCTGCTGAGGCTGTATTTTGGCTCCATTTTGATATTTGTCAATATCTGGGCGTTCCTAAGAAGCTGCAGGGAATAGATGCATTTCTATAGATGGAAGAGGAGATCATAGAGTGGCTGAATAGTTGTAATTGCGCAACACTTAATTCAGCTACCGAGCATATTCCTGGCATATTGGGTGGTGAATAAGGTAAAAGGAACCATTTCTGTTTTAGAGCCTACTTTGTAGGCTTGGCTGTAGAGATGAGGAAATAAATTTTAATGTAATTGAATTCTACTGAAATTTAACAAAATTCTCATTCCTCAAAATACAGACTATTTGTAAAATGTGGATTCGTCAAAATGGTGGGCCATTAAAAGGTCTAAAAAAAAAATTCTTATACTCATCTGACCTCTTTGTCCCCACAGATATTTACTGCCACCGAATCCTGTAATCCCCCACAACTTGCGATAGACTATTCAGGTCTTTTGTATTGTGCCGGACTTCCGTGTGTCATGGTACCCTGAAGAGTTGATCGCAGGCTCGTGGGAGGTCAATGGCATCATACTGTGACGGCGTGTACTGTGACACACGTATGTCTGGCACAGCGTGAGTGGACTGAAGATTCGAACATGAGTGGCAGGGGATCAGAAGATGACACAAGGACCAGACGAGTGTTGAGTAGCGGAGGTGCCGGAGAGGTGAGCGGAGGATGAGGATGCTGATTCCTTTATTTTTTACATACTACATTTGCTATGCTTTGGGGTCGGTCTGTAGAGACCCCAGAATATAAGGGACATTACACTCACAGAGAATAACTTCTCTGCAAATTGAATTTCCCAGGAAAAAATGAGCAAACAGACAAATTCAAATGTCCCCTAAACCACTCATCTCTCCTTGATTCTTTTCTATAGGCTAAGGCAAGAGGTGAGCGACAGCGTGAGACCTTTTGTGGTGCAGCATGGTCTTTGCCTTTGCAGTCCTGTGTATTGAACATGTTCTGGGAATAATTTTTTAGTAGTCTTCTTTGTATACTAAAACCTTTAAACTAAAATGCCATCATAAATACATGTAACCACTAGAGATGAGCGATTTTGCCTTTTTTTCGTGTCGAGTCGGGTTTCATGAAACCCGACTTTCTCAAAAGTCGGGTGGAACAAAATCGGCCGATTATCGTGAAAAGTCGAAGGCCGACTGAAACACGAGACCCAATGCATGTCACTGGGGAACCAAGGTCGGCAGTGAGTGGAGGACAGTCAACACACCTACAGTGCCCATTTTAATGCCAAAAACATCAATTCTTATTACTTAAGCTTGTCAACCTTAATTTACTTTATAATAATAGTTAGGCATTGAAAATTGGGGGTTATTTGGCTAAAGTTGTGGGGGGGTAGGGCTGGCTCCAGATTTTCATGGGACCTGGGCCAAAGAGTGTCACTGGGCTCCTTTAATACATGCCACAATTCATGATCCTCTGATACGGCAGAGAAATAGCGGTATAGTACAATGAAAAATACTTCACTTCTTACATCACATGACTGATATCCATTTTAACCCCTTAATGTCCAATGACGGACACAGTCCGTCATCAGACATTTCCCCTGCTTTGATGAGGGCTCCGGCGCTGAGCCCGCATCAAAGCCGGGACATGTCAGCTGTTATGAACAGCTGACATGTGCCCGCAATAGGCGCGATCGGAATCGCCGTCCGGCCGCGCCTATTAACTAGTTAAATGCCGCTGTCAAAGCTGACAGCGTTCATTTAAATAGCATTTCCGGCCGCCGGAAACGTGATCGGGAGTCGGCGTCATGTTGCCTGGACAACCAGAGGTCTCTATGAGACCTCTATGGTTGTTCCAGGCATATGGCTTTCAGCGCCACCCGGTGGTCGGCGCTGAAAGCACAGCAGTAAATCTGCCACATATGGGCGATCTGCTCATCGCCCATATGTAGCAGAGCCGATCGGGTTGCGCAAGCTTCTAGCCTCCTATGGAGGCTATTGAAGCATGCCAAAAGTAAAAAAAAAAAATGTTTAAAAATAAAAAAAAATTTAAAAAACCTAAAACTTCAAATCACCCCCTTTTCACCCCAATCAAAATAAAACAGTAAAAAAAAAATCCCACATTCACATATTAGGTATCGCCGCGTTCAGAATCGCCCAATATATCAATAAAAAAAAAGCATTAACCCGATCTCTAAACGGCGTAGCGAGAAAAAAATTAAAAACGCCAGAATTACGTTTTTTTGGTCACCAAGACATTGCATTAAAATGCAATAACGGGCGATCAAAAGAATGTATCTGCACAAAAGTGGTATCATTAAAAACGTCAGTCAGGCACGGAAAAAATAAGTCCTCACCCGACCCTAGATCAAGGAAAATGTAGACGCTACGGGTCTCGGAAAATTGCGCAATTTTTTTTTTTTTTTTTTTTTTTAGCAAACTTAGGAATTTTTTTTCACCACTTAGATAAAAGAGGACATAGACATGTTTGGTGTCTATGAACTCATAATGACCTGGAGAATCATAATGGCAGGTGAGATTTAGCATCTAGTGAACCTAACAAAAAAGCCAAGCAAAAAACAAGTGTGGGATTGCACTTTTTTTGCAATTTCACCACACTTGGAATTTTTTTCCCGTTTTCGAGTACACGATATGGTAAAACCAATGATGTCATTTAAAAGTACAACTCGTCCCGCAAAAAATAAGCCCTCACGTGGCCAAATAAACGGAAAAATAAAAAAGTTATGGCTCTGGAAGTGGAGGGAAAAATGAAAATGTAAAATCAAAAATACCCCTGGTCATTAAGGGGTTAAATTCTCCAATAGCTCCAAAAATGGACAGTATATACAGAATAATGAGGCCCATATATTTCTCCATACAGAATCATTGGTCCCATATAACATTCCATACAGTATATTATGAGCTCCACATAATGCTACAGTATATGTTGGTCCCCATGGATGAAGCTCCACTGTCTTATGGGCCCAAATAATGCTCCATATATAATGGGCCCCATTTCTAATGCTCCATTGTATAATGGGCCCTGTAAATGCTGCTCCAGTGTCTGATGTCCACCTTTGGAATGCTCCAGTGTATGGTGGGCCTCATATATCATTCTCCAGAGTATAGTGCTTCCCAAAAATAGCTGTCCCAACATTGAAAACAATTAAATAAGTCTCCTCGCTAGGAAATCCCTGTACTAGTCTGCACTCCTCGTCGTCCCCATCTTCCATCTCACTGCACTTGGACTGTTTAGACAGAGGGCGTACAGATGTGATGTCATCGCGCTCTCTGACCAGAATGTCACTGTCAGGAATCGCGGAAGACGTCACGTCGGTGGATCAGGGAGAGTTAAGTATTTCAACTTTGCAAGTGCTGTGATCCTGAGCAAGCAGCGGGGGCCCACTCATTGGCGATGGCACTGGCACAGGGCCCCTCATAGTACGCCGGTGTGTCTGACGGCGGGTGTGCACCCCCACCATCAGAGACACTTGATTGTACTATGAGGGACCCTGTGCCAGTGCCGTTGCCCAAGAGTGGGCCCACCCTCCTCTCCAGAGCAACGGCACTCGCATGGGTGCGTGCGCCAGGTGGTGACCCAAGCCTTGAGGGGGGAGGCAGCCCAGTTAGGGAGGTGGAAAAAATGGCATATGTTGATGTTGGACATTCAGCAGCTGCAAATGGAGTAATTGGAGAAGTCCGCAGAAGAGGAGGACAAAAGCGAGCCATTTTTCTGGCAGCCTACGTGTCAGCAGGGGAGGGTGGGACAAAATCCTTTGAAACCCATGCATGGTTCATTTTAATTAAGGTTAGATCATCAACATTTTGGGTCGACAGATGGGTCCTTTTTTCTGTCAGAATTAATCCAGCAGCACTGAAGACTCTTTCAGATAACACACTAGCAGCAGTGCAAGCGAGCTCCTGTAAGGCATATTGTGCCAATCCAGGCCAGGTGTCTCCTGTCACTTTCAATCGATGCAGTATTACCAGTCGTGTGAGCAGTACTTGAAAAATCAGTCCACAACATGGTCATGAAACCCCTGTGTCCAGCGCCACTTCAGCTGTGTGCACCACGAACACCTCTTCCCTGTTGCCCCCTACGGCTCGTGGGAGAAACATTATCGCCGCTGTGTGCTGGGAATGCCTCAAACAAACGGTTTACCAGAGTTGCTTGTTTGTTAGCCAATAGTAGCTCTAGGTTCTCCTGTGGCATGATGTTTTGGAATTTGCCTTTATAGTGTGGATCCAGGATGCTGGCCAACCAGTGGTCGTCATCGTTCATCATTTTGGCAATGTGGGGGTCCTTTTTTAGGATCTGCAAGGCATAATCTGACATGTGGGCCAATGTTCCAGGTGTCAATGATGCACTGCGAGTGCTGGGTGGAGGAGCACTTTCTGGCAAATCAACATCCCTCTAGTCATGCACAAACCCTGTACCTGACCTTGCCACGCCAACATTTTGTCTTGCCCCATGAGAAGCATCCTCCTCCCCTAAATAATAATCCCCAACATCCTCCTCCTCCTCCTTTTCTTCCTCCACCTCATCCACGAGACTTCCCTGAGCAGACAATGGCTAACTGTCATCAAGGCTTACCTCCTCCTCTTCCTCCTCAGCTGCAGACGCCTGCTCCTTAATGTGCGTCAAATGTTATGATTGAGTCACCGAGGAGGAAAAAACAAAACACAAGCTTAGCCCAGAAAATCAGAGAGGTTGGAAACTAGCGGATTGCAGACCCCTAATCCTATCACACAACTAGCAGTAGCCGTGGAGTGTTCCTACGGTGATCCTAGACACCTCGTCACAGCCGGAGATCTAAATAAGCCTAAAGAGAGAAAAGGGAAAAACTGACTGCCCCAGAGCAGACCCCAAAGCAATAGGCAGCCCCCAACATATAATGACGGTGAAGCAAGATGAAAACACTAACACAGATAGAAAGATAGGTTGAGCAAACGATGGGGCCCAAGCTAACTAAAATGGACAGGACAGAAAAGCTGCTGTCTGCATTTCGAGAAAACCCTGCTAAAAATATTACCAACACAACTGATAAGCAAAAAGGACCCTGAAGTCACTAGACTTCAAACCCTATATCAGCACTCAGAATATTCTGAAAGCAGAGCAAAAGAGAACACTGATCAAGGAAAAAGAATCCAGCACACCCCCAGCCGGGGATGGCTGAACTCAGAAAACAAGGTAAACAAAACCAAAACTAATAAGTTCAATAGCAGAGCAAGAACTTATCTTTGGGAAGCAGGAATCAGACTGGTCTCCAAGAATCCAGCAGAGAAATCACCAGCCACTCAGAAGGGCGTCAGCTGCCTTATATCCAGTCTGAAGTTTCCGTTACCCAGTCACAATCCACCTGATCAGGTGTTTGGTTTCTTTCATCCAAATGAGCCTCACTACCTTCCTTCACCAGAAGAGGGAGATCCTCGGATGCAAAAGGTGAATGAACAGATGAGCTCACAACAGTACCTCCCCCTTGAGGAGGGGTCACCGAACCCTCATCCAAGCCACCAGGCCGAACAGGATGAGCCCGATGAAAAGCACGCACCAATTTTTCGGCATGAATATCAGAGGCAGAGACCCAGGAATTATCCTCCTGACCATAACCCTTCCATTTAACCAAATACTGGAGTCTCCGTCTAGCCAAACGGGAATCCAGTATCTTCTCTACCTCATATTCCATGTTACCTTCAACCAACACAGAGTCAGGAGGTGCCGCCATAGGAAACACTGGTTCATCAAACATCTTCAACAAGAACTTATGAAAAACATTATGAATCTTAAATGTGACAGGAAGAGCCAACCGAAAAGAGACCGGATTAATAATCTCCAAAATCTTGTAAGGTCCAATAAATCTAGGTTTAAACTTTGGAGAAGCCACTTTCATAGAGATATTCTTTGATGACAACCAGACCATATCACCCACCTTAAACCGGGGACCAATGGTCCTATGCCAGTTAGAAAACCGCTGGGCCTTTCCCTGGGAAAGAGACAACTTATCCACCACTTGGTCCCAAATCTGCTGCATTCGTTCCACCACAGTGTCAACCCCTGGACAGGCAGAAGACTCCACCTGCCCTGAAGAAAATCGAGGATGAAACCAAAAGTTACAGAAAAAGGGTGACATCAAAGTGGCAGAACTAGCTCTATTATTTAAAGCAAATTCGGCCAAGGGTAAAAATGAGACCCAATCATCCTGATCAGCAGATATAAAACATCTCAAATAAGCCCCCAAAGTCTGGTTTCTTCCCTCCGTCTGCCCATTGGTCTGAGGGTGAAATGCAGAGGAGAAGGACAACTGAATTCCTGACTTGGAACAAAAGGTCCTCCAGAATCTAGAGACAAACTGAACTCCTCTGTCCGATACAATGTTCTCAGGAATCCCGTGCAAGCGAACCACCTGTTGCAAAAACAAGGGCACCAACTCTGAGGAAGATGGCAACTTAGGGAGTGGTACAACATGGACCATCTTAGAGAATCTATCACAAATCACCCAGATAACAGTCATCCTCTGAGAGACAGGCAGATTAGAAATAAAATCCATTGATATATGGGTCCATGGCCTCCTGGGCACCGGCAAGGGCATCAACAACCCACTAGAACGAGAACAAGGCTTAGATCGGGAGCAAGTCCCACAGGACTGCACAAAATTTCTGACATCACGAGACAAGGCAGGCCACCAAAAAGACCAACTCACCAAATCTCTAGTGCCAAAAATACCTGGATGACCAGCCAACGCGGAGCAATGAAACTCAGACATCACTTTCCTCCTCCACTGGTCAGGAACATACAACCTACCACTGGGACAACGCTCAGGCTTATCCTCCTGAAACTTCTCCAGAGCACGTCTCAAATCGGGCGAGATGGCAGAAAGAACCACCCCCTCACCTAAGATGGTAGCAGGCTTGGTCACAATAGGAGAATCAGCCAAAAAACTCCTAGAGAGGGCATCAGCCTTAACGTTCTTAGTGCCCGGAAGAAAGGAGACCACAAAAGCAAATCGTGTGAAAAACAAGGCCCACCTGGCCTGTCTCGGATTCAATTGTTTAGCCGACTCAAGGTAGATCAAATTCTTGTTGTCAGTGAGGACCACATCTTGATGTCTAGCTCCCTCCAACCAATGTCTCCACTTCTCAAATGCCCACTTCATGGCCAACAGTTCTCGATTCCCCACATCATAGTTGCATTTCGAAGGAGAGAACTTTCGGGAAAAGAAGGCACAGGGGTTCATTTTAGATGTTACAGGATCCTTTTGGGACAAAACAGCTCCTGCACCAGTCTCTGAAGCATCCACCTCCACCTGAAATGGAAGTGAGACATCGGGTTGTCGCAAAACCGGAGAAGAAGTGAACCTCCACTTCAGCTCCTGAAAAGAAGAAACAGCCTCTGGAGACCAATTCACCAAATCAGCGCCCTTCTTAGTCAAATCAGTCAATGGTTGGGCAATAACAGAAAAATTGGCTATAAACTTACGATAAAAATTAGCAAACCCCAAAAACTTCTGGAGAGCCTTCAAAGAAGTGGGCTGAACCCTATCATAAATGGCCTGTACCTTGGCCGGGTCCATTTCAATAGTTGACGGAGACAAAATAAATCCCAAAAATGAAATCCTCTGTACACCAAAAAGACATTTCGATCCCTTAACATACAGGGAGTTTTCCCTCAAAATTCGGAACACAGTTCGAACATGTTCCACATGAGAGTCCCAATCCCTGGAAAAGATCAAAATATCATCCAAATAGATGATCAAAAACTTATCCACAAAGTCCCGGAAAATATCATTCATGAAGCACTGGAAGACAGAAGGGGCGTTAGTGAGCCCAAAAGGCTTCACCAGGTACTCAAAATGTCCCTCCGGAGTATTAAACGCTGTCTTCCATTCATCTCCATGCTTAATGCGAATAAGATTATATGCCCCCCTGAGGTCAAGCTTGGTAAACCAGCAAGCACATTCAGCTCTAGAAAATAGGTCAGAAATCAGGGGTAACGGATACTGATATTTAGCAGTAATTTTGTTAAGGGAGCGATAGTCAATACAGGGCCTTAATGAACCATCCTCCTTGGCTACAAAAAAAACCAGCACCCAAGGGTGAAGAGGATGGCCTAATATGACCCTTCTCCAATGACTCCTTAATATAAGAACGCATAGCCTCATGTTCGGGTACAGATCAATTAAAAAGTCGACCCTTGGGAAATTTACACCCCGGACTCAGCTCAATTGCACAGTCATAACTCCTATGAGGAGGCAAAGACGCAGACTTACTCTAACTAAACACATCATAAAAATCAGTCAAATAGTCAGGAACCTCATGCGACTGGGGAGTGGTGGAGAAAACAGGAGTGTCACTAAGAGCACACCGAAAACCCCAACTCACCACAGACACAGATTTCCAATCCAAAACTGGATTATGGATTTGCAACCAGGGGATCCCCAGAACGATGGTATCATGCAAATTATGCAACACCAAAAATCTGCAATTTTCTTGATGGTCTGGGGCGACCCGCATTACCACCTGGGTCCAAAACTGAGGTTTATTCTTTGCAAATGGAGTAGCATAAATACCCCTCAAAGGAATAGGCGTCCGCAGGGCATCATAGGGAAAACACAACGTTTAGCAAAATCCAAATCCATTAGGCTCCTGAATCCACAAAGGCTTTAGCGGAAAATGTGGACAGGCAGCAGATCAGAGTAATTGCCAGAAGAAACTTAGGTTGTACACCACCTACAGCAAATGTGTGTGCAAAACGTTTCTCTCGTTTAGGGCAGTCATAAATAATATGAGAGGCATCTCCACAGAAAAAACACGGCTTATTACGTCTTCTAAACTCCTGACGTTGCGCCATAGACAAAACTCTATCACATTGCATAGGTTCAGACATTTGTTCAACAGGTGGCAGCATTTCCCGTGTAATTTTACGTTCACGTAAACGCCGATCAACCTGAATGGCTAATGACATAGAATCGTCAAGACCAGAGGGAACAGGAAATCCCACCATAGTATCTTTTACGGTTTCTGACAAACCCTTCCGAAAGAGAGCTGCCAAGGCACCATCATTCCAAGTGGTGAGGACCGCCCACTTTCGGAATTTTTGACAGTACAGTTCTGCAGAATCTTGACCCTGTCTCAATGCCAACAGGGTCTTTTCAGCTTGATCAATCGCATTAGGTTCATCATACAACAACCCCAAGGCCTGAAAAAATGCGTCCACATTAGTTAGAATAGGATCATCTGGTACTAAAGAACACGCCCAATCCTGGGGATCGCCGCACAGCAAGGAGATGACAATTTTAACCTGCTGCTCAGAGTTCCCCGATGAGTTAGGCTTCAAGGCAAGAAATAATATACAATTATTCTTAAAATTAAAAAATTTAGACAGATCCCCAAAAAACACATCAGGAGTGGGGATTTTTGGTTCAGCAGCGTGTGAATGAGCAAGATAGGCGGAAATTCCTCGCACTTCAGGAGCAAGCTGCTCCACACGATCAGACAATTGCTTAAACTCCTTCAGAAGAAAAAAAAATATTCCTCCTACGGCCTCAGAGAAAAAGAGGAAGAAATATACACACACACAAAAAAAATTCTGACACTTTTTTTTTTTTTAACAATTCCTTCCTGCTTTTGAGTACCCTAGAATCTGCGGTATGGCTGGTGATTCTGTTATGATTGAGTCACCGAGGAGGGAAAAACAAAACACAAGCTTAGCCCAGAAAATCAGAGAGGTTGGAAACTAGCGGATTGCAGACCCCTAATCCTATCACACAACTAGCAGTAGCCGTGGAGTGTTCCTACGGTGATCCTAGACACCTCGTCACAGCCGGAGATCTAAATAAGCCTAAAGAGAGAAAAGGGAAAAACTGACTGCCCCAGAGCAGACCCCAAAGCAATAGGCAGCCCCCAACATATAATGACGGTGAAGCAAGATGAAAACACTAACACAGATAGAAAGATAGGTTGAGCAAACGATGGGCCCAAGCTAACTAAAAAGGACAGGACAAAAAAGCTGCTGTCTGCATTTCGAGAAAACCCTGCTAAAAATATTACCAACACAACTGATAAGCAAAAAGGACCCTGAAGTCACTAGACTTCAAACCCTATATCAGCACTCAGAATATTCTGAAAGCAGAGCAAAAGAGAACACTGATCAAGGAAAAAGAATCCAGCACACCCCCAGCCGGGGATGGCTGAACTCAGAAAACAAGGTAAACAAAACCAAAACTAATAAGTTCAATAGCAGAGCAAAAACTTATCTTTGGGAAGCAGGAATCAGACTGGTCTCCAAGAATCCAGCAGAGAAATCACCAGCCACTCAGAAGGGCGTCAGCTGCCTTATATCCAGTCTGAAGTTCCCGTTACCCAGTCACAATCCACCTGATCAGGTGTTTGGTTTCTTTCATCCAAATGAGCCTCACTACCTTCCTTCACCAGAAGAGGGAGATCCTCGGACACAAAAGGTGAATGAACAGATGAGCTCACAACAGTCAAAGTTTGCATGAGCAGACGCATAAGTGGGATGCTCATGCTTATGATGGCGTCATCTGCACTTACCAGACGTGTGCATTCCTCAAAACACTGAAGGACTTTACAGAGGTCTTTCAGCTTGTACCACTGCACACCAGACAGCTCCATGTCTTCCCGCAAACCGCCTGACCGTTTATCCTCCCACAAATGAATTACAGCCTGCCTCTGTTCGCACAGCCTCTGAACCATGTGCAGAGTGGAGTTCCACTTTGTTGCAACGTCGATAATTAGGCGGTGCTTGGGAAGGTGGGACAATCGCTGCAGCTTCTGCATTCGACTGGAGTGTACGGGCGACTGGCGGATGTGCGAGCACAGTCTTCGCACCTTATGGAGCAGGGCTGTTAACTCCGGATAATTATTGAGGAAGCACTGCACCACCAGGTTCAAGGTATGAGCAAGGCAAGGTATGTGTCTGAGTTTTGACAGGGCTATGGCTGCCACAAAATTCCAGCCGTTATCACTAACTACCTTGCCTGCCTCAAGAGGTAGACTGCCCAGCCATGACTCAGTTTGCCGCTGCAAGTAGTCGGCCAGTACCTCCGCGGTGTGTCTGTTGTCGCCCAAACACCTAATCTTCAACACAGCCTGCTGACGCTTACCACTAACTGTTCGATAGTGGGACACCTCGTGTGCAACACTGGCAGCTGCGGATGGAGTGCTCGTGCGACTTTGCTTTGTGGACGAGCTTTCGCTTCTGGAGGAGGAGGAGGGTCGAACGCCTACAGCCAACTGTTTCCTATACCGTGGGCTAGGCAGCACTGTCCCACCACCGCTCTCCCCTGTGGACCCTGCATCCACCACATTAACCCAATGCGCAGTGATGGACACGTAATCGCCCTGGCAATGCCTACTAGACCATGCATCTGTTGTGAGGTGCACATTTCCACTCACTGATTGCTTGAGTGCATGGACAATGCGGCCTTTCACATGCACGTGAAGGGCTGGGATGGCTTTTCAGCCGACTGGGTAGGTAATAGCGTGGTACTGCATAGGCCATGAGCTTGCGGAAAGCTTTGCTTTCAACCAACCGGTAGGGCATCATCTCTAACGAAATTAGTTTGGCAATGTGGCAGTTCAAAGCCAGTGTATGGGGATGAGATGATGAGTACTTTCTTTTCCTACTCAGAGTCTCTGGTAGGGTGAGCTGGACTTGAGAGCTGCATATGGTGGAACTAGCGGTGGACATGGCGGACTGAAAGAGGGTTGGTGATGGTGATGGTGTTGGTGGTGTTGCTGATGGCCTAGATTCAGTCTTTCATAGCAATAACATTGTGATTCCATGACTGATTTGCCCTTGCGATGACACCTCGACATTTGCTGGTGGTGGTGTGCTAACCGGTGGGCTTACAGTGGGGGAAGCGATGCAGCGTTGCTGACTAACTTCATTCGGAGCAGGTGCACATGTGGTACGTGAGGTTTGGTAGTACGTCCACGCTTGCAAGTGCCTGGTGGTTAAATGTCTAAGCATGCAACTGGTATTCAAATTTCTCAGATTTTTCCCTCGGCTAAAGGTCTTTGCGCACTTCTTGCAGGTAAATTTTGCCTGATCATTAGGATTTTGTTCAAAAAAGTGCAACACTGCACTCTTCCTACTATGTAAGACATTTTGAGGCCTTGCACGCTGTGCTAATTTGACCATCTGGCCAAGCTGTCCTGCAACTCTTTTGTTTTTTGTAACCCGTTTTTGGACTGCTACGGTCATGCCAGATAACAGCTGTTGCAATGTCGTTGCCTGCTGGGGATCCTCCTCCTCCTCTTCTGAGCTATTGGCAGCGGCACCCTCTTCCCCCAATGGATGCCAATCTGGGTCAACAACTGGGTCATCCATCACCTCCTCTTCAATTTCATGTGCACCTTCCTCTGTGTTACCGTGTAAGGTGGTATAGTATGCAGGAAGGGGCACATGAGTTTCATCAGGGTCTGATTCTGCCTCAGTGCACTGCGAGGACAATGTAGTGCTCTGAGTGAACGTACCAGCAGAAAAATCTAGCAGTGGCTGTGCATCAGTGCACTCCATGTCAGATTCATCTTGGACTGGGGAATTCACGATTTGACTTGATAACCCAGGCATGGTATGTGAAAAGAGCTCCATGGAGTAACCTGTAGTGTGGCCTGCCGCATCCTTCACTTTTGGTAGGGGTGAAGGACACAAGGAAAGGTGTTGTTCCTGACCAGGAGCCTCCACTGATGACTCAGTGCTTTTATTTTTTGAAGCTTCAGTAGAGGAGGCGAGAGAGCTGGAGGCTGTGTCAGTAATGTAAGCCAAAACTTGTTCCTGAAGCTCCCGCTTTAAAAGCGGTTTACCTACTCCCAGAAAAGGGAGCCTTCGAGGCCTTCTGGAGCCAGAAGATGACACAGGCTCAACATCTCCTGCCTTAGGTGCTATTGTGCTTTTGCCACTACCAACAGATGCACCACCAACACCACCACCATCAGGACCAGCTGGCAACCCCCGCCCACTTCCACGGCTTCTTCCACCATACTTCCTCATTTTTGTGAAAATGTACCCAAGATACCACCAGCTATATGGTACTGTAAAACAAGGTAGAAGGTGTATATAGTATTGCTGAGAATTTGAATCTCACTAGAGATTTGAGGATGCTGCACTATTGTCTCAGGCCCAGTAGAGATTACAGCTAGTGTTGAGCATTCTGATACCGCAAATATCGGGTATCGGCCGATATTCGCGGTATCGGAATTCTGATACTGAGTTCCGATACTTTTTGCATATCGAATGCCGGAATCGGAAGTTCCCATAATGCTATGAGCCAGTTTGATTTGATTCAGCCAAAGAGGAATCCTCAGAAGTGTGGGCACATCCTGTTAGGAATGTAGGCATGTTAACTAATGGCATGGCTGTGATTGGCTGCTGAAATTATGTCATGATGCACTATAAAAGCCGCCGCCATTTAGGGTTCACTCTGCTGTGAATTCAGTTAGGGACAGCCTGCTGTTCAAGACTCTGAGGGACAGTTAGAGATAGTGATTTGCTATATAATATTGTGCTTTACCCAGGCTACATTATCAATCACTGTAGCTTTCTTTTGCCTTGCAGCGCTGTTCACAGCTGTCTGCAAGGTCTGTGTGAGTGCAGCTCACGCTGTAGTGTGTCCTGTAGCCACCTCTGGTTGTAGGCCGCTCAGCGTGCGTCACTGCCTCATACATATTTTTGTTTTATTGCTGCTCATTTTTCATTAATTCTACTATGAGTGTGCATCCATCCGTATCCATCTACATTGGTTGCAAACACTATAGGAGTAGACAGCGGAGCCTTTCTGCAGCCTTTCAGTGCTAGTGCCCAGTTCTCTGCACTGTTCACGGCTGTCTGTGAGGTCTCTGTGTGTGAGTGCAGCTCACGTTGTTGTGTGTTCTGCAGGCACCTCTGGTTGTAGACTGCCCAGTGTGCGTCACTGCCTCATACATAGTCCTTTTTCTGTTTTATTGCAGCTCATTTTTCCAGATTTTTTTCTCCTATTAGTGTGCTTCCATCCGTATCCATCTACATTGGTTGGTTGCAAACACTACATAGGAGTAGATAGAGGAGCCTTTTTGCTGGTTTGTGACCTGCAGCCGCTGCCAGATTAGTATTAGCCTATTTTTTGGAGCCTCATCTATTGCATTGTAGGTTACCTTCCTGCATTGTAATAGCTCCAAATAGTTTTTGATACTATCGCTTTCACATCTTTGGTCACATCCTTTTTGTTTTTTTGAAAAAAGACACGTAAATAAAGTTCACCAAACACTCCACTTGACAGTTGTGTAGGCCACATTAGCTCATATTAAAGTGTAGTCCACACACTTTATAAAATTAGTGTTTCTTAAACCTGTTAGCAGCTGTTCAGGAATAAGCACACTATGCCCCCCTTTGTATTTTTCTGCCTATCTTTATCAGTCTACCAAGATGAAGAAGGCAGGGAGTAAGGCACTTGGTCGTGGGAGTGGAGTTTCAGCAGGGAGAGGACGTGGGGATTCTGTGCCTGCTGCAGGCACCAGTGACTCAGCATCCCCCAGTTTTACCAGGCAATAGTCCTTTATGCGCAGCTTGTAGGACCTCGCCGTACCCCACTGCTACGGAACGAACAAATTGAAGCCATTGTCAGATGGATGGCAGCTAACGCATCGACTTCAGTTACTTCCACATCCTCTCAGGGCCAGAGCACTGAAGAGCAACCATCTGTCTCTTCACCACCTGCCAAATTACCCAGGCAGTCAGAGAGCCCTGGACAGGAGCCATCTCTACTTCTGTTCTCTGAATCTCTTGGCTTGGAAACAGGGGGCCAGCCAAGCAGCATTGTAGAATGTGAAGAAGAGGAAGTATGCAGTGATGCGCAACTGCTTTGTCCCTCTGAATCTGAAGAGGCGGGTGGGCCAGTGCCTATGGTCAGCACACCTCAGTACGCATCAGATGATGAGACTCAGGTGCCACTTTCTGGTGCGTACTGTGCTGGCGAGACTACCCAGGAGAAGCAGGTGTTTGAAGAGGGGAGTGTAGATGATGAGGTCCTTGACCCATCGTGGCGTGAGGAACAGGAAGGTGGTGGGAGCAGCTCTGAGGAAGAGATTCCCTGAACGGCCAAAACAGGAGGGAGAGGGAGGGGGCAGACTTAGCTGCCTGTAGCGTTTACTTCGGCACCCGTTAGGAGCATTCCTCTTCCAAAACCCAAAACGGGCACTCCCAGGACTTGCAGTGCGTGGTCCTTTTTTGACACAGTTGCAGATGACATTTGCTTCGTCAAATGCAAGCTGTGTAATCATAAATTCAAAAGAGGGAAAAGTGTCAGCAACCTGAATACGACAAATATGTGGAAACATGTGCGGACCAAGCACGTGGTGGAGTTACAAAGACACACTGAAGACGTAGGCCAACCTACAGCACCACCTACCACCTCTTCAGCCCGTGTTGTAGCCTCTTCCTCCAGCTCACACACAGCTGGTTTGGCTTCCTCACAGGATCGCCATGGAAGAACCTCTGGCTCTGTTGTCAAGAGACACAGTGACATTCCACCCACAGCACCACGTTCCCTGTCATCCTCACACTCCCAGGCCACTCTACAGCCATCGGTAGCACAGGCATGGGAGAAAAGGCGGCCATACTCGGCAAACCATCTCTGAGTACAGGCTCTGAATGCTGGCATTGCAAAACTACTGGCCCTTGAAATGCTGTCATTCAGGCTGTTGGAGACTGACACCTTCCGTAACTTCATGGCATTGGCAGTCCCACAATACACCGTGCCCAGCCGCTTTTATTTCAGCATGCAAGCCGTCCCTGCCCTGCAAAAGCATGTGGAGGGAAAAATTAAACATGCGCTACTAAACGCCGTCAGTAGCAAGGTCCACCTGACCACCGATGCGTGGACCAGTAACCATGGACAGGGATGATGCCTTTCCCTCACTGCCCATTGGGTCAATGTTGTGGAGCCGGACACAGATCTTGAGATGGTGATGCTGTACGTGTTCTGCCAACTGCAAGGATTGCAGGAATCCAGTCTGTACACATTGACTCCTCCTCATACTCCAGTTCCTCTGAATCAGTGCTGCTGGAGCCTGTTACGACTGATATGAGCACAGCCGTGGCCAAACATCAACAGGCTGTACTGAAATTAATTTCTTTGAGGAATCGAAGCCACACAGCGCAGGAGCTCTGGAATGCCATCAAGCAGGAGAGCGACGTGTGGTTTGTGCCAGCGAATCTCCAGCCAAGCTTGGTAGTGTGTGACAATGGCTGAAATCTGGTGGCAGCTCTGGGTCTAGGCAACCTCACTCACATCCCATGTCTGGCACATGTGCTCAACTTGGTCATGCAGAGCTTTCTGAGGGACTATCCGGATCTTGATGCACTGCTGCACAAGGTCCGTATAGAGTGCGCTCACTTGCAGCGTTCCAGCATGGCAAGATCGCGCATTGCAGCTCTGCAGCGCCGATTCCGCCTTCCAGAACATCGCATCATATGTGACTACCCACCAAGTGGAATTCAATGTTACATATGCTGGAGCGGTTGTGTGAGCAGCAGGCAGCAGTAATGGAGTACCAGCTCCATCAGGTGCAAACAAGTCGCACTGTGCGCCGGTCACACTTCAGCACCACTGAGTGGGCCTCTATGAAGGACATCTGCCTCGTTTTGTGTGCCTTCGATGATTCCACGTGGATGGCGAGCGCAGATGATGCACTAGTCATCATGATTGTCCCCCTTATCTGCCTGCTTCAAAAAACACTGCGAGCACTAAGGGAGGAGGTTTTGGAAGAGGTGGAGGATGAGGAGTCCCAAATGCCATCTGCTTCTGGACAGTCTGCGCTACGCGGTTCCTCACAAAGGCCTAGGCATGGGACACTTTGTGAGGAGGATGAGGAGGAGTCAATGGAGGACGAAGACATCTCTCCAGAGGAGGGAGGCACACAATGCTCTAGTCAGTATGTACAGCGAGGATGGGGTGATGCAGAGCAGGCAGAGATGACGCCTCAAGCAGGGGACAGCGTTTCTTTGGCTGTTTGGAGTCTGCAGCACATGGTTGATTTCATGCTGCAGTGCCTGAGAAACGACCGTCGCATCGCCCACATTCTCAACACGGCTGATTATTGGGTGTACACCCTCCTAGATCCTCGCTACCGGGACAACTTACCAAGCCTCATAACACCGTTGAACCGGGAGCGTAAAATGCGGGAGTACCAGGACATACTGGTGCATTCCATCATGCTCTCCATTCCACACAAGAGCAGTGCTGCTAGTACTTTACAAAGCAGCTCTGTGCGTCGAAACAGTAGATGAAGCTCTGCACAAAGAGGGAGCAGAGGAAGCGCCTCAGCACAAGGCAAGACCAGTATGGCCCAAATGTGGCAAAGTTTTGTGTGCCCGCCACAAATGTCTACACCATCACAGACGGCTCCAGTCAGCAAGAGGCAACGTTTCTGTCAGATGGTGACAGACTACATGTCTTGCCCTGTCAATGTACTCCCAGACGGCTCTTCCCCCTTCAAGTTTTGGTTTGGGTCTCTAAGCTGTATACATGGCCAGAGCTTAGCCAGTATGCATTGGAGGTGCTGGCTTGCCCTGCTGCTAGTGTATTATCGCAGGTGGTGTACTAACAGACCGTCGCACATGACTATCCTCCGATAACGTTGACCGGCTTACTTTTCTGAAAATGAACAAGGCCTGGATCTCACCGGAATTTGCCAGTCCTCTTCCAGAATAAGTAATTAGTTGGCAACAGTATCCAGGTCTCCTGTTGTGTTCATGTTTCTCCCTCCTTTACTGTACTGTAATCCCTGGGCTCCAACACCTCCAGTTGTTGCTCAGAAGTGCCGTCTGCACAGAGAAAAACACTAGCTCCTGTGTTAGTGGGGTTCAGTAACGCCAGCTGCTCCCCTGCTGTGTGTCCGACCAAGTCTCCTGCTGCCTCCACATTCAAACTACATCAGATTTTACACTTGCTCCAAGTAGGCCTCAGCCTACTCCATGATTGACCCTGGGATCCAACACTGCGAGTTGCTGCTCAGAAGTGCCTTCTGCACAGAGAAAAACACATGCTCCAGTGTTAGTGGGGTTCAGTAATGCCAGCTGCTCCCCTGCTGTGTGTCCGGCAATATCTCCTGCTCCCTCTACATTCAAAATACATCAGATTTTACACTTGCTCCAAGTAGGCCTCCGCCTACTCCATGATTGATCCTGGGTTCCAACACTGCCAGTTGCTGCTCAGAAGTGCCGTCTACACAGAAAAAAACACATGCTCCAGTGTTAGTGGGGTTCAGTAACGCCAGCTGCTCCCCTGCTGTGTGTCCGGCAATGTCTACTGCTGCCTCCACATTCACACTACATCAGATATAAAACTTGCTCCAATTAGGTCTCAGCCTAAACCCTGATTGAACCTGGGCTCCAACACTGCCAGTTGCTGCTCAGAAGTGCCATCTGCACAGAGAAAAACACATGCTCCAGTGTTAGTGGGGTTCAGTAACGCCAGCTGCTCCCCTGCTGTGTGTCCGGCAATGTCTACTGCTGCCTCCACATTCACACTACTACTGATTTCAAACTTGCTCCAATTAGGTGTGACGGACTCAGCTCCTGCTGAGCCCATTTTTTGAGTGGACCCTCTGGGTCGTGGCACCCACCCACCGAGGGCGAGCTGACCTTGTGAGAATCCACCCCCTATACAGGGAGTGTCAGGGGCAAGACCAAGGGGGTGAGCCACCACGACTGCTGGGACCAGACGGCCGGCTCAGGGGGACACTATGGGAGTGTCTGATGACCAGAGACAAGCAGGAAACAAGACAAGACAAGAGGTAAGTGCAAGGTATCTTCATTAAGATCTTCAGGATTACATTCAGTGCAAACGTGAAAACAAGCAAAACGTGCAAGGTGCGCGCGTGGGCATGCCAAGGTCTATAGCATAGTACGTGCCAGGTGGCACGCCTAGGTACAGGTAAAGGCACAATGGCATCAGACTCCGGACCGCTGGCAACGATCGACATGATCAAGGCATCAGGCTGCGAACATCAGCTCCGGACATCAGGCCGCAGTCATCCAGCTTACGATCTCTGGCAGCGATCGGCAGGTTCCGGGCATCCGGCAGGCAAACCAGGGTTCAAGCAAGGAGGCAGACAGATATCCAGGCATGGTGCGTGTTAGGGAACACGCCAAGGTCCAAGGCTAGGTGCAAGGCAAGGTGCATGTGTAGGGGACACGCCAGGGTTTAAAAGCGAGGTGCAAAGCAAGGTGCGTGTGTAAGGGACATGCCAGGGTTCAAAGCGAGGTGCGTGTGTAGGGGACACGCCAGGGTTCAAAGCGAGAAAGGGTGTGTGTGTAAAGACACGCCAGAGCACAAGGTACAAGGTACAAGACAGAGTGCGTGTGTAGAGACACGCCAAAGCACAATGTACAAGGTACAAGACAGAGTACGTGTGTAGAGACACGCCAAAGCACAAGGTGGAAGACAGAGTGCGTGTGTAGAGACACGCCAAGGTCAGGGTTCAAGGCAGGGTGCATGCTAGGAGCCACGCCAGGGTTCAAGGCAGGGTGCGTGCTAGGAGCCACGCCAGGGTTCAAGGCAGGGTGTGTGCTTGGAGCCACGCCAGGGTTCAAGGCAGGGTGCGTGCTAGGAGCCACGCCAGGGTTCAAGGCAGGGTGCATGCTAGGAGCCACGCCAGGGTTCAAGGCAGGGTGCATGCTAGGAGCCACGCCAGGGTTCAAGGAAGGGCTGCGTTCTAGGAGCCACGCAGGAGGCACGCCACACTGGCCAGTGCACACGGTTGTACACAAACACGAGGCAGGGTGCGTGCTAGGAGCCACGCCAGGGTTCAAGGCAGGGTGCGTGCTAGGAGCCACGCCAGGGTTCAAGGCAGGGTGCGTGCTAGGAGCCACGCCAGGGTTCAAGGCAGGGTGCGTGCTAGGAGCCACGCCAGGGTTCAAGGCAGGGTACGTGCTAGGAGCCACGCCAGGGTTCAAGGAAGGGCTGCATGCTAGGAGCCACGCAGGAGGCACGCCACACTGGCCAGTGCACACGGCTGTACAAAAACACGAGGCACTTACCACGGCACAGGAGACGGCCAAGGGGAACCCACGCCAGGGTTCAAGGGAAGGACAAGGCAAGGAACAAGGCAAGACTAGGCAAGAAACAAGGTACGGAACACGGAGCGGAACACAGGCAGAAACAGAGCCAGGTCAGAGCGAGGACAAAGTCTAGCAGCGGAGCGTAGGCCGAAACCCAGAGCCAGGCCAAGGGAGAACCTTGGGACTAGACTTGGAAATGTGCAAGAGAGCACCATAGGACAGAGTTCAGAAAACCAGGCAGAAACGAGAACATGAGAAGTACTACAAGGCTCAGAATAGCAAAGACCAGACATGGCGAAACAGGTAAGGCAGAGAACAGAGGAAGGACTACAAGTCAAAGAATAGCTAAGGCGAGACATAGCAAAACAGACTAAGACAGAGAACAGCAGAAGGACTACAAGGCAAAGCAAGGCAAAGACAAACATGGCACGAGAGACAACACAAGACATGGCACAAGACAAGAGACGGAATACGAGCACGGCGTGTGTGCAGAGAAGCACTACAGAGCAAAGTGCAAGGGCACAGAATAGAGGGAGCAACCCCACAGACCAAGAGCCATGCAGGGAAGCAACACAATAATCAGGCCCTGAGCAAAGGAAGGGGTGGTCTGATATAGGGCACAGCATCTCCTCTTCCGGGTCAGGACCAGGGGAGAACTTCCTAGTTCAGATGTTCAAGGATAGCAGAGCGCAGTCACATGATCAGGGTTTCAGACATGACGAGATGATCACCGAACCAGACAGTGCAGGATCCTAGGAAGGACACATAATCAGGGATTCTAGACATGACGAGATGATTGCAGAACCAGACAGTGCAGGATCTTAGGAAAGGTCACATTATCAGAGTTTCAGACATGACGAGATGATTACAGAACCAGACAGTGCAGGATCCTAGGAAATGTCACATGATCAGGGATTCTAGACATGACGAGAAGATCACAGAAGGCAAAGCAGAAATGCAGGCATCTTGCAGCTCAGCAGACATGAGATGAGTGTGCACTCTGCTCTAGGGAACAAGCAGGATAGCAGACACAAGGTGCGCGTGCACACCGCTCCAGGGGTTCATGAGGCATGGCGGACATGGCAGACGTGACATTAGACCTCTGGCTCCACTCTGTCTCTAGCATTTTCCCTGGCCTCCAACTCTGCCAGTTGCTGCTCAGAAGTGCCATCTGCACAATCAACACTTGTTCCTGTGTTACTGGGGTTCAGTAACGTCAGCTGATCCCCTGATGTGTGTCCGGCAAAGTCTCCTGCTCTGTCCACATTCCCACTACTAGTGGGAATGTGGACAGAGCAGAAGACATTGCCGGACACACATCAGGGGATCAGCTGATGTTACTGAACCCCAGTAACACAGGAACAAGTGTTGATTGTGCAGACGGCACTTCTGAGCAGGAACTGGCGGTGTTGGAGGCCAGGGTAAATACTAGAGACAGAGTGGAGCCAGAGGCCTAATTGGAGCACGTTTTAAATCAGTAGTAGTCTACAACAGATATAAAACTTGATGAAATTAGGCCTCAGCCTACACCCTGATTGACACTGGGCTCCAACATCGCCAGTTGCTGCTCAGAAGTGCCGTCTGCACAGTCAACATATGCTCCAGTGTTATTGGGGTTCAGAAATGTCATGTGATTCCCAGCTGTGTGTCCGGCAATTTCTCCTGCTCTGTCCACACTCACACAACTACAGATTTTAAAATTGCTCCAATTAGGCCTCTGTCTCCACTCTGTTTATAGTATTTTCCCTGGGTTCCAGCACCGCCAGCTGTTTCCCGGCATTGTCTTTGGTACAGGTACTCCCTCCTGCCCATCCTGGTTCCAGCATGCCTGCTGGTTCCGGATAGTGTCAATGTCACTTTGCCACCAATACGTTGTCCTGTCGTGTTGTGGTCGGGTTAGCTGAGTCTATGGTGCCTGCAGTTTATGGGCTTCCTATGTGGGCTGCGGGATCTGGCAACAAAGGCTGGTTCCGTAGTGCCAATAGGACAAGCACCCCCTGTAGGACTGTGGGTTTCGGTAACTGTGGCCAGTTTGCGGCCTTGCAACTTTGTTTTTCATGGGTACCTTCTGCTACCCATCCAGGTTCCTGTACCATCAGCTGGTTCTCGGCAGTGCCTTTGGCTTAGGTGTCTTCTTCTCGGTATCTGAGTTCCAGCAACGTCTGCTGGTCCTTGGTAGTGCCATTGGCTCTTGTTCCTTCTGCTGCCCCTCTGGGTTCCAGTACCGTCAGCTGGTCCTCGCTAGTTCCATTGGCTCTTGCAGCTTCTGCTACCCATCCGGGTTCCAGCACCGTCAGCTGTTTCTCGGCAGTGCCTTTGGCTTAGGTGCCTCCTTCTCGGTATCCAAGTTCCAGCAACGTCTGCTGGTCCTTGGTAGTGCTTTCTAGCACAGGTACCTCTTGCTTAGTAATCAGGTTCCAGCACCGTCAGCTGGTCCTCGGTAGTGCCATTGGCTCTTGTTCCTTCTGCTGCCCCTCCGGGTTCCAGCAGCGTCAGCTGGTTCTCGGCAGTGTCTTTGGCACGGGTACTCCCTCCTGTCCAGCCTGGTTCCAGCACGCCTGCTGTTTCCGGGTAGTGTCAATATCACTTTGCCACCAATACGTTGTCCTGTCGTGTTGCGGTCGGGTTAGCCGAGTCTATGGTGCCTGCAGTTTATGGGCTTCCTATGTGGGCTGCGAGATCTGGCAACAAAGGCTGGTTCCGTAGTGCCAATAGGACAAGCACCCCCTGTAGGACTGTGGGTTTCGGTAACTGCGGCCGGCTTGTTGCCTCGCAACTTTGTTTTTCAAGGGTACCTTCTGCTACCCATCCGGGTTCCAGTACCGTCAGCTGGTTCTCAGCAGTGCCTTTGGCTTAGGTGCCTCCTTCTCAGTATCTGAGTTCCAGCAGCGTCTGCTGGTCCTTGGTAGTGCTTTCTAGCACAGGTACCTCCTGCTTAGTAACCAGTTTCCAGCACTGTCAGCTGGTCCTCGGTAGTGCCATTGGCTCTTGTTCCTTCTGCTGCCCCTCCGGGTTCCAGCACCGTCAGCTGGTCCTCGCTAGTTCCATTGGCTCTTGCAGCTTCTGCTACCCATCCGGGTTCCAGCACCGTCAGCTGGTTCTCGGCAGTGCCTTTGGCTTAGGTGCCTCCTTCTCAGTATCTGAGTTCCAGCAACGTCTGCTGGTCCTTGGTAGTGCTTTCTAGCACAGGTACCTCCTGTTTAGTAACCAGGTTCCAGCACCGTCAGCTGGTACTCAGTAGTGCCATTGGCTCTTGTTCCTTCTGCTACCCATCCGAAAACAATGACCCTGAAGATGACGACCTGGAAGACCACCCCAAAGAAGACCAAAAAGATGACCCTGAAGAAGATGACCAAGAGGACAAAGAACATGAAGATAACCAAAAAGATACAGAACAACAAGAGACAGAAGACCAAAAAGCAGAAGACCAAGAAGCAGAACAACAAAAAGCAGAAGAAAAAAAAGCAGAAGAACATTAAGCAAAAGACTAAAAATCAGAGCAAAAGATATTAGCTAAATTATAAGCAGACAAAGACTAAGCAGTGTATGGGGGTGAGCCCGTTCCTCCTCGTGGTGCCCCTGGAAAATGCCTGCTGCTGCAGGCCAAACTGAACGCGGACAAATCCTGTTGTAAATCTTTTGTGACAGGCAGTGGTGTAATCTTCAAACTTTTATAGATTACAACTACAGGAATGACTGTCACAAATAAGATTATCATGAAGAAGAAGAATAGGAAGAAGATGACGAAGTAGAATATGAAGAAGAATAATAGTTGAATAAGAAGAATATGAAGATGTAAAACAAAAGAATAATAGGAAGAAGGTGAAGAAGAAGAAGATGAATAAGGTGAAGAAGAAGTTGATGAAAAAGATGCTGTTGCTGCTGCTGAGGATCATGAAGGAGAAAGAGTGGGAGAAGTAAAAAAGAAGGTGAAGAGCATGGAAGTAGTGAAACATACATATCTGACAAAATATAAAAAAGGTTAACATAGTCAATATCTTTGTAACTCCGAACGTCTTTAAAAAAAAAAAATTATTCCTGCTATTCCATTTGATGGGCTAAACCTCTATGGCTTTACTGTCTCCTCCACCTCCCCCAATACATTCTACATTATTCTTAGTTGTTTTTCTTCATGTAGAGTTAACCTACAAGGAAAGTAAGGGTTTATTTTAATTCCGATATTTGTGTCCCATTGACTTGCAATGGTTTCCGGTATCGGAATCGGGTATCGGTCCGATCCAATCCGATCCGATATTTCACGATATCGGATGGTATCGCTCACACTAATTACACCTCAATGTAACAGGCTGAAATTGGAGGGTGTATATAGTATTGGTGAGAATTTGGATCTCACTAGAGATTTTAGGAGGCTGACAATGATGCTGTCAGTCCAAGTATGGCAGCAGGCAGCCTAATAAGCAGGACTGCTGCACACAAAAGGGTGGAAAAATGAACGCTTGGTAACTGTGCAGAAAAGAGGAAGAAAAGTATTTTTGCTTTAAAAAAGCAGGTTGCACAGCAGTGTGAAAACAGCAATGCAGCTATCAGGGAGCCTTATAAGGCAGCCTAATAACCAACAGAGCTGATGCACCAAAATATATCCTCCCCTGTCACTGCACACAAAGTGTTGTGTTGTACAGTGGAAATCGCTAAAGCAGAAGCAGTTTTTTGGTTCTTCTTCCCTGCCTAACGCTCTCCCTTATTCTGAATCAGCAGCTGCAACCTCTCCCTAATGCTAAGATCTGCAGAAGTAAGATGGCGGTCGGCGTGCACGCCCTTTTATAGCCCCTGTGACGCCACACAACGCCAGCCAATCA
The DNA here is from genome assembly GCF_039654945.1 of Dendrobates tinctorius. Classification (NCBI taxonomy): domain Eukaryota; kingdom Metazoa; phylum Chordata; class Amphibia; order Anura; family Dendrobatidae; genus Dendrobates; species Dendrobates tinctorius. The sequence continues at coordinate 15,004,105 of NW_027361763.1, forward strand.
CTTGCATGCCCTTCTCAAAGATGGTGGTGACCGATGCCCATGTCATCGCGTTGCCCACAGTGTGCGTCCTACATCATTGGCTAAAAAAGGGCGCTGGAAGCATCTTTTGAAACGCGACTTTGGCGCTCTGGTCGCCGACCTCGTGGCCGACTTCACGCTATGGTCGGGTTTCGTTTAATGAAACCCGACTTCAGTGAAAGTCGCTGACTTTTGAATTTGTCCGACCCGTTTCGCTCAACTCTAGTAACCACTAAGTTTCTGTGCAACGTGAGATCATTCCGTAATTTAATGGAATCTGTCTTCTCTAGCCTCACCCTTGATGCAGCCTGCCAGGAATTATCTGCCATCCTTGCTGAAGTGGACTCTATGGATTGACTGAAAGTTGATCCTTGCGAGCATCACCAATCTTAACCCCTTTAAGACTGGGTCATTTTCTTTTATGCTGTTGTTTTCTCCTTCTCGTCTTTCAAGTTTCGCAACTTTCAATATTTTTCTGTCAAAATAGCCGTGCGAGGGCTTGTTCTCTGCAGGATGAGTTGAAGTTTTGAATTACACCATTCACTGTAAAAATTTAAATGCGGTGAAATTAAACCACAATTCCACCATTGTTTTTTTTAGGTTCTATTTTTATGGCTATCATTATGCGGTAAAAATGACTTGGAAACAATTTTCCAGATTAGCGCTCTTATGATATTTATTTGTCATGTAGTTTTTTTAATTGATGCCATTTTGGGAAACATACAACACTTTGATCTCTTTATATTGCATTTTTTCGTAAAAGTAAGTGCAAAATGGCATTTCAGTTTTTTTGTATAACGATTATAATAATAGATGGGACTTTTATGTACATGACAATACCAAATGTTTTTTTTTTTTAACAATATTTTCACATCTCTTCATTTGTAAGCAGGTAAAAGTGGATGATTGAAGCTTTGCAATTAAAAATTTGGAATACTTTGTTTTTTTTATTTCCCTTTAGGGGACATGAACTGTTCTCTGTACAACATATATAAAGGTCCTGCCAACAGATGATGCCAAAAAGGGCACCATCAAAAATAAGACCATCCACGCTTCTTATGGCAGGTTTTCTGTAAATCCTCAGACATACCGGTATGTGATGTATAATGCTCGGTTGTATCTTATGACACTTGGATTAGATTCTTGCCTTTACTTATTTCCAGTTACCTTTCTCATATACAAAAATCTTGGTGTGTGTGCAGTGTTAAACTCCAATTAATAAAACCAATACGCCATGATAGCGAGAGAGCAAACCGAGAGGCCAAGATTACTCCGCTATAATCTCTGCAAAATATACAGCCGCACGATCAGATGCTCAGCAGGCGAGGAGACAGCGTATTATTTTACATGAACATCTGCCTGCTTTTACCTGTTTCCTGGAAGTCCATTATTTTATTTCTCTTACTGAAAGCAAAAATCCCATCTTTGTATCTATAAATAAGGGGAAAACGGAACATGACGCCTGTCAGAGAAATAAGAATGCAGAACTGTGAAAAGCCACTGATTTCTATTGTGAATATGGGTATTATGGATGAGTGTCTTATACAAGATTTACAGGGACTCGGAGCCTCTATTTAGCTATCTATATATATATATATATTCAAACAATGTGAAAAACATATAGCCAGCTCCACAGTATCAAGAAATAGTCTCCATTATTAAAAAACACTTGCCCATTTTAGAACAAAGTGGTGAATTGAAAGAAATATTAAAAAAACTCTCAATTAAATTTGTTGCGAGGAGAGCTCCTACTATAGGTTCTATGTTGACGGCAAGCTTATTTACTGATCCAGACAAAAAATTGAAACAAAATTGGATGAAAATTGTAGGCTGTTATGGTTGTGGTGCAAAAATCTGTAAGTGTTGCAAATATATTGTTAAAACAAAAACATTTTCTTCTCTAAAAAATGGAAAAAACTTTGAGATTTTTTCCTTTATTAATTGTAATACAGAAAATGTAATATATCTTATTGATTGCAATATTTGTGGACTTCAATATGTGGGTTGCACCACTAATTCATTGAAAACAGCGTATGCGAAAACATTTGTCGGATTCGGTTAATTTGCCTATTGCAGGAGCTTCTGCGGTTTCTAAACACTTTGCTGATGTACATAAAGGAGATTTAAAAAGTTTTTCCTTTAGGGGAATAGAGGTGGTTACAAAACCACATAGGGGTGGTGACTTTAAAAGTAAATCCTATCTAGAGAAAGTAGGTGGATCTTTTTATTAGAGACTAGAGTTCCAGATGGACTGAACAGTAGAATGGATCTCATTACACAATATTAGGTAAGAATAAAAGAAAAATAAATTTTTTTTTTATTATTAAAATTTTTTTTTTTTGTTTTTTTTTTAAATTTTTTTATATATATTTTTTTTTTTTTTTTGGAGAAGGAGGAAAAGAGGAAAGGGAGAGGAAAAGAAAAGGGATAGAGTTCATGTATGAATTTACAAAAGATTATATCTTTATCTTAAACCTACTCTATGATATTATACCTTCTGAGAGTTATTTTTGTGATTGTTTATGATGTTTAGATCATGCCCACTATATGATGCATCTTTTCATATATGTTTATATATTGTTGCTTTTTGTGGCAGTTATTCCATATTATTGTTGATTCATTACTAAATGTTTATATCATTTGTCTATCTATAAAACATGTTCAATATAGGTATTTTTCTAGCAACATTTTTGAACTGAGTTTCAACCATCTACTCAGATGTTTTTAATTGGTTTGTTCCACTGTTTTTAATTAAGGGTCATTTGAATATGTTCCACAAAGGAGGATATATTGCTAGTGTTGGAGCTCAGTTCAAATAGGACCGTGAGGAAGGCACATAGTGCTGAAACATGTAGTCCCTTGCTAGAATGCTATTAATTGATTGGAGTTCCTCATATTTTTTATGATATAATGGATTAATAAAGAAGAAGCTTTTACAAATCTGGTGAACTTTCATCCTTTTGCTGGATCCCAATTTTCTCATATTTCTATATATATATATATATATATATATATATATACATACTATCTATCCATCATCTTATATATATATATATATATATACACACTATCTATCTATCTAAAATAGTTGACACAAATTGAATTTATATCAAATCGATTTGCTCTTCTCTATTAGACATATTTTAACTTGGCCCAGAAACCCTGGAGGTATCAGCCATCCTGAGCCTAAACCGAAATCAAAAGCTTTGTCACGGGATATTGACTGGTGTAGAACCTTGTTATTAATAAACATGGTTTTGATTGAGAAAAACTTTCTATTCTACCACTACTAGGACAACCTATTTTCAATCTGAGTGTTAGCCCCCGTTAAAATAAAAAAACACCCATACTCACCTCCTGTGCCGGTTCCATTTTAGCGGTGTTGTCACTCACATTCCCGGGGGCTCATGTGAGGTTCTTATGTCTCGTGAACCCTGCGCCCAATGATTGAGAAAAACTTTCTATTCTATCACTACTAAGACTACCCCTTCTCAATCTGAGTGCCGGCCCCCGTTAAAATAAAAAACACCTATTCTCACCTCCTGTGCCGGTGCCATTTTAGCGGTGTTGTCACTCACATTCACGGGGACTCACGTGAGGTTCTTATGTCTCGTGAACCCTTCGCCCAATGATTGAGTAAAACTTTCTATTCTACCACTACTAGGACAACCCTTTCTCAATCTGAGTGCCGGCCCCCGTTAAAATAAAAAAAACACCTATTCTCACCTCCTGTGCCGATGCCATTTTAGCGGTGTTGTCACTCACATTCCTGGGGACTCACGTGAGGTTCTTATGTCTCGTGAACCCTTCGCCCAATGATTGAGAAAAACTTTCTATTCTACCACTACTAGGACAACCCTTTCTCAATCTGAGTGCCGGCCCCCGTTAAAATAAAAAAAACACCTATACTCCTCTTCTGTGCCGGTGCCATTCTAGCGGTGTTGTCACTCACATTCCCTGGGGCTCACGTGAGGTTCTTATCTCTCGTGAACCCAGCGCCCAATAATCGCTGTTGTCGCTGTCCCTACCTTTGGACATAAAGTAATCAAGAGGAGGTGAGGGGCCAGCCACAGTGCTCACTTGGGGTCTTCGGCATAAAATCAGCTGACATGTGCCGGAAAAGATGTGGGCTCAATGCTGAAGCTGACATCAAAGGGGGAGACCCAACATGTATATGTTCAGCGCATTTTGTGAAGGGGTTAAAAGTTATGTTTTAGGGGTCTATTTTTGTGTCTGAAAAATACTGCGAATAATTAAAATTTGAGTTAGTAAATTGACCAAACTTGATAACATTTAGCGATTTTAGAAGAGATCATACTATATAACAAAGACAACTCAAAATAATTTTACAATTCTGCTCAGACTTGTGTGCCTATTTCTTCATCAACAGTTCATAGTTCTTTACTCAGAATGGGATCTTTACATTTTTTTGTGGATTTTCCATTGCTGACTTGTTTCCGGCAGAATATACCATCCAGATGGAGCAGCTTTAGAATAGAGAACTTCCGGATTTGATTTTCCTTCTTTCTTTTGCAACGAAGTGGAACTTTTAACTATCTTTTAAAATTAAGAAGCAGCAATGTGTCTCCTCGCAAGAAGTAATTCTGATATCTGAAGAATGCAATTTATTTTGCTCCTTCATTTAGATTCACTGACACTTAGAGATTTTGGATGAATGTCAGAGTTCTGTCGAATATTTTTTTTTGCTTCTGATGTAAATTATTAGCGATTTGCGTAAGTGATGTAATTAACGTGCAGCTTCTGGGAGTTTGGAAGCTGAAAGCGTTGACTGTACTAAACTATTGTGTTATATCACTCAGAGAAAAAAATAATACCAAACACTCTGCCTAAAATCCCTTCCGTATAATCTATTATTATTGGTCTTAGATTCTGCTCAAGTATAGATGGAATTGAGCAAAACAAAATTTTGGTTTCACGCAGGGATGAGGGATTCTGCCAAAAATTTGAATTCAGTACATTCACCTACGTTTGGTCAGGAAAATTAATTCGCATTGGACATATTTGATACAGTTACTTGGCACTCCCTTTCCCAGTGTCTCCCACTTCAATCCTTAATAGCCACCAACAGATCAAGTTTTCATGATTTCCTTAGTTTTGTACAGATGATGGAATTATCATTTGGGCAATACTAAGGAAATCCTGTAAACTTGATTTGTTGGAGGACTGAAGTTGAGGAACACTGTCCTAGACCATGGGTTTTTAAAGAGATTATACTCCACTCTCTACTGCCCTCAGCTGTCCATATGCACATCTTCACACCCAGTCTTCCACTATCTTCTTGGATCTGGCAAAACTGTGTTAAAAAAAGCTCTAATTCTGACAAATCTGAGCCTTCTGTAAGAGTTTACATGAATTCGATCCACCTTGAATTGATTTACTCATCTCATCTTCCATAAAGCGTCGATAGGTGGTGCATAAAGTGTCCATATCGCAGGTTGTACAGTATTCTTAGATTTATAGGAGGACCTTTAATGATGGCAAACCAGGACCATATGCCCCAGTAGTTTATAATAGAACTTAAATTGACGTTGTGATCAGGTTTCGTATTTCAAAGACTACATCTGTTTTGTTCTTAATTCTTAAAAAAAGCTATGTTTCCTCGTTTTGCTATCTCACATCCTGGCACAGCGGAGAAAAGTGACTTTGTACATGTCACTCTGTGATGAAGGTCCATACTAGTTGGTATATAGGGCATCAAGGAATTAGGACTTGACTTGAGTTCACTTTATGAAATCATCAAGCTTTAATTATCAGTGAAGATTTGGCTTTGATTTTTGGACATTTCCTGCATGTGGCATGCAATAGGCAGTTATGGACTACAGTACAATTGAATCAGTCAACAAATTTAGAAGGTTGTAGCTTGGAGGCATAAATCTTTTGGGAGTTTATATCTTGAACATAGCATCAACATACACCCTTGAAGGCAACAATTTTAGGGCCCCATTCAAATAATGAAGAATAAAAGCACTTTATATGCTGCTGTCAACTGGTGGTGTGGAAAAGACGGGGCTAATCCAGGCTTTGTTCATTTTAATTAGAATGAGTCTGTCAGCATTTTCTGTTGACATGCAAAAGTCTATCTATGACCTGCCAGTGGCACTAAAAACCCTCTCAGACAATGAGAAGCTTTTTAGTAGCAGCAGGGCAGCAGACCACCTCAAAGGCATAGAGGGACAGCTCATGCCAGGTGGCCAGTTTGAGACCCAACAGTTGAACATCACAGAGGAATTAGGGAGTAGGCTGTTTTTGTCAGACAAGTATTGCTTGACCATCTTTAAAACTTTTCTCTTCTTGTCAAAAATACCCAGTCATAAGGGTCTGGATGCTGGGTGAGTGTCATGAAATTGCCCAAAGCCTTTGACAGTGTACCTCTGCCTCTGCTGTACCTGGTGTGTGTCTCCATGAACTATGAAGTTGGGCATGTGGGCCAAGCATGGTACATGTGTTAGTTGGCAAGCTTCACAGCCACCACCAGATTACTGCCGTTATCACACACGACCATGCCTGGTTGGAGGTTCAGCGGTGAAAGCAACAGATTTGTCTGGTCTGTTACTCCTTTCAATAACTCTGCAGCAATGTACAGTTTGTCTCTTAGACAAATTAGCTTCAGCAGAACCTGATGATGCAATGCTGCAGAACTTCCTGCTTCTGGCTGATACAGACAATGTTCTTTGAGATACCAAATCGAATATGGAGGATGAGGAGGAGCAGGACGGTGTGCAGCAAATTGTGTAGGAAGTAGAGGAAACCCTGGTCAAAGCAGCATCAACAATCAAACAATCATCGGCGTCGGAAGCACATGTGCTGTGCCAGGGTGGGTCTCGGCCCCGGCTTCCACAATTTTAACCCAATGTGCCGTCAGTGAAATGTAGCGTCCCTGGCCACAATTGCTTGTCCATGTGTTAATTGTTAATTATATAATCCCAGTAACTGCGTTTGTAAGGGCACATGTTCCTGGACACGTGCTGGTGCAAAGTGGGGATGCCGCACCAGAAGAAAGAGTGGCAACTGGGGACCAAGTACCGAGGGACGGCTGCCACCATGAGTCGGCAGAAATCCTCCTTGTCTACAAGCCTAAAGGGTGGGTGGCTGGGAACTTTTTTTTTCAATCTAAGGCCTGGGGTATGGACAGCTGAACATTGTGCTGGAACAATTATTTGGAAGTACCTGCCCCATATCCTCAGCGTCTGCGTGCACCATCATCAGCACTTTTACTTCCCTGTCCCTTACCACATGCCTTACACATTTTCTAATTGATAAGTGTCTGGAAAGCAAGTTTCCTTGATTAGTTGAAACTAAATTATTTTACTAAATTAAAAAATGTGGTCACCTGTAGTAGACCAAGCAGTTTAAAAATATTTCAAGCCACCATAATTTCACTTAAAGCACGTTAAAACTGTATGAATGGCAATGCAGTCAATAGTTTTCACCACCCTGAAAAAAAAAGTTTTCACTTGCAGCAGCTATATATTTAGCAACAGATTGCAAAGCCCTAAGCCCTCAAAGATGCTTACCTGCCAAGGCCACAGAATAAATGCACTAAACCAAGGTGCAGCGGACCCATTAAGATGGCACAGGTGAAAAAATACCTGATGAGGCAGCCAGCCTCCAATCAGGACATGGCCGCTTGATATCATAATGCACAAAAAATAGAATCGGTAAGTGGCAGTGTTCACACAGAAAATGCTAAGCATCCGGCTGAACCTATAAGTGACGCCCATACTATTAGATCAGGCGGGCCAGCCAGGGCTAAAAAATGCATACGGTGTGAACAGAGGCCAAAGTTTACAGAGCCATCTGGGCCCAGCTGCACCCTGAAAAAATATACAGTGCAAAAAACACATAGCGATATATGCGAGGTATTAGTTTATATTATGGCCACAACATGTAAGCTCGCAACCTCTGCGGGCCAGCCGGGGGTCTGTACGGGCCTGCCGGTGGTCTGTGTCATCTGCCGGGGGTCTGTGCGGACTGCCGGGGGTCTGTACGGGCCTGACGGGGGTCTGTGCCGGCTGCCGGGGGTCTGTGCGGACTGCCGGGGGTCTGTACGGGCCTGCCGGGGGTCTGTACGGGCCTGCCGGGGGTCTGTACCAGCTGCCGTGGGTCTGTGCGGACTGCTGGGGGTCTGTGCGGGCCTGCCGGGGGTCTGTGCGGGCCTGCCGGGGGTCTGTGCGGGCCTGCCGGGGGTCTGTGCGGACTGCCGGGGGTCTGTGCGGGCCAGCCGGGGGTTGTGTGTGTGCAGGCATCGTCCGATGGGACTACAAGTCCCATCGGGCGATGCCTGCTATAATGACAGTGATTGACACATTAGCCAATGATGGGACAGTAGTAGTCCCATCATCCGGCTAATGTGTTGAATGTAAAAAAAAAAAAATATATATATATATATATATATATATATATACATACTACATACATACTACATATATACTACATGCATACAACATACATACATACTACATATATACTACATATATGCAACATTCATACAACATACATACATACTACATATATACTACATTCATACAGCATACATACACTCACTGGCCACTTTATTAGGTACACCTGTCCAACTGTGTGTTAAGACTTAATTTCTAATCAGCCAATCACATGGCGGCAACTCAGTGCATTTAGGCATGTAGACATGGTCAAGACAATCTCCTGCAGTTCAAACCGAGCATCAGTATGGGGAAGAAAGGTGATTTGAGTGCCTTTGAACGTGGCATGATTGTTGGTGCCAGAAGGGCTGGTCTGAGAATTTCAGAAACTGCTGATCTACTGGGATTTTCACGCACAACCATCTCTAGGGTTTACAGAGAATGGTCCGAAAAAGAAAAAAAATCCAGTGAGCGGCAGTTCTGTGGCCGGAAATGCCTTGTTGATGCCAGAGGTCAGAGGAGAATGGGCAGACTGGTTCGAGCTGATAGAAAGGCAACAGTGACTCAAATTGCCACCCGTTACAACCAAGGTAGGCAGAAGAGCATCTCTGAACGCACAGTGCGTCGAACTTTGAGGCAGATGGGCTACAGCAGCAGAAGACCACACTGGGTACCACTCCTCTCAGCTAAGAACAGGAAACTGAGGCTACAATTTGCACAAGCTCATCAAAATTGGACAGTAGAAGATTGGAAAAACGTTGCCTGGTCTGATGAGTCTCGATTTCTGCTGCGACATTCGGATGGTAGGGTCAGAATTTGGCGTAAACAACATGAAAGCATGGATCCATCCTGCCTTGTATCAACGGTTCAGGCTGGTGGTGGTGGTGTCATGGTGTGGGGAATTTTTTCTGGGCACTCTTTGGGCCCCTTGGTACCAATTGAGCATCGTTGCAACGCCACAGCCTACCTGAGTATTGTTGCTGACCATGTCCATCCCTTTATGACCACAATGTACCCAACATCTGATGGCTACTTTCAGCAGGATAATGCGCCATGTCATAAAGCTCGAATCATCTCAGATTGGTTTCTTGAACATGACAATGAGTTTACTGTACTCAAATGGCCTCCTCAGTCACCAGATCTCAATCCAATAGAGCATCTTTGGGATGTGGTGGAACGGGAGATTCGCATCAGGGATGTGCAGCCGACAAATCTGCGCCAACTGTGTGATGCCATCATGTCAATATGGTCCAAAATCTCTGAGGAATGCTTCCAGCACCTTGTTGAATCTCTGCCGCGAAGAATTGAGGCAGTTCTGAAGGCAAAAGGGGGTCCAACCCCTTACTAGCATGGTGTACCTAATAAAGTGGCCAGTGAGTGTACATACTACATACATACTACATATATACTACAATCATACAACATACATACATAATACATTCTACATACATACGTCATATATACTACATTCATACAACATAAATACATACATACATACTACATATATACTACATTCATACAGCATACATATATACATACTACATAATACATGCATACTACATATATACAACATTCATACAACAAACATACATACTACATACATACTACATATATACTACATTCATACAACATACATACATACTACATATATACTACATTCATACAGCTTATATACATACATACTACATACTACGTACATACTACATATATACAACATTCATACAACATACATACATACTACTTACATACTACATATATACTACATTCATACAACATACATACATACAGTACATACTACGTACATGCTACATATATACAACATTCATACAACATACATGCATACTACATACTACATACATATTACATATATACTACATTCATACAACATACATACATACATAGTACATACTACATACATACAATATGCATACAAAACATGCTACAGACATACAACATACATACTACATACATACTACATACATACTACATACAATGAATTCATACATTCATACAATACATACATATAGACATACAGTACATAAAACATAGAGTACATACTCACCATCACTTGTCACTTTGTTCCCCGAAGCCAGTGTCATCTCACTGTGAAAAATATGAAAAAAACAAACAACCAATATACTCCCTGATCCGAAGAAATCCACGAGTGTCCCACGACGATCTCCTGCACTGCATCACTGAGAGGTTACTATAGTTCACTGGTCTCACTTTATGGCAAAAGCTGCGTGGGAACTGTCTCACACAGCAATGCCAAAAGTGAGACTAGGGACTATTTTTTTACAGTGGCGGAGGAATACAGTGCGGAAGGATACCTACCTCCCGTCATTGTATTCCTGGGGCCCCTAGAGAGCGGTCGCATGAGCTGATGCTGCTGTTCTGCACGGGAGATCGTCGTGGGACACTCATGGATTTCTGTGGATCAGGGAGTATATTGGTTGTTTATTATTTTCATATTTTTTATAGATGACACTGGCTTCGGGGAACAAAGTGAGAAGTGATGGTGAGTATGTACTCTATGTTGTATGTGCTGTATGTCTATATGTATGTATTGTATGAATGTATGAATGTATGGTATGTAGTATGTATGTAGTATGTATGTAGTATGTATTTTGTATGTCTGTAGCATGTTGTATGTATGTTGTATGTATGTAGCATGTACTATGTATGTATGTATGTATGTTGTATGAATGTAGTATATATGTAGCATGTAGTATGCATGTATGTATTTTGTATGAATGTAGTATATATGTAGTATGTAGGTAGTATGTAGTATGCATGTATGTATGTTGTATGAATGTAGTATATATGTAGTATGTACTATGTATGTATGTTGTATGAATGTAGTATATATGTAGTATGTATGTATGTTGTATGAATGTTGTATATATGTAGTATGTATGTGTGTTGTATGAATGTAGTATATATGTAGTATGTATGTATGTATGTTGTATGAATGTAGTATATATGAAGTATGCATGTAGTATGTATGTATGTTGTATGAATGTTGTATATATGTAGCATGTATGTAGTATGTATGTAGTATGTATGTTTTTTGGTTTTTTTTTTACATTCAACACATTAGCCGGATGATGGGACTACTACTGTCCCATCATTGGTTAATGTGTCAATCACTGTCATTGTAGCAGGCATAGCCCGATGGGACTTGCAGTCCCATTGGACGATGCCTGCACACACACACAACACCTGGCAGGCCCGCACAGACCCCCGGCAGTCCGCACAGACCCCTGGCAGCCGGCACAGACCCCCGGCAGGCCAGCACAGACCTCCAGCAGTCCACACAGACCCCCGGCAGGCCCGTCTAGACCCCGGCAGTCAGAACAGACCCCCGGCAGCTGGCACAGACCCCCGGCAGTCCGCACAGACCCCCGGCAGGCCCGTACAGACCCCCGGCAGGCCCTCACAGATCCCCGGAAGGCCCGTCCAGACCCCTGGCAGGCCCGCACAGACCCCGCCCGCACATACAGACACAAACAGTGTCCACCCACGCACCGCCCACACTCTTCCCCCCTCCTGAACAGGATGTGCAGGTAAAGAAAGGGGTTTTTTTAATTCCGATATTTCTGTCCCATTTAAATCAACAGCCGCGGAGACACCATCACATGTTTCTCAACGCAAGCAATGACTAGCCAGGTCTTTCCCCGGGAAGGAACAACCACGGGAAGGGCAGTCTCCAATGAAGGAAACCACCTATGCCAAAACATGGTATCCATCCACAGACAGCTGTTTCGGGGTATTGCCCCTCATCAGTGTGGAGTAGGAAACTGGCTAGTAGGAGCAATGCCTAGTGAAAGGCTATGAACATAAGGATGAGTGACCTCATGGAGATCAACATCCAACACTGCGGAGACACCATCACATGTTTCTCAACGCAGTGATCTAGAGCAATGCCCCCATCCCTTATGGGAAATATGCAAAAGCATGTAAATCAACAGCCGCGGAGACACCATCACATGTTTCTCAACGCAAGCAATGACTAGCCAGGTCTTTCCCCGGGAAGGAACAACCACGGGAAGGGCAGTCTCCAATGAAGGAAACCACCTATGCCAAAACATGGTATCCATCCACAGACAGCTGTTTCGGGGTATTGCCCCTCATCAGTGTGGAGTAGGAAACTGGCTAGTAGGAGCAATGCCTAGTGAAAGGCTATGAACATAAGGATGAGTGACCTCATGGAGATCAACATCCAACACTGCGGAGACACCATCACATGTTTCTCAACGCAGTGATCTAGAGCAATGCCCCCATCCCTTATGGGAAATATGCAAAAGCATGTAAATCAACAGCCGCGGAGACACCATCACATGTTTCTCAACGCAAGCAATGACTAGCCAGGTCTTTCCCCGGGAAGGAACAACCACGGGAAGGGCAGTCTCCAATGAAGGAAACCACCTATGCCAAAACATGGTATCCATCCACAGACAGCTGTTTCAGGGTATTGCCCCTCATCAGTGTGGAGTAGGAAACTGGCTAGTGGGAGCAATGCCTAGTGAAAGGCTATGAACATAAGGATGAGTGACCTCATGGAGATCAACATCCAACACTGCGGAGACACCATCACATGTTTCTCAACGCAGTGATCTAGAGCAATGCCCCCATCCCTTATGGGAAATATGCAAAAGCATGTAAATCAACAGCCGCGGAGACACCATCACATGTTTCTCAACGCAAGCAATGACTAGCCAGGTCTTTCCCCGGGAAGGAACAACCACGGGAAGGGCAGTCTCCAATGAAGGAAACCACCTATGCCAAAACATGGTATCCATCCACAGACAGCTGTTTCGGGGTATTGCCCCTCATCAGTGTGGAGTAGGAAACTGGCTAGTAGGAGCAATGCCTAGTGAAAGGCTATGAACATAAGGATGAGTGACCTCATGGAGATCAACATCCAACACTGCGGAGACACCATCACATGTTTCTCAACGCAGTGATCTAGAGCAATGCCCCCATCCCTTATGGGAAATATGCAAAAGCATGTAAATCAACAGCCGCGGAGACACCATCACATGTTTCTCAACGCAAGCAATGACTAGCCAGGTCTTTCCCCGGGAAGGAACAACCACGGGAAGGGCAGTCTCCAATGAAGGAAACCACCTATGCCAAAACATGGTATCCATCCACAGACAGCTGTTTCGGGGTATTGCCCCTCATCAGTGTGGAGTAGGAAACTGGCTAGTAGGAGCAATGCCTAGTGAAAGGCTATGAACATAAGGATGAGTGACCTCATGGAGATCAACATCCAACACTGCATAGACACCATCACATGTTTCTCAACGCAGTGATCTTGAGAAACATGTGATGGTGTCTCCGCAGTGTTGGATGTTGATCTCCATGAGGTCATTTCTGTCCCATTGACTTGAATGGGACTTCCGGTATCGGAATCGGTGATACCCAATACTTTTTGGGTATCGGTCCGATCCAATCTGATCCGATATTTCTCAATATCGGAAAGTATCGCTCAACACTAGTCGTGATACACGAAACCCAATGCAAGTCAATGGGGAGAAAAGTCGGCAGTGAGTGGAGGACTGTAAACACACCTGGCATGAATTTTAACCCTAGAGGTGGCGAAATCTCTCTCTCTATCTTCTCTCTCTCTCTTCTCTCTCTCCCTCCCACTCCCACTCCAGCTACGCTCCGCTTCTCTCATTGGCTGAAAAAAGTCACGTGCAAGCATTCGGCGAAACCCGACTTTGGCGCTTGGGTCGACTTCACACTGTGGTCGGGTTTCGTTTCATGAAACCTGACTTTGGTGAAAGGCGGCGACTTTTGAATCTGACCGACCTGTTTCGCTCAACTCTATGAGTTACATTTAGCCGATACCTATGTTTCTAGTAGATGGTATAAAGGCTCATAGTTTATTGCCTGTCAGGTAGGAAACAAAAGATAGAGGAAGTGTGAGGGAGCAATTCAATGGCCTTTGTCATTGAAAAATGGGGGGTTATAGGCCGCATTCGCAAGTTGATGCACCAGCAAAGGGTTAGTAAAGAAGAAGAGGGTACCATATTGTCTATGAGAGTGAGGGCAGTTCGAACTCTCCTGTGGGAAGAAAACCCTGACTGTAAATAGTAGTGAGAGACATGGCTTCTGCACCAGCTAAAGAAGAAGACGGCGCAGATCGTTGGAGTGAGAAAATCGGTTTGTTTTTATATATTTGTTGGAGAAGAGCAACAGAACAGGGAAATTATTACTGGAAGGAACCCAGGATAAAAAGCACTGAGGAAAAAAACCATAAAACAATAATCTTTATTAAATATATTTAAAACAACCACTCAAAAAAGTTAACCTAAAAACAAGCGCACGTGTTTAGATGTATGAAACCAGGAACCAGCTGATGGGACATAAGCTATGTCTGAGTATTTCAAGGAGAATTTTGCAAGGGGATTCATCAAGAACACATCCTCCCCAGCAGGAGCTGTATTTTTCTTTGTCAAGAAGAAGGATAGAACTCCGCGGCCTTGTGTAGATTATATTGGCCTCAACCAGATCACAATCAAAAACAAATATTCATTGCCACTGATTCCAGAATTGTTTGATTGTCTTAGAGATGCCAGGATCTTGAACAAGCTTGATCCAAGAGTAGGATATAATCTGATTCGTATACGCCAGGGAAACAAGTGAAAGACCTCTTTCAACACCCAAGATGGTCACTATGCATACTGTGTTATGCCGCTTGGGCTCAGTAACGCCCCAGATGTGTTTCAAGAGTTTGTGAATGACATGTTCCGAGATCTCCTTTACTTCTGCGTGGTGGTGTCATGGGACGTTAGCCTGATTTTCTCTATGGACCTAACCTACTCTCTCATAGGAGAAATGTTTGCCAAGTCTTGCAAATACTCAGTGAGAATCTACAGTGCACTAAGTGTGAGAAATGCGTCTTCGAACAGAGTGGGAAACAGCCGATGTTCTGTCTCTCAAGTGATGAGGCATAATGTACCTGTTCTCTAAAAAAGAGGCAGTGAATAAGGAGGCTGATGCCAATGTTGAAAAAATGGTACAGGGGATTGACCCAGTGTTGTTTGCATTCCCTTGCCCTCTTCTATTGGAAACCCTCCTAAACTGACCTCTGGGTCTAAAGTTGTCCCTTGAATGTATGTTTTTGGCTTTCTGCTCAGTGTTCGAGGTGCCAAAGCCAGAAGAAGATATATCTGTTTGTGGATTTTGATTCTCAGAGATAAATTTATATGCCCACTTCTCATTAAAGTCAGTGAGATCTTTTGTGAAGCGCTTATGTGTCCGATCTTTCAAATTGAGTTGATATCTCTCCACTACTATTTTCAGGGTTTCCTCCCTATATACAAAATCTGCATCTATTTTAAATTTGTGGGCTTCCTCTATCAGGCCTTGGAGCTTAAGAGAGAAAATCTCTCCTCTCTTGCTGACAACTTTATCTTCCAAAAGGTAGGGGAGAAAACAAGGGGATCTGCTACATTGGATCTAATTCTTATAAACAGAGAGGAAATGGTTGAGGAGGTAAGAGTGGCTAGGACCCTAGGAGGTAGGGACCATGCCATTTTAGAATTTTGGATAACCAGAGGAGGAAAACCTGTGAAGATGCAGACTTCAAGGTTAGATTTCAGAAAGGCAAATTTTAAGGGAATCAGATAGAGAATCAGAGGGATCCAATTGGTGGATATCCTTCAGGACAAAAATGTCCAGGAAGGATGGGAAATTTTGAAAAATGAGATTCTTAAAGCACAGTCGTTTCAATTCCAAAAAGAGGGAAGAATATGAAGTATTTAAGGAAACCAGGATGGATGAACACAGAGCTTAAACACATGCTAAAAAGAAAGAAATGTTTATCAAATGGAAAGAGGGAGGCATACCTAAAGAAGAATATAATGCTGTCTGCAGAACCTGCAGGGCACAAATCAGATTAACTAAAGCTGACAATAAATTAAGGCTTGCAAGAGATGTCAAAAGCAATAAAACAGGATTTTGGGGATATATCAAAAGTAAAAAAAAGTCAAAGATGCTATAGGATTTTTACAGGATGAAAATGATGAAATGGTAAGAGGGTACATTAAGTTACAATTTGTTTGTTATTGGGTAGACCTTTGTAGTTGTATAGTCTGAAAATCTGAAAAATTTCCCTGTTCTTGACCTTTAACTGAAGAAACCAAGCATGATTTTTCCTGGTTGGACTACCTATCTATATTAACAAACATTAGAGAAAAAACAGGAATATAGCCTGAAGTTGGAAATGTACTTGGGAGAAAAAGCTGTGAGGCGGCAAAACCAGAAGCATGAGGAGCAAGACAAGAGTGCAATCTGCTAACAAACTCAAGACCACAACTGTTATGATTAGGTAACCGAGGAGGATAACAGGGGAATAGGCGAGGCAACCAGATAACCAGAGAGGATGGCAACTTTGCGGATTGCAGACCCCTAAACTGACATCACAGCTAGAATTAGCCACGGGACGTACCTATGATGCCCTAGACACCTCGGCACACCCAAAGAATTAACTAAGCCTAAAGAGAGAAAGGGGAAGGCTAAACTGCCCTGGAGGAGAACACCAAAGGAATACATAGCCCCCAAACATATATTGCCGGTGAGACAAGATGAGGCACAAACACAGGCAGAAAATAGAGTAAGCAAATGATGGGGACCAAACTATCTAGATAGAATAGGACAGGAAAGGATACTGTCTGCAATCACGCAAAAAACCCTAAGAAAAACTCCAACACGTCTGATATGCAAAAATACTGAGGCCACACAACCTCTCCCTCACTAAATCAGAACTCTGGTGTAACTGGACGCAAAACAAAAGATGCTGATATAATAGGGGATTAGAAATACTGCAAAGACTGACATAAGCTGTGGCATATGGAATAGAGTCCAGCACAGGTCCCAGGAGGGAACCAGGCTGGACTCACACCAGCAAAGCAGAAATCAGAGAAAAGCAAAAAATGGATCAAATGCAAAAAGATTCAAGCAGACAAATAACTTATCTGAAAGATGCAGGACGAAGCAGGAGGCAAGCAGACTTCCAAAAAGCTCAGGAAGAAAACCAAACACCGGCAAGAGCTGAGGGAAGGTTGCTCACTTAAATCACTCCAGTCTGTAGTAACACCTGACCTCCAATCATCCTGCTCAGGTGATTGACTACTGTCAGCCAGACCAGGTCCATTACCAGCTGCAACCACGAGAGGGAACCCAAACTCAGAAGTCAGGTCAAAAGTGTTCGCAACACAAAACCTGGTGAGGTACGTAAGAGCTCTCTACTCTAGCAGATACATTTTCTTCATTTTTCTATTACCATCTAATACCCTTAAATGTGTGGAAATCTGGCACATACAGTATGAGGTCGCACTTTTTTCTATCCATGGCAAAAACGTTGTGAATTTAGAACAGAATATGAATAAAACTGCTAGCCAAGGCTAAAATGATAACTAAACTGAAGTCTGAACTGAGAAAATAAATTAATGTGTATGCACAATGTAAGTGCATATTAGCACATGACCATTAACCAGAGAAAACAGAACGCAAAAAACACAAATAAAAAGTAAAAAATAAAAAACAGTGGGTCAGTCCCTCGATCCTTGTTCACATTCACTTCACTTGGCAAGTGAAAAGGTTTTAAATACTAGAGTAGGACTGTCCCACAAGGGTTGCCATGACGTGGTGGGATGGCTTGTACATTATTTTGATCAAAATTATCAAAATTATGTTTACTAAATACCCTTATTAGTATTATTACCTTTATGCATTATTTGCAGTTTATTTTATTTTTTTTTTCTTTTTATTTGTGTTATTTGCTTTCTGTTTACTCTGGTTAATGGTCATGTGTTAATATACACTTACATTGTGCATACACAATAACTTACTTTCTCAGTTCAGACTCCAGTTTTTTTTATCCATTTCATTGTGCATTCAGTGCATATATGGGTGTGACCGCCCTCTTTCTGAGCTGGGAAAACCAGCCAGTCTGGCCTATGCTTTTACTAGTGGGTCAGTCCCTCGATCCTTGTTCACATTCACATCACTTGGCAAGTGAAAAGGTTTTAAATACTAGAGTAGGACTGTCCCACAAGGGTTGCCGTGATGTGGCGGGATGGCTTGTACATTATTTTGATCAAAATTATGTTTACTAAATACCCTTATTATTATTACCTTTATGCATTATTAGCAGTTTATTTTTTATTTTTTACTATTTATTTGTGTTTTTTGCTAAAATGATGCAAAAAAAAAAAAGATGTCATTTCTTTGAAAAACTTCCATCATAATTGTAATCAAATGCACTTGTCAGCATCTTACAGTCTGTAATCAGAGTTATATCTGGAGAGAAGGTGGAGACCAGTTGTTCAACTTCTTTAGTCAACATTGTTCTCACATTTTCCTGACACACGAAGAAAAGGATCTGACATAAATTCCTTCTTGGGAACACCACGGAGAAGATCCTCACCTTTTGACAGCAGAGGATGACATTATGGGTGTCAAATTAAGATTTGTTGAATATTTTGAGAGGGGAGTGTTTTCTTCATGTTAATGGAATTCCTAAAAAGATGGCCATCCAAATATCTAGAATATCTAATCAGGCCACAAATTATCAACATTAACATACGTTTCCAAATTGATACTTTTTTTTGCCCATTGTCCATTTAGTGAATGAAGGATTTGACTGTACTTTTCAATATAGACAAAAATGGAGTGTGCCTCTCCTGGTTCCTCTTAACATCACCATCAAGGGGTACGCCAAGGACCATTCAGCCGTGATGGAACAGTAATGTCGAATCTGGGTGTTTGTGCAAAAAATTGTGTAAAAGACAGTATCCAATATGGATGTTGAAGAGGGAGGATGTAATAGTAACCAGTATAGATAAACACGACATATTAAAAGAATTATTGTGCAGATGGAAACAAGGAGACTATTACACTATCTACTGGCTATAGTATAGAGTTCACAGAGAGATTAAGAACATCATAAAAAGAAAAATACCCCATGTTACGCCAAGATAAAAAGTTGAATATTGCCGGTAAACTTTGTGGCCAAGAGAACGCCAACACTTGGATGTAACCAATCTCCAACATTATTTACTACAGATAATCCAAAAACTCTAGCATAGTTACAGACTTTTGTTTTTTTACAAATGTGGACATGCTAGATGGACACGCTGCAATTTTGTGACTAAATTGAATAAATGTGTTTCTATGGTTAAAGACAAAGAGTATAAAATCAAAATATACATTATTTGCAGCACCATTTTCATGGTTAATTTAATAGCATGTACCAGTTGCACATATAGGGTTGGCCATTTATTTGGATACCACCTGGGTGGGCCAACTTCAAAATAGCGGCCATGGTCACCACCCATCTTGAAAAGTTTTTCCCCTCCCATATACTAATGTGCCACAAACAGGAAGTTGATATCACCAACCATTCCCATTTAATTTAGGTGTATCCATATAAATAGCCCACACAGGTCTAAACTTATAAATGGCCCACCCTGTATATCAGAGGCAAAATCTAAATTAAGGTTGAGTAGCTCTGCAGCTTCAAAGCATTTTATAGATTATCATGATGGCAACGCAGACTTAAAAATAATAGGTATAGAAAAAGTGTACAGACCAGTAAGAGGAGAAAGTTAACTAATAGAGTGTCCTGGTGGATATACATACTCCAAACCAGGGTACATGCATGCGGCATGACATCATACACCATTATGAATAAACGGGAGAGTGCAGTTTTTTTTAAATCTTTTGTATGTATTTTGCATGTTATATGTATTTATTTTTCTACATTTATATTCTTCATATGGGTTCAATTATGTGTTTATTGTGCATGTTATTATATATTGCTTTTTTGCATGAGTGCATTTGACATCTGACAGGTTTTTGTAAGGCTTTATCCTTATGGTATGTTTTTCTTAATTTTTCTTGTTTAGCTATTTTGCATGAGTGCACAATATTTATATATCATTGTACACAGGTAAGCATGTTGCGGGATGCAGTGACAGACAGAAGGCAGAGCAAGAGTTAATAACTTTACTTTAACGGGAATACTCCACGCAGGGAGGTAAACAGCTATGTGTGGGAATAAACAGTTCAATTTGCAAAGGATATGCAGAGTTCAGGAGCAATGAATCAAGTAACGGCAGTTCTTGTGAAACACTTGTGTCAGAAGTTCCTCAGACTGTGACTCCTGCTGGGAAGTCAATAGCGCCAACAATGGCTGGAACTGTGCTTATCCAGGAAGGTCTTGTAGGCAACCAGGATCTGTCTTCTGGAGGCAGCGGTCGGTCTCAGGTACCTTCCGCTAAGCCCCTAGTCCATAAGTTGATGCGGCCGAGTCAATTAAGGCCGCAGCGCTCTCCAACATAGACCGGCAAGTATCAAATGGCAAATCAGGGCCCAAGTGTCTGTCCCGTACCCAGTTTCTCTTATGTGGCACGTGAGCTGTACTCACGGATACGGAATGTACGGCACCTTTTTTCTGGTAGTCACCGAGCACCCTGCACCTCTTTCTCTGTCAAGTCCCCGTCGTTGGAGGCGGGAGTTAAAGGATGCGGGCCTGCACAGCACCGGTACTCTGGGAACGGAGGACTCCTCTCAGCCTGCTGCACCCCGCCTGCCCACGCCAAAAATGTCTCTAGGCTGCCAGGTCTGTCTGCTGCAGTCGGTCCCAGCGACGGCGGTTTGGGTGCGGAGTGAACTGCCTGACCTACTGCTCGCACGCTGAAGCCAGGGGACCTCTCTGCAGCTTTCGCGCGCTTTCTACCTCAGCTTCCGGCCGGGTTCTCTGACTAAACACACCCCCTCTTCCTGGGTCATGGGGCCTGTCCGGTCCCCTATTCCTTCTCCCAGGAAACAGGGAAAGCAGCCTTAACAGTTCTGGTCCTGGCAAACAGGTACCCGCAGCCCAGTCTTTTCCCTTACACACATATGATTTGTTTATGTGTTCTCGTGTGAGGTTTCAGAGGAGACTACAAGGGTTAATTAGCTTTCCAAGGGTTATACCTGTGGTTAACTAGGAATCCCTGCAGGACATGACATATAGGTGAAGATTTCAGTGATACTCCTGGAACACCCCGCAGGGCTGGGGGTACTCGGTACCAGGCCTTTCAGGCTCTTTTAAGGGGAAAGTATGTCACGTGGTGATGGTGACCCGATCCGTGGCCCTGGGTGTCCAATAAAGAAGATGATGGAAGTTGAAATGAGGGGCAAGATTGTAGGAAAATGAATTAGGAAAAGGGGAATTGTGACGCCACCCGTGGTACTCGGTTAGGGTAGCCGACGCTGCGATGCAGATCCTTTGGCATTATGTTAAAGCAGCCAAGATGGTGAAGCTCTCCATGGGCAGAGCTGTGTCCCAGGGCAGTTGAGCCGGTGACGGTGATGGTGTATGCAGTGTATAATAGGCGAGTTGTAAATGACTCCAAGGACACAGTCAGGTGCAGTTTCTGGGTTTTTACTCACAAGTCTTGTGCACAAGATGACCCGCTTGGTACTGTGTCCTCCGAGGGAGGGGTCCGGCAAACTCCCAGGTAGATCAGGAACACCTGTTCAAGACTCCTCCTTGTGTCTCCTCTCTAGGCCTTGTCTCTTCGCTGATTTCTCCCCTCTTTCCTCCTGCTCTGCGCCATTGCAAACAGTGTCCCAAGCCGGCAGCCACGGATCACACCGGGCGACGTGGGTCAGGCCCCGGGGTCCTTTATTCCAACTGCTGCCTTTTTGAGGAATGAATGCGGCTGCGACTGAGGCACTTAAAGTTACCTCAGCCTCCGGCTTCCTAGCTGAGCCTGGCAGTTCTCCACTAGCTTCAGGGGCCGGCTCCCTCACTCTGGCCTGGTCTTTCCTTTCTAGGATAAGGGCCCCACAGTTTGCTTTCACACTATCTGTGCCCCTAAGACCCCTTCCTTCTACTAGAAGCTTGGTCATGATGTTTTTCTCTGCTCAGACCCTCAGTCCTCTCACGGTAATCCTGCTCTTACGCTGTCCTATCACCGACTGACTAGTTTCTAGAAGGATCTATTTACCTCAGGACTAGCTCCTCCCATCAACTGTCACCTTTCTCTCCCTGATTGGATGTCCTCAATCACTCCACTACCTAAGCTCCTCCCACTCTACCTACCTTCCACACTAACTCCCCAACACCCTTTCCTAGTCAGTCTGGGATGAGGCCTTCCTCCCGCCCTGACTAACTATTGTGGGTTGGGTGCGAGTGTTAGGAGTCCTGGGTGGTGATCCCTCCTTACCTGACGGTGGGATACCACACCTCTGGATGAGGTGCAGTACCTCTTTGGCAACCGGACCCCCAGGGGTGCCACACTCCAGGGTCCCACTTGCAACTGCAATGTGAGAAACTTACTTAAGTTTCTCGCCTCAATACCCAGAACTGCCACCAGCACTCGTGACCGAAGCGCTCAGCTGCATAGAAATACATGCAGCCGCACACTCCCATCCCGAGTGTCAGTGGCAGTGCTGGATATTGAGGCAAGAGACTCGCGCGAGTTTCTCGCATTGCAGTGTGACCCCGGTCTTAAAGAGGTATTCAACGATTAAGGAAGCTGTGTCAGAAATGTGCATGCTATCCTGCATTGCGTTTTTAATGGATCTTGAATAAAGATGTTACTTTAAGGACCCCTTTGTTGGATTAGTACTGTCATGTCGGACGCTGTTCACACCACAGCGTCCGGCAGGCAGAGGTAGTTCCACCTCCAGCCACTATAGCCTCAGTGGCGCCGGCTTGATCTTCAGGCTCTCAGGGGTTAATCCTGCTGGAGACCAGGTTGGAAGGTTAGTCACGCCCACGGTCTTTAAATAGTCTTACTGGCATATTGGCGTCGCCGATTATAGCTTGTGTTTTCATACCAAGTGGTTCCGGTCTGGAGTGGAGGTGTTGCAGAGAGAGAGATTCGTATCTGGTGTCGTATGATCCGTCGTTATCCTTTCTCCTTCCCATATTTGTGTTTAGTTGTGCCCTGTTCACATTACTGTAAATTCCTGTGTGTGTGCGGCGCAGTGCAGTTTAAGTTCTCCATGTCTGTCTTTGTTTGTGTGGGAGCTTTGGTGGTGTGTCTCCTCACTGGGTGGAGGGTGGAGGGTTAAGTGCAGGGCTGAGCAGGAGATAAGGAAAGGTCGGAGGCTCAGGCATTTGCACCTTCAGCAAAAACCCTGGGTTGAGGGTCAGACAGGGCTTTCCCTAGTTATAGGGACATCACAGGGGCCCCGGGAATTACAGCCTTAGTTGAACTCAGCCCCCGTGACATTATAATCGGCCCACATTTTTTCAGGAGTCCATGGATCCATTAGATTCCATAACCCGCCAGTTGGCGGCGCTGTCCTTACAGGTCTCCGAGTTGAAAGGGGCAGTTCAGCAGCAGGGCCTGGTAGTAGCAAAGGTGCAAACGGCATCTGCAGGTATCGGTGCAGAGCCGAAGTTTCCGCTGCCAGAACGATTTTCAGGCAATCGCAGCAAATTTGTCGTATTTCGGGAGGCC
The DNA here is from genome assembly GCF_039654945.1 of Dendrobates tinctorius. Taxonomy (NCBI): domain Eukaryota; kingdom Metazoa; phylum Chordata; class Amphibia; order Anura; family Dendrobatidae; genus Dendrobates; species Dendrobates tinctorius. The sequence goes on from NW_027361763.1 coordinate 15,028,001, forward strand.
TGCAAATTATACTTCCGCATGCGGCCAATATCCTCAGGTAATGAGGCCCAGCGAGTAGGGCTGGTGTTGTCATTACTGAGTGATGACCCCCAAGCATGGGCATTTTCCTTACCAGCTGACTCTGCTACATTTCATTCGGTCGATAATGTTTTTTCTGCCCTCGGGCTCATTTACGATGACCCTGACCGACTGGCTCTAGCGGAATCTAAAATCCGCGCCCTCCGCCAGGGGGAGCGCTTGGCAGAGGACTATTGTTCGGAATTTCGCCGCTGGGCTGTAGACACACAGTGGAATGACCCAGCACTGCGGAGCCAGTTTATTCATGGGGTATCAGGGAGGGTGAAACAAGCCCTCCTGATGTATGAGACTCCGGCATCATTGGAATCTGCCATGAGTTTGGTGATACGTATTGATCGCCGTTTTCGTCAGGGGGCACAGGAGACGTGACTTCTGGGGGAAAGCAGAGGTGCAGGTGTGGTTGAAGTAGATGAGTCCCCTGAACCTATGCAGATTGCTGGCGTGGCACAGGTTCAGCCTCGCGCTCCGGGATTCCGGAAGCCCGGAGCATGTTTCTACTGTGGTAAAGGAGGTCATTATGTTAACGTTTGCCCGGTACTACCTAAGAGGGTCACACCGGCGGAAAACTGTTAAGCTCAGAGGGTATGGAGGAGACCCAACTGAGCGTATGCATATCCTCCATGATGGTATCTCAATGTATGCTCCCTGCCAAGGTTATTATCGCCGGCAGAGAGCTACCTATATCAGTGTTTGTGGATAGCGGTTCCGCCACCAATCTCATAGATGAGGAGTTTGCACACACCGCCGGGTTTAAGATCGAAAAACTTCCTCACCCCATACAGGTGGTGACCATTAATGCTGTCCCCCTCCCTCAAGGGGAGATTACTGAGTTTGTGGCAGAGGTGAAACTCCACATTGGGGTCCTACATTCTGAGTCGGTTACATGTAGGGTCCTCCGTAATCTCCCAGCTCAAATGGTCCTGGGTTTTCCATGGCTGTCCAGGCACAACCCGGTAATTGATTGGAAAACTCAGGACATAGTACAATGGAGTGGTTTCTGCCAAGACAATTGCTTGGCCACATGTGTGTCCGCCGTGACGCCCAGCCTGCCGGAGGCTTTGCAGGATTTCGCGGATGTTTTCTCTGAGAAGGGTTGCTCAGAACTGCCTCCACATAGAGCCTATGACTGTGCGATTAGGTTAAAACCCGGGGCCAAATTACCTAAGGCCAGGATGTTTAATATTTCTGGTCCTGAGAGACAAGCTCTGAAAGACTACATCGCGGAGAGTCTGAGCAAAGGACACATCCGGCCTTCGTCCTCGCCTGTAGCCGCGGGGTTTTTCTTCATTAAGAAGAAAGATGGGGGGTTACGCCCGTGTCTGGATTTCCGAGAGTTAAACCAGATTACTATCCGTGATCCCTACCCAATGCCGTTGATCCCGGATTTGTTCAACCAGGTAGCGGGGGCGAAATGGTTTTCCAAGCTGGATCTCAGGGGGGCGTATAACCTCATAAGGGTCCGTCAGGGGGATGAGTGGAAGACGGCGTTTAACACTCCTGAGGGTCATTTTGAGAGTCTGGTTATGCCGTTTGGGTTGACCCCCGCGCCTGCCGTTTTCCAACATTTTATTAATGATGTATTTGCTCATGTCCTGGGGAGATTTGTGATTGTATACCTGGATGATATCCTCATTTATTCTAGCGATTGGGACACTCATTTGGAGCATGTTAGGCAGGTGTTACAGTTGCTCCGGGAGAACCAGCTCTATGCTAAGCTGGAAAAATGTTTATTTTTTGTCCAGGAGTTGCCCTTTTTGGGATATATTGTGTCCGCAGCCGGTTTTAAAATGGACACCGCTAAGGTGCAAGCGGTGTTGCAATGGGAGAGGCCAGAGAGTCTGAAAGCACTCCAGCGGTTCCTTGGGTTTGCAAATTATTATAGGAAATTTATAAAACACTTTTCGACTGTGGCCAAACCGCTCACGGACATGACAAAAAAGGGTGCCGATCTGGCGAACTGGCCTGAGGTGGCTATACGTGCATTTGAGCGTCTGAAGAATAGTTTTGCTTCAGCCCCCATTCTGGTGCAACCAGACGTGTCTAAACCTTTTGTGGTAGAGGTTGATGCGTCGGAGGTGGGAGTGGGGGCAGTACTGTCTCAAGGCTCGTCCTTGAGCGGGATGCATCCATGCGCCTACTTCTCCAAGAAGCTGTCGCCGGCCGAACGGAATTATGATATCGGCAACAGGGAGTTGTTGGCCATCAAACTGGCTTTTGAGAAATGGCGACACTTCTTGGAGGGGGCGGCTCACCAGGTCACAGTTATCACCGACCATAAGAATCTGCTCTACCTGGAGTCGGCCAAGCGTCTGTCTCCTAGGCAGGCTCGCTGGGCATTGTTTTTTACTCGTTTCAATTTTCTTGTGACAAAACACCAAGGCGGATGCTTTGTCTAGGTGTTTTCCAGGGGGAGAACCTCGGGAAGAGCCGGTACCCATCCTCCAGAAAGGGGTAGTGGTCTCGGCTCTCACGACTGAGGTAGAGGCGGAGATTGCCGAGGCCCAAGAGGAGGTACCACCAGGTCTTCCCGCCAACAAATCATTTGTACCCCTGCATCTTCGGCTTAAGGTGTTGAAGGAACACCACGATTCGGTACTGGCTGGTCACCCAGGGGTGAAGGGCACCTTAGAGCTGGTATCGCGTCGTTTCTGGTGGCCCAAAATCCGGCAGGACGTGGTCTCGTACGTGGCAGCTTGCATCACGTGCGCTAGGGCTAAGTCACCCCGAACCCGTCCTGCTGGCACGCTACAGCCTCTGGGGGTACCCAATAGGCCATGGACAGAAATCTCCATGGATTTTATCACTGACTTGCCAGCCTCGGCAGGGAACACGGTCATCCTGGTGGTGGTTGACCGTTTTTCAAAGATGGCGCATTTTGTAGCGTTGTCTTCTTTGCCCAATGCTAAGACGTTGGCGCAGGTATTTGTGAAGGAGGTGGTCAGACTCCACGGAGTACCGTCTGACATAGTATCTGATAGGGGTACGCAATTTGTGGCGAGGTTTTGGAAAGCTTTTTGCTCAAGGTTGGGGATCAAGTTGTCACATTCATCGGCGTTTCATCCACAGTCTAATGGACAAACTGAGTGCATGAACCAAAATCTAGAACAGTATTTACGATGCTTTGTGTCCGACAACCAGGAGGAGTGGTCTACTTTTCTTCCTCTGGCCGAATTCGCGTTAAATAATCTCCGCCAAGAGTCATCAGGAGAGTCTCCATTCTTTTGTGTGTACGGTCAACATCCTCAGTTTTGTACCTTACGTCAGGGTGACTCCGGGGGTGTCCCAGAGGAGGATCAGCTAGGAGCCCAATTGTCATCAGTCTGGAGGCGGGTGAAACAGCGTTTGTTGAGCATGAGTGCCAGGTACAAACGGGTGGCTGACAGTAGACGCGTGCCTGTGTGTGGGTGAATGGGTGTGGTTAACTACGAAGAACATAAAACTCAAAATCCCATCTTTAAAACTGGGTCCAAGGTTTATTGGGCCTTTTAGGATTTCTGCCATCATTAACCCAGTGGCTTATCGGTTGGAACTTCCTGCGGTGTACAAAATACATAACGTTTTTCACAGGGCTTTATTGAAAAGGGTGGTAGGCTTGGTGGACACGACGCCGATGCCACCTCCAGTCATGGTGGATGGCGATTTAGAGTTCGAGGTCGCCAAGGTAGTGGACTCTCGAGTAGTACGCCGTACTCTTCAGTATTTGGTGCACTGGCGGGGGTATGGTCCGGAGGAGAGGTCTTGGGTTCCAGCCTCAGACATACATGCAGATCGGCTGGTCAGTTCTTTTCACCGTCGTCATCCGGACAAGCCGGGTCCTATGAGTCTTGAGGGCCCTGGGGTCCCTCGTAGAAGACGGGGTACTGTCATGTCGGAAGCTGTTCACACCACAGCGTCCGGCAGGCAGAGGTAGTTCCACCTCCAGCCACTATAGTCTCAGTGGCGCCGGCTTGATCTTCAGGCTCTCGGGGGTTAATCCTGCTGGAGACCAGGTTGGAAGGTTAGTCACACCCACGGTCTTTAAATAGTCATACTGGCATATGGGCGTCTCCGATTATAGCTTGTGTTTTCATACCAAGTGGTTCCGGTCTGGAGTGGAGGTGTTGCAGAGAGAGAGATTCGTATCTGGTGTCGTATGATCCGTCGTTATCCTTTCTCCTTCCCATATTTGTGTTTAGTTGTGCCCTGTTCACATTACTGTAAATTCCTGTGTGTGTGCGGCACAGTGCAGTTTAAGTTCTCCCTGTCTGTCTTTGTTTGTGTGGGAGCTTTGGTGGTGTGTCTCCTCACTGGGTGGAGGGTGGAGGGTTAAGTGCAGGGCTGAGCAGGAGATAAGGAAATGTCGGAGGCTCAGGCATTTGCACCTTCAGCAAAAACCATGGGTTGAGGGTCAGACAGGGCTTTCCCTAGTTATAGGGACATCACAGGGGCCCCGGGAATTACAGCCTTAGTTGAACTAAGCCCCCGTGACAAGTACATTTTTCCTGCACGTGAACCTTTGTTCTATTATAAGGCTTTATCCGTATATCAGGGATCCTTGTTCCATGATTGAGCTTATTTTTTTCTTTTGTTGCCACCTAAAATGACCTCCTGAGGGGCTGAGCCATTTAAAAGACAACGCCTTGCACATCAGACAAACACCATTGCTGAGCCGGAAGACCTAGGAAGAAGCAACGTACCATCTGCGGAAACCTGCTTGGACCTGACAGAGTACGAATCGATATAACACCTCAAAATCTGGTTACAGGGACCAAGAGAAGGGCAAAGCCATAAGAAGCACAGGCTGAACAGCCTCGCGGTGAAGTATAGTTGCAGCACAACAAAGTCCGATTTCGCACCGCAAGCCAGTCCAGAAAGGATACCAGATCCCTACTATCTGCCTGTACATGTTACCTAAGGGATGTTACCCAGAAGACCAGGGTTATGTACCAGAGATTTGTGGCGCACCTGAAGGTTCAGTCGCCACAGAGGTACTGCACCTCCTCCTGAGGTGTGGTACCCCACCATTCAGGTAAAGTGGAGACACCTGACCACACTCCAACACCTGCATCCCACACAACATAGTAGTCTAGCAAAGCACCTTTGGTGGCTTCCTGCTTGGAACACGAAGAGTGCTGGGAGGTGGATGGAGCTTAGTCTGCACAAGAGAGCGGGAGATTATAAGGACTAGGTCAGTCTGTGAGAGGAGATCCCCTGAGTGGGATGGATGGAAGGAGGTGCTGCAGCAGTCTCCTGTGACCTGGAGCTGCTGGCACTGGAAAGAGATATAGAAAGCCTGATTCTCCATAAGGAAGAAAGATTTGTACGGAACATGAGGAGAAGAAGAGAACTAAGGACTAGGGTCAGAGCAGAACCCTTCCTCAAGTTCTAAGCGCATGACCGGGGTCCGGTCCCTGACGTTGTATGGATACTAATGGTCCTGCAGCAGACACCGGAGAAATAGAAGTTGTCACCACTTTATTCCCACACAAAACTTGGGGGCATAACAGCAACGTGAGTGAGCCGGGACTTGGTAGCAAGGAGCAGCCTACAGCTGTCTGCCGTACAAGTAGAGTTCAAAGGAACATCTTAAAGGAGGAACTTGGGTTTAACACACAACCACAAGTACTTCATTACAAGCGCTAGAAAGGAGACATTCAGAGAAGGCATATGCTGGCGGAGTGTTGGAACGGAGTACTTCATCTTGCCTGGAGGTTGACTGAGCCCCTGACCTGGAGGACACAGCACCGAGGCGGGCACCTGTATGCACAACAGACTGTGAGTAAAGCTTTGGAACTACATGCCCTGGTGTCCTCCGCTTATTCCTGCGCCAAGCCACTCAGCACTGCTACATCTCTGTGCTTAACACTGCACCATTACACTCTCCTCACTAGCTCTTCATCTACACTGCCCTGCACCACACCATCTGTCCTAGAGGATCTGTCTGCAGCGTCGGCTTAACACCTTCATTGCCGAACACCACAGGTGGCGTCACGAATCATCCACTTATAAACTTTAATCAGCCACGCTTAACACCATTCCTTTTACATGGGTGCCCAGGGCCACAGACCGGGTCACCGCTACTGTGACACTTCCCTCTGAGATACCGGCCCAGTACCCACGGCCCTGGCGGGCGACCCAGATTCCTCCACCAAAGCCAAATATGGTGGATCGCATGATAGGTATTCTGAGTTAGTAGACCTATTTTACCATGAAGAACAAAACAAAGTTTTTGCACTTTGACGAGAATTCCAGGCCCTATGTCTCAACTGAAACCAGTTGATGAGTGGAAACTGATTGCGCAGATAACCACATCTGCCACCCAAGACTAGCCTGAAATCCAGAGGAAACCAGAGAGTCGAGTGACAGTGTCATGGACTGGGAGGTCATGGAACTGGAGTGTGCAGCAACACCTTGTTACATCAGGCCATTCGTAGACCCTGTACCACCAACCAGCTCCCTATTCCCATTCAGCAAGTCCGTGACTGAGTCCCCTTCCAACAGGCTGGTCTCAGGCCAAATTTCAATAGCCATGCACTTGTCGTCACCTTGTAAAGCCTTGACTCAGCTCCTCACATCGAACTGGTCGCAGGCCTAACATCGTCATCCCTGCTCCTGAAATCATTTGAGAAAGTTGTGGCTGTGCCATTTGCCACCTATCATGTCTATGTAGACTCTAGGGGAAGCCGAAAAGAGCTCAGTCATGGAATCGAAAGCTCCTACAAAGAAACAAGGGAAAAAAGGCTGCAGAGGAATATGCTTGTCAGCCCTAGAGCTGAAGCATTTGAAAAATAGTATACTTCTAGCAAATTTAATTCTGCTTTAGAACAACACGCATCTCCTCTTTCCTACATCATGGGATATGCTATTGACAGTCCAGTGATTGTTGGTGTCACCTGCACATCCATCGCAATGTACCTACCACTGCATGAGTGCACCAAGAACTGGGCATAGCCACCACCAGTAACACCAGGCATCTAATCCATGCTCAATGTACTGAGTTCCCTGGGTTCTTTAGATTGATCCTTGGCTTCATTTTTCTTATTGTTAATCATAATAAGTACTAATTTTATATCTCAGGAGCTTATGGGCAAAAAACTTCTGAAACCTTAGAAATGTTTGTCAGCTCTAAAGGACCAACGTGTTCTGCTGTGCTGCTTCGGTGCCATTACTACAGGTAATGAGTGGAGGACAGAGGAGCCTCTTAACGAAGAAGTTACAGGTCTGTGAGAGCCAGAAATCTTGCATGTTTTTAGGTGACCAAATACTTATTTTACACCATAATTTGAAACATAAATCTTGCCAAATTAGACAAGGTGATTTTCTGGATTTTTTTTCTCATTTTGAGAAAAAATGCCTGATGTCAATTACAGGCCTCTCTCATCTTTTTAAGGGGGATAGCTTGCACAATTGGTGGCTGATAGTGATGGGCATGTAGCATTGTTGCTCGGGTCTCCCCGACAATGCTCAGGTGATCTCCGAGTATTTTGGTGCTCAGAGATTTAGTTTTCGTCGTCTCAGCTGCATGATTTGCGACTTGTAGACAGGCTGAATACATGTGGGAATTCCCTAACAAACAGGCATTCCACACATGTATTCAAGCTGTCTAGCAGTCGCAAATCATGTAGCTGAGGCAATGAAAACTAAAGGTCCGAGCATGCCAAAATACTCGGAGACCACGCAAGCATGCTCGGGGAGACCCGAGCAAGGAGTATACTCGCTCATCACTAGTGGCTGACTAAATACTTTTTTTCCCACTGTATTTCAAGCGCTGCACTAAAGTTGTCTGAGCTGATAGAGGTGGCCAGTTTTAGTGCCCCTGCGCTTATGTGATGATGAAGAGTTAAAATTGCCTCTAGAAAGAGGGTAGTTTCGACCAACAGCTCAACCATGCCACTTGACCAATCTGTCAATCTTCAGGAATGCACTGACCGCTGGTAAGCAAGATGCTGGAAGGCAGAGGAGCGGGGCATGCCAGGATATAAAATTTCACTGTGATTGAGCGCCTTTGCCGGCTGCCGCAGAGTTTTCTTTGACTGGTCTCCCTGAGGTCAGTGATTGTTTCGTGATGTTGGTCTACTAGGCATTGCTCCCACCTAGCCAGAATCCTACTCCACACTGATGAGGGGCAGCACCCCGAAACAGCTGTCTGTGGATGGATACCTGGCCTTGTTATTTCCCTTGTCATATCTGTAAACTTGTAAAGAGCTGGATATTGACTTAAAGGGCCACTTAAAATGGTGGTAATGGTGGTTTCCGAAAGGAGCCACACCTAGGCTGGGTCCTTCCCTGGAGGAAGATCTGGCTAGTCCCGTGTTTGAGACTCTTAAATGAGGCTCCATGGACTTTATTTTCATATTCATATTTCCCAGGGAGCAATGCACCTAGGATTTCACTGTGTTTGAGCGCCTTTGCTGGCTGCCGCAGAGATTTCTTTGACTGGTCTCCCTGAGGTCAGTGATTGTTTTGTGATGTTGGTCTACTAGGCATTGCTCCCACCTAGCCAGAATCCTACTCCACACTGATGAGGGGCAACACCCAAAACAGCTGTCTGTGGATGGATACCTGGCCTTGGTATTTCCCTTGTCATATCTGTAAACTCGTAAAGAGCTGGATATTGACTTAAGGGGCCACTTAATATTGTGGTAATGGTGGTTTCCGAAATGAGCCACCCCTTGGCTGGGTCCTTCTCTGGAGGAAGATCTGGATAGTCCCGTGTTTGAGACTCTTAAATGAGACTCCACGGACTTTATTTGAATATTCGTATTTCCCAGGGAGCAATGCACCTAGGATTTCACTGTGTTTGAGCGCAGTGTTTTCTTTGACTAGTCTCCCTGATGTCAGTGATTGTTTCGTGATGTAGGATATAAAAAATGACAGTATCTCTTTAAGAAAGCATCATTTAGTAGTCTCAGAATACTTCTTCTTCTCCTTTTTGATGTAATAATAATCTTTATTTTTTATATAGCGCTAACATATTCCGCAGCGCTTTACAGTTTGCACACGTTATCATCACTGTCCCAAATGGGGCTCACAATCTAAATTCCCTATCAGTATGTCTTTGGAATGTGGGAGGAAACCCACGCAAACACGGCGGCACGGTGGCTCAGTGGTTAGCGCTGCAGCCTTGCAGCGCTGGGGTCCTGGGTTCAAATCCCACCAAGGACAACATCTGCAAGGAGTTTGTATGTTCTCCCCGTGTTTGCGTGGGTTTCCTCCTGGTACTCCGGTTTCCTCCCACATTCCAAAGACATACTGATAGGGAATTTAGATTGAGAGCCCCATTGGGGACAGTGATGGTAATGTGTGAAAACTGTAAAGCGCTGCGGAATTTGTTAGCGCTATATAAAAATAAAGATTATTAAACACAGGGAGAACATACAAACTCCTTGCAGATGTTGTTCTTGGTGGGATTCAAACCCAGGACTCCAGCGCTGCAACGCTAACCACTGAGCCACCATGCTGGGATTCCTCCACAACTATGACCCCTAAAAATACAGAATTAAAGGACATATCCTCTTTCAGAAAATATTTGTCCCTGTCTGCAGTTTGTTATAAAAAAAAATCCAAACCACTCTTTACTCATTATCCCTGGGTCCAGTGCTGTGTCCCCGATGCTGCTCCCAGAGTCCGGCATTGGTTCCGGGGCTAACATCACGTCAGCAGTGTGGCAGCCAACCAGTGAGCTCAGTGGCTCCGTTTGCTTAGAGGAATTGGCCCCTCGGAACTGCTGCACTGCTTCATCAATCATTTTATACCGATTTGCAGCAGGATATGAACATTTTTGGAAAGTGGACAGCCCCTTTAAATAATCAGTTTTATATTCACTACGAATTGTTCTCTCTAATTCTCCAGGACTAATTAATTATGATTCTGAGATATTAATAAGTTAAAGAAATAAAAACTAAAATTGTGTTTTTTTCTTAACAGTTTTTATATTGAAAGTTGAAAAGAGCCCATTATTTAATTTTTATTTGCAATTTTGGAATAAATTAGGTTTTCCATGAATACAGGGTTGTAGGACACGCAATTAAGCCTGACTTTCACTAGTCCTTAACAGTAGAAAGGCAAAGCATTCTGATCTAAGTATTAGCTTGACACGAAGAGAAAATATCCAGTCAAACCATCACAAAGACTTTTTAAGTATTTTAGTCATTTTTTAAAGCCACTCCATAAAAAATAACTAAAATACACAAAAAAAAAAAAATAAAAGCAATTCCATTGGCACTGCGATCATTTGTTGAGCGTATGTTTTATCCACAGGTACTTTAATTAAATGGAAAGAGAAGCCTCAGCAGAACCTACTGACCCAAAAATGTCCATTAAACTAAAGTAGTTCCTTGGGGAAATAAAGAATTTCTTGAAAAAATAAACTAAAAAAACAAATAAGTTTAGAGGTTAGATGTGCACTGCTAAAAAAGAACATTAAGAAAAGTAGAGGAAAGCGACAGTAACAGAAAATAAGGGCTATAAATAATGATCTGATGCTTCTACAGACCCGAAAAATGTCATATATGGGCCATAAAGAAGCTGAATCTGATGAAAATGTAAGAGGCAGGAGGATAGAGGACAATGAGACCGGGGCTGATTTGGTTTGAACACATTTGTGCTCTTAGCTGAAATCTGGAAAATTTGCAGTAATCATAGGCAATAAGGAAAAGAGCAAGTGTAATCTCAAAGTCTTATTAACCCCTTAGTGACCGAGCCAATTTTAACCTTAAAGACCGAGCCAATTTTTACAATTCTGACCACTGTCACTTTATGAGGTTATAGCTCTGGAACGCTTCAACGGATTCCACTGATTCTAAGATTGTTTTTTCGTGACATATTGTTACGGGCTTGCGGAACGCACCAAATAATATAGATGGGATAAGGTGCGTTCTCAGCCTGGGGTCCACCATGCAGAGAAGGTAACTGCTGCTCGGTAATGGCGGACACTATATGGTGGTATTATAAATGGAAACACGCGGGTTAACGTCGCCCGGTGTGTACGAAGCGGACTCTGATGCCTCACAGAGCCGCACTACCGTTGAATATAAATGCCGAAGCCTGTTAAGCTCACAGAGCTCGGCGAAGTGAGTGCAGGGGTAACGTCACAGGACTCTGCCCAAAGACACCGGGTCGGAGTCCCTCTAGACTCACCTGCACTTGGCACCACAGCTGCGGTACTCATGTGCTTTGTGCGGGATGGCACAATATGGAGCTAAGTGAGGTGCTGACCTGGAGGCACTGTGGCATATAGCCTAGCCCCTGACAGGCGCTGACTCTAACCACTAGACCCTAACTACAGGCACAACCAAGGGTAGGGGTTTCCAATGAGTTAGTCACCAGATACCTGCATCCATCACCATACATACATAAGCATTTGAGTCTATACTAGTGCATGGCCATGCGGCTATTTTATAGCAGGGTACTTCCGGGACCTCCCTGACTTTCCCTGATGGTCCAATCCAAGCTGGAGAAGGACCTGAGAATGTGACCTCCGATCTCCAATGAGAGATCGTCCCACGGGCATGCTAAGTGGACCGAAAGGAGGACTTAGTCCCTGGAGAAGCTCGCTGCTGACCAGCATGCGTTGCTATAGCTGGACCAGAGGTGGTGGCAGCAGCAGCAACCAATCCCACAGTGCTGGTCTGAGTAGAGTGCCTGGATCCACGAGTCTGCTGAGCAACCCCCTGAGTGGCTGGAGAGGAATGGGAGACTGCTGAATGCAAGGCTCGGGATTGCTGCTTTGCAGCGACTGGAACCTGACGCCTAACACATATTGTGGCAAAATTTCTTTAATATGACTTGCGCTTATTTCTGAAAAAGAAAGGTAAATATGCCAAAAATTTGGCAATTTTCAAACTTTTATTTTTTGTGCCCTGAAAGCAGAAAGTCGTGTCACACAAACTAGTCAATAACATTTCCCACACGTCACCTTTACATCAGCACAGTTTTGGAAACATAATAATGCCCCTTAACTGCCGCCGTTAAAAGGCATATCGACGGTCATTAAGGGGTTAACTGGATCCACAATGGCAATAACTCAGTCAGTCTCTAAATACTTGCAGTCACAAATGATGGACCCATGAGGTCTTGCGGAAGCGGTTTCTCTTGTTCTCCACTTGCAGCATGCACGTGCACTCTATAACGGGAAGATCATGGTGCTGTTGCAGCACAAATACACACATGGACAAGAATGTTGGTACCATCTGATCGTGGAAGAAAAACCCACATTGGTCACTAAAATAATTTGAAATTGAGAAAAGTAATTTTCAGTCTAAATTTACCGAATATCAACCAATGAAAATCAGACTTTGCTTTTGAATTGTGGTTAGTGATGAGCGAGCACTGAAATGCTAGGGTGCTCATTACTCAAATCAATCCTATCGTAATGATAGGGTGCATGACTCGATTAAGGAGTATAATGGAAGGCAATGAGAAACTCAAGCATTTTTACATCAGACCCTACCAGGAGATCTGGGGGGCAGTAAAATCACTGAAATGGACACAAAAGGTGCTGCAGTGGAATGGGAACAGAATGTGGAAGATGCCTGGATGAATCATCTCTGACTCCCAGGCGCTGCTGGAAACAATGTTGTCAGAGGAGTATTACTCCACTTTTAGGCTGGTTTCACATTAGCGTTTTTTCACGCAGCGTATCGTGTGCTATCGGGCGCATGCGCCATGCACCCCTATTATTAACATGGCGGGCGCATGGTCTAGCGCTTGCACGCGTTCATCAGCGTTTTTGTGTGCATGCGCTTTTTGCAGGTGTGCGCCTAGACACGCTAGATGCAACATGCTGCATTTCTTGTTCCACCCAACATCGTTAAAAAATGCATGCGATCGCGTGCGCACGGAATGCGCCAAAATAACACATTACAGTCTATGGGGTCGCAGGCATGCGCATGGACATGCGCACGCCTGCGCTTTGGAGCTCATGCAATTGTTGAGTAAACACGTCCAAACACTGGTTTAAACCACCTCCTACACAAAGAAACATTGTTTGGGGGGTAGTGTAGATAAAAGAAGGTGTTTGCACTGGCAGACCACTACTTTACAGACTGAAGAGAGAAGGATATTGGAGAGCTTGGAGAATAGCAGCAACTTTAATAATGTGAGTATTAAATCTAATGTCTGCCTGTCCTTTTTTAAATTTATGTGCTAATGTATTTTTTTAATGCAGCATATCTTTTGGAGAGGAGTATACACGGGCCTGGGGTGAACTGGCCCAAGCAGAGCGTGAAGTGAGAATCTTTCTGCTCTACAGTTTGGGTAAGTATTCGCTGCTGCATGTACACATGTGGCAAATTTTTGTTCTTTTTCAGACCTCATCGGCCATGGCAAGTGAGAACGAACAGCAGGAGCAGCCAAGCCAAGTGCCAGCGGGGAGAAGGCCTGTAAGTATAGACTGACTGTGAATGTCCTTTTTTTTATATTTTTTCCCCTGCCTTTTTTTCTGTCCTGTTTTTATCTTCAATTTTTCTTCTTTTCCTTATCTTTTTCTATCTTTTTCGTTTCCAAATCTTTCCAAGATTATAATGTTTTTCTTTTTTTTTCTAGGCTCCACAAAGGGAGGAAGAAATCGTCCTGGACAAAGATGTCCTAATCAACCTAGTCCAGGAGCGAGCCCGTTGTGGGACATCCGTGATCTGCAGCACGTGGACAAGGTGGTGACCTGGCGGCTCTGGAATGAGGTGGCTGCAGTGCTGATGGATGGGTGGGACAAAGCCTCTCCCCGGGTCCGCAAGAATTTTCATAAGCATGTCAATGCTCTGTGATGCGGCAGTCACTCTTGGCCACGATCAAATAGGTGTGTGTCATGCTAGATATATTCTAGCATCATACACATTTGTGTTATCATGGCCAACAGTGCATTGTCTGTTGTATTGCTGTGTGATGCGGCAGTGACTCTTGGCCGTGATTAGAGTTGAGCTAAACGAGTCGGTCAGATTCAAAAATCGCCGACTTTCGCCAAAGTCGGGTTTCGCCGAGTGAAACCCGACCATAGCTTGAAGTCTGCCATGAGGTCGTCGACCCGAGCGCCAAAGTCACGTTTCCCATAATGCTTTCAGCCCCTTTTCTCTGCCAATGAGCAAGGATGCACACTGTGGGCAATGCGTTGACATGGGCAGCGGCCACCACCATCTTAGAGAAGGGTATTCAAGTGATTGGCTTGCTTTGTGTGGCGTCACAGTGGCTATAAAAAGCCCTGACCGTCAACCGCCATTTTACTTTTGCCGATCTCAGCATAGGAAGAGGTTGCTGCCGCTGGTTCTGAATAGGGAGAGTGTTAGGCAGGTGTAGGGAAGGTGACCTGACGGACGGACGTGTCAGAATAGAGAAAGATAGGTTTGCACAGTTTAGAAAGGTGTCTATTACTACAGTGGGGAAACAGCTGGGAAAGTGTAGTGGATGTGCAGTACCTTGGGTTGACCATTAGATGGCAGGGAGGAGTGTGAGCAAAGGACTTGACATCAGCTTAGGGCTTTAGAAACCGTTGGTCATGGGGGGCGGAGTTACAGTGACAGGGGACCGGGAGAGATATAAATACTGAGGGAGGGTTCCAGAAAGTTCCAGTCCCCAGGGGGAGCTCCAGTGACAGGAGGACTACGACAGTTTGTGCGCTGTGAGGAAAACACAACCAGGGGGACTGAGGAGAGAGAACGTCAGGGGGGTGGTCCTGACAGGAATACCGCAATGTAGACGAGACACAGAAGTTATTTTGACGAGGCACAGAGGTTACGGATACCGTTTTAAGGAAGACGTTGTGACCAGTGAAATTACTGTTGGTTTACGGGCCTAAGGCAGCTACAGTGACGGACCTGTCAAAAGTGTCAACAAGAGTGAAGGGACGGGACGTATATACACGTCCCTGGTGAAAGTGCGGTGTTCTGTGGAGTATTGTAACCGGTGAGCCATGAAGGGAATTGCGGAGTGCTGTGAGGCTGTCAGGCGGACAGCGAGAGAATAAACTTGGACCTGTTGTACCCGAAAACAGCCTCTACTTGTCTCTGTTCGTCTCTGCATGGTATGATGAGGGACGACCCTCAAGCTCGGCCCACACCTCTACATTTGGTGTAGTCGGCAGGATCGCCGCTGCTAATACCTCATCTTCTGCGGCAGGCCTGCCTCAAATAATGGAAAAGAGCTTGGACTATGCTGCTTGGAATAAAAACACCTGTGGATTACAAATAACTTACCTGTGGAATATGAATTGGAAGCGCTGTGACGGATCTGTGTGGTCAGCAGAGGATCCGGGGCGGTACCAGGTACTGTGCAGTATGGCGGTGTTGCTTCAGCGCAGAGGAGAGGTCCGGGTGTTTGCAGTTGTTCAGAATGGACTGGGACCCCCTCCAACGTACCCCTAAAGGAAGCAGTATGTGCCCAGAGACCGACGCTTCCATATATTGGAACCCGACAGGTGGGTGGAGAGGCCTACCGACGCCCCACCCCACAGAGGGAGTGACACTGAAGAAAAGCTTGGGTGCGGCTGCTTGGCGCCTTTTGATTGCTGCCCACCGGTCAGTATGAGATGCTGCGGGTGTCGGGGCATCGGCCGCCTGGAGTGGCAGTGGCAGAGAAAGAATGAACTGCGCCAGAAAACGTCATCCTCGGGTCGCTGGGCAAGAAGCGGAGCTGGTGCGGAGCCCGTGCGGAGCCAGAAAGAGCGGCCGCCATTGATACTGGTGGAGAACTTCCCCGCGGAGCCCCTGAGCCTGGAGGCTAGGCCCGCTGAACACCGAGTTGGAGAGCGGAGGCGTCCCCCACCATTCTGCTGCAACACGCAGCCTCCTGCGTACCGGAAGGCCTGGCTGCAGAGGGCCCTATGGTATATGCGGAGTTGAGCGAGGCCCCTGCCCCCATCCTTGAGCCATCCCGCCCGGAGTCACCAGTGCGGAGCTTGTTTACAGAAGACGCAGCTGCGCTCCCTTGGCTGGTAAAAGCTCCATCACCAGAACCGGACGTCACTCCGGCTCTGCTGGAAGTTTTGGATGCGGCCTACCCTGCGGCCGCGGCTATGCCAGCGTTAGAACTGGCTGCGGCCTGTTTGACAGGCCCTGTTGACCAGCCCTCCGGAAACATGGCTGCTCCCATCCGCCACTCGGCCTCAGCGGCTGCTGGGTCGCAGAAACCATCGGCTGCCTCTGCCCCACGCCCTTTCTCAGCAAGGTCCCACCCACCGGACTCTGGGACTGGCGCGACACCCTCCGTTTGGGTTGCGGAGGTGATAAAACAGAAGAAGATCCAGGAGCAGGAGGTATGGAGCCTGCTTCAATCAAAGGGGGAAGCTGGCATGGCGGTGGAAAGATCACAGGGACGGCTGGTGTACACCAACATGGACAGGGGGTACGGTTTTATCCGTGATCAGACTGGCCAAAAGGTGTACGTAATCGTAGCCTCCATACGCCACGGCCGGGCCCTGGAAGTAGGGGACTTTATCTCCTATTATAAAGAATACTGCCCCCGCGGTTATTATGCGGTGGCAGTACTGGCGGAGCCCGAGGAAAGCGGACCCCCGTGAAAAGGACTGGCATAGACACTCTCGGTTCCCCCAGAGTTCCACAGCTGTGGAGCCCTCAGCTCTGACCACTGAGAGTGGAAAAAAAAACTGTTAAGAGTATGATGCACCGTTGTGCAGGTCTTATGGACAGTGACGTGGAGAGAGAGAATTTTGTTGGTTTAATGTGCTATGTTGTTTTTCTTTCTTTCTCTCCTCTGTATCTTTTTAAAAGGAAAATGTGAAAAAATGTTTGCATGACAGAGCGGGGTACCAAGAAGCGGGAGAGTGTCCAAGTCCAAGGATTGGGGGAGGAGAGCTTGGGATGTTATACTGTTGTGTGTTGAGTTATAAAGCAAAGAAAAATGAAAAAAAATATATAAAAATGGGGAACTTGTGATATTGTATAGTTATTTTGTTGTTTAATATGCACAAGTAAATGCAACAGGTCCGGGTAAGAGAAGGTCTGAGGGACCAAAGGGAAGTGTGAGATCCGAGAAGGGTCTATGTGTGGAGAAGGTCTGGGAGACCGGGACGCTGACCATGACATATAACTGAAAGAAAGGTAAAAGAGATGGAAGAAGTGAGAAAGACAGCCGTCCTAGGTCAGGTCCCCGACACCACAGACACTCCTGAAGAAGGAAGGCGGGCGCCGGCAATGATCTGGCAGGTGTGAGGCCTCGATCATGGCGCACCGGTTAGTGGAAGGTGACAGAAGGGGAGAGTAGGGGAAGGTACACTCCATAGAGAGAATATGGGTGTACCTAGCCCAATTTGAAAGATGTTGTCATGTGGCATGCACGCTGGTGAGTAGCAGTAGGCTGCTCAGAGCATGGTGCTCCCAGTATGGTTCGGCCCCTGCAGGAAGTGGTGGCCCAACAGCTGGTCCAACAACAGAGTGTAGGTGAAGCTTCAGAACGAAGAAGGCAGGGATTACGAATTGTCGAGGACGACAATAGACAAAGGAAGGAGGAGTGAAGGGAAGGTGACCTGACGGACGGACGTGTCAGAATAGAGAAAGATAGGTTTGCACAGTTTAGACTGGTGTCAGTTACTACAGTGAGGAAACAGCTGGGAAAGTGTAGTGGACGTGCAGTACCTTGGCTTGACCATTAGATGGCAGGGAGGAGTGTGAGCAAAGGACTTGACATCAGCTTAGGGCTTTAGAAACCGTTGGTCATGTGGGGCGGAGTTACAGTGACAGGGGACCGGGAGAGATATAAATACTGAGGGAGGGTTCCAGAAAGTTCCAGTCCCCAGGGGGAACTCAAATGACAGGAGGACTGCGACAGTCTGTGCGCTGTGAGGAAAACCAAACCAGGGGGACTGAGGAGAGGGAACATCAGGGGGTGGTCCTGACAGGAATACCGCAATGTAGACGAGACACAGAAGTTATTTTGACGAGGCACAGAGGTTACGGATACCGTTTTAAGGAAGACGTTGTGACCAGTGAAATTACTGTTGGTTTACGGGCCTAAGGCGGCCACAGTGACGGACCTGTCAAAAGCGTCAACAAGAGTGAAGGGACGGGATGTATATACACGTCCCTGGTGAAAGTACGGTGTTCTGTGGAGTATTGTAACCGGTGAGCCTTGAAGGGAATTGCGGAGTGCTGTGAGGCTGTCAGGAGGACAGCGAGCGAATAAACTTGGACCTGTTGTACCCGAAAACGGCCTCTACTTGTCTCTGTTCGTCTCTGCACGGTATGATGAGGAACGACCCCCCCCAGCTCGGCCTGCACCTCTACACAGGAAAGAAAAAAAATCTGTGTTTCTGCTGATAGCGATTGTCACTGTACAGTTAGTGTGCAGTGACAAGGGAGGATTTTTTTGTGTGCAGCATCGCTGGTGGTTATTAGGCTGCCTTATAAGGCTGAAAACACACTATGATGGCCACAAAATGAGCTCACCACAAAGAAGCGATCCACAAAATTTTATATATAAAAAAATTATTTTTATTAACAAGATCATGTACAATAAAAGGGCCACATACCCATAATTACAAGAATAACCCAAGAAGGAGACTGCAGCATTATTTGGCTAGTATGTTGCATAGGTAAAAATATGCGTTGATATTATGAGGGTACGTCCCATGTCAATCCATCGCACAACATCATATATCTATATATAAAATGAATCCACTAGTGCTACAAATTAGCATCTATTACAAATGATATTATCCTTATTTGCGCAGTGGAACACCCTCAAAATCGTACATAATTGAACATGTAATCTCTCATAACATCAGATTGAATCTATGATGGCAGGAAAGGAGATATAATTAAACAATGCTAGATGAATCCACAGCATTGTCCCCCATACTCCACTATATATTGTATGAGTGGAGCAACCCATATATTAATGACAACCATCGAAAAAAAGTTTTCAAATAAACAGAGACATGATGTAAATACCTTGCAATGTGCTAAATAGAAAACCAGGTGCTGTCCCCCGCGCCCCGACGCGCGTTTCGCCCTGCTGCTTCTTCCGGGGGCGTGGTTTGCGGGCGTCAGCGAAGAGTTTAAATGTGTAATGTAATCCAATTAAAAAGTCCCTTCCCCATCATGTGACCCGGAGGGGAGTGTTTCACGTCACACTGTCATGATACTATTGCCATGGTTACACGCTACACAAAAGAAGAACAGCGTCATCATTGAAGGCAGGATATTAGCGGCGCATGCGCCCATCACACACCTCCTGAGTGAACAAGTACTTCCCTCCCTGCGCCATGGTAAACAGCGTCATGATTCATGCACTGTCACCATCTGTGGCGCGGCAGGAAATACCAGGGGCATTGATAGGAACACGCATGCGCACAGCCTGTCACAATGAAAAAATATTCCATCATAGGTTCTAACCTTCTAAAGTGCGCCACAGAAGGAATGATATGAGTGAACTAAATAATAATTTAAAATATATAGCAGTGCTATTATCCAAGAATATTAGTGAAATATAGCGCATACGAATAATAAAGTGACTTATGCAGTAAAGTGCTCAATGCTTATTGCAGACCCCTAAATCTCAGTATGATGCATCCCAAATATCAATTGCAAGTGGACAAATAATTTTATCACATATGTTAAATACAATAAGACATATATAAATATGCATCTATAAACTTCAAGTGCAGAATTATATATAGTGAACTTAAATATTACAGAGTGAGAAGGTTATAACCTATGATTGAATATTTTTTCATTGTGACAGACTGTGCGCATGCATGTTCCTATCAATGCCCCTGGTATTTCCTGCCGCGCCACAGATGGTGACAGCGCATGAATCATGACGCTGTTTACCATGGCGCAGGGAGGGAAGTACTTGTTCACTCAGGAGGTGTGTGATGGGCGCATGCACCGCTAATGTCCTGCCTTCAATGATGACGCTGTTCTTCTTTTGTGTAGCGTGTAACCATGGCAATAGTATCATGACAGTGTGACGTGAGACACTCCCCTCCGGGTCACATGATGGGGAAGGGGCTTTTTAATTGGATTACATTACACATTTAAACTCTTCGCTGACGCCCGCAAACCTCGCCCCCGGAAGAAGCAGCAGGGCGAAACGCGCGTCGGGGCGCGGGGACAGCGGCTGGTTTTCTATTTAGCACATTGCAAGGTATTTACATCATGTCTCTGTTTATTTGAAAACTTTTTTTCGATGGTTGTCATTAATATATGGGTTGCTCCACTCATACAATATATAGTGGAGTATGGGGGACAATGCTGTGGATTCATCTAGCATTGTTTAATTATATCTCCTTTCCTGCCATCATAGATTCAATCTGATGTTATGAGAGATTACATGTTCAATTATGTACGATTTTGAGGGTGTTCCACTGCGCAAATAAGGATAATATCATTTGTAATAGATGCTAATTTGTAGCACTAGTGGATTCATTTTATATATAGATATATGATGTTGTGCGATGGATTGACATGGGACGTACCCTCATAATATCAACGCATATTTTTACCTATGCAACATACTAGCCAAATAATGCTGCAGTCTCCTTCTTGGGTTATTCTTGTAATTATGGGTATGTGGCCCTTTTATTGTACATGATCTTGTTAATAAAAATAATTTTTTTATATATATAATTTTGTGGATCGCTTCTTTGTGGTGAGCTCATTTTGTGGCCATCATAGTGTGTTTTCTGATTTATTTTGAAGTGCCATTCTTGTATAATTGGACATATTGTTGAAATATTGCCTTATAAGGCTACCTGATAGCTGCATTGCTGTGTGCACACTGCTGTGCAGACTGCTTTTTTCAAAGCACTCCTACTTTTCTTTTTTTCTGCACAGTTACCGAGCGTTCATTTTTTACACACCATAAAGAGGTGTACGCTCCTCACACACTACCGTGTACCGGCTGGTATCACGGACAAATACATGCTACCTGTGTGTGAGACTCCCTAAAAGAAAAAAAGACGGAGATTTATATTTTTCCATACATACACCGTATAGAGCTGTCCGCTTCTCAAACAGTATCGTATATCTGCTGTTTGGATTGCAGTCAAATCTATACAGAGACAGCGTGTGTGTCTGAGACGCCGTAAAAAAATAGACAGAGATTTACATTTTTCTATACATACACCATATAGAGCTGTCCGCTTCTCAAACAGTATCGTATATCAGCTGTTTGGATGCGGTCAAATCTATACAGAGACAGCGTGTGTGTGTGAGACTCCGTAAAAAAAAAAGACGGAGATTTAAATTTTTCCATACATACACCATATAGAGTTGTCCGTTTCTCAAACTGTATCGTACATCTGCTGTTTGGATTGTGGTCAAATCTACACAGAGACAGCGTGTGTGTGTGAGACGCCGTAAAAAAAAGACAGAGATTTACATTTTTCCATACATACACCATATACAGCTGTCCGCTTCTCAAACAGTATCGTACATCTGCTGTTTGGATGCGGTCAAATCTATACAGAGACAGCGTGTGTGTGAGAGTCCGTTAAAAAAAGATGGAGATTTCATTTTTTCCATGCATACACCATATAGAGTTGTCCGTTTTCTCAAACAGTATCGTATAGCTGCTATTTGGATTATGGTCAAATACATACGGAGGCAAAGTGTGTGTGTGAGTCCGTTAAAACATATATGGACAATTCCATATTTCCATACACCGTATAGAGCTATCCGCTTCTCAAACAGTATCGTATAGCTGCTATTTGGATTACGGTCAAATACATACAGAGACAAAGTGTGTGTGTGAGTCAGTTAAAACATATACTGACATTTCCATATTTCCATACACCATATTGAGCTGTCCGCTTCTGATAGAGTACCGTATATCTGCTGGTTGGATTACGGTCAAATACATTCTGGGAGAGCGTCTGTGACTAAGGAAATATATACGGATATTTACATTTTTCCCTACACCTTATACAGCTGTACGCTCCCAGTACCATATATCTGCTGTGATTTTTGGTACATTTTCCCAAACATGAGGAAGTATTGTGGAAGAGTCCACGGACATGTGCGGGGGTACTGATGGTGGTGGTGGTGCATCTGCTGGTTTTGCCAAAAGCACAATAGCAGCTAAGGCAGGAGGTGTTGAGATTGCGTCATCGTCAGGTTCCAGAAAGCCTGGAAGGTTCCCTTTTCTGGGAGTAGGTAAACCACTTTTAAAGCTGGAGCATCAGGGACAGGTTTTGGCTTACATTGCCGAAACAGCCTCCAGCTCTATCGCCTCCTCTTCTGAAGTTTCAAAAACTGCAAGCACTGAGTCGTCAGTGCAGGCTTCTGGTCAGGAACAACACCTTTCCTTGTGCCCTTCACCCCAACCAAAAGTGTAGGATGCGGCAGCCCACACTTTAGGTTACTCCATGGAGCTCTTTTCACATACCATGCCTGGGTTACCAAGTCAAATCCTGAATTCCCCAGTCCAACATGAATCAGAGATGGAGTGCACTGATGCACAGCCACTGCTAGATGATTCTGCTGGTACAAACACCCAGAGCACTACATTCCCCTAGCACTGTACCGACCCAGAATCTGACCCTGATGAAACTCAGGTGCCCCTTCCCGCATACTATACCACCTTTCACGATGACACAGAGGAAGGTGCAGATGAAAGTGCCGGTTCCTGAGCAGGTGGGGGGGCTACTCAGCGACAACACTGGCACAGGGCCCCTAATAGTCCGCAAAAGTGTCTCTGCTGGTGGGAGGGCCCACTCGCCATCAGACACACCGGCGTACTATGAGGGGCCCTGTGCCAGTGCCGTCGCTCACGAGTGGGCCCCCCTGCTTGATCAGGGCCACAGCACTTGCAATACTTACCTCTCCCTGCTCCACTGCTGTGACATCTTCCGCGTTTCCTGACAGTGACATTCTGGTCAGAGAACGCAATGACATCACATCTGTACGCCCTCTGCCTAAACAGTCCAAGTGCAGAGAGATGGAAGTTGGCGAAGCTGAGGAGTCCAGATTAGAGCAGTGCCCAGCGAGAAGAGGTATTTAACTTTTTTAAAGATTGGGAGCAATTTTTGGGGAGCAATATACACTGGAGAATGATATATGGGGCCCATCATACACTGGAGCATCAACCATGAGGCCCATCATATACTGGAGCATTCCAAATAGGGGACATCAGACACTGGAGCAGCATTTAAGGGGCCCAGTATACACTGGAGCATTATACATGGGGCCCATTATATATGGAGCATTATTTGGGCCCATAAGACACTGGAGCATCATCCATGGGGCCCATCATATACTGGAGCATTCTAAATGGGGCAGATCAGACACTGGAGCAGCATCTATGGGGCCCATTATACACTGGAGCATTCTAAATGAGGCAGATTATATATGGAGCATTATTTGGGCCCATAAGACACTGGAGCATCCTCCATGGGGCCCAACATATACTGGAGCATTCAAAATGGGGCAGATCAGACACTGGGGCAGCAATTACAGGCCCATTATACACTGGAGCATTATACACGGGGCCCATTATATAAGGAGCATTATTTTAGCCCATAAGACACTGGAGCATCATCCACGGGGCCCATCATATACTGGAGCACTCTAAATGGGGCAGATCAGACACTGGGGCAGCATTTATGGGCCCATTAAACACTGGAGCATTATACATGGGGCCCATTATATATGGAGCATTATTTGGGCCCATGAGACACTGGAACATCATCCATGGGGCCCATCATATATTGGAGCATTCTAAATGGGGAAGATCAGACACTGGAGCAGCATCTATGGGTCTCATTATACACTGGAGCATTAGAATGGGGCCCATTATATATGGAGCATTATTTGGGCCTCTAAGACACTGGGGCATCATCCATGGGGCCCATCATATACTGGAGCATTCTAAATGGGGTAGATCAGACACAGGAGCAGCATCTATGGGGTCCATTATACACTGGAGCATTATACATGGGGTCCATTATATATGGAGCATTATTTGGGCCCATAAGACACTGGAGCATCATCCATGGGGCCCATCATATACTGGAGCATTCAAAATGGGGCAGATCAGACACTGGAGCAGCATCTATGGAGTCCATTATACACTAAAGCATTAGAAATGGTGCCCATTATATTTGGAGCATTATTTGGGCCCATAAGACACTGGAGCATCATCCATGGGGACCATCATATACTGTAACATTATGTGGAGCTCATCATATACTGTATGGAACATTATATGGGACCAATTATTCTGTATGGAGAAATATATGGGCCTCATTATTCTGTATGGCACACTATGTGGTGGCCATAATACTGTCCAGAGTAATATACTTTCCGGTTTTTGAGCTATTGTAGAATTTAAAATGGATATCAGTCATGTCATGTAAGAAGTGAAGTATTTTTCATTGTACTATACCTATATTTCTTTGCCGTATTGGAGCATCATGACTTGTGGTATGTGTTAAAGGAGCGCACTGACACTCTTTGACCCGGGGCACACAAAAGGCTGGAGCCAGCCCACCCCCCACAACTTTAGCTAAGTAAACCCCAATTTTCATTGCGTAACTATTATTATAAAGTAAGCTAAGGTTGACATGCTTAAGTAATAAGAATTGATGTTGTTGGCATTAAAATGGGCACTGTAGGTGTGTTTACTGTCCTCCACTCACTGTCAACTTTGCTTCCCCATTGACTTGAATTGGGTTTTGTGTTTCAGTCGGACCTCCGACTTTTCCCTATAGTCAGCCGATTTCGTTCGACTCGACTTTTGAGAAAGTCGGGTTTCATGAATCCCGACTCGACCCTAAAAAAGGCAAAGTCGCTCATCTCTAGCCGTGATCACACAGGTGTGTGGGATGCTAGTGATTTGCCCATCAGTGCATTGTCTAATTTTTTTATTTATTTTTTTCTACAGTGAACAAAGTCAGAACCTGTTGGAGCTCGTTGAAGGACCACTTCAACAGGGATGTTTGTCAGGAGGGCCAGGGTCGCAGTGGTGCTGCGGCAAGGACTAAATATCGCTACCATAGGGCATTGGCATTCCTAAGACCGGTCCTTGCCACCAGAGCGTAATTATTTTGTTGTATTGTGCTTTTTTTTATCTGTGCGTTTCTATTGTACAGGAGTTGGTGCTTTAACTATTGTAAATGCATGATAGTAATGTTTTTCTTTACTTTTCAAAGCACCTGGAGCAGCACCCTGCAACCTATCCCTGGAGTGGTCCTTCATCGAACGACCTCATACCCGTCCCAGCCATCCGACAGCCAAGAAGCATCTTGCAGGTCAGCAACACAGACAGTTGTAGACCAGGAAGCTGGTCAATCAAGTGTTCCCCTGTCCCATGTCTCTGCCACTGGTTTTGCAGGCACTTCCCGCCAGCGGCAGAGGGCCTCGGACAGGAATGTCATGCCCGAGTTCCTTCACTTGAGCTCGGTCTTTCAGCAAGCCCTCAAGGCGCTGTCGGACAGAGTGGAAAGCGGTTTTAACAACATGGATCACCGCTTCCAGTCTGTCGACAGTCGCCTTGACCGTCTGGAAGCTGACCTCAACAGACCAGCGCACCATTTTTTCCACCAAATTGAATGGGCCATGGCAGAACACCTTAGTCCAGATCTCCAGCTGACTGTGATGCAGGCCTGCAACACTGCTTTCTTGCAGGCTATGCAGCAGAGTCAGTACATGCAGCAGTCAGTGGTGTCATTTCCAACTGTGCCACCACTGACTCGCTTCACCTCACTACTGACTTCTGCTGCATAACTCTGCGTGGCCACCTGCATTCCAAGCAAAGCCGGACACCACTACACCACCCCAAGGCCGAGTGCTTCTGGGCACTCCACCGCCAACAACATGGCAAGTGTTGCTCCAGTCTGGACGACCACCGCCACCACCACGCCTGCTAGGATCACCGCCACCACTCCTCCAGCCTGGTCCAGCACTGACGGCACCACTCCTCCTGCAAGGACCAAAACTGGCACCGCCACCACCGAGCAGCAGCAGCAGCAAATTCAGCAGCAGCAGCAAATTCAGCAGCAGCAGCAAATGGGGGACCTCCATTCCATATTTGCTCCCACGCAGCAAAGGTCACCCAGCTACAGATGGTCAGAAAGATCAAGGCGGTTACCCAGCTACAGGAGGTCCAGGCAGGACACACAAGCACACAGGAGACACAAAAAGAGGAAAACTTTGACCTTCCTTCCCCCTCACCTCACACTGTGTCTCAACCTGCCTCGAGTTCAATCCCTGAGCTCCTTTCCCCCCAACTTTTGTTGCCCCTTCCCCTAGAACCCCTTCCTTGCCTTCCAGCCATTCCTCATCTCTCGACACCCCCAACGTGCCACCATCTTCCCCAAATGTCGTTCCCAATAAAACCTGTTTTATTTTTGTTTTTTTTTAATAAATGTCAAAACCTGGTTTCCCCTAATACTGTTTGATTAATGTTTTTTTCACCACCTACACACTCTGCACTGTACACACACTGCGCCATACGCAAAGCTCCATTAATGACACATTTTTCTTGTGTCATTCCTGGAGATTTGTGTGTCAAAAACACAAGTATATGACTTGTATTTTCACCACCAGTCGCTTCAGTCTGCTAATATTGCACAGACTGAATAGAGGATGGTGATGAGTCCAGGTGTCATAAAGATTGAATTGAGGATGGTGTGCTTTTACCATCATCATTTCACTCTTTGTGACACAAGGCCAGGGGATTCTAGATATACCTCGCAATTAACCACATCCTCTATTCAGAGTGTGGTGAAAAAACTGAGTAGATGATGGAGAAAATACATGTCATATGTACAATACTCAGGCCTCGTATCATAAGTATTTATCACACCTGGGCAGGTGAATGCTCATATGAGTTAACCAGCATTGTCACTTCAGTCTGCATTATCTATTGCACGCAGACTGGAGCGATGCTGGAGTTTAACTCATATGTGTATTCACCTGCCCTGGTGCACTAACTTTAACATGACACCAGGCCTGGGGATTGAAGAAGTTGTATAAACTTTATCATCTCTCCAGTCTGCGTTCATACTCCAGCCACAGTGGAGATCCTACAAATAATATTTAAACTCACATGGTCAGGTGTCATAAAGAGTGAAGGATACTATTGCATCCCAAAATCACTATTTGTAACATCAGGCCATGTGATACAAATATTAGTTGTATTATCTCCACCGTCGCTGCACATTTAGCACAAACTGTAGAGATGATAAAGGTCATACAACTTGCATGTAGTCACCTGGCCAGGAGTCCTAGTAAATTCATGATGCACAAAACAACAAAACACAGCATCCTGACTTCACTGGGACACCTGAGCAGGTGATTATTGTATTGGAGTGTATAAAAACAGAGTGCACTCGGTACAGGTATCAAAACAGGTTTTTTATTAACGTACACACAAGAAAACAATTTTGCACCATTTGATCTTGCCATTCCACTTGTCCTACATCAGAGATAAAGTAGGCCGCAAATTGGTCACTCATTTGGCCAACATCAACTGATGACCTGAGAGGGTGCTGAGTGAATTCAGGCAATGGGTTTGAAGCTGGTTCATCTAGTTCAAAGTTTGGGTGCTCTTTAGCCATAACAAAATTGTGAAGAACCACACACACCTTCACCACCTCATCCACTGTTTCCAGTTGAAGATTAATGGCTTTGCAGAGAATGCGCCATCTGGAGACAAGAATACCAAAAGCACATGCTACAGTTCTTCTGGTTTGCAAAGATTACGTACCGTAATGTGACCAGGAGCCATTCCTCAGGAGGAATTGCACGACGGAGCTGTGTGTCCTGTCTCCGGATGGCTTCTTGAACACAAACAAGCAAATCCCTGAAGCTTTCTTGGGACATCCGGGTATAGTCAGTAAATTTCACCGGGTTTGCCTGGAGCTCTCTGTAGAGGGTGTGGTAGGCTCCACGGCTCTCCTCGAGTTCAATAATCGGATGTATCCGCAAACCACGTCTTCGCTGTTTCTCTCTCTCCCTTTGTTGCTGGCAAGCAAATGCAAAAGCCTGAGCCATCGCGATGTCCAAGTCCAAGTTAAAGTGAAAACTCTTCCACCGCAGATCCATGTTCACAAAGGAAAAAGCAACCAAATCTGAAGAATTCAGCTATAATCAGGGTCTATATAAAGACTTACCATGACACACGCCCACGGTGTCCAATTGGTGGAGTCTGTTTCAAGAATTTTTCACGGACTTTCCTCCTATGAAATGTGACACCTAGACAAGGCAGCGCATAAAAAACGCAAACGCTGCGTTTTTATGTCATCATGCGCACGCTGATGCATCAAAAAATCGCTGCGTTTACATGCGTTTGCAAGCGACTTTTGCTTGCATTTTGTGTGCGCACGAAACGCTGCGGAAAACGGCGCAAATGTGAAAGTAGCCTTATGGACTGACAATGAAACATAAAAAAATGATAAAATGGATTTTACAGGAAAAAAAATGTTAGGAAACATTATTTCCTGTATATTGACTTGTATATAATGCAAAATTAAAAAGAGAGAAAAATTTCCTCCTCCAACACTGAGGCTATGTTCACACACAGAATTTTTGGTGCATTTTATGAGATTTTAAATTTTTTTTTCCCATTTGTAAGGAATGGGACTCCTAGACTGGTGAAGCTTGTGCACTAAGTTCAAGGCCTACCAAAAATTGAAAGGAGGAATTGAAATACATCCTGAAACACTTGTAGAGGATGGCCTCAGTAAACTTTTTTTTTATTACGTTTTTAGAGATTTTTGCCAATGAGAATTCATCAACCATGTGGGGGAACACCACAATTCCTTTGGTCATTTATTCACACAGGAGGTACATTTCGATACTTTTCCCATTGTATGAATGCATCTTTATTTTTATTTTACACTGAATTGAGGCAAATCTGAGGCTTACAGGCCACAGTCACAGATTGCTCCCTGCTTAAGTTGATTTTGTGGGTTTTTGCTGTGGATTTTATTGCTAACTAATAGGTGCATCAGCCTGTCAGCTAAAAATGCTGACACACTGACTGTTCTCAAAATAAACAAAGGCCTACAATGGCCCAGACTTCTCAACCCCACCCAATGACAGCAGCGGAACATAAAAGCAATTCAAATGTTCTTTTTTTTCTGATGTATTCCCATGCACACCTACCTTCCCATCCCATAAAGGGTATACGGTTTATGGTTTCTTCTTTTTCTTGTCCTCCAATAATCCAAAGCTATTCCTCTTCCAGCACCTATCCCGGTATGTAAGAAGATGAGCCGAGACGGAGTCAGCGGTTTCCGGTGCCCTTTGAGGCCGGAACTATCAGGACTGTCACCACTGGTCCCGGGGGAGGGTTCTTCTGGGAGGAGAGGACCTTTGCGCTGGACAGATGAGGGCGCGGGGAGTATAAAAGCGACTGAGCGCCAGAACGGGTCAGGCTTAGTGAGAAAGCAACAAGAGAAGGTTGACTCCCTCTCTGTTGCTCTGACTGATAGCTCCACGCCACTCATCTCCCAGCGTTCAGACTCTAAAGCTAACTGTGTCACAACTGAGCTATCTTCTAACCCTGCCTATCTGGATGGCTCTTACCTGGCTGCCGTTGCAGATAAACTGACTTGCTCCGTTTGTAAAAACTACTCCCTGAGAAATCTACACAAAGGACTGTTTCTATGTTCCAGCGCACTCAAGCCAAGTGGGACCTGATACCACAACACCGTCAAGAGACTGCTTCTCGCTCCTCCGTAACAGAGCCAGAGACCTTGTCCACGATTTGCAACTCCGTTGGAAGATATTCCAACCTTTCCCCTGCAAGAACTGCAAACGAAAAGTTACCGTGTTTCTTGTATATATCTTTCTCTTGAGCATTGTGATTGTGTGCAATTTCTGTCTTGCCTCCCTGCGTGGAGTATTTCTTGTTTAATTACCTGTTCAGTAAATCCTGTTAACCCCTTCTCTGCCTCTGGCTCTTCACTGTATCCAATGAATTTCTATCCTTTTACACCTACATCAATTACGGTTAACAGTGGTATTAATAGGGAATAAGGTAGAATAGATGTAGCCTCTTGCCTCTTTCCCTCCCTCTGAGGGAATTCCTCACAACCTACAATTCTCCCACCCTTCATCTAAACTCTGCCCACCTCCCAACACCCTTCGTGTACCAAGCAGGGGCCATAAAGGGAGCTCTGCTATTCTACAGGTGTGTGGGATGCAGTTGTGGAATGTGGTCAGGTGTCTCCATCCTTCCTGGATGTGGGTGAGGTGCAGTACCTCTGTGGCGACTGAACCCTCAGGGGCACCACAGATGTATCTGCGTCTCTGTACATATTGTGGAGAAAATAAACTAAGCCAAATATTCACAACAGAAGTATAGAAACAGTTTTATAATAACTGACAAGAAAAAAGATAGGTGGAACTCACCAGTCTTGAAATTCCATAGTTTTATTGAAAAACGGTTAAAACATCTTCTCCGGGAGAATGGGTAATGGAATGTACGAGCGACAAAGTTGACCCATAGAAAATGGCAATTTTGTCATTTCATTTTTTTTTGTCTTTACGTTTCCCATACAGGTTAAACAACTTACAGATAGATAATGCTAAATATGTAGATTTTTTTTTTTCAAAATTTATTAGGAAAAGAACAGTGATTCCAATTTTTAGATTTTTATTTAAAACTTTTTATAAGTTTTACTTTTTATGCCTCTAACGGGAACTTGCAAAATTAATCTTCCTTAGCCCTCTCTTGTATGGGTTTCAAAGGAGTGCAAAGATGGCAGTGATGTGGTCTTCATGACAGCGATGGAGGGGCTATCATGGCAAGAGATCACCACTGCTTTTAAGAGGGGTGATAGGCACCCAGAATGATTGCCCCAACATATATTCTGCTGTCAGATCAGAGCAAGCTTTGTTGGATGCAAATGTTGTCTGTGTACCACAGCCGGCACCTGGCCTGTAATGAATAGGGCCAGCTCCAGAGCCTTCTCCACACTCCCTGACCCATTCTGTGACACAGATATCCATCATAAGGAGGTAAAGGCGTCTGTAACTTTCCTACAGACCACACTCACGCTCAAGTGACCTGCCACCGTTCCCATCGACGGACGTCCCACTCGATTTCTCTCCATCCTTAAAAACTAGGGTCTTGTCTTCGTACCCCAAGAACCTGATCTTAGGAGCCTTCACACTCTCTATGACAATGTCGCAGTGTCTTCTCTCTTGAAAAGGACTAGTTACTATGTATGGATCCCTGAGTCTACACTGCAGCCAATCGCTGAGCTCATTAGAGTGATTGTCTGCAGTGGTGATGCATGTTCTAATAATGATAGCCTATAAACCAAGACCAGGAAGGCAGCGCTGGACTAGAGGAGTGCGTTTGACGGCTCATTTTATTATTTTTATCCAACGCAGAAGAGAAGAAGTCAAGAATGTTATTCCTGGAAAAGCCTTTTAATGATCTTGTAGGAAGGAGTACAAAGATGGAGACAACAGGGGCGATCAGTGGAGACTCCGCGCAGGGACCGCATCCCATCGATTATAGACATGTAAGTCATTTTCCAAGAAGCAGTTGAACAGTAATATCTACATGAATGGAAATGTTCTGTTTATTCACTGTATCTAATAAAACATTATGGGACACGATAAAATCACCGACCTTTCATTACCATGGATCACAGGCGGAAGCCATTATCACGCTGTCGCGATTTATCATTGATGGGACCAGATCGGGTCCGTCGCCCTCAGTTTGTACGATCTCTGCTGGTAAATCATGGTGGCAGCTTCCGCTGGTGACATTTCTGATAATGTTAATGAATTAGCAGCCATTCTATTGAGTCTCATCATGTTTTATTAGAAGCAGTGAATATGTTTTCTTTTATACTTCCCATGCTGATTCCTTCTATGAATTTTGTAAGATGGCAGCATTTTGGAGGCTATTTAAAGAAAAGGGAATGTGACACCAGAAGAATGCCTACTGTTAAAATGTATTTTTTACACATTTTTGAGCATTAATTTTTAAAACTTTCTATATCATTATCTTTCTATATAAAAAAGGCAAATCTTTCCATTTTCAATAACTAATAATATCTCTATAGACAGTAGAGAACACAGGATATATCGTTCACAATGTGTAATGCCACAGCTCACCTCCTCCTCCTGTACAATGACTGATAACACCTCTATATATAGTAGATAACACGGGATCCACCATTCACAATATGTGATGTCACAGCTCACCTCCTCCTCCTGTAAAATAACTGATAACACCTATATACAGTAGATAATGCAGGATCCACCATTCACAATATGTGATGTCACAGCTCACCTCCTCCTCCTGTACAATGACTGATAACACCTCTATATACAGTAGATAATGCAGGATCGACCATTCACAATAGGTAATGTCACAGCTCACCTCCTGCTCCTGTACAATGACTGGTAATACCTTTGTATACAGGCGATAATACAGGATCCACCATTCCCAATAGGTGATGTCACAGCTCACCTCCTCCTCTTTTAAAATGACTGATTACACCTCTATATACAGTAGATCACACAGGATCGACTATTCGCAATAGGTAATATCACAGCTCACCTCCTCCTCCTCCTGTACAATGACTGGTAAGGCTACTTTCACACTTGCGTTTTTTTGCTGCGCGCTTTTTGTGCACACAAATGCTTGAAAAAAGCGCATCATGCATTTGTGTGCATTTTTTGCGGGTTTTGGTGCGTTTTTTTACGCATACGTGCACATTACAATGCGCACGTATGCGCACCCATAGACTATAATGGGTGTTTTGCTGTAAAAAAAAACGCATTGCGTGCGCATGCGCTTTTTGGGGGCAAGTCAGATGCACAAAAAATGCAACAGGATGCATTTTGTGCGCCCGAGCACACACTACAAAAAAACGCATGCGCATACAAACACGTATGCGCACCTATGTGCACCCATGTTAAAGTATAGGGGAAAAAACGCATGCGTTTTTTTGCGCTAAACAACAGCGCAAAAAAACGCAAGTGTGAAACCAGCCTAATACCTTTATATACAGGCAATAATACAGGATCTACCATTCACAATAGGTGATGTCACAGCTCACCTCCTCCTCCTCCTGTACAACGACAAATAACACCTCTATATTCAGTAGTTAACAGGATCCAACTTCACAATAAATGATGTCACAGCTCACCTCCTCCTCTATATACAGTTGATTACACATGATCCATAAATTGGAATACGTGATGTCACATCTCACCTCCTCCCGTGTTTTTTCAATAATCTTTGACCACATCAGAGCATGCCCAGAAAATACTTCTACATTAGACAAAGACAGTGTATTGCAGCTCATTGCCCCATGGCTGTTAAAAAGAACATCATACGTGAGCCCAGAATGATGGTGAGAGATTCCAGACTATATAGTACAGACGGTGAGATGGAAAAGGACAAAAGCATCCAACATTTAGACAATAAATGGAACATCAATCCCTGCATTACGGAATCCTCGTCCTCCGAGCACACGCGGTAAGACTGGCTTTGCTGCTTTGTGCTGTTACCTTGGGAAGTAATTAAATCATAATTACTCAAATAATCTCAACAAATTAGTTTTTCCCAGGAGGCAGAAAACAGTTTCTCAGTTGCCACTTTTTGAAGGTCCGAGTGTCCTACCCCATAACC
Source organism: Dendrobates tinctorius (assembly GCF_039654945.1). Lineage (NCBI taxonomy): Eukaryota > Metazoa > Chordata > Amphibia > Anura > Dendrobatidae > Dendrobates > Dendrobates tinctorius. Next base: position 15,061,613 of record NW_027361763.1, read on the forward strand.
AGCCTCGCCACGGGGCTGAGGATATTTAGTCAAACGCTATCGGTTTACGTCCTGGGAAATTACAAGTTGTGGAGGTAATGACGATTGTCTGGTGGAGCAATGAGAAGGCCCATCCCAATTTAGGAAGCCCATTTTTATACCCTAGTAGGGAATTCTGAATTCACATGGGGGGGGGTCCTTGGTTTATTATTTTTATTCCTTAGTCAAGGTGGTTGTTTAGATTGTTTTTATCTCGAACTGGAGAACGTTTTTTTTTACCTTTTCTTATTTATTACCTCATTGATTTAAATAAGAAATATGTAATACTCCATTTCTCCTCTGGAGGCGCTGCAGGAAAAAGAAACACTGCAGATTACAGTCGATTACTAGGGGCTCCAGCACAGGAGACAAATCGGTAAGCTGGTAAAGATTGTCCAAAGACGGGGAAAAAAAAGAAATGTCCAAATTCTGTCCTTTGTATCAGAAAATATAGAGCTTTTACGTAAGAATTATTTTAAGTAATTGGAGCTTTATTTTAAACAGAATCTGCCACTTGGTTCATGGTGCCCAATCCACGGGCGGCGTCAATCAGAACTTGGCTGCAAAATTGGTTTTTGCTGTTTCAGAGAAGACGTAGTTTCAGGAGCGGCTGGCGACCATATGAAGAGACGGTTCTAGACTGGTTCTACACAATGACCGTCTTCTCCATGCACCACTCTAGTTGATTGACAGGTTTCTCCTGTGTGTGTATGTAGCAAGGGCAACCAGGGGATAGTTGTGGCTGGGCTATTTAAAGGCACAGTTCAACAGCACACCAATTCTCAGTAACTTTTTTATTTTTCCGTTGATGGCACTTTTTTCTGAGGATTACTGAAAGTTTTTTTTTATCGCATTTTGGTCTGAATATTATACTTTTATTCCTTTTTATTGCATTTTTTCTGGGATTGTGGGTTTTGCCTTTGATTTTTTTTTTCGCTTCACAATGATTTCCAGTTGGATTAAATCATTTCATATTTTTATTGATCAGACTTTAACAGATATGATGATACCGAATATGCTAATTTTTTTATGCATTTATTTTTTCTGGGCAAAAAGGAATGATTCAAACTTATGTTTTCTTTTACTTTTTTTTTTACTTTTGTTTAATCTAACAGATGACTTCAACCTGTGATCTTCTGATAGTATATTGCTAAAATTTCATTCTCCTATGAACCTTAGCATTCGACTGGGATTCATAGGATGCAGCAGGACCCCCATTATAAAGGTGGGGGCTATGCAGGTGGAAAATAGTAATAAAATACCGTATTTTTCAGAATATTAGACACTCCGAATTATAAGATGCACCCCAAATTTTGAGGAGAAAAATAGGATTTTTTTTTTTTAATAAAATGATGGTGCTTATTATAATTCATGCATCTTATTGCTTACCGGGTGGTGGTGGCTGCAATGAAGCGGGGTCCCAGGGTCGCTGATGGAGGAGGCAGGAGTGGGGTGATGCTGCAAGCCGCAGGCTGGGATGTGCGGGTGTTCCAATGTGCGGTGCGCCACTGTGGGTGCCCGGTGCTGCTGCAGGAGTGCTGTGCTGTGGGGGTATCTGGTGGTGCTGCGAGGGTGTCTGGTGCTGCTGTGGGTGTCTCCATGCTGTGGATCCTCTGCTGACATTTTGTGAAAGGCCAGAGCTCCCGCAGTTCCATGGTTTCCTATGCGGTGGACTCCGGGAAAATGGCGCATGCACAGAAGGAGATCTCGGCACTAAGATCTCGGGAGATGAGATATCAGAGATGAATTCCCATCTTCCGAGATCTTAGTGCCGAGATCTCCATCTGCCCATGCGCCGCCCCTCTGAGGCCATTTTCCCAAAGACTGACGCATAGGATGCCATGGAACTGCTGGGGGCTCTGGCTTTTCATAAAATGTCAGCAGAGGCACCGCAGCAGAGCCGGACACCCCTGCCGCACCGCCAGATACCCCTGCAGCACTGCCGGACACCCCCTCATCCCAGCCTGTGGCCTGCACCAACGGTAGCGGTAAGGTATATCCGCATTATAAGACGCATCCCCATTTTACCCCAAATTTGGGGGGAAAAAAGTGCATCTTATAATCCAAAAAATATGGTAACCACTTACTAACCCACCAAACATCCACAAGGCGACTTTTTTGTGATTTTTGTATTGATTTTTTTATATTTTTCTTTTATACTTTTCAGTGACTAAGGTTTTCATAGAAGTACTAGAATGGCAGACATGGAAGCCTTCAGCAGACTCCCAGCTGTCAGTGCAACCCATTAGTACATAACTATCACTTCCCAGGGGTGAGCAATGCCACATTTCCAGGCCAAGGACCTTTAAAGATTCTGTCAGTGATTAACAGCGACATTTAAGGGCTTAACATCAGCGATCTGAGTGTAAGTGGCATCTTTTGTGATCTCCCTGCTACGGTGTGGGATCAGCACCCAACATGCACTGTAAAGGTATGGAGGGAAGGGGTTAATAGCATACTTTTTAATGAGTTTTTTCTTTAAGCCAGACAGCCTCTTGAACTTCAAGCTATTACACCAGTCTATTACCTTGTGCTTAGGAGATACTATATCTCAGTTTTATGGCTGTCCCATTGTAATCCTGTGTCATAAAGATATGAACGAGCTGAGGCTATCTGAGCCAAGAAATTTATAATAACCATTCATAATTCCGAGAAGAACCTCTGGTAGACCGGCAATGAAAGCAATGAGGCCATGTGGCGTTCCCGTGATTAGAAAGCTGCGGGAATTGCCTTTAGCATAGCAACAACTGGCTCCTGATCACCAGTTCATAATCACCCTGGGACATGGCATGTATGATTAATCCCTGGGTATGGTTAATTGATCACTAAGCCAACAGCGACCATTACTTCTTAATTTTAAAGGAGTCTAGGGCAACGACGCCTATGGACGAAAAGACGTTCTTCAAGACAAGAGCAGCATCTGTCATCGGCTTTGTCTAGTGAACCTCAGTCATCGCTCCTTCCGCCACACAGGCTTCACGTCTTCTCAGTTTCAATGTTTGGAAAGTATTCTGAAGACGTAAAAGATGAAAAGTAATTTTTTGGTGGCATTTCGTTAATCCTGAAAGCATAAAATACACAGTTTAGGATTTTATTGATTTTCAAGGCTGCGGTGTTATTTGAAATCCTTCTTAGATTATATTCTCTCTATGGCTTATATTTAAATGCCAAAAAAATTGTCAATCACTCTATGTAGCAAAGAAAAAACAGGTAATGTTCTGTAATAAGCATTTGTGTAATATGTGTTCAGTTGATTTCAAATCAAGCAAAACATTGTGATTGTAATTAGGCCTTGGCTCAACAAAAGGCCAGTGATGTTAGAAAACCTCACTACCATGCTTCTGGGACCAGTTCGTGACTATGCTACCCTTTTGATATGGGTCAAAATCTTTCTGTCGTGGGGAAAACAGCTGCCTTGTATGTAGAGAATCGGTCAGCCATAAGGCTTAGGTAATCTTTACTGTTCAAATGATAATCCATAGGGATGAGAGGAGCCAGCATGTGCCAAGAAAACATTACCCACTCCAATCTGAAAGAAGGGGTCATGTATCCATAGGAGCCAGGGTGTGGCAGGAAATAATTTGACCACAATTACTTCAACTCCACTAGACTGAAAAGAAGGAGCCATCTATGCATAGGTGTCAGAGGAGCCAGGGTGTGCCAGGAAAACATTACCCACTGCAATCTGGAAGTAGGTCTCATGTATCCACAGGTTTCATAGAAGCCAGGGTGTGCCAGAAAATAATTTGACCACAATTACTTCAACTTCACCAGACTCAAAAGAAGGGGTCATCTATGCACAGGTGTCAGAGTGTAGGGGGTGGACTGACCTATGGACCTAACTGATGTGGAAAGAACATGTAACAGATGATGTGCACTATGCTTTATTATATGTGTATGGATAACAGCTGGAAATTAGTACAGGACGATGCAGTACCGGGTTTTGGCCACAAGATAGAGACAGGGAGCAGTAAGAAAAGGACTCAATAACAGCCTTAGGCTAGGGAAATCGCAGAGTCATGGTAGGTGGAGTCATGGGACTGGGAAGGGGATTTCCAGAAGGAGGAAATAAAAAGGAAGGAGAGTCCCAGGGGAGGGCAGACACCCAGGAGGAGGAAAGAAGCAAGAAGAGCTTAGGAGAGGACAGAGGAAGGAAAAGCTCAGGAGAGATAGAAGAGAGAGCGATGGTCATTCGGAGAGGGGGGTGGCCTGGAGAGGACAGCTGCAGGACAGGACGACAGTGACTAACGGCGGCCTGGGGTACCGGATGGCTGGACACCGAAGAGTGAGTAAGTGTTATAGCGGGCAGACTCAGTAGGGGTAAAGCGCTGTGACCATGGGTTTAACGGCAGCCACTGCGAAGGAACCCAGAGGGTTAACGCCCACAAGAGTAGGAGAAGTTGACGGGCACCTGGGCCTGGGAGCAGCAGCTGTCGTGTCGGCTGTGGATGTCAAGAGAACACCCAATGGAGTTGGACCTGATTGAACAGATTTCTACGTCCGTCTTCAGTCTGTTCCGCAGCCGAAAGGGACCACCCCCCCCAGTTGGCACACGTGCAACAAGAGGAGTCAGGGTTTACCAAGAAAATCATCCACCTACTTTACCTCCACCAGCAGCAAGGAGTATTCCATCCACAGGTGTCTCACAGGAGCTAAGGGTGTACAAAGAAACCATTCCTCCACAATTATTTCAATATGGAAAAATCTCAGTCATATTTCAACAGCTAACCTATGACTATACAAACCTTACACTATGGAGCTTTGCTGTTCTGCGGTAGTAAAAACATCTGCTATTATGAGATAAACTCAGTCTGCCATAATGCTTAGGTAATCTTTACAGTCTACATGAAAAGCCTCAGATTTCAGTGGAGAAAGGGTGCACCAAGAAAACATTCCCCAAATCATTATTCGACCTCCTCAAACCTGACAGTAAAGCCCCCGTTACACACTGCGATATCGCTAGCAATATCGCTGTAAAGTCACCGATTTTGTAATGTTGCAGCGATATTGCTAGTGATATCGCAGCATGTGATACTTACCTCCGACCGGCTCCCCCGTTGATTATCGCTGATCGCGCGAGAAGCTGCTGGACCATTCCTCGTCGGTCACTTCCTGCGGAGCTTCCTGCTGTGACGACGAGTGACGCGTGGAGCCGGGCGGGAGGACGCAGGATCGCCGCGTCTGACAGGTAAGTAGCGATCCCCGTCCCCTGCGATGTCGCTGGTGAGATCTGCCTGTGTGGCAGCTCACTAGCGACCACCTAGCGATGCACCAGCGATCCTGACCGCGTCATATCGCTAGTCAGGATCGCTGGTGCATCGCTAGGTGTAACGGTACCCTAAGGAGTAATTCATCATTAGGTATCAAAGGAGCCACGGTGTACTAAAAAACATTTCCAACAATCTTACTCCATCTCCACCAACCTAACATGAAAAGGTTATCCATTGCCGAGAAAACCTTATGTACACTATATACGTCTTCACCTGCCTGGCCGAACGGGGCATCCATCCATAGGCATCAAAGGAGCCAATGTGTGCCAAGAAAACATTTTCCACACCATTACTCCACTAGTCTGATCTGTTCACATCTGACAAGAAAGGTTTATCAGTTCATGCAGCTTGCACCAAATTCTGATCCTCTCATTAGCAATGTGCAACAGAAATGTTGATACATCTAATCAGATAATGTTTTTATTCTACTCAGTGTTATAATCTTTGTACACTTTTGTGTACATTATCAGTACATGAATACTTAACCAAAATCGACATCAGAGCATAAATATAACACCAGAACCAATAATATTACTTGAATACGTCACTAAAACCATGATCCGTAAATAAGTCACTAGAACCACCAAAATACATAAATATGTCACCAGAACCACCGTCAGTACATGAATGCATCACCAGAACCACCATCAGTGCTTGAATACATCACCAGAACCACCATCAGTGCTTGAATACATCACCAGAACCACCATCAGAAAATAACTACAATACTAGTACCATCATCAGTACATGAAAATATCACAAGGACCACCATATACTTGAAAAAAACAAGCTTAGAACAGCAATCAATTGTAATGTCAAGTCAACTCCATATACATTTGTATCACCTGAACTTACAGGTCCCAGTATGTATGTAACAAAGAAAAGGAGATACTGAGAGGTATTGTTAGCAACCATCATCAGACTATGGACCATACAGGAACCACAGTACTGATGAGATGCAGGCAGTATCACAAACAAACATTTACATCCAGTTACCTTATAGGTGACATCTTGATGAATATTCACATTCGCAACTAGTCACTGCAGACTTCCAACTTCTCCGGTCTTCTGCAGAACATGCCCTTAGAAATAAGAGTTTTATTTAAATTCTATTTGCATAAAAATATCTGTCCATATTATGACCTAAATAAGCCTTCTATGGTATATGGCCTCCATACCCTTTGCTTTAACGAGCTATAACCACCACACTGTCTGCCATTATCAGCTATTACTGACCTACCGGCCGACATATGAACCACTGCTAATATCTTCACTGTCCTCTCCTCACTGTTTTCCTTTACACTCACTATATCTTCACACTGTCTCACCACCACGCTAACATCTCCTCATACTGTGCCCACATTTCATGTTGCCCCCTCTTCCCACTATGCCTTGATACTGCCAATCATGCTGCCCTCTCCAAAATGTATCCTCTCTTCACACTGTCCCCCTGCACAGTATGATGGTCACCATAGCTGCATATACTATGATATCCACAACAGCCCCACAATCCCCAATATACAGTATGATGTCAAGTACAGCCCTTCATACAATATGATGTCCACCACAGCACCCACTATATAGTATAATTACCACCACAGGTCCCAATATATAGTATGTTGTCCACAACAGTTCCCATATACAATTTGATACCCATCATAACCCTTATAATGTCCCGCATAGCCCCCCCGTATAAGGTCAACCCACAGCCCCAGGTATAATGTTCTCCACAGCCCCTTATACAGTATGATGTCCCCACAGCCCAGACATAATGACCCTAAAGTTCCTGATATAATATAATGTTCACTGCATACCCATATATAATATGATGTCCCCTTAAGCCTCCATTTAGAGGCCAAATAATATAAGAAAAATAAAAAAAACCCTATACTCTGTAAATATTTCAGGTTCCTAGTCCACCGCAGTCGTCATTTCTCCTTCTATTTTGCGTATCACTGGGCCCTGGATGGCGTGATGCTATGATGTCATCGTGCCACCCAAAATCTCCTGTGTGGACTGTCCACCAACAGGGCGCTGGCCGGAAGTAGACTGCATCTTACTGGAGATATCGGCGGAGCAAGGAGCGGGCTAGAGCTCATCTGCTACTGTCCTGAAAATGTCCGAAAAATGTAAAGTTTTCATGAAAATCTTCTTCAGACCCCCTGCAGAGATTTTATGAACTCATGAAATTTTTGTGACACTTAAATGGACCATGTGACTTTTTTTGTTCTAAAATGTTAAAAACAAAATTAAAGACCGTTTTGTGCAAAATTTTTGAACATTCATTTGTAGTCTCTTTTCTGAGAGATCCAGGCTTGCCTCTCCAACTTCAGCACAACCCACTCTGCTCAGCTTCCCCCAACTGATTGACCAGTGAACCCATAGCCTGGTTCAAGTCATGGGTATCCAGGTGCACCTAATTTGGACCTGTAGAGCTAGGATTTAACCCTTGCCTACCTTGCTTTCCTACACCCCTACATGGCTTTTTGCAAACTGAAAACGAGACTTCTTGTGGCTTGTTTTCAAAAAATGGCTTTCTTCTTTCCACTATTTAATAAAGGCCAAATTTGTGGCCTATACGACTAATAGTTGTCCTGTGGATAGATTTTCCCACCATAGCAGCTCCTCCAGAGTGAACATAGTACTTTTGGCTGCTTCTCTAATTAGTGGTCTCCTTTAGGTGGAAGGTCATGTCTTGGTAGGCTTTCAGGTGTGCCATACTCCTTCCATTTTTGGATGATGGACTGAACAGTGCTCTGTGAGATTTTCTGAGCTTGGGCTATTTTTTTTCAAAGCTGGACATCTTGAGATAAATTGTGACAAGAGGAAAGGTGAGCAAGGACACATCGGAGACAGAAATTATTATACTAGAAAATAGAAAAAAATGGTATTACACAGTTTCTAGGTAATAATTCACACTGTGGGAGAAAGAAGAGCAAAATAGGGTCTTATCCGACGGATGAGTCAGAGAAAGTAGTCAGATCGCATTCACCTGATATGTGAGAAATAGTGGCACATAGAATCATCAACCAGCTGCCGCAGATCCACAGGTCAAACTAGTGACCACAATCGTAATTAAATTACTGGAAATTTTGTGGAATATATTTCTGCGCTGCCGTATAGGATTAAGGAGCAAACAATTCATAAAAGAGTTGAAGGTTTATTCACAATTTCAACGCGTTTCGAAGTACAGGACTTCTTCCTCAGGAAATGATACAAACCGCATGTTTCTAGGTACATGGATGCTCATGGAATAGAGTCATAGAATCATAGAATGGTACAGTTGGAAGGGACCTCCTGGGCCATCTGGTCCAACCCCCTGCTCAATGCAGGACTCACTAAATCATCCCAGACAGATGTCTGTCCAGCCTCTGTTTGAAGACTTCCATTGAAGGAGAACTCACCACCTCTCATGGCCGCCTGTTCCACTCATTGATCACCCTCACTGTCAAAAAGTTTTTTCTAAGATCTAATCTGTGTCTTCTCCCTTTCACTTTCATTCCATTGCTTCTTGTGTTTCCATGTACAAATTAAAATAAGGATGATCCTTCTACACTTTGACAGCCGTTCAGATATTTGTAGGTCTCCTCTTAGCCTTCTTTTTTGAAAGCTAAACATTCCTAGATCCTTTAATCGTTCCTCGTAGGACATAGTTTATAGTCCGCTCACCATCCTGCTAGCTCTTCCCTGAACTTCCTCCAGGTTTTCAATGTCTTTTTTTACAATGTGGTGCCCAAAACTGGACACAGTATTCCAGATGAGGTCTGACCAAGGAGGAGTAGAGGGGGATAAAGACTTCACTTGATCTAGACTCTATGTTTCTGTTAATACATCCCAGGACTGTGTACACCTCCTGCTCTTACTCATATACGGAGTCTTCACCCTGATGTTCCATTAGATAACGATTGTTTTCATTAGATGACTGTTGTAACAAGGTGTAATTTGGATAATATGTTCAAGGCCTCATATGAAATCCCAAAGACATGTTTTTGGACTTTTTTATGCTAGTAAGATAAATATATAAAATATATGTTTTTTATCCATTTGCCTTTTATATGAAATACAAAATCTATTACAGATTCACGTAAAAAATCCATGTTCTCTTCGATCTCTCATTTTCAACATTTTTAGCTTTTCAATTTCCATGTCACATAAAAGACAAAATTACTGTATTATAATAAAAGTCTGTAAAAATGTGTCCCGGTGTTCCAGGCTGTGTACAGCATAGTGACATTGACATATCTTTAGTGAGGCTGGCTGGTTGGAAATAAAATGTTCAAATAGGTTGTCTGATTATTCTAAGATAAAGGGGACTTTTTTTTAGGATCCGTATCTCTTTGACAAAGGAGGCAACAAATTTAACGAGCATACTAAAAGCAGAAGGATCTCTCCTGTCCTACGTTATGTGGCCAACTCATTGCTATGAAGGAGATATGTGCAATACCTAATTCTTCCATTGACGGCACCAAAAAGAAAATCAACCCTTGCTTCCAAGTTCCTCAAGTGATTGCAGCTGATTGCTGGGGGGAGGTCTCAGCAGAAGAACATTGTATGATCATCGCACAGTCCACAGAACATTCTTATGTAAAAATGAGAACCCTCATTAAATGGTTAACACACTTTACATAAATCAATTATACAAACAAATTTAAAAAAAAACTTTGCAATATATGTAAGAAATGTGCTTCTTTCTCATTATTCTTCCCATTTTGGACAACATCTGGAATCTGTGTTTTTCAAAACAGGATACACTGCTATCTCACTGAGGGACCAGATTACAGCTTTCTGTTAAAGTCTAGGAAGAGGGTTGGGGAAGGGAAGCGCAGAGTAGAGCACAGAACTTCTCGCAAGGCTGGGATAACACATGCGAGAAACTCGGACGAGTCTCTCGCATGTTAATACCCGGCACTGCCGCTGGCACTCGAGTTGGAGCGTGCGGCCGCATGGCAATACATGCAGCCACACGCTCCTCTCCTGAGTGCCAGCGGCAGTGCCGGGTATTAACATGTGAGACTCGTCTGATTTTCTCGCATGTGTGATCCAGGCCTTAGTGTTTACCTCATTCAAGTGCAGGATTCCCTTCTCATTACCCCTTTATAGTGTCTTCCATGCTGCTGCTACTTCTGAACACAAAATACATAGAAATAGGAGAGCGGGAATCTCTCCTGCCTGTGTGTGCTGTGTTTGGGAGACATCATAGCAGCTAGTCTCTATCCACCAGCTCAGAGACAACTGAAAATTAGATATTGAGCTGGCAGAGGGGAACATTGATGACACATGGAGGATATAAGTCATATAGTGACCACTAGAGTTGAGCGATTTAGGTCGGATCGGGTTTCATGAAACAAAATTTGTTTCAGATGAAACTGGTCCGACTAGGGCAAAAAAAGTCGGAGTTTCGTCCGAAACCCGACCCCAATGCAAGTCAATGGGAAATAAAAGTCGGCATTGAGCAGATGACATTCATCCACTCAATGCCGACTTTTATTCAACATTGACTTACATTGGGGTCGGGTTTCGGACGAAACTCCGACTTTTTTTACCCTAGTCGGACCAGTTTCATCTGAAACAAATTTTGTTTCATGGAACCCGATCCGACCTAAATCGCTCAACTCTAGTGACCAGAAATATTGTTATTACTCATGTTCACGCAGGGCAGCTTTTCTGAAAAGTCATTAATAACCGTCAAAGAATTTATGGAATATTTATTTTCTAATATGATTTATTGCACTTTTTTCTTTTTGGCTTCATTCACCAGCTGTTCTAAGCATGTTCAGACACAAATATAACAACATCTATATTAGTGAAGTAGCTAGTATATAGGGATTGCAGAGGTCAAAGTTGTGACACAGGCCTCGAATGCTAGTGTGCTAAAACTTAATCGCATCTCCTGGGCTTCTATTAGAAGGTAAGCCAACGTGCAATGATGGCTGGAGACTGTGGATGATGGATCTGCTTCACTTTGATAACAGTTAAACTGTTGAGGACCATTACAGATGATGGGTTTTGTGCACGGCTAAAACTAGCTGTACACATAGAATAGATTTTGCCCTGATTTTCACCACAAGTAGGAACATTTGGCATTCATATTTTAATAGGGAGATGACATGTGGAAATATGACTGGGTATGGCTTATCCTCCTGAAAAGAAGGGTGAGACTTTAGCCAATTTTAGAAATGGCCCAGACACAAGAGCAGCCCACCCTGAGATAATGGATTGTAGAAGACACTTTATTAGTAGTGATACCATAATATCTATTCTGCCTCCATTGCCAAACTACACGTTTTCGGCGCTGTTCAACACATTATCTAGGATTACCAGGCTTGCGCTTTCCCTGCAAGACAGATAAGACTTAACTGCGCTCCAGCAGAACACTGACATTTGGCTTTACAGGCACATACAAAAAGCGCCCTCCAATCTAAGTACAGACAATCTTTGAGCACAAAACTGATGAAGGTCTGCACTGACCGAAACGTTTTGTTTGGTACTACAAATAAACTGTTCCATTTAAGCATTTAAGTTGAGTGCCAGGTTTTCATTATTCCAAGAAAGAGATAGACTCAAACATGGAGAAGAAGGGAGGCTTTACGAAAATGAGAGACAACCTCTAAAAGGGACAGATCTATACACAGCAATAAAAAAACAACAATATAATAAAATGCAGTACTTTCTGTATGATTCTAAATCATGGGACATGACAATATCAATATGGATTGTGCTCCATATTTGCAGAGAAACGTTCCTCTTTTTTACACATAACAATCAACTCCGTGGTATTTGCTTGACAGTATATCCTAATAGAGATGGCAATTGCAAGTTCCAAAGGCAAAGTGCGTGTCATTGATGCATTGTGGCTGTAATTGGGGGAAATTTTGGTGTGGATTAGGAATGCTACTTGTTTATCATAATGTAAGGAGATGGGCCAGCTGCCGTGTTCCCCCTAAAGACATCAATGCTACTGTGGTGTACAATGTGAATAATGTTTTGTTCCTAATATGTTTCCTTGTTATAACAATAGTAATTCCCCCATGGGCTGCAGTCATAACTAACGGTCACAAGATGTCACTGTCTAGAATATAGGTGAATGTGGGTCGCCCTCCCAGGGCTGTGGGGTACTCGGTACCGGGCCGGTCTCTCAGAGGGGAATGTCACAGCAGCGGTGACCCGGTCCGTGGCCCTGGGTGCCCATGTAAAAGGGGTTAAGAGTGATGGAATAAAGTTTATGAATGAATGATTCGTGACGCCACCTGTGGTGTTCGGCAATGAAGATGTTAAGCCGACGCTGCGGACAGATCCTCTGGGACAGATGGTGGGGTGCAGCAATGATGGTGTAGCCCTCCACAGGCAGGGCTGTAGTCCCAGGGCAGAGTAGATGAAGAGGGTAGGTGTTGAGGAAGAGGGTGTAGTGTTTGGCACAGACATGTAGCAGTGCTGGAGAGTTTGCAGGAAGAAGGCAACGACACAACAGGGTGCAGTTTCTTTTCCTTTACTTTGCTTGGCAAATGCAGTCCAGGGTCCAGATTACAGATGGCACAGGAGCTAGCTAGCCTGGAAGCAACATAGGAATCTCTCTAGGCAGATGGGTTGTGTATTCTCCTTCCTAGCGCTTAGTGTTAGGTACTTGCAGTACTGTGTTACACTGAAGTTCCACTTGCTTATCCTCTTTAGAACTCCCTCGTATGGCAGACAGCTGTAGCCTTTCTCTTCTGGCTCACACGTCGCTGCTGTGCCTCTGAGTCTTATGTGGGAATAGAGCATTTACAGCTTCCTATTCCTCCGATTTCTGTTGCAGGAACATTAGTGTCCATACAGCCTTGGATACCGGGCTCCAGATCATGCGCTATAGCTGGGAATGAGCCTGAACTCTCTGCTCAATCTCCCAGCTCTTCTCCTCACGTCCACACATGTTGCCCTCCTCACACGAACTCCTCTTTTCCCTTCCAGGCCCTCAGAGAGCACTCCTTCCCCAATTCTGGTTCAGAGCTCCCTCTGCTGGCCCGGAGTGGGAACTGTGTTGCATGTTATGGTTAACTGCTAGAGAGACCCTTCATGGCTTCCAAGCCTGACATCACCCTCCCTGGAGGAAGGCAATGCCACTGTGGCGACCATATTCCTGGGGGCACCACAATGGCCTAGCGTTAGTTGAGGGTAAGCAGTAGAGTTGAGCGACTTTGGTCGTATCGGGTATTATGAAACAAAATTTGTTTCAGATGAAACTGGTCCGACTAGGGCAAAAAAAGTCGGAGTTTCGTCCGAAACCCGACCCCAATGCAAGTCAATGGGAAATAAAAGTCAGCATTGAGTGGATGAATGTCATCTGCTCCATGCCGACTTTTATTTCCCATTGACTTGCATTGGAGTCGGGTTTCGGACGAAACTCCGACTTTTTTTGCCCTAGTCGGACCAGTTTCATCTGAAACAAATTTTGTTTCATAATACCCGATACGACCAAAGTCGCTCAACTCTAGTTAGCAGTCATCCAAGATTGGGGAGGGGGAACTGAGGGTTATTGCCAAGTTCAGGAAATGACTAGTCAGTGAATGCTGAGCAGTGACAAGTACAAGCCAGGATGGGGCTGCCAGGGAGAGCGTGAGCCAGAAACTTAGGGCAGTGGATTGCCAGAGAACCCCTCCGCACAAGTGCCCTTTGCCAGCCTGGGAACCCCGAGATAGACGTTGAAGGCCTTGGGGCCTTCTGCAAAGCTGCAAAAGAAACTGGACTCAGACAGTGGGAAGCAGAGTGAGATGGAAACCAGATATACTGTAAGAAAAGGAGATCCCCTAGAACTAGAAGAGATAGTAAAATGGATATATACTTATACTAAGAACCAGGGCTGAAGTTGTGTCCAGTATCTGTGAGAAAGATGACAACCCGTTGGGCCTTATCAGCTATATATGCCTGTAAATACTGTAAATACCGCCATTCACCAAGTAAAAGTTTGGTTGTTTTTACGAACCTCGTGTCTCCTGGATTAATTTCTGCACTGGCTCTAGAATAGGGATTCCTGGAGTCAGAAGAAGAGGCCTGCAGCTCTAAAGTAAGTGTGATGCACCTCACACACATCAGCACACAGGGATTGGGACACAAGATGTTTGTAGGATGCCAAAGCAAGTGGGAACAGAAGCTACATTCTTGGGCATCTTACAGGTGTCGCTGTCATAAGGGACTTTATGGCTGTCATGGTGTGAATTAGTGGATGTCAATAATTCACAATTACCAACATCATAATTGGTAAAATTGTCAATGCTAAAATTCTGTCATCAAGACCAACCAGTGAGTGTCCAAAAATCAGGTGGGATTATCAACTTTTGAATAGAGCTTACATGCTTGAACCTTGCCTCTTTTTGTATCAGAATTTGGTCAAATTTGCCTGGACTTTTTCTGAAAATTTAGACCAGTTTTGGGCAATTTGAAACTTTTGGCAACGATTTGAATGTTATGTAAATGCTAGCAGCAGTCACATATGTGAGTGAATCTGCTACCAATCTTAAACTCCATGCATGCTGCTGTGAGTTGCCAGTTACTGTACTTACTTTATTCTCCAGCCTCTGGTGCTATTTCTTTTTGTTATTACCTTGATTCTGACCCAGCTTGTTCTGACTATGTCTACCTCTGGGATCAATCCTGACCTTAGCCTGTCTGACTATGTTTTGACTGACCTCCTGGCATCTGGGGAAGCTCGGTGGCTCAGTGGTTAGCACTGCAGCCTTGAATTGCTGGGGTCCTGGGCTCAAATCCCACCAAGGACAACATCTGCAAGGAGTTTGTATGTTCTCCCCATGTTTACGTGGGTTTCCTCCCGTTTCCTCCCACATTCCAAAGACATACTGATAGGGAATTTAGGTTGTGAACCCCATCAGGGACAGTGATGATAATGTCTCTAAAGTGCTGAGGAAATAATGACACTATATAAATGAGCAAAATACATAAATAAAAATCTGAACCCAGCCATTCATTTGACTATTTTTGCTCTATGATACTGTACTTGTCACTCCAGTAACTGACTGTCCCTGTATCAGGCTCACCCTTCTAGTGGGAGTTTCTTCATGGACGCAACTGAGGTGGCCATATGATAAGTCCAGATTAGAGTTGAGCGAAACGGGTCGAAAAAATTCAAAAGTCGCCGACTTTTGGCAAAGTCGGGTTTCATGAAACGAAACCCGACCCTAGGATGAGGTCGGCCACGAGGTCGGCGACTTACGCGCCAAAGTCGCGTTTCAAAAGTTTGTTTTGCGCTCTTTTTCAGCCAATCAGGATCCACGGACACTGTGGGCAACGTGATGACATAGGCACGGGTCACCACCATATTTCAGAAGGGCATGCAAGTGATTGGCTTGCTTTGGTGGGCGTCACAGGGGGTATAAAAGGGCGTGCACGCCGACCGCCATCTTACTTCTGCCGATCTTAGTATAGGGAGAGGTTGCTGCTGATTCTGTAGGGAGAGCGTTAGGCAGGGAAGAAGACAAAAAAACTGCTTCTGCTGCTAGCGATTTGGCCTGCACAACACACAAGTCACTGTGTGTGCAGTGCAAGGGGAGGCTATATTGTGGTGTATCAGTGGTGTTGGTTGTTGGGCTGCCTTCTAAGGCTTCCTGACACGCTGGCATTGCTGTTTACCCACTGCTCCGCAAACTGCTTTTTTAAAAGCAATCCAATCTCCCTTATCCTCTCGTCACTTTGGTCACAGGCAGCTGTGCCATCGAGCGTGTCACATAGCGCTCAGATATCAGTGGGCCGCACACAATCCACAAGTGTCCACTGTCCACAAGTGTACGCAGAGATTCAAAATCTCCATTATCCTCTCGTCACTTTGGTCACAGGCAGCTGTGCCATCGAGCGTGTCACATAGCGCTCAGATATCAGTGGGCCGCACACAATCCACAAGAGTCCAGTGTCCAAAAGTGTACGCAGAGATTCAAAATCTCCATTAACCTCTCGTCACTTTGGTCACAGGCAGCTGTGCCACCGAGCGTGTCACATAGCGCTCAGGTATCAGTGGGCCGCACACAATCCACAAGTGTCCAGTGTCCAAAAGTGTACGCAGAGATTCAAAATCTCCATTATCCTCTCGTCACTTTGGTCACAGGCAGCTGTGCCATCGAGCGTGTCACATAGCGCTCAGATATCAGTGGGCCGCACACAATCCACAAGTGTCCACTGTCCACAAGTGTACGCAGAGATTCAAAATCTCCATTATCCTCTCGTCACTTTGGTCACAGGCAGCTGTGCCATCGAGCGTGTCACATAGCGCTCAGATATCAGTGGGCCGCACACAATCCACAAGTGTCCAGTGTCCAAAAGTGTACGCAGAGATTCAAAATCTCCATTATCCTCTCGTCACTTTGGTCACAGGCAGCTGTGCCATCGAGCGTGTCACATAGCGCTCAGATATCAGTGGGCCGCACACAATCCACAAGTGTCCAGTGTCCACAAGTGTACGCAGAGATTCAAAATCTCCATTATCCTCTCGTCACTTTGGTCACAGGCAGCTGTGCCATCGAGCGTGTCACATAGCGCTCAGATATCAGTGGGCCGCACACAATCCACAAGTGTCCAGTGTCCAAAAGTGTACGCAGAGATTCAAAATCTCCATTATCCTCTCGTCACTTTGGTCACAGGCAGCTGTGCCATCGAGCGTGTCACATAGCGCTCAGATATCAGTGGGCCGCACACAATCCACAAGTGTCCAGTGTCCAAAAGTGTACGCAGAGATTCAAAATCTCCATTATCCTCTCGTCACTTTGGTCACAGGCAGCTGTGCCATCGAGCGTGTCACATAGCGCTCAGATATCAGTGGGCCGCACACAATCCACAAGTGTCCAGTGTCCAAAAGTGTACGCAGAGATTCAAAATCTCCATTATCCTCTCGTCACTTTGGTCACAGGCAGCTGTGCCATCGAGCGTGTCACATAGCGCTCAGATATCAGTGGGCCGCACACAATCCACAAGTGTCCAGTGTCCAAAAGTGTACGCAGAGATTCAAAATCTCCATTATCCTCTCGTCACTTTGGTCACAGGCAGCTGTGCCATCGAGCGTGTCACATAGCGCTCAGATATCAGTGGGCCGCACACAATCCACAAGTGTCCAGTGTCCAAAAGTGTACGCAGAGATTCAAAATCTCCATTATCCTCTCGTCACTTTGGTCACAGGCAGCTGTGCCATCGAGCGTGTCACATAGCGCTCAGATATCAGTGGGCCGCACACAATCCACAAGTGTCCACTGTCCAAGTGTACGCAGAGATTCAAAATCTCCATTATCCTCTCGTCACTTTGGTCACAGGCAGCTGTGCCATCGAGCGTGTCACATAGCGCTCAGATATCAGTGGGCCGCACACAATCCACAAGTGTCCACTGTCCACAAGTGTGTGCAGAAATTCTAAAACTCCCCTGTCCTATAGACACCTTGTACCTTGTTTTACATTATTATTTAGTTTGTTGGATTTTGTCTACATTTCTACCAAAAATGAGGAAGGCTGGTGGAAGAGGCCGTGGAATTGGGCGGGGGTTGGCAGCTGGTAATGATGGTGTTGGTGGTGGATCTGATGGTAGTGGCAAGAGCAAAATAGGACCAAATGCAGGAGGTGCTGACCCTGCGTCATCGTCTGTCTACATAAGGCCTCGAACGCTTAGTTTTCTAGGAGTTGGCAAACCGCTTTTAAAGGCAGAGCATCAGGAAAAAGTTTTGTCTTACATTGCTGACTCAGCCTCCAGCTCTATCGCCTCCTCTTCTTCAGTTGTAAAAAGTAAAAGCCCTGAGTCGTCATTGGAGGCTCATGTTCATGAACCACACCTTTCCTTGTGTCCTTCACCCCAACCAAGATTGAAGGATGACGCAGGCCATACTACTGATTACTCCATGGAGCTGTTTTCACATACCATGCCTGGATTATCAAGTCAAATGGTGAATTACCCAGGCCAAGATGAATCTGACATGGAGTGCACTGATGCACAGCCGCTGATGGATGATTCTGCTGGTACATTCACTCAGAGCACTACATTGTCCTCGCAGTGTACAGAGCCAGATTTTGACCATGATGAGACTCAGGTGCCCCTTCCCGCACACTATACCACCATACACGGTGACACAGAGAAAGGTGCACATGACATAGAAGAGGAGGTGATGGATGACCCAGTTGTTGACCCAGATTGGCATCCATTGGGGGAAGAGGGTGCTGCTTCCAATAGCTCAGATGAGGAGCATCCACAGCAGACATCGACATCGCAACAGCTGTTATCTGGCAGGCCCGGAGCACTCCAAAGACAGGTTCCAAACATCAAAAGAGTTGCTGGACAGCTTGTCCAGAGGGTCAAAAGATCACAGCGTGCTAGGCCGCAAAATGTCTGCCAAAGTAGGAAGAGTGCAGTGTGGCACTTTTTTGAACAAAATCCTCATGATCAGGCCAAGGTTATCTGTAAGAAGTGCGCAAAGACCTTTAGCCGAGGGAAAAATCTGAAAAATTTGAATACCAGTTGCATGCTTAGACATTTAACCAGCATGCACTTGCAAGCGTGGACACAACACCAAACCTCAAGTGCCACATGTGCAACTGATCACAACGAAGGTAGTCAGCAACGCTACATTGTTTCCCCCACTGTAAGCCCACCGGTTAGCACAGCAGCAAATGTTGAGGTGTCGTTGCAAGGCCACAGCAGTCAGGGAATCCCACTGTTATATCAACGAAAGACTGATTCTAGGCCATCAGAAAGAACACCAACTCCATCACCATCATCAACCCTCTCTCAGTCCGCCCTGTCCACCGCTACTTCCACCATATGCAGCTCTCAAGTCCAGCTCACCCTCCCAGACACTATGAGTAGGTCAAGAAAGTACTCAGTCTCTCATCCGCGTACACTGGGTTTGAACGCCCACATTGCCAAACTAATCTCGTTTGAGATGATGCCCTTTCGGTTGGTGGAAAGCACAGCTTTCCGCGAACTCATGGCCTATGCAGTACCACTCTATGACCTACCCAGTCGCCACTTCTTCTCTCGCAAAGCCATCCCAGCCCTCCACCATCATGTGAAAGACCGCATTGTCCATGCACTCAAGCAGTCAGTGAGCGGAAAGGTGCACCTCACAACTGATGCATGGTCCAGTCGGCATGGCCAGGGCCGTTACGTGTCCATCACTGCGCACTGGGTTAATGTGGTGGATGCAGGGTCCACAGGGGACAGCGGTGGTGGGACAGTGCTGCCTAGCCCACGGTCTAGGAAACAGTTGGCTGTAGGCGTTCGACCCTCCTCCTCCTCCTCCTCCTCCAGAAGCGACAGCTCGTCCACAGAGCGCAGTCGTACGAGCACTCCATCTGCAGCTGCCACTGTTGCACACGATGTGTCCCCCTATTGAGCAGCTAGTGGAAAGCGTCAGCAGGCTGTGTTGCAGATGATGTGTTTGGGCGACAGACACACCGCCGAGGTGCTGGCCGAGTACTTGAAGCGACAAACTGAGTCATGGCTGGGCAGTGTACATCTTGAGGCAGGCAAGGTAGTTAGTGATAACGGCCGTAATTTTGTGGCAGCCATAGCCCTTTCAAAACTCAGCCACATACCTTGCTTGGCTCACACCTTGAACCTGGTGGTGCAGTGCTTCCTCAAAAATTATCCGGAGTTAACAGCCCTGCTCCAGAAGGTGCGAAGACTGTGCGCGCACATCCGCCGGTCGCCTGTACACTCCGTTCGTATGCAGAAGCTGCAGCGATTGCTCCACCTTCCCAACCACCGCCTCATTATCGACATTGCAACAAGGTGGAACTCCACCCTGCACATGGTGGAGCGGCTGTGCGAGCAGAGGCAGGCCATAATGCATTTGTGGGAGGATACACAGCCAGGCACTTTGAGAGCAGACATGGAGTTGACAGGCGTGCAGTGGTCGAAGCTGAAAGACCTTTGTAAAGTCCTTCAGTGTTTTGAGGAATGCACACGGCTGGTAAGCGCAGACGACGCCATCCTAAGCATGAGCATCCCACTTATGCGTCTGCTCATGCAAACTTTGACGCACCTTAAGGAGCAGGCGTCTGCAGCCAATGTTGATGAGGAGGAAGAGGAGGAGGGAATCCTTGATGACATTCAGCCATTGTCTGCTCAGGGACCTCTCCTGGACGAGGTGGAGGAAGAAGAGGAGGAGGAGGAGGAGGAGGAGGAGGATGGGGATGATTACTTAGGGGAGGAGGATGCATCTCGTGGGGCAAGTGAAAATGTTGGCGTGGCAAGGTCTGGTACAGGGTTTGTGCGTGACTGGAGGGATGTGGATTTGCCAGAAAGTGCTCCTCCACCCAGCACTCGCAGTGCATCATTGACACCGGGAACATTGGCCCACATGTCAGATTATGCCTTGCGGATCCTAAAAAGGGACCCCCGCATTGCCAAAATGATGAACGATGACGACTACTGGTTGGCCAGCATCCTGGATCCACGCTATAAAGGCAAATTACAAAACATCATGCCACAGGAGAACCTTGACCTAATATTGGCTAATAAACAAGCAACTCTGGTAAATCGGTTGCTTGAGGCATTCCCAGCACACAGCAGCGGTGATGGTTCTCACACGAGCCGTACGGGCCAGGGGCAGCTTGGCAGACGTGTTCGTGGTGCACACAGCAGAAGTGGCGTTGGAGACAGGGGTTTCATGACAATGTTGTGGACTGATTTTTCAAATACCGCTCACACAACTGGTAATACTGCATCGATGGAAAGTGACAGGAGACAGCAGTTGTCAACTATGGTTACAAACTACTTTTACTCCCATATCGATGTTCTCCCACACAGGTCATTTGACTATTGGGCCGCTAAACTGGACACCTGGCCTGAATTGGCCCAATATGCCTTACAGGAGCTCGCTTGCCCAGCTGCAAGTGTGCTATCGGAAAGAGTCTTCAGTGCAGCTGGATCAATCCTGACAGAAAAAAGGACCCGTCTGTCAACCCAAAATGTGGATGATCTAACCTTCATTAAAATGAACCACGCATGGGTTTCCAAGGATTTTGTCCCACCTTTCCCTGATGACACATAGGGTGACAGAAAAATGGCTTGCTTTGGTCCACCTCTTCCTGGTACTTCACCTATTTCGCCTTTTGCATCAGTTGAATGTCCAACATCAACATATGCCACTTTCTAAAACTCCCTAACTGTGCTGCCTCCCCCCCATGGCCGGGGTCACCACCTAGCGCACGACACCGTGCGAGTGCCGTTGCCCTGGACAGGTGGGTAGGCCGACTCTTGGGCGCGGGCACTGGCACAGGGTCCCTCATAGTGCAATCAAGTGTCTCTGACGGTGGTGGTGCACACCCGCCGTCAGACACACCGCTGTACTATGAGGGGCCCAGTGCCAGTACCGACGCCCACGAGTGGGCCCCCCTTGCTTGGCCAGGGCCCCAGCATTTGCAATCTTTACCTCTCCCTGCTCCTCCGCTGTGTAATCTGGGCCGTCAAATCCATACTGTGCCTGACACCGTCTGAGCCTGCCTCCTGATGTATAGACATATATTTTGAATGTGTACGCTATCCATACATGTTATCCGGGGATACGGTACCCTTTCTAACCTTTGTGCAATGACGTGCAATCCATACTGGGCCTAACACCATCTGAGCCTGCCTCATGCTGTATAGACATATATTTTGAATGTGTACGCTATCCATACATGTTATCCGGGGATACGGTACCCCTTCTAACCTTTGTGCAATGACGTGCAATCCATACTGGGCCTAACACCGTCTGAGCCTGCCTCATGCTGTATACATATATTTTGAATGTGTACGCTATCCATACATGTTATCCGGGGATACGGTACCCCTTCTAACCTTTGTGCAATGACGTGCAATCCATACTGGGCCTAACACCGTCTGAGCCTGCCTCATGCTGTATACATATATTTTGAATGTGTACGCTATCCATACATGTTATCCGGGGATACGGTACCCCTTCTAACCTTTGTGCAATGACGTGCAATCCATACTGGGCCTAACACCGTCTGAGCCTGCCTCATGCTGTATAGACATATATTTTGAATGTGTACGCTATCCATACATGTTATCCGGGGATACGGTACCCCTTCTAACCTTTGTGCAATGACGTGCAATCCATACTGGGCCTAACACCATCTGAGCCTGCCTCATGCTGTATAGACATATATTTTGAATGTGTACGCTATCCATACATGTTATCCGGGGATACGGTACCCTTTCTAACCTTTGTGCAATGACGTGCAATCCATACTGGGCCTAACACCTTCTGAGCCTGCCTCATGCTGTATAGACATATATTTTGAATGTGTACGCTATCCATACATGTTATCCGGGGATACGGTACCCCTTCTAACCTTTGTGCAATGACGTGCAATCCATACTGGGCCTAACACCGTCTGAGCCTGCCTCATGCTGTATAGACATATATTTTGAATGTGTACGCTATCCATACATGTTATCCGTGGATACGGTACCCCTTCTAACCTTTGTGCAATGACGTGCAATCCATACTGGGCCTAACACCGTCTGAGCCTGCCTCATGCTGTATAGACATATATTTTGAATGTGTACGCTATCCATACATGTTATCCGGGGATACGGTACCCCTTCTAACCTTTGTGCAATGACGTGCAATCCATACTGGGCCTAACACCGTCTGAGCCTGCCTCATGCTGTATAGACATATATTTTGAATGTGTACGCTATCCATACATGTTATCCGGGGATACGGTACCCCTTCTAACCTTTGTGCAATGACGTGCAATCCATACTGGGCCTAACACCGTCTGAGCCTGCCTCATGCTGTATAGACATATATTTTGAATGTGTACGCTATCCATACATGTTATCCAGGGATACGGTACCCTTTCTAACCTTTGTGCAATCACGTGCAATCCATACTGGGCGTGAGAACGGCTGGCGAGCTGTTAAGCAAGCTACAAAATCTGTCCAGACAAGTACAGGGATTCCCTAGCGAGGAGACTTATTTGATTGTTTTCTATGTTGGGACAGCAATTTTTGGGGAGCACTATACTCTGGAGAATGATAGATGGAGCCCACCATACACTGGAACATTCCAAAGGTGGACATCAGACACTGGAGCAGCATTTACAGGGCCCATTATACACTAGAGCATTAGAAATGGGGCCCATTATGTTTGGAGCATTATTTGGGCCCATAAGACAGTGGAGCTTCATCCATGGGGACCAACATATACTGTAGCATTATGTGGAGCTCATCATATACTGTTTCAAACATTATATGGGACCAATGATTTTGTATGGAGAAATAGATGGGCCTCGTCATGAGATGTAAAAAGTGAGGTATTTTTCATTGTACTATACCGCTATTTCTCTGCCGTATCGGAACATGATGAGTTGTGGTATGTGTTAAAGGGGCGCTCTTTCGCCCAGGGCACATGCAAACCTGCAGCCAGCCCTCCCCCCCCACAAATTTAGCCAAATAACCCCCATTTTTCAGTGCGTAACTTGTATTATGAAGTTAATTAAGGTTGACAAGCTTAAGTAAGAAGAATTGATGCTTTTGGCATTCAAATGGGCACTGTAGGTGTGTTTCCTGTCCTCCTCTCACTGCCGACTTTTATTCCCCATTGACTTACATTGGGTTTCGTGTTTCGGGACGACCCCGACTTATCCCTATAATCGGACGATCTTGCTCGACCCGACTTTTGGAAAAGTCGGGTTTCACGAAACGAAACGCGACCCTAAAAAAGCAAAAGTCGCTCAACTCTAGTCCAGATCGATATGTAGGCATTAAAGGTGAAGACCTAAAAGGGGGTGACTAATGCAAAGGTTGTCCAGGGAAGCCTTTTTTTAATTTCTGGCAAAGGCCAAATGGTACAGCAGACTGGTGTCATCCTGGGTGACTGGGAAGTTATGCTCACAACAATGGGAAGGGGGTGAAAAAGCCCAAACACTAGGAAAGGGGGGAGTGGAGACCCCCTAGGCAGATCTGACAACAACCCTGTCTCCACAAACATCCCGAAATAGGTTCCGCACCTGTCTCTGAGCAGGAGCCTAATACCTGACTGCTCCTAGCAATAGGCCCTGGATAGGGAGGGGACAGGGTAGGCACTAGTCATCCCCCACTACAACTAAAGACAAATAAGGTAAACAAACGAGGGAATACAGTTAGCTTGAGGAGACGCCAAAGAGATCACACCAGCTATCCTCCAAGAGAACTCCAAGGAGGAACCAGTTAACTTCTAGCACTTTCAGCAGACAGAGGTAAATAATGCTATCACCTGCACCTTGCTGAAGCGAATGAAGGAATTTAAACATCCAGCAAGGGTGTGTTAATTAACAGCCGACAGTGGAGATCACCACCAGGTCCTAGAGAGAGAATGAGGTCACTCCACAGCAGAGATGCAAAATCCAGAAGGTGCCTGCAGAACCAAGTGCAATGACCTTCTACAGCCGGATCCAGAATGACTGTCTATCACACCTGACAAACCTGTGACACGTGAGCAACAAACCCTGCAAAAGATGCATTGTAGTTGGAAGAAGACTTCACGCCTGGGAAAGGTGGAATTACTGGAACTCCTGAGTTTCCTTCACAATCTTAAACAGCTTAACTACCACCTCTTCAGCGCCCTACAGAGTCTCACAACGCCTCGGAATTCTACTGGCAATAATTGCAAAATTTTAGAAATCTATGAGCCCAGTTAGTCAAATTGCTACTTTCTTCTGTATTTGGATCCAGTTGGATGAAGCATGTTAGATGGGCTGAGCTACTGGAGCAAATTGATTCTTCAACAATGATGATGATAAAAAGGTTTTTTTGATTCACAAAGTATTTCAATGGTGTTCCAGTGAAAAAAAAAAAAATCAAATGTCTTCTATATTTCCTAGACTAATGTACAAAGAAGAAATCAACTTCATCCTAACGGCGGAGCAATAACACTATGTGAAGTAATATCCGAGGATGAAGTCAAACTCCAATTTTTAACAGAATCATCTTCTGTATATCTCCGATGACTTCAATAATTTGATCACATCTAGTGGTAACCCACTGAACACCCCCTCATCCTACCAAGCCGTATCCAGTGTATTAGCAAGTGAGCTGACGGAGAAGAAACAAACATTATCCGAGCAGTACATGTATAGTGCGTTTTATTGTGCGCCGAACTTCCATCACCCAGCAGGAGATCTCCAATTCTACATAATAACATAGCATGAATATAGCAATAGTCATGCTGCAAAAGCTGACAGTTAAATCTAGCGCAGCTATTTAGGCGCACTTATTTTCTGTGTTAAGATTCATTGCATTTTCAGGGTAATAAGTGTCATTCTGTCTGACTGCGAACAAAAACGTCTCGTTTTTTTTTTTTTTTGCTTCTTAAGAAGGAGGTTATTTTTTTCTTTAGTCAAGAACCTATGATTACCTGCAGACTAAAACATAGACTAAAAAGGGGGTGGGGGACTCTTGTCAACCTCTTACTAGTTGTATTTTTCCAGGTTCGGGGCAGGACCTTTCCCTTCATGGTGATAGATAATACTACAATTTAGCAAATCTCCCAAAGTTCAGTTTGGACCGATCCACTCGATAGAAGAGAAAAATAAAGTATGAGTCAAATTTTACCTGTAATGAATTGGCCAGAAAGGGGTTAAAGTAAATCCTCCTACACTACCTTCTCCTTAGGCCTTCTGAATTCCTCTCCCTCCATCGGTCCTCTGATCGGCTCCTTCATCTTCTGTATTCTTTCTTCATTCTTTGCTTTGGCCAATTGCGACCGATTCTTCCATTTTAAATGGCCCCAAAATGAAACATGGGACGTGATGTTTGTCATTGACTTAAGTTGCGTTGCATGTAGGCATGTGCCATTTCATGCACAACATTGACATATCACACACCACACAATTAGGGATGAGCAGACCCATTGATGTCCGAGGTCGTCGTAGTCAGGTACGGACTGGGGCTGAATATCAACTCTTGGAATGGAAATCACACAGGCCCATGTTGCCCCCCGTCCCCAAGAACCAGATCGGATATATTACCAATATTACCCTGGACAGAGGAAAGGAAGATTTACTACAAGACCAATATTTCTAATGATACCCGTGTGATACCAGTGGCCTGCTGGGGTAAGTGTTGGAGTCAGCGACTTTGTGCTCCGTCACAACTCTTAACAGTATGGGTATCTTGAGAACACCGATTCGGTTAACAACATAGCAGACAAGGCGGCCCATAACCAGACAGGCCCTTCTGGCATTTACCAGAATTGTTAGATGGCCAGTCCGGCTCTGAAATTTTCATTCAAAGTTTGGTTCAGGCAGCAGAACTCTACCTCAAACCTCATAGAAGAAAATAGATACCCGAAGTTTGAGGTTTGGTGCTGTTAAAAGGGCTGCAAAATGGTCACAAGGGCTAGGGTGCTGCCAAAGGAAGCAGAATACCTCTCTTTCTGTCTCTTCTCCGAACTCTAAAACGGACTTTCGGGAGAAGACCATATTTGAAATTCAGCATCGGACACTAGGTATCTGGTACGAAATCTGATTGTTACTGTTTCGAGTTGGCTCATCTCTACACATAATAGCATGGGCCTTAGTGAATGAAAGACCCAACCATAAATTGCCAGAGTCTCGTAATGAAGATTGAAGGCAGAAAATGGAATTCAGAAGACAGAAGAGAAGAATAGAGCAATGGTGGCAAAGGAGAAGGTAGGTAGTGGGCTGAAGAAAGAAGGCTTAGAAAAAAAAAAAAATTTTCTATAACTCCTTATTCCCTTATCATGTCTCAAAACGTTGAAGGAAGAAAAACACAAAACTGAAGCAAATCGCAAAAATTTTGGGTAAAATATGCAGGAAAAGTGCAGCAGACTTCATGATTCTCACACACTTTCCTGGCATTTGAAAATCCTTCAGGTTTTGTGACAATTCTGTGCAGAAAAAAATGTGCAAAATCTGTGAGAAATTAAGAACATGTGCACAGACCCTTACTGTATGACACCCAGTAGAAGGAGAAGATAAACCTGCTTCGCTTTTTCTAGATTTGTGTGAAAAGTGGTCAAGGATTGTAGAAGGTTTTTCTTTGTGTGTTATAACTGGTCTTGAGTCAGTAATGGAAACAAGTTGTCTCCTGAGCTTTTGATGTCTTTTTGTGTTCATCATGATCTGTGGAGATACCACTAAATCTACTACATGATTTCTGGTACAAGATAATTCCTAAACATTTCCCTACACCTTGCGTAGTTACACTAAGTTGATTATGACATCATTCTCATTGACTTACCAGATAACAGCCTGGATCATCAACGTCTCTACACAGTCATCCATGTCTTCCTGGGGACTCTTGTAGGGTATATTATGTGTCTCTTTCTGATATTATTTTTCTCTTAATGCTCTATAAAATACTTAAACTACGCATATAAATCTTGTCGTATATCAGCTCACTCAGCTGCACAAGGAGGTAGACACAGGTACACTGTCTCTTTAAATCTTCCACTGGTTTAATATATTCAGTACATGCGGCATAAACCAGTACAAAGTGAAAATAATCACATCCCTTCAGGCAAAATAGAAAAATAAAACAAATTGGTATACAGTTTATGCAGCTTTGGGGATACCTGCAAGCTCCAGATACACCGAACATCAAATGATTCAGAAGGCTGTCTATTTATCTTATAAATGTCTCCCTGGGGATGAGATATGGTGAACAGTTCCCCACCCACTCTTCAAATGTTCACTGAAAAGCCAAGACCTCAAAATGGCCAATTAACCCCTCTCAGCACTTAGTGTACTGGAGTAAACTTCTAAGTTTCAGAATGCCGACGCTAACAGCCTCATATCTCCCCTTCATTACTTTTATCATACTCCTCTGGAGTTGCAGGTTCCAGACACATGGAGCATTGAATGACTCAGAAGGTTGTCTATTCACCTTCTAAGCGCCACCCTGGGTATGAAATGTAGTGATGCTTCCCACCTATTCTTCAGCTGTTCACTTAAAAGCCCTGCCCTTAAAATGGCTGATTAGCACTTCTCAGCACTTAGTGTGCTGGAGCAAACTTCTAGATTTCATATCACTGAATCCAACAGCCTCTGTGAAACATATCTCCCTTCCAGTACTTTGCCAGTGACTTTGTCACAACCTAAACAAATGGTTTAATTACTCACCCACTGTGGCCAATGTGGGATTCCGAGTAGGAAAGTAGTAATGTCTAGCTCACCTGCGCAAATGATTACAGAAATCGGAGCAAGGAAATCGTCCATGCCAAGGCTTGGTTCAGCGGAGAAAAGTGGAGGATGCGATTCCGAGTCCCTATACACCAAATACATGCGTCATTGGGTGTGTGCGTCATGTTCCAAGGATTTACTTTCAGAGTCCATACTGCTGGATTATATGGTTTTAATTACATCCAATCACATTTGGTTGCGACCTTCCTATAAATACAGGCTTTACCTAGTTATTAGCCAGAGGTAAGTGTTCACACTAGGCAGTTAGGTCAGGGACCCATTCGATGAGCTCACCTTGACGTTGGTAAATTGGCCAAATTTTGCGCTAAGCATCTCGTGTGTTTTTCCTAAACTTTAAAAGCCATTACGCTATTAACAGTTCATGTATTTCACTCTTACCCAAAAATCAGACTTTGGAATCAGCCCTCTGAATGTAGCATTGAAAAACGTGACATTTTGATCTGGGCGTCGAGGTCATCCCCCAAAAAAAATTATTGTTTATTTATTTTTTTTTTTTTTGCAAAGTCTTGAAATAGTTAATGAATATAAACCCAAGGAAGTGTTCAATTCAGTTGTGAAACAATAAAAGATAAAGCTAAAATAAATAAAATAATAATAAAAAAATAAATAAAAAACAAAATACATAAATTAACAAATGAATTAATTAATAAAGAAAAAAAAGGAAAAATTGAAAATTAAATATTTTGTTATTTTGGCCTCATTAGAATGGGCTGTCTGTTCACAGCGCAGTCATCAAAACTCTTTAAAAGCAAAGCGAGTCTATGATGCATAGTGGAAGAAACATCATATTATGTTACTTAATTAAAAGGAGACAGTGTTTTGTGGGAGTAAATTGAATAGAAATTCCTAACATGACTGGCTTTTTCATTTGACAATTTCAAACAGTTTCATACATTTGCATATTTTATTAAATGCCACAAGCAAATGATTTTGCATTAGCAGTTCGGTTATTGCACATTACAAGGCGTGAGCGCGTGGCTTTGTGCAGTAGGATAGATAACATTCCCTTGACATTCACAAAGCAATAGAACCATGTTTCCTAGTGTTAATTTTTCATAAACTCTGCACCATGCTGAGATTAAAAGCTTTTTGTCAAGTTGTTTTTTAGGAGTTTTCTCGCACAAACGGTAGAGGTTTGCTGCAAGAAATGGGGGCTGGCCTCATATATCTAGCAAAGATATGAACTTTCTTTCTTTCTGTAAGTTAGTGAAGACATCCTACATTTATAAAAGTCCAATATTATAACTGAGAATTATCGTTCTTCCATGATAAGATATAATCACTTGAAATTGTGAGCCGAAAGAGTTAGGCCGGGTCACACTAACCGACGCAAAATACGGTCCGTAGTTTACATGCAGGGGCGTATCTAGGGGGGGCAGCCGGCTGCGTTCTGCCACCCCCCTGGCCTGAGAGTCGGCGGTTCTCTGTGTCAGCTGTCAAGCTGACAGCTGGCGCAGAGAAGGTGCGCGTGCCGGCTCCCAGGGAACAATTGTACTGGCGTCTGTGTATAGACGCCAGTACAATTGCAGCTCTGACCGCCGGGCCAGAGCGACGTCAGCAGCGTGACATGTCATGTGATCACGCTGCTGACGTCACTCCCCGGCGCCCAGAGTGAACGCTCAGTGCTGGTGGTAAGTGTGCTCCAATGTGGAGCTGAAGAAACCACCGAAGATGGGGGTTAATGCGTGGGGGGTTAATGAGTGGAGATGAGGTTAATGTGGGGATGGGGATTAATGTGTGGGGGGGTTAAAGAGTGGGGATGGGGTTATTGTGTGGGGGTTAATGTGTGGGGATGGGGGTTAATGAGTGGGGGGGTTAATAAGTGAGGATGGGGGTTACTGTGTGGGGGTTAATGAGTGGAGATGGGGTTACTGTGTGGGGGGGTTAAAGAGTGGGGATGGGGGATACTGTGTGGGGGTAAAGAGTGGGGATGGGGTTAATGTGTGGGGGGTTAATGAGTGGGGGTGGAGGGTTAATAAGTGGGGATGGGGTTACTGTGTGGGGGGGTTAAAGAGTGGGGATGGGGGTTACTGTATGGGGGGTAAAGAGTGGGGATAGGGGTTACTGTGTGGGGGGTAAAGAGTGGGGATGGGGTTAATGTGTGGGGTTAATGTGTGGGGGGTTAATGAGTGGGGATGGGGGTTACTGTGTGGGGGGTAAAGAGTGGGGATGGGGTTAATGTGTGGGGGGTTAATGAGTGGGGATGGGGTTAATGTGTGGGGGGTAAAGAGTGGGGATGGGGTTAATGTGTGGGGGGTAAAGAGTGGGGATGGGGTTAATGTGTGGGGGGTTAATGAGTGGGGGGTTAATGTGTGCTGGGTTAATGAGTGGGGATGGGGTTACTGTGTGGGGGGGTTAAAGAGTGGGGATGGGGGTTACTGTGTGGGGGGTAAAGAGTGGGGATGGGGTTAATGTGTGGGGGGTTAATGAGTGGGGATGAGGTTAATGTGTGGGGGGTTAATGAGTGGGGATGAGGTTAATGTGTGGGGGGGTTAATGAGTGGGGATGGAATTAATTTGTGGAGGGTTAATGAGTGGGGATGGGGTTAATATGTGGGGGATTTGGAGTGGGGGGTACATAATGCGTGGGGGGGATTTGGGAGTGGGGATGGGGGTTATTTAATGTGTTGGGGATTTGGAGTGGGGAAGGGGGTTAATGTGTAGGGGATTTGGAGTGGGGGGTACATAATGTGTGGGGGGATTTGGGAGTGGGGATGGGGGGTTATTTAATGTGTGAGGGATTTGGAGTGTGGATTGGGGGTTATTTAATGTGTGTGAGGGATTTGGAGTGTGGATTGGGGGTTACTTAATGTGTCTGAGGGATTTGGAGTGTGGATGGGGGGTTATTTAATGTGTGTGAGGGATTTGGAGTGTGGATGGGGGGTTATTTATTGTGTGTGAGGGATTTGGAGTGGGGATGGGGGTTATTTAATGTGTGTGAGGGATTTGGAGTGGGGATGGGGGGATTTAATGTGTGTGGGGAGATTTGAGGACACAGAGTATGTATGAGGAAACAGTATGGGGGTTGGGTGCAGACAGTATGGGGAGCGAACGGGTTAATGTATGTGGACACAGTATAGGGAGTCAGGGGTATGTGTGAGCAGACAGTATAGAGAGTGAGGGGGTAAATATCTGAGACAGTATGGTGAACAGAGGGATGTTAGAGGAGGGAGGGGAATAGTGTGAGGCGACAGTATATTGCAGACATTTTTATTCAGGAGCATTATAATGACACTTCTATCTTTAAGGGCATCGTGTGGAGATTTGCTGCAGAAGACCGGAGAAGATGGAAGTCTACAGAGGCCGCTGTGGATGAGAAAACTCATCATGGGGTTTGGACAAGATGAAGAAAAGGAGAACGACTCCAGAGACGTCATCTATAAGGTACTTGGATGTGAATGTTATTTGTGCTACTGATTTATTCTCATGTTTTTATTTGTTAGGAACATTAAAGGGGTTGTCCGTGTCTGTGCTGAGTCTGCAGTCATTCTATGTGACTGCAGATTTCTGAATTCTCACAGTGCTCACTGAACGCTGTCAGGATTCTTTCTTGCCGGTAATTTACATACATATGGTCATATGCTGACTAGACATGTGTGGCCTCACTCAATGAAAATGAATGGAGCGAGGACGGGCACGTCTAGTCGGAATGTGGCCAGAAGTATACAAATCACATATTTGTGCTGACATGACTGTACATCGGCAAGGGAGAATCCTAAAAGTGTGCAGTGCCTTAGTTGTGAGAATTCAGAAGCTGCAATGTCAGGATTCAGCTCTGCAGGCTCCAGTAGTCATCACATGGACTCTTCGCTCATATGCGATTTTCATACTTGACAATGAGCTTCTCTTCCTGCTTTCAGTTTTTTACTGAACTTTGAGAGCATTAGGGAGAGCAGCTCGTGGGTACATGGCTAAGTGTGCAAGTCGCATATGTACTTGGGGGGGGGGGCGCCGAACCAAATTCTTGCCCCGGGTGCCAGGAAGCCTAGATACGCCTCTGTTTACATGCGTAATATGGATGAATGACCCCGAAATAGTGCTCCGTATGTCATCCGTAAGCAAGGTGTGGTCGCGTATTTTGCGCATGTCAGCATCCGTATCTTATCCGTATGTAAACCGTATGGCATCCGTATGGCGAGATTTTCTCGCCGGCTTGCAAAATGGACATTTAACGGTTTTGAGGCCTGCTAACTATTTAAATCATTAGCCTGCACCCTATTTAATACCTCAGGAACAGGTGGCTGCCTCCATTCTGGCCATTTGTGACCTTGCCTTCACTAGGTGTGTTGCTGTTGTATGTGCAACATGGCAGAGGGTCTGACTCAACTGAGCAGGTTCTCTTCAACTGGCTTTTGCCACGCCGCTTTGGTCAACCATACCCAGTGATAGTGGATCCGCGGAGGAGGAGACGCATGTGGGTCCGTCTACTTTTGAGGCAACGACTCACAAGAGGTCATTTTCACCGCCTCTATTCTTCTCTGCGGGAACATCCGGCTAAATTCTACCAATACTGTCACATGAGCCTTGCAACATTTGATCGACTCTTGGAGACCGTGCGCCCTGGGATAACCTTTCAGGACACAAGGATGCTCAAAGCTATATCTGTACTGAATATCACTTAGTCATTGTGCAACAAAATATGTGTGCGTTATTAGATGTGAATTCATAACAAGTTTTTTATGTATGTACCTTTTTTTTTGTTTAATTTGTGCATTCTAAAAGGTTCCTTTTCTGTTGTTCTTCAGCTTCCTGTCCACTGGCCTGTCTTATGCCGCCCTCCACCATGAGTTTCTGGCATAGTCAGGTCGACATGTAGTGAAATATGGTCAAGACTACATCAACTCGTCATGCCTGAGCCCAGGATGGAAGACTGTTTGAGGATATCAAGGGACTTTGAGGAGGACTGCCAGTTTCCTAATTGTATTGGTGCCCTTGATGGCAAACATATCCGGGTGCGTAAGCCGCCAAACTCTGGCTCCCAATTCTTCAATTATAAACAATACTTTTCTGTTGTATTGTTGGCTCTGGCCGACCCTCAATACAAGTTTATAATTGTTGACATTGGGGCCTATGGAAGGACGGGAGACTTTCGAGTCTTCAATACTTCCATTATGGCTCGGCGGCTACGCACCAACCAGTTGGATCTACCACCACCACGCCAGCTACCAGGCTCCACTCAAGAATCTGTCCCTTATGTCCTTGTGGCAGATGAGGCTTTTCAGTTAATGCGCAATGTCATGAGGCCATATCCCCGGCGCAACCTTGACCACAGGCGCAGAATTTTTAACTTGCGCCTATCACGTGCTCGGCGACTGGTGGAGTGTTCCTTTGGCATTCTTTGTGCCAAATGGTGGGTACTCCAGTCTGCCATTCAGCTGAGTGAACAAAATGTTAATGAAGTAGTTAAAGCCTGTGTGGTTCTTCATAACTTCACCAGGATACATGATTGTTCCTCCTCTGGTGGTGTTGTGCGTGGGTTGGCCAATGTGCGTAGGGCGACACCTCCTATCAACCCTCAAAGTAGACCACTCTCTGGCCTCAAAGTGCATGATATTTTCACAAATTACTTTATGTCACCTGAGGGGGAAACGTCTTGGCAAGAGCATGCTGTATCTATGTTATAATTTTGTGGTTTATGTGTGTCTAAATATATATATTTCTACCCCTTCAGATTCTATGACTGTTTAATTGCATTGGTAAGCGTATGTTAGTTTGCTGACACTGTTTTTTAGAATTGAGACAGAGACGTAAAATGTAGTAGCCAAATGTTTACTTGACCCTATTTTTTTTGTATTTTTTTTAAATCAAAACATATTATTGCCATATAAGAACTGTGGCAATGTGGCAAATTGGCCTTTTTGCAGATGTGAACATTTTTTCACAAACAATTTTTCACACATACAAAAACAAAAATACAACATAATGCAATACCAAAATGGCTATATTATAAATTTTGGTAATTTGGGGAAGGAGAAGGCGGAAGACCAGCCTGTGGTTGCTGCTGGATACTTTGCCCAACATCGCCCTGTGTGGGAGCATACTGTTGCCCATGATGTGGGTATTGTACTGCCTCCTGGGATTGGGCTTGGTACTTGCCAGAGTGATACGGAACAGGGGCATCTTGCTGGCTCGGGTAGGCCCGTGTCTTATACCCATCAATATAGCCATGTCGTCCCCAACCAGGTTGGGACCAGCCTCCAACACTGGGTGGGAAAAAGTGGCCATATTGGTGGGGTTGGCTAGAGGCAGACATATGTTGCTGGTGTTGTAAAGGTTGGGTAGGGGGAGGAAGGGGGTGAGGTGTAGGCCCACGTATTTGAGGATCCTCAGAGCCTGCTTGAGCAAGCATCTGTGTGGGTGGTCTAAGGCGCATTAGATTTCTGGGTGAAAGCTGCCACCTCTCCAGATATTCAAACAACTCATATGGGGTATTGGGGGGTGTGCTTGCATCAAGCAGGATCTGAAAACATCCTCGAATACGGAGCCTCACCTCACGGGAAAGGGCACGGAGATAAAGCGCCATGCTACGTGAGTATGCCTCCTCGCCATCATCTGTATTCACTCTAGCCAGATAGTTGAGGACTCCTGTGTCCACATTGGTCCGGGTATCTTGGGCAGGGATCTGGCGCCTTCTTCGTCCTCACCGGGATGGTCCAGCAGGCTGTGGGGAGCCCCGGATCTGGGCAGTTGGGCTGCTGCTCATGTTGCCCTGCTCCTCCAGTATGGCTGATGGTGCAGCAGCAGACGGTCCTGGTGGTGGGGTTTGTGTCGCAGGCAATGGGTTCTCCTGAGAGGATTCTTCACCCATGCTTCTTGTAGGGGGAGAAGCTGGGCCAGCCACCTCTTCCCCTACAGGATCAATGATGGGCTCTGTATCTGAGCCCGTTCCTCTGTCCGTAAGGTTGGACTGAGTTCTGTTATGAAATAGAACAGAGCCAAAAATAAATCAATATTTTTGGCCCTGTAAAGTATCTGTGTAATGTGGTGTGAGGTATCTACTTACGGTCTCAGATCCAGAATAGGGGCGAGGAAGGCGAGGCAGCCATAATAGATGTATTTCCTCTTTATGTAGCCCGCATCACCACTCCTGAACCGCTGCTGACGTTCCCGCCTGTATTGGTCACGGATGCTGCGCCACCGTCTCATCACATCTTCCACTGCAATGTGACAGGAAATATTATCAATTTCACATATTTGATATGTCAAATTTGCTACCAGTAGCCTAGGCATGTGGCCTTCTGGGGTGTGCTTTCTACCCAGGGAGGCATATCTAATTGGCCCATCCAGGCCAGATACATAGGGTCACAATAGTTCATGTATCAAGTAACTACACTTAATCACTTGGTTGGCTAGGAGGATGAGGAGCTTGTGGCCTGTGCCAAACGATGGCAGGGTAAAACCATTGGTCACATCAAAATCTACCCACCTCATGAGGAAAAAAGTACAAGCACAGGAAGGGGGGGTGGCCGATTCTATATGCATCTTTTGATGTGAGGTATTTTTAAACAGTTTTTGGGTTGTACTTACTCAGTTTCTGCTGCTCCTCACGTGGCCGATCACCAAAATCATGGAACATCTGGCGACATATGCCCCTCCATGACGCCTCCTTTCTTGCCCGGTTGACATATTGGGCATCACGTTGGTCCCAGAGTTCTGGCCACTCCTGCACTAATACAATAAGCATCTCAACATTGAGGAAATATGGCACCATGACGCTGCTGTACTCCGTGGAGGTGTACTTCCTGGATGTCTGGAGCGCTTTTTGAGCTCATTTGCATGTCTAGGCTTCCTGATGATGGATTGGCCCATTTCCTGTCACCAGCCAAAAGACCTGCGTATTTCTCGCAAGTCACACGTGTGGTCCGTGTGTAATCCGTATTTTTTGCGCACCCATAGACTTGCATTGGCATACTATGGGTGTAGTACGCTGACAATCACAGCATGCTGCGATTGGCACGGACCATAGAATACGGACGAGAAATATACGGCTGTTGGGAGCAAACCCATAGAGAATCATTGGTCCGTGTGTAATGCGCGCTTTTAACGCCTCTCACTCGTCCGTATTCCTCTCTAGTGTGACCCCGGCCTTAGTCTGCAAAACTGAGACCTTCTGAAGACAAGATGTCCTCTGCTCATTTCTGTCTGGTCAGTGTTGCTATCGAGACCTTGAGAACGTTGGTCTGAGGGGGCACTTTTTTTATGAAAGGGTTCAATTTTTCACTAATTTTCTAAGGGCTACTATTTTCTGAGCAAAACTATTTTTCGATGTAGGCAAAATGGTGGAAATTGCTTACTGTTTAGAGGGACATCAAATGGGTTGTTTTCCTTGTTTTAGGGCAAAAAGAGGACTTTTATTATTAACAATATGTCCAGTCTGCCCTAGGTCAGCAATAGCCCTACTTGCGACAATGCCTCTGTTCTCTGGGACTTGCAGGACCTTCCAGGCCAGAAACTTTGGGAGGTATCTTCTGTTATTGTTTGCTCCCTGCTTTTTAGCCTCGGCGGGGCTATTTAAACTCCTGAAATCCTGCTAGCCACTGCCAGTTATAGTTATTTTTGCCCTGGTTCAGTCCTGTGCTTCAGTCCTTGTTTTGTCTGTTTGTATTCCTGTATCAGACCTCATCCCAAATTTTGACCATTCAGCCTTATGATTCTGCTCCTGTTTGTGACCTCTTGGTTTTGACCCAGCCTTCTGACTACACTGTGCTAGCTCGCTTCACCGGCCAGCAGCCTAACCCCAAACAAGATGCTTCAGCTCTGACAGGGTTTAAATGATGAAGACCAGGGCAACCTCTGAGATTTTGTAGACGGAATGGCTAGCACTAAGCCTGTCCATGGCAGCCATATTAAGAAGTGTCAGGCTACCATGAACAGTGCCCCTACAGCAGGATCTTAATTACTGTGGGAAATTATTACCATTCTTTAATTTGGGGTAATAAAGAAGGTACATTTTGTTTGTGGGAGCTGCAATGGTGGGCAACATTACTATGTGAGGCCTCAAAATGGGCATTAATATTGTGTAGGAGCACAAAGGTGGGTATTATCACATTGTAGGCATTAAGAATCTCACCATTACTGTAAGGGCTCTATTACAGTATGGGGTAGAAAGGTGAATGGAGAAAATACTGAGGGCACCTTCATTGTTTGGTGCCTTATTATTACTGTATGTGGTGCACATCTGATGTGTAGAGCATAGTGTGAGCTTTTATTTTGTAGGCACTATTGTTTTCAGGAGATCTGTTTGTGCTCCTTTAGGGGTGAAGGGC
This sequence comes from Dendrobates tinctorius, assembly GCF_039654945.1. Taxonomy (NCBI): domain Eukaryota; kingdom Metazoa; phylum Chordata; class Amphibia; order Anura; family Dendrobatidae; genus Dendrobates; species Dendrobates tinctorius. Next base: position 15,099,341 of record NW_027361763.1, read on the forward strand.
GAGTATCTCTATATTTGACACCATTAAGTATGAAATGCAATATTTGTGGGTACTTATTCCTTACTATGTGGGATCACATTTAATGAGTTATGGTACTTTTACAGTATGAGGACCTCTGTCTGTGGGGTCTATTACTGGCAGTGGGAACTAAAAAGATCACTATTAATTTACGGGGGAGATACAAAAGGTGACATTATTACTATATATTACTTCTGAGGGCACCTTGACTGTCCAGGGATGATTTGGGACACTATTTGTTTGTCACTGTTATAGTTGACTGCCAAGGTCTGTATTGCTAAAGCTGAGCTGGTAAGGAATACAGAGCTCATGCATGAAGAAACACTGTGTTTAGCACCATAGCTGGTGATGAGTGTTTTCTTTCTTATCAGATAGGCATCTGGCCCAATACTACAATAAGTAAGTTCCATCACAGTTTCTGCTCTATCATTTTCGAATTGCATGAAACAATGAGTACTCCATCTTTGATATTTTCTTTAAATCAGCAGGACGTGCAAAAAAGGTTGCCAACCTGTTGCTTAGGGTAAAACAGTAGGGAAAAGAGAGGGTGGAGGGGAGGAGGGGGATGCAGCTGCAACATTTCCTTATTTGCATTTCTGAGAGATTGAATGCTGCGTAAGGGACAAAACTAGCATTCCACCAGGGAACGCTATAAGATGTACTTGGTATTGTATGGTTCTGGTTATAAAGTGTTAGAATCTAATGTGGAAATGTGATTACTGTTGTATTTGACTCCTTTTTATTATGTTTAAATCTTTCACGTTTATGTAGAGATTATATATTTGCTCATTTGTATACATATTGTTTTCTTTGATTTATTTTTACTGTAAGTATAGACTGAAGTCATCCCAAGGAACGGACTCTCCCACAGTGAGTAAATTAGTATTCTAAGCTTCAGATTGAAATTCTAAAATATGGAAATGGAGGTCACTCTAAGGAAGAGTATTCCACCAATTATTTCTGCGGTGTTCACATGAAATGCGGGATTTACTGTTTGGCTTCCTTCTCTGTGATTTGACAAGGCTTCGCTTCGAGATTCAGTGTTTGGATGCCGCCATGCCCTGATAACCTTACAAATCAACACTATACAGGAGGACTTAAGAGGCTGATACGTTCCTTCACAGACATGGTTTGCAGATGGGAAATCACAGTATGGTTGTAATGACTTGTTTGTTGTGACCTTGATGCTACGAATAAGATCAGAGGAAACGTTATCATTACACAACGGTCTAGAGACTGATAACTCGAATCTTCTCCTAGATTTACTATAGTGATATAGAAATCATGTGAATCATCTAGTTAGCGCCACATTCAGCCGTTATCAATCATTATTGTATATTTCCATGTGCCCGAAATTCCAGGGAGCTGTAGATGTGAAGAAGGTGGAAAGGGAGTTTCCGTGCACAAAATAATGACTGAAATATAACACATAACACAAGATAAAATTAAAAAACAGGAACAATAAACATGACAGCCTGGAACAAAGGGAGAGAGAACTCAACCTACAAGTGCTTACAAATCCACAAGAAAGGCCGAATGAGACAATAAATGATGGCAGAAGAAATGGGCTGTGAAGTTGCTTTTCAAGGTTCCTAAAATGACATGAGAAGAACAGTTGGGGTATTGAATTCCAGAATATATAGGATGACCAAGAGAAATATAAAAATATTGTTGTGTTTGGTTGCAGATAAGGAGAACAAAGAAGGAGGCATTGTAATTATGATACATTATGTGTCGGGCAGTATTAGGAAATTAGTTCAAAGCTGTATGGATTGGTTATTGACCATAGAAAGTATCGGGAGATATCGAGAGATTAGGTTATACAAGTATGGAAAGGAGAAGTTGTCGAAGGGAAGTATAAGTAGTTTAGTTCATAGATGATTGGGATGAATAGGTTATGGACTAGAGATTGCACGTGGCCAGGTTTGGGGAGATTAGATCAGAGATATATTGAGAAGGCAGGCCATGAATTGGAGAGTATATGTAGGAAGGTTTCAGAAGAATGGGACAAAGATTAGGGACTGTAGATTATATTGAAGAGGCAGCAAAATATTAAAGAGACTCTATCAGTAAGACTTTCACTATGAAATAAAAGATAGTACATGATAGTGTAGGGTAACACATCTCCAACCAGGGGTGGACATTTCTTTGGTACAGCCAGTGCAGCTGCCCAGAGGAGGAGATTGTCCTGCTGACACCAGTGAATATTTCAGCTGGATGTATGTCTGAGGACTAGTGATGGACGGACCCGTGGATGTTCAGGTTCATTGGGTTCAGCCAAACTTTTAAAAAGTTTGGATTGGGTACCAGAATTGGACCCGAATTTGAACCCAGACCCCATCAAATGAATGGGGGGACCGAACATCTAACGTTTCCCACACTGTCATCTGTGTGACAGTTTGAGAAACACCAGCTCTCATCGGCGGTAACCTTTCACATTACTGCAGTTCCCATTTGTGTGACAGCATGTGAGCCAGCAGCTGTGACCCACGGTGAAAAGGATACCACCGGTCACTGACATCGGCTAATGATAGTGGTACTCTCATCATCCTTCGCCTGGTCTCGCTGATAGCAGCGAGACAAGGCGAGGCTGATGAGAGCGCTCATCAGCCTGCACCTGTCCGTAATAATAAACATGTCAGTGAGATAATTAGAGCAGTGCATGTGCAGCTTACTGTACATGTATTTACTGAATACATAAATAAAATTAAAAATGGTGCGGTAAACATCTATTCTTGATAAGCAGCACAAGTAAAGCTGAAAGCTGCCGGCTGCAGCTCTCAGTTGTGAGCTTTATTTTGGCTGCTGTTGAAAAATAGAGGGGTCCCCAAGCATTCTTTTTATTATTTATATTTTATAATCAGCCAAGCTAAAGCAGAGAGCTGGGGGCTGGAATTTCAGACTCGAAAGTGGCCATGGATTTTAGCCCTCCTCAGCCTAAAAATAGCAGCTTGCAGCCGCCAAAGAAAAGACACATCCATTAGATGCACCAATTTTGGTGCTTTGCCGGGCTCTTCCCACTTACCCTGGTGTAGTGGCAAATGAGGTATACTTTAGGGGTTGATGTCAGTTTTTTTATGTCCGCTAATAACATCGACTATGAACCCCGCTTTCCCTTTTTACGCCACCTCTCGACACTGAATCAGTGTTCTCATGCTAAGCTCTGTATTTCCTAGATGCAGGGCTGAGCGGTCACATCATGCTACCGCTCAGCAATGCATCCAAATGTTTTTTAAAATATTGTTTTTTTTTAATTGTTTATTTAAATACACTGGAGCTGTAGCAACTATAGGATGTTGCTCTGAGCTCCATGAGGCTCGACTGCTGGGAACTGAGATGACGTTAGTAAGGTTATCTCAGTTCACAGCACCCACTTGTGAACTGAGATAACCTCTCTGTAAGGTTACCTGAGTTCATAGAAGCTGGTTCTCATACTGCGCAGTGCCAGTGCCATATTGATGAACGCCCGCATGTCCGAGAATCAGCACTCTAGCATTCATCAGTCCTGCACTCAAGCTACAGTGAGACTTGGTGGCTGTGAACTCAGGTATTCTTAATGGTTACCAGAGTTCACAGCCACTGAGCTTCCTGGCAGCTCTGAGACCCAGAATCCTCTTGGGAAACTTTGAGGGAAACTTTAAGGTTACTTGTGCCTCCAGCTGCAGCCTATGAACAAACTTTGTTCGGGCTTCCAGGAGAAGTCCATATTCAAGGTCCATGCATGGGAACTAGGTGTCTAATACAGACCCCAAACATTACTGTTTGAGTTCTCCCATCTCTACCGAGGATGCACATTCAGATGAAATATGTGAAGGCCTACTGGACCCACTACAATACACTCCGCTGTCCAATCAGTGGCCAGCAGCTGATATCAGTGTGCCTGAGGCTGAGGGCACATGGCAGTGACTTCATGCACCTTACCATGCTCACCAACATCAGCCACTGGCTCCTGTGCATTAGAATAGGATACCATGCTGCATGGAAACAGAGGAACGGTGAGCATGATCACTGGTCTACATTTGAAAAAAATATTTCTGCTAACCAAACTATTTTTGCATATTTTACCCAAACGAAAGATGTTGATTACAGATAAGAAGTAAAAAAAAATATGCAATATCTGAAATTTTTTTAACAATTGAGAAATGTTCAAATATCATGGGTAATAAGAAATTTGTAGGAAGCGATAGCAAGTAATATATTTGTTTCATGCAAAAAATGAGTCTAGCACGAAAACCTACAAAGATATTCCATCGGTAATAAAAACTCGCAGAGCTCTTGAAAAAAATATTACAAAACCAAAAAACGATTTGTTTATCTAATGGAGTGGAATTACATTTATCCAATAGAAAAAGTCAAATATATTTCATTTCACTCCATTAGATGGAGAAGTCCTTTTTTGGTTTTAAAAAAGCGAGTCTATCATTTAACCAAGAGAGTGCAATAGTTGTGTAAATTTTAATTATTAGGGAAGAATTTTCTGTTTTTGGAAGCTCTGGAATAGTCATGATCAAGGTTATCATGCTGTAAACACTAGCTGTACCTGCTATCATGTTGGTGCTCCATCTACCTTGATATTTATGTTCCATGGTCCTGATGTTTTGGTGAAAGCGTTCTGCTTGTTCTTGCTCTGACTTGTAAGCCTCTTGAATGATTGAATGCTGACGTTGGTTTTCATGCTACTTAAAAAGTCATACAATTCTGAAGTTTTTAACATCTTTTTAAGCATCTTCCTATTAGTTATACCGATTGTACATTCAGCATTTCTTTTTGTGTATTCAGCATATCTAAATAATATAATTATATATAATGTTAAATTACTACTGTAAAATTTTCTTCGTAAACAGCGGTTTCCAGAAAAAATGGACTTGACAGGAGGAAACTAATGGGATTTTTGGATTCAGCTCTCCAAAATTCATAAATATCACAATTTGTCTTGTAGTCTGTCATCTCTAGGACTGACATCACTAGAAGTGACATCGCCAGAATTGGAATCAATAGAATTGGCATCACTAGAACTGACATCAGTAGGACTAACATCACTAGGACAGGTATCGTTAGGACTATCATCACTAGAATGGAGATAACTAGGACTGACATAACTTTTCATTTTATTTAAAGGGGTTTTCTCCACCAACAAAGTTGATTTTAAGCAATGGATATTGGAATAATAATACCTTTTCCAACTGGATGTATTAAAAAAAATATTCCTTTGCTGAGATAATCTTAAAAATTTGCCCCGTACAGGAATATAGTCTGATCATACCACATCTCCTGGGCAGGGGAGGAAGCAAAAGATAGTATACAGACAGGACATCATGGGATCACAGGTGATTATTTTTGAGAGGCTAAATATTTCACTGTTTTTAAGCAATGCTTTGCCTCAAATAATCAGATGTGATATACCGTATGTGAGAACTAGAGGAACTCCTAGGGTGGACCCGCTGGACCGCGGCAACGAACCTCCCTCGGGCGAACTGACCTGGTGGACCACCCCCTATACAGGGAGCGTTAGGGGCAGGCCCAAGGGAGACTATCACCATGGCAGCTGGTCCCCAGGGGCGGGTAACATGAGTCACAGCGAGAGTCAGGGAGGACTGGCAGGAGGACTGACACGGCAGGGACACAGGAATACGGGCAGGGCTGAGATGCAGGCTGGCATGGCTGAGACACGGGAACACGGACAGGATGGAGACACTTGCTAGCCGACACATCAGAGACACAGGAGCATGGGCAGGTTGGAAACACTGGCAGGCAGACACGGCAGAGACACAGAAGCATGGGCAGGTTGGAGATACTATCAGGCAGACACGGCAGAGACACGGGAGCACGGGCAGGTTGGAGGCACTATCAGGCAGACACGGCAGAGACACGGGAGCACAGACGGGTTGGAGACACTATCAGGCAGACACGGCAGAGACACGAGAGCACGGGCAGGTTGGAGACACTGGCAGGCAGGCACTAGGAGAGAGCAGAGCGGAAGACATAGGTAAGGACAGGGGATTAGGCAGCAAGAGCTTGCAGCAGAGTAAGCAGAGAGTGCAGTGAGATGTGGGGCCAGAATCACTTTTGGGGCACAAATGACAGTCAGGCACAGCCAGGAGGAAGAGGCGGCCTGACTTCTGGGTCAGGATCCTCCAGGGCATAGAGCAGGCTGGAAGGATCGGCTGACATTACAGAGAGCGGTGTGCGCGTGCGCCGCTGTACCCAGTGCTCGCGCGTGCCCGACGGGAGACAGGAGCCGGAGCAGGAGCCAGGTGACGAGCGGGAGCACGCCGGGATGCCGAGAACCGGTAAGTGTGCCGGGGCTTGGGAGGCGGTGGTGTGACAGGCGGCGGCGGTGGCATGACACCATGCTGCAATGTCTGTGCATTCTTTTTTGCTTCCTCCCCTAACCAGGAGCTGTGGTATGATCACACCATGTTCCTGTACGGGGCACATTTATAAGATTATCTCAGAACAGGAACATATCCAATTGTGGAAATTATTATTATTCCAAGATCTACTGATTAAAATGTTGATAAAAATTAACTGTGTTCAAGGTTAAACCCCTTTAATTATATATTTTGTCCTTTGTCCCTGATCTAGGAAAAAAAATGAAAAAAATCCGTATCAAGTAGCAATTATCTTCAATGCCACCCAAAGTACAATATAACTTTTATGAAATTGGTGATTTATTTTTCCTGGGAAAGATCGGTACATTACAGGTTTCAGCATGAAATACATTCTGTAAATGTTAATGGAAGCTTGAAAGGGAAACATTTTCAAACATTGTTTAATGGATGTTAAGCACAGCACCAATTATAAGGTGACGAATGTTATTACATGCCAAATTACATTAATGCAAATACTTAGATTTAGAAGGCTGCTTTTTAACTTGTCTTATGGCTTCAAATATAATCGTTGGCGGAAGTCACCAAAAATGAGTGAAAATAATGTATGGCATAGATGCACAATGCGAATGAAGCTTTTACTGGGACTTTTGCCTGGTTCAAACACTAGCTGACATAACGAGAACATAGACATCTCATCCATAGTATTCAAGATCTAACATGCAAATTTAGGACTAAGTCAAATATAATTCTATAGGCAGGAACACTGGAGAGGTCTTATCTCAGGACTGGAGACAGTTTCTAATATGTCTCCGCGGACTTCCACACTCCGCAGCTCTTACGTGAATCACACAGGAACCCTCTGGATGCTTTAAGGTTTCTCTGCTCCCTTAAGGCTTTAGTGACTTGTAGAGATGAGCAGCTCAAGCAAAATTGAAAATATCTTATTCACACGATTTTTTTCCTGGGAAATTTAATGTCCCTCTTATGACCCCAGAGCATAGTAAACGTAAGAAAAAAAATCATTATATTCACCATATCGCTCACCTCTCCAGTCCCTCCGCTCCTCCACGTCACCTGTCCATCCTTGACTCGTCTTGAGATTACTGCCGCTCACACAGAAATCTTTGGCCCACTCATTCTTGGAAAGGATTTCCGGCTTTGATTGGGCCCATGAGGGTTCTGCGATTGCACTCGAAGGATCACGGCGCATTCCATGACTTCATGAGCCCATGATTTTTTATGCACTTCTACATAACCCTCCTCGGTCCTCATCAAAGCCAGCAGCTTATCATGAGAGAGCAGGGATTTCAACTGGGGCAGAAGAGATGTGAAGATGCGGCAAGGATCGGATGGGTGAAGTGGAGAGGCAGGAGAGTGGTAAGGTGAGTGTAAGGATTTGCTTTTATCCCTTTGAGGTCCTTTTACAGTTGCCTCTTTGCCGAATCCACGCAGAAGCTACTTAAAAAATTCTGTATTTTACCGAATGTGCATTTTTCTAAAATTTCAGCAGAATTATATTCTATTCAAGTTTATTCACTCATCTCAACTGACTATATACAACTTAAAAGCAAATCCTTCCATGCAGGCATCTTTGAAAGCACAGAACCATGGATATGATACAATCTATGTTAGCCGCAGCAACAAAGAGTTTTACTAAGATACAGTACTTGGCTTAAAGGGAATCTGTCACCTCATTTTTGGCCTATGAGATGCAGCCACCGTCATCAGGGACTTATCTACAGCATTCCGTAATGCTGTAGATAAGCCCCCGATGTAACCTGAAAGAGAAGAAAAACAAGTTATATTATACTCACCTGGAAGGCGGTCCGGTCCTGTGGGTGTTGCGGTCCAGTCCGGCGCCTCCCATCTTCATAGGCACTCTACACTGTCACATAGCACTCGGCACTCTACACTGTCACACAGCACTCGGCACTCTACACAGTCACATAGCACTCGACACTCTACAATGTCACATGGCGCTCGGCACTCTACAATGTCACACAGCACTCGGCACTTTACACTGTCAAATAGCACTCGGCACTCTACAGTGTCACATAGCACTCGGCACTCTACACTGTCACACAGCACTTGGCACTCTACACTGTCACATAGCACTCGACACTCTACAATGTCACATGGCGCTCGGCACTCTACACTGTCATACAGCACTCGGCACTTTACACTGTCACATAGCAGTCAGCACTCTACACTTTCACATAGCACTCGGCACTCTACACTGTCACATAGCACTCGACACTCTACAATGTCACATGGAACTCGGCACTCTAGAGTGTCACATAGCACTCGACACTCTACAATGTCACATGGCGCTCGGCACTCTACAGTGTCACATAGCACTCGGCACTCTACACTGTCACATAGCACTCGGCACTCTACACTGTCACACAGCACTCGGTACTCTACACTGTCACATAGCACTCGACACTCTACAGTGTCACATAGCACTCGGCACTCTACACTGTCATACAGCACTCGGCACTCTACACTGTCACACAGCACTTGGTACTCTACATTATCACACAGCACTCGGCACTCTACGCTATCACACAGCACTTGTCACTTTACACTGTCATACAACACTCAGCACTATACAGTGTCACACAGCACTCGGCACTCTACACTGTCACACAGCACTCGGCACTCTTCAATATCACTTTTCATACACAGAAAATATAGCTGAAAATGAGCAGACAAGTATAAAGACATAACATAAACAAGTGCACTAAGCTTAAGTCCACATAGAGAATCCAAAAGATCACAAATTAAAGGGACAGGCTTAAAGGATAGCAGAATTTTCTCTTACATGCCACTTGTCCTTTCCTCTATGAATCTGTTGCTGAATCTAAAATGTTGTCTCCAGCTCTTTCATGCTGCTATGACTCCAAAGTTGGACACTGACAGCACACAGGGCCAGTTTGCCATCGACACACTGAGCTCTACCTTCTTCTTATTCTCTCTTGTGGCCATGAACACTGTGTTAGCTCTTGTTCTGTTTTCAAAACCCATAGGTCATGCTAATTTTAGCCCTTTTACCCTTATGGGCCCGTTTTCACCTCCTGACAAGGCCAAATTTTCCAATTCAGAACAGTGTTACTTTATGAGATAGAAAAATATTCAGAATTGAGAGTTCTCAGTGGTTGATACCTTTTAATGGCTAACTGAAAAGATGGTAACAAATTGCAAGCTTTCGAGACTACTCAGGTCTCTTCATCAGGTATAGACTAATACAAAATCTGAAGAATCACATATTTATGCACAATACAGCACAGAAAAAATGCAATAGATAAGACAAGTGATGTGAAGCAGAATTGTCATTATGGGGGAGTGATAGAGAGTTATGGCCATAAATATCGGACCAGGACCAGTTCATAGATAAGGAGTGAAAGTTTTATTGCCCTCTGATTGGGGTCTAGCTCTGTGCTGTGATGCCCCCATAAGGTCTTAGGACCAAATTCCTTAATTGATGTAAAAAGACATAAATCCATGCTACACATTCATTCCTGCACTGAGTGTCAGGATCCTGACAGCGCCGGCGTACAGCCCTCGCTGAGCAGGGACTCACCAGTGCTGTAGGGGTCCCGGGGACAGTAACAGCTGGAAAGTACAGACGCACAGGACCTGAACGCTGAAGTATTAGCAAGCAGGCACGGGACCTACGGTCATGTGACCACAAGAGGGCGGGGCTTAGTGTCCTGCTTGCTAAGATGGAAGAACACTCAGAGTCGGGCAAACCAGAGATCATACACAATATGGGCGAACGAGGTACAGGAGGGACAAGCAGATGGGAGGTCAGACGAAGCCAAAGGTCATACACAAGAGGGCGGTGGGGTACAAAAGGGACGAGCAGAGAGCAGTCGAGTTACAAGCAGAGGGTCATACACGAGAGGACGGTGCGGTACAAGAGGGTCAGGCAGAACTTGTAACAGGGACAGAACCAGATCACAACCAAACAAGCAACAAGTTATCAGGCACAAGGCACACGTACACAAGAGGTCACTTAACTCAGCCGAGGGCTGGATTATAACTGACACCGGACCCAGGTCCAGTGAGCATTAAATAGCCGCCCTCTGCCAGAGAGAGACAGAAACAATTAACCCCCTGTCTGACCAGGATGGGCCAAAGCGAAACCCCGTCCTGGATCGTGACACTGAGTGTGTCAAAGGTCATCATGAGTTTGCACTCACAGACTCTTCTGTCTCTCTGAGATGTGAAGTTACCTTTCAATACCGGTAATTTCATATCCATGGTGCTGTGATCAGGCATACTAAAATGTTTTGCCATAGGTAGATCTGATAGGGAGAGGGTTAAATTAACCCTTCACGGTTGATCCAGTGATTTCCAAATTATTCCACAGAGTGTTGCTGGCAACTCAAATGACCAAACGGAGACGGGGGTCTCTGTACGGGAGGATCAAGACAGATCACTAGTCCCCTTTATTTTACTCACTTCTTTTATAATATTTTGCTTAATTATGCAAAGTTCTCAACTACCAATAGCATCATTTCACTTTAGAAGCCAATAATATTGCAAGAAAGCCGGAAACGGCATATATGTCCGTATTTACATACCATAGAAAGTAGTATAATGGCATATTCTTCAGAGTAGTACACCCTCGGGTCCCTTATCTTGCATCTGATGAGGAACAGTTTGGTTTCATGACAGCCTGAACTTTTAATCCCAATTACAAAAATTACAAAAATTTATCTTACAGCAACAAAAATGGAGAAATGAAACCTTCAGAGAATGGAGAAAATGAAACTTCAGCTCTGATTTTAGTTTTAACCCTTTACAATCCCCCCTAGATACATTTTTTTAACACACATGCAGCATCAGAGGTGCTATCCCAAGCTAACAGCTTGAGGGGTACTGGTCTTCACATGACTGATACCGTGTTACCAGTCATGGCTGTCGCGGCGCACCCATCCCCCTGTATACTGCAATTCACAAATAACAACTTTTGATGACAGTGGTGGAGATCTTTTGTAGATAGCCATGTGCTTGGCTTCAACATCTTCATCAAGTAGCCTTTTGAGATCGGTACAGAGAAGAGCAGGGGCAACGACGCTTTTGGTATCATCATTAGCTGTCTTAGTGCAGAATTTCCTAATACATACAGAAATACACCAAAGTACAAGTTTTAGTATCACATTTACAACAAGGATACAGGCAGCAATGTGTAACAAGTTTTGCAAGATCCCAGCTATCCAGCCCCCAATTCCCTTAAATCAATTGGCTGGATTGAGAAAGGAGAAGGTGTCTTACCACCAACTGTCCTTATTATGATCATTATCTTTATCATATTGATCTCTGAGTCTTTGAATATCTTCTAACTTTAACTTTTAACTTCTACCAATAATAATATGGAAAATGCGAAAAACCAAAACACTATACCCCCTTTATTTGCTATTGGCTTGTTGGGTGATGAGGTGAACTTGATAGGGACCGTCATACAAGGGTTCTAGTCCGCGCTTTCTGACATGCCTTTTCACGACTACCAAATCACCAGGCTTCAGGTTATGACAGGTGTCGGTTTCTGCTGAATCTGGAAGAGAAGAAGAAACTAGAGCATGGGTGTTAGCAAGATTTTTACTAAGCTGAATAACATATTGAACAGCCCATCTGTTCTTGGCCAAAGAACATGCAGTAGACAGAGCCTGGAGTTCTGCTTCTTGTGCTGACTGTGAGTGCGGGAGTGCAGCTGCGTGCACTACAGTGTCCTCTGTGGTAACAGTGTATCCCATGTGGAATCTACCAAACTTGTCAGCATATCTTGAACCATCCGTGTATAACACCAGATCAGGATTTGGAAGTGGATTCTCACTGACATTTGGTGGAGTAGCTGTTTCTTCAGTCAGAAGTTGGGAACAATCATATTGGAGGAAATCCTCATCACTGCCATCTTTCTTTATAATTCATTATACTGTCGTTCAAGACATTGTAAAGAGGTTTCATTATGCGGGATGCATCCGGTATCCACTGACAACAATAAGTGCATAGTCCAAGAAAACGCTGGAGTTCAGTTTCATCTTTTGGGAAAGGAAGGGAGCTGACAGTTATTTTTCTTTCTTCTGTGAGGTGTCTGACACCCTGAAGGAGACAGTGACCCAAGAATATCACTTGACGAAGGCAGAACTGAAGTCTCAAGGCCGAAACCCGACAGTTCAGTGCTGCCAGATGCTTGAGGAGGCTAACAGTGGCAGCAATGGCTAAAGACACTCGCTCATATATTTTTTGCAAACTGGTTGGGACTGTTTTGGGCCCCTTGTGGCATAACTGTGGGAAAGGCATGCAAAATACAGATTTCCTCACTGTCTTCATCTACATAGGGATTATGTAATGTAAGAACCATCTGACCATAACTTTGAAATTGTATTCCGGAGCGGAACTGTGACAATAAATCTGCCCCCAGTAAATTTACTGGACATGTGGGAGAGATTACAAACTGAGCAGTAACCTCGGGGAAGGGTCTCTCAGGGATAGGTTTTGTAAGAGTATGTTTATTGGGTCTGCCATCTAGTCCAATTAAAACAGCGGGGGTTTGACAATCTCTCTGAAAGTGTCCGAGTCGAGCACAGCGCCAGCATCGCAGGCAAGAATTGGCAGGGAGGGGCTGGGATTACTGGAGCTGCTGCTGGCTGCTAGCTTTCTTTTTTTTCCTTTCTCTGCTGATACGGAGCAGGTTAATTTCTTCTGGAAAGTTTTTTTTTTTCTACTTTAATGCATCGTCCGGAGTTGGCACATTACTCTCGATTTGCTGCCATTTGCCTGCAGAAAGCCATGGGGGAAGTCTCTGTATCGAGTAATTGATTGCAAAGAGTGCCTATTTGGGATGGGGTGAAGGAAGTATACTCATAACCACTAACAATATTAGGCATAGCAGGGCCTGAGGCTGGCGGCGGATGATAATAGGTACCGTCAGGGTTTAACAAAGGAAAGGTGGGGGCTGCTACTCCCGGTCTCCTTGTACAATTGTCATCTAGCAGGGAGACCTCTTCTTTCAAATCATCACTTTTAACTATTTGTCTGCCTGACACATTAGTCTCGATCTCAATTTCTTCTTAATCAATCGCTTTCTCACACCACAGTCACTTTCTTGAACCACAAAACATCCAGTCCCTGTCATAATAGACAATTGTTTGTTCTTCAGCATAGCAATAAAAACAATCAGAATTTTTTTGCTCTTCAATTTCCACATAACCTTCATTATACAATTCATGTGCCAAGCCACAGAATTCCTCAGCGCCTTTAAGTAATCCATCATCAGTCAACCTCCCTTTATTTTTTGTAACTCCTTCATCCCATAGCGCAGGCTGTAGCCTCCCGCTCTTAGGAAATCCCAGAATTGAAAATATTTTTTTATGCATTCCTGACAGATTTCTTTCCTCATCTTTGAATCATAAGATTAACAGTATCCGATCCTTCACACAATTCCAAACTCTTCTTTTTCTTCCACAGAAACATAATTCTCTCCTTTAGAGCTAAATATCCTTACTTCAGTTGTGCACAGATCTGGAGCGGCCGTACAGTCTGTTCCACTGGGTCAATAATCCCCCTCTGGGAAGCCAAAAATTCAACGCGGTACTCAGTGAAAGGAGGAGGGCGTCTCAGACTAGCCCTCCAGACACCTCTAGTTATATATATATATATATATATATATATATTCCTGAGTTACGTATCCTACCCAATCTTCGATCACATCACTACGCCTGATACTAACAGTGATCAGGATTTCAGGATATTTTGACTATAAAGAGAGTCACAATCACTGGTCAATCCGGGGTGTCTGTCCCTTATGAGGTACGGTTCGAGCACTGGGCCCTCAACAGGACTGCACCTCTATATGATGCCACCCATGAAGCACCCCACCATCAAGGACAAACCTCAGATCCTCTTTGCAGCAACAGATACAGGAAAATCACACCAACGGTCAGTCTGAACAGTATAACTGCCAACTTACCGTGGTTGTCATGGGGGATGATCAGTCCCAATTTTCCAGCACCTGTGTTCGCTCCGAGGGTCCTTTGTCTTGTTGTCCTCTGGGGCCAGAGGCGTCCCTATTCGGGTTCCCTCGTTGGGCAGCCAGCTGATAGGGAGAGGGTTAAATTAACCCCTTCACGGTTGATCCAGTGATTTCCAAATTATTCCACAGAGTGTTGCCAGCAACTCAAATGACTAAATGGAGACGGGGGTCTCTGTACGGGAGGATCAAGACAGATCACTGGTCCCCTTTATTTTAGTCACTTCTTTTAGAATATTTTGCTTAATTATGCAAAGTTCTCAACTACCAATAGCATCATTTCACTTTAGAAGCCAATGATATTGCAAGAAAACCGGAAACTGCATATATGTCCGTATTTACATAGCATACAAAGTAGTATAATGGCATATTCTTCAGAGTAGTACACCCCCGGGTCCCTTATCTTGCACGTGATGAGGAACAGTCTGGTTTCATGACAGACTGAACTTTTCATCCCAATTGCAATCTTACAGCAACAAAAATGGAGAAACGAAACCTTCAGAGAATGGAGAAAATGAAACTTCAGCTCTGATTTTAGTTTTAACCCTTCACAATTCCATTCTTTTTTCTCATATTGTGTGACGATGAGCATTCATCCTTGTTCTAAGCTTTTGCCCTGTCTCCCCCACATACAGACCACCAGTTGGACATTTGGTACAAATGATTAGGAACACCACATTAGATGTAATTCAGCTGAAAGTACCTGTGATCTGAGTAGACTGGAAAGCTTGCAATGTGTTACCACCTTCTCAGTTAGCTAATAAAAGGTATCAACCACTGAGAACTCTCAATTTTGAATATTTTTCTATCTACTGGCTAACTCAGTGCAAAGATATACATCTTTACTTTATGAGATAATAACTCAGGAACGCTTCAACATATTCCAGTGGTTCTGAGATGGATTTTTTTGGTGACATGTTGTATTTCATGATAGTGGTAAATGTAAGTCGATATAATTTGCCTTTATTAATGAAAATATAAAAAATTGGACAAAAAAAAATTAGAAAATGTCGCAACTTTCAAACTTTGAATTTGAATGCCCTTAAAGCAAATACCGGTAGATATATCACACAAAATATTCCATAAATAAAATTTACCACTTCTACTTTACATCAGCACCATTTTTGAAGCATATTTTTTTGCTATGAAGTTAGACGGGTTAAAACTTTATCAGCAATTATTCATTTCTATAGCAAATTATTTTTACAAACTTATTTTTCAATTTATAAAAATAGGGTTTTTTTAGGGGCTCCATTCCATTTGAAGTGACTTTGAGAGGCCTATGTGACAGGAAACATCCAAAAATGACAACATTTTAAAAAAGTGCTAAAAAAACGACATCCAAGAAGTGTATTAACACTTTATGCGCTTCACAGGAATTAAAACAATGTGGAAGGAAGAAATGACAATTTTCATTTCTCCCACTAAAATGTTGCTTTAGCTCCAAATTTTTCATTTTTTTCGCAAAGATAATACAGAATAAATTGGACGATGCAATTTGATGTGCAATTTCTCCTGGGAACACTGATGCAGTGAGAAAATAAGTATTGGATATTGCCTTATATGCATGTCATTCTACAGGAAAGAATGTTTCTTAATACTATTTTATCCTTTAAATTCCAATTTCTCATTGATTTTGAATGTTTTATTGTCGGTCTTTAAAGTGGAGATCATGTGACTCCATTGTTCTCAGCAGCGATCTGTGAGCCAGAGACATTTCCAGGGGTCTTCCCCATGCTGTTCTCCTTCCATTCAGCACTTTTTCCATCCATTTCTACATTTTCACTGCCCCTCAGACCTCCTTGTAGGGTCTCCTGGAAAAATGCTTGGATTTCCCATTCACTGCCATTGTAATCATTAATCGAAATGAGTAATGAACATCTGAATATTTTAGTGCTCGCTCATCTCTATTGCTTATACTCAATAAAAACAATTCATTTGAAAAAATAATTATTTTTGCATCACTATATCCTGAGAACTATAGCTTTCTCCACTGATGGACCTGGGTGGTGGCTTGTTTATTGCAGGACAAAATGACATTTTCAGAAATACAAATTTTATTTACGTTCAACTTTTCGATTGTGTTTTATTTCACTTTTTGTTAGGTGGTATGATGAAAAAGCAGTTTTTTACTATGTTTTTTAAATTTTTTTTTACAATGTGACAGTTTTGTAGATCGGGAATCATCGATACCAAATATGTGCACTTTACTTGTTTATTTTTGTTTTTACATTAATATACGTATTTATTGTATAACTTTTTTTTTCTTTCTTTTGTTCTTTATTTTGGATTTTTAAAAATATTTCTAGTTTACATTTTAAACTTTTTTTTTCTTTTTTAACTAGTTCCTCCATAGTAAATCAACTTTTTGTGACCTGATCGCTGGTCTAATAATCTGCAAATCTTTTCCATCGCAGTGCATTAGATCACCGTTTCCCACACAAGGATGAGGCATCAGGTGCTGCTCTGAGCGGGAACATACAGGTCAAAGAACCTGTGTGATCCCATTGCCATTTTTCTGCCTTGGGTATCCGTGCGGACCATAGACACAACACGATCGCAATCACCTTGTGCCCATCATAGCAAAGAGCAAGCTCACTCCTTTGGTAACCCGATCATTGCCGCTGTCTCTATTGACAGTGGCATCAGAGGGGTTAAACGCCCGCGATCGGTGCTAGCATCATTCGTGGGCATTACTACATTTATCGTATCTGACACCCGATGATGTCTGAGATGACCCTATGGGTGAGCAGATGCGATTCTCTCGACGTTCATGTATGGATCTTTGAGAGAACCACCACCCGCTGCGCCATACTTGTATGACATATGTTGTGAAGGGGTTAAGGGTTAAGGATGAAGACCAAAGCTTCTTTCAATTTTGCTTTTTAGCATTAGACCAGTGGTTCCCAAACAGGTCATGTTATCAGGATTTTCTTAGTATTTCACAGATGATGGAAGTATCATCAAGGCCTGGAGTTTGGGAACCACTGCTTTAGACCAATCCTCTTTACAACCCAGATGGGAGCTGTTCTGCCCTTCTTGAAATTATTTAGTTCCAAAGTTTAGAAATTTCTGGAGAATTTCGGTGGAAAATCGGAGAAAAATACCTTTAAAAGATTAAGTTGCAGGTGGCAAGAAGAAGAAACTGCAACAGTGGTAAAGTCCTATCGGGGACTACTGTAATTGGTCTGGTGATTTGGATCCATTGTAACAAACCTAGCAGCTGTATAAACCGATCAGGAAGGATGAATCAACGTAAGCCTCTGTCTGTGCGTGAACCATGAAAAGTACTTTATTGGGTGATTTATATGCACTATATAAGTATCTCTCTGTAGATAATTTTTTTATATTTCTTCTGTTTTTCCATTAAAGGTCCATGAGTTTGCATTTTTCTTTTCGTTAGTAGATTGTTCTCTGAAAGGTAAATCATGCGCGGCTATTGTGATCCATGCTATAGGATTTTTCCGTGATTACTGCAGGGCTGAGCCCGAGGGCTTGTTCCACGGGTTACAACCTCGTCCCTTATTTGGAAGAAAGTGCTGAGTGGCAGCTTAATTGAGGTTGAGGTTAAATAAAAAGTAAAGCATTTGTTAGAAGTTAATTATTTCTGATTCGGTTATTTCAATAAAGTGAAGGTAATTACTCTCTGGCCTTATGTGCTTATAGTCTTTGCATTAAAAGAAGAGTAGATTTTCTGTGGCTTATGGCATCCTTGTCACTCCAAGGTTGATGACTCAAGGTTTTGGTAATTTTATGACCACATTATTCTAAATCATATAAGGAACATAGTAACTTTTCTTTTAGCTGATGAATAAGAGCATAATCGGGTCAAGGGATAGGAAAAGTAGGCAATTGCCTTGGGCAACAAAGAAAAAGAAATAAAGTGAAAATGAGAGATAGATTATGGCTACAAGATGAGGGTTACTGAGAACTCTGCATGGATAGAGGAGAAAGTGGCGGAGAGAAGCGAGAAGTAATATACTATAAATAAGGGGGGTAGAGTGAAAGGATAAAAATGGGAGCAATGGAAGTAACACAGAAGTCAAGAAAGTGCTAAAATCTGTCCCCAGTGGTTTAGTTAAGTTTTTTATTTTAACGGCCTTCGGCTCGATCTTGAGCCATGGCAACTTGATGGATGAAAACCCTGTAGGAAGATCGATCTTGTGCAAGCACGGATAGATCCAGCAGGGTCTTCTCCAATATTATCCTGATAGTATCAAGCCAATGGGTTGATAGTCTTCCTCTTAGCTTTGTTTCTTCTATTATTACAACAATGATATCCTTCTCCAATGATCTCTTCGTATGATGAGTCCAGAGTTGGCAAGTCATAGCATGATGATCCTTGAGTGACATGTCTGGCTTAATTTGCTCTAAAATTGATTTGTTTGTTCCTCTTGCCATTTGTGGTATTGATAAGATCCTTCTCCAGCATCATATTTCAAAGGCGTTGGTCCTTTTGTCTTGTTTGTTTATCGTCCATGTTTGGCATACATTTGTTACCAAAGAAAGGATTAGACTATATGTGAGCCGTGTCGTCATCACCAGTGAAAGGTTCCTCAATTTGAAGACCTTGTCTAGTGACTTCATTATTAATTTACCCACAGCTATTCGCCTATTGACTGCCGGTGTCATTGCTACATCTTGAGTTAGCATTGATCCGAATAGGTTGAAGTCCTTTATAACTTCCAGTTCTTCACTGTCCATCTCAAATGTGTCAAAGTCATACTGGAGAAATCAAAATAATACAACTAATATGCATCATCACATAATATACTTGTCAATTTTTGGTCAGAATGAAATAGGAGATGTGACAAGAAAACAAGAAAATTGCTCCTCTGCCCTTAGTCCTCATTCCCCAACTCTTCATACTTTGCTCCCCGCCCCCCGGAATAAAGAAACCCTAAAATTCAATTTTGTTTTTAGATTTCAAGCAAGTTCTGCAAGTCCACTACCATTTACTAACTCTTCCTAGAGTCTGAAAACTTTCCTAATCCTCGTATTGTTGGAGCCTCCAAGATATTCTGGGAGAAATCAATATATCTTTAGAAAGGCATGAGAACATTTTGGCACCAACACTTCTTGACAAAATATAGATATTAGGGATGAGCAAGCACTAAAATGCTCTCATGCTTGTTACTGGAACAGAGAAATTTGTAATTCTCAGATGCTCGCTTCGTGTAACAAATATAATGGGATTCAATGAGAGATCCGAGCATTTTTCCGACAGACTCTACATGAAAGTCTGGGGAGCTGTGAAAATGTTGAAATGGATGGATAAAGTGCTGAATGGAAAGAGAACAGCATGAAGAAGCCCCCCGTCTTTTATCTAAGTGGTGAAAAGAAATTCCAAAATTTGCTAAAAAAAAATAAATTGTGCAATTTTCCGAGACCCGTAGCGTCTCCATTTTTCGTGATCTCGGGTTGGGTCAAGGCTTATCTTTTGCACGTCGAGCAGATGTTTTTACCCCCTTCGTGACCGGGCCAATTTTTAAAATTCTGACCAATGTCAATTTATGTGGTCATAACTCTGGAATGCTTCAACAAATCCAAGTGATTTTGAGAATGTTTTTTCGTGGCACATTATAATTTATGATAATAGTAAATTTAGATTGATATATTTTGTGTTTATTTATAAAAAATATCAGAAACGTGACATAAATGTAAAAAAAATTGCAATTTTCAAACTTTGAATTAATATCCCTTTAATCCAGATAGTTATTCCACACAAAAACATTAATAAATAACGTTTCCCACATGTCTGCTTTACATCAGCACCATTTTTAAAACGCTAATTTATTTTGTTAGCCTTTTAGGAGGTTTAAAAATGTAGCAATAATTTTTCATCTTTTCAAGGAAATGTACAAAATTTATTTTTTTGAGGGACCTATCCAAGTTTGAAGTGACTTTGGGGGTGCACTATATTGGAAAACCCCAAACATGATACCATTTTAAAAACAGCACCCCCTGACATATTGAAAACTTCTGTCAGGTATTTTATTAACCCTTCAGGTGATTTCCAGGAATTGATGTAAAGTGGTATAACCGGAATGAAAAAGTGTTTGTTTACCACCTAAATGTCGCTAACTTCTGAACTGACCACTATATCCGGGAGACTCTAAGGCCGCTATTTGGCCATGAACTGCTATGGCAAACATCAGGACCACACAATCTTAATCTCGGTGTGTCAATTAGATTAAAGTGCAAGCCCCCACAATCTATTAAAACGGAGAGTGGTGGTCATGGGGGATTCCCTGTTGAGAGGAACTGAGGCCGCTATCTGCAGACCGGATATAACTTCAAGAGAAATGTGTTGTCTTCCAGGTGCAAAAATTAAAGATGTGTCTGACAGGATATCAGGACTCTTCAGACCTACAGATGACTACCCATTCCTGCTACTACATGTGGGGACAAATGACACTGCAAGAAACGACCTGGAAACCATCTGCAGAGACTTTGAAGACTTAGGCAAGAAAGTGAAAGAACTGGGAGCGCAGGTGGTCTTCTCTTCCATCCTCCCAGTGGATGGCCATGGAACAAGGAGGTGGAATAAGATTCTGCAGGTGAACAACTGGCTACGTCGATGGTGCCGTCAGCAACGATTTGGATTTCTGGATCACGGAGTGAACTACTTATACGATGGACTACTTGCTAGAGATGGGGTGCACCTTACGAAGACTGGTAAGCATGTATTTGGAAGTCGCCTTGCTACACTTGTAAGGAGAGCTTTAAACTAGAACAACATGGGAAGGGAAGCAAAAGACCAGAAAAAGCCATACACCTGACAAATGCTATTGAGAACTCTGCTATTAGAAGTGGAAAGGAAGAACAAAGACGAAAGAATCTAATTAATAAAAATATTGGAGAAAGAGAAACCAATCACAAACTAAAATGTTTCTATACTAATGCACAAAGCATGGGCAACAAACAAGGAGAATTGGAACTACTAACACAGGAAAAGAAATATGATGTCATTGGAATCACTGAAACTTGGTGGGACAATACACATGATTGGAATACAAGACTAGAAGGATACAACTTATTTGCAAGAAACAGACTTGATAAACGAGGAGGGGGTGTCGCATTGTATGTTAGAAACGCGTATATCTGCACAGAGATTGAAGCTTCAGAGACTGGGAGTTCTGTGGAAACTGTTTGGGTAAGAATACAAGGACAGAACAATGGAAAGGACACCATTGTAGGCATTTACTACAGGCCGCCTGTGCAAGCTGAAGCTATGGATGAACTCTTTATGCATCAAATGGCCAAGTTCTCCAAAAAATATGACATAGTTGTCATGGGAGATTTCAACTATCCAGACATTTGTTGGGAATCTCTCTCAGGCAAAACTAACAGGTCAAGGAAATTCTTATCCTCTCTTGCTGACAACTTTATCTTCCAAAAGGTAAGGGAGAAAACAAGGGGAACTGCTACCTTGGATCTAATCCTTATAAACAGGGAGGAAATGGTTGAGGAGGTAAAAGTGGCTGGGACCCTAGGAGGTAGCGACCATGCTATTTTAGAATTTTGGATAACTAGAGGCGGAAGACCTGTGAAGACTCAGACGTCAAGGTTAGATTTCAGAAAGGCAGATTTTAAGGGATTCAGAAAGAGAATTGGAGGGATCCAATGGCTGGATATCCTTAAAGACAAAAATGTCCAGGAAGGATGGGAAATCTTGAAAAATGAAATTCTCAAAGCACAGTTGTTAACAATTCCGAAAAGAGGGAAGAATAGGAAGCAGTTAAGGAAACCAGGATGGATGAACACAGAACTTAAGCACATGCTAAAAAGGAAGAAAAAAATGTTTATAAAATGGAAAGAGGGAGGCATATCTAAAGAAGAATATAATGCTGTCTGCAGAACCTGCAGGGCACAAATCAGATTATCTAAAGCTGAAAATGAATTGAGGCTTGCAAGAGATGTCAAAAGCAATAATAAAGGATTTTGGGGATATGTCAAAAGTAAAAGAAAAGTCAAAGATGCTATAGGATTTTTACAGGATGAAAATGATGAAATGGTAAGACAGGATGTTGAGAAGGCTGAACTTTTAAATTCCTATTTTGCATCTGTTTTCTCTCAGAAAGGAAATGTAACATCAACTGTTATTCACTGTCCTATTAAGGGAATAGAAGAATCCAGGATATCTATAAACAGAAAGATAGTGAGGAAACACTTAGCTAGCCTAAATGAATTCAAGTCTCCAGGTCCAGATGAATTACACCCCAGAGTACTGAAGGAGATAGCAGAAGAAATTTTTGAACCCCTCTCTATAATCTTTGAAAATTCTTGGAGAACAGGAGAAGTGCCAGAAGACTGGAGAAGAGCAAATGTTGTTCCTATCTTCAAAAAGGGGAAGAAGGTGGACCCAGGTAACTATAGGCCGGTGAGTCTGACTTCTATACCAGGAAAGATCTTTGAACAAATTATTAAACAACATGTATGTCAATACCTGGATACGAATGAAGTGATTAAACAGAGTCAGCATGGGTTTGTAACTAATAAGTCATGTCAGACTAACTTAATTTCCTTCTATGACGGTATCACTGATTGGGTGGATCAAGGAAATGCTGTAGATATAGTATATCTTGACTTCAGCAAAGCATTTGACAAAGTCTCTCATACAATCCTTATTGAAAAAATGATTAAGCATGGAATGGACAAGGCAACTGTTAGGTGGATTCATAACTGGCTTAGTGATCGGACCCAAAGAGTGGTCGTAAATGGCTGCACATCCAGTTGGAAGAATATCTCAAGTGGGGTACCACAGGGCTCTGTCCTGGGCCCTGTATTGTTCAACATCTTTATCAACGATTTAGATGAAGGAATTGAGGGTAAACTGATTAAATTTGCTGATGACACAAAGCTAGGAGGGATAGCTAATACTAGAGAAGAGAGAGAGAGGATTCAAAAAGATTTAAATAAACTGGAGAAGTGGGCAGCAACTAACAGAATGGTTTTTAACAGGGAGAAATGCAAAATACTACATCTGGGCAATAAAAATGGAAAAAGCATATATAGAATGGGAGGAATAGGGCTAAGTGACAGCACATGTGAAAAAGACTTGGGTATACTAATAGATCACAGACTGAATATGAGTCAACAGTGTGATGCAGCAGCAAAAAAGGCAAATGCAATTCTAGGATGTATTAACAGAAGCATACAGTCTAGATCACGTGAAGTCATTATTTCCCTCTACTCCTCTTTGGTCAAACCTCATCTGGAATATTGTGTCCAGTTTTGGGCACCGCATTTTAAAAAAGACATCAACAAACTGGAGCAAGTTCAGAAAAGAGCGACCAGAATGGTGACCGGTCTGCAAACCCTGTCTTATGAGGAAAGGTTGCAGGATTTGGGAATGTTTAGTTTGCAAAAGAGAAGACTGAGAGGAGACTTAATAGCTGTCTACAAATATCTCAAGGGCTGTCACATTGTAGAAGGATCAACTTTATTCTCATTTGCACAAGGAAAGACTAGAAGCAATGGGATGAAACTGAATGGGAGGAGACACAGATTAGATATTAGAAAAAACTTTTTGACAGTTAGAGTGATCAATGAGTGGAACAGGCTGCCACGAGAAGTGGTGAGTTCTCCTTCAATGGAAGTCTTCAAACAGAGGCTGGACAGACATCTGACTGGGATGATTTAGCGAATCCTGCTTTGAGCAGGGGGTTGGACCAGATGGCCCAGGAGGTCCCTTCCAACTCTACGATTCTATGATTCTATGATTCTATGATTCTATTAACCATTTATTTGATGTAGTCACTTTTGACAGCAGAAACTAAGGGGTTAAACAGATATGGATGGTGCCAACACCGATCATTTGTGATACAGCAAGTTGTCAGATATAGTGGACAGCCGACAGCTGCTGGATTGTCACCTGTATGGGGATGATATTCCCTTATATCTCAGGTCAGTAAATATACGTATTGGCTGTCATTAACGGGTTAATGATACCACTTTTGTCCAGATACGTTTTTTTGATTGCCCGTTATTGCATTTTAATGCAATGTCACGGCGTCCCAAAAATGTAATTCTGGCATTTTGATTTTTTTTTATCGCTACGCTGTTTAGCGATCGGGTTAATTCTATTTTTTCATTGATAGATCGGGCGATTATGAAGGCGGCAATAACAAATATGTGTAGGTTTGATTTTTTTTTATTGCTTTATTTTTATTGGGGCGAAAGGGGGCTGATTTGAACTTTTATTTATTTTTTTAAAATATTTTTAAACACTTTTTTCTTTACTTTTGACATGCTTCAATAGCCTCCATAGAAGGCTAGAAGCTGCCATAGCGTGATCGCCTCTGCTACATAGAGGTGATGCTCAGATCACCTCTATGCAGCAGAATGACAGGCTTGCTATGAGCGCCGACCACAGGGTGGTGCTCATAGCAATCTGCCATCAACGACCATAGAGGTCTCAAGGAGAACTCTGGTTGTGATGGCAAAGCAGCGAATACTCCCGATCACGTGATGGGAGTCGTGGCTGCGCGTATTTCCGGACAGGTGTCCGGAAGAGCATTTAAATGCCCATTGTCAGAGTTTGACAGCGTCATTTAACTACTTAATAGGTGCGAGGAGATCGTGATTCGGCTCGCGCCTATTGCGGGCACATGTCAGCTGTTAAAAACAGTAAATTCCGTCAGCTGGCAATAAAACATTAAAAATGGAAGAGAAATTGGCATTTACTGGAAAAAAATGCTAAGAAACATTCTTTCCTATCTAATAATTTGTATATTAGATGAAATGTGAAAAGGATTAAAAAAATAAAAATGAGTGAAAACCCCAGAAATAAAAATTTAAGTCAAATAAAATTGAAATTTTTATTACAAAATTTGAAATTTCAGTGTAATTTATGAATGAAGATAGAACTGCCAAAAATTTGAAGAGGGACTCCGATACACCCTGTACTAGACATAAAGGAGGACCTCATACACATTCTGTTCAAATTGCCATGCCCTAAGTGCAAAGCCTGCCAAAAAGTGCAAGCACCCTTGAAGGCAAAACCTGTAATGCCTCATTCAAATATAGTGAACAAAATGCAGTTGTGGTACCGCTACACTCATCAAAGTTCTGTACACAGTGTGAAGACTGCCAAAAATGACAAGCAGGGTGAGGAATAAGGTGGTTCAGAGTCCAAGCTGCCCAAGGTTCAAAAGTGTGGTCACACACAAGGCTAAAGCCTAAATGAAATTTATTGTGTCAACAGGTTTCGAGGTTTCCAAACCTATTTTAGTGCCAAGTTGTATTATTGTGGTTTGGTATTGATGAAAAGGTTTATAAACTTTGAAAGCAGCATGCGGTTTGTCTTCTTGATAAATTAGCTTCAGCAAAGGCCTGTTGCTCCATCACTGAGGCGGTGCTGCAGAGCTTAAAGCTTCCAGCTGATGTGAACCTGTTACGGTTGCTGTTGCGGAGAGGAACGTAGGACAACCCGGAAGTGGACCCTCTTGGTCTCGGCTCCAGAGCCCCCGAGGGCGAGCGCCCAGGTGAGACCACCCCCTATACAGGGAGTGTTAGGGGCTGACCCCCAGGGGATAGAACCGCGACAGCCGGAACCAAAGGGGTGACTAGGCTATTAACAGGAGAGGAGGGGCTGATGTATTAGTACAGTTAAGCACAGGGGAACACGGAGGCCGTGGAGAATGGACAGGGCACAGGACTGGAGCGCAGAGGGTGGCAATGGCTGGAGGCTGCAATGAAAGGAAGCACAAATAATACAGTAAGCGAGAAGCAAGGCGGACAAACAGGGATGGTAAGAGGAAAGGACGGGTGGATGGACGGAGCAGAACAGGGAAGATATAAGGACCCAAGGAGGCAAGGTAAGGCTGGAGCAAAGGAGGAGATTTATCAGAGGCAGCACTGGCAGAGGCAAAGGCAGAGGACCTGAGACACAGAGGACAGCGCAGACAGAGGCGTTAGGATGAGAGGCCTGAGACACAGAGACAGCTGCCAAGAGACTGCGTCACCGCATTTGTAGACAGGCATCTTACCTGTCCAGACGCCGGGCATAAGTAGCGATAGGTGCCGCCATGTTGGAGGCGGGACCAGCACATCACTCTACCCAGGAGGCTGTGCGCCAGTAGGACGGCAGTGCGCAGGTGCCTGATGCCGAGGGAGCCGGAGGCCGGGCACGGGGACGCAACGGAGAGCGGGAGTGCACCGGGAGGTGTGTGCAGGGAGACAGGTAGGGGCTGGGGCCGTGATAGAACCGCGTGCTTTGAGATAACACATCAGAAATGGAGGATGAGGAGGAGCAGCAGAGGGAGCAGGAACTGGTGGAGGAGGAGGAGGAAACCCTAAGGCTGCGTGCACACGCTGCGGATTCCGCTGCGTTTCCGCAGCGTTTTTGGCCGCTGCGGACCCGCAGCAGTTTTAGCTGCGGTGTACAGTACCATTCATTTGAATGGGAAAAAAAAAACGCTGTGCCGACGCTGCGGAAAAAACCGCGCGGATTTGCTGCGGTTTTGAATCCGCAGAAAGAATAGCATGTCAATTCTTTCTGCGGAAACCGCTGCGGGTTCCTATCTCCACCATTGTGGAGATAGTGAATCCGCAGGACCAAACCGCAGGCAAAACCGCAGATAATCCGCAGGTCTTTGGACCTGCGGATTATCTGCAGTTTTTGCAAAATCCGTGCGGATTAATCCGCAGCGGATTCCGCAGCGTGTGCACGTACCCTTACAGATGTAGGGCCAGCAATGCTCTGCGTCAGTTGCACATCTGCCTTCCAGGAAGGGACTTGGCCCACAATTTTCACCCAGTCTGTCATCAGGAAAATGTAGCAACCCCGGCTACAATTGCTTTTCCACGTGTTAGTTGTTAAGTGGACAATCCTAGTAACTGTGTTGATCAGAGAATGGGTACTGTGCCTGGACACGTGCTGGCGCAAGGCGGGGATGCCATAATGGGAGAAATATTGACAGCTGGGAACCGAGTACAGAGAGACCACATTTGTACACCTGTAGCAGGACAATTTTTGTTTTTTATTTCACACCAACAAAATTTCACACAAACTATGTCCAACAGGGTATATGACAATAGTACATTTTTGAACAACCAAATTTGTATATCTGTAGTAGTGCAATATTTGATTTTTATTTCAAATCTACAAAATTTCATGCAAACCAAGTTCAACAGTATATATAAAAATAGTACATTTTTAAACAACCAAATTTCAAAACTTGTAGCATGCCAATTAAGGATTTTATTTCAAACCATCCAAATTTCACACAAAGAAAGTTCTAGAGTATATATGACATATGCATATATTTTGGAACAACCAAATTTCTACACCTGCTAGTCAATTTTTGGTTTTATTTCAAGCCAACGAAATTTGACAGAAATCAGTTTCTATGGTATACAGTGTGGGAAATAGGTATTTAAACCCTTACTGATTTTGTAAATTTGCCCTCTGACAAAGGCATGAACAGTAGAGTTGAGCGACTTTTGTTTTTTTATGGTCGAGTTTCGTTTCGTGAAACCCGACTTTTCCAAAAGTTGGGTCGAGCAAGATCGGCCGATTATAGGGAAAAGTCGGGGTCGTCCCGAAACACGAAACCCAATGTAAGTCAATGGGGAATAAAAGTCGGCAGTGAGAGGAGGACAGGAAACACACCTACAGTGCCCATTTGAATGCCAAAAGCATCAATTCTTCTTACTTAAGCTGGTCAACCTTAATTAACTTCATAATACAAGTTACACACTGAAAAATGGGGGTTATTTGGCTAAAGTTGTGGGGGGGTAGGGCTGGCTCCAGGTTTTCATGTGCCCTGGGCGAAAGAGCGCCCCTTTAACACATACCACAACTCATCATGCTCCGATACGGCAGAGAAATAGCGGTATAGTACAATGAAAAATACTTCACTTTTTACATCTCATGACGAGGCCCATCTATTTCTCCATACAGAATCATTGGTCCCATATAATGTTTGAAACAGTATATGATGCGCTCCACATAATGCTACAGTATATGTTGGTCCCCATGGATGAAGCTCCACTGTCTTATGGGCCCAAATAATGCTCCAAACATAATGGACCCCATTTCTAATGCTCTAGTGTATAATGGGCCCTGTAAATGCTGCTCCAGTGTCTGATGTCCACCTTTGGAATGTTCCAGTGTATGGTGGGCCCCATCTATCATTCTCCAGAGTATAGTGCTCCCCAAAAATTGCTGTCCCAACATTGAAAACAATCAATTAAGTCTCCTCGCTAGGGAATCCCTGTACTAGTCTGGACTCCTCGTCGTCCCCATCTTCCATCTCACTGCACAGTATTTCAACCTTGCAAGTGCTGTGATCCTGAGAAAGCAGGGGGGGCCCACTCATTGGCGACAGCACTGGCACAGGGCCCCTGATAGTACGGTGGTGTGTCTGATTGCGGGTGGGCCGAAACTGCACTTTCATCTGCAGCTTCCTCTTTGTCACCGTGTAAGATGGAACAGTATATAGGAAGGGTAACCTGAGTTTCATCAGGGTCAGATTCAGGCCGGGTAGCATGCGATAGGAATGTAGTGGTCTGGGTCAATGTACCAGCAGATTCATCGAGCAGTGTCTGGGCATCAGTGCACTTGTGTCGCCCCCAGGAGTACGGTCGCCACAGTGGCATTACCTTCCTCCTAGGGAGTGTGATGTCATGCTTGGGAGCAACGAAGGATCTCTCTAGCAGGTTAACTGATTGGGAGGCGTTATTCCCACGAGTCATGACCCTCCAAACAGCGTTCATGAAGGCAAAGTGTTTGTTTTACGTGGGCAGTATGGTTGCAAAGCTGAACCTTAAAGGAATGTCCAGAAGGGCACCACCAGGAGTGGAGCCTACGGCGTAATTTGACTCAACACGGGCAACCTCAACCATGCCAGCTACACAACAGATGCACACATTGCAAGCTTAATTCCGTTAACGAACGAGACTCCGTCATGCCCCGCGGTCCGAGTCCGGCTTACTAGAGGGACACCTGAGGCTCTGGCACATGAGATTGGCCAATAACTGGTGTGTCATGCCCTTACATGTCCGTGGCTGCATGTGCGCTACACTGAAAAGGCCAGCGTTTGTCGCTTACAGGTGCAGATAACCCGCTGAACAACGTTAGTGATGGGGATCACTGATTACAATTACTACTCGCGAACGATGATTTCCCAGTAAGTGCAGGTCAAAAGCAGTTCCGGAATTAGGCCTAACCGTCATTCCTGAAAAAATGAAAAACTTACGTGTGCAAACCACAGGTGCTGTAGCTTGCTTAACAGCTCGCCAGCCGTTCTCATGCCCAAAATGGATTACACGTGATTGCACAAAGGTGAGAAAGGGTACCGTATCCCCGGATAACATGTATGGATAGCGTACACATTCAAAAGATATGTCTATACATCAGGAGGCAGGCTCAGACGGTGTTAGGCCCAGTATGGCTTGCACGTGATTGCACAAAGGTGAGAAAGGGTACCGTATCCCCGGATAACATGTATGGATAGTGTACACATTCAAAAGATATGTCTATACATCAGGAGGCAGGCTCAGACGGTGTTAGGCCCAGTATGGATTGCACGTGATTGCACAAAGGTGAGAAATGGTACCGTATCCCCGGATGACATGTATGGATAGCGTACACATTCAAAAGATATGTCTGTACATCAGGAGGCAGGCTCAGACGGTGTTAGGCCCAGTATGGCTTGCAAGTGATTGCACAAAGGTGAGAAAGGGTACCGTATCCCCGGATAACATGTATGGATAGCATACACATTCAAAAGATATGTCTATACATCAGGAGGCAGGCTCAGACGGTGTCAGGCACAGTATGGATTTGACGGCCCAGACTACACAGCGGAGGAGCAGGGAGAGGTAAAGATTGCAAATGCTGGGGCCCTGCCCAAGCAAGGGGGGCCCACTCGTGGGCGTCGATACTGGCACTGGGCCCCTCATAGTACGGCGGTGTGTCTGACGGCGGGTGTGCACCACCACCGTCAGAGACACTTGATTGCACTATGAGGGACCCAGTGCCAGTGCCCGCGCCCAAGAGTCGGCCTACCCACCTGTCCAGGGCAACGGCACTCGCACGGTGTCGTGCGCTAGGTGGTGACCCCGGCCATGGGGGGGAGGCAGCACAGTTAGGGAGTTTTAGAAAGTGGCATATGTTGATGTTGGACATTCAGCTGATGCAAAAGGCGAAATAGGTCAAGTCCCAGGAAGAGGTGGACCAAAGCAAGCCATTTTTCTGTCACCCTATGTGTCATCAGGGGAAGGTGGGACAAAATCCTTGGAAACCCATGCATGGTTCATTTTAATGAAGGTTAGATCATCCACATTTTGGGTTGACAGACGGGTCCTTTTTTCTGTCAGGATTGATCCAGCTGCACTGAAGACTCTTTCCGATAGCACACTTGCAGCTGGGCAAGCGAGCTCCTGTAAGGCATATTGTGCCAATTCAGGCCAGGTGTCCAGTTTAGCAGCCCAATAGTCAAAGGGGAATGACCTGTGTGGGAGAACATCGATATGGGAGGAAAAGTAGTTTGTAACCATAGTTGACAACTGCTGTCTCCTGTCACTTTCCATCGATGCTGTATTACCAGCTGTGTGAGCGGTACTTGAAAAATCAGTCCACAACATTGTCATGAAACCCCTGTCTCCAACGCCACTTCTGCTGTGTGCACCATGAACACCTCTACCAAGCTGCATCCGGCCCGTACGGCTCGTGTGAGAACCATCACTGCTGCTGTGTGCTGGGAATGCCTCAAGCAACCGATTTACCAGAGTTGCTTGTTTATTAGCCAATATTAGGTCAAGGTTCTCCTGTGGCATGATGTTTTGTAATTTGCCTTTATAGCGTGGATCCAGGATGCTGGCCAACCAGTAGTCGTCATCGTTCATCATTTTGGCAATGCGGGGGTCCCTTTTTAGGATCCGCAAGGCATAATCTGACATGTGGGCCAATGTTCCCGGTGTCAATGATGCACTGTGAGTGCTGGTTGGAGGAGCACTTTCTGGCAAATCCACATCCCTCCAGTCACGCACAAACCCTGTACCAGACCTTGCCATGCCAACATTTTCACTTGCCCCACGAGATGCATCCTCCTCCCCTAAGTAATCATCCCCATCATCATCCTCCTCCTCTTCTTCCTCCAACTCGTCCAGGAGAGGTCCCTGAGCAGACAATGGCTGAATGTCATCAACGATTCCCTCCACCTCTTCCTCCTCGTCAACATCGGCTGCAGACGCCTGCTCCTTAAGGTGCGTCAAAGTTTGCATGAGCAGACGCATAAGTGGGATGCTCATGCTTAGGATGGCGTCGTCTGTGCTTACCAGCCGTGTGCATTCCTCAAAACACTGAAGGACTTTACAGAGGTCTTTCAGCTTCGACCACTGCACACCTGTCCACTCCATGTCTGCTCTCAAAGTGCCTGGCCGTGTATCCTCCCACAAATGCATTATGGCCTGCCTCTGCTCGCACAGCCGCTCCACCATGTGCAGGGTGGAGTTCCACCTTGTTGCAATGTCGATAATGAGGAGGTGGTTGGGAAGGTGGAGCAATCGCTGCAGCTTCTGCATACGAACGGAGTGTACAGGCGACCGGCGGATGTGCGCGCACAGTCTTCGCACCTTATGGAGCAGGGCTGTTAACTCCGGATAATTTTTGAGGAAGCACTTCACCACCAGGTTCAAGGTGTGAGCCAAGCAAGGTATGTGGCTGAGTTTTGAATGGGCTATGGCTGCCACAAAATTACGGCCGTTATCACTAACTACCTTGCCTGCCTCAAGATGTACACTGCCCAGCCATGACTCAGTTTGTCGCTTCAAGTACTCGGCCAACACCTCGGCGGTGTGTCTGTCGCCCAAACACATCATCTGCAACACAGCCTGCTGACGCTTTCCACTAGCTACTCGATAGGGGGACACCTCGTGTGCAACAGTGGCAGCTGCAGATGGAGTGCTCGTACGACTGCGCTCTGTGGACGAGCTTTCGCTTCTGGAGGAGGAGGAGGAGGGTGGAACGCCTACAGCCAACTGTTTCCTATACCGTGGGCTAGGCAGCACTGTCCCACCACCGCTGTCCCCTGTGGACCCTGCATCCACCACATTAACCCAGTGCGCAGTGATGGACACGTAACGGCCCTGGCCATGCCGACTGGACCATGCATCAGTTGTGAGGTGCACCTTTCCACTCACTGACTGCTTGAGTGCATGGACAATGCGGTCTTTCACATGATGGTGGAGGGCTGGGATGGCTTTGCGAGAGAAGAAGGGGCGACTGGGTAGGTCATAGCGTGGTACTGCATAGGCCATAAGTTCGCGGAAAGCTGCGCTTTCCACCAACCGATAGGGCATCATCTCAAACGAGATTAGTTTGGCAATGTGGGCGTTCAAACCCAGTGTATGCGGATGAGAGACTGAGTACTTTCTTGACCTACTCATAGTGTCTGGGAGGGTGAGCTGGACTTGAGAGCTGCATATGGTGTAAGTAGCGGTGGACAGGGCGGACTGAGAGAGGGTTGATGATGGTGATGGAGTTGGTGTTCTTTCTGATGGCCTAGATTCAGTATTTTGTTGATATAACAGTGGGATTCCCTGACTGCTGTGGCCTTGCCACGACACCTCAACATTTGCTGCTGTGCTAACCGGTGGGCTTACAGTGGGGGAAACAATGTAGCGTTGCTGACTACCTTCTTTGTGATCAGTTGCACATGTGGCACTTGAGGTTTGGTGTTGTGTCCACGCTTGCAAGTGCATGCTGGTTAAATGTCTAAGCATGCAACTGGTATTCAAATTTTTCAGATTTTTCCCTCGGCTAAAGGTCTTTGCGCACTTCTTACAGATAACCTTGGCCTGATCATGAGGATTTTGTTCAAAAAAGTGCCACACTGCACTCTTCCTACTTTGGCAGACATTTTGCGGCCTAGCACGCTGTGATGTTTTGACCCTCTGGACAAGCTGTCCAGCAACTCTTTTGATTTTTGGAACCTGTCTTTGGAGTGCTCCGGGCCTGCCAGATAACAGCTGTTGCGATGTCGATGTCTGCTGTGGATGCTCCTCATCTGAGCTATTGGAAGCAGCACCCTCTTCCCCCAATGGATGCCAATCTGGGTCAACAACTGGGTCATCCATCACCTCCTCTTCAATGTCATGTGCACCTTCCTCTGTGTCACCGTGTATGGTGGTATAGTGTGCGGAAAGGGGCACCTGAGTCTCATCAGGGTCAGAATCTGGCTCTCTACACTGCGAGGACAATGTAGTGCTCTGAGTGAATGTACCAGCAGAACCATCTATCAGCGGCTGTGCATCAGTGCACTCCATGTCAGATTCATCTTGGCCTGGGTAATTCACCATTTCACTTGATAATCCAGGCATGGTATGTGAAAACAGCTCCATGGAGTAATCAGTAGTATGGCCTGCGTCATCCTACAATCTTGGTTGGGGTGAAGGACACAAGGAAAGGTGTGGTTCATGAACATGAGCCTCCAATGACGACAAAGTGCTTTTACTTTTTACAACTTCAGAAGAGGAGGCGATAGAGCTGGAGGCTGAGTCAGCAATGTAAGACAAAACTTTTTCCTGATGCTCTGGCGTTAAAAGCGGTTTGCCAACTCCTAGAAAACTAAGCCTTCGAAGCCTTATGGAGCCAGACGATGATGCAGGCTCAACAACTCCTGCATTCGGTCCTATTTTGCTTTTGCCACTACCATCAGATCCACCACCAACACCATCATTACCAGCTGCCAACCCCCGCCCAATTCCACAGCCTCTTCCACCAGCCTTCCTCATTTTTGGTAGAAATGTAGACAAAATCCAACAAACTATATAGTAATGTAAAACAAGGTACAAGGTGTCTATAGGACAGGGGAGATTTAGATTTTCTGCAGACACTTGTGGACACTGGACACTTGGATTGTGTGAGGCCCACTGAATATCAGAGCGCTATGTCACAGGCTCGATGGCACAGGTGTGAAAAAAGTGACTACAGGATAAGGGAGATTTTGAAATTCTGCATACACTTGTGGACACTGGACACTTTTGGATTGTGTGAGGCCCACTGAATATCAGAGCGCTATGTCACAGGCTCGATGGCACAGGTGTGAAAAAAGTGACTACAGGATAAGGGAGATTTAGATTTTCTGCAGACACTTGTGGACACTGGACACTTGGATTGTGTGAGGTCCACTGAATATCAGAGCGCTATGTCACAGGCTCGATGGCACAGGTGTGAAAAAAGTGACTACAGGATAAGGGAGATTTTGAATTTCTGCAGACTCTTGTGGACACTGGACACTTTTGGATTGTGTGAGGCCCACTGAATATCAGAGCGCTATGTCACAGGCTCGATGGCACAGGTGTGAAAAAAGTGACTAGAGGATAAGGGAGATTTTGAATTTCTGCAGACACTTGTGGACACTGGACACTTTTGGATTGTGTGAGGCCCACTGAATATCAGAGCGCTATGTCACAGGCTCGATGGCACAGGTGTGAAAAAAGTGACTACAGGATAAGGGAGATTTAGATTTTCTGCAGACACTTGTGGACACTGGACACTTGGATTGTGTGAGGCCCACTGAATATCAGAGCACTATGTCACAGGCTCGATGACACAGGTGTGAAAAAAGTGACTACAGGATAAGGGAGATTTTGAATTTCTGCAGACACTTGTGGACACTGGACACTTTTGGATTGTGTGAGGCCCACTGAATATCAGAGCGCTATGTCACAGGCTCGATGGCACAGGTGTGAAAAAAGTGATTACAGGATAAGGGAGATTTTGAATTTCTGCAGACACTTGTGGACACTGGACACTTTTGGATTGTGTGAGGCCCACTGAATATCAGAGCGCTATGTCACAGGCTCGTTGGCACAGGTGTGAAAAAAGTGACTACAGGATAAGGGAGATTTTGAATTTCTGCAGACACTTGTGGACACTGGACACTTGGATTGTGTGAGGCCCACTGAATATCAGAGCGCTATGTCACAGGCTCGATGCAGCAGGTGTGAAAAAAGTGACTACAGGATAAGGGAGATTTTAAATTTCTGCAGACACTTGTGGACACTGGACACATTTGGATTGTGTGAGGCCCACTGAATATCAGAGCGCTATGTCACAGGCTCGATGGCACAGGTGTGAAAAAAGTGACTACAGGATAAGGGAGATTTTGAATTTCTGCAGACACTTGTGGACACTGGACACTTTTGGATTGTGTGAGGCCCACTGAATATCAGAGTGCTATGTCACAGGCTCGATGGCACAGGTGTGAAAAAAGTGACTACAGGATAAGGGAGATTTAGATTTTCTGCAGACACTTGTGGACACTGGACACTTTTGGATTGTGTGAGGCCCACTGAATATCAGAGCGCTATGTCACAGGCTCGATGGCACAGGTGTGAAAAAAGTGACTACAGGATAAGGGAGATTTTGAATTTCTGCAGACACTTGTGGACACTGGACACTTTTGGATTGTGTGAGGCCCACTGAATATCAGAGCGCTATGTCACAGGCTCGATGGCACAGGTGTGAAAAAAGTGAATTGTAGAATTGGGCAGAAGAGGAATCTCCCTAGAGTGTAGGTCTGTAAGAACGGAACAAGTCCTCCACTTATCCTTCCACAGTGACACACAGATAGCTTCACTGTGGCTGTGATAACAGCCGTTACACGGTACTGTGTGAGGAGCGTACACCGCTGTATGGTGTGAATAAAGGCACGCTCAGTACCTCAGCAGGACAAAAAAAAAATTGGGATTGCTTTTAAAAAAGCAGTTTGCAGAGCAGTGGGGAAACAGCAATGCAGCTGTCAGGAAGCCTTAGAAGGCAGCCTAACAACCAACACCGCTGATACACCACAATATTGCCTCCCCTTGGACTGCACACACAGTGACTGGTGTGTTGCACAGGCAAAATCGCTAGCAGCAGAAGCAGTTTTTTTTTCTTCTTCCCTGCCTAACGCTCTCCCTACAGAATCAGCAACCTCTCCCTATGCTAAGATCGGCAGAAGTAAGATGGCGGTCGGCGTGCACGCCCTTTTATAACCCCTGTGACGCCCACCAAAGCAAGCCAATCACTTGCATGCCCTTCTGAAAGATGGTGGTGACCCCTGCCTATGTCATCACGTTGCCCACAGTGTCCGTGGATCCTGATTGGCTGAAAAAGAGCGCTAAACAAACTTTTGAAACGCGACTTTGGCGCGTAAGTCGCCGACCTCGTGGCCGACCTCCTCCTAGGGTCGGGTTTCGTTTCATGAAACCCGACTTTGCCAAAAGTCGGCGACTTTTGAAATTGTTCGACCCGTTTCGCTCAACTCTAATGAACAGTCTATTATTTTAAGGGTAGGTCAATTTTAACTTTGAGCAATAGAATATCAAAAATAAAATCCAGAAAATCACATTGTATAAATTAAATTTATTTGCATTTTGCAGTGGGAAATAAGTATTTGATCCCTCTGGCAAATAAGACTTAATACTTGGTGGCAAAACTCTTGTTGGCAAGCACAGCAGTCAGATGTTTTTTGTAGTTGATGATGAGGTTTGCGCACATGTCCGGAGGAATTTTGGTTCACTCCTCTTTGCAGATCTTCTCTAGATCATTAAGATTTTGAGGCTGTTGTTTGGCAACTCGAAGCTTCAGCTTCCTCCATAAGTTTTTTATGGGATTAAGGTCTGGAGACTGGCTAGGCCACTCCATGACCTTAATGTGCTTCTTTTTGAGCCACTCCTTTGTTGCCTTGGCTGTATGTTTTGGGTAATTGTCTTGCTGGAGTTCCTAGCCATGACCCATTTTTATTATCCTGGCGGAGGGAAGGAGGTTGCCACTCAGGATTTTATGATACATGGATCTATCCATTCTCCCATTGTTGGGTTGTAGTAGTCCTGTGCACATAGCAGAGACACACCCCCAAAACATAATGCTTACACCTCCATGCTTGACAGTGGGGATGGTGTTCTTTGGGTCATATGCAGTATATAACGACCGACACATGGTACATGTGCATATGGCCAGTGATGCCGAGTCCCAACCTGGCACAGCACATCAGCTACTGACTCCGATGATTGCTGGCCCTATTTCAATCAGGATTTTACTCCACCTCCTACATCAGTTCCTGCACCACCTCAAGTAACTCCTCATCATTCATCTCCGATGCACTCAGAGCATGTTGTCCACATCAGCTGGAAGCTCTGCAGCACTGATGACAAAACCAGAGTACTCTCGAATTCCTTTGCGACCTGCAGCTATTGGATTGCAATGCTGGAAACCTTGCATGAGCTTTCTCTCTATGCCTTGGAGGTGTTGTGCTTCCCTGCCTCTAGCATCTTGTCTGAGTGGGTTTTAAGTGTCAAAACAGACAGTTGCTTTTGCCTGTCAACAGAAAGTGCTAACAGGCTCACTCTAATAACAATGAACAAAGCCTGGATTAGCATAAATATTTCCTCACAACCAGATGACAGCAGCATATAAGGTGCTTTTACTGGTCAATATTTGAATGTGGCTTGCCAGCTATTGCCTTCTAAATTCTGGGGATGACTGGATGACCCTAATTATAATTTTTTTCTGGGCTTTGCACTTTGTGCAAAGCCTTTTTCTGAGTATAGAATTACCACAACTACATTTTCTTAGATTTTTTTATGAGGCACTCTCAGATGACAGAATCTACGGCCACCGGCATCTAGCGTTAGATAGCAAGTGAAAACTGAGAGATAGACCAATTGTTGCTTGGGCTTTTGTCAGTAATACCATCTGTACTACTCTTCTACATCTTTTAGAGAATGCCCTCGGGTGGGTAATACATGCTGAATATTTTTTTCTGTAGTTTCAAGGTCATACTTTAAAAGCAACGCATATTTTTGCATAAGATTATTTGGAGGGGTATCTGGAAGTAGCAATGAATGTATGTTAGAGTTGATAACAATCTATCAGCAGGACCCATTCAATCAGCTTCATCAGTGGTCTATAACCGCAAAAGCAGTGAAAAACGCCTTGATATCACCATGTCTGGCTGAGTAATCAAGAAAAGAACTGCAGATGCCATAAGATAAGAGGCTGTTCTTATAGGCCTCCCATTTGTGGACCAACGATTATTGACGTGGCTGGTGTTAGGGACTGCGGAATGCACCAAATAATATGAAAGGAGATATGAGGTGCATTCGCAGCCCGGGCTCCACCGTGCAGAGATGGAACCTGCTGCTGAGTAATGGCGGAACCAGATGGTGGCTAAACGCTTACTTACACGTGGGTTAACTTCACCCAGTGTGAATAGAGGCTAACTCTGTTGCTCCACAGAGCCGCTACAACAAACGCCGGAGCCTGTTGAACTCACAGAGCTCAGCTGAGTGAGCGCTAATTAGGGTCACAGAACCCTGTCCTACAGACACCGGACAAGAGCTCCTCTAGACCATCAGCGCACGGCGCCGCAGCTGCGGTGTCAGTGTGGGAGGAATGGCCCCCGTCGAGTGTCTGGGCCGGAACCAGAGGAGCCGTCATCTGGGTTCTGGGGGAAACTGTTCCCGGGGGGACAGTATTCGAGGATGGACCGTTGTGACAGACAGATGGACTGGGGGAGGAACCGGTATAAAAGAGGTGGGGAATTCCCCAGACGATGAGTCAGCAGACCGGGAAAGAGACTGCAGGAGAGCGTGGGAGCGACTGCCAGCTAGAGTGACTCGCCAGCGCCAGGGAGGATGCCCACTGTGGACTCCAGAGGGACGGTATCCGGAGAACCGTCCGAGACTTGTTACCCCGCTCCAGCCCACGGCCACTGCGGCCCCAGTACAGCTCATGGCCGCTGTCGCCTCCCCTCTGCCCGCGACTGCGGCCTACCCGCGGTCGCCTCTTCTGAGCACACAGCCTGTTCCCTGCCACTTGCGGCCGCCCTGCTCTCACCGGTGGCCTCGGCCAGCACCGCGCTGTCGGCGGCCACCACTGTCCCGCTCCGGTCCGCAGCAGGGGCCGGACCTCTGCTTATCTCGGACACCCCATCGCAGTCGATAGCTGTGCAGGTGGCCTG
Organism: Dendrobates tinctorius; assembly: GCF_039654945.1. Taxonomy (NCBI): domain Eukaryota; kingdom Metazoa; phylum Chordata; class Amphibia; order Anura; family Dendrobatidae; genus Dendrobates; species Dendrobates tinctorius. Next base: position 15,138,691 of record NW_027361763.1, read on the forward strand.
TGACTCGCCACCATACATCGCTGCCGCCTGCTCCGGTCCGGGAGCTGCGGCCCGTCTGTCCAAGGACTCCGCCGGGGCCTGTGGGGCTCCAGTGTCCTCAGCGCGCCGGAAAGCGCAAAGACTTTGTCAACGCCTCAGCAACTGGGCCCAGCAACTACTCCACCCAAAGATCACCAGCCCGAACAGCGTGGGACGTCTGGACGGCTAAGTAGATTCTAGACTTAAGGACCCGTAGTCGGCCATACCGCAGCCCTATAGTGACCGGTTGTTGCCGGGAGTAGTCGTGTTCTTCACCACTGTGTTTGCTTGTTTAGAGCCCCTGCGTGGGCAACCTGTGTTACCCCTGTTTCGGTGATCAGGCCGTGACTGAGGAAAGTCCCGTCAAGTCTCATAAACGTTATTATAAAAAGCACTGGAGTTGTCTCGGGACTCGACACTGCATCCTGCGTACCTGCTAGCACCACATTTGGCGTAGTCGGCAGGAAGCAGTCTCCGAGCGCAGACGGCGGTGCGCCTGATCAGATTAGGGTTGTGGGCGCTGCTGATGACGGGGGTCCCCGCTCCAGCATCTCCCTGGGGGCTATGCTAAGTAATTTGCCCCGGTTTTCTGGCTCCGATACGCTGTTGTGGAGCTGGACAGAACGGATGCGGGGCCTTTTCCGCATGCATCCCATGACCCCCGATTTAGAAGCTGAGGTAGCCCTTATGGCGCTAGATGGAGAAGCTCAGAAGTAGGTAATGTTGAGACCCCCAGGGTGCTGCAACACCTTCGCCAGGGTCTTGCAGATCCTGGAAGAGACCCACGAGGATCCAACAGACGTGGGGGAGCTGAGAACTCGGTTGTTTAGTCATAGAATCATAGAATCATAGAATCGTAGAGTTGGAAGGGACCTCCTGGGCCATCTGGTCCAACCCCCTGATCAAAGCAGGATTCGCTAAATCATCTCAGTCAGATGTCTGTCCAGCCTCTGTTTGAAGACTTCCATTGACGGAGAACTCACCACTTCTCGTTGCAGCCTGTTCCACTCATTGATCACTCTAACTGTCAAAAAGTTTTTTCTAATATCTAATCTGTGTCTCCTCCCATTCAGTTTCATCCCATTGCTTCTAGTCTTTCCTTGTGCAAATGAGATGAGTCGGATGCAGGGGGAGGGGGAGACCATCACCCAATATATGAACGCCCTCCAGGAGCTACACACCGCCATAGAAAGGATGGACGGAATGGGGGTAGGGCCCATCGACATTACTCTACGTGACCTGCTAGTAACTGGACTCCGGGACCCGTTAATCAAACAGGCATTGCGGGAGCAGATACGAGTGAACCCACGTTTAGCCTTCTCCAAAGTGGGGAGTCAGGCCCGGGTGCAAGAGCAGGAGCAGGGGATGGCGGCTCCTGTGGGGAAGGCCCGGAGCATGGAGTCTTCCATAAGTGTTGTCAAAGAACCTCAATGGATTGAGGAAATGAGACAAGAACTGAAGAGTATCCGGGGCGAGCTGGCCGAGGTGAAGAAAAGAATGGAGCCCGCGCCCGGCCGGCCTGGCTACAATTCCAGGCCCTGAGGGCCTCGCAATGCCCAGGGTGACCGAGCCTCACCGCCCCAGTGTTATGAGTTTGGAGAACTGGGCCACTTTGCCCGGGAGTGTCCGCGGAGTGGGAAGTACCCACCCCGGCGGACATTAAACTAGAGGGCTCTGGGCATGGGGGACGCTGCTCGGAGCCGGAAGCCACAACGAGGGGTGGTGGAAGTCCCAAAGAACTGGTCGCTGAGTGCCCAATAGTATGGACTGAAGTCGAGGGTCGTGCTGTGCGGTGCCTTATGGATTCAGTGTCGCAGGTGACGACCATGCCGGCAACGTACTTCTGGCAACATTTCCCGGAAGCGGCAAGGCCCCAGTGGGGGCCCATGATCCGACTAGTGGCTGCAAATCAACTGCCAGTACCTGTCGCCGGAGTGGTGTGGCTTCAGATGACATTGTGTGGCAAAGCCCTCGGCCGCCGGGGAGTGGTCATGACCCAAGGAGAGACTAACGACCGCCACCCGATCATCTTGGGCATGAATGTACTGTGGGAGTTTGGCAATCTACTCCTTAACGATTCCACGCAGGAGACCCTAAGTCAGTGGGGTTCTCGCACGGCCCAGGGGCAGGTCTTACAGCGGTTGGTGCGGGAGGCACGAGTGCTCCAGGAGTGTCAGGAGGGTGAGGCGCTGGGCAAGGTCATCACGCTGGCAGGCCCCCCGCTCATGCTTCCTCCGGGGCTGACGGTGGTGGCTTTGCCGATCCGCGCCCCGATATCACTAGAGGACGTGGAGTTGCAGGTGGAACCTTGTTACTCGGAGCCCCTGTACCCTGGCATCTTGGTGGCCCGCTCCCTGGCCACAGTGCGGGGAGGGACCGTCTTGGCATGTTGTTTCAAACTGGAAGATCAAGACATCGCCCTGAAGCCCCGGGCTGAAATGGCCAAGCTAGTCCGGCCATTGGAGGAGATGCTTCCGGACCCCGCAATCCAGTTGCGGGTGCAACCCGAAGATCCCTGGGCAGTAACGGTGCGAACCCAACAGGCTGCCGCACCTGCGGCCCAAGAAAAAGGTTGAGTCATCCTGGAGAGAATGCGGGCTGAACTTTCCAGTCTAGCGCCAGCTCAGCTTCTCCAAGTGGAGGCACTTCTTGGACAATTTCACAGTTTCTTCGCCAGCCATGAGGACAACTTCGGATGTACCACGGCCATCACGCATGGGATCCGCACGGCGGGAGCGGCCCCCATCCGGGAGCGATATTGACAAATACTACCGCAGCTTTATCAGGAAGTAAAAACTCTATTAGCCCAAATGCTCCGGAAGGGGGTCATACGAGAAAGTCAAAGCCCTTGGGCGGCCCCTATTGTATTGGTTCGGAAGGAAGATGGCACCCTACGTTTTTGCGTGGATTATCGGAAGTTGAACGCCTGCACCATCAAGGATTCATATCCGCTGCCCCGTATAGAAGAGTCTCTGTCCGCCTTGGGGAACGCAACGTACTTTTCCACCCTTGACCTGGCCAGTGGGTACTGGCAGGTGCCAATGTCGGAGGAGGACAGAGCCAAGACGGCATTCATCCTTCCCATGGGACTGTTTGAGTTCAATCGGATGCCGTTTGGGCTGGCCAACGCCCCCCGGACCTTTTCAGCGTTTGATGGAGCGGTGTCTGGGAGACCTCAACTTCGAAGCCACGTTGATATACCTGGATGATATTATCATCTATTCCGCCACCTTCGAGGACCACCTGAAGTGGTTAGGGCAGGTGCTCGGCCGGCTGCAGAAGTGTGGGTTAAAGGTAAAGCCCCAGAAATGCCACCTGTTCCGCACCCAGATCGAGTACCTGGGGCATACCATCTCGGCAGAGGGCGTCCGACCATCCCTGGAAAAGGTCGCTGCCATCCAGGGGTGGCCTACCCCCGAGACGATGAAGGACGTGCGGGCCTTCTTGGGGTTGGCCAGCTATTATCGCTGGTTCGTGAAAAATTTTGCACGCCAAGCTCGAGCCCTGCAACACTTGCTGTAGAGGTCTCCCACGGTGGCGAATGGACGGAAGATTCAGTGGCAGCAACCGCAAGAGTATACGTTTCAAGACCTCAAAGCTGCTCTCTCGGACGCCCCGGTATTGGCATATGCGGATTTTTCGCAACCGTTCATCCTGCATACCGACGGGAGCCTCCAGGGACTAGGAGCTGTGTTGTCACAGGTGCAGGATGGCCAGGAGAAAGCGATCGCCTATGGTAGCCGGTCGCTGCACGACTCAGAACGCAACCCGGACAATTACAGCTCCTTTAATCTTGAGCTTCTTTCAGTAGTGTGGGCAATGACGGAGCAATTCGCAGAGTATCTGATGGGCTCCGAAGTAGTAGTGCGGACCGATAACAACCCATTAGCCCATTTGGAGAACACCAAACTGGGGACCCTCGAGCAGCAGTGGGTGGCACGGATGGCCAAATTCAATTATAAGATCATCTACAAACGGGGAGCTGAAAACGTGCACGCCGACGCGCTCTCCAGAATCTGACACACCACCCCAGGGAGAAACCAAGACAACGAATTAGAAGCAGATGAGACGCCATTCGCCCTCACCACCGCCGCGCTCGCAGTCAGCACGCAGGAAGTGCCTTGTCCGGGACTCTTAGAAGGGATGCTGGGACAGCCCCGCGACCACTGGATCCAGCAGGAATAGGAAGATACAGAAATTGGACTCCTGCGCCGATGGGTGGCCACCGGTAAATTGCCCACAGGCTCACAGAGACAGACTTTGACCCAAGATATGTTGCTGATGCTACGCCAGTGGGAAAAACTGGTCCTCAAAAAGTGACTCTTATATCGAAAGGCCATGTAACAAGCCACGTCATCTACGATATGGCAGGTGATCGTGCCCGGAGCCCATCTCACTTTGGTGCTCAAAAGATGTTACAATGGTTACAGCAGATAGTGTATCACCCACGCTTGCACACTGCTGTAGAAGTTTGTCGGACCTGCCGCCCGTGCGAGCTCACTAAACTCCCTGCGCAACGAGCCCCGGTGCAGACTATTTTAAAATCAGGAGCTTCTTATGGTGGGCTACTTGACCATAGCTCCTGCCTATCAGGGGTATAAACATTGTCTCGTTATGGTGAACCATTTCACCAAGTTTGCCGTGGTCACCCCCAAGACCAAACAGCGGAGTCGGCTGCTTATGCAATTTGTAAGAACTTTATTCAAGTGTACGGCTGTCCACAATGAATATATTTGGACCAAGGAGCATGCTTCCTAGGGAAAGCCATGGAAGAGCTTCACCATCTGTACGGTATCGATAAATCGCGGACTACGCCATGCCACCCACAGGGAAACGGAGCCTGCGAGCGATTCAACCGTACGTTAATCCAAATGCTGCGCACTCTGGAGAGCAACCGCAAGGCACGCTGGCCTGAATATGTCCCCGAGCCGGTGTGGGTATATCACAACCAAGTGCATCAAACAACTGGTTACACCCCCTATTCATTGCTGTTCAGGCGGGAAGGCAAAGGAATTACGGAGGTGGAATTAAACCCGGAGGAACCACAACCCTGGACCGGAGTATCCTCATGGGTCCGAAATCACCGGCATCGGCTGCAGACCCTCCACCGGATCGTCCATACGAAGCTCCAGGATCTAGAACATCAGGGGGAGCACTACCCCCACCTATTGACTTTCAGGCTGGGGATCGGGTACTCGTACTTGACCAGCGTCCCCCAAACAAGTTAGAACCCCGGTGGGAGGTGAACCCGTACCGAGTGTTGTGCCAGATAAGCCCCGATGGGCCTGTGTACGAAATACAGTCTGAAGGAAACAACACGCCTCTCACTCGGGTTGTGCACCGTAACATGTTACGACCTTGTACGTCTACTGATCCCCCGTGGCCCGAACCGACACTCCAGGTCCCCGACCCCCGGCCCACGGTCTGAGACCTGGATGATGAAGAGGACTTCCCCGTCACACCTACAGGGCGCCCCAGTAGTGGCACTACAGTAGACCCGGAAATTCCACCAGAACCAACTAGTCGACCACCCGCCACCACTCCAGAAGATTCCACTATACCCGAGCTTCGACGCGCCGAGCGGTCAACAGCTGGCAAACCCCCTGAATGTTACGAACAGGACCAGTTCGTATGGTGACAAGGATTGTCATCCCAAGGAACTAACACGAGTCTACGGAAACCCTTGCTCGAGGACTGGCGAGCATACAGGGCGGGGGAGTGTGGGAGGAACGGCCCCCGTCGAGTGTCTGGGCCGGAACCAGAGGAGCAGTCATCTGGGTTCCGGGGGAAACTGTTCTCGGGGGACAGGATTCAAGGACGGACCGTTGTGACAGACAAATGAGCTGGGGGAGGAACCGGTATAAAGGAGGCAGGGAATTCCCCAGACGATGAGTCAGCAGACTGGGACAGAGACAGCAGGAGAGCGTGGGAGCGACTGCCAGCTAAAGCGACTCACCAGCGCCAGGGAGGACGCCCACTGAGGACTCCAGAGGGACGGTATCCGGAGAACCGTCCGAGACTTGTTGCCCCGCTCCAGCCCACGGCCACTGCGGCCCCAGTACAGCTCGTGGCTGCTGTCGCCTCCCCTCTGCCCGTGGCTGTGGCCTACCCGTGGTCGCCCATGGCCGCCTCTCCTGAGCCCGCAGCCGCAGCCTGTTCCCTGCCACCCGCGGCCGCCCTGCTCTCACCAGTGGCTGCGGCTAGCACCATGCCGTCAGCGGCCACCACTGTCCCGCTTCGGTCCACAGCAAGGGCCGGACCTCTGCTGATCGCGGACACCCCATCGCAGCCGCTAGCTGCGCAGGTGGCCTGTGACTCGCCACCATACATCGCTGCCACCTGCTCCGGTCCGGGAGCTGCGGCACGTCCGTCCAAGGACTCCGCCGGGGCCTGTGGGGCTCCAGTGTCCTCAGTGCGCCGGAGAGCGCGAAGACTTCGTCAAAACCTCAGCAACTGGGCCCAGCAACTACTCCGCCGAAAGATGACCTGCCCGAATGGCAGGGGACGTCTGGACGGCTAAATAGATTGTAGACTTAAGGACCCATAGTCGGCCATACTGCGGCCCTATAGTGACCGGCTGTTGCCGGGAGTAGTCATGTTCTACACCACTGTGTTTGCTTGTTTAGAGCCCCTGCGTGGGCATCCTGTGTTACCCCTGTTTCGGTGATCAGGCTGTGACTGAGGAAAGTCCCCTCAAGTCTCATAAACGTTATTATAAAAAGGACCGGAGTTGTCTCGTGACTCGACACTGCATCCTGTGTACCTGCTAGCACTACACCAGCTAGAGATAGTAATGTATTTAATTGCGCCAAGTGCACACAGTGCCACTTCGGCGGATGCCACTAACCACCCGGGATGGGGTGTAAAGCGCTAGAGGTGCGCACGGCGTCGCACGGCGGTCACAGCTACCTGGTGTGGTACGACAGTGCCCATAGCAGGAAGGCACAGTCGGACGCTAGTGTACATAGACTACTGGGAGCACAGTGGCTTGAGCCTAGCCACCCATTGGCGCTGACTCTAACTCTGAAACCCTAACCAACAAGCGTATCAAAGGGAGGGGAGTCTTAATGTGTCAGTCACCAGATACATGCATCCATCCTCATACACACAAATAAGCATAAGACTCTATACTAGCGCATGGCTGTGCGGCCATGCGGCTCTCTTATAGCCGCATCCTTCCGGGACCTTCCTGACCTTCCAGATGGTCCAATCCGAGCTGGAGAAGGGCCTGAGCATGAGACCTCCGATCTCCAATGAGAGATCGGACCACGGGCATGCTCAGTGGACCGAAAGGAGGACTTAGTCCCTGGAGTGGCTCGCTGCTGGCCAGCATGTGTTGCTATAGGTGGACCAGAGGTGGCAGCAGCAACCAAGCCCACAGAGCTGGTCTGAGCAGAGCACTGGGATTGATGAGTCTGCTGAGCAGGCTCCTCTGTGGCTGAAGAGGAATGGGAGACCGCTGGAAGCAAGGCTTGGGGTTCCCGCTGTGCAGCGACAGGAACCCGACGCCTAACAGCTGGTGGATTGGGTCCTGTAAATTTATTTGCACCAACTCTAAAAGCCTTATTCCACACCTCCACCAAATAATCTCATGAAAGTGTTGCTTTCCCAGATATTTCGGAGGATTGGATGGAAATTTTTGACTCGTTTGGTAGCTGAGGTCAGGTAGTCTTTCCTTTTTGCCTATCCGCTGTTACGAGAGAGTTGGCAAGTTGGCAGTTCATCTGAAGGCAGCAAGTAATGCCATATATTCCCAAAAATGACCATTGCTGACCATCTGCAACTTCTCCCTATGAAACCAGCTGTTTGTCAAGGGTGCCAGGAGCTAGACCCAAATGATGGCTAGCACAATTTTAAATGAAATAACTCCAGTAAAATCTACAGCAGAACAGAAGTAACCATTTTTCCAAATATTCAAGAAATTCTGTTTGTAACTTTCTTCTCTTTGTGCCGTGGCGAGCTCACAATGCAGTGTGGGTTTGAGTGATCACAGAATGGAGACCTCACATTGAGACTCTTTTTTTCTTGTTTCTTTCATTTACAATGAACTTTTAAAGAAGATGACTGTCGGTTGCTGCTGAGATTGATTCACAGAACAGAAGCAAATGCCAAGCTCGAAATTCTCCATCTCTCGGAGGCAACTGTTTCATCCTTCTTGTATTTATCAGTATGAGGTGCCGCATTTCTGTTCCTGGCTGCTGTATCCATCAAGGAGAGCACAAAGTCACCGCCAAATTTACCATAGTCTAGAATAGAACAATGGCTTTGTCTATAGCAATGTCATTTGAAAAAAAAGAACTCTGACCCTCTATGTAGACAAATTACAAACATAAGGGCTTCAATCTAAAAACAGCATGATACTCATTGTTAGGGGTAGGTGATCAATTATTAGGACAAATGCTGGTGCTGTGTAAATTTCCAATAAATTGCTATTTTTACAGACCCTATTAGCATCTGTTTTTAAGCTTATTTACAGGTGTTTTTCTTCTGTGATTATCGGATTGCTACAGGAGAAATATAAAAATAGAATAAAGAGGAAAACTCATGGAATGCAATGGAGGGAAAACAATTTACCTTTTGATCAAAGTAAGTCCGAAGCTTGGGTTATCTGAAGTATTTGAAAGGTTTGGAGACATATTTTTTGAGGATAATGGTTTTCTTAAACCACAACGTTCATTTCGTCTAGACATTTTACAAAAAATTGGAGTAAAAAAGGAATCTGCGAAAATCCCTTGGATGCTTCTGTAGTATGTGCGCCGACTGGGGGTGGTCCCTTTTTCGCCGCGAAAAGACTGGAGACAGAAACCGATGTACGTTCAACAGGTCCTCTTTAATGGCCGCCCTCCCGACAACCACAGCAACACGACAGCTTCTGTACACACAGGGCCGGGTACCCTGCACCTTCTTCTCTCTCCTAAAGTGACGTCCCTCGCGGTTCTATCACTGTGGCTGCCCTAGGCCTACCACCAAAGCGCTTTGCCTGTCCAAGTCCGTCCATCTGGTACCCCCGGGCATCTTCTGTCCTGCGGCTATCCTGTCAGGGCCACCCCCTGACTGTCTCTCCTTCCAGTCCCTTCCGGAGCTCTTCCTTCTTCCGTCTCTTCCCACGCTGAACTCCTCCTCCTGGACTGGCTCCCTTCTCGAACTCTCTCTCCCTTTTTTTTCCCCTGCCTGGGAATTCCCCTCTCGAGTCCCCATAACTCCGCCCACCATGACTATGCAGTTTCTTAAGCATTAGCTACTGTTAAGTCCTTTTCTTGCTTTCTCTTGTCTCCCCCTAGTGGCCAAAACCCGTTCCTACACCATTTCTTCCTGATTCCAGCTGTTTCCCACACGTATATACAAATTCACGTAAAGTATATTTACTGCCCATCTTTACATTCACTTTCCTGCTTCAGACAGGTCCATAGGTCAGTCCACTTCCCAGCACAATCCTATTATTGACTGGCACCAAGGGGATATCGTGCGCTGGAGTCCACAGTGTCAGAATCACTGTATGTCGCTGTCAGTGAACCAAATTAAAATTAAAACACCCTTTATACCATACGCATTCAGGGACTATGAGGACGTCTTTTCAATAGTGGAGTCTGAGAAATTACCGCCTCATAGAGAGTATGACTGTCCTATAGACTTGGTTCCAAGTGCTCGTCTCCCTAAGGGGAGAATATTTAACCTCTCTGGTCCTGAGCGCGTAGCCATGAAGGACTACATAGCGGACAGCTTGCAAAAAGGTTTTATTAGACCCTCCACTTCACCTGTAGGGGCTGGGTTTTTCTTTGTAGAAAAAAAAGATGGTGGACTCAGACCGTGTATTGATTATCGTGAGCTGAACGCGATTACTGTGAAAAATCAGTATCCGCTTCCACTCATCCCTGATCTGTTTAATCAGCTACTAGGAGCCCGTTGGTTCACTAAGCTTGATCTCCGGGGGGCTTACAATCTGGTTCGCATAAGAAATGGGGATGAGTGGAAAACAGCCTTTAACACACCTCTTGGTCATTTTGAGTACCTTGTGATGCCGTTTGGGTTGAGTAACGCGCCCGCCTTGTTCCAACACTTTGTGAATGATATATTCAGGGATATTTGTGGGGTATATGTAGCGGTTTATTTGGATGACATCCTGATTTACTCCGCTGATGTTCTTACACACGTGCAACATGTCCGTTCTGTACTCCAGAGACTTAGAGAACATTCTCTATACGCCAAGTTGGAGAAATGTGTTTTTATGGCTGAGGAGGTACAAGATTTCACCTCCTTCACCCTGACAAACCGGGTTTTGAGGGTCCGGAGGCCCCTCTTAGAAGGGCGGGTACTGTCACGTCGCAGCCAGACTCAGGGCCTGCTGTTCCGGCGTCGGCCACTAGGAGGCGCCAGACGTCACTGCCAGACTCAGGGCCTGCAGTTCCGGTCTCGGCCACTCGGGGGCGCCGGACCGTCACGTCGCCGTCGGACTCAGGGATGGCTATTCCTGCCTCAGCCACTGGGAGGCGCCGTGGTTCGCTCCAGGGTGAGGGTGGTGGCAGAGAGGGGGCTCCTGCGCAGGCATCTGGTGGGCGCAGGCTCCGCCCCTCTGTCAGTCATGTAGGGCTTACTGCATGTCCATCTGGCCTGGTCCGGGGGCAGTCCTGGTTACATCATCGGGCCGGGAACCTGTGAGGGAGGACCTGATCCCTCAAATACCTGGGGACTGGTCTTGCAAGCCGCCGGATATATTCTTGGTTCCCCTGCGTGTTACTGTGTGAATTGCTATAGTGTATACTCTGACCTCAGCCTGGATTCTTGACCATTCTATTGCCTGCCGTTTTTGTACCTCCGCCTCTCTTCCGACTTTTTGACGCTGACCTTTGCTTGGATTCCTGACTCTCCTTCTGCCTGCTGATTCTGTACCTTGCTGCCCTCCTGGTTTTACTGACCCTGGCCTTGACTTTTGACTCTCCTTCTGTCTGCTGATTTCGTGCCTCTGCGGCGCCCTGGTCTCAGACTCCTGCATCCTGACCTTGATTACGCGTTTTAGTTTTGACCCCTTGGTGGCCGTCCTGCTCTGGTTCACTGCTAATCTAGACAGCTACCTCCTGGGCCTTGCTACAATTCCAGATCCCTGTATAGGGGTTAAGGGTCTCGGGGTTACTCGGGGTGCTGTCCCCACTGCAGCCCAGATTTGCAGACGGCCGTCACATTATATCCGGCCAAAAAAGAACTGCTTTTTGTGTATATTTCCATCATATATAAAAGCAGTCTCCTGATTTTTTTTCCCCTGAGCTGATTACCTGGCCTACACCTGCTCCAGTGCACAGTCTGAAGGAATACTCCCATCTTCCTATACCATCATGCTGCAGCCTGGAGGCTTCAAGGGAAATGCTGAGCGTCAGAAATCCACATTCCTGGGACGTCTGCCTCTGGGCAGCTCTGGTCGTGCTGTCCCAGAGGCTCAGGTATTGCCCGCAAATGCGGCTAAACTTTTGTTACCCGTTTCTCTCTTATTTTCAAAGAAATCTTTGTGTGTGAAGGCCTATGTGGATTGTGGTTCCGCAGGCAACTTCATAGATTTTTTGCTTGCAAGGAAACTTGGTGTACCTCTTTTAAGGCTTAATGCTCCTATTCAAACCACGGCGATTAATGGTACATCCATTATCCAGGGTGGAGTGGAATTTGTTACTACAGAGATTGTTATGTCAGTGGGGGCATTACACACAGAACATATGTCATTTTTTGTTATTTCCAATTTATCACATGCAGTTGTTTTAGGTATGTCATGGTTGCGCCAGCACAATCCTATTATTGACTGGCACCAAGGGGATATCGTGCGCTGGAGTCCACAGTGTCAGAATCACTGTATGTCGCTGTCAGTGAACCAAATTAAAATTAAAACACCCTTTATACCATACACATTCAGGGACTATGAGGACGTCTTTTCAATAGTGGAGTCTGAGAAATTACCGCCTCATAGAGAGTATGACTGTCCTATAGACTTGGTTCCAAGTGCTCGTCTCCCTAAGGGGAGAATATTTAACCTCTCTGGTCCTGAGCGTGTAGCCATGAAGGACTACATAGCGGACAGCTTGCAAAAAGGTTTTATTAGACCCTCCACTTCACCTGTAGGGGCTGGGTTTTTCTTTGTAGAAAAAAAAGATGGTGGACTCAGACCGTGTATTGATTATCGTGAGCTGAACGCGATTACTGTGAAAAATCAGTATCCGCTTCCACTCATCCCTGATCTGTTTAATCAGCTACTAGGAGCCCGTTGGTTCACTAAGCTTGATCTGCGGGGGGCTTACAATCTGGTTCGCATAAGAAATGGGGATGAGTGGAAAACAGCCTTTAACACACCTCTTGGTCATTTTGAGTACCTTGTGATGCCGTTTGGGTTGAGTAACGCGCCCGCCTTGTTCCAACACTTTGTGAATGATATATTCAGGGATATTTGTGGGGTATATGTAGCGGTTTATTTGGATGACATCCTGATTTACTCCGCTGATGTTCTTACACACGTGCAACATGTCCGTTCTGTACTCCAGAGACTTAGAGAACATTCTCTATACGCCAAGTTGGAGAAATGTGTTTTTATGGCTGAGGAGGTACAATTTTTGGGGTACATGATTTCTGCTAAGGGGTTTCGCATGGATCCTGCCAAGATCCGACCCATTAGAGAATGGGTACAACCTAAAACTCTAAAAGCGCTGCAGCGATTCTTGGGATTCACTAATTACTACCGTAAATTCATCAAAGGCTTCTCTGAGATCGCCAAACCGCTCACGGATCTGAGCCGGAAGGGGGCTGACGTGGTTAATTGGAAGCCAGAGGCACTTCAGGCATTTTCTGTTTTAAAGGAGTGTTTTTCTGCCAACCCAATATTAATTCAGCCTGATCTAGATCGCCCCTTTGTGGTAGAGGTTGATGCCTCTGAGGTTGGGGTAGGTGCAGTGCTTTCCCAAGGCACTGCCTCTCTCACTCAACTCCGTCCATGTGCCTTCTTTTCCCGAAAATTCTCCCCTACTGAGAAAAATTATGATATAGGGAATCGGGAATTGTTGGCCATAAAGTGGGCCTTCGAAGAATGGCGCCACTTTCTCGAAGGTGCTAAACACGAGGTTACCGTGATCACAGATCACAAGAACCTGACCTACTTGGAGTCAGCTAAAAGACTGAATCCTAGGCAGGCCAGGTGGGCCTTATTCTTCTCAAGGTTTAACTTTGTGATCACGTTTCGTCCAGGGACGAAAAATGTAAGGGCTGATGCCCTCTCTCGAAGTTTCTGCCCCTCACAGGCTGAGGACTCGGAACCAGTCCCAATACTGGCCAATGGGATCGTCGTGTCGGCCGTGTCTCTGGACCTTCTGGAGGAGATCCGTAGATCCTCAGAACAAGTCCCGGACACGACACCCCCCCAGAAATTGTTCGTTTTGGCCCCGTTGCATCTACAAGTTATGAAAGAGTCACATGACTCTGTCCTGGCAGGCCATCATGGTGTTAATAATACAGCCAGACTAGTGACCAGGAATTTTTGGTGGCCGACGGTGGTTAAGGACTGCAAGGATTACGTACTGGCTTGCGAAACTTGTGCTCGTGCTAAGTCCCCCCATAATCGACCTGCCGGCTGGCTCCAGTCCTTGCCTGCCCCAGAGAGTCCATGGACCCACATCTCCATGGACTTCATTACTGACCTGCCACCCTCAGAAGGGAAGACATGTATCTGGGTGGTGGTAGACAGGTTCAGTAAGCAGTGCCATTTTGTTCCCCTGTCTGGACTACCTAATGCAGAAACGCTGAGTAAATTGTTCGTCATTCATGTAATACGACTGCATGGCGCCCCGGTGAATATCGTGTCCGACCGAGGAACCCAGTTCGTTTCTAAATTCTGGAGGGCGTTCTGCAAACGGATTGGCGTTGAATTATCCTTCTCCTCCGCTTACCACCCTGAGACCAATGGTCAAACTGAGCGCACTAACCAGGGCCTAGAGCAGTATCTCCGCTGTTATGTTTCAGAACATCAATCTGATTGGGTGGAACATCTCCCGTTAGCCGAATTTGCCCTAAATAACCAATACCAAGAATCCATCAAAACCACCCCGCTCTTCTGTAATCTTGGTTTACACCCACGTTTTGGTTCATTTTCGGCTAAGATGTCGGACCTCCCGGGGGTAGAGAAATCCATACATCACTTAAGGACCATCTGGTCAGAGGTGAACTCAAACTTGAAAGGCTCCCAAGTCAGACAGGCTTCGGCGGCAAATAAACGGCGGTCCAAGGGGCCGCACCTGGGAGTTGGGGACAAAGTTTGGCTTTCTACCAAGAACATTAAAATTAAGGTACCGTCTGCCAAACTGGGCGCCAGATTTATTGGTCCCTATGAGATTTTGGAGGTAATTAACCCGGTAGCCTTTCGCTTAAAGCTCCCTCAGTCCTTCAAAATACCCAACGTTTTCCACAAATCCCTCCTAAAAACGTACCGCTCCCCAATTCAACCTGTCCAGTCCCCTCCTCCTCCAGTTTTGGTCAAGGGTACCTTGGAGTACGAAGTCCAAGGTATCCTTGATTCCCGTTTAGTGAGAGGGTCCGTGCAATACTTAGTGCATTGGAAGGGCTACGGCCCAGAGGAGAGGTCCTGGGTCCCCGCTGGTGACATCCATGCCAAGGTTTTAATTAGAAGATTTCACCTCCTTCACCCTGACAAACCGGGTTTTGAGGGTCCGGAGGCCCCTCTTAGAAGGGCGGGTACTGTCACGTCGCAGCCAGACTCAGGGCCTGCTGTTCCGGCGTCGGCCACTAGGAGGCGCCAGACGTCACTGCCAGACTCAGGGCCTGCAGTTCCGGTCTCGGCCACTCGGGGGCGCCGGACCGTCATGTCGCCGTCGGACTCAGGGACGGCTATTCCTGCCTCAGCCACTGGGAGGCGCCGTGGTTCGCTCCAGGGTGAGGGTGGTGGCAGAGAGGGGGCTCCTGCGCAGGCATCTGGGGGCGCAGGCTCCGCCCCTCTGTCAGTCATGTAGGGCTTACTGCATGTCCATCTGGCCTGGTCCGGGGGCGGTCCTGGAACCTGTGAGGGAGGACCTGATCCCTCAAATACCTGGGGACTGGTCTTGCAAGCCGCCGGATATATTCTTGGTTCCCCTGCGTGTTACTGTGTGAATTGCTATAGTGTATACTCTGACCTCAGCCTGGATTCTTGACCATTCTATTGCCTGCCGTTTTTGTACCTCCGCCTCTCTTCCGACTTTTTGACGCTGACCTTTGCTTGGATTCCTGACTCTCCTTCTGCCTGCTGATTCTGTACCTCGCTGCCCTCCTGGTTTTACTGACCCTGGCCTTGACTTTTGACTCTCCTTCTGTCTGCTGATTTCGTGCCTCTGCGGCGCCCTGGTCTCAGACCCCTGCATCCTGACCTTGATTACGGGTTTTAGTTTTGACCCCTTGGTGGCCGTCCTGCTCTGGTCCACTGCTAATCTAGACAGCTACCTCCTGGGCCTTGCTACAATTCCAGATCCCTGTATAGGGGTTAAGGGTCTCGGGGTTACTCGGGGTGCTGTCCCCACTGCAGCCCAGATTCGCAGACGGCCGTCACATAACCATTGTTGTCCTCTCCAATCTTGCACCATCCATTTTCCCTTTTTGAACTTCCCCACCTTCTTTTGTCTGACCGGTTGTTGAGCAAAGACCGGAGCCTTCTAGCTCTACGCGGGGTGCTGAACAGAGCCGGAAGCAATCATGCTCCAAATAGCTTATGGCTACCCGCAGGCATGTACACCTCTATGACAATTCCCTTTTATTGGGGTAGGACCACCCGGACTTTTTCAACGGGTGCTCTCCCCCACTTTTCTCACCTTCAAAACTGCATTCTAGTCTAGGGTGACACGACCGAGGGTCTGGCCTACCAGGTCATCGTGTGTCCTCCCCGCCTTCGCTTTGGGTATCTTTGCAGCTAGGATCTGACCTATGGACCACTGTCTGTTCCAATTTTACAAACCATCTTGTACCTTCAAGTATAATCAGTCATGGCAAGCATTTTCTTTAGTGTCACACTGTGGACTTGTTGAATTATTCTCGTATAACATTTTAAATTAACTATACATGCTTTCAACATGTACTATATCATTTTTTTAAATAATTTTAACACTTAAACTATTTAGCAAACATTAGCGCTCCCCCTTCCTTTGCGGAAAGCACCCCCACACATCCCTGCCGTGTCAGGAGTTGGGGTGTTTTACCCCGAGGGGATGCGGAACAGTCCCCATACTGCACAACAGTGCACAGCAGTCCCGGTAGCCCATTTTTCAGTGGTGCTCTGGGCCATCTCCTGATGGCCGATGTTCCGCCAACAGCAAGGAACTCCACAGCCGTGGAGTCCCTGGGATGTCTTGACTGTCCCTGGGCCCCGAGTGTCCATAGTGCCCAAGGCCCAGAAGTCCACCTCCCCTTCACGGGGTTCTGCAATCTTCAGGGTACCCTATAACTGCCACGGCATAATAACCACGGGGGCAGTATTCTTTGTAGAAGGATACCCGGTCTCCCATTAAGAGGGCCCGACCATGCTGTATGGAGGCCGCGTTCAGATACACTTTGTGGCCAGTCTCCGCTTCTCTGATAAAACCATAGCCCTTCTCGACATTCGTGTACATGAGCTGCCCGGTACACCGAGGGACAGACATGGCCACCTCCCCCTTTTCGCGCAGCAGCGCCCAGACTTCCCGCTCTTTGGCCTTCTTCTGCGAGAGGACATCAGCGATCCAGACAGAAGGCCCGGTATAGGCCACGGAGCCTGGCAAGTAGGCCATGGCCGGAGCCAAGAAAGGGGCAGAAGCGGCCGTGGATATCAGTGAGTAGGCCGCAATCGAGGCCGAGAGTGGAGCAGACATGGCTGCGGGTACCAGTGAGTAGGCCACAGCCGGGGCCAAGAGTGGGAAAGAGGCGGCCACAGGTACCGGTGGGTAGGCCCCAGCCGGTGCCGAAAGTGGAGTAGAGGCGGCCGCGGGTACCGGTGAGTAGGCCGCACCTGGAGCTGAGAGTGGGGCAGAGGCGGCGGCGGGCCTTGATGAATGGGCTGCTGCTGCGGTATGGAACGTGGCAGGAGTGACCGCAGGCCTTAGTGAGCAGGCCGCGGATCCGCTCCACACCGGAGATGCAGGACAGGGAGCCTCCGGGCGGGGCAGCTCGGGGTCGATGGCGTTGACATCGGTTGGCCCTGCATGGGCCGCGGATCCATCGGGAGCCGGGGGTGCTGGATGAGGGGAGGCCAAAGGGGGAGGCTGAGGGCCCGTGTCGGGGCCTGCGGGTCTAGCTTGTGTACGGGGCTTGGGGGTGGGAACTGCCTGAGGTGCCACCGGCTGGACTGGGGAAACGCTCACCTTCCCCGGCGCCGCGACTCCCTTCAGGCCGTCCCGCAGCTCTTCCTGGAGTCGGTGCATCTGTGCGACCGGAGGGCCCGAGGTGTCACTGGTCTCCGTCAATCCTTTGTTGCTCCCGATCCCGTCGTCTGGAGTGCACCGCTGCTCTTCACCCCGCCATCCGGCAGGACCAGCCTCCAGGCTCGATGGTTCCGCAGGGAGAGTCAGCAATGGTTCCTCCAGTGGCTTCCCCAGTGCAGCCTGCGCCGCGGGCAAGCACACCGTCACCTCCAGCTCCGCAGGTCCAGCGTTCGGCAGCTGTAGTGGGGTCCCAGGTCGGCCTTCCTCCAGGGTGAGTGTCTGGTACACCGGCAGTGACTCCCAGGCGCAGGTAACTCAGCGGCCCTCCATCTCCTGCCGCCATTGCCACTCCATCTGTACAAGGCCTTGGCAGCTGCAGCGTCGCATCGTGTCTGATACTCAGAAGTTTAGTGGTGCTGAGTAGCAGCACCCAGCCTGGTTAACAATGTCACTACCGTTCCTGGGTAGAGCTCTGGCCTGTTATGATTGAGTCACCGAGGAGGAAAAAACAAAACACAAGCTCAGCCCAGAAAAACAGAGAGGTTGGAAACTAGCGGACTGCAGACCCCTAATCCTATCAAACAACTAGCAGTAGCTGTGGAGCTTTCTTACGGTGATCCTAGACACCTCGTCACAGCCGGAGATCCACACAAGCCCAAAGAGAGAAAAGGGAAAAACTGACTGCCCCAGAGCAGACCCCAAAGCAATAGGCATCGCCCAACATATAATGACGGTGAAGCAAGATGAAAACACCAACACAGACAGAAAGACAGGCCGAGCAAACGATGGGGCCCAAGCCAACCAAAAAGGACAGGATAGAAAAGCTGCTGTCTGCAATCCGAGAAAACCCTGCTAAAAAATATTACCAACACAACTGATAAGCAAAAAGGACCCTGAAGTCACTAGACTTCAAACCCTATATCAGCTCTCAGAATATTCTGGAATCAGAGCAAAAGAGAACACTGATCAAGGAAAAAGAATCCAGCACACCCCCAGCCGGGGATGGCTGAACTCCAAAAAACAAGGTAAACAAAACCAAAACTAATAAGTTCAATAGCAGAGCAAAAACTTATCTTTGGAAGCAGGAATCAGACTGGTCTCCAAGAATCCAGCAGAGAAATCACCAGCAACTCAGAAGGGCGTCGGCTGCCTTATATCCAGTCAGAAGTTCCCGTTACCCAGTCACCATCCACCTGATCAGGTGTTTGGTAATCAGCTTCACTACTGTCACATCGCCGTCAAACTCGGGGCCTGCTGTCCAGGCCTTGGCCACCTGGAGGCGCCGGACTGACATGTCACCGTCAAACTCGGGGCTTGCTGTTCCGCCCTCAGCCACTAGGAGGCGACGGACTGTCACGCCGCCCTCGGGCTCGGGGCCTGCTGTCCGGGCCTTGGCCGCCAGGAGGCGCCGGACTGACATGTCGCCGTCGAACTCGGGGCCTCCTGTTCCGCCCTCAGCCACTAGGAGGCGCCGTGGCTCGCTCCCGAGTGATGGTGGCAACAGTGAAAGGGCTTCTGCACAGACATCTAGTGGACGCAGACTCCGCTCCTCTGTCAGTCATGAAGGGGTTGGTGCATCATCAGGTCTGGTTCTGGGGGCGGTCCTGATAATAATAATAATAATAATAATACATTTTATTTTTATAGCGCCGACATATTCCGCAGCACTTTACATTTCAGAGGGGATTTGTACAGACAATAGACATTACAGCATAACAATAATCACATACAGTAGATTATAACAAATACCAAGAGGAGTAAGGGCCCTGCTCGCAAGCTTACAGTCTATGAGGAAAGAGGTAGACACGAAAGGTGGGTGGTAACAGTTGCTCTGATTGTATGGACCAGCCATAATGGTAAGTGTGTAACAGTACAGACACAGAGGGCTAATGGATGCATAAAGCATGTGGGAACATGATGCTGGGAACCTGGTTATGGTAAAACTTTTGGCTCTGCCACACAGGGATAGGTTAGGTTAATGTGTTGAGGCGATAGGCCAGTCTGAATAAATGCGTTTTCAGGACACGCTTAAAATTGTGGGGATTGGGGACTAATCGTATTGACCTGGGAAGTGCATTCCAAAGAATTGGCGCGGCACGTGTAAAGTCTTGGAGACGGGAGTGGGAGGTTCTGACTATTGAGGATGCTAACCTTAGGTCATCAGCAGAACGGAGGGCGTGGGTAGGTTGGTATACTGAAACAAGGGAGGAGATGTAGGGTGGTGCTGAGCCATGGAGGGCTTTGTGGGTGAGGGTAATAAGTTTATACTGAATTCTGGAGTGGATGGGTAGCCAGTGTAATGACTGGCACAAGGTAGAGGCATCGGTGTAACGATTGGTGAGGAATATGATCCTGGCTGCAGCATTCAAGACAGATTGGAGAGGGGAGAGTTTGGTAAGAGGGAGACCGATTAGAAGAGAGTTACAATAGTCGAGACGAGAATGAATAAGAGAACAGTAAGAGTTTTTGCAGAGTCAAAAGTAAGAAAACGTCGAATTCTAGAAATGTTTTTGAGGTGCAGATGACAAGAGCGAGCCAGTGATCGAATGTGGGGGGCAAAGGAAAGCTCGGAATCAAGTATGACCCCAAGAGAGCGGGCATGTTGCTGGGGAGTAATAGTGGAACCACACACAGAAATAGCAATGTCGGGTATAGGTACATTAGTAGCGGGAGGAAACACTAGGAGTTCAGTCTTTGACAGGTTCAGTTTCAGATATAGTGAGGACATGATATTAGACACAGCGTTTAGACAATCGCCAGTGTTTTCTAGAAAGGCTGGCGTGATGTCAGGAGAAGAAGCGTATAATTGGGTGTCATCAGCATAGAGATGTTACTGGAAACCAAATCTACTGATTGTTTGACCAATAGGGGCAGTGTACAAGTAGAAGAGGAGGGGGCCTAGAACCGATCCTTGAGGAACCCCAACAGTAAGGGGAAGGTGAGAGGAGGAGGAACTGGCAAAAGAAACAGTAAAGGAGCGGTCGGAGAGATAGGAGGAGAACCAGGAGAGAACGGTGTCCTTGAGGCCAATGGAACGGAGCATAGTGAGGAGGAGCTGATGATCCACAGTGTCGAATGCTGCAGAGAGATCCAAGAGAATTAGCATGGAGTAATGACCATTTGATTTAGCTGTTAGCAGATCATTAGAGACTTTAGTGAGGGCAGTTTCAGTGGAGTGTAAAGAGCGGAAACCGGATTGGAGAGGGTCGAGAACAGAGTTTTCTGAGAGATAGCGGATAAGACGGGAGTGGACCAGGCGTTCCAGGAGTTTAGAGATGAAGGGAAGATTAGAGACAGGTCTATAGTTAGCGGCAAAGTTTTGGTCGAGGGATGGTTTTTTAAGTAGTGGATGTATGATGGCATGCTTAAATGAGGAGGGAAAAATACCAGAAGAGAGAGAGAGAGGTTAAATATTTTAGTTAGGTGAGGGGTGACAGCAGGGGAAAGGGACTGGAGGAGATGTGACGGAAATGGGTCACTGGTGCAAGTAGTTGGGCGAGAAGATGCAAGGAGCCTGCTTACTTCTTCTTCTGTGACTGGTTCAAAATCAGAGAGTGAGTTAGATGCAGTGGGGGAGGGAGGACAGTGCATGGTATGAGGGGATTTGGAGATAATTTCCTGTCGGATCTGGTCAATTTTTTCTTTGAAGTAATTGGCCAGATCGTCAGCTCGGAGCTCCGTGGTTGGGGCCTGTACTCTTGGATTGAGTAGAGAATGAAAAGTGTCAAAGAGACGTTTCGGGTTATTGGACAGTGAGGTGATGAGGGTGTTGAAATAGGTTTGTTTTGAGAGGTGAAGGGCAGTGTTGTATGTTCTAAGCATAAACTTAAAATGGATGAAATCTTCGTGTAGATTGGATTTTCTCCACAGACGTTCGGCGCACCTGGAGCACCGCTGCAGGAAACGTGTTTGCACCGTGTGCCAGGGTTGTCGCCGTCTGTGTTGTGGTGTTCTATTTATAGGGGGTGCAAATTCATCCAGGGCACTTTGAAGTGTTTCATTGTAATGCTTCAATGCAGAATCAGGACATGAGAGGGAGGAGATAGGGGCCAATGAAGACTGCAAGTTCTTCATAAGTTTCTGGGTGTTAATGGCCTGTATGTTTCTATAAGTCTGGACAGTGGGGGTGACCTGAGCAGCCTGGCAGTTCTTTATAGAGAATGAAAGAAGATTGTGGTCAGAGAGCGGGAGAGGGGAGTTTGCAAAATCATCCACTGCACAAAGCCGAGAGAAGACCAAGTCAAGGGAGTTTCCGTCTTCATGCGTTGGAGAATTAGTAAGCTGCGAAAGGCCAAATGAGGAGGTTAGAGATAAAAGGTGAGTAGCAGATGGGGAGAGCAATGGGGATGTTGAAATCTCCCATGATGAGGGTAGGGATGTCACAGGAGAGAAAATGTGGAAGCCAAGTGGCAAAATGATCCAGGAACTGATGGGAGGGGCCGGGAGGACGATACACCACCGCCACTCGCATGGAGAAGGGGGTGTAGAGTCTGACGGCATGGACCTCAAAAGAAGGGAAGACAAGTGAGGGTACTTGAGGGATAACCTGAAAGGTACATTTTGGTGATAGGAGCAGACCAACGCCTCCACCAGCTCTATTGTCTGATCTTGGGGTATGAGAGAAGTGTAGCCCCCGTATGAAAGAGCAGCAGCAGCGGTAGTGTCTGACTGCTGGATCCAGGTTTCAGTAAGAGCCAGGAGGTTAAGAGAATTAGAAAGGAAGAAGTCATGAATGAAGGAGAGTTTGTTACACACTGAGCGAGAATTCCAAAGTGCACAATTAAGAGAGACAGATGGCATGCAGGGAATATTAATAAGATTAGAGGGGTTTTTGAGTGTAGCAGTGGGGAGGTTTGACTTTCATGACATCATCAGCCCGGGAGCCTGTGAGGGATGACCTGATCCCTCAAATACCTTGGGACTGGGCTTGCAAGCCGCCAGATATATTCTTGGTTCCCCAGTGTGCTACTTAGTGATTGATTTCTGTTTGACTCTGACCCCAGCTTGGATTTCTGACTCCTCTATTGCCTGACGATTTTGTACTACTGCTACTCTCCTGGTTTGTGACCTTGGCCTGGATATTCTGACTCTGCTACTTCCTAACGATTCTGTACCTCTGCCGCCCTCCCGGTTTTTGACTCTGACCTTGGCCTGAATTTGACTCTGCTATTGCCTGCCGTTTTTCGTACTTCCCTCTGACGACCGTCCTGCTCTGGCCGCTGCTCATATTCAGACAGCTACCTCCTGGGCTCTGTTGTAAATCCAGATCCCTGTATAGGGGTAAAGGGTATCAGTGTTTCTCGGGGTGTTGCCTGGCTGCAGCCCAGAACTGCAGACGGACGTTACATTATATCCGGCCATAAAATTAACTGCTTCTTGTATATATACCCAACATATACAAAAGCAGTCTCCCTGAACTTTTTTTTTTCTCCTTCCTCTGACTGAGCTGATTTTTGGCCTGAACACCTGTGGCATTGCACAGCCTGGAAGATCACTCTCATTTTCCTGGACAAC
This sequence comes from Dendrobates tinctorius, assembly GCF_039654945.1. Classification (NCBI taxonomy): domain Eukaryota; kingdom Metazoa; phylum Chordata; class Amphibia; order Anura; family Dendrobatidae; genus Dendrobates; species Dendrobates tinctorius. Next base: position 15,161,622 of record NW_027361763.1, read on the forward strand.
TATGCGGCAGTCTGGAGTCTTCAGGGAGAGAGCTGCACCTCAGAGATCCATGCTCCTGGCACGTCGGCCTCTGGGCAACTACTCTGGCTATGGTTGCCCAGGGGCTCAGGTATTGCCCACAGATGCGGCAAAAGTTCTATTACCTATTTTTCTTTCTTTTGGTCAGAAATCTCAGTGTTTGAACGCATATGTGGATTGTGGATCTGAAGGAAATTTTATGGATTCTTTGGCTGCTAAAAGTCTCGGTGTACCCCTATTAAGTCTTAATGCCCCTATAAAAACTACTGCTATTAATGGCACACCCATTGTCCAGGAGGGGGTTAAATTTGTTACCGACAAAATCACTATGTCTGTGGGCGCGTTGCATACCGAGGTTATGTCATTTTTTGTGATGGATAATTTATCTGCTGCAGTCATTTTGGGAATGCCGTGGCTACGCCAGCACAATCCAGTCATCGACTGGCACCTAGGCGATGTTGTACGCTGGAGTTCGCACTGTCAGGATAACTGCATATCACTAGCAGTACACCACGTTAAAGTTAAAAACCCCCTCATACCGTTTGCTTTCAGAGACTATGAAGATGTTTTTTCTATTGTAGATTCTGAGAAGCTACCCCCCCACAGAGAGTATGATTGCCCTATAGACCTGATTCCAGATGCCCGTCTCCCAAAAGGGAGAATATTTAATCTCTCTGGTCCAGAGCGTCAGGCCATGAATGAGTATATAGCAGATAGCTTAAAAAAAGGGTTTATTAGACCATCCATTTCACCAGTTGGAGCCGGGTTCTTCTTTGTAGAAAAGAAAGATGGTGGTCTCAGACCCTGCATTGATTACCGGGAGTTGAACGCAATCACCATAAAGAACCAGTATCCGCTTCCACTCATCCCTGATCTTTTTAATCAGCTAATAGGAGCCCGTTGGTTTACTAAACTTGACCTCCGGGGGGCATACAATCTAGTCCACATAAGAGACGGGGATGAGTGGAAAACAGCCTTCAATACCCCTCTTGGCCATTTTGAGTACCTTGTAATGCCGTTTGGACTCAGTAACGCACCTGCCGTGTTCCAGCACTTTGTAAATGATATTTTCAGGGACATTTGTGGGGTGTATGTCGTCGTGTATTTAGATGACATTTTGATTTATTCTGCTGACCCTGTGACACACGCTCAACACGTCTGTTCTGTGCTGCAGAGACTGCGAGAACACTCCTTGTTTGCTAAACTGGAGAAATGTGTTTTCTTTGCTGAGGAGGTACAGTTTTTAGGGTACATGGTTTCAGGCAAAGGCTTTCGTATGGATCCTGCCAAAATCCAACCTATCAAAGCTTGGGTGCAACCCAAATCGCTAAAAGCGCTGCAGCGGTTTTTAGGGTTTGCTAACTACTAGAGTTGAGCAAAACGGGTCGAAAAAATTCAAAAGTCGCCGACTTTTGGCAAAGTCGGGTTTCATGAAACGAAACCGGACCCTAGGATGGGGTCGGCCACGAGGTCGGCGACTTACGCGCCAAAGTCGCGTTTCAAAAGTTTGTTTTGCGCTCTTTTTCAGCCAATCAGGATCCACGGACACTGTGGGCAACGTGATGACATAGGCACGGGTCACCACCATCTTTCAGAAGGGCATGCAAGTGATTGGCTTGCCTTGGTGGGCGTCACAGGGGGCATAAAAGGGCGTGCACGCCGACCGCCATCTTACTTCTGCCGATCTTAGCATAGGGAGAGGTTGCTGATTCTGTAGGGAGAGCGTTAGGCAGGGAAGAAGAAAAAAAAACTGCTTCTGCTGCTAGCGATTTGGCCTGCACAACACACCAGTCACTGTGTGTGCAGTGCAAGGGGAGGCTATATAGTGGTGTATCAGTGGTGTTGGTTGTTGGGCTGCCTTCTAAGGCTTCCTGACAGGCTGGCATTGCTGTTTACCCACTGCTCCGCAAACTGCTTTTTTAAAAGCAATCCAATCTCCCTTATCCTCTAGTCACTTTGGTCACAGCTGTGCCATCGAGCCTGTCACATAGCGCTCAGATATTCATTGGGCCTCAAACTGCTTTTTTAAAAGCAATCCCAATTTTTTTTTTTTGTCCTGCTGAGAAGAAAAAAAAACTGCTTCTGCTGCTGATAGCAATTTGGCCTGCACAACACACCAGTCACTGTGTGCAGTGCAAGGGGAGGCTATATAGTGGTGTATCAGTGGTGTTGGTTGTTGGGCTGCCTTTTAAGGCTTCCTGACAGGCTGGCATTACTGTTTACCCACTGCTCCGCAAACTGCTTTTTTAAAAGCAATCCAATCTCCCTTATCCTCTAGTCACTTAGGTCACAGCTGTGCCATCAAGCTTGTCACATAGCGCTCAGATATTCATTGGGCCTCACACAATCCAAAAGTGTCCAAAAGTGTGTGCAGAGATTCAAACTCTCACTTATCCTCTAGTCACTTAGGTCACAGCTGTGCCATCGAGCTTGTCACATAGCGCTCAGATATTCATTGGGCCTCACACAATCCAAAAGTGTCCAAAAGTGTGTGCAGAGATTCAAAATCTCACTTATTCTCTAGTCACTTAGGTACAGCTGTGCCATCGAGCCTCTCACATAGCGCTCAGATATTCATTGGGCCTCACACAATCCAAAAGTGTCCAGTGTCCAAAAGTGTGTGCAGAGATTCAAAATCTCACTTATTCTCTAGTCACTTAGGTCACAGCTGTGCCATCGAGCTTGTCACATAGCGCTCAGATATTCATTGGGCCTCACACAATCCAAAAGTGTCCAGTGTCCAAAAGTGTGTGCAGAGATTCAAACTCTCACTTATCCTCTAGTCACTTAGGTCACAGCTGTGCCATCGAGCTTGTCACATAGCGCTCAGATATTCATTGGGCCTCACACAATCCAAAAGTGTCCAGTGTCCAAAAGTGTGTGCAGAGATTCAAACTCTCACTTATCCTCTAGTCACTTAGGTCACAGCTGTGCCATCGAGCTTGTCACATAGCGCTCAGATATTCATTGGGCCTCACACAATCCAAAAGTGTCCAGTGTCCAAAAGTGTGTGCAGAGATTCAAACTCTCACTTATCCTCTAGTCACTTAGGTCACAGCTGTGCCATTGAGCTTGTCACATAGCGCTCAGATATTCATTGGGCCTCACACAATCCAAAAGTGTCCAGTGTCCAAAAGTGTGTGCAGAGATTCAAAATCTCACTTATTCTCTAGTCACTTAGGTCACAGCTGTGCCATCGAGCCTGTCACATAGCGCTCAGATATCAGTGGGCCTCACACAATCCAAAAGTGTCCAGTGTCCAAAAGTGTGTGCAGAAATTCAAAATCTCCCCTGTCCTATAGACACCTTGTTTTACATACTATATAGTTTGTTGGATTTTGTCTACATTTCTACCAAAAATGAGGAAGGCTGGTGGAAGAGGCCGTGGAATTGGGCGGGGGTTGGCAGCTGGTAATGATGGTGTTGGTGGTGGATCTGATGGTAGTGGCAAGAGCAAAATAGGACCGAATGCAGGAGGTGTTGAGCCTGCGTCATCGTCTGGCTACATAAGGCCTCGAACGCTTAGTTTTCTAGGAGTTGGCAAACCGCTTTTAAAGCCAGAGCATCAAGAAAAAGTTTTGTCTTACATTGCTGACTCAGCCTCCAGCTCTATCGCCTCCTCTTCTACAGTTGTAAAAAGTAAAAGCACTGAGTCGTCATTGGAGGCTCATGTTCATGAACCACACCTTTCCTTGTGTCCTTCACACCAACCAAGATTGAAGGATGACGCAGGCCATACTACTGATTACTCCATGGAGCTGTTTTCACATACCATGCCTGGATTATCAGGTGAAATGGTGAATTACCCAGGCCAAGATGAATCTGACATGGAGTGCACTGATGCACAGCCGCTGATGGATGATTCTGCTGGTACATTCACTCAGAGCACTGCATTGTCCTCGCAGTGTACAGAGCCAGATTCTGACTCTGATGAGACTCAGGTGCCCCTTCCCGCACACTATACCACCATACACGGTGACACAGAGGAAGGTGCACATGACATAGAAGAGGAGGTGATGGATGACCCAGTTGTTGACCCAGATTGGCATCCATTGGGGGAAGAGGGTGCTGCTTCCAATAGCTCAGATGAGGAGCATCCACAGCAGACATCGACATCGCAACAGCTGTTATCTGGCAGGCCCGGAGCACTCCAAAGACAGGTTCCAAACAACAAAAGAGTTTCTGGACAGCTTGTCCAGAGGGTCAAAAGATCACAGCGTGCTAGGCCGCAAAATGTCTGCCAAAGTAGGAAGAGTGCAGTGTGGCACTTTTTTGAACAAAATCCTCATGATCAGGCCAAGTTTATCTGTAAGAAGTGCGCAAAGACCTTTAGCCGAGGGAAAAATCTGAAAAATTTGAATACCAGTTGCATGCTTAGACATTTAACCAGCATGCACTTGCAAGCGTGGACACAACACCAAACCTCAAGTGCCACATGTGCAACTGATCACAACGAAGGTAGTCAGCAACGCTACATTGTTTCCCCCACTGTAAGCCCACCGGTTAGCACAGCAGCAAATGGTGAGGTGTCGTTGCAAGGCCACAGCAGTCAGGGAATCCCACTGTTATATCAACGAAAGACTGATTCTAGGCCATCAGAAAGAACACCAACTCCATCACCATCATCAACCCTCTCTCAGTCCGCCCTGACCACCGCTACTTCCACCATATGCAGCTCTCAAGTCCAGCTCACCCTCCCAGACACTATGAGTAGGTCAAGAAAGTACTCAGTCTCTCATCCGCGTACACTGGGTTTGAACGCCCACATTGCCAAACTGCTCTCGTTTGAGATGATGCCCTTTCGGTTGGTGGAAAGCACAGCTTTCCGCGAACTCATGGCCTATGCAGTACCACGCTATGACCTACCCAGTCGCCACTTCTTCTCTCGCAAAGCCATCCCAGCCCTCCACCATCATGTGAAAGACCGCATTGTCCATGCACTCAAGCAGTCACTGAGCGGAAAGGTGTTGGCGTGGCAAGGTCTGGTACAGGGTTTGTGCGTGACTGGAGGGATGTGGATTTGCCAGAAAGTGCTCCTCCACCCAGCACTCGCAGTGCATCATTGACACCGGGAACATTGGCCCACATGTCAGATTATGCCTTGCAGATCCTAAAAAGGGACCCCCGCATTGCCAAAATGATGAACGATGATGACTACTGGTTGGCCAGCATCCTGGATCCACGCTATAAAGGCAAATTACAAAACATCATGCCACAGGAGAAACTTGACCTAATATTGGCTAATAAACAAGCAACTCTGGTAAATCGGTTGCTTGAGGCATTCCCAGCACACAGCAGCGGTGATGGTTCTCACACTAGCCGTACGGGCCGGGGGCAGCTTGGCAGAGGTGTTCGTGGTGCACACAGCAGAAGTGGCGTTGGAGACAGGGGTTTCATGACAATGTTGTGGACTGATTTTTCAAATACCGCTCACACAACTGGTAATACTGCATCGATGGAAAGTGACAGGAGACAGCAGTTGTCAACTATGGTAACAAACTACTTTTCCTCCCATATCGATGTTCTCCCACACAGGTCATTCCCCTTTGACTATTGGGCCGCTAAACTGGACACCTGGCCTGAATTGGCCCAATATGCCTTACAGGAGCTCGCTTGCCCAGCTGCAAGTGTGCTATCGGAAAGAGTCATCAGTGCAGCTGGATCAATCCTGACAGAAAAAAGGACCCGTCTGTCAACCCAAAATGTGGATGATCCAACCTTCATTAAAATGAACCACGCATGGGTTTCCAAGGATTTTGTCCCTCCTTCCCCTGATGACACATAGGGTGACAGAAAAATGGCTTGCTTTGGTCCACCTCTTCCTGGTACTTCACCTATTTCGCCTTTTGCATCAGCTGAATGTCCAACATCAACATATGCCACTTTCTAAAACTCCCTAACTGTGCTGCCTCCCCCCCATGGCCGGGGTCACCACCTACCGCACGACACCGTGCGAGTGCCGTTGCCCTGGACAGGTGGGTAGGCCGACTCTTGGGAGCGGGCACTGGCACAGGGTCCCTCATAGTGCAATCAAGTGTCTCTGACGGTGGTGATGCACACCCGCCGTCAGACACACCGCTGTACTATGAGGGGCCCAGTGCCAGTACCGACGCCCACGAGTGGGCCCCCCTTGCTTGGGCAGGGCCCCAGCATTTGCAATCTTTACCTCTCCCTGCTCCACCGCTGTGTAATCTGGGCCGTCAAATCCATACTGTGCCTGACACCGTCTGAGCCTGCCTCCTGAGACATATATTTTGAATGTGTACGCTATCCATACATGTTATCCAGGGATACGGTACCCTTTCTAACCTTTGTGCAATCACGTGCAATCCATACTGGGCCTAACACCGTCTGAGCCTGCCTCCTGAGACATATATTTTGAATGTGTACGCTATCCATACATGTTATCCAGGGATACGGTACCCTTTCTAACCTTTGTGCAATCACGTGCAATCCATACTGGGCCTAACACCGTCTGAGCCTGCCTCCTGAGACATATATTTTGAATGTGTACGCTATCCATACTTGTTATCCAGGGATACGGTACCCTTTCTAACCTTTGTGCAATCACGTGCGATCCATACTGGGCCTAACACCGTCTGAGCCTGCCTCATGCTGTATAGACATATATTTTGAATGTGTACGCTATCCATACATGTTATCCAGGGACGCGGTACCCTTTCTAACCTTTGTGCAATCACGTGCAATCCATACTGGGCCTAACACCGTCTGAGCCTGCCTCATGCTGTATAGACATATATTTTGAATGTGTACGCTACCCATACATGTTATCCGGGGATACGGTACCCTTTCTAACCTTTGTGCAATCACGTGCAATCCATACTGGGCCTAACACCGTCTGAGCCTGCCTCCTGAGACATATATTTTGAATGTGTATGCTATCCATACATGTTATCTGGGGATACGGTACCCTTTCTCACCTTTGTGCAATCACGTGTAATCCATACTGGGCGTGAGAACGGCTGGCGAGCTGTTAAGCAAGCTACAGCACCTGTCCAGACAAGTACAGGGATTCCCTAGCGAGGAGACTTATTTGATTGTTTTCAATGTTGGGACAGCAATTTTTGGGGAGCACTATACTCTGGAGAATGATAGATGGGGCCCACCATACACTGGAACATTCCAAAGGTGGACATCAGACACTGGAGCAGCATTTACAGGGCCCATTATACACTAGAGCATTAGAAATGGGGCCCATTATGTTTGGAGCATTATTTGGGCCCATAAGACAGTGGAGCTTCATCCATGGGGACCAACATATACTGTAGCATTATGTGGAGCTCATCATATACTGTTTCAAACATTATATGGGACCAATGATTCTGTATGGAGAAATAGATTGGCCTCGTCATGAGATGTAAAAAGTGAGGTATTTTTCATTGTACTATACCGCTATTTCTCTGCCGTATCGGAGCATGATGAGTTGTGGTATGTGTTAAAGGGGCGCTCTTTCACCCAGGGCACATGAAAACCTGGAGCCAGCCCTCCCCCCCCCACAGTTTGTAGCCAAATAACCCCCATTTTTCAGTGCGTAACTTGTATTATGAATTTAATTAAGGTTGACAAGCTTAAGAAAGAAGAATTGATGCTTTTGGCATTCAAATGGGCACTGTAGGTGTGTTTCCTGTCCTCCTCTCACTGCCGACTTTTATTCCCCATTGACTTACATTGGGTTTCGTGTTTCGGGACGACCCCGACTTTTCCCTATAATCGGACGATCTTGCTCGACCCGACTTTTGGAAAAGTCGGGTTTCACGAAACGAAACGCGACCCTAAAAAAACAAAAGTCGCTCAACTCTACTAACTACTACCGTAAATTTATCAGGGGTTTCTCCAAAATTGCCAAACCACTCACGGATTTGACCCGAAAAGGGGCAGACGTGGCTAATTGGAACCCTGAAGCAATTCAGGCTTTTGCTGTGCTAAAAGAGTGCTTTGTGGCCAACCCAGTTTTGGTTCAGCCTGATCTGGACCGCCCATTTGTTGTAGAGGTGGATGCCTCTGAGGTCGGAGTGGGAGCAGTACTGTCGCAAGGCACTGCATCCCTCACTCAGCTTCGCCCATGTGCTTTTTTTTCCCGAAAATTCTCTGTCACTGAGAAACTACGATGTAGGTAATCGGGAATTATTAGCGATCAAATGGGCCTTCGAGGAATGGCGCCACTTCCTCGAAGGCGCCAAACATAAGATCACGGTAATTACCGACCACAAGAATCTGACCTACCTGGAGTCAGCTAAAAGATTAAATCCTAGACAGGCAAGGTGGGCCTTGTTCTTCTCTAGGTTTGATTTTTTAATCACCTTTCGCCCTGGTACTAAAAATGTGAGGGCCGATGACCTCTCGCGCAGTTTTTGCCCCTCACAAGCCGAGGACTGTGAGCCAGTCCCGATATTGGCCAGTGGGATCGTTGTGTCAGCAGTATCTCTGGACCTTCTGGAGGAGATCCGTAACTCCCCGGAACAGGCCCCTGACACTACGCCCCCAAAAAAATTGTTCGTCCCGGCTACGTTTCGCATGCAAGTTCTTAGAGTCACATGACTCTGTTCTGGCAGGCCATCCTGGTCTCAATAATACCACCCGACTGTTAACCAGGAACTTTTGGTGGCCGACGGTGGTTAAGGACTGTAAAGATTATGTGTTAGCATGTGAAGTCTGTGCCCGCGCCAAGTCCTCCCATAATCGCCCTGCCGGCTGGCTCCAGTCCTTACCCACCCCTGAGAGTCCATGGACCCACATCTCCATGGACTTCATTACGGACCTGCCGCCCTCAGATGGGAAAACGTGTATATGGGTGGTGGTGGACAGGTTCAGCAAACAGTGTCACTTTGTCCCCCTGTCTGGGCTACCTAACTCAGAAACCTTGAGTAAACTTTTTATTGTGCATGTTGTACGCCTGCACGGTGCTCCAGCGAATATTGTGTCCGACAGAGGTACCCAGCATTCAGCAAACGCATTGGGATTGAGCTGTCCTTCTCCTCTGCCTACCACCCCGAGACCAATGGTCAAACCGAACGTACCAACCAAGCACTGGAGCAATACCTCCGCTGTTATGTGTCAGAACATCAGTCTGATTGGGTGGAACATCTGCCACTAGCTGAGTTTAAGTTAAGACTACCCCATTTTTCTGCAACCTTGGACTGCATCCGCGGTTTGGTTTGTTCTCGGCTAGGATGTCAGAGCTCCCCGGGGTAGAGGGAAATATACATCGCTTAAAAATGATTTGGTCTGAGGTAAACTCAAACTTGAAAGGGGCCCAGGTTAGACAGGCTTCGGCTGCGAACAGGCGACGATCTAAGGGGCCGCACCTGGGAGTTGGAGACAAGGTTTGGCTCTCTACCAAAAACATCAAACTTAAAGTGCCGTCTGTCAAACTGGGTCCCAGATTTATTGGTCCATATGAAATCATAGAAGTAGTTAACCCTGTAGCTTACTGTTTAAAACTTTCACAGTCTTTTAAGTTGCCCAATGTGTTCCACAAGTCTCTCCTCAAGCTGTATCGCTCCCCAATTCACCCTGTCCAGTCCCCTCCCCCTCCTGTTTCGGTCGGAGGGTCCTTGGAGTATGAAGTCCAGGGTATCCTTGACTCCAGCCTTGTGAGAGGCTCCATACAGTATCTTGTATACTGGAGGGGCTACGGCCCAGAGGAGAGGTCCTGGGTCCCCGCAAGGAACATCCATGCCAAGGCATTAATTAGGAGATTTCATCTCCTTCACCCTGACAAGCCGGGTTTTGAGGGTCCGGAGGCCCCTCCTGGAGAGGGGGGTACTGTCACATCGCCGTCAAACTCGGGGCCTGCTGTCCAGGCCTCGGCCACCAGGAGGCGCCGGACTGACATGTCGCCGTCGAACTCGGGGCCTGCTGTTCCGCCCTCAGCCACTAGGAGGCGACGGACTGTCACGCCGCCCTCGGGCTCGGGGCCTGCTGTCCGGGCCTCGGCCGCCAGGAGGCGCCGGACTGACATGTCGCCATCGAACTCGGGGCCTCCTGTTCCGCCCTCAGCCACTAGGAGGCGCCGTGGCTCGCGCCCGAGTGATGGCGGCAACAGTGAAAGGGCTTCTGCGCAGACATCTAGTGGACGCAGACTCCGATCCTCTGTCAGTCATGAAGGGGTTGGTGCATTATCAGGTCTGGTCCTGGGGGCGGTCCTGATGACATCATCAGCCCGGGAGCCTGTGAGGGATGACCTGATCCCTCAAATACCTTGGGACTGGGCTTGCAAGCCGCCAGATATATTCTTGGTTCCCCTGTGTGCTACTTAGTGATTGATTTCTGTTTGACTCTGACCCCAGCTTGGATTTCTGACCCCTCTATTGCCTGATGATTTTGTACTTCTGCTACTCTCCTGGTTTGTGACCTTGGCCTGGATATTCTGACTCTGCTACTTCCTAACGATTCTGTACCTCTGCCGCCCTCCTGGTTTTTGACTCTGACCTTGGCCTGAATTTGACTCTGCTATTGCCTGACGTTTTTCGTACTTCCCTCTGACGACCGTCCTGCTCTGGCCGCTGCTCATATTCAGACAGCTACCTCCTGGGCTCTGTTGTAAATCCAGATCCCTGTATAGGGGTAAAGGGTATCAGTGTTTCTCGGGGTGTTGCCTGGCTGCAGCCCAGAACCGCAGACGGACGTTACAAGTACCTTTCTTCACCAGAAGAGGGAGATCCTCGGACACAAAAGATGAATGAACAGATGAGCTCACAACAGTACCTCCCCCTTGAGGAGGGGTCACCGAACCCTCATCCAAGCCACCAGGCCGATCAGGATGAGCTTGATGAAAAGCACGCACCAATCTTTCGGCATGAATATCCGAGGCAGAGACCCAGGAATTATCCTCCTGACCATAACCCTTCCACTTAAACAAATACTGGAGTCTCCGTCTAGCCAGACGGGAATCCAGTATCTTCTCTACCTCCTATTCCATGTTACCTTCAACCAACACAGGGTCAGGAGGTGCCGCCATAGGAACCACTGGTTCAACAAACCTCTTCAACAAGGACTTATGAAACACATTATGAATCTTAAATGTGACAGGAAGAGCCAACCGAAAAGAGACCAGATTAATAATCTCCAAAATCTTGTAAGGTCCAATAAATCTAGGTTTAAACTTTGGAGAAGCCACTTTCATAGAGATATTCTTTGATGACAACCAGACCATATCACCCACCCTAAACCGGGGACCAATGGTCCTATGCCGGTTAGAAAACCGCTGGGCCTTCATCTGCGGCATTCTTTCCACCACAGTGTCAACACCTGGACAGGCAGAAGACTCCACCTGCCCTGAAGAAAATCGAGGATGAAACCCAAAGTTACAGAAAAAGGGTGACATCAAAGTGGCATAACTAGCTCTATTATTTAAAGCAAATTCGGCCAAGGGTAAAAATGAGACCCAATCATCCTGATCAGCAGATATAAAACATCTCAAATAAGCCCCCAAAGTCTGGTTTGTTCTCTCCGTCTGCCAATTGGTCTGAGGGTGAAATGTAGAGGAGAAGGACAACTGCATTCCCAACTTGGAACAAAAGGTCCTCCAGAATCTAGAGACAAACTGAACTTCTCTGTCCGATACAATGTTCTCAGGAATCCCGTGCAAGCGAACCACCTGTTGCAAAAACAAAGGCACCAACTCTGAGGAAGATGGCAACTTAGGGAGTGGTACAAGATGGACCATCTTAGAGAATCTATCACAAATCACCCAGATAACAGTCATCCTCTGAGAGACAAGCAGATCCGAAATAAAATCCATTAAAATATGGGTCCATGGCCTCCTGGGCAACGGCAAAGGCATCAACAACCCACTAGAACGAGAACAAGGCTTAGATCGGGAGCAAGTCCCACAGGACTGCACAAAATTTCTGACATCACGAGACAAGGCAGGCCACCAAAAAGACCGACTCCCCAAATCTCTAGTACCAAAAATACCTGGATGACCAGTCAATGCGGAGCAATGAACCTCAGACATCACTTTCCTCCTCCACTGGTCAGGAACATACAACCTACCACTGGGACAACGCTCAGGCTTATCCTCCTGAAACTTCTCCAGAGCACGTCTCAAATCAGGCGAGATGGCAGAAAGAACCACCCCCTCAACTAAGATGGTGGCAGGCTTGGTCACAATAGGAGAATCGGCCAAAAAACTCCTAGAGAGGGCATCAACCTTAACGTTCTTAGTGCCCGGGAGAAAGGAGACCACAAAATCAAAACGTGTGAAAAACAAGGTCCACCTGGCCTGTCTCGGATTCAAGCGTTTAGCCGACTCAAGGTAGATCAAATTCTTGTGGTCGGTGAGGACCACAACTTGATGTCTAGCTCCCTCCAACCAATGTCTCCACTCCTCAAATGCCCACTTCATGGCCAACAGTTCTCGATTCCCCACATCATAGTTGCGTTCCGAAGGAGAGAACTTTCGGGAAAAGAAGGCACAGGGGTTCATTTTAGATGTTACAGGATCTTTTTGGGACAAAACAGCTCCTGCACCAGTCTCTGAAGCATTGACCTCCACCTGAAATGGAAGTGAGACATCGGGTTGTCGCAAAACCGGAGAAGAAGTGAACCTCCGCTTCAGCTCCTGAAAAGAAGAAGCAGCCTCTGGAGACCAATTCAGCAAATCAGCGCCCTTCTTAGTCAAATCAGTCAATGGTTTGGCAATAACAGAAAAATTGGCTATAAACTTACGATAAAAATTAGCAAAACCCAAAAACTTCTGGAGAGCCTTCAAAGAAGTGGGCTGAACCCTATCATAAATGGCCTGTACCTTGGCCAGGTCCATTTCAATAGTTGACGGAGACAAAATAAATCCCAAAAATGAAATCCTCTGTACACCAAAAAGACATTTCGATCCCTTAACATACAGGGAGTTTTCCCTCAAAACCCGGAACACAGTCCGAACATGTTCCACATGAGAGTCCCAATCCCTGGAAAAGATCAAAATATCATCCAAATAGATGATCAGAAACATATCCACAAAGTCCCAGAAAATATCATTCATGAAGCACTGGAAGACAGAAGGGGCGTTAGTGAGCCCAAAAGGCATCACGAGGTACTCAAAATGTCCCTCCGGAGTATAAAACGCTGTCTTCCATTCATCCCCCTGCTTAATGCGAATAAGATTATACGCCCTCCTGAGGTCAAGCTTGGTAAACCAGCAAGCACCTTCAACTCTAGAAAATAGGTCAGAAATCAGGGGTAACGGATACTGATATTTAACAGTAATTTTGTTAAGGGTGCGATAGTCAATACAGGGCCTTAATGAACCATCCTTCTTGACCACAAAAAAAAACCCAGCACCCAAGGGTGAAGAGGATGGTCTAATATGACCCTTCTCCAATGACTCCTTAATATAAGAATGCATAGCCTCATGTTCGGGTACAGATAAATTAAAAAGTCGACCCTTGGGAAATTTACACCCCAGACTCAGCTCAATTGCACAGTCATATCTTCTATTAGGAGGCAAAGATGCAGACTTAGTCAGGAACCTCATGCGACTGGGGAGAGGTGGAGAAAACAGGAGTGTCGTTAAGAGCACACCGACAACCCCAACTCACCACAGACACAGATTTCCAATCCAAAACTGGATTATGGATTTGCAACCAGGGGAACCCCAGCACGATGGTATCATGCAAATTATGCAACACCAAAAATCGGCAATTTTCTTGATGGTCTTGGGCGACCCGCATTACCACCTGGGTCCAAAACTGAGGTTTATTCTTCGCCAAAGGAGTAGCATCAATACCCCTCAAAGGAATAGGCGTCCGCAGGGGTGTCATAGGGAAACCACAACATTTAGCAAAATCTAAATCCATTAGGTTCAAGACTGCTCCTGAATCCACAAAGGCTTTAGCAGAAAATGTGAACAGGGAGCAGATCAGAGTAATTGCCAGAAGAAACTTAGGTTGTACACCACCCACAGCAAATGTGTGTGCAAAACGTTTCTCTCGTTTAGGGCAGACAGAAATAATATGAGAGGCATCTCCACAGAAAAAACACAGCTTATTACGCCTTCTGAAGTCCTGACGTTGCGCCCTAGACAAAACTCTATCACATTGCATAGGTTCAGACATTTGTTCAACAGGTGGCAGCATTTCCCGTATAATTTTACGTTCACGTAAACGCCGATCAACCTGAATGGCTAATGACATAGAATCGTCAAGACCAGAGGGAACAGGAAATCCCACCATAGTATCTTTTACGGTTTCTGACAAACCCTTCCGAAAGAGAGCTGCCAAGGCACCATCATTCCAAGTGGTGAGGACGGCCCACTTTTGGAATTTTTGACAGTACAGTTCTGCAGAATCTTGACCCTGGCTCAATGCCTATCAGGGTCTTTTCAGCTTGATCAATCGCATTAATTTCATCATACAAAAACCCCAAAGCCTGAAAAAATGCATCCACATTAGTTAGAATAGGATCATCTGGTACTAAAGAAAACGCCCAATCCTGGGGATCGCAGCGCAGCAAGGAGATGACAATCTTATCCTGCTGCGCAGAGCTCCCCGATGAGTTAGGCTTCAAGGCAAGAAATAATCTACAATTATTCTTAAAATTCAAAAATTTAGACCGATCCCCAAAAAACACATCAGGAGTGGGGATTTTTGGTTCATCAGCGTGAGAACGAGCAAGATAGGCAGAAATTCCCCGCACTTCAGCAGCAAGCTGCTCCACACGACCAGACAATTGCTTAAACTCCATCAGAAAAAAAAAATATTCCTCCTACGGCCTCAGAGAAAAAGAGGAAAAAATATACACAAAAAAAAATCTGACACTTTTTTTTTTTTTTTTTAAACAATTCCTTCCTGCTTTTGAGTACCCTAGAATCTGTGGTATGGTTGGTGATTCTCTTATGATTGAGTCACCGAGGAGGAAAAAACAAAACACAAGCTCAGCCCAGAAAAACAGAGAGGATGGAAACTAGCGGACTGCAGACCCCTTAACCTATCACACAACTAGCAGTAGCCGTGGAGCGTTCCTACAGTGATCCTAGACACCTCGTCACTGTCGGAGATCCACACAAGCCCAAAGAGAGAAAAGGGAAAAACTGACTGCCCCAGAGGAGACCCCAAAGCAATAGGCATCCCCCAACATATAATGACGGTGAAGCAAGATGAAAACACCAACACAGACAGAAAGACAGGCCGAGCAAACGATGGGGCCCAAGCCAACCAAAAAGGACAGGATAGAAAAGCTGCTGTCTGCAATCCGAGAAAACCCTGCTAAAAAATATTACCAACACAACTGATAAGCAAAAAGGACCCTGAAGTCACTAGACTTCAAACCCTATATCAGCTCTCAGAATATTCTGGAATCAGAGCAAAAGAGAACACTGATCAAGGAAAAAGAATCCAGCACACCCCCAGCTGGGGATGGCTGAACTCCAAAAAACAAGTTAAACAAAACCAAAACTAATAAGTTCAATAGCAGAGCAAAAACTTATCTTTGGAAGCAGGAATCAGACTGGTCTCCAAGAATCCAGCAGAGAAATCACCAGCAACTCAGAAGGGCGTCGGCTGCATTATATCCAGTCAGAAGTTCCCGTTACTCAGTCACCATCCACCTGATCAGGTGTTTGGTAATCAGCCTCACTACCTTCCTTCACCAGAAGAGGGAGATCCTCGGACACAAAAGATGAATGAACAGATGAGCTCACAACACTGGCCGGCTCCTCCACCCATATTCCAGCATTCAGAGGGAATGGGCGGCTGTCACTCAATGTACACTGCTCCCCAAGGGACGGGCTCAGCATAGCTCACCCCGGCAGTCTCTTTTGGCACTGTAGTCCTCCACTTCGACAGCCACCATTTTGCTGGTTCGCCAAAGTTACTTTCAGGGTTCTTATGATTAAAATCAGCAATCTCAATCACAGACCAATCTTTGTAATCCACTGCGGTAAATCTTCAACCTGTTCAGCTTGGGTCCTTGAAATCTTCGGCGCTGTCTCACCGCTGGCGTTGGTGGATTAGGCGGTGATGATCCAATGTAGTACGTGCGCAGACTGGGGATGGTCCCCTTTTCGCCGCAAACTGACTGGAGACTGAAATCAGTGTACGTTCAACAGGTCCTCTTTATTGGCCATCCTCCCGAGGACCACAGAAACACGACAGCTTCCGTACACACAGGCCCGGGTACCCTACACATTCTCTCTCCTAAGGTGACGTCCCTCATGGTTCTATCGCTGTGGCTGCCCTAGGCCTACCACCACAGCGCTTCGCCTGTCCGAGTCCGTCCATCTGGTACCCCCGGGCATCTTCTGTCTTGTGGCTATCCTGTTAGGGCCACCCCCTGACTGTCTCTCCTTCCAGTCCCAGTCTCAAGTCTCCATAACTCCGCCCACCATGACTATGTGGTTTCTTAAGCATTAGCTCCTGTAAAGTACTTTCCTTGCTTTCTCTTGCCACCCTCTAGTGGCCAATCTTCAGTACTGCACCGTCTCCTTTTCTGCTGTTCTTTGTCTCCCCCTAGTGGCCAAAACGTGGTCCTACACCATCTCTTCCTTATTCCAGCTGCTTCCCACACATATATAAAAATTCATGTCAAGTATATTTAATGCCCATCTTTACATTCACTTTCCTGCTTCAGACAGGTCCATTGGTCAGTCCACTTCCCTACACCTCAATCAATACTAACTGCAGCACCTAAGCAGTTTTACAAAGTAAGGACTCATTCAGAAATCCGATTTTGGTGTAGGAGAGCTTTCTGTGGTTTTCAACATTTTTGATGAGCTGAATTTGCCTCAAAATGATTCACTCATCTCTTTTCCTAATTATAAAATAGAACATTTTTACTTTTAGCCAATATATTATTGTTATTGTTATTAAAGCAAAAAGTAAAAAAACTTATCATAAACGATAAAAGCCAAAAAGAAATAGTGTTCATTGCACCTAAAAAAAAGAATAAAAAGACATTTGAATCCCCCCAACAAATTTGATTAAAAATATAAATTCCAAACCACCCAAAAAAAAGGGGCCCACATACAGTCGAGTTGAAATGAAAATAAAAAGTGCTAAAATGTGGGCAAGATAAACTATTTTGTAAATACTAAACACGTAAAATTGCAAAAAAAAACCTCACTAAGGGGTACTTCACACTAAGCGAGATCGCTAGCGAGATCGCTGAAGCGTCACCGATTTCGTGACGCAGCAGTGACCTCGCCAGCGATCTCGTTACGTGTGACACTTAGCAGCGACCAGGCCCCCGCTGCGATGTCGCTGATCGTGCTCGAATGTCCTGGGCCATTTTTTGATCATTGGCATCCCGCTGGCCAGCATGCATCGCTGTGTTTGACACCGACGAGCGACCTCGTAAGGCCTCTTTCACACATCAGTTTTTTGCCTTCAGGCGCGATCCGGCTTTTTTTTGTAAAACCGGATCCGGCAAAATGCAATGCCGGATCCAGTTTTTCCCATTGACTTGCATTAGCGCCGGATCGTGCCGGATGCCATTGCGTTTCATCCGTTTTTTGCCGGATCCGGCAACTTGTCTCATTCCGGCGTCTGGAAAAAACGGCTACTGTAACGTTTTTTGTCTCCGGCGAAAAAGCCGGAAGCGCCGGATCCGGCGCTTCCAGCTTTTTGCTACAATGAAAGTCTATGGGCGCCGGAATGCGCCGGATCCAGAAAAAGACGGATCCAGCCACCGGATCCGGTTTTTTTAAGTCTGCGCATGCTCAGATCCAATTGGCCAGCCCCCAGGAACAGATATAACCTGCTAGACGGATCCAGCAAAAAAACGGATCCGTTTCTACAGTTCTCCAAAATTTTATGCCGGATCCGTTTTTTCTAAAAATAGCCGGATCCTGCCTGACGGCAAAAAACTGATGTGTGAAAGTAGCCTTAGCGACTCAAAAATCATGGACGCAGGTGGGTGTTGTCAGAATCGCTGCTGCGTGACAAGGTCCCAACAGTCGTAGAGGTCGTTACATGGATCGCTGGATCGTTGCTGCGTCGTTGAGTTGATCTGCCTGTTTGGCAGCTCACTAGCGACCATTTAGCGACGCACCAGCGATTCTTACCAGGTCGTATCATTGTCGGGATCGTTGGTGCGTCGCTTAGTGTAACGGTACCCTTAGTTTCTGAGTAATCAGCCCAACAGAAAATCACAGGTATCTCTGTGAACACCATGATTCAGATGAAGTAAAGTGGATAAATCCAGATGACAAGGTACATAAACCGATAAACACAATATAGTGTAGATCCACTACTGCATTAGCAGTGGAAAAGCCCCAGAGAAAGCTGTTATTTGTAGGGCGAAACCCTTGGTCAGGGTACACATTCACTGTTTGCCACGAGTTGGACTACTCTATGCATTTTAATTACTTTTGTGAGCATAGTAAACACCGTGTCACTGCTTACGCGGTCTAGTAGATCTACGCTGTATTCATGCACAAAAAAAGCAGAATATAGGGTAGATGCAGTAGACTGGATAAGCAGTGAAAAATCCCCAGAAAAAGCTGTTATTTGTAGACTGAAACCCTTGGTCGGGTTACGCATTCGCCATCTGCCACAAATTTAATTCCTTTTGTGAATATAGTAAAACCTTTTCACTGTTTAACCAATCTGGTTGTTCTACTCTATATTCGTAAAATTAAATGAGAATATAGTGTAAATCTACTAGACGGAATAAGTAGTGAAAAAGCCCAGGAAGAAGCCGTTATTTATAGGCGAAACATTTGGTCAGGCTACACGCTCGGCGTCTGTCATGAAGTGGACTGCTCCATCATCTGGGGCTTTTTCACTGCTTATCTCCCATTTCTGCCCATTGTTGCATCACATTTGATTTTTTTTTCTATTTTACCGGTATAATCTTTGGGATTGAAAGACTTATCCCTAAAGCCGCATCAGCTCCATTGGAATTTTGGTGAGATTGATGCAATAACGCAATTTATTTATCTTTATGTTGAAATTAACGTTGTTCAATAGTAATAGGAGTAAAATAATAAATTATAATAATATAATTATAATAATATAATATATATAATAAATAATATAATAATAATAATAATAATAATAATAATAGGAGTAAAATAGTAAAAGGAGTAATATAATATAAAAAACAATGTCATTTTTGGTATTATTTTTTTACTTTCTTCCAGCTACACGATGTGCCATTATGGCATGTAGTGGAGGCCAATGTAGGCAGTGAGCTCAAGAGCTAAAGGCTCCCATGGCCGCCATCTTGGTACTCTTGTGAAACCCCGTTAAAGTCATAGTAGCACACAATTTTCTCTATATGGCAAAATGCTACTATATCGCAGTAAATAAAAGAAGCAATTAAACCATTGTAGCACCCTCTAAAGGCACTAAAGGGAAAAAAAAATAGATACAGGAAAAAAATCTGTAAAAATCCTACTAACCTGAGAAAAAGAACAGCTGAATAGATGTTCTTTCAACCATTTCATCACACTTGGAACTTTTTTCTCAAATTTTTACTCCAGTTAGAGACTGGAGTACATTTATTTGTCATAATTTACCCTATTTCTGTGACGTCATCTCTGATGACTTTTTCCTCCGATCTCGGTCGCGCTTCCACCCACTTTGATGAATCGGTGTCATCAAACAATTTTCTCCACCCTTTAAACAATCTCCACGCATCTACACACATGGACGAGCTGTGTTTTCTCTTCTTCACGGTTCGCAGGGGCCGCCTTATGTTTTCGGCTCTCCATATTACAGCGGTAAATTAAGGCGTCGGGTGGGATTTATTTTAGTGCGTGACCCCTATAATGGCAGCCACAGCCCATTTAGCTGAATTTCTTGCATTTTTGTGCCCTGATAACCGGACTGAAAATTGTTTTAATACCTACTATTAATAAAAGGCCATATTTCCGTGCACCGCCACCTTATCTGCTAACGACCATGATACCCGGCTGTAAACAGAAGAATATTCTATTACACAGATAAGCAGATGGAGGATGTCTTAGGAGAGATTCCATCTCTGAACCGCGCAAATCCCGATTCCTTTTCTTTCTGTAAAGATGTTGGATTACTAAGAGATTATGTAACTGCTGGCAATGGCCACGGATATCACATCGAAAAATAAAGAAATCCACGCGATCTGTCCCATCCCAAGGCGATATAATTCGATAAATGAGGTATAGAACAAAAAGTCCCAGCAGCCAAAACAGAGAAGAGAGCATGAACTTCCCAGGAGAATAGCATTCATAGAAAATGCCATCGGGTACTCCAGAAAGTCACAATATAATAACACAGCTATAATAGCAGAGAAGATGGATAGATAGAAAGATAATAAAGAGACAATAGATAACAGAGATAGATAATAATCTTTATATAGTGCTATCATATTCCGCATCGCTTTACAGTTGGCACACATTATCATCACTGTCCCTGATTGGGCTCACTATCTAAATTCCCTATCAGTATGTCTTTGGAATGTGGGAGGAAACCCATGCAAACACAGGGAGAACATGCTTCCTTGCAGATGTTGTCCTTGGTGGGATTTGAACCCAGGACTCCAGCACTGCAAGGCTGCAGTGATAACCACTGAGCCACCATGCTGCCCATAATAGATAGATAATAGATAGATATATTAATAGATAGAGAGATAGATAGAGAGATAGATGAAATATGGATAGATAATAAATAGATAAATATATAAATAATAGATGGATAGATAGAAGACATCCGTCAGCGTCTGAATGAAAAGGGACTGTATGGTAGGAGACCCAGGAAGACCCCACTTCTTACCCCAAGACATAAAAAAGCCAGGCTGGAGTTTGCCAAAACTTGACTGAAAAAGCCTAAAACATTTTGGAAGAATGTTCTCTGGTCAGATGAGAAAAAAGTAGAGCTTTTTGGACAAAGGCATCAACATAGAGTTTACAGGAGAGAAAAAGAGGCATTCAAAGAAAAGAACACTGTCCCTACAGTCAAACATGGCGGAGGTTTCCTGATGTTTTGGGGTTGCTTTGCTGCCTCTGGCACTGGACTGCTTGACCGTGTGCATGGCATTATGAAGTCTGAAGACTACCAACAAATTTTGCAGCATAATGTAGGGCCCAGTGTGAGAAAGCTGGGTCTCCCTCAGAGGTCATGGGTCTTCCAGCAGGACAATGACCCAAAACACTTCAAAAAGCACTAGAAAATGGTTTGAGAGAAAGCACTGGAGACTTCTAAGTTGGCCAGCAATGAGTCCAGACCTGAATCCCATAGAACACCTGTGGAGAGATCTAAAAATGGCAGTTTGGAGAAGGCACCCTTCTAATATCAGCGACTTGGAGCAGTTTGCCAAAGAAGAATGGTCTAAAATTCCAGCAGAGCATTGTAAGAAACTCATTGATGGTTACCGGAAGCGGTTGGTCGCAGTTATTTTGGCTAAAGGTTGTGCAACCAAGTATTAGGCTGAGGGTGCCAATACTTTTGTCTGGCCCATTTTTGGAGTTGTGTGAAATGATCAATGTTTTGCTTTTTGCTTCATTCTCTTTTGTGTTTTTTTCATTTAAGACAAATTAAATGAAGATAATAATACCAAAGAATTTGTGATTGCAATAATTTTCAGGAAGAAACTGAGTATTATCTGACAGAATTGCAGGAGTGTCAATACTTTTGGCCACAACTGCAGATAATAAATAGACAAATATATAGATAATAGATGGATAGATAATAGATAGATAGTTAATAGATAGACAGATAGATAGATAGATACATAGATAGATAAAAGGCTTGACTGGACTTTGCTAAAAACCATCTAAAAAAGCCAGCACAGTTCTGGAAGAACATTCTTTGGACAGATGAAACCAAGATCAACCTCTACCAGAATGATGGAAAGAGAAAAGTATGGCGAAGGCGTGGCACAGCTGATGATCCAAAGCATACCACATCATCTGTAAAACATGGCGGAGGCAGTGTGATGGCTTGGGCATGCATGGCTGCCAGTGGCACTGGGTCACTAGTGTTTATTGATGATGTGACACAGGACAGAAGCAGACGAATGAATTCTGAGGTATTCAGAGCCATACTGTGTGCTCAGATCCAGCCAAATGCAGCCAAACTGATTGGTCGTTGTTTCATACTACAGATGGACAATGACCCAAAACATAAAGCTAAAGCAACCCAGGAGTTTATTAAAGC
Organism: Dendrobates tinctorius; assembly: GCF_039654945.1. Lineage (NCBI taxonomy): Eukaryota > Metazoa > Chordata > Amphibia > Anura > Dendrobatidae > Dendrobates > Dendrobates tinctorius. The sequence goes on from NW_027361763.1 coordinate 15,183,737, forward strand.
AAAGAAGTGGAATATTCTTGAATGGCCAAGTCAGTCACCTGACCTCAACCCAATTGAGCATGCATTTCACTTGTTAAAGACTAAACTTCAGACAGAAAGGCCCACAAACAAACAGCAACTGAAAACCACCGCAGTGAAGGCCTGAAAACCACCGCAGTGAAGGCCTGGCAGAGCATCACAAAGGAGGAAACACAGCATCTGGAGATTTCCATGCAGAGGCGTATCTATGCTTTTTTGGCACCCGGGGCAAGAATTTGGTTCGGCGCCCCCCCCAAGTACATATGCGACTTGCACACTTAGCCATGTACCCACGAGCTGCTCTCCCTAATGCTCTCAAAGTTCAGTAAAAAACTGAAAGCAAGAAGAGAAGCTCGTTGTCACAAGACCAAAACTATGAAAATCGCATATGAGTGAAGTGTCCATGTGATGACTACTGGAACCTGCAGAGCTGAATCCTGACATTGCAGCTTCTTAATTCTCCCCATGAATGCACTGCACACTTTTAGGATTCTCCCTTGCCGATGTACAGTCATGTCAGCACAAGCATGTGATTTATATACCTCTGGCCACATTCCGACTAGACGTGCCCGGCCTCGCTCTGTTCATTTTCATTGAGTGAGGCCACGTCTAGTCAGCATGTGACCGTATGTATGTAAATTACCAACACAAGAGAATCCTAACAGCGTTCAGTGAGCACTGTGAGAATTCAGAAGTCTGCAGTCACATAGAATGACTGCAGACTCAGCGCAAACCTGGACAACCCCTTTAATGTTCCTAACATAAATAAAAGCATGAGAATTAGTCAGTGTCACAAATAACATTTACATCCAGGTACCTTATAGATGACGTCTCTAGAGTCGTTCTCCTTTTCTTCTTCTTGTCCCAACTCCGGTCTTCTGCAGCAACTCTCCACACGATGCCCTTAAAGATAGAAGTGTCATTATAATGCTCCTAAATAAAAATATCTGCAATATACTGTCGCCTCACACTGTTCCCCTCCCTCCTCATACTCTCTCCTCTAACATCCCTCTGTTCACCATACTGTTTCCTCATATATTTACCCACTCGCTCTCTATACTGTCTGCTCACACATACTCCTGACTCCCCATACTGTGTCTGCACACATCCCATCACCCTCACTCCACATGCTGTGTCCACATACATTTTTCCCATCGCTACTCATACTGTGTCCACATATATTTACCCGTTCACACCCCTTACTGTCTGCATCCATCCCGCAAACTGTTTCCTCATACATGCCCTCATACATACATACTCTTCATTTTGTGTCCTCAAATCTCCCCACACACATTAAATCCCCCCATCCCCACTCCAAATCCCCCCATCCCCAAACCCCCACACACATTAAGTACCCCCCATAGCCACTCCAAATCCCCCCACACACATTAAATCCCTCATCCCCACTCCAAATCCCTCACACACAATAAATAACCCCCATCCCCACTCCAAATCCCCCCACACATTAAGTATCCTCCATCCCCACTCAATAACCCCCGTCCCTACTCCCAAATCCCCCATCCCCACATTAACCCCCATCTCCACTCATTAACCTCATCCCCACATTAACCCCCATCTCCACTCATTAACCCCCATCCCCACATTAACCCCCATCTCCACTCATTAACCCCCACACATTAACCCCCATCTCCACTCATTAACCCCCCACACATTAACCCCCATCTCCACTCATTAACCCCCCACACATTAACCCCCATCTCCACTCATTAACCCCTCCACTCATTAACCCCCATCCCCACATTAACCCCCACACATTAACCCCTATCTCCACTCATTAAACCCCCACACATTAACCCCCATCCCCACATTAACCCCAATCTCCACTCATTAACCCCCATCTCCTCATTAACCCCTATCTCCACTCATTAACACCCATCTCCACTCATTAACACCCATCTCCACTCATTAACCCCATCTCCACTCATTAACCCCATCTCCACTCATTAACCCCCCACACTCATTAACCCCCATCCCCACATTAAGCCCCCATCTCCACTCATTAACCCCCCACTCATTAACCCCCATCTCCACTCATTAACCCCCCACTCATTAACTCCCCCCATCTCCCATCTTCGGTGGTTCTTCAGCTCCACAATGGAGCACATTTACCACCAGCATTCGCTCTGGGTGCCGGGGAGTGACGTCAGCAGCATGATCACATGACCTGATCATGCTGCTGACTTCGCTCTGACCCGGCGGTCAGAGCTTCAATTGTACTGGCGTCTGAGGTTTGGGAGAACAGGTGGCCATCATCATCATTTATTCATAGCACACGGTGCACTAAGGGGCAAAGACAAAATAATAAGAACAACAGCGAGGCCGAGACACTGGTCGGAGAGTTTCAATCACTGCCCCATGATCAATAAAATAGCTACAAATTTGAGAGAAAATATCAGATAGAATTAAATTAAAAATATTCCACATCTCTCTATTATCTGTAATTAGTGATGGGCGAGCACTAAAATGCCCGGTTGCTCGTTGTTCGGGTCAAGCAAATTGGAATACTCGGGTACTCGGACAGAACAACGAGCCCAATGTAAGTCTATGGGAGACCCGAGCATTTTTACCACGATCCCCCCGGGGATCCTTTTAAGGCCTAAAAACGTCTACAGTGTGTCCGTAAAGTCTTGGTGCACTATTGACCAGTCACTGGGAAACTGGGAGGGTTTTCCTTTTATTTGGAGAAGATTTCACATTTCTATCATCTTTCGTTGCTTTCCTGTGACTGGTCAAAAGAGCACCATGACTTTCTGGACACACTGTATGCTAAGGTACATCCATTCCAGGGTATTGACTTGTATATAAGGCAAAATAAATAACCAAAAACGAAAATGCTCCTCCGCACCTTGGGCTAAGTTTACACGTAGCGTTTTTGATGCGTTTTTCAAATTTAGCATTGCTTTCAATCAATACAAATGCATTCACTGGGAAATGTCACTTTAACAGTTTACAACCTTATTTAGCCATGTGGTGTGTGACACATCATCAGACACATCTTGCTTCATTTATGGAGTGACTCTGAAAGTTATAAAGCCTATTTTTATAGCGCCATCAGGCAGCCTTTACTATTCTTAGAGAAGCGTCCGCCGGCTATGCTTTGTTGTTCCCATTATTAAACAGTGGGTCTCCTATACTGTTGTTGCCTGTGCAGTGAGTGGCAGGGCTGCCCAAAATTTGGACGCACCCCAATACCCCTTTGAAGAGACGTACAGCAGGGCCTCCTGAAAACAATGTTCCCATTATTAGGAAGTGGTTCTCCCATACTGTTTACCTATGCAGTGCATGCAAGGGGCTGCCAAAAATTTAGAGCCACTCCAATGTCCCTTTGAAGAGATGCCAAGGAGGGCCTCATTAAAAAATGGTCCCATTATGAAGAACTGGGTCTCCCATAGTGTTTGCCTATGCAGTGAATGCAAGGGCTGTCAAAAATTTGGAGGTACTCCTATGCCCCTTGGAATAGATGTGGAGAAGGGCCTCATGAAAACATGTTCCCACTAGAGAGGAGCCGGTCTCCTACACTTGTAATGCCCATGCACCTAGTGTATGGACTGACAAATATTTACCCCTGGGGGGTATACATGAACATACTGTAAAACCATTTTTTTGGCACGGGCATCATAAACACCCTTTAAAAAAATATGTGGGTATTGCATCACGGGCCACGGTCACCCTGGTGATCTAGTGGTTATGGTTGATGAGGATGAGGAAAAGGAGGAGGACAACAGCAAATAGCCAAAATCAGGAAACATATACCCATGTGTGGGTGTGAAGTGGTGCATGGGAATATATCTCCCAAAAATAGACACTAGATTTCAGTTTGTTACACTGCTATCATTCGGTGGTGTTGAGAAGTCTGACCCAATCCAGCCCTTGTTCATTTTTATAAGACACAGCCTGTCTGCATTTTCAGTTGGCAGGCGGATGCGCTTATCAGTTATAATTCCCCCAGTGGCACTAAAAACCCGCTCTGACAAAACGCTAGCGGCAGGGCAGGCAAGGAACTCCAAGGCGTAGAAAGCCAGTTCATGCCATGTGTCCAGCTTGGATACCCAATAATTAAAAGGCACAGAGGAATCATGGAAGACATTTGTACTGTTAGCATCCCATGCCTCAGGGCCTGTGCGATGGGAAGGTCTGAGAAAACTCTCCCAGAACTTTGCCAGTGTTCCCCTGCCTCTGCTGGATTGGAATTGTGTCTCTCTCACCTGTACTCCTTGGTTGTCCAAAGAACTGTGACCTCTGCTGCTAGCGTTTTCAGATGGGAATTTTTCTTAACTATTCCACAACAAGGGCCCTCTGGTACTGCCCCATTTTAGTAGACCTGTCTGCCTAGCGAATAAAAGAAAGTTCTCCTTGTAGCGTAGGTCTAGAAGTGTCACCAACCAGTAATGACTGTCAGCCAAAATTTGGAGAATGTGAGGGTCACGGGAAACGCAGAGTAGGAACCTTGAGTACTGCAGAAATTCTTTTGTAACCTTGGCCAGATCTGTGCCTTGTCACCATTCTGTCTCTGAGCTCCTTGGCCAGTTCCTTTGACCTCATGATTCTCATTTGGTCTGACATGCACTGTGAGCTGTGAGGTTCTATATAGACAGGTGTGCACCTTTACAAATCAAGTCCTATCAGTTTAATTAAACACAACCGAACTCCAATGAAGGAGTAGAACGATCTCAGGGAGGATCAGAAGGAAATGGACAGCATGTGACTTAAGTATGAGTGTGATATTTCAGTTTTTCTTTTGCATTTCTGTTTTTTTTCAGTCAAGATGGGGTGCGGAGTGTACATTAATGAGAAAAAAATGAACTTTTTTGAATTTAGCAAATGGCTTCAATGAAACAAAGTGAAAAATTTTAAGGGGTCTGAATACTTTTTGCACCCACTGTATTTTTATTTTTGCATTTTTGTTTTTTGCTCCTTTTCTTCCAAGAGCCTTAACTTTTTTTTAATTTTCAGTCAATATGGCCATGCGAGGGCTTGTTTTTGTGGGACGAGATGTACTTTTGAACAACACCATTGGTTCTTGCATATCCGGTACTGGAACATGGTAAAATAATTCAAAGTGTGGTGAAATTGCAAAAAAAGTGCAATTTCACAATTGTTTTTTGTTTTGCTTTGTCACTGAGTTCAATTAATGCTAAAACTGACCTGCCATTATGATTCTACAGGTCATTATGAATTCATAGACACCAAACATGACTAGATTCTATTTAGAAAAATATTTAAAATTGAGAGTCCTCAGTGGTTGATGCCTTTTAATGGCTAACTGAAAAGATGGTAACACATTGCAAGCTTTCAAGACTACTCAGGTCTCTTCATCTGATGTTGTATTAGTCTAGCCTGATGAAGAGACCTAAGTAGTCTTGAAAGCTTGCAAAAAAACCTTCTAAAAACACAATGACCCAAAGCATACTGCTAAAGCAACACTTGAGTGGTTTAAAGGGAATCTGTCACCTTTTTTTGGACTATGAGCTGCCGGCACCGCCATCAGGGGCTTATCTACAGCATTCTGTTATACTGTAGATAAGCCCCCGATGTAACCTGAAAGATAAGAAAAATGGGTGAATACTTTTGCAAGCCACTTCATACATTTTTTCAATCTGGGAAAGCATAGCATTTAAAAAGGGACTTTCCAGTAGTGAACAACCATCTTTAATTCACAGGATAGATGTCAGGTCACATTGTCACGTCAATTTTTTTCACGTACGAGAAAAACTGACCAAGTTTTATTGGTGATTTGGTCCAAGTTTCATCAGTTTTTCCCATAATTGAAAAAAAAAGTTTTTCCACCTTTTCCAATCTAATAGTTTTTAAAACCAGACCGGACTCGAATGGCAACCAAGTGCTGTCCAATTTTTTCACGGACCTATAGACTAGTGGGTCGCCCTTGCACACCCAGGGCAGCGGGGTTCTCGGTACCGGGCCGGTGTCAAGGAGGGAAAGTGTCACAGCAGCGGTGACCCGGTCCATGGCCCTGGGTGCCCAATATCTATGGCGGTGATGTAAATGGGGTTAAAGTTTATTAGAATAGTTTGTGACGCCACCCTTGGTATTTGGCAAGTAAGATGTTGAGCCAACGCTGCATGCAGATCCGCTGGGACTGATGGTGTGGCGCAGCAAAGATGGTGTAGCTCCCCACAGGTGGAGCTGTAGTCCCAGGGCAGTGTAGGTGCAATGGATGAGGAGAGGCGCAGAATGGTATGGAGGCTGGTACCCAGGTGTAGTGGTTCGGGAATAACTGAAGGACACCCGAGTATGTGGTTCCAAAGCTTTACTCACTGTTTGCAGTTCACTCAACTGCCTGCCTCCGTACCATGTTCTCCAGGTCAGGGCTCCAGCCAACCTCCAGGCAGGATAGGATTCTCCCTTCCACACTCCGCCAACATGTACCTTACTGAACGACTCCTCCAATGCGCCTTTAGGTGCGAAGCACTCCAGTACTTAGTTACCCTGGAATGCCTCTCTCTAGGTGTTCCTAGTCTTTACTTGTATGACAGACAGCTGTAGCCTGCTTCGGGGACTCCTCACTGCGTCCCGGCTCTCTATTCAGTTGCTGTTGTGTCCCAAGTCTATGATGGGAGCAAGGCGTTAGCGGCTCACTACTCCTCTGGTGTCTGTTGCCGGACATAAAGATCCAATCAACCTCGGGGACCGGGCCCCGGCCTTTGCGCTCTCTGGACTGGAAGGGTTCTCTCTCTTTCTCAACCTGCTTCCCACCGTCCTTCTGTTCTCCTTCGTTCCGATCTGTTCTATCTCTCTTACGGAAGGTTAGGTTATCAATCTTATCAGTCTCTTTCTCTGGTCTTTCTCGTGCCAGCAGCCCAGATCACTGGGACCTGCTGCAGCACGTCCCTCAGACACCCATCTTCTCTCTTCTCTCTCCTCTAACCAACTAACCACTAACTCTCACTCTTCCCACTCTTTTATATCTAACTCCACCCGCCTCCCAGCACATCTCATGTTACGAAGCAGGGTTCCACGAGGGGTGCTCTGCTAACCCCCAGCCTGAAGCTGTTAGGTGGCCCCACTGAACTATCCTGTGTGTGGAATGCAGGTGTTGGAATGCGGAAAGGAGTTCACAGCCTACCTGGATGGTGGGGCACTACACCTTAGGAGAAGGTGCAGTATCTCTGTGGCGACTGAAGCCTCAGGGGCGCCACACTAGCATTTCCTATTTTGATGCAGCACTCAGATCAAAATCAAACATGACTCTGCAATTCTACATGCACTGCTCAGTTCATAAAAAATAACGGACAAGTCATTCTTAAAGGTACGAGTGCTATCCATGAAAAACATAGATAGTACTCATCTGCGAAAACCAGATGTCAAAATGAGGCCTTGGGTCCAGCTGCTGTGCCTGTGACCACCATTTATCCCGAGAAGAAGACTCTTGAATATCTATTTAGAGTTGCACTACTGCTCCATTCATTGTCTATGGGACTGACAAAAATAGTCGATGGCTACCTCTCGCAGTCCCGTTATCCAATGGGACATTTCAATGGCCTTTTTTGGGGGGGATCGTGAGGTTACAGCATCATTCAAGTTTGGACAATCTCTTTAATTCTTCCATCCTATGTTTTGCCCCAAAAGACTTCTGCCGATCCCCTAGAGACACTATGCATGTAATTTATCGGTACAACAACATCATAAAAAAGAACCGCTTTTGATCATTAACGGTCATGATTTCCATCACAATGAATCTTTTAACCCTACGTAACCTTAATTATCTCATATTCTCATATTTCGGTCCCTGGTGTCAGGATAAATATGCACGCTTTACTTTCTTTCCAGCGAATGCTGCATGGTTATCCCGTGCATGATGCGATCAAGAAAAGCATGAAATCCAAATATTGTGTTTTGTTAATGAAACTTATACGCCATGAACCTAATTTCATCGTATTATCAATATACAGCTCTCCGAACAACATATGCTGCGGCAGATGGCTCCGAGTCAATCTCGGTAAAGAGATAGGATTTCACATACACCATTTATTTGGGTTAAGTACGGGTGGTATGAAGTGGAGGATTTGCTCATTTCTTTTCATGGATCAGAAAGCTGAATATTTACAATATGTGGGAGCATAATAGCCATAGAGCTTAACACAAGAGGGATTATTATATAAGTGCACCTTCATTAACGAGTCCAATTATTGCGCATTGAATAAGGCAGAAATCAGAGAAATGCCTGGGTCTCGTAAGTTTCTTAGAAATCCTAAAGCATCCCAGTTATTATGTATATATAAGTAATACATGCGTATCATATTTCCCGACTGCAAAATGTCAGGAACCTTTTCTGTAAATTAAAAACAATTGGTATTAACAATATAAATAGAGAACAGGGAGGTGGGGAGGGTAGAAGGGGTATGCAGCTGCAGATTTTCTTTTTTTTATCTCTATGTTTTTCTTCCTCCTGTAAGTGGAAAGAGAAAACGTTAGGAAGATATCACTAAAGTGCTGAGCATGGTATTTGGGGAGATGGAGGGTAAAAGGTAGAAGTTTCCCACAAGGAAAAATAGGTAATCAAATTGATAGAACATATCAACTCCCAGTGGCCATGTCAGTAATCTATGCTTACCGGATGGTAGCCTCGCGAGCCATCTTCTACGTGCCATCATCCGCATCTCTTCTTTTGATTTGCCAGCCTGGCGCGATTCCACATGTGAGTCACACTGCTACAATGACGCCACGTCAAGCCGGTTAATCAAAACTGGAGCTGTGGATACTACCAGGTAAGAGGCAGTTTGATATCAGGTCAGCAGCGGTTACAGATTTTTGTTGTGACTGGTGGACCAGGTCTAAGCATCGTCTCTATGTATAGGAGCCTTTCAGAATGGCGAAAAAAAGGCTCAAAATTTGCCACTACTGTAAAGAGGCTGCTGGAGTCCAAGAAGAATATTCTTTAAGGCTCATTTACAAGTCACTTTTTTTCCACGTGGGAGGACTATCTGTGTTTTTCCTGGATAGCATTTCTACCTTAGAAAGTCTATAGGACTGTTCATATGGCAATGATTTTTTTATGGGCTAAGTAATCCATGCAAGATCATGGAAAAATGTCCGATACTAAAATCAGCAACGAAAGTCTATGGGTCTGTGAAAAAAAAATCAGACAGCACTCAAGTGTTGTCCGTTCTTCGCGGACTGATATATAGAAGAAGATGGAGAAACTTTTTTCTCATCAGAAAACAAAACTTTGACCAAACTGTGATAAAACTTTGAGGAGTGGCTTTACGCAGGAAGGTTTCAAACCCCTTCGTGACGGAGCCAATTTTTTAAATTCTGAACAATGTCACTTTATATGGTGATAACTCTGGAACGCTTCAACAAATCCCAGTGATTTTCAGACTGTTTTTTCGTGGCACATTATAATTTATGATAATGGTAAATTTAGATTGATATATTTTGTGTTGATTTATAAAAATAATCAGAAACTTGACAAAAATGTAAAAAAATGCAATTTTCAAACTTTGAATGATGATCCCTTTAATCCAGATAGTCATACCCCAGAAAAACATTAATAAATAACATTTCCCACATGTCGGCTTTACATCAGCACCATTTTTAAAACGCTAATTTATTTTGTTAGCCTTTTAGGAGGTTTAAAAATGTAGCAATAATTTTTCATTTTTTCAAGGAAATTTACAAAATTTATTTTTTTGAGGGACCTATCCAGGTTTGAAGTGACTTTAGGGGTGCTATATATAGGAAAACCCCAAACATGATACCATTTTAAAAACAGCACCCCCTGACATATTGAAAACTGCTGTAGTTTATTAACCCTTCAGGTGATTTTTCAGGAATTAATTCAAAGTGGTATAGTCGGAATGAAAAAGTGTTTGTTTACCACCTAAATGTCGGTAACTTCTGAACTGGCCGCTAGAGCCGGGAGACTCTAAGGCCGCTATTTGGCCATGAACTGCTATGGCAAACATCAAGACCACACAATCATGATCTCGGTGTGTCAATCAGATTAAAGTGCAAGCCCCCACAATCTATTAACCATTTATTTGACGTAGTCACTTTTGACAGCAGCAACTAAGGGGTTAAACAAATATGGACGGTGATTTGTGATACAGCAAGTTGTCAGATATAGTGGCCAGCTGACAGCTGCTGGATTGTCACCTGTATAGGGATGGTATTCCCTTATATCTCAGGTCAGTAAATATACGTATTGGCTGTCATGAAGGGGTTAAAGGGGTTGTCCCTCAAGTGAGAATTATTTCCTAACCATATTATAGGGTATATGTACTGACTGATGAGGGTCTGACATCTGGAAACCCCAGAGATCCTCAAAACAGAGATCTGGATCCTGAGAATTGAGAGACCCATCTTAATGGAGAGGAGGAGCATATGCTAGACCTCCAATCTATTCCTTGTTTCTGGGATTTCTGGAAACAGATGAGTTCCGTTCCCAGGATTGCTGGCGATTGCCACTTTCAGACCCCCAAGTTATCTCCTATTCTACTTACTGTCTACCCATTTTTCCAATAACAGGTAGGCAATGCAAAAGAGCCCTTTAGGTCAGGATCACATTTGCGAGCGTGATGTAAGAAACTCACGCGAGTCTCTCGCATCAATGCCCAGCACTGCCGCCGGCACTCGGGATAGGAATACATGCAGCCGCACACTTCGGTCCCGAGTACCGGCGGCAGTGCCAAGTATTGATGTGAGAGACTAGCGCGAGTTTCTCACATCAACTCGCAATTATGACCCCGGCCTTGAACAAGCTGTCACCCAAAACGTCCAATTGCTCAAAAATTGAAAATTGTTTAGGAGGGACTTTACACTCTTTGGCATTGGTTATGGAAACAGACTAGGGTGCATGCCTACCCTTTTGAAGACCAGGAATTTCCTTTTTTCTGCTCATGCCATCGAAGCAGTAGTGGAGGTCCCAATCACAGGCGGATGTCTGTGGTCACAAGTCAACACCAGAAGAGCAGGAGGAGAGATGAGAAGATAGGGGACTAGCAACAATGGCTGCCATGGTGTCAACATGTAGAGAGGAAAGTCTCACCTACGCCCTCCATCTTACGCTCTATTGGTGACTATCAAATGTTTATGGAAATAAGAAAACTAAGAAGTAGCCTAGTAGAATAATTGATACAAGGCCTAATATTTGGTTAGGGGAAAATATTGATTTTAAGAGAAGATATGCGGTATGTGTACCTCACTACTTACAATGCCAGAGTTAGAATGACGTTCTGCATAGAGGAATAAATCATCACCACTGAGCGCTATCTGTGGAAACACACGGACCGCTACTTTACATTTCCGTGCTGTGAATCTTAAGCTGACTGCTGGCTCAACAGAAAACTGCTAAACTTAAGGAGATTTTTGTAAAAGCCTATTTCCCTGTGAGGGAGTGAGCGAAGGAAACAGATTTGCAGTTTGATCCAGAAACTGCAGTGAAGGGAACTTCAAAGGCGATCAGCGACACATCTACTAACGGGGCTCATATTCTATGTATGTGCCAACTTCTAATAAACGGTGTTACGTTGCCTCCGTTTTCCAGCCTCGAAAAACAGAAGATACTTGTTTTCCTACTATGCATCACTTTAGAGACATTATTAACATCACTGGCCCTATCGGGGCTCACAATCTACATTCCCTATCAGTATGTCTTTGGAGTGTAGGAGGAAACAGGAGCATGTGGATGAAACCCACGAAAGCACAGGAAGAACATACAAACTTTTCGTTCCTGTTGGGATTTAAACCCAAGAACCCAGCGTGGCAAAAGATAACCACTGAGCCACCGTGCTGCCCATGTTGTTACCATTCTTTGGATAACAAAAATATCCAAGCACAGAAGAGTAACTCAACACCTAATAATGATATGTTTTTTGTTGTTATCATATCCATACTTGGTCCTGCTCTTTACTCTGAGTCTGAAGATAAGGAGACGTTATAGCCAATGAGCTTTTGGTGGCATGAGCATTGTCCAATCAGGAATACTGATGTGACTTGGATCTGGTGTCACCCATACAGGCTAATGGGTGTTTGTGCTGCACGCCTGTTCAGGAATAGTAATCAGATCCCCGTTTTGACCAATGAGGCAGCACTACACACTATTCAATCTACTGCTGGAAGTTGCCGGTTCTTATTTGGCTTTCTTATCTTTCTATATTGCTATTCTTGATGATCCATCCTGATTTTGACCTGTATGGGGTGACCTGATAACATTAATTCTATTTTCCATTCTGACCTTGACCACGGCAAGTCTGACTTTGCTCCAAGAGATCATTTAGTATGTTAATCCTTCTGTTTTCCTAGCTATAGTTTATCTATTAATTCTGCCCATAGATCTGTCCCTCCTGATGCTGAGCTGAATTTGAGAATCCCTATCTCTGGTTCAGTTCTCCGGCCAGCAGCTGCTTCATAGATGTGTAGGAGGGTGGACTGACATGTGGACCTGTCTGCTGAAGAAGGAAAATGTAAAATATGTTGTGTACAATATTTGATGGGTTTTGGCCACTAGATGGAGACATAGGATAGTGTGCAAATGACTCAGCAGTAGCTAAAGCTAGGAAAACGCAGAGTCATGGTGGGTCGAGTCACGACTGTGGAGGGGAATTCCCAGAAAAGTGGATAAATGGAAAGAGAGTCCCAGGGTTAGAGAGAACCCAGGAAGAGGCAGAGGAGAGAAGAGCTCAGGAGAAGACGGAGGAAGGAAGAGCTGAAGAAGAGACAGAGGAGAGATGGATAGTCGGGGGGGTGGCCCTGACAGGACAGCTGCCATCCAATGGATGCAGACTAAAGGATGCCAGGGGTACCGGATGGCTGGAAACTGAAGGGGCAGTATGTTCTCATTTTCTCCTTCACCTTTGATGTCCGATGAACTCCCTCTGCTGGTGAAAGGAGGTAGTGAAATTGATTTGGATGGAAAAAACCTGTCATCCGAACAGGTGGAGTGTGATTGGACATCCGGAATCTCTGAGTGGATATAAGGCTGCCAACGCCCTGCTGGGTTGCTGGTGATCCTCTCTGCTCTGAGCTCTGGCCTCCAGTTTAGTCCTTTCTACTAAAGCTAAGTTTTTGCTCTGCTATTGTTCCTTGAGATTTTGTCTGGTTTACTTAGTGTTTGTGTTCAGCCAGCCCTGGTTGGGACTGGCTGAACTCCATTTTTGTCTCTGATCAGTTGATCTCTTTGCTCTGTTTTCAGAATATACCTGAGTGCTGATATAGTGATTTTGAAGTCTAGTGACTTCAGGGCCTTTTCTATCAGACGTGTTGGACATTATTTTTGGCAGGGTTTTTGCGTGATTGCAGACAGTTGCTTTTCTTTCCTGTCCTATCTAGTTAGTAAGGGCCCCATCGTTTGCTCAGCCTGTCTTTCTGTCTGTGTTTGTGTTTTCATCTGTTTTCACTGTCAATACATGTTGGAGGCTGTCTATTGCTTTGGGGTGTGCTCTGGGGCAGTTTAGATTTCCCCTTTCTTTAGGTTTATTTAGTTCTCCGGCTGTGAACGAGGTGTCTAGGACCACCGTAGGAACACCCCACAGCTACTGTTGGTTGTTGTGAATAGGATCAGGGGTCTGCAATCCGCTAGCTACCAACCTCTCAGGTTTTCTGAACTTAGCTTGTATTTTTGTTTTTTCCTCCTCCGGTGACTCATTCATAACAGAATCACCAGTCATACCGCAGATTCTAGGGTACTCAATAGCAGGAAAGAATTGTGAAAAAAAAAAAAAGTCAGAATTTTTTTTATGTATATTTTTTCCTCTTTTTCTCTGGGGCCGTAGGAGGAATTTTATTAATGGAGATTAAGCAATTGTCTGATCGTTTGGAGCAGCTGGCTCCTGAAGTGCGGGGAATTTCCGCCTATCTTGCTCATTCACATGCTGCTGAACCAAAGATTCCTACTCCTGATGTGTTTTTTTGGATCGGTCTAAATTTTTGAATTTTAAGAATAATTGTAAATTATTTCTTGCATTGAAGCCTAACTCATCGGGGAGCTCTGCGCAGCAGGTTAAAATTGTCATCTCTTTGCTGCGTGGCGATCCCCAGGATTGGGCATTTTCTTTGACACCTGATGATCCTATTCTAACTAATGTGGACGCATTTTTTCAAGCCTTGGAGTTGTTGTATGATGAACCTAATGCTATTGATCAAGCTGAGAAAGCCCTGTTGGCATTGAGCCAGGGTCAGGATTCTGCAGAGTTATACTGTCAATAATTCCGAAAGTGGGTGGTCCTTACTACCTGGAATGATGGTGCCTTGGCAGCTGTCTTTCGGAAGGGTTTGTCAGAAACCGTAAAAGATACTATGGTGGGATTTCCTGTTCCCTCTGGTCTTGACGATTCTATGTCATTAGCCATTCAGGTTGATCGGCGTTTGCGTGAACGTAAAAGTACAAGAGAAATGTTGCCACCTGTTGATCAAATGTCTGAACCTATGCAATGTGATAGAGTTTTGTCTAGGGCGCAACGTCAGGAGTTCAGAAGGCGTAATAAGCTGTGTTTTTTCTGTGGAGATGCCTCTCATATGATTTCTGTCTGCCCTAAACGAGAGAAACGTTTTGCACACACATTTACTGTGGGTGGTGTTCAACCTAAGTTTCTACTGGCAATTACTCTGATCTGCTCCCTGTACACATTTTCCGCTATGGCTTTTGTGGATTCGGGAGTGGCTCTGAAACTGATGGGCTTGGATTTTGCTAAGCGTTGTGGGTTTCCTATGACACCTCTGTGGACGCCTATCCCTTTGAGGGGTATTGATGCTACTCCTTTGGCAAAGAATAAACCTCAGTTTTGGACCCAGGTGGTAATGCGGGTCGCCCCAGACCATCAAGAAAATTGCAGATTTTTGGTGTTGCATAATTTGCATGATACCATTCTTCTGGGATTTCCCTGGTTGCAAATCCATAATCCAGTTTTGGATTGGAAATCTGTGTCTGTAGTGAGTTGGGGTTGTCGGTGTGCTCTTGGTGACGCTCCTGTTTTCTCCATCTCTCCCCAGTCCCATGATGTTCCTGACTATTTGGCTCATTTTTATGATTTATTTAGTGAGAATAAGTCTGCGTCTTTGCCTCCTCATAGGAGTTATGACTGTGCAATTGAGTTGAGCCCTGGGTGTAAATTTCCCAAGGGTCGAATTTTCAATTTATCTGTACCCGAGCACGAGGCTATGCGATCTTATATTAAGGAGTCATTGGAGAAGGGTCATATTAGACCATCCTCTTCACCCTTGGGTGCTGGGTTTTTTTTCGTGGCCAAGAAAGATGTTTCATTAAGGCCTTGTATTGACTATCGTTCCCTCAACAAAATTACTGTTAAATATCAGTATCCGTTACCCCTGATTTCTGATCTATTCTCCAGAGTTAAAGGTGCTTGCTGGTTTACCAAGCTTGACCTCAGGGGGGCGTATAATCTTATTCGCATTAAGCATGGGGATGAATGGAAGACGGCGTTTAATACTCCGGAGGGACATTTTGAGTACCTGGTGATGCCTTTTGGGCTCACTAATGCCCTTTCTGTCTTCCAGTGCTTCATGAATGATATTTTCCGGGACTTTGTGGATAAATTTTTGATCATCTATCTGGATGATATTTTGATCTTTTCCAAGGATTGGGACTCTCATGTGGAACATGTTCGGACTGTGTTCCGGATTTTGAGGGAGAATTCCCTGTATGTTAAGGGATCGAAATGCCTTTTTGGTGTACAGAGGATTTCATTTTTGGGATTTATTTTGTCTCCGTCAACTATTGAAATGGACCCGGCAAAGGTACAGGCCATTTATGATTGTGTTCAGCCCACTTCTTTGAAGGCCCTCCAGAAGTTTTTGGGTTTTGCTAATTTTTATCTTAAATTTATAGCTAATTTTTCTGGTATTGCCAAACCATTGACTGATTTGACTAAGAAGGGTGCAGATGTGCTGAATTGGTCTCCAGAGGCTGTTTCTTCCTTTCAGGAGCTGAAGCGGAGGTTCACTTCTGCTCCAGTTTTGCGGCAACCTGATGTCTCACTCCCGTTTAAGGTAGAGGTGGACACTTCTGAGATAGGTGCAGGAGCTGTTTTGTCCCAAAAAGATCCGGTAACATCTAAAATGAATCCCTGTGCTTTCTTTTCCCGAAAGTTCTCCCCATCCGAACGCAACTATGATGTGGGGAATCGGGAACTGTTAGCCATGAAATGGGCATTTGAGGAGTGGAGACATTGGTTGGAGGGAGCTAAACATCAAGTCGTGGTCCTTACTGACCACAAGAATTTGATTTACCTTGAGTCGGCCAAACGCTTGAGTCCTAGACAGGCTAGGTGGGCCTTGTTTTTCACACGTTTTGATTTTGTGGTCTCTTTTCTTCCGGGCACTAAGAATGTCAAGGCAAACACCTTCTCTAGGAGTTTCTTTGCTGATTCTCCTATTGTGACCAAGCCTGCTACCATCTTAGGTGAGGGGGTAGATCTTTCTGCCATCTTGCCCGATTTGAGACGTGCTCTGGAAGAGTTTCAGGAGGACAAACCTGAGCGTTGTCCCATTGGAAAATTGTATGTTCCTGACCAGTGGAGGAAGAGAGTAATATCTGAAGTTCATTGCTCCGCATTGGCTGGTCATCCAGGTATTTTTGGTACTAGAGATTTGGTGAGTCGGTCTTTTTGGTGGCCCGCCTTGTCTCGTGATGTCAGGAATTTTGTGCAGTCCTGTGGGACTTGCTCCCGGTCTAAACCTTGTTCTCGTTCTAGTGGGTTGTTGATGCCTTTGCCGATGCCCAGGAGGCCATGGACCCATATTTCAATGGATTTTATTTCTGATATGCCTTTCTCTCAGAGAATGACTGTTATTTGGGTGATTTGTGATAGATTCTCTAAGATGGTCCATCTTGTACCACTCCCTAAGTTGCCATCTTCCTCAGAGTTGGTGCCCTTGTTTTTGCAACAGGTGATTCGCTTGCATGGGATTCCTGAGAACATTCTGTCTGACAGAGTTCAGTTTGTTTCTAGATTTTGGAGGACTTTTTGTTCCGAGCTGGGAACTCAGTTGTCCTTCTCCTCTGCGTTTCACCCTCAGACCAATGGGCAGACGGAGAGAACAAACCAGACTTTGGAGTCTTATTTGAAATGTTTTATTTCTGCTGATCAGGATGATTGGGTTTCATTTTTGCCCTTTGCCGAATTTGCTTTAAATAATAGAGCTAGTTCTGCCACTTTGATGTCACCTTTTTTTTGTAACTTTGTGTTTCATCCTCGATTCTCTTCAAGGCAGGTGGAGTCTTCTGCCTGCCCAGGTGTTGACACTGTGGTGGAGAGAATGCATCAGATCTGGGACCAAGTGGTGGATAAGTTGTCTCTCTCCCAGGAAAAGGCCCAGCGGTTTTCCAACCGGCATAGGACCATTGGTCCCCGGTTTAAGGTGGGTGATATGGTTTGGTTGTCATCAAAGAATATTGATTTATTGGACCTTACAAGATTTTGAAGATTCTTAATCCGGTCTCTTTTCGATTGGCTCTTCCTGTTACATTCAAGATCCATAACGTGTTTCATAAGTCTCTGTTAAAGTGGTTTGTTGAGCCAGTAGTTCCTGTGGTGGCACCTCCTGACCCTGTGTTGGTTGAAGGTAATGTGGAATATGAGGTTGATAAGATACTGGATTCTCGTCTGGATAGACGGAGACTCCAGTATATGGTTAAGTGGAAGGGTTATGACCAGGAGGATAATTCTTGGGTCTCTGCATCCGATATTCATGCCGAAAGATTGGTTCATGCTTTTCATCGGGCCCATCCTGATCGCCCTGGTGGCGTGGATGAGGGTTCGGTGACCCCTCCTCAAGGGGGAGGTACTGTTATGAGCTCATTTTCTCCTTCACCTTTGATGTCCGATGAACTCCCTCTGCTGGTGAAAGGAGGTAGTGAAATTGATTTGGATGGGAAAAACCTGTCATCTGAACAGGTGGAGTGTGATTGGACATCCGGAATCTCTGAGTGGATATAAGGCCGCCGACACCCTGCTGGGTTGCTGGTGATCCTCTCTGCTCTGAGCTCTGGCCTCCAGTTTAGTCCTTTCTACTAAAGCTAAGTTTTTGCTCTGCTATTGTTCCTTGAGATTTTGTCTGGTTTACTTAGTGTTTGTGTTCAGCCAGCCCTGGTTGGGACTGGCTGAACTCCATTTTGTCTCTGATCAGTTGATCTCTTTGCTCTGTTTTTAGAATATACCTGAGTGCTGATATAGTGATTTTGAAGTCTAGTGACTTCAGGGCCTTTTCTATCAGACATGTTGGACATTATTTTTGGCAGGGTTTTTGCGTGATTGCAGACAGTTGCTTTTCTTTCCTGTCCTATCTAGTTAGTGAGGGCCCCATCGTTTGCTCAGCCTGTCTTTCTGTCTGTGTTTGTGTTTTCATCTGTTTTCACCGTCAATACATGTTTGGGGGTGTCTATTGCTTTGGGGTCTGCTCTGGGGCAGTTTAGATTTCCCCTTTATTTCTTTAGGTTTATTTAGTTCTCCGGCTGTGAACAAGGTGTCTAGGACCACCGTAGGAACACCCCACGGCTACTGTTAGTTGTTGTGAATAGGATCAGGGGTCTGCAATCCGCTAGCTACCAACCTCTCCGGTTTTCTGGACTTAGCTTGTATTTTTGTTTTTTCCTCCTCCGGTGACTCATTCATAACAGCAGTAAGTGTCGCAGCGGGTGGACTCGACCGGGGGAAGCGCTGTGGCCGTGGGCCTAACAGCAGCCACTGTGAAAGAACCCAGAGGGTCATCACCAATAGGAGTAGGAGGAGGTAACAGGTACCTGGGCCAATGTGCTGAAGCTGTCTTGTTTGCTGTGGATGTCAAAGAGGACACCCAATAAAGTGGACCTGATTGAACGTGTTTCTGCATCTGTCTTCAATCTGTCTAGGAGCCGGAAGGGACCACCACCCAGTCGGCACATGTACTACAGATGCAACAAAGGTGCCCAGCTGTACAGTAAGTCCAGATCCATGTATCGGAGTTTAGGGGTCAAAGATAGTTTCTCTAAGATCTTCTAGATGGAGCGCCTCATGCCAAGTCTTTCTGTGGTAGCCTTTTTGAGCTGAGGAGTTCGAACAGACTTTACAGTTATGTTAAGTGTGGAGAGTTAACTTTCTCCACTGTGATATCATTTTTACATGTTAGCTTACTGTAAAGCACCACTCCAGTGATTTTATTTGCTTAAGCATTGAAGTGGCGCCACTAATTAAGTTTCCTGAGCCTTGTAGTATAGTCACCAGCTGCTGTTTTCAGTTGTTCCCGATGCTATCTTTTTACTGCAACTTTTGACTGACAAGACGTCATAGGTAATGGTCACAAGTTCTCCATTCAAGTTTATGAGATCCACATTCTGGCCCCAGTCTGATTCTCATAGACTTACATTGAGTAGTGATTTCCGGCTTACCCAGCAAACAAAGGAGTGATCCAGCAGGTCACAATCTGCAGAAAACTGACCAAAGCGGTGGCAATAACAGAAGAAGAAGATGACTCTGACTATAATACTAAGACCAGAGAACTTAGATTAATGCTAACACTTTAGTGCCTTAAAAAAACTGCAATGATGCAACATTAAGGGTAACATCTGTAATCAGGTGTTCTTTTGCCCACCCAGATGCCTAGAGTCAATGGGCACTGTGAAGGTTGATCATCTCTGTAATATATCGAAGCTGAATTACACATTTTTCTTGACATTGCTTTAAAATTATTATTTCTAATATTTCAAAATGAATTATTCTATTTGAATATTTTGGAACTTTTTGTGAAGAACTTGAGAATTTTTTTTATAATTGATAAGTCATTGTCGACTTCAGGTAATTGCAGTTTTAATAGTAGTTTCAGCTGCCAGTCTATCCATTGTGCTTTATACACGTCTTTCATCATATCATATGCCAGTCAATCAAAATCAAGCTGCTGCCACATGCAAGCTTATCCTACAATTTGTGACATGTATCATTAGGGACCTTTTGCTCTAAGAGGATCTGTCACAAGGCCATAATTTAGATTGGGGTTGTTTTTCGTTTTCTTCTTCTTTTTAAATCACATAGATTTTCTAGACATTAATTTATGCTGCCTCAAACATTTCTGGGCACACTTTTACATCACAGTAAAACCCTAAGTCAATTAAATGTCAGAGATGTCAATCTGAAGCAGAAGTGATGGGGAATCAATGTCACTTTAATACAAATGTAAGTGACAACAGGAGAACCGGAGAGGAACAGCAAGACATCCCCCAAAAAGGGAATGGTGCTTGTGGTGGCCATGGACAATTTATGTATCCTTATCCTTTCTTACTGATTCTTCTCTAATTTCACGCTTTGCTAGAATCCTTGACCCTACTAGTAGCAGACACCATGCCTGGAGCCGATTCAGGTTAGAGAGGTCAACCAGCTCCTCCAGGATAGACCATCCATACATACAGACACAAGAAGATTTCCTGTGTTTCCCTGTCTAAGGGGTGAATTTGGCAGACAACTATTATAGCTTCCCTAAACACCGAACATATGGGTCCCTGGGCTTGTGCATGCAGTTGTGATTCCATTACGGATACCTTCAGGATATGTTTTGGCACAATTTGTTGGCGCTGGACCCCTTTAAATCCTAATAAAGAAAACAGATGGTTCTTCAAAAATAATTGGGATTAGAAATATATACAACTAGCTGAAGAGCCCGGCGCTGCCCGGTCATAGTAACTAACTACGGTTAGTTATAACAAATTATAATGATTATATCTACAGTGGGGAAAAAAAGTATTTAGTTAGTCAGCAATAGTGCAAGTTCCACCACTTAAAAAGATGAGAGGCGTCTGTAATTTACATCATAGGTAGACCTCAACTATGGGAGACAAACTGAGAAAAAAAAATCCAGAAAATCACATTGTCTGTTTTTTTTTCATTTTATTTGCATATTATGGTGGAAAATAAGTATTTGGTCAGAAACAAGTAATCAAGATTTCTGGCTCTCACAGACCTGTAACTTCTTCTTTAAGAGTCTCCTCTTTCCTCCACTCATTACCTGTAGTAATGGCACCTGTTTAAACTTGTTATCAGTATAAAAAGACACCTGTGCACACCCTCAAACAGTCTGACTCCAAACTCCACTATGGTGAAGACCAAAGAGCTGTCAAAGGACACCAGAAACAAAATTGTAGCCCTGCACCAGGCTGGGAAGACTGAATCTGCAATAGCCAACCAGCTTGGAGTGAAGAAATCAACTGTGGGAGCAATAATTAGAAAATGGAAGACATACAAGACCACTGATAATCTCCCTCGATCTGGTGCTCCACGCAAAATCCCACCCCGTGGGGTCAGAATGATCACAAGAACGGTGAGCAAAAATCCCAGAACCACGCGGGGGGACCTAGTGAATGAACTGCAGAGAGCTGGGACCAATGTAACAAGGCCTACCATAAGTAACACACTACGCCACCATGGACTCAGATCCTGCAGTGCCAGATGTGTCCCACTGCTTAAGCCTGTACATGTCCGGGCCCGTCTGAAGTTTGCTAGAGAGCATTTGGATGATCCAGAGGAGTTTTGGGAGAATGTCCTACGGTCTGATGAAACCAAACTGGAACTGTTTGGTAGAAACACAACTTGTCGTGTTTGGAGGAAAAAGAATACTGAGTTGCATCCATCAAACACCATACCTACTGTAAAGCATGGTGGTGGAAACATCATGCTTTGGGGCTGTTTCTCTGCAAAGGGGCCAGGACGACTGATCCGGGTACATGAAAGAATGAATGGGGCCATGTATCGTGAGATCTTGAGTGCAAACCTCCTTCCATCAGCAAGGGCATTGAAGATGAAACGTGGCTGGGTCTTTCAACATGACAATGATCCAAAGCACACCGCCAGGGCAACGAAGGAGTGGCTTCGTAAGAAGCATTTCAAGGTCCTGGAGTGGCCTAGCCAGTCTCCAGATCTCAACCCTATAGAAAACCTTTGGAGGGAGTTGAAAGTCCGTGTTGCCAAGCGAAAAGCCAAAAACATCACTGCTCTAGAGGAGATCTGCATGGAGGAATGGGCCAACATACCAACAACAGTGTGTGGCAACCTTGTGAAGACTTACAGAAAACGTTTGACCTCTGTCATTGCCAACAAAGGATATATCACAAAGTATTGAGATGAAATTTTGTTTCTGACCAAATACTTATTTTCCACCATAATATGCAAATAAAATGAAAAAAAAAACAGACAATGTGATTTTCTGGATTTTTTTTTTCTCAGTTTGTCTCCCATAGTTGAGGTCTACCTATGATGTAAATTACAGACGCCTCTCATCTTTTTAAGTGGTGGAACTTGCACTATTGCTGACTGACTAAATACTTTTTTTCCCCACTGTATATATATATATAAAGCTGAGTGTATAGCCCTGCCCACTCCGCATAGCCACATTCACTATAATATCCCACATCATCCCGTTAGCCAGAGCTATCAGACAACAACCCCTAATATCCCACATTGTCCCATCAGCCAGAGCCACCAGACTACTACTCCTAATATCCCACATTGTCCCATCAGCTAGAGCCACCGGACTACTACCCCTAATATCCCACATCATCCCGTCAGCCAGAGCCACCGGACTACTGCTTCTAATATCCCACATTGTCCCATCAGCCAGAGCCTCCGGACACCTACCCATAATACCCCACATCATCCCATCAGCCAGAGCCACTGGACTACTACCCCTAATATACAGTACCACATCATCCCGTCAGACTGGGGTCAGAACCAGAGCGCTAAGGGGAATGGTCCTATTGTTATGATTGAGTCACCGAGGAGGAAAAAACAAAACATAAGCTCAGCCCGGAAAATCAGAGGGGTTGGAAACTAGTGGATTGCAGACCCCTAATCCTATCACACAACTAGCAGTAGCCGTGGAGAGTTCCTACGGTGATCCTAGACACCTCGTCACAGCCGGAGATAGACATAAGCCTAAAGAGAGATAAGGGAAAAACTGACTGCCCCAGAGCAGACCTCAAAGCAATAGGTAGCCCCCAAAATATAATCACGATGAAGCAAGATGAAAACACTAACACAGATAGAAAGATAGGTTGAGCAAACGATGGGGCCCAAGCTAACTAAAAAGGACAGGCCAGAAAAGCTGCTGTCTGCAATCCGAGAAAACCCTGCTAAAAATATTACCAACACAACTGATAAGCAAAAAGGACCCTGAAGTCACTAGACTTCAAACCCTATATCAGCTCTCAGAATATTCTGAAAGCAGAGCAAAAGAGAACACTGATCAAGGAAAAAGAATCCTGCACACCCCCAGCCGGGGATGGCTGAACTCAGAAAACAAGGAAAACAAAACCAAAACTAATAAGTTCAATAGCAGAGCAAAAACTTATCTTTGGGAAGCAGGAATCAGACTGGTCTCCAAGAATCCAGCAGAGAAATCACCAGCCACTCAGAAGGGCGTCGGCTGCCTTATATCCAGTCTGAAGTTCCCGTTACCCAGTCACAATCCACCTGATCAGGTGTTTGGTTTCTGTCATCCAAATTAGCCTCACTACCTTCCTTCACCAGAAGAGGGAGATCCTCGGACACAAAAGGTGAATGAAAAGATAAGCTCACAACACCTGTCTGTTGTGAGTTCATTTTCCCCTTCGTCACTGGGGTCTGGTGAGCTCCCTATTCTGGTGAAGGAAGGTGATGAGCCTGATTATCAGGCACCTGAGTCTAATGAGGATGACTGGCTGAGTGGAGTCACGGACTGGATATAAGGCTGCCGACGCCCTTCTGCCCTGCGGGTGATTTCTCTGTGGACTTCTAGGACACCAGTCTGATTCCTGCTCCTCGCAAGCTAAGTTTTCTGTTTTGCCTGTTAAGCTTTTGGTTTTGTTTTTTGTTTTCCTTGCTTTTCGGTATTCTGCCATTCCCTGCTGGGGTGAGCTGAATCTCCTTTTGCCTGTAGCTCTGTCTTCAGTATATTCCTGAGTACTGACATAGCTTTTTTGAAGCCTAGCGTCTTCAGGGCCTTTTTCACTGTCAGTCTGTTGGCTCTTATTTTTATAGGGTTTTTCACGGATTGCAGACAGCAGCCTTCCTGTCCTTTTCTGTCTAGTTAGCTTGGGCCCCTCTTTGCTCAGTCTATCTTTCTGTCTGTGTTGGTATTTTCATCTTGCTTCACCGTCATTATATGTTGGGGGCTGCCTATTGCTTTGGGGTCTGCTCTGGGGCAGTTTAGATTTCCCCTTTCTTTCTTTAGGCCTATTTAATTCTCCGGCTGTGATCGAGGGGTCTAGGGCATCGTAGGAACCCCCCACGGCTACTGCTAGTTGTGTTGATAGGTTCAGGGGTCTGCAATCCGATAGCTGCCAACTTCTCTGGTTTTCTGGACTTAGTTAGCATTTCTGTTTTTTGCCTCCTATGGTGACTCAATCATAACACCTATCTTCCATAAGGAGATCCCTTTAAGAGAGCCTGGGGTCAGTACCAGAGCATTTGATGGCAATTACCCTGACTTCCATACCGGGGATCCCTTTAAGAGAGCCTGTGGTCAGAACCAGAACGCTGAGTGGAATTGCCCTGACTTCCATACCTAGGATCCCTTTAAGAGAGTCTGGGGTCAGAACCAAAGCGCAGAGTGGATTTGCCCTAAATTCCACACCAATGATCCCTAAAATAGAACCATAGGGTCAGAATCAGAGTGCTGAGGGATTTGCCCTAACTTCAATACAGGAGAACCCTTTTAAGAGAGCCTGGGGTCAGTACCAGAGCATTTGAAGGCAATTGCCCTGACTTCCTTACCGGAGATCCCTTTAAGAGAGGCCTGGCATCAGAACCAGAGTGCTGAGTGGCTTTGCCCTGACTTCCATACCTAGGATCCCTTTAAGAGAGTCTGGGGTTAGAACCAAAGCGCAGAGTGGATTTGCCCTAAATTCCACACCAATGATCCCTTTAAGAGAAACTGGGGTCAAAACCACAGAGCTGAGTGGAACGGTCCTAACTTTCATACTGGAGATCCCTTTAAGAGAGGCCTGGGGTCAAAGCCAAAGGGCTGGATGGATTTGCTCTGACTTCCATACCAATGATTCCTTTAAGAGGGAAGATGCCTATATGATGGAGGATGTGTGATGGGGATATGGGCAGGGAGGGGGGGATTCATTTCTGTCATGTGCTCTCTGTTCCTTTCTGGGGGGCAGGCAATGGCTGGGAGCTTAAATTCCCAGGGATGCTAGATTTCTCTCACCATGTCAGTGTCTGCTGAGGTGTTGTCAAGTGGGAAAACTTCCTCATAGCAACCAATCACAGCTCAGTTTCTTTTAACCAGCTCTGGTGAAATGAGAGATGCTTAGTGATTGGTTGCAAGGAAAACTGTTGCTCATAGCAACCAATCACAGCTCAGCTTCTTTTGAACAGCTCTGTTGAAATTAAAGATGATTCGTGATTGGTTGGTGATACACACACACACATTCAGTTTTATATATAGAGATGGGTAGCAGGAACAATGTTTGACTTTCTCTTCTGCACAATACAGACACACATTCTTAGTGGTTTTGGATGGCAGCAAATTACTTGTGAAGAACATTACATATGCATAACAGGTTATGCTGGGGGCCTTCATCTTTCTGGTACAGGGACCATGGCTCAATGGGTTACACTGTGCCCACTGCACCCTTGCTGCACATTTGTGAACTGTATAAGGGGGATAATAATATGCAAATTGCCTCTTCAGAGAAAAAGAGGACTTGAACTCTATAGCGCCACCAGTTGGTAGTAGCGATCCTACAAGTCACAATCGACCCTTTAACGAGTCTTGTAATATGACTTAGAATAAAAGCCAAATCAGAATCTCAATTTGCAGACACGGTGTTTCGGGCTATTGCTCTCGTCAGTGCAAAGTATGAGAACTGATTTGGCTAGGTGAGAGGCTCTGTACTGAGGTCTAAGGGGTAAGGGGGCCTCTCAATAGCTACCACTTTACCTGATCCCATATTCTTTCAGGAAGACCTCCAGGTATATCTACCACTGAGGCTTGCATAAAATCTTCTTGCATACAACTTGCCTGCTATAAGGAGAACTGGTGCCACTGTAGATTGCGTGCTTTTACTCACTCCGTTGGAGATCTGTTTCTTCACACGCACACACACCCAACGATGACAAAACTATCCTTCTCTCTCTATAGACTATCTATAAAAAAAAACCAAGAACTAAAACACTAGTGCCCATTATTCCTCTTCAACTGTGGGCCAGCCCTACAGTTAAGGCTGCTTTCACACATCCGGCTTTTTGAATCCGGCACAATGCGGCGTAATTTGGAACAACCGGATCTGGTACCGGATCCGGTTTTATCTCATAGAGTTGTATTGTCACTGCACCGTGCTGGATGGGTATGCGGCGCATCCGGTTTTGCCGGATACGGCAAAAAGTAGCCGTCCGGCGTCTGCAAAAAACGTTCGCTGCAACGTTTTTTTACAGCGCCGGACCGGTTTTTCTCAGAGCGCATGTGCGGAGACTCTGAGTCTCGCGCTGCTCTTTTAAATGTGGGCCCACCGTATCCGGCCACACAGGCATCCGGAGTCTCCGGCACATCCCGGATCCGCCCCTACGGCTTTTCGCGCATGGCGCCGGAGACACAAAGCCGGATGTGTGAAAGAAGCCTAAGCCTGTCACCCCTGACTAGCAGGAAATACAGCCTACATGACAATAAAACACGCAATGAAATACAATTCAGACACACGATGTAACAACAGGTAGAGAGGATGTCAGCCATTCTCTCTACCGTTACACGAGCACATGCTCATCATTATGGAGCAGGTTCCAGAACACAGGCGGTTACATGAGGTGAGTCAGGCAGTGTCATGTATATCCTAAGGATTGTTCATCAATACCATTGTTATTGACAACCCATTTAATTTTCTTTTACAGTCTGGCCTGGGGTTTTAATTTGGACTCTTCTCTGCATCTGAATTAATTTTGTGATTGGTGGTTTTAGCTCACTTTGGGGTCCCAAATATTTTGTCTGAGATTTAAGTTTTAGTTTAGTATGGGGAGTAATTTAATTTTGAGGCTAAAAAGTGCCCCTAAATAGAATAACATCTTTTATCGGAGGCATGGATTCAAAAGTTTGTTATACAGTGGGTACGGAAAGTATTCAGACCCCTTTACATTTTTCACTCTTTGTTTCACTACAGCCATTTGGTAAATTCAAAAAAGTTCATTTTTTTCTCATTAATGTACACTCTGCACCCCATCTTCACTGAAAAAACAACAGAAATGTAGAAATTTTTGAAAAATTAATTAAAAAAGAAAAACTGAAATATCACATGGTCATAAGTATTCAGACTCTTTGCTCGGACACTCATATGTAAGTCACATGCTGTCCATTTCCTTGTGTTCCTCCTTGAGATGGTTCTGCTCCTTCATTGGAGTCCAGCTGTGTTTAATTAAACTGCAATGAAACTAAGAGTGAAAAATGTAAAGGGGTCTGAATACTTTCCGGACCCATTGTACATCATAGCCTATATTGGCCAACTCTTCTGGAATGTTGAGATGGTTCCCAGAAAAAAGGAGAGAACTTCCAAACTCACTAAAGTTAGGTTCACAGAAAGTCCTTCTGGAACCAATGCTTTTGGAAGATTTCTTCCATGGATGGGGCGAAGAAGAATGTTGTTGAGGTGTGGAAGAGTTAGAATTGGTTACAATTAGGGCTAGGGTGCATTTACAATTCGTACCCTTTTTTCTGGACATTTTTTCCAGAAAGTTGTTAAATTTGTGCTTGAAATAAAACCCTGATTTGTGCACGATGAGCCAGACTTATGGAAACAATAAAGCCCATTGTGACCTAGGAGGACATGAGAGTCCATAGGTCAATGTAACAGTAAAGTTCATGATATGTCTACAAGGGGTATGGTTCATTATAAGGTGTCTGAGTGGTGTGAGATAGGGCAGGATGCAATATTTTCATCACGCGGCACGTCCACTCCAGAAATATTATTTACGTGTCCACTTGCAATACATATATAACCGAAGTGGTGAGCGTCTTTGGTGCATTTTTTTTGCAGCCTTATCACAAAGTACAAGCTGTCATTTATGAGTTGATGTCACTATGGGCCATTATCTCACTCACAATGTACTGCTATTTTTGAAAGCCATGTTGCTTTGGCAACTCGCTTCACAGGGAAAACAGGTAACATTGCTCTTTCAAGCTGTAATAACCGCAGCAATCTAAGTGCAGGAAATTGTTGACCGCTCGTCTTCATAAACACAATTTATGCACAAATGCTTATTTTCTGCCCTGACATTTTTTTTTTTTTTCCCTATCTAATTTCGCTGAATTATTTCTAATGGATGGAGAGCTGCTGTTCTGTGCAACCCAACACAAGCACAATGTTCCTTTCACATCTAAAGGCCCCTAATCCCGGTAATTAAAGTTTTCAGATATAAAATAGTACTGTACAATCTGTGCCATACCTTAAAGAAAAGGGTCTCATAGCAAAACTCATAAAGCGTCACCTCTTAATATGTCATATTATTTACGCCTATAGGCCCTTTTCAGAATATCGAATAGTAGAAGAGATTGCTGAATCTCTACTCACATCTTAATTCCCTCAAATCCATAGGGTTTGATGCACAAGTAAAAGCAGAGACACTACTTACATGATTGTTGGACAGATCTATTGTAGTGCCTAATGTGTGATGTGAAGGATTTGTGGTGTGTGAACGAGTACATTATATGCAAGAAACGCAATAAGTCTGAATATGCCCATACCGGGTGCTACTCATTAGCACTAGTGAACAGAGATAGGTGAACCATAACAGTAAAGTTCGGGGTCTGTACTGAATACCCACTATTGGGGCATAGACCACGAACACAGACTTCACCAGGAAGTCAGTGTTACTGTTCGGAGTTTGGGTGTTTCCCAAGTTGTCATCTACATGACAGCGTGAAAAACATCATCGGCTTTGATCGGTTGTAAGATTATGACCACAGGTGAGAGCGCTGTGTTTCCCATACTGTCAAAAGACAGCGTGAGCCAGCTGCTGTGACTAATGGTAAAATGTTTACCGTCGGTCACAAACGTCGGAAGTACTACTTGACTTGGCTGGTTGTCAAAAATGGAGAGGACCCCTTAACTGAGTATTCATTAGCCAGCGTCTGCACTATAAATAAATTTAAAAATACATTACATGGATTCCCTTTTATTTTTAATAACCAGCATGGCAAAACTGACAGATGTGTGCTATGATCTTCAGCTGTCAGCTTTATCATTGCTGGTTATCAAGAATACAGGGGTCCCCAGGCCATTTTTGACAACCAGCCAAGCCAAGTAGTACTCCCATCAGCAGACACCTGTGACTGGAGGTAAACTTTTTACCTCTGGTCACAGCTGCTGACTAATGCTGTCATCTGACAGGGTGGGAACAGCACCTCTCTGAATCCCCAGTAATAATCTTACCACCTAACAGTGCCATTATTTTGCGGCACTGTCATACGGATGACAGAGTGGCAAACAATAGATGTTTAGGCTCCACATTCACACTTTTTTTTAACTGTACATCTAGGGGTTCGCCCATCACTAATGGTAAAGTCTGAAATGCTGAATGAGGAGTCTGAAGGGTTAATATTAGTGATGAGCGAGTGTGCTTGTTACCCAGTTTTCCTAGCATGCTCGGGTGTTCTCCGAGTATCTTTGGTGTGCTCGTAAATTATATCTGAGTCCCCACAGCTGCATGATTTTCGGCTGCTAGACAGCTGCTAGACAGCTTGAATACATGCAGGGATTGCCTGTTTATTAGGGAATCCCCACGTGTACTCAGGCTGTCTAGCAGCCGCAAATCATGCTGCTGCGGGGGCTCAAGCATAATTTACAAACACGCTCAAGATACTCAGAGAACACCCGAGCATGCTCGGAAAACTCGAGTAACAAGCACACTCGCTCATCAGTAGTTAATATACTATGGGAAAAGTGTGGTTATTTTATTGCTAGTCCTGATGAGGGGATGTGTTGGAGCACATGCTCCAGATTTATTATAAGGAGCATGCCTCTTAATTAATGAAGCAATGTACGTAGTGGAGTATGCTGCTATGTGCACCTCGACACAAATCTTAATCCAGTCTCTGCTGGAGTAAGATTTGCTTGTGGGGTAGCAAACGCTATCACTCATCATGATGTTACATTTTTTGCACAACTTTGCGTTGCATTAAAAAAATTGCGTCTTTTCACAGCTTTTTTTCACCAGAGGTTGCTGCTGATTCTGTAGGGAGAGCGTTAGGCAGGGAAGAAGACAAAAAAACTGCTTCTCCTGCTAGCGATTTGGCCTGCACAACACACAAGTCACTGTGTGTGCAGTGCAAGGGGAGGCTATATTGTGGTGTATCAGTGGTGTTGGTTGTTGGGCTGCCTTTTAAGGCTTCCTGACACGCTGGCATTGCTGTTTACCCACTGCTCCGCAAACTGCTTTTTTAAAAGCAATACAATCTCCCTTATCCTCTCGTCACTTTGGTCACAGGCAGCTGTGCCATCGAGCGTGTCACATAGCGCTCAGATATCAGTGGGCCGCACACAATCCACAAGTGTCCAGTGTCCAAAAGTGTGCGCAGAGATTCAAAATCTCCATTATCCTCTCGTCACTTTGGTCACAGGCAGCTGTGCCATCGAGCGTGTCACATAGCGCTCAGATATCAGTGGGCCGCACACAATCCACAAGTGTCCAGTGTCCAAAAGTGTACGCAGAGATTCAAAATCTCCATTATCCTCTCGTCACTTTGGTCACAGGCAGCTGTGCCACCGAGCGTGTCACATAGCGCTCAGATATCAGTGGGCCGCACACAATCCACAAGTGTCCAGTGTCCAAAAGTGTACGCAGAGATTCAAAATCTCCATTATCCTCTCGTCACTTTGGTCACAGGCAGCTGTGCCATCGAGCGTGTCACATAGCGCTCAGATATCAGTGGGCCGCACACAATCCACAAGTGTCCAGTGTCCAAAAGTGTACGCAGAGATTCAAAATCTCTATTATCCTCTCGTCACTTTGGTCACAGGCAGCTGTGCCATCGAGCGTGTCACATAGCGCTCAGATATCAGTGGGCCGCACACAATCCACAAGTGTCCAGTGTCCAAAAGTGTACGCAGAGATTCAAAATCTCCATTATCCTCTCGTCACTTTGGTTACAGGCAGCTGTGCCATCGAGCGTGTCACATAGCGCTCAGATATCAGTGGGCCGCACACAATCCACAAGTGTCCAGTGTCCAAAAGTGTACGCAGAGATTCAAAATCTCCATTATCCTCTCGTCACTTTGGTCACAGGCAGCTGTGCCATCGAGCGTGTCACATAGCGCTCAGATATCAGTGGGCCGCACACAATCCACAAGTGTCCACTGTCCACAAGTGTACGCAGTGATTCAAAATCTCCATTATCCTCTCGTCACTTTGGTCACAGGCAGCTGTGCCATAGAGCGTGTCACATAGCGCTCAGATATCAGTGGGCTGCACACAATCCACAAGTGTCCACTGTCCACAAGTGTACGCAGAGATTCAAAATCTCCATTATCCTCTCGTCACTTTGGTCACAGGCAGCTGTGCCATCGAGCGTGTCACATAGCGCTCAGATATCAGTGGGCCGCACACAATCCACAAGTGTCCAGTGTCCAAAAGTGTACGCAGAGATTCAAAATCTCCATTATCCTCTCGTCACTTTGGTCACAGGCAGCTGTGCCATCGAGCGTGTCACATAGCGCTCAGATATCAGTGGGCCGCACACAATCCACAAGTGTCCAGTGTCCAAAAGTGTACGCAGAGATTCAAAATCTCCATTATCCTCTCGTCACTTTGGTCACAGGCAGCTGTGCCATCGAGCGTGTCACATAGCGCTCAGATATCAGTGGGCCGCACACAATCCACAAGTGTCCACTGTCCACAAGTGTATGCAGAGATTCAAAATCTCCATTATCCTCTCGTCACTTTGGTCACAGGCAGCTGTGCCATCGAGCGTGTCACATAGCGCTCAGATATCAGTGGGCCGCACACAATCCAAAAGTGTCCACTGTCCACAAGTGTGTGCAGAAATTCTAAAACTCCCCTGTCCTATAGACACCTTGTACCTTGTTTTACATTACTATATAGTTTGTTGGATTTTGTCTACATTTCTACCAAAAATGAGGAAAGCTGGTGGAAGAGGCCGTGGAATTGGGCGGGGGTTGGCAGCTGGTAATGATGGTGTTGGTGGTGGATCTGATGGTAGTGGCAAGAGCAAAATAGGACCGAATGCAGGAGGTGCTGACCCTGCGTCATCGTCTGGCTACATAAGGACTCGAACGCTTAGTTTTCTAGGAGTTGGCAAACCGCTTTTAAAGCCAGAGCATCAGGAAAAAGTTTTGTCTTACATTGCTGACTCAGCCTCCAGCTCTATCGCCTCCTCTTCTTCAGTTGTAAAAAGTAAAAGCACTGAGTCGTCATTGGAGGCTCATGTTCATGAACCACACCTTTCCTTGTGTCCTTCACCCCAACCAAGATTGAAGGATGACGTAGGCCATACTACTGATTACTCCATGGAGCTGTTTTCACATACCATGCCTGGATTATCAAGTCAAATGGTGAATTACCCAGGCCAAGATGAATCTGACATGGAGTGCACTGATGCACAGCCGCTGATGGATGATTCTGCTGGTACATTCACTCAGAGCACTACATTTTCCTCGCAGTGTACAGAGCCAGATTTTGACCCTGATGAGACTCAGGTGCCCCTTCCCGCACACTATACCACCATACACGGTGACACAGAGAAAGGTGCACATGACATAGAAGAGGAGGTGATGGATGACCCAGTTGTTGACCCAGATTGGCCTCAATTGGGGGAAGAGGGTGCTGCTTCCAATAGCTCAGATGAGGAGCATCCACAGCAGACATCGACATCGCAACAGCTGTTATCTGGCAGGCCCGGAGCACTCCAAAGACAGGTTCCAAACATCAAAAGAGTTGCTGGACAGCTTGTCCAGAGGGTCAAAAGATCACAGCGTGCTAGGCCGCAAAATGTCTGCCAAAGTAGGAAGAGTGCAGTGTGGCAGTTTTTTGAACAAAATCCTCATGATCAGGCCAAGGTTATCTGTAAGAAGTGTGCAAAGACCTTAAGCCGAGGGAAAAATCTGAAAAATTTGAATACCAGTTGCATGCTTAGACATTTAACCAGCATGCACTTGCAAGCGTGGACACAACACCAAACCTCAAGTGCCACATGTGCAACTGATCACAGCGAAGGTAGTCAGCAACGCTACATTGTTTCCCCCACTGTAAGCCCACCGGTTAGCACAGCAGCAAATGTTGAGGTGTCGTTGCAAGGCCACAGCAGTCAGGGAATCCCACTGTTATATCAACGAAAGACTGATTCTAGGCCATCAGAAAGAACAACAACTCCATCACCATCATCAACCCTCTCTCAGTCCGCCCTGTCCACCGCTACTTCCACCATATGCAGCTCTCAAGTCCAGCTCACCCTCCCAGACACTATGAGTAGGTCAAGAAAGTACTCAGTCTCTCATCCGCGTACACTGGGTTTGAACGCCCACATTGCCAAACTAATCTCGTTTGAGATGATGCCCTTTCGGTTGGTGGAAAGCACAGCTTTCCGCGAACTCATGGCCTATGCAGTACCACGCTATGACCTACCCAGTCGCCACTTCTTCTCTCGCAAAGCCATCCCAGCCCTCCACCATCATGTGAAAGACCGCATTGTCCATGCACTCAAGCAGTCAGTGAGCGGAAAGGTGCACCTCACAACTGATGCATGGTCCAGTCGGCATGGCCAGGGCCGTTACGTGTCCATCACTGCGCACTGGGTTAATGTGGTGGATGCAGGGTCCACAGGGGACAGCGGTGGTGGGACAGTGCTGCCTAGCCCACGGTATAGGAAACAGTTGGCTGTAGGTGTTCGACCCTCCTCCTCCTCCTCCTCCTCCAGAAGCGACAGCTCGTCTACAGAGCGCAGTCGTACGAGCACTCCATCTGCAGCTGCCACTGTTGCACACGATGTGTCCCCCTATCGAGCAGCTAGTGGAAAGCGTCAGCAGGCTGTGTTGCAGATGATGTGTTTGGGCGACAGACACACCGCCGAGGTGCTGGCCGAGTACTTGAAGCGACAAACTGAGTCATGGCTGGGCAGTGTACATCTTGAGGCAGGCAAGGTAGTTAGTGATAACGGCCGTAATTTTGTGGCAGCCATAGCCCTTTCAAAACTCAGCCACATACCTTGCTTGGCACACACCTTGAACCTGGTGGTGCAGTGCTTCCTCAAAAATTATCCGGAGTTAACAGCCCTGCTCCAGAAGGTGCGAAGACTGTGCGCGCACATCCGCCGGTCGCCTGTACACTCCGTTCGTATGCAGAAGCTGCAGCGATTGCTCCACCTTCCCAACCACCGCCTCATTATCGACATTGCAACAAGGTGGAACTCCACCCTGCACATGGTGGAGCGGCTGTGCGAGCAGAGGCAGGCCATAATGCATTTGTGGGAGGATACACGGCCAGGCACTTTGAGAGCAGACATGGAGTTGACAGGCGTGGAGTGGTCGAAGCTAAAAGACCTTTGTAAAGTCCTTCAGTGTTTTGAGGAATGCACACGGCTGGTAAGCGCAGACGATGCCATCCTAAGCATGAGCATCCCACTTATGCGTCTGCTCATGCAAACTTTGACGCACCTTAAGGAGCAGGCGTCTGCAGCCAATGTTGATGAGGAGGAAGAGGAGGAGGGAATCCTTGATGACATTCAGCAATTGTCTGCTCAGGGACCGCTCCTGGACGAGGTGGAGGAAGAAGAGGAGGAGGAGGAGGAGGATGATGGGGATGATTACTTAGGGGAGGAGGATGCATCTCGTGGGGCAAGTGAAAATGTTGGCGTGGCAAGGTCTGGTACAGGGTTTGTGCGTGACTGGAGGGATGTGGATTTGCCAGAAAGTGCTCCTCCACCCAGCACTCGCAGTGCATCATTGACACCGGGAACATTGGCCCACATGTCAGATTATGCCTTGCGGATCCTAAAAAGGGACCCCCGCATTGCCAAAATGATGAACGATGACGACTACTGGTTGGCCAGCATCCTGGATCCACGCTATAAAGGCAAATTACAAAACATCATGCCACAGGAGAACCTTGACCTAATATTGGCTAATAAACAAGCAACTCTGGTAAATCGGTTGCTTGAGGCATTCCCAGCACACAGCAGCGGTGATGGTTCTCACACGAGCCGTACGGGCCGGGGGCAGCTTGGCAGAGGTGTTCGTGGTGCACACAGCAGAAGTGGCGTTGGAGACAGGGGTTTCATGACAATGTTGTGGACTGATTTTTCAAATACCGCTCACACAACTGGTAATACTGCATCGATGGAAAGTGACAGGAGACAGCAGTTGTCAACTATGGTTACAAACTACTTTTCCTCCCATATCGATGTTCTCCCACACAGGTCATTCCCCTTTGACTATTGGGCCGCTAAACTGGACACCTGGCCTGAATTGGCCCAATATGCCTTACAGGAGCTCGCTTGCCCAGCTGCAAGTGTGCTATCGGAAAGAGTCTTCAGTGCAGCTGGATCAATCCTGACAGAAAAAAGGACCCGTCTGTCAACCCAAAATGTGGATGATCTAACCTTCATTAAAATGAACCACGCATGGGTTTCCAAGGATTTTGTCCCACCTTCCCCTGATGACACATAGGGTGACAGAAAAATGGCTTGCTTTGGTCCACCTCTTCCTGGTACTTCACCAATTTCGCCTTTTGCATCAGTTGAATGTCCAACATCAACATATGCCACTTTCTAAAACTCCCTAACTGTGCTGCCTCCCCCCCATGGCCGGGGTCACCACCTAGCGCACGACACCGTGCGAGTGCTGTTGCCCTGGACAGGTGGGTAGGCCGACTCTTGGGCGCGGGCACTGGCACAGGGTCCCTCATAGTGCAATCAAGTGTCTCTGACGGTGGTGGTGCACACCCGCCGTCAGACACACCGCTGTACTATGAGGGGCCCAGTGCCAGTACCGACGCCCACGAGTGGGCCCCCCTTGCTTGGCCAGGGCCCCAGCATTTGCAATCTTTACCTCTCCCTGCTCCTCCGTTGTGTAATCTGGGCCGTCAAATCCATACTGTGCCTGACACCGTCTGAGCCTGCCTCCTGAGACATATATTTTGAATGTGTACGCTATCCATACATGTTATCCAGGGATACTGTACCCTTTCTAACCTTTGTGCAATCACGTGCAATCCATACTGGGCCTAACACCGTCTGAGCCTGCCTCATGCTGTATAGACATATATTTTGAATGTGTACGCTATCCATACATGTTATCCGGGGATACGGTATCCCTTCTAACCTTTGTGCAATGACGTGCAATCCATACTGGGCCTAACACCGTCTGAGCCTGCCTCATGCTGTATAGACATATATTTTGAATGTGTACGCTATCCATACATGTTATCCGGGGATACGGTACCATTTCTAACCTTTGTGCAATGACGTGCAATCCATACTGGGCCTAACACCGTCTGAGCCTGCCTCATGCTGTATAGACATATATTTTGAATGTGTACGCTATCCATACATGTTATCCAGGGATACGGTACCCCTTCTAACCTTTGTGCAATGACATGCAATCCATACTGGGCCTAACACCGTCTGAGCCTGCCTCATGCTGTATAGACATATATTTTGAATGTGTACGCTATCCATACATGTTATCCGGGGATACGGTACCCCTTCTAACCTTTGTGCAATGACGTGCAATCCATACTGGGCCTAACACCGTCTGAGCCTGCCTCATGCATATATTTTGAATGTGTACGCTATCCATACATGTTATCCGGGGATACGGTACCCCTTCTAACCTTTGTGCAATGACGTGCAATCCATACTGGGCCTAACACCGTCTGAGCCTGCCTCATGCTGTATAGACATATATTTTGAATGTGTACGCTATCCATACATGTTATCCGGGGATACGGTACCCTTTCTAACCTTTGTGCAATGACGTGCAATCCATACTGGGCCTAACACCGTCTGAGCCTGCCTCATGCTGTATAGACATATATTTTGAATGTGTACGCTATCCATACATGTTATCCAGGGATACGGTACCCTTTCTAACCTTTGTGCAATCACGTGCAATCCATACTGGGCCTAACACCGTCTGAGCCTGCCTCATGCTGTATAGACATATATTTTGAATGTGTACGCTATCCATACATGTTATCCGGGGATACGGTACCCCTTCTAACCTTTGTGCAATGACGTGCAATCCATACTGGGCCTAACACCGTCTGAGCCTACCTCATGCTGTATAGACATATATTTTGAATGTGTACGCTATCCATACATGTTATCCGGGGATACGGTACCCTTTCTAACCTTTGTGCAATGACGTGCAATCCATACTGGGCCTAACACCGTCTGAGCCTGCCTCATGCTGTATAGACATATATTTTGAATGTGTACGCTATCCATACATGTTATCCGGGGATACGGTACCCCTTCTAACCTTTGTGCAATCACGTGCAATCCATACTGGGCCTAACACCGTCTGAGCCTGCCTCATGCTGTATAGACATATATTTTGAATGTGTACGCTATCCATACATGTTATCCGGGGATACGGTACCCTTTCTAACCTTTGTGCAATCACGTGCAATCCATACTGGGCCTAACACCGTCTGAGCCTGCCTCATGATGTATAGACATATATTTTGAATGTGTACGCTATCCATACATGTTATCCGGGGATACGGTACCCCTTCTAACCTTTGTGCAATGACGTGCAATCCATACTGGGCCTAACACCGTCTGAGCCTGCCTCATGCTGTATAGACATATATTTTGAATGTGCACGCTATCCATACATGTTATCCGGGGATACGGTACCCTTTCTAACCTTTGTGCAATGACGTGCAATCCATACTGGGCCTAACACCGTCTGAGCCTGCCTCATGCTGTATAGACATATATTTTGAATATGTACGCTATCCATACATGTTATCCAGGGATACGGTACCCTTTCTAACCTTTGTGCAATCACGTGCAATCCATACTGGGCGTGAGAACGGCTGGCGAGCTGTTAAGCAAGCTACAGCACCTGTCCAGACAAGTACAGGGATTCCCTAGCGAGGAGACTTATTTGATTGTTTTCTATGTTGGGACAGCAATTTTTGGGGAGCACTATACTCTGGAGAATGATAGATGTGGCCCACCATACACTGGAACATTCCAAAGGTGGACATCAGACACTGGAGCAGCATTTACAGGGCCCATTATACACTAGAGCATTAGAAATGGGGCCCATTATGTTTGGAGCATTATTTGGGCCCATAAGACAGTGGAGCTTCATCCATGGGGACCAACATATACTGTAGCATTATGTGGAGCTCATCATATACTGTTTCAAACATTATATGGGACCAATGATTTTGTATGGAGAAATAGATGGGCCTCGTCATGAGATGTAAAAAGTGAGGTATTTTTCATTGTACTATACCGCTATTTCTCTGCCGTATCGGAGCATGATGAGTTGTGGTATGTGTTAAAGGGGCGCTCTTTCGCCCAGGGCACATGAAAACCTGCAGCCAGCCCTCCCCCCCCCACAAATTTAGCCAAATAACCCCCATTTTTCAGTGCGTAACTTGTATTATGAAGTTAATTAAGGTTGACAAGCTTAAGTAAGAAGAATTGATGCTTTTGGCATTCAAATGGGCACTGTAGGTGTGTTTCCTGTCCTCCTCTCACTGCCGACTTTTATTCCCCATTGACTTACATTGGGTTTCGTGTTTCGGGACGACCCCGACTTTTCCCTATAATCGGACGATCTTGCTCGACCCGACTTTTGGAAAAGTCGGGTTTCACGAAACGAAACGCGACCCTAAAAAAACAAAAGTCGCTCAACTCTAGTAAGTATCATTTGCTTATATGGAGCACTACGCCAGGGTTTTAGAGGGCTATGTAAAGAGCTCTAGCCTGAGCTGCCTGCTGATGTCCCAGGTGGAGAAGATCAGCCCACTTCCATGAGACTATATTTATTATGATTGTTGCCACAACAGGGAACACAGAGGCTTAATTTGGATTGTGAGTCTTTGCACAAGAAAAGAGTCTGAGCGCTGATGATGAATCCGGTGATTAGCATGTTCACCAGAGTTGGCTAAAGATTGGTGCTTGTACGTCAAGGACTGTAACCTGGTAACTGAGAAGGTTGCAAGAGTGCAGTAATTGCCAGACAAGAGCAATGTAATTCATGTCGAAAACTTGTTACATATAAGCCCTGCCACTGCTTTGCCGCAAACCCACAAAGACCCATCCATTTGTGGATGAAGTTTGTAGGTAATCCTGCCCTTCTTTTCTCAGGTTGTCAAAAGATTCCAGGGATACTTTCCAAATAATCAGGACAGACCTGGCAAATTTGGAACATACGTAACTTTGGAGGGGCATTGCTAGCAAAAATTTGACCATAAGGAGAAGCTTTGTGGGTGTGTGCACAGCTACATTATGAGAGATGCAAAGGGTAAGTGAAGGGAATGCTGCTGAAGTTATAATTTGTACTCTAAGTTGCAAGTCTGCTAGCAAATTGTTGCAGGTGCCTTCCCAACTTTCTACCATTATACAAGCCTTGTGCCTCAGAACTAGACTCTAACTATCAAGCTCTTTGCCTCCACTCCAGACCCATCCATTTATGAATGAGGTTTGTAGGAAACCCTTCCCTTCTAAGCACAGGTTGCTAAAGATTTCATGGAATGCTTTCCCAAGAACCACGACAGACTTTTAAATGTGTTTATTTCTTCCAGCAGAACAAGGGTTAATCGGCTATGTTGGAAATCCCTTTGCTCGCAATCTGAGCTCTGTTACTAAACCTTGTCAGAGCTAGCATTTACTGCATGGAATTAATGGAGGGAGGAGAAAAGGAGATGAGAAGGAGAATTGAAGGAGTGACTGTTGTGTGGTTTGTACATGTGGTAATTCCTTACCCTTCTATATTTTGGTTTATTCCCCTACCTCCACACCCAGGTGCATTCCTCTGTTATATGTGAGTGAATATTTTGTATGCCTGGAGTTTTCTGTTAACCCTTGCTTGTGTTGCTTTGGTTGTCGGGTTGATGTACTACGGTGCACAGTAGCGCCCCTCTTCCCTGGGTGGGGGAAGAGAACAGATGGAGGGCTAACTCAGGAGTTAAAGCAAGGGTGGAAGTACCGGCATCTTCACCTTCAGAAGTATCCCGGGGAGCAGAGTGAGCTAGGGCGCCCCCTAGTGTTAGGGACACAGAATGAGCCCCTGGTTTTGGGTCACCCGACAGCTGTGTCATGACAGTAACCATGAGGAGGAACTTTAACTACATTATAAGAGACACAAACACTGTGCTTGAGTGAAGGAAGTGCTGCTGAAGTGTCTTCTCAACAGTCTACCATTTTTCAATCCTGTTGCCTCAGAATGAAACTCATTAACTATCAAGCTCCTTTCTTCCGAGTAATTAAAATCTTCCTGACCTGTTTCTAATCTTTGCTGTGCATTAATGGCCACCATATCCTGAATATCATAAAGGCACGCGTCACATCACCTGAGCAAGCTCCTTACACATCTAGTTTTAACTGTAATTGAATTTGTCAACCAAGAATCTAATGAAATCACTGGGGAGTCTTGAGTTAATGTGGAACTTGAGTACCCACAGAGAGGAAAAGGGTGCAAACAGATCATTCTTACTTTGATGACACTGATCAGTGGCAGATCATTAGACACCAATTTCCTTTCCTTGTGATATTGTCACCAATAGTGTTGAGCATTCCGATACTGCAAATATCAGGTATCGGCCGATATTCGCTGTATCGCAATTCCGATACCGAGTACCGATATTTTTACAATATCGAATACTGGAATCGGAAGTTCCCATAATGCAATGAGCCAGTGTTGTGGCTGTGATTGGCTGCTGAAATGATGTCATCATGATGCGCGGTCTGTGCGGGCCTGCTGGGGGTCTGTGCGGGCCTGCCGGGGTCTGTGTGGGCTGCCGGGGGTCTGTACGGGCCTGCCGGGAGTCTGTGCGGGCTTGCCAGAGGTCTGTATGGGCCTGCCAGGGGTCTGTGCAGGCTGCCGGGGGTCTGTACGGGCCTGCTGGGGGTTGTGTGTGTGTGTGTGCAGGCATCGTCCGATGGGACTACAAGTCCCATCGGGCTATGCCTGCTACAATGACAGTGATTGACACATTAGCCAATGATGGGACAGTAGTAGTCCCATCATCCGGCTAATGTGTTGAATGTAAAAAAAAACATACATACTACATAGATACTACATACATACAACATTTATACAACATACATACATACTTCATATATACTACACTCATACAACATACATACATACATACTACATAGATACTACATATATACTACATTCATACAACATACATACATACTACATACATACTACATATATACTACATTCATACAACATACATACATACTACATATATACTACATTCATACAACATACATACATATTACATACATACTACATATATACTACATTCATACAACATACATACATACATACTACATGCATACTACATATATACTACATTTATACAACATACTACATATATACTAAATTCATACAACATACATACATACTGCATACTACATACATACTACATATATACTGCATTCATACAACATACATACATACTACATAATACATACATACTACATTCATACAACATACATACTACATACATACTACATATATACTACATTCATACAACATACATACATACTACATACATACTACATATATACTACATTCATACAACATGCATACTACATAATACATACATACTACATATATACTACATTCATACAACATACATACATACTACATAATACATACATACTACATATATACTACATTCATACAACATACATACGTACATACTACATATATACTACATTCATTCAACATACATACTTACATACTACATATATACTAAATTCATACAACATACATACATACTACATACATACTACATATAAACTACATTCATACAACATACATACATAATACATACTACATACATACTACATATGTACTACATTCATACAACATAGATACACCTGACAAATGCTATTGAGAACTCTGCTATTAGAAGTGGAAAGGAAGAACAAAGACGAAAGAATCTAATTAATAAAAATATTGGAGAAAGAGAAACCAATCACAAACTAAAATGTTTCTATACTAATGCACAAAGCATGGGCAACAAACAAGGAGAA
Organism: Dendrobates tinctorius; assembly: GCF_039654945.1. Taxonomy (NCBI): domain Eukaryota; kingdom Metazoa; phylum Chordata; class Amphibia; order Anura; family Dendrobatidae; genus Dendrobates; species Dendrobates tinctorius. Next base: position 15,225,935 of record NW_027361763.1, read on the forward strand.
TTGGAACTACTAACACAGGAAAAGAAATATGATGTCATTGGAATCACTGAAACTTGGTGGGACAATACACATGATTGGAATACAAGACTAGAAGGATACAACTTATTTGCAAGAAACAGACTTGATAAACGAGGAGGGGTGTCGCATTGTATGTTAGAAATGCATATATCTGCACAGAGATTGAAGCATCAGAGACTGGGAGTTCTGTGGAAACTGTTTGGGTAAGAATACAAGGACAGAACAATGGAAAGGACACCATTGTAGGCATTTACTACAGGCCGCCTGTGCAAGCTGAAGATATGGATGAACTCTTTATGCATCAAATGGCCAAGTTCTCCAAAAAATATGACATAGTTGTCATGGGAGATTTCAACTATCCAGACATTTGTTGGGAATCTCTCTCAGGCAAAACTAACAGGTCAAGTAAATTCTTATCCTCTCTTGCTGACAACTTTATCTTCCAAAAGGTAAAGGAGAAAACAAGGGGAACTGCTACCTTGGATCTAATCCTTATAAACAGGGAGGAAATGGTTGAGGAGGTAAAAGTGGCTGGGACCCTAGGAGGTAGCGACCATGCTATTTTAGAATTTTGGATAACTAGAGGCGGAAGACCTGTGAAGACTCAGACGTCAAGGTTAGATTTCAGAAAGGCAGATTTTAAGGGATTCAGAAAGAGAATTGGAGGGATCCAATGGCTGGATATCCTTAAAGACAAAAATGTCCAGGAAGGATGGGAAATCTTGAAAAATGAAATTCTCAAAGCACAGTTGTTAACAATTCCTAAAAGAGGGAAGAATAGGAAGCATTTAAGGAAACCAGGATGGATGAACACAGAACTTAAGCACATGCTAAAAAGGAAGAAAAAATTGTTTATAAAATGGAAAGAGGGAGGCATATCTAAAGAAGAATATAATGCTGTCTGCAGAACCTGCAGGGCACAAATCAGATTAGCTAAAGCTGAAAATGAATTGAGGCTTGCAAGAGATGTCAAAAGCAATAATAAAGGATTTTGGGGATATGTCAAAAGTAAAAGAAAAGTCAAAGATGCTATAGGATTTTTACAGGATGAAAATGATGAAATGGTAAGACAGGATGTTGAGAAGGCTGAACTTTTAAATTCCTATTTTGCATCTGTTTTCTCTCAGAAAGGAAATGTAACATCAACTGTTATTCACTGTCCTATTAAGGGAATTGAAGAATCCAGGATATCTATAAACAGAAAGATAGTGAGGAAACACTTAGCTAAACTAAATGAATTCAAGTCTCCAGGTCCAGATGAATTACACCCCAGAGTACTGAAGGAGATAGCAGAAGAAATTTTTGAACCCCTCTCCATAATCTTTGAAAATTCTTGGAGAACAGGAGATGTGCCAGAAGACTGGAGAAGAGCAAATGTTGTTCCTATCTTCAAAAAGGGGAAGAAGGTGGACCCAGGCAACTATAGGCCGGTGAGTCTGACTTCTATACCAGGAAAGATCTTTGAACAAATTATTAAACAACATGTATGTCAATACCTGGATAAGAATGAAGTGATTAAACAGAGTCAGCATGGGTTTGTAACTAATAAGTCATGTCAGACTAATTTAATCTCCTTCTATGATGGTATTACTGATTGGGTGGATCAAGGAAATGCTGTAGATATAGTATATCTTGACTTCAGCAAAGCATTTGACAAAGTCTCTCATACAATCCTTATTGAAAAAATGACTAAGTATGGAATGGACAAGGCAACTGTTAGGTGGATTCATAACTGGCTTAGTGATCGGACCCAAAGAGTGGTCGTAAATGGCTGCACATCCAGTTGGAAGAATGTCTCAAGTGGGGTACCACAGGGCTCTGTCCTGGGCCCTGTATTGTTCAACATCTTTATCAACGATTTAGATGAAGGAATTGAGGGTAAACTGATTAAATTTGCTGATGACACAAAGCTAGGAGGGATAGCTAATACTAGAGAAGAGAGAGAGAGGATTCAAAAAGATTTAAATAAACTGGAGAAGTGGGCAGCAACTAACAGAATGGTTTTTAACAGGGAGAAATGCAAAGTACTACATCTGGGCAATAAAAATGAAAAAAGCATATATAGAATGGGAGGAATAGGGCTAAGTGACAGCACATGTGAAAAAGACTTGGGTATACTAATAGATCACAGACTGAATGAGTCAACAGTGTGATGCAGCAGCAAAAAAGGCAAATGCAATTCTAGGATGTATTAACAGAAGCATACAGTCTAGATCATGTGAAGTAATTATTTCCCTCTACTCCTCTTTGGTCAGACCTCATCTGGAATATTGTGTCCAATTTTGGGCACCACATTTTAAAAAAGACATCAACAAACTGGAGAAAGTTCAGAAAAGAGCGACCAGAATGGTGACCGGTCTGCAAACCCTGTCTTATGAGGAAAGGTTGCAGGATTTGGGAATGTTTAGTTTGCAAAAGAGAAGACTGAGAGGAGACTTAATAGCTGTCTACAAATATCTAAAGGGCTGTCACATTGTAGAAGTATCAACTTTATTCTCATTTGCACAAGGAAAGACTAGAAGCAATGGGATGAAGCTGAATGGGAGGAGATACAGATTAGATATTAGAAAAAACTTTTTGACAGTTAGAGTGATCAATGAGTGGAACAGGCTGCCACGAGAAGTGGTGAGTTCTCCTTCAATGGAAGTCTTCAAACAGAGGCTGGACAGACATCTAACTGGGATGATTTAGCGAATCCTGCTTTGAGCAGGGGGTTGGACCAGATGGCCCTGGAGGTCCCTTCCAACTCTACGATTCTATGATTCTACTACATACATACTACATATATATTACATTCATACAACATACATACATACTAAATACATACTACATACAATACATTCATACAATACATACATATACAGTAGACATACAGTACATATAACATTGAGTACATACTCACCATCACTTGTCACTTTGATCCCCGAAGATAATGTCATCTCACTGTAAAAAATATTAAAATAACAAACAACCAATATACTCCCTGATCCGCAGAAATCCACGAGTGTCCCATGACGATCTCCTGCAGTGCATCACTGATTGGTTACTATAGTTCACTGGTCTCACTTTATGGCAAAAGCTGCGTAGGAACTTTCTCACACAGCAATGCCAAAAGTGAGACTAGGGACTATTTTTTTACAGTGGCGGAGGAATACAGTGCAGAAGGATACCTACCTCCCGTCATTGTATTCCTGGGGCCCCTAGAGAGCAGTGGCATCAGCTGATGCTGCTGTTCTCCACGGGAGATCATCGTGGGACACTTGTGGATTTCTGCGGATCAGGGAGTATATTGGTTGTTTGTTATTTTAATATTTTTCACAGATGACACTTTCTTCGGGGATCAAAGTGACAAGTGATGGTGAGTATGTACTCTTTGTTATATGTACTGTATGTCTATATGTATGTATTGTATGAATGTATTGTATGTAGTATGTATGTAGCATGTATGTTGTATGTCTGTAGCATGTTTTATGTATGTTGTTTGTATGTAGTATGTATGTAGTATGTACTATGTATGTATGTATGTTGTATGAATGTAGTATATATGAAGTATGTATGTAGTATGTATGTATGTTGTATGAATGTAGTATATATGTAGTATGTATGTTGTATGTATGCATGCTGTATGAATGCAGTATATACAGTCATGGCCAAAAGTATTGACACCCCTGCAATTCTGTCAGATAATACTCAGTTTCTTCCTGAAAATGATTGCAAACACAAATTATTTGGTATTATTATCTTCATTTAATTTGTCTTAAATGAAAAAACACAAAAAGAATTGTCCTAAAGCCAAATTGGATATAATTCCACACCAAACATAAAAAAGAGGGTGGACAAAAGTATTGGCACTGTACGAAAAATCATGTGATGCTTCTCTAATTTGTGTAATTAACAGCACCTGTAACTTATCTGTGGCACCTAACAGGTGTTGGCAATAACTAAATCACACTTGCAGCCAGTTGACATGGATTAAAGTTGACTCAACCTCTGTCCTGTGTCCTTGTGTGTACCACATTGAGCATGGAGAAAAGAAAGAAGACCAAAGAACTGTCTGAGGACTTGAGAAACCAAATTGTGAGGAAGCATGAGCAATCTCAAGGCTACAAGTCCATCTCCAAAGACCTTAATGTTCCTGTGTCTACCGTGCGCAGTGTCATCAAGAAGTTTAAAGCCCATGGCACTGTGGCTAACCTCCCTAGATGTGGACGGAAAAGAAAAATTGACAAGAGATTTCAACGCAAGATTGTGCGGATGTTGGATAAAGAACCTCCACTAACATCCAAACAAGTTCAAGCTGCCCTGCAGTCCGAGGGTACAATGGTGTCAACCCGTACTATCCGTCGGCATCTGAATGAAAAGGGACTGTATGGTAGGAGACCCAGGAAGACTCCACTTCTTACCCCGAGACATAAAAAAGCCAGGCTGGAGTTTGCCAAAACTTACCTCAAAAAGCCTAAAACATTTTGGAAGAATGTTCTTTGGTCAGATGAGACAAAAGTAGAGCTTTTAGGGCAAAAGCATCAACATAGAGTTTACAGGAGAAAAAAGAGGCATTCAAAGAAAAGTACACGGTCCCTACAGTCAAACATGGCGGAGGTTCCCTGATGTTTTGGGGTTGCTTTGCTGCCTCTGGCACTGGACTGCTTGACTGTGTGCATGGCATTATGAAGTCAGAAGACTACCAACAAATTTTGCAGCATAATGTAGAGCCCAGTGTGAGAAAGCTGGGTCTACCTCAGAGGTCATGGGTCTTCCAGCAGGACTATAACCCAAAACACACTTCAAAAAGCACTAGAAAATGGTTTGAGAGAAAGCACTGGAGACTTCTAAGGTGGCCAGCAATGAGTCCAGACCTGAATCCCATAGAACACCTGTGGAGAGATCTAAAAATGGCAGTTTGGAGAAGGCACCCTTCTAATATCAGGGACCTGGAGTAGTTTGCCAAAGAAGAATGGTCTAAAATTCCAGCAGAGCATTGTAAGAAACTCATTGATGGTTACCGGACGCGGTTGGTCGCAGTTATTTTGGCTAAAGGTTATGCAACCAAGTATTAGGCTGAGGGTGCCAATACTTTTGTCCGGCCCATTTTTGGAGTTTTGTGTGAAATGATCAATGTTTTGCTTTTTGCTTCATTCTCTTTTGTGTTTTTTCATTTAAGACAAATTAAATGAAGATAATAATACCAAAGAATTTGTGTTTGCAATCATTTTCAGGAAGAAACTGAATATTATCTGACAGAATTGCAGGGGTGACAATACTTTTGGCCATGACTGTATGACGTATGTATGTAGTATGTATGTATGTTGTATGGATGTAGTATATATGAAGTATGTATTTATGTTGTATGAATGCAGTATATATGTAGTATGTATGTTGTATGTATGCATGCTGTATGAATGCAGTATATATGAAGTATGTATGTAGTATGTATGTATGTTGTATGGATGTAGTATATATGTAGTATGTATGTAGTATGTTGTATGTATGTACAGTGCCTACAAGTAGTATTCAACCCCCTGCAGATTTAGCAGGTTTACACATTTGGAATTAACTTGGCATTGTGACATTTGGACTGTAGATCAGCCTGGAAGTGTGCAATGCACTGCAGCAAAAATGTTATTTCTTTGTTTAATTTTTTTTTAAATTGTGAAAAGTTTATTCAGAGGGTCATTTATTATTCAACCCCTCAAACCACCAGAATTCTGTTTGGTTCCCCTAAAGTATTAAGAAGTATTTCAGGCACAAAGAACAATGAGCTTCACATGTTTGGATTAATTATCTCTTTTTCCAGCCTTTTCTGACTAATTAAGACCCTCCCCAAACTTGTGAACAGCACTCATACATGGTCAACATGGGAAAGACAAAGGAGCATTCCAAGGCCATCAGAGACAAGATCGTGGAGGGTCACAAGGCTGGCAAGGGGTACAAAACCCTTTCCAAGGAGTTGGGCCTACCTGTCTCCACTGTTGGGAGCATCATCCGGAAGTGGAAGGCTTATGGAACTACTGTTAGCCTTCCACGGCCTGGACAGCCTTTGAAAGTTTCCTCCCGTGCCGAGGCCAGGCTTGTCCGAAGAGTCAAGGCTAACCCAAGGACAACAAGGAAGGAGCTCCGGGAAGATCTCATGGCAGTGGGGACATTGGTTTCAGTCAATACCATAAGTAACGTACTGCACCGCAATGGTCTCCGTTCCAGACGAGCCCGTAAGGTACCTTTACTTTCAAAGCGTCATGTCAAGGCTCGTCTACAGTTTGCTCATGATCACTTGGAGGACTCTGAGACAGACTGGTTCAAGGTTCTCTGGTCTGATGAGACCAAGATCGAGATCTTTGGCGCCAACCACACACGTGACGTTTGGAGACTGGATGGCACTGCATACGACCCCAAGAATACCATCTCTACAGTCAAGCATGGTGGTGGCAGCATCATGCTGTGGGGCTGTTTCTCAGCCAAGGGGCCTGGCCATCTGGTCCGCATCCATGGGAAGATGGATAGCACGGCCTACCTGGAGATTTTGGCCAAGAACCTCCGCTCCTCCATCAAGGATCTTAAGATGGGTCGTCATTTCATCTTTCAACAAGACAACGACCCAAAGCACACAGCCAAGAAAACCAAGGCCTGGTTCAAGAGGCAAAAAATCAAGGTGTTGGAGTGGCCTAGTCAGTCTCCTGACCTTAACCCAATTGAAAACTTGTGGAAGGAGCTCAAGATTGAAGTCCACATGAGACACCCAAAGAACCTAGATAACTTGGAAAAGATCTGCATGGAGGAGTGGGCCAAGATAACTCCAGAGACCTGTGCCGGCCTGATCAGGTCTTATAAAAGACGATTATTAGCTGTAATTGCAAAAAAGGGTTATTCCACAAAATAATAAACCTAGGGGTTGAATAATAATTGATCCACACTTGTATGTTTAAAATTTATTAAAATTTAACTGAGCAACATAACTTTTTGGTTTGTAAGATTTATGCATCTGTTAATAAATCCTGCTCTTGTGTGAAGTTTGAAGGCTCTAACTTATTTGCATCTTATCAAACCTGCTAAATCTGCAGGGGGTTGAATACTACTTGTAGGCACTGTATGTTGTATGAATATAGTATATATGTAGTATGAGAAAACCAAAAGCAAAACACAAAACAAATATCCTGGAATAAAAAAGTAAAAAAATATTGCAAAAATCATGCAATTTTTGCAATATTTTTTTACTTTTTTATTCCAGGATATTTGTTTTGTGTTTTGCTTTTGGTTTTCTCTGTGTAAAGGTTATGTGTTCATATGCAATTACATTTTGCATGCACATTAATTTACTTTTTCTGCTCAGACCCAGTTTCTCATTTGTTTCATTGTGCATTCTGTGCATATAAGGGTGTGACCGCCCTGTTTCTGAGTTGGAAAATCCATCCTGTCTGGCCTATACTATTACTGGTGGTTCAGTCCCTCTGTCCTTGTTCACATTTACGTCACTTGACAAGTGGAAAGGTTTTAAATACAAGAGTTAGGACTGTCCCACAAGGGTTGCCGTGACGTGGCGGGATGGCTTCTACATTATTTTGATCAAAATTATGTTAACTAAATACCCTTATTATTACTGTTATTACTACCTTCATGCAATTTTTGCAATATTTTTTTACTTTTTTATTCCAGGATATTTGTTTTGTGTTTTGCTTTTGGTTTTCTCTGTGTAAAGGTCATGTGTTCATATGCAATTATATTTTGCATGCACATTAATTTACTTTTTCTGCTCAGACCCAGTTTCTCATTTATATATGTAGTATGTATGTATGTTGTATGAATGTAGTATATATGTAGTATGTATGTAGTATGTATGTTTTTTTTTACATTCAACACATTAGCCGGATGATGGGACTACCACTGTCCCATCATTGGCTAATGTGTCAATCACTGTCATTGTAGCAGGCATAGCCCGATGGGACTTGTAGTCCCATCGGACGATGCCTGCACAAACACACAACCCCCGGTAGGTCCGCACAGACCTCCAGGCAGCCCGCACAGAACCCCTGCAGGCCCGCACAGATCCCCGGCAGCCCGCACAGATCCCCGGCAGCCCACACAGACCCCCGGCAGGCTCGCAGAGACCCCCGGCAGCCCGCACAGACCCCTGGCAGGCCCGCACAGACCCCCGAGAGGCCCGTACAGACCCTGCCTGCACACACAGACACGCACAGTGTCCGCCCACGCACCGCCCACACTCTTCCCCCCTTCCCGAACTGGATGTGCAAGTAAAGAAAGTGTTTTTTTAATTCCGATATTTCTGTCCCATTAACTTGCATGGGTTTCCAGTATCAGAATTGGCGATACCCGATACTTTTTGGGTATCGGTCCGATCCAATCCGATCCCAATATCGGAAAGTATAGCTCAACACTAGTCACCAATCTACCTGCAAATTACAGGTCTTTACTAGAGTTGAGCGATACCAGCCGATACTTGAAAATATCGGATCGGAATGGATCGGCCGATCTTAAAAAAAAATATCGGTATCGCCGATTCCGATACCGGGAACCAATGCAAGTCAATGGGGCCAAAATATCGGAATTAAAAAAAACCCTTTCTTTCCTTGTAGGTTAATTCTACATGAAGAAAAACAACTATGAATAATGTAGAATGTATTGTGGGAGGTGGAGGAGACATTAAAGCCATAGAGTTTTAGCCCAATCAAAAGGAATAGCAGGAATTAAACTTTTTTTTTAAAGACGTTAGGAGTTACAAAGATATTGACTGTTAGCCTCATTTATATTTTGCCAGACATGTATGTCTTCTTCTTCTTTCTTCTTCTTTCTTATTCTTCTTCCCTTTTTTACCTTCTTCTTCTTCCTCTTCTTCTTATTCCTTTTTTTACATTCTTCTTCTTCTTCTTCTTCCTTTTTTTACATTCTTCTACTTCCTTTTTTTACATTCTTCTTCTTCTTCCTTTTTTTACATTCTTCTTCTTATTCCTTTTTTTACATTCTTCTTCCTTTTTTAAATTCTTCTACTTCCTTTTTTTACATTCTTCTTCTTCTTCTTCCTTTTCTTACATTCTTCATATTCTTCTTATTCAACAATTATTATTCTACATATTCAACTTCTTCATCTTCTTCCTATTCTTCTTCATCATATTCTTGTTTGTGTCAGGCATTCCTGTAGTTGTTATCTAGAAAAGTTAGAAGTTTACACCTTCCGTTCTGCCTGTCACAAAAGATTTACAACAGGATTTGTCCGCGTTCAGTTTGGCCTGCAGCAGCAGGCCTTTTCCAGGGGCACCACGAGGAGGAACGGACTCACCCCCATACACTGCTTAGTCTTCTTCTGCTTATAAATAAGATAATATCATTTGCTCAGAGTATTAGTCTTATGCTTAATGTTCTTCTGCTTTGTTTTTTTTATGCTTCTTTGTCTTCTCTCTCTTGTTGTTCTGCATCTTGGTGATTGTCTTCCTGTTCTTTGTCCTCTTGAACCAGCTGACGGTACTGGCACCCGGAGGGGCAGCAGAAGGAACAAGAGCCAATGGCACTACCGAGGACCAGCTGACGGTGCTGGAACCCGGTTACTAAGCAGGAGGTACCTGTGCTACAAAGCACTACCAAGGACCAGCAGACGTTGCCGGAACTCGGATACCGAGATGGAGGCACCTAGGCCAAAGGCTCTGACGAGAACCAGCTGACGGTGCTGGAACCCGGAGGGGTAGCATAAGCTGCAAGAGCAAATGTAAATAGCGAGGACCAGCTGACAGTGCTGGCACCCGGAGGGGCAGCAGAAGGAATAAGAGCCAATGGCACAACCGAGGACCAGCTGACGGTGCTGGAACCCGGTTACTAAGCAGGAGGTACCTGTGCTACAAAGCACTACCAAGGACCAGCAGACGTTGCCGGAACTCGGATACCGAGATGGAGGCACCTAGGCCAAAGGCTCTGACGAGAACCAGCTGACGGTGCTGGAACCCGGAGGGGTAGCATAAGCTGCAAGAGCAAATGGAAATAGCGAGGACCAGCTGACAGTGCTGGCACCCGGAGGGGCAGCAGAAGGAATAAGAGCCAATGGCACAACCGAGGACCAGCTGACGGTGCTGGAACCCGGTTACTAAGCAGGAGGTACCTGTGCTACAAAGCACTACCAAGGACCAGCAGACGTTGCCGAAACTCGGATACCGAGATGGAGGCACCTAGGCCAAAGGCTCTGACGAGAACCAGCTGACGGTGCTGGAACCCGGAGGGGTATCAGAAGTTACCCCTGAAAAGCAAAGTTGGCATGCCGCAAGCTGGCCGCAGTTACCGAATCACACAGTCCTACAGGGGGTGCTTGTCCTACTGGCACTATGGAACAAGCCTTTCTTACCAGAACCCGCAGTCCACATAGGAAGCACCTAAACTGCTGGCACCCTAGCCTCGGCTAACCCAACCGCAACACGACATGGCAACTTGGGGTGGCAAACTGACATTGACACTTCCCGGAAACAGCAGGCAGGGCTGGAACCAAGCTGGGCAGGAGGGAGTACCCGTGCCAAAGTCAGTTATGAGCAGCAACTGGCGATGTTGGAGCCCAGGACAAGCACTTAGCAGGCTGAGGCCTGATGTGCTGTCAATTGGGAGGCAGCAGGACAGATTGCCATCAAAACAGCAGGGGAACAGCTGACGTTACTGAACCCCACAAACACAGGAGCTAGTGTTTTACTCTGTGAAGACGGCACTTCCGAGCAACAACTGGCTGTGTTGAAGCCCAGGGACAAGCACGGAGCAGGCTGAGGCTGCATTGAAGAAATTTTAAGATCGGTTGTAGACTACTAATTTTAACCAAGCTCCACTTAGGCCTGTGGCTTCACTGATTTTCGTATTTCCCCTGTCCTCCAACCCCGCCAGTTACAGCTCCGAAGTGGCGTCTGCACAATCCACACTTGTTCCTGTGTTACAGGTGTTCAGTCCGGTCAGTTAATCCCCTGATTAATGGGAATGTGGACAGAGCAGGCGATATTGCCGGACACACATCAGGCGATTAACTGACCGGACTGAACACCTGTAACACAGGAACAAGTGTGGATTGTGCAGACGCCACTTCGGAGCTGTAACTGGCAGGGTTGGAGGACAGGGGAAATACGAGAGACAGTGGAGCCACAGGCCTAATTGGAGCACGGTTAAAAATCAGTAGTGGTATGACTGTGTAGGCAGCAGGAGACTTTGCCATCTACACAGCAGGGGATCAGCTGACGTTACTGAACCCCACTGAGACACGGGAGCAAGTGTCTCTTTCCGTGTGGACGGCACTTCCGAACTACAACTGGCTGTGTTGAAGCCCAGGAAATTGGAGGGTGTAGGCAGAGGCCTACTGTATTTTGAATGAGGTGACAGCAGGAGAGACTGCCATCCACACAGCAGGGGATCAGCTGACGTTACTGAACCCCACTGAGACACGGGAGCAAGTGTCTCTTTCCGTGTGGACGGCACTTCCGAACTACAACTGGCTGTGTTGAAGCCCAGGAAATAGGAGGGTGTAGGCAGAGGCCTACTGTATTTTGAATGAGGTGACAGCAGGAGAGACTGCCATCCACACAGCAGGGGATCAGCTGACGTTACTGAACCCCACTGAGACACGGGAGCAAGTATCTCTTTCCGTGTGGACGGCACTTCCGAACTACAACTGGCTGTGTTGAAGCCCAGGAAATTGGAGGGTGTAGGCAGAGGCCTACTGTATTTTGAATGAGGTGACAGCAGGAGAGACTGCCAACCACACAGCAGGGGATCAGCTGACGTTACTGAACCCCACTGAGACACGGGAGCAAGTATCTCTTTCCGTGTGGACGGCACTTCCGAACTACAACTGGCTGTGTTGAAGCCCAGGAAATTGGAGGGTGTAGGCAGAGGCCTACTGTATTTTGAATGAGGTGACAGCAGGAGAGACTGCCATCCACACAGCAGGGGATCAGCTGACGTTACTGAACCCCACTGAGACACGGGAGCAAGTATCTCTTTCTGTGTGGATGGCACTTCCGAACTACAACTGGCTGTGTTGAAGCCCAGGAAATAGGAGGGTGTAGGCAGAGGCCTACTGTATTTTGAATGAGGTGACAGCAGGAGAGACTGCCATCCACACAGCAGGGGATCAGCTGACGTTACTGAACCCCACTGAGACACGGGAGCAAGTATCTCTTTCCGTGTGGACGGCACTTCCGAACTACAACTGGCTGTGTTGAAGCCCAGGAAATAGGAGGGTGTAGGCAGAGGCCTACTGTATTTTGAATGAGGTGACAGCAGGAGAGACTGCCATCCACACAGCAGGGGATCAGCTGACGTTACTGAACCCCACTGAGACACGGTAGCAAGTATCTCTTTCCATGTGGACGGCACTTCCGAGCTACAACTGGCTGAGTTGAAGCCAAGGAAATAGGAGGGTGTAGGCAGAGGCCTACTGTCTTTGGAATGCGGAGACAGCAGGAGAGACTGCCATCTCCACAGCAGGGGAACAGCTGGCATTGCTGAACCCCACTAACACTTGAACGAATGTGTTTGGCTCTGTGGAGACGACACTTCTGAACACCAACTGACGCTGTTGGAGCCCAGGATTAGGCGTGGAGCAGGCTGGGGCCTACTGGATTTTGGCAGGTGAAGGCAGCAGGAGACTTGCCATCTCCACAGCAGGGGAACAGCTGGCAGTGCTGAAACCCACTAACACTCGAACGAATGTGTTTGGCTCTGTGGAGACGACACTTCTGAACACCAACTGACGCTGTTGGAGCCCAGGATTAGGCGTGGAGCAGGCTGGGGCCTACTGGATTTTGGCAGGTGAAGGCAGCAGGAGACTTGCCATCTCCACAGCAGGGGAACAGCTGGCAGTGCTGAAACCCACTAACACTCGAACGAATGTGTTTGGCTCTGTGGAGACGACACTTCTGAACACCAACTGACGCTGTTGGAGCCCAGGATTAGGCGAGGAGCAGGCTGGGGCCTACTGGATTTTGGCAGGTGAAGGCAGCAGGAGACTTGCCATCTCCACAGCAGGGGAACAGCTGGCAGTGCTGAACCCCACTAACACTTGAAAGAATGTGTTTGGCTCTGTGGAGACGACACTTCTGAACACCAACTGACGCTGTTGGAGCCCAGGATTAGGCGAGGAGCAGGCTGGGGCCTGTTGTTTTTGGCAGGTGAAGGCAGCAGGAGACTTGCCATCTCCACAGCAGGGGAACAGCTGGCAGTGCTGAAACCCACTAACACTCGAACGAATGTGTTTGGCTCTGTGGAGACGACACTTCTGAACACCAACTGACACTGTTGGAGCCCAGGATTACGCATGCCGCATGCAGAGGCCAATGGGCAGCGGTTTTTATGGAGGTTGTGGACTACTACTGATTCTAACCATGCTCCACTTAGGCCTCTGGCTCCACTGTCTCTACTATTTACCCTGGCCTCCAACCCCGCCAGCTACATCTCTGAAGTGGCGTCAGCACAATCTACACTTGTTCCTGTGTTACTGGTGCTCAGTCCCGTCAGTTGATCCCCTGATGTTTGTCCGGCAAGTTCGCCAGCTCTGTCCTCATTCCCACTACTGGTTATGGGAATGTGGACAGAGCAGGAGACCTTGCCGGACACACATCAGGGGATAAACTGATGGGACTGAGCCACAGGAACACAGGAACAAGTGTAGATTGTGCTGACGCCACTTCAGAGATGTAGATGGCGGGGTTGGAGGTCAGGGGAAATAGTAGAGACAGTGGAGCCAGAGACCTAAGTTGGGCACGGTTAAAAATCAGTAGTGGTTTGAATGTTGATGGAGCTGGTGACTTTGCCGTCCACACAGCAGGGGATCAGCTGGCATTACTGAACCCCACTAACACAGGAGCTAGTGTGTTTCTCTGTGCAGACGACACATCTGAGCGACAACTGGCTGTGTTGAAGCACAGGGATTATAGTTCAGGTGGTAAAAAAATGAACACACCAGCAGACCTGGATACAGTTGCCAACCACTAATTTAGTCTGTAAGAGGAATGGCAAAGTCTTTTGAGATCCAGGCCTTGTTCATTTTCAGAAAAGTCAGCCGGTCAACATTATCGGAAGATAGTCGCATGCGACGGTCTGTTAGTACACCACCTGCGGCACTAAAGACACGTTCCGATAATACACTGGCAGCAGGGCAAGCCAGCACCTCCAATGCATACTGGCTAAGCTCTGGCCATGTATCCAGCTTAGAGACCCAAAACTTGAAGGGGGAAGAGCCATCTGGGAGTACAGCGACAGGGCAAGACATGTAGTCTGACACCATCTGACGGAAGCGTTGCCTCCTGCTGACTCGAGGCGTCGCTGATGGTGTAGACAATTGTGGTGGACACACAAAACTTTGCCACATTTGGGCCATAGTGGTCTTGCCTTGTGCTGCGGCGCTGCCTCTGCTCCCTCTTTGTGCAGAGTTTCCTCCACTGCCTCGACGCACAGAGCTGCTTTTTAAAGCAATAGCAACAATGCTGTCGGGTGGAATGGAAAACATTATGGACTGCACCAGTGACTCTTCGTACTCCCGCATTTTACGCTCCCGGTTCAACGTTGGTATGAGCCTTTGTACGCTGTCCCGGTAGCGAGGATCTAGGAGGGTGTACACCCAATAATCAGCCGAGACGAGAATGTGGGCGATGCGGCGGTCGTTTCTCAGGCACTGCAGCATGAAATCAACCATGTGCTGCAGACTCCCAACTGCCAAAGAACCGCTGTCCCCTGTTTGAGGCGTGACCTCGGCCTGCTCTGCATCACCCCACCCTCGCTGTACATACTGAGTAGAGGTTTGTGTACCTCCCTCCTCTGGAGAGATGTCTTCCTCCTCCATCGACTCCTCCTCATCCTCCTCACAAAGTGTCCCCTGCCTAGGCCTTTGTGAGGAAACACGTAGCGCAGACTGTCCAGAAGCAGATGGCATTTGGGACTCCTCATCCTCCACCTCTTCCGAAACCTCATCCCTTAGTGCTTGCAGTGTTTGTTGAAGCAGGCAGATAAGGGGGACAGTCATGCTGACTAGTGCATCATCTGCACTCGCCATCCGCGTGGATTCATCGAAGGCACGCAAAACGAGGCAGATGTCCTTCATAGAGGCCCACTCAATGGTGCTGAAGTGTGAACGGCGCACAGTGCGACTTGTTTGCGCCTGATGCAGCTGGTACTCCATGACTGCTGCCTGCTGCTCACACAACCGCTCCAACATATGTAACGTTGAATTCCTCCGGGTGGGTAGGTCACATATGATGCGATGTTCTGGAAGGCCAAATCGTCGCTGCAGAGCAGCGAGGCGCGATCTTGCCGTGCTGGAACGTCGCAAGTGAGCGCACTCTATGCGGACCTTGTGCAACAGTGCATCAAGATCCGGATAGTCCCTCAGAAAGCTCTGCACGACCAAGTTAAGAACATGTGCCAGACATGGGATGTGTGTGAGGTTGCCTAGGCCAAGAGCTGCCACCAGATTTCGGCCATTGTCACACACTACCAAGCCCGGCTGGAGATTCGCTGGCCCAAACCACACATCGCTCTCCAGCTTGATAGCATTCCAGAGCTCCTGCGCTGTGTGGCTTCGATTCCCCAAAGAAATTAATTTGAGTACAGCCTGTTGACGTTTGGCC
This sequence comes from Dendrobates tinctorius, assembly GCF_039654945.1. NCBI lineage: Eukaryota > Metazoa > Chordata > Amphibia > Anura > Dendrobatidae > Dendrobates > Dendrobates tinctorius. The sequence continues at coordinate 15,241,540 of NW_027361763.1, forward strand.
ACGGCTGTGCTCATATCGGTCGTAACAGGCTCCTGCTCTGCTGTTTCTGAGGAACTTGAGTAGGAGGAGGAGTCTATGTGTACAGACTGGAGTCCTGCAATCCGTGGCGTTGGAAGAACACGTACAGCGCCACTCTCCAGATCCGTACCCAGCTCCACAACATTGACCCAGTGGGCAGTGAGGGAAAGGTATCGTCCCTGTCCATGGTTACTGGTCCACGCATCGGTGGTCAGGTGGACCTTGCTACTAACGGCGTTTAGTAGCGCATGTTTTATTTTGCCCTCAACATGTTTCTGCAGGGCAGGGACGGCTCGCCTGCTGAAATAAAAGCGGCTGGGCACGTTGTATTGGGGGACTGCCAATGCCATTAAGTCCCGGAAGGTGTCAGTGTCCACCAGCCTGAATGACAGCATTTCAACTGCCAGAAGTTTGGCAATGCCAGCATTCAGAGACTGTGCTCGGGGATGGTTTGCCGAGTAAGGGCGCCTTTTATCCCATGCCTGTGCTACCGATGGCTGTGATGGATGGGAACGTGCTGCTATGGGTGTAATCTAACAGGGTCTCTGGACAACAGTGGCAGAGGTTCTTCCTTGGCGATCCTGTGAGGAAGCCGAACCAGCAGTGTGTGAGCTGGAGGAAGAGGCCCCAACACGAACTGAAGAGGTGGTAGGTGGTGCTGTACGTTGGCCTACGTCTTCAGGGTGTCTCTGCAACTCCAACTCGTGCTTGGTGCGCACATGTTTCCACATATTTGTGGTATTGAGGTTGCTGACATTTCTACCTCTTTTGACTCTCTAATGACACAGCTTGCATTTGACAAAGCAAATGTCATCTGCAACTGTGTCAAAAAAGGACCACGCACTGCAACTCTTGGGAGCGCCCGGTTTGCCTTTGGAATGAGGAATGCTCCTAACGGGTGCCGAAGTGGAGGGTACAGGCAACCAAGTCTTCCCCCTCCCTCTGCCTCCTGTTTTGGCCGGTAGGGGAATCTCTTCCTCCGAGCTGCTCCCACCACCTTCCTGTTCCTCACGCCATGATGGGTCAAGGACCTCATCATCTTCCCTCCCCTCTTCAAACAGCTGCTTCTCCGGGGTTGTCTCGCCAGCACCGTACGCACCAGAAAGTGGCAACTGAGTCTCGTCATCATCTGATGCGTACTGAGGTGTGCTGACCATAGGCACTGGCCCACTCGCCTCTTCAGATTCAGAGGGACAAAGAAGTTGCGCATCACTGCATACTCCCTCTTCTTCACATTCAGGAATGCTGCTTGGCTGGCCCCCTCTTTCCAAGCCAACAGATTTCGAGAACAGAAGTAGAGACTGTGATGGCTCCTGTCCATGTCTCTCTGACTGCCTGGGCACTTTGGCAGGTGGTGAAGAGACAGATGGTTGCTCTTCGGTGCTCTGACCCTGAGAGGATGCGGAAGTAATTGAAGTCGATGCGTTAGCTGCCATCCATCCGACAACGGCTTCAATTTGTTCCTCCCGCAGCAGTGGGGTACGTTGAGGTCCTACAAAGCTGCGCATAAAGGACTGTTGCCTGCTAAAACTGGGGGATGCTGATCCACTGGTGCCCGCAGCAGGCCCAGAATCCCCACGTCCTCTACCTGTAGAATCCCCACGTCCTCTCCCTGCAGAATCCCCACGTCCTCTCCCTGCTGAAACTCCACGCCCACGCCCACGCCCACGCGCCTTACTCCCTGCCTTCTTCATCTTGCAAGACTGCTTAAGATAGGCAGAAAAGTACAAAGGGGGGCCTTAGTGTGCTTATTCCTGAACAGCTGGTTACAGGTACAAGAAACACTAATTTTATGAAGTGTATGTGTGTGGACTACACTTTAATAGGAGCTGATGTGGCCTACACAAGTTCCAAATGTAGTGTTTGGTGAACTTTTTTTGTGGTTTCTTTGTTGGAAACAAACTCAAAGTATGTGAACAAAGAATTGAAACTGATAGTATCACCAACTTTTTGGAGCTATTACAATGCAGGCAGGTAACCTACAATGCAAAAGATGAGGCTCCAAAAAAATTGGGTAATACTAATCTGGCTGCGCCGGCAGGGCACAAGCCAGAAAAAAAGGCTCCTCTATCTACTCCTATATAGTGTTTGCAACCAACCAATGTTGATGGATATGGATGGATGCACACTAATAGGAGAAGAAAAAATGAGCTGCACTCAAAGACAAATATGTGTGAGGCAGTGACGCACGTTGAGCGTCCTACAACCAGACGTAGCTGCAGGACACTCTACTCAGCGTGAGCTGCACTCACACACAGTCAGAGGCCTCTCAGACAGCCGTCAACAGTGCAGGTAAGTGGGCACTGGCACTGACAGGCTGCAGAAAGGCTCCGCTGTGTACTCCTATATAGTGTTTGCAACCACCGTAGATGGAGACGGATGGATGCACACTAATAGAAGAAAAAATGAGCTGCACTCAAATAAAAATATGTGTGAGGCACTGACGCACGCTGAGCGTCCTACAGCCAGACGTAGCTGCAGGACACACTACTCAGCGTGAGCTGCACTCACACACAGTCAGAGACCTCTCAGACAGCCGTGAACAGTGCAGCAAAGTGGACACTAGCACTGAAAGGCTGCAGAAAGGCTCCGCTGTCTACTACTAGTGTTTGCAACCAACGTATATGGATACAGATGGAAGCACACTAGATTGAAGTTATGTAAAAAATGCAGCTCAAAAAATAAAAGATGTATGAGGCAGCAGTGATCACACTGGGTGGCCTACAGCCTGACGTGGCTGCAGGACCCACTCCACAGCGTGAGCTGCACTCACACAGCCCTTGCAGACAGCTGTGAACACTGCTGCTAGGGCAAAGAAGGCTACAGTGGTGGTTTATGTAGCCTGGGTAAAGCACTAGATGTTTGGTGGAATCGCTATTTCTAACTGTCCCTCACAGTCTTCTACAGCAGCCTGTCCCTAACTGAATTCACAGCAGAGTGACCAGAAATGGCGGCTGCGGTGGCTTTTATAGTGCATCATGACATCATTTCGGCAGCCAATCACAGCCATGCCAATAGTTAACATGCCTACATGCCTAACAGGATGTGCCCACACTTCGGAGGATTCCCATTGGCTTAATCAAAGCAAGCAGGCTCATAGCATGATGGGAACTTCCGATTCCGATTCCGGAATCCGATATGACAAAAGTATCGGAAGTCAGTATCGGAATTCCGATACCGCTAATATCGGCCGATACCCGATACTTGCGGTATCGGAATGCTCAACACTAGTCTTTACCTCTCTCCAGATGCACAGTTTCACCTTTGTGTTTCTTTCAGTTAATGAGATGCAATTTTTTAAAATCTTGTTTCCCTTTTTCTCCATAGTCTCCAATAAATGCTCCGACATGATACACAGCCAGGCAGCCAGGTCTCCTGAATGTTTTTGTAATGACATTACTGAATTGTTTGTTTGCAAACAGGAATTTGTCCCTCACAGCTAATTCCATCCTCCCGCAGTCGACTCTTAATCCTCTTTCTGTGACAGTCAAATGATAATCTTTGCAAATTGTATGACCAAGCTTTAGCACAACTCCGGGCGAAACATCCTGGCCGGCTTGACACAAATAATTGAAGTCAGCCTCACGGAAGGCGAGAATAACACAATTTGAAAGGTAATAATATTGCAGATTCATTTTCTGTTTTAGCCCACACCGATATTAATACTAATAAGCCGGTGTCCACATTGTTTTACCATATTATTCAGACCCCGTTGCAGATTACATCGATGGACGAGCATCTGACGGAGTGAATTTTCCCACCAGCTTCGAAATCAAGATTTATACGATAATGAGGGAACAATATAAGATGAGATTTAATGGTTTTATAAGGGATCTTTAAAATGCGGAGGATGGGAAGATGAAAAGTCTCGAGAAATATATTCAACATGTTGGACGTGGCTTTAGTACCTTGTTAGAACGGAAGTTTTATATCTGAGATCTGTAAGTTATAAAAAGATTGAATAAGAAACTTTCATCCTTAAAGACAGTTTGAAGGAACGATAGTCCAGAGACAAGATGTGCCTGCAATGTAATTAATGGGGAGAAGGGCAAAATTAGGCAAAAGTAGAGCATGAACTTTTTGAGATGATGTTAAAGTCGTGCCATAATATGGTGCCCAAAAAGCAGTGCTACATGTTGGTCATATAACACTTCCTTGTAATTGTCCAGATAGCAAAACTATACATTGCCATCACCAGGACCACCCTTTTCACAAGGCACTGGAGGGTCAGTGATGAGGGCAAAACTGTGGGGACAACTTGTGTGCCAGTTAAAAAAACAAACCTTTACGTTATTTTATTACTCGCTCCCCTACACTTGTTCAGATTGACACATTGGAAAGAATGCAGACTAGTTCTGCCTGGTATGGCATGTTGTAACTGAAACAGAGGGCCGATGTCACCTTACCACTGGTTCCACACAAATCCATGTTCTTTAACAACTCTGTTGTCTCTCCGGTCATACTTAGCTTACTGTACATGTCATCTCTATCTCCGCACGCAAAAGAATGCCCAATTTCTAAAAAAAAAGATCACTACTGACAACTTTTACTTTCTTCCATTTCCCAGGGGTTATCCGTGACATAAAACAACAACAGTTGCATAGGTTATATGCGCGTAGGCCCTAATTCATCATTTGCGATACCTTTTAAAGAAAACCTGGCACGTGAAATAATGCTATGATATGGGGTTACTCTGCAGGTTAACAGCTTTCTAAAACTGTGCGGTTCCCGCTCTGAGAGCCCCGCTACCAGGAGGAAATGAAATTTATTCCACTGGCAGCGTTGGCTGTAAACTCGCAGCAAACAAGATCAGCATTAGGATCGACTGTGAGTCATTGCGGGGCACGGTCACAGCCACCTCCCTCTATACAGTGAAGCCAGCCGGCATTGCCCCTTTAACTGGAAGCTGAATGCTGCCAGGAGGACTAAAGTTAATTTCCTGGCAGTGGGGCTCTCAGTGCCAGCACCGCACAGTGTCAGAGAGCTATTTATCAGGATCCTGTCAGCGCCGTCGGACTGCCGCGGCTGAGCAGGGTCACTCACCCAAACTACGGGAGGCCCTGGGGTCCGAAACTGCAGGGACAGTTCTGAGCACAGGACCTGCGACACTAAAGGTAGTAAAGAGTACAAGGACATACGATCATTTGACCACCGGGGGCGTGGCTTAGCATCCTGCTGCAGTAGATGACTGTATGATTCTATTACAGGAATCCTGGAGTAAAGATTAGGGGAACTCAGGTCAGACAAGCGGGGGGGTCATACACAGAGAGGGCAGCTTGGTACCAGAGGAGCAAGCAGAGAATAGTCAGAACTTAAGCAATGAGTCATACACAGAGACAGCAATGCAGTACAAAAGGAACAGGAAGAACTCGTAACAGGGACAGAACCGGGTCAAAACCAAACAAGCATAAAGTATCACCGTCACAAAGCACACCAAGGTCACAAACACTCGGCCAAGGATCTGAGTATAAGCGACTAGCTAATCCCATGAACTAAGCAGATCAGGACACTACTAACCTGCAGATTAACCCCATTTCTAGAGGCTAATAGCGTTATTTTACATTACCGGTTCCATTTAAAAACCAAGGATATTACATTTTATTCATAGTGGGCAAACAGGGTTTAGACCTACCTCCATCCAAGTAATGAGGGAACAAAAAAGCATTGTAGTCAGTGACTCCCCTGACAAAGATTGCTGTAGAGTAGCATAAAAATCCTTGGCCTCTATACAAAATCTGTAACAGGGCCCTTCCTCATGACAAGCCTTTTCTAATACTGTTCTCCTCTGATGGGACAGACAAACCCTGTTGCGTTCAATGATTTGAGTGCCACTGCAACCTCTATGTCAACACCTCTGAATAATTGGGTTTGGGGCACAGTATTGGTCATCAATGCTATATTGGTAAATATTCAAGGTGGGAAATATTTTGTAAAATTGGTGTACCATTAGTTTGTGTCAATAAGGATATGAAATACAGCACAAAAGTGGATTAATTACCCACAAATTCTCACGATACAGAGTAGCAAATCAGCAATAGAGAAATAACATAAAACATAACTTTTAATAATTAATGTAAAAGCTACCAAGGATAGTAGTGCAAATAAAACACTAGATCAAATGCCACAGACCATAATGGAGGTAACTGTATAAGTCTCTGTAACAGATTACTACCAATATATACATGTGGCTATTCCAAGTCCAAAAATTTGAAGAGATTGGACCAAAAAAGTACTTGGACTAAATCAATGAGAAGAAGACCAAGTAAAAAATGAACAGTTTCCTTATCAGAGGAACAAAAAGACCTCTACCCTGTAAAGGTTATCAAGGAATATGCCTATTCATGTATGTAACAAAGACATCAAAATAATAAAGCCATCAACATAATGTGAAAAGGAAAGATCTCACCACATGAAGATGGAAGATGTCCAGGGTCAGATGTCCCATCAGAGTCATATCAGGTCAGGAAGAAAAGGGAGGTTCACCCTATACAAGCCCTGTTTGAGCTACAAATTCTGACACCCATGACTCCCGCCCTAACAAGGGCAGTCCACATCTAATCCCTATAAACCACAGCCCTACAAAGTCCCTGTGCATCCCGACGCGTTTCGTCACTTATTGACTCTTCAGGGGACCTATTAGCACAAATTGGGCATCATCACAGAGTATACAGGCTGCCTCCTAAGATGACCAGCTCTATCGCCTCCTCTTCTTCAGTTTTAAAAAGTAAAAGCACTGAGTCGTCATTGGAGGCTCATGTTCATGAACCACACCTTTCCTTGTGTCCTTCACCCCAACCAAGATTGAAGGATGACGCAGGCCATACTACTGATTACTCCATGGAGCTGTTTTCACATACCATGCCTGGATTATCAAGTCAAATGGTGAATTACCCAGGCCAAGATGAATCTGACATGGAGTGCACTGATGCACAGCCGCTGATGGATGATTCTGCTGGTACATTCACTCAGAGCACTACATTGTCCTCGCAGTGTACAGAGCCAGATTCTGACCCTGATGAGACTCAGGTGCCCCTTCCCGCACACTATACCACCATACACGGTGACACAGAGGAAGGTGCACATGACATAGAAGAGGAGGTGATGGATGACCCAGTTGTTGACCCAGATTGGCATCCATTGGGGGAAGAGGGTGCTGCTTCCAATAGCTCAGATGAGGAGCATCCACAGCAGACATCGACATCGCAACAGCTGTTATCTGGCAGGCCCGGAGCACTCCAAAGACAGGTTCCAAACATCAAAAGAGTTGCTGGACAGCTTGTCCAGAGGGTCAAAAGATCACAGCGTGCAAGGCCGCAAAATGTCTGCCAAAGTAGGAAGAGTGCAGTGTGGCACTTTTTTGACCAAAATCCTCATGATCAGGCCAAGTTTATCTGTAAGAAGTGCGCAAAGACCTTTAGCCAAGGGAAAAATCTGAAAAATTTGAATACCAGTTGCATGCTTAGACATTTAACCAGCATGCACTTGCAAGCGTGGACACAACAACAAACCTCAAGTGCCACATGTGCAACTGATCACAACGAAGGTAGTCAGTAACGCTACATTGTTTCCCCCACTGTAAGCCCACCGGTTAGCACAGCAGCAAATGTTGAGGTGTTGTTGCAAGGCCACAGCAGTCAGGGAATCCCACTGTTATATCAACGAAAGACTGATTCTAGGCCATCAGAAAGAACACCAACTCCATCACCATCATCAACCCTCTCTCAGTCCGCCCTGTCCACCGCTACTTCCACCATATGCAGCTCTCAAGTCCAGCTCACCCTCCCAGACACTATGAGTAGGTCAAGAAAGTACTCAGTCTCTCATCCGCGTACACTGGGTTTGAACGCCCACATTGCCAAACTAATCTCGTTTGAGATGATGCCCTTTCGGTTGGTGGAAAGCACAGCTTTCCGCGAACTCATGGCCTATGCAGTACCACGCTATGACCTACCCAGTCGCCACTTCTTCTCTCGCAAAGCCATCCCAGCCCTCCACCATCATGTGAAAGACCGCATTGTCCATGCACTCAAGCAGTCAGTGAGCGGAAAGGTGCACCTCACAACTGATGCATGGTCCAGTCGGCATGGCCAGGGCCGTTACGTGTCCATCACTGTGCACTGGGTTAATGTGGTGGATGCAGGGTCCACAGGGGACAGCGGTGGTGGGACAGTGCTGCCTAGCCCACGGTATAGGAAACAGTTGGCTGTAGGCGTTCGACCCTCCTCCTCCTCCTCCTCCAGAAGCGAAAGCTCGTCCACAGAGCGCAGTCGTACGAGCACTCCATCTGCAGCTGCCACTGTTGCACACAATGTGTCCCCCTATCGAGCAGCTAGTGGAAAGTGTCAGCAGGCTGTGTTGCAGATGATGTGTTTGGGCAACAGACACACCGCCGAGGTGCTGGCCGAGTACTTGAAGCGACAAACTGAGTCATGGCTGGGCAGTGTACATCTTGAGGCAGGCAAGGTAGTTAGTGATAACGGCCGTAATTTTGTGGCAGCCATAGCCCTTTCAAAACTCAGCCATATACCTTGCTTGGCTCACACCTTGAACCTGGTGGTGCAGTGCTTCCTCAAAAATTATCCGGAGTTAACAGCCCTGCTCCAGAAGGTGCGAAGACTGTGCGCGCACATCCGCCGGTCGCCTATACACTCCGTTCGTATGCAGAAGCTGCAGCGATTGCTCCACCTTCCCAACCACCGCCTCATTATCGACATTGCAACAAGGTGGAACTCCACCCTGCACATGGTGGAGCAGCTGTGCGAGCAGAGGCAGGCCATAATGCATTTGTGGGAGGATACACGGCCAGGCACTTTGAGAGCAGACATGGAGTTAACAGGTGTGCAGTGGTCGAAGCTGAAAGACCTCTGTAAAGTCCTTCAGTGTTTTGAGGAATGCACATGGCTGGTAAGCGCAGACGACGCCATCCTAAGCATGAGCATCCCACTTATGCGTCTGCTCATGCAAACTTTGACGCACCTTAAGGAGCAGGCGTCTGCAGCCAATGTTGATGAGGAGGAAGAGGAGGGAATCCTTGATGACATTCAGCAATTGTCTGCTCAGGGACCTCTCCTGGACGAGGTGGAGGAAGAAGAGGAGGAGGAGGAGGATGATGGGGATGATTACTTAGGGGAGGAGGATGCATCTCGTGGGGCAAGTGAAAATGTTGGCGTGGCAAGGTCTGGTACAGGGTTTGTGCGTGACTGGAGGGATGTGGATTTGCCAGAAAGTGCTCCTCCAACCAGCACTCGCAGTGCATCATTGACACCGGGAACATTGGCCCACATGTCAGATTATGCCTTGCAGATACTAAAAAGGGACCCACGCATTGCCAAAATGATGAACGATGGCGACTACTGGTTGGCCAGCATCCTGGATCCACGCTATAAAGGCAAATTACAAAACATCATGCCACAGGAGAACCTTGACCTAATATTGGCTAATAAACAAGCAACTCTGGTAAATCGGTTGCTTGAGGCATTCCCAGCACACAGCAGCGGTGATGGTTCTCACACGAGCCGTACGGGCCGGGGGCAGCTTGGCAGAGGTGTTCGTGGTGCACACAGCAGAAGTGGCATTGGAGACAGGGGTTTCATGACAATGTTGTGGACTGATTTTTCAAATACCGCTCACACAACTGGTAATACTGCATCGATGGAAAGTGACAGGAGAGAGCAGTTGTCAACTATGGTTACAAACTACTTTTCCTCCCATATCGATGTTCTCCCACACAGGTCATTCCCCTTTGACTATTGGGCCGCTAAACTGGACACCTGGCCTGAATTGGCCCAATATGCCTTACAGGAGCTCGCTTGCCCAGCTGCAAGTGTGCTATCGGAAAGAGTCTTCAGTGCAGCTGGATCAATCCTGACAGAAAAAAGGACCCATCTGTCAACCCAAAATGTGGATGATCTAACCTTCATTAAAATGAACCATGCATGGGTTTCCAAGGATTTTGTCCCACCTTCCCCTGATGGCACATAGGGTGACAGAAAAATGGCTTGCTTTGGTCCACCTCTTCCTGGGACTTCACCTATTTCGCCTTTTGCATCAGCTGAATGTCCAACATCAACATATGCCACTTTCTAAAACTCCCTAACTGTGCTGCCTCCCCCCCCCATGGCCGGGGTCACCACCTAGCGCACGACACCGTGCGAGTGCCGTTGCCCTGGACAGGTGGGTAGGCCGATTCTTGGGTGCGGGCACTGGCACAGGGTCCCTCTTAGTGCAATCAAGTGTCTCTGACGGTGGTGGTGCACACCCGCCGTCAGACACACCGCCGTACTATGAGGGGCCCAGTGACAGTACCGACGCCCACGAGTGGGCCCCCCTTGCTTGGGCAGGGCCCCAGCATTTGCAATCTTTACCTCTCCCTGCTCCTCCGCTGTGTAATCTGGGCCGTCAAATCCATACTGTGCCTGACACCGTCTGAGCCTGCCTCCTGATGTACAGACATATATTTTGAATGTGTACGATATCCATACATGTTATCCGTGGATACGGTACCCTTTCTAACCTTTGTGCAATCCATACTGGGCCTAACACCGTCTGAGCCTGCCTCCTGATGTACAGACATATATTTTGAATATGTACGCTATCCATACATGTTATCCGGGGATACGGTACCCTTTCTAACCTTTGTGCAATCATGTGCAATCCATACTGGGCCTAACACCGTCTGAGCCTGCCTCCTGATGTATAGACATATATTTTGAATGTGTACGCTATCCATACATGTTATCTGGGGATACGGTACCCTTTCTCACCTTTGTGCAATCACGTGTAATCCATACTGGGCGTGAGAACGGCTGGCGAGCTGTTAAGCAAGCTACAGCACCTGTGGTTTGCACACGTAAGTTTTTCATTTTTTCAGGAATGACGGTTAGGCCTAATTCAGGAACTGCGGTTGACCTGCACTTACTGGGAAATCATTGTTCGCGGGTAATAATTGTCATCAGTGATCCCCATCACTAACGTTGTTCAGCGGGTTATCTGCACCTGTAAGCGACAAACGCTGGCCTTTTCAGTGTAGCGCACATGCAGCCACGGACATGTAATGGCATGACACACCAGTTATTGGCCAATCTCATGTGCCAGAGCCTCACGTGTCCCTCTAGTAAGCCGGACTCGGACCGCGGGGCATGACGGAGTCTCGTTCGTTAACGGAATTAAGCTTGCAATGTGTGCATCTGTTCTGTAGCTGGCATGGTTGAGGTTTCCCAGGTGGAGTCGAATTTAACCGTAGGCTCCACTCCTGGTGGTGCCCTTCTGGACATTCCTTTAAGGCTCAGCTTTGCAACCATACTGCCCACGTAAAACAAACACTTTGCCTTCATGAACGCTGTTTGGAGGGTCATGACTCGTGGGAATAACGCCGTCCAATCAGTTAACCTGCTAGAGAGATCGTTCGTTGCTCCCAAGCATGACATCACACTCCCTAGGAAGAAGGTAATGCCACTGTGGTGACCGTACTCCTGGGGGTGACACAAGTGCACTGATGCCCAGCCACTGCTCGATGAATCTGCTGGTACATTGACCCAGACCACTACATTCCCCTCGCACGCTACACGGCCTGAATCTGACCCTGATGAAACTCAGGTTACCCTTCCCATACACAGTTCCATCTTACACGGTGACAAAGAGGAAGCTGCAGATGAAAGTGCAGGTTCGGCCCACCCGCCATCAGACACACCACCGTACTATCAGGGGCCCTGTGCCAGTGCTGTCGCCAACGAGTGGGCCCCCCCTGCTTGCTCAGGATCACAGCACTTGCAAAGTTGAAATACTGTGCAGTGAGATGGAAGATGGGGACGACGAGGAGTCCAGACAAGTACAGGGATTCCCTAGTGAGGAGACTTATTTGATTGTTTTCAATGTTGGGACAGCAACTTTTGGGGAGCACTATACTCTGGAGAATGATAGATGGGGCCCACCATACACTGGAACATTCCAAAGGTGGACATCAGACACTGGAGCAGCATTTACAGGGCCCATTATACACTAGAGCATTAGAAATGGGGCCCATTATGTTTGGAGCATTATTTGGGCCCATAAGACAGTGGAGCTTCATCCATGGGGACCAACATATACTGTAGCATTATGTGGAGCTCATCATATACTGTTTCAAACATTATATGGGACCAATGATTCTGTATGGAGAAATAGATGGGCCTCGTCATGAGATGTAAAAAGTGAAGTATTTTTCATTGTACTATACCGCTATTTCTCTGCCGTATCGGAGCATGATGAGTTGTGGTATGTGTTAAAGGGGCGCTCTTTCGCCCAGAGCACATGAAAACCTGGAGCCAGCCCTACCCCCCCACAACTTTAGCCAAATAACCCCCATTTTTCAGTGCGTAACTTGTATTATGAAGTTAATTAAGGTTGACAAGCTTAAGTAAGAAGAATTGATGCTTTTGGCATTCAAATGGGCACTGTAGGTGTGTTTCCTGTCCTCCTCTCACTGCCGACTTTTATTCCCCATTGACTTACATTGGGTTTCGTGTTTCGGGACGACCCCGACTTTTCCCTATAATCGGACGATCTTGCTCGACCCAACTTTTGGAAAAGTCGGGATTCACGAAACGAAACGCGACCCTAAAAAACCAAAAGTCGCTCAACTCTACCCACATCAAATTGTCAATATGAGAAGGAATAATTTTGTCAAACATTTATGGCCAATGTAACTTATACTATAAATCCACCTTGCAAAACATCATACCCCAACATGTTGGATGTTCCTCTCCTGCACTGGTCTCCAACCTTTGGCTCTTCAAGTGTTGCAGAACTAAAGCTACCATACTTGTCTTTTTGTTGCAGCTGGAGAGAAGAGTTTGGAGACTTCTGCTAAACAGGAATGCCCAACAAGTTTCTCCCCCCCCCCCACATTCTCTAATCATTGCTGTAATTGAATTCTGCATTTGGTATAGATATGTGTTTGTATTATTTTCACAAATGTCAGACGAAACAAATTAGAAATTAAATTAAAAATGTACAATCTCTTCCCTGCCTTTCAATATGGGATTGTTTGTCCTCGGCTCTCTTGACGTGTGAAGACAAAGCCACTTTTATTCTTCATCCTGATCATTTGTTTTATTTCGCTTTACCAGATTTTAATTATTGTACGCAAAAAAAAGATCCATAAATCACAACAATGTTTAATAATTTGCTTGGGATGAAAATCCGACGGCGCTTATAATTTTGCGTGAAAAATGGCAGGTGTGGTAGAAGCAAATTGCATGTGTCAAATTAAAGCACATTTTCCTGGTAATTGCTCTATTTTTTTCTCCTAACATCATTAGCTCTGAAGTTATAATTAGGTCACCCAAATTTGCTGTAATCAATGATTAATTCAAGTTTCCACACAAATTGAGACAATCTGCAGAACATGAGTTATGGCCAAATGAGAATATCCTTTGATGGAATTCTAATAAGCCGAGCTGGTTACAATCTATATATACATGTTGCTGCTACATGTATAGACGGCTACATACATGGCTGTACTGTGATTGCTCAACAAATAAAAGAATTGCCTTCTTGCTCTCATTCTAGGTGTCACAGGGCAGTAGTGAGAAAACAGGAGACTTGGAACCTGGGCCCCTGAACTGCCCCTCAGGCTAAGGAGGTGCTCTGACTTTCCTTAACTTGGGGCTACACTTGATGGTAGTGAGGCCCAAGTCCCTGACCTGTCCCTATCTCCTGTTTAGCCCTGAACTAAACACCCAACCCCCTCCCCAGGAGGTGAGACATGGAATAAAGTGAACTGCACTAATAACACAAAAGGACAAGATACAACAGACACCACGGGGTTAAAGCAACTATAAACCAAAACTTAGCTTTATCTGCTGCCAATGCTCCAAGCAGCAGAGCAAGGCACCCGATTAGCATCCAGCAGCATCTCCACTGCTCCAGATAAGCTGAACCCCCTCTGCACCAGGTAGGTCCAGTCTTCACCAAGGTTGGTTAGCAAATCACCAGTATTACCAACAGTGATCAGCAGCACCAGGTGGCCTTATAAAGGGAAGTGGGAGAAGTCACCAACTGCTTAGATAATTAATCACCATGCAGTAACACCAGTAGCCACCGGAGGGAAAAACCCATCAGCAGACCAACTACAGTTGTAGTAACACAAGAGGCCACAAGGGGGAGAAACTGACATTAACCCCCGATGGCCTGAAAGAGAAAAAGTTTATAAAAGAGAATCCAGAATCTGACAGATCCAAAAATGGATCGTGACACTAGGATGATTAAACCTTTAGCTCCCCAGCCAGTAACTTTAAGATCCTTGGCCTTAACCCCTTCCTGACATCAGATGTACTATCCCGTCCATGGGACCCGGGCCCCTATGACCATGGACGGGATAGTTCGTCTAGCGCGATCAGCGGCGCCCACGTGGTGAGCGCCGCTGATCGCGTCCGGGTGTCAGCTGATTATCACAGCTGACACCCGGCACAATGTGTCAGGGGCGGTCACGGACTGCCCCTGACACGTTAACCCCTTGTACACCGCGATCAAACATGATCGCGGTGTACCGGGGGTTAAAGGGAAGCATCAGCAGGGAGGGGGCTCCCTCCATGCTTCCCTGAGCCCCCCACGGCAGCGCAATGTGCAGCGCTGCTGAAGGGGACTCCTTCCCTACAGGCCCCCGGATCCAAGATGGCGACGGGGGCCTTCGGGGGCCTGTAGGGAGCTGACATCCTCACTGCCTGCAAAGCGCAGACATGAGGAAGTCTGCAGAACTGCCTGTGACAGATTGCTGATCTGTCACAGTGATCTGTGATGTGACAGATCAGCGATCTGTCACAGGACAGTGATGTCCCACCTGGGACTATGTAATAAAGTAAAAAAAAAAAAGTGTAAAAATAATTTTAAAAAAATCGCTAAATAAATTAGTAAAAAAAAAAAAATATTCCCCAATAAATTCATTTTTTGAAAATTAAAAAAAAAAAAAAAACAATAAAAGTACACATATTTGGTATCGCCGCGTCCGTAGCGACCCGCCCTATAAAACTGTCCTATTAGTTAACCCCTTTAGCGAACCCTTTAAAAAATAAAAATAAAAAACGAAGCAAAAAATAATGATTTATTATCATACCACCGAACAAAAAGCGCAATAACGCGCGATCAAAAAGAAGCATATAAATATCCATGGTACCGCTGAAAACGTCATCTTGTCCCACAAAAAACGAGCTGCCATACAGCATCATCCGCAAAAAGTTATAGCTCGTAGAATAAAGCGATGCAAAAATAATTATTTTTTATATAAAATTGTTTTCATTGCATAAAAGCGCCAAAACATAAAAAAAGACATAAATGAGGTATCGCTGTAACCGTACTGACCCGAAGAATAAAACCGCTTTATCAATTTTACCGCACGCGGAACGGTGTAAACGCACCCCCCCAAAAGAAATTCATGAAACGCTGGTTTTTGTTCATTCTGCGTCCCAAAAATCGGAATAAAAAGCGATCAAAAAAGTCACGTGCCCGAAAATGGAACCAATAAAAAGGTCAACTCGTCCCGCAAAGAATAAGACCTCAAATGACTCAATGGGTCAAAATACGGAAAAATTATAGCTCTCAATATGTGGTGATGCAAAAACTATTTTTACAATAAAAAGCGTCTTTTAGCGTGCGACAGCCGCCAAACATAAAAACAGCCATAAATAGTAAATCAAACCCCCCGTTATCACCCCCTTAGTTAGGGAAAAATAATAAAATTAAAAAAAAGTATTTATTTCCATTTTCCCATTAGGGCTAGGGTTAGGGTTAGGGCTAGGGTTAGAGCTAGGGTTAGGGCTCAGATTAGGGTTAGGGGTGTGTTGGGGTTAGGGTTGGAGTTATAATTGGGGGGTTTCCACTGTTTGGGCACATCAGGTGCTCTCCAAATGCAACATGGCGTCTGATCTCAATTCCAGCCAATTCTGCGTTGAAAAAGTCAAATGGTGCTCCTTCCCTTCCAAACTCTGCCATGCGCCCAAACAGTGTTTTACCCCCACATATAGGGTATCAGCATACTCAGGACAAATTGCAAAACAACTTTTGGGGTCCAATTTCTCCTGTTACCCTTAGGAAAATAAAAAATTGGGGGCAAAAATATCATTTTTGTGGAAAAAAATAATTTTTTATTTTCATGCCCAGGCGTTATAAACTTCTGTGAAGCCCTTGGGGGTTCAAAGTGCTCACCACACATCTAGATAAGTTCCTTAGGGAGTCTCGTTTCCAAAATGGGGTCATTTGTGGGGGTTTCCACTGTTTAGGTACATTAGGGGCTCTCCAAGGGCAACATGACACCCGCAGACCATTCCATCAAAGTCTGCATTACAAAACGTCACTACTTCCCTTCCGAGCCCTGACGTGTGTCCATACAGTAGTTTTATCCCACATATGGGGTGTCAACGTACTCAGGACAAATTGGACAACAACTTTTGGGGTCCAATTTATCCTGTTACCATTGGGAAAATAAAAAAAATGGAGACTAATTGATCATGTTTGTGGAAAAAATACGATTTTTTTATTTTCATGCCCGGGCATTATAAACTTCTGTGAAGCCCTTGGGGGTTCAAAGTGCTCCCCACCCATCTAGATAAGTTCGGTGGGGGGTCTAGTTTCCAAAATGGGGTCACTTGTGGGGAGTTTCAATAGTTTAGGTACATCAGGGGCTCTCCAAACGCACATGACACCCGCAGACCAATCCATCAAAGTCTGCATTCCAAAACATCACTACTTCCCTTCCGAGCCCCGACGTGTGCCCATACAGTAGTTTTCTCCCACATATGAAGTATCAGCGTACTCAGGACAAATTGGACAACAACTTTTGGGGTCCAATTTATCCTGTTACTCTTGGGAAAATAAAAAAAATGGAGACTAATTGATCATGTTTGTGGAAAAAATACGATTTTTTTTATTTTCATGCCTCGGCACTATAAACTTCTTTGAAGCCCTTGGGGGTTAAAAGTGCTCACCACACATCTAGATAAGTTCCTTAGGGCGTCTAATTTCCAAAATGGGGTCATTTGTGGGGGGTTTCCACTGTTTAGGTACATTAGGGGCTCTCCAAAGGCAACATGACACCCGCAGACCATTCCATCAAAGTCTGCATTCCAAAACGTCACTACTTCCCTTCCGAGCCCCGACGTGTGCCCATACAGTAGTTTTCTCCCACATATGGGGTGTCAACGTACTCAGGACAAATTGGACTATAATTTTTGGGGTCCAATTTCTCCTGTTACCCTTGGGAAAATGAAAAAATTGGTGACTAAAAGATCATGTTTGTGGAAAAAATATACGATTTTTTTATTTTCACGCCCGGGCGTTATAAACTTCTGTGAAGCACTGGGGGGTTCAAAGTGCTCACCACACATCTAGATAAGTTCCTTGGTGGGTCTAGTTTCCAAAATGGTGTCATTTGTGGGGGGTTTCTACTGTTTTGGTACATCAGGGGCTTTCCAAACGCGACATGGTGTCCGATCTCAATTCCAGCCAAAAACGTCAAATGGCGCTGCTTCCCTTCCGAGCTCTGCCATGTGCCCAAATAGTCATTTACACCCACATTTGGGGTATCAGCGCACTCAGGACAAATTGCACAATAACATTTGGGGTCCTGTTACCCTTGGAAAAGTAAAAATTGGGGGTGAAAAGATCATTTTTGTGGAAAAAATATGATTTGTTAATTATACCGCTGTACGTTATAAACTTCTGTGAAGCCCTTGTGGGTTCAAAGTTCTCACCACATATCTAGAAGAGTTCCTTGGGGGGTCTAGTTTCCAAAATGGGGTCATTTGTGGGGGGTTTCCACTGTTTAGGTACATTAGGGGCTCTCCAAAGGCAACATGACACCCGCAGACCATTCCATCAAAGTCTGCATTCCAAAACGTCACTACTTCCCTTCCGAGCCCCGACGTGTGCCCATACAGTAGTTTTCTCCCACATATGGGGTGTCAACGTACTCAGGACAAATTGGACTATAATTTTTGGGGTCCAATTTCTCCTTTTACCCTTGGGAAAATAAAAAAAATGGGGATTAAAAGATGATGTTTGTTGAAAAAATACGATATTATTATTTTCACGCCCGGTCGTTATAAACTTCTGTGAAGCACTGGGGGGTTCAAAGTGCTCACCACACATCTAGATAAGTTCCTTAGGGGGTCTAGTTTCCAAATTGGGGTCACTTGTGGGGGGTTTCCACTGTTTAGGTACATCAGGGACTCTCCAAATGCAACAGGACACCCGCAGACCATTCCATCAAAGTCTGCATTCCAAAACGTCACTACTTCCCTTCCGAGCCCCGACGTGTGCCCATACAGTAGTTTTCTCCCACATATGAGGTATCAGCGTTCTCAGGACAAATTGGACAACAAGTTTTGGGGTCCAATTTCTCCTGGTTCCCTTGGAAAAATGAAAAAATTGGTGACTAAAAGATCATGTTTGTGGAAAAAATATACAATTTTTTTATTTTCACGCCCGGGCGTTATAAACTTCTGTGAAGCACTGGGGGGTTCAAAGTGCTCACCACACATCTAGATAAGTTCCTTAGGGGGTCTAGTTTCCAAAATGGTGTCATTTGTGGGGGGTTTCTACTGTTTTGGTACATCAGGGGCTTTCCAAACGCGACATGGTGTCCGATCTCAATTCCAGCCAAAAACGTCAAATGGCGCTGCTTCCCTTCCGAGCTCTGCCATGCGCCCAAATAGTCATTTACACCCACAAATGGGGTATCAGCGCACTCAGGACAAATTGCACAATAACATTTGGGGTCCTGTTACCCTTGGAAAAGTAAAAATTGGGGGTGAAAAGATCATTTTTGTGGAAAAAATATGATTTGTTAATTGTACCGCTGTACGTTATAAACTTCTGTGAAGCCCTTGCGGGTTCAAAGTTCTCAACACATATCTAGATAAGTTCCTTGGGGGGTCTAGTTTCCAAAATGGGGTCTATTGGGGGGGTTCCACTGTTTAGGTACATCCGGGGCTCTCCTAACGCGACATGACGTCCGATCTGAATTCCAGCCAATTTTGCATTGAAAAAGTCAAACGGCGCTCCTTCCCTTCTGAGCTCTGCCATGCGCCGAAACAATGGTTCCCCCCCACATATCAGGTATCAGCGTACTCAGGACAAATTGCACAATAACTTTTGCAGTCCAATTTCTCCTGTTGCCCTTGGTAAAATAAAAAAATTGAACCTGAAGTATTTCTTTAGTGAAAAAAAGTTAAATGTTCATTTTTTTTTAAATATTCAATAAATTCCTGTGATGCACCTAAAGGGTTAATAAACTTCTTGAATGTGGTTTTGGGCACCTTAAGGGGTGCAGTTTTTAGAATGGTGTCACTTTTGGGTATATTCTATCATATAGACCCCTCAAAGTGGCTTCAAATGTGATGTGGTCCGTAAAAATAAAATGGTGTTGCAAAAATGAGAAATCGCTGGTCAATTATTAACCCTTATAACTTCCTAACAAAAAAAAATTTTGGTTTCAAAATTGTGCTGATGTAAAGTAAACATGTGGGAAATTTTATTTATTAAGTTTTTTGTGTGCCGTATCTCTGTGATTTACGGGCATAAAAATTCAAATTTGGAAAATTTCCGTTTTTTTCACAAATAAACGCAAGTTATTTGAATGAAATTTTACCACTAGCATGAAGTACAATATGTCACGAGAAAACAATGTCAGAATCACCGGGATCCATGGAAGCGTTCCAGAGTTATGACCTCATAAAGGGACAGTGGTCAGAATTGTAAAAATTGGCCCGGTCATGAACGTGCAAACCACCCTTGGGGGTGAAGGGGTTAATACAATATTTGTAATAGTGCCACTAAATCTGAGTTGTCATTCATAAGACTGGTCTTTGCATAACAAACAGAGAGGCAACTTGGAGCAAATTTCTCAAGGTGGGCATTTAATACACTAGTCTTTAAAAAATAAAAATCAAGTGGAGAAAGTTGTGCCTGATTTTATATGACAAAGCTTTGTGCTATAGTAAATTTTCTATGCTGTGTTTTGCCATTTTTGTTTTGCCAAGCCCTTCCCACTTTTTTTTCAAAGTGATGAGACTGGTAAAGAAAAATGTAAAATGTCTTAACATTTTTAAGCAAACATCCTTACATAGAGGGGATGATAAATTCTCCTTTTGTGGCTAATCAGATTCCAAGTCCTAGGTGCAACTGTAGCGTTGTCACCCACTTTGTATAATTGTGCCATGGACAGTATTGTAATTACCCCTCCATGCCTCAGTACCATCCTCTGGTCATGTCATTAGTGCCATGGAATGAGGACACTGATTCTAGTCATCTAATAAAGCAGACTGTTGCCAGATTTTCACTGTGACACAGTACATCATCTACACAGGATGAGTGGTATTTATTGAATCTTGGGTTCCATGAGCCAAACTTCTGCTCTGTTCACTCCATGTTACTACTCTCAAGTCTTAATTTGTTTGTTTTTTTTCCAGTTCCTTGACTGTTCATAATCTCCATCCTCCTGTCCTCTGAGCATATCGTAGTCTGGTGACCACATTTTTGTCCTTCGACAACAGTCCTATTCCACTCTCGCATGTGTCTGTCCTGTGATGCTGATCCAGTTAAACCTTCCATGTCTGCTCTCATACCTCTGGCTTCATCCACGCTGTATTAGTTTGCAAACTGGGGACTAGTGATGCGACCCCCTTATGAGACTTGCCGAAAAGTTCATTGGATTTAAGGCTGAAAAAAAGGTCCTTCAGATGTCACACCCCGGTCTCACCAGCACAAAACCATTTGCAACCTAGGGACCCACCATTTTCTTCTCATCTGAAAAATTTCAAATTGGATCTTGGGTCTTTTTTAGACTCGGCAAATTATTAATAAAAGAAATACATTGTTTTTTGGTTCCAGAAAAATAAGTGAAAACCAAACCCAACCATAATTACAAAAGCTGGCTACGCCATTGGTATTGGTAGTGGCTTGTCTCTCTTGTCATGAAAGAAACTTGGGTCTTGAAATCCATCATTAATAAAACTTTTTCTACAATTGAGAGTGGCTCAAACACATCAAATCTCTGGCCTCTCTCACCAGCATCATTTAAACAATTTTACCTATTATTTAGGGACAATATAACTTACATCTTTCTAAATATATCCTACAAAAAAGTAGCCTAAGGTGTTTCAGTTGCCCATGGTCTATATGTCCCAACATGACTATAGAAGATTCTTAAAACATAACGGGTTATTAGCCAAGCCTGAGATGCCCATCCATGGAAAGAATTGATGTAGAGATCTTGGAGGCCACAGGAAATGTTGATATATTTTGCCTGCAATACCCATTCCAACCATGGGGTGTGCTGTTAAAAAGATAGGTCGCTTAGGGAAATGGATCACAGACCAATTATTTTCAAGTCTCTAGAATATAAATTAATAATCACTATAAAGTGATAGAAATAGTAAGCGCAATGTTCTATTACGAAGAACATACACAATCCAGGAGAAATCAATGACAACTTTCTCAACCCAGATTTGTTTTGTGTGTAGAGATCAAAAGATTAATATTTAACTACAGATTTCAAACGTTTTCTCCCATTATTTACTGAGTCGTTGCTTTGCATTATATCTATTGAAAACACGTGGGCGGCTTTAGTATATATTGCTAACCTTCTTCTCTCTGTTACTTGCTATTCAAGCATACAATTTTAACACTTTGAAGACTAGAACCAGAAGAAATAGATTCAAACTAGTGTCCACAGATAACCCGCTCCGCACTACTACAGTATTTTAACCAATGTGCAAGCATGATCAAAAGCAGGACCATGTGTAACCAGATGGACATATTGCACTGTTCCCCTTTGAAGACATCAATGCTGTGTATCATTTAAAGGGAAACTGACAGCAGGATTCTGCACAGTAACCCACAGGCAGTGTCAGGTCGGCGCCATTATACTGATTACAATGATACCTGGTGATGAAATCCGTCTTGTGGCTGTTGTTTAATCTTTATTTTCAGTTTTGAGTTAATGATTAGAGATGAGCGTGATAGCTAACATGAGCATTTTTCTTAAAGTCAGAAAAAGTTGGTAACATTCGGTAAAAGATAGAATAAAAGCCGGTAATTCATGTGCAGCGTACAGTAAAATCATAGCGTGACAGGTTAGACTATAACAGATAGAATAGATAAATACATATAGAATACATAGCTATTTACCGTATTTTTCGGACTATAAGACGCACTTTTTCCCCAAAAAAATTGTGAGGAAAATGGGGGGTGCGTCTTATAGTGCGAACGCAGGCTTACCGGGGGGTTGCAGCAATGGTGTGGTGTGGTGTGGTGCGGCGATGCTGAGGCGTGGTGGGCAATACGGCGTGCACATAAGCAGGGTCCCTTCCTCAGATGAGGTGACGCCACGGCCTGGAGTCCAGAGAGAGCAGAGCCAGGTGAATCACGGGTTTCTTGGTGGCGACGGCCACCTTCCTGAGGCCGCGCATGCGCAGATTGAGTTCCCTGCTTCCCGGGGCTTCAGCAAAATGGCTGTGGGAGGCTCGGCGTGCACAGATTGAGATCGCGGCTGACATTTTCCTGAAGCCGAGCACAGATTGAGATCTCGGCTTCACTGCTGCATGCGTTGGACACCGGGCCGCGGGGTAACCTCACCTGAGGAAGGGACCCTGCTCAGTTGCACGCTGTACCGCCCACCGTGCCTCAGCATCACTGCACTTCTGCCGACACCACTGCACTGCCGCAACCCCCCGTGGACACCAGGCTGTGGCGTCGCCCACCTTAGCAGGATAGGGCCCTTCTAAGGTGCTCTCCCCACAGACCACACTGAACATCAGCACTGCCGACACCGGACTGGACTTATTCTGAGGAAGGGACCGTGCCTCCTGCGAACCTGCTGTACCACCTCCAGCCCTCAGGTAAGATACCTTAAATTCAGACAAAACGATGGACCCCCAGCTTATAAAAATCTTTTTTTCTGCTATTT
Source organism: Dendrobates tinctorius (assembly GCF_039654945.1). Classification (NCBI taxonomy): domain Eukaryota; kingdom Metazoa; phylum Chordata; class Amphibia; order Anura; family Dendrobatidae; genus Dendrobates; species Dendrobates tinctorius. The sequence goes on from NW_027361763.1 coordinate 15,264,497, forward strand.
TCACCCCGAAATTTGGGGTGCGTCTTATGGTCCGGTGCATCCTATAGTCCGAAAAATACAGTAGATGTCAGTGACACACTCATACAGTGGGTACAGAAAGTATTCAGACCCCTTTAAATTTTTCACTCATTGTTTCATTCCAGCCATTTGGTAAATTCAAAAAAGTTCATTTCTTTCTCATTAATGTACACCCTGCACCCCATCTTGTCTGAAAAAAAACAGAAATGTAGAAATTTTTGTAAATTTCTTAAAAAAGAAACAATGAAATATCACATGGTCATAAGTATTTAGATCCCTTGCTCAGACACTCATATTTGTCACATGCTGTCCATTTCCTTGTGATCCTCCTTGAGATGGTTCTACTCCTTCATTGGAGTCCAGCTGTGTTTAATTAAACTGTTAGGACTTGATTTGTAAAGGCGCACACCTGTCTATATAAGACCTCACAGCTCACAGTGCATGTCAGACCAAATGAGAATCATGAGGTCAAAGGAACTGGCCAAGGAGATCAGAGACAGAATTGTGGCAAGGCACAGATCTGCTAGAGGTTGCAAAGAATTTCCGCAGTACTCAAGGTTTCTAAGAACACAGTGGCCAGCATAATCCTTAAATGGAAGAAGTTTGGGACCACCAGAAGTCTTCCAAGACCTGCAAAACTGAGCAATTGTGGGAGAAGAGCCTTGGTGAGAGAGGTAAAGAAGAACCCCAAGATCACTGTGGCTGAGCTCCACAGATGCAGTAGGGAGATGGGAGAAAGTTCCACAAAGTTAATTATCACTGCAGCCCTCCACCAGTCAGGCCTTTATGACAGAGTAGCCAGACGGAAGCGTCTCCTCAGTGCCAGACATATGAAAGCCCACATAGAGTTTGCTAAAAAGCCACATGAAGGACTCCCAGACTATGAGAAATAAGATTCTCTGGTCTAATGAGTCAAAGATAGAACTTTTTGGTGATAATTCTAAGCGGTATGTGTGGAGAAAAACAGGCACTGCTCATCACCTGCCTAATACAATCCCAACTGTGAAATATGGTGGTGGCAGCATCATGCTATGGGGGTGTTTTTCAGCTGCAGGGACAGAACGACTGACTGCAATTGAAGGAAACATGAGTGCGGCCAAGTACAGAGATATCCTGGATAAAAACCTCTTCCAGAGTGCTCTGGACCTCAGACTTTGCCGAAGGTTCACCTTCCAACAAGACAATGACCCTAAGCACACAGCTAAGATGACAAAGGAGTGGCTTCAGAACAACTCTGTGACCATTCCTGACTGGCCCAGCCAGAGCCCTGACCTAATCCCAACTGAGCATCTCTGGAGAGACCTTAAAATGGCTGTCCATCAACGTTCACCATCCAAAATGACGGGACTGGAGAGGATCTGCAAGGAAGAATGGCAGAGGATCCCCAAATCCAGAGGTGAAAAACTTGCTGCATCATTCCCAAGAAGACACATGGCTGTGCGAGCTCAAAAGGTGCGTCTACTCAATACTGAGCAAAGGGTCTGAATAATTATGACCATGTGAGATTTCAGTGTTTCTTTTTTAATAAATTTACAAAAAGTTTTCATTTCTGTTTCTTTTCAGTCAAGATGGGGTGCAGAGTGTACATTAATGAGAAAAAAATGAATTTTTTTGAATTTACCAAATGGCTGCAATGAAACAAAGAGTGAAAAAATTAAAGGGGTCTGAATACTTTCTGTACCCACTGTATATATATATACAGTATATATATATATATATATATATATATATATATATATATATATTGTAAGGTAGCGCTGTCATTCAAGGTTGGGGGACACTCGCTTGGCAGCCAAATAATCACGTCTGGCACGGGTTTTCCATAAAACAATAACAATCCATGCGGTTTATTCAGGCATCATAAACCCACAGCAGCAACATGAAGTTCATACAGTTATGGCCAAAAGTATTGACACCCCTGCAATTCTGTCAGATAATACTCAGTTTCTTCCTGAAAATGATTGCAAACACAAATTCTTTGTTATTATTATCTTCATTTAATTTGTCTTAAATGAAAAAACACAAAAAGAATTGTCCTAAAGCCAAATTGGATATAATTCCACACCAAACATAAAAAAGAGGGTGGACAAAAGTATTGGCACTGTGCGAAAAATCATGTGATGCTTCTCTAATTTGTGTAATTAACAGCACCTGTAACTTACCTGTGGCACCTAACAGGTGTTGGCAATAACTAAATCACACTTGCAGCCAGTTGGCTTGGAATAAAGTTGACTCAACCTCTGTCCTGTGTCCTTGTGTGTACCACATTGAGCATGGAGAAAAGAAAGAAGAACAAAGAACTGTCTGAGGACTTGAGAAACCAAACTGTGAGGAAGCATGAGCAATCTCAAGGCTACAAGTCCATCTCCAAAGACCAGAATGTTCCTGTGTCTACCGTGCGCAGTGTCATCAAGAAGTGTAAAGCCCATGGCACTGTGGCTAATCTCCCTAGATGTGGACAGAAAAGAAAAATTGACAAGAGATTTCAACGCAAGATTGTGCGGATGTTGGATAAAGAACCTTGACTAACATCAAAACAAGTTCAAGCTGCCCTGCAGTCCGAGGGTACAACAGTGTCAACCCGTACTATCCGTCGGCGTCTGAATGAAAAGGGACTGTATGGTAGGAGACCCAGGAAGACCCCACTTCTTACCCCGAGACATAAAAAAGCCAGGCTGGAGTTTGCCAAAACTTACCTGAAAAAGCCTAAAACGTTTTGGAAGAATGTTCTCTGGTCAGATGAGACAAAAGTAGAGCTTTTTGGGCAAAGGCATCAACATAGAGTTTACAGGAGAAAAAAAGAGGCATTCAAAGAAAAGAACACGGTCCCTACAGTCAAACATGGCAGAGGTTCCCTAATGTTTTGGGGTTGCTTTGCTGCCTCTGGCACTGGACTGCTTGACCGTGTGCATGGCATTATGAAGTATGAAGACTACCAACAAATTTTGCAGCATAATGTAGGGCCCAGTGTGAGAAAGCTGGGTCTCCCTCAGAGGTCATGGGTCTTGCAGCAGGACAATGACCCAAAACACACTTCAAAAAGCACTAGAAAATGGTTTGAGAGAAAGCACTGGAGCCTCCTAAGGTGGCCAGCAATGAGTCCAGACCTGAATCCCATAGAACACCTGTGGAGAGATCTAAAAATGGCAGTTTGGAGAAGGCACCCTTCAAATATCAGGGACCTGGAGCAGTTTGTCAAAGAAGAATGGTCTAAAATTCCGGCAGAGCATTGTAAGAAACTCATTGATGGTTACCGGAAGCGGTTGGTCGCAGTTATTTTGGCTAAAGGTTGTGCAACCAAGTATTAGGCGGAGGGTGTCAATACTTTTTTCTGGCCCATTTTTGGAGTTTTGTGTGGAATGATCAATGTTTTGCTTTTTGCTTCATTCTCTTTTGTGTTTTTTCATTTAAGACAAATTAAATAAAGATAATAATACCAAAGAATTTGTGTTTGCAATCATTTTCAGGAAGAAGCTGAGTATTATCTGACAGAATTACAGGGGTGTCAATACTTTTGTCCACAACTGTATAATCAGCATAGCGTTCATGACAGAGCTTCCCTCTGTTAAGCCTGTGGTCACACAGGTTACGCAATCTCCAGTACTCAGGCTCTTCAGCCTCACAGATATCTCACCCCGTCAGGGTTACATTCTCATGGCTGCTTCAGCTCACTGCAGATGTCCATTCCCTCTCCCTGGGAACTGCCAGATGCTTGTAGCTAGAGTTGAGCGACTTTGGTCGGATCGGGTTTCATGAAGCAAAATTCGTTTCAGATGAAACTGGTCCGACTAGGGCAAAAAAAGTCGGAGTTTTGTCCGAAACCCGACCCAATGCAAGTCAATGGCGAATAAAAGTCGGCATTGAGTGGATGAATGTCATCTGAAGGAGTATAGATTCTTAAATATATCTAAATTCAGATTACTCTTTATTTATTTTTTACCCAAGATCCATAAGGACCCTGTTAACCCTCCAGGTCGCCCCATTATTTCAGGGGTTAAATCAATCACCTGTAACCTCTCGCTCTACTTGGATCTTTTCTTATTGTTCCTTTAAATACTTCCCCTTCCCCCTGTGATTTGTACTGCCACCTGATGAAGACGAATTATTCTGTTGAAACGCGTTGTGGATAATAAAGAAGCTTTTTAACTGCCCCTTTCCATTTTTTGCGCTCCTTTTTGACCGGGTTTATTGTACTGCTCCATCTCCCAGTGGGACCTTCCACAACGGACCAACCGGGTCGAAGCATTCACTTATGTGACCTACTCTGACCACCTTATATGGTCCGTAGTCACGCCCACCGGGTCACATGGCTATGACCTCATCAGAGGTCCTTCACACGCTCATATAGTCTTTTACTACAGGCGTTTTTAGACACACCCCTGGGTGGATTTGTAGGTAGCTCTCCCTGACACAGTGTAACAGAAGCTCAGCAGTACCTCTGCTGATCAACACATATATTCAAGTCTTTATCTCAAGGCCACCCACCTTGAGATACATTACGATCATTCAGCATCCTACTCCTATCAGGACACTGGAAAGGCTTATATGCCTGTCCTGGGACACCCACACAGCGCCCCCTAGCGGATACAGTGGTCACTACACCACTATATATATATATATATATATATATATATATATATAATATATAAAGCTCAAGTGTGTGTATGTATGTATGTGTATGTATGTGTGTGTGTATGTGTGTGTGTGTGTGTGTATGTGTCCGGGATCAGCATCCGCACGGTCGCAGCTACAGCCACAAAATTTGGCACAGTCACACGTCTGGACCCCGAGAGCGTCCTAAGCTATGTTGTGAGGCGAAATTTTAACCCCGCGCGTTCCAATTCACCAAACAATTTTGCCCCTGTCTACATACTGGGGAAAAAGTGTGTGCGTGTCAAGCCCCGCCCCTCATTATGATGTCATAGTGCCCCTATCTACATAATGGGGTAACAATGTGTGCATATCAAGCCCCGCCCCTCATTATGATGTCATAATGGTTGCCATGGCGAAGCTGATTCATCATAGGTTGCAAGCCCTACCGTTTATTATGATGTCATAATGGTTGACTATGGGATGGAGGATGTGTGATGGGTATATGGGCACTTGACTATGGGATGGAGGATATGTATGACGGGTATATGGGCATGGGACTATGGGATGGAGGATGTGTGATGGGTATATGGGCATGGGACTATGAGATGAAGGATGTATGATGGGTATATGGACACTCGACTATGGAATGGAGGATATGTATGATGGGTATATGGGCACGGGAATATGGGATGGAGGATATGTATGATGGGTATATGGGCATGGGACTATGGGATGGAGGATGTGTGATGGGTATATGGGCATGGGACTATGGGATGGAGGATATGTATATGGGCACTGGACTATGGGATGGCGGATATGTATATGGGCACGGGACTATGGGATGGAGAATATGTATGATGGGTATATGGGCATGGGACTATGGGATGGAGGATATGTATGATGGGTATATGGGCACGGGACTATGGGATGGAGGATATGTATAATGGGTATATGGGCATGGGACTATGGGATGGAGGATGTGTGATGGGTATATGGGCATGGGACTATGGGATGGAGGATATGTATATGGGCACGGGACTATGGGATGGCGGATATGTATATCGGGAAGGGGCACCTGAGTCTCATCAGGGTCAGAATCTGGCTCTGTACACTGTGAGGACAATGTAGTGCTCTGAGTGAATGTACCAGCAGAATCATCTATCAGTGGCTGTGCATCAGTGCACTCCACGTCAGATTCATCTTGGCATGGGTAATTCACCATTTCACTTGATAATCCAGGCATGGTATGTGAAAACAGCTCCATGGAGTAATCAGTAGTATGGCCTGCGTCATCCTTCAATCTTAGTTGGGGTGAAGGACACAAGGAAAGGTGTGGTTCATGAACATGAGCCTCCAATGACGACTCAGTGCTTTTATTTTTTACAACTTCAGAAGAGGAGGCGATAGAGCTGGAGGCTGAGTCAGCAATGTAAGACAAAACTTTTTCCTGAAGCTCTGGCTTTGAAAGAGGTTTGCCAACTCCTAGAAAACTAAGCCTTCGAGGCCTTGTGGAGCTAGACGATGACGCAGGCTCAACACCTCCTGCATTCGGTCCTATTTTGCTTTTGCCACTACCATCAGTCCGTATACTTAAAAAACACGGAGATTGACAATTTTACGTACACTGGACAGCCGTGTACGTGCACGCTCCTCTCTCAGTACCATGTAACGGCTGTTATCACGGCCACAGTGAAGCTATCTGTGTGTCACTCTGTAAGGATAAGTCGAGGACATGTTCTGTTCTTACAGACCTGCACCTTCTAGTTTTGTCTAGTTTTCAAACAGTTAAATATATTTGCTGTTTGATCACATTCGCACACTATACCACCATACACGGTGACACAGAGGAAGGTGCACATGACATTGAAGAGGAGGTGATGGATGACCCAGTTGTTGACCCAGATTGGCATCCATTGGGGGAAGAGGGTGCTGCTTCCAATAGCTCAGATGAGGAGGAGGAGCATCCACAGCTGACATCGACATCGCAACAGCTGTTATCTGGCAGGCCCGGAGCACTCCAAAGACAGGTTCCAAAAATCAAAAGAGTTGCTGGACAGCTTGTCCAGAGGGTCAAAATATCACAGCGTGCTAGGCCGCAAAATGTCTGCCAAAGTAGGAAGAGTGCAGTGTGGCACTTTTTTGAACAAAATCCTCATGATCAGGCCAAGGTTATCTGTAAGAAGTGCGCAAAGACCTTTAGCCGAGGGAAAAATCTGAAAAATTTGAATACCAGTTGCATGCTTAGACATTTAACCACCATGCACTTGCAAGCGTGGACACAACACCAAACCTCAAGTATCACATGTGCAACTGATCACAAAGAAGGTAGTCAGCAAAGCTACTTTGTTTCCCCCACTGTAAGCCCACCGGTTAGCACAGCAGCAAATGTTGAGGTGTCGTTGCAAGGCCACAGCAGTCAGGGAATCCCACTGTTATATCAACGAAATACTGAATCTAGGCCATCAGAAAGAACACCAATTCCATCATCATCATCAACCCTCTCTCAGTCCACCCTGTCCACCGCTACTTCCACCATATGCAGCTCTCAAGTCCAACTCACCCTCCCAGACACTATGAGTAGGTCAAGAAAGTACTCAGTCTCTCATCCGCGTACACTGGGTTTGAACGCCCACATTGTCAAACTAATCTCGTTAGAGATGATGCCCTATCGGTTGGTGGAAAGCGCAGCTTTCCGCGAACTCATGGCCTATGCAGTACCACGCTATGACCTACCCAGTCGCCACTTCTTCTCTCGCAATGCCATCCCAGCCCTCCACCATCATGTGAAAGACCGCATTGTCCATGCACTCAAGCAGTCAGTGAGTGGAAAGGTGCACCTCACAACTGATGCATGGTCCAGTCGGCATGGCCAGGGCCATTACGTGTCCATCACTGCGCACTGGGTTAATGTGGTGGATGCAGGGCCCACAGGGGGCAGCGGTGGTGGGACAGTGCTGCCTAGCCCATGGTATAGGAAACAGTTGGCTGTAGGCATTCGACCCTCCTCCTCCTCCTCCAGAAGTGAAAGCTCGTCCACAAAGCGCAGTCGTACGAGCCCTCCACTGTTGCACACGAGGTGTCCCCCTATCGAGCAACTAGTGGAAAGCGTCAGCAGGCTGTGTTGCAGATGATATGTTTGGGCGACAGACACGCCGCCGAGGTGCTGGCCGAGTACTTGAAGCGACAAACTGAGTCATGGCTGGGCAGTGTACATCTTGAGGCAGGCAAAGTACTTAGTGATAACGGCCGTAATTTTGTGGCAGCCATAGCCCTTTCAAAACTCAGCCACATACCTTGCTTGGCTCACACCTTAAACCTGGTGGTGCAGTGCTTCCTCAATAATTATCCGGAGTTAACAGCCCTGCTCCAGAAGGTGCGAAGACTGTGCGCGCACATCCGCCGGTCGCCTGTACACTCCATTCGTATGCAGAAGCTGCAGCGATTGCGCCACCTTCCCAACCACCGCCTCATTATCGACATTGCAACAAGGTGGAACTCCACTCTGCACATGGTTGAGCGGCTGTGCGAGCAGAGGCAGGCCATAATGCATTTGTGGGAGGATACACGGCCAGGCACTTTGAGAGCAGACATGGAGTTGACAGGTGTGCAGTGGTCGAAGCTGAAAGACCTCTGTAAAGTCCTTCAGCGTTTTGAGGAATGCACACGGCTGGTAAGCGCAGACGACGCCATCCTAAGCATGAGCATCCCACTTATGCGTCTGCTCATGCAAACTTTGACGCACCTTAAGGAGCAGGCGTCTGCAGCCAATGTTAATGAGGAGGAAGAGGAGGAGGGAATCCTTGATGACATTCAGCCATTGTCTGCTCAGGGACCTCTCCTGGACGAGGTGGAGGAAGAAGAGGAGGAGGAGGATGATGATGGGAATGATTACTTAGGGGAGGAGGATGCATCTCGTGGGGCAAGTGAAAATGTTGGCGTGGCAAGGTCTGGTACAGGGTTTGTGCGTGACTGGAGGGATGTGGATTTGCCAGAAAGTGCTCCTCCACTCAGCACTCGCAGTGCATCATTGACACCGGGAACATTGGCCCACATGTCAGATTATGCCTTGCAGATCCTAAAAAGGGACCCACGCATTGCCAAAATGATGAACGATGACGACTCCTGGTTGGCCAGCATCCTGGATCCACGCTATAAAGGCAAATTACAAAACATCATGCCACAGGAGAACTTTGACCTAATATTGGCTACTAAACAAGCAACTCTGGTTAACCAGTTGGTTGAGGCATTCCCAGCACACAGCAGTGGTGATGGTTCTCACACGAGCCGTACGGGCCGGGGGCAGCTTGGCAGAGGTGTTCGTGGTGCACTCAGCAGAAGTGGCGTTGGAGACAGGGGTTTCATGACAATGTTGTGGACTGATTTTTCACGGACCGCTCACACAACTGTTAATACAGCATCGATGGAAAGTGACAGGAGACAGCAGTTGTCAACTATGGTTAACAACTACTTTTCCTCTCATATCGATGTTCTCCCGCACAGGTCATTCCCCTTTGACTATTGGGCCACTAAACTGGACACCTGGCCTGAATTGGCACAATATGCCTTACAGGAGCTCGCTTGCCCAGCTGCAAGTGTGCTATCGGAAAGAGTCTTCAGTGCAGCTGGATCAATCCTGACAGAAAAAAGGACCCATCTGTCAACCCAAAATGTGGATGATCTAGCCTTCGTTAAAATGAACCATGCATGGGTTTCCAAGGATTTTGTCCCACCTTCCCTTGATGACACATAGGTTGCCAGAAAAATGGTTTGCTTTGGTCCTCCTCCAATTCCGCGAACTTGACCTATTTCGCCTTTTGCAGCAGCTGAATGACCCACATCTACATTATTATTATTATTATTATTATTATTATTTATTGTTATAGCGCCATTTATTCCATGGCGCTTTACATGTGAGGGGGGTATACATAAAAACAAGTACAATAATCTTAAACAATACAAGTCATAACTGGTACAGGAGGAGAGAGGACCCTGCCCGCGAGGGCTCACAATCTTCAAGGGATGGGTGATAATACAGTAGGCGAGGGTAGAGCTGGTCGTGCAGCGGTTTGGTCGATCGGTGGTTACTGCAGGTTATAGGCTTGTCGGAAGAGGTGGGTCTTCAGGCTCTTTTTGAAGGTTTCGATGGTAGGTGAGGTCTGATATGTTGTGGTAGAGAGTTCCAGAGTAGGGGTGATGCGCGAGAGAAATCTTGTATGCGATTGTGGGAAGAGGAGATAAGAGGGGAGTAGAGAAGGAGATCTTGTGAGGATCGGAGGTTGCGTGCAGGAAAGTACCGGGAGACGAGGTCACAGATGTATGGAGGAGACAAGTTGTGGATGGCTTTGTATGTCATGGTTAGGGTTTTGTAATGGAGTCTCTGGGCAATTGGGAGCCAGTGAAGGGATTGACAGAGGGGAGAAGCTGGGGAATAGCGGGGGGACAGGTGGATTAGTCGGGCAGCAGAGTTTAGAATAGATTGGAGGGGTGCGAGAGTGTTTGAGGGGAGGCCGCAGAGCATGAGGTTGCAGTAGTCAAGGCGAGAGATGATGAGGGCATGGACTAGGGTTTTTGCAGATTCTTGGGTGAGGAATGAACGGATGCGTGAAATATTTTTGAGTTGAAGTCGGCAGGAAGTGGAAAGGGTTTGGATATGTGGTTTGAAGGAGAGATCAGCATCAAGGATTACGCCGAGGCAGCGAGCTTGTGGGACTGGGGAGAGTGGGCAGTCATTTACTGTAATTGATAGGTTCGTAGGGGGGGTCACGTGGGATGGGGGAAAGATGATGAATTCTGTTTTGTCCATGTTGAGTTTCAGATATCTAGTGGAGAAGAAGGATGAAATAGTGGACAGACATTGAGGGATTCTGGTTAGTAGGGAGGTGATATCTGGTCCAGAGATGTAGATCTGTGTGTCATCAGCATAAAGATGATACTGAAAGCCATGAGATTCTATGAGCTGTCCCAGGCCAAAGGTGTAAATAGAGAACAGCAGGGGCCCTAGGACTGAACCTTGTGGGACTCCGACAGATAGGGGGCGAGGTGAGGAGGTGGTGTGTGAGTGGGAGACGCTGAATGTCCGGTCTGTTAGGTATGATGAGATCCAGGAGAGGGCCAAGTCTGTGATGCCGAGGGATGAGAGGGTCTGTAATAATAGGGAATGGTCCACTGTGTCAAAGGCAGCCGACAGGTCCAGGAGGAGGAGGACAGAGTAGTGTCGCTTGCTCTTGGCAGTTAAGAGGTCATTGGTGACCTTAGTAAGGGCAGTTTCAGTGGAGTGGTGTGACCGGAAGCCAGATTGTAAGCGGTCGAAGAGGGAGCAAGAAGAGAGATGGGAGGACAGTTCAAGGTAGGCGTGTTGTTCCAGTAGCTTGGAGGCGTATGGGAGAAGTGATATAGGGCGATAGCTAGATACAGAGGATGGGTCAAGAGAGGGCTTTTTGAGGATAGGTGTGATGGAGGCATGTTTAAAGCTTGAGGGGAAAACACCAGTTGTTAGTGATAGGTTGAAGAGATGGGTTAGGGTTGGGATGAAGACTGTGGTGAGGTTTGGGATGAAGTGGGATGGGATCGGGTCGAGTGCACAGGTGGTGAGATGTGATCTTGAGAGTAGAGTGGAGAGTCGATCTTCTGTAATGGTGGAGAAGTTGGTTTTGAAGGTGGAGGGCTGGGAAGTCGGGAGGAAGGGCTCTGGGGGTTGTTGACCAAAACTGTCCCTGATGTTATCAATTTTCTGCTTGAAAAATGAGGCAAAGTCTTCAGCTGAGATGAGTGGGGAGGGAGGAGGTGCTGGGGGGCGGAGGAGAGAATTGAAGGTGTTGAATAACTGTTTAGGGTTGTGAGACAGGGAGGATATGAGAGATGAGAAGTAGGTTTGTTTAGCTGTGGCGAGTGTGGTCTTGAAAGTAGTGAGGGACTGTTTGAATGCGATGAAATGCTCGTTGGAGTGGGATCTTTTCCATCTGCGCTCAGCAGCCCTGGAAGCTCGCCTCAGCTCTTTGGTCAGGCTGGTGTGCCAGGGCTGTCTGTTGATTTTGCGAGTTTTGGTAAGTGTAAGTGGGGCAGCGGATTCCAAAGCTACAGCTATTGTGGTGTTATATACATATGCCACTTTGTAAACCTCCCTAAGTGGGCGGCCCCCCCATGGCCGGGGTCACCACCAAGCGCACAAAACCGTGCGAGTGCAGTTGCCCTGATCAGGTGGGTAGGCCGACTCTTGGGCGCAGGCACTGTCATAGGATCCCTCATAGTGCAATCAAGTGTCTCTGACAGTGGTGGTGCACACCCGCCATCAGACACACCTCCATACTATGAGGGGCCCAGTGCCAGTACCGACGCCCACGAGTGTGCCCCCCTTGCTTGGGCAGGGCCCCAGCATTTGCAATGTTTACCTCTCCATGCTCCTCCGCTGTTTAGTCTGGGCTGTCAAATCCTTCACTGGGACTGCCACTACAAATTGATTGAACTGAAAGATGATGGTTAAGATGTAGCTATGCCCTGTCCTGCTGGCCGGGCTCTAGCGCCAGATGATCAGTGGCTTCCATTTCTTATGGACGTTGACTCACAATTACATGCAGTGGTGGTTTATCATCAGCTTTCACAGTTTTCCTACTCACAAACTTGTGACATTCCGGCGCACATTTCAAAATGTGCCCACTCATTACAATCAAATACAATCGCCTACGGCCTGTGGCTTCTGTCTTTTGCACTCCAAAGTTACGTGACAGATCATGATATCCAGTGAGCACCATGTTTACATCGCTCCCTGTGATAAAAATTGGATTGAGATGAGTAACAGTGATGGAATCAATGGAGGTGCGATACAGCAAGACTTTATTCACAAAAAAATGTTTTCACTGTCTCAACACACAAATTAATTGATGGTCAGCATCGCCTATGAGAAATGTGACGGAAGTTTTTACCGTGAATAATAATTCCTAGATTTCTGCAACCAATAGCCTTTATGTCACTAATTGTATGCATCTCATTTCCTATTGCGGAGAGGCTGGACTGTATTACTGAGACAGAAATATATATGAAGATTTAAAAATAACACCAAAAGTATATAGTTGTGTACGCCTCAAATGCACTTCCTTTTTTCCACTTTTTAGATTGCTGTGTAATCCATACTGAGAACACGGAGATTTTACATGTTTAAACTATGCTATATATACCTGCTATCCAGTGATAAAGTACCCTTTCTCAACTTTGTACAATCTGGTCAAATCCATACTGGGCCTGAGAACATCTGAGTCTGCCTCCTGATCTATAGACATATATTTTTAATGTGTAAACTAGGCTACATAAATACGTGTTATCCGGCGAAACTGTACCCTTTATCAACTTTCTACAATGTTGTTGAATCCATACTGGGCCTGAGAACGGCTGCCGAGCTGTTAAGCAAGCTACAGCACCTGTGGTTTGGACACGTAATTTTTTCAGGAATGACGGTTAGGCCTATCTCCGGAATTGCGGTTGACCTGAACTTACTGGGAAATCATCGTTCGCGGGGAATAATCTGAATCCCAGATCCCCATCACTAACGGAGTTCAGCAGGTTATCTGCACCTGTAAGCGACAAAAGCTGGTCCTTTCAGTGTAGCATGCATGCAGCCCCGGACATGTACTGGAATGCTAGACCTGTTATTGCTCGATCTCACGTGCCAGAGCCTCGCGTATCCCTCTAGTAAGCTTGACGCGTACCGCGGGGCCATGCCGGAGTCTCAGTCATTAACGGAATAAAGCTGAGAAATCACTAGCACAACTACAAACGGACATACCACACCAAACACAGAATCGACAAAGCTTGCAATCTGTCCATCTTTTCTGTAGCTTGCATGGTAGTGGTTTCCCGGGTGCAGTCCAATTAAGCCACAGGCTCCACTCCTGGTGGTGCCCTTTTGGACATTCCTTTAAGGTTCAGCTTTGCAATCATACTGCCCCCGGAAACCAAAAACTTTGCCTTCAGGGACGCTGTTTGCAGGTTCGTGGGAATAACGCCGCTCGATCAGCAGTCGGCATATGGGTCGCCCTCCCAGGGCTGTGGGGTACTCGGTACCGGGCCGGTGTCAGTGGGATGTGTCACAGCAGCGGTGACCCGGACGGTGGCCCTGGGCGCCCATGTAAATGGCGTGGTATAATGGTAAAGAGTTTATATAGATAGTTTGACGCCACCTGTGGTGTTCGGCAACATAGATGTTACGCCGAAGCTGCATGCAGATCCTCTGGGACTGATGATGTTGTGCAGCAAAGATGGTGAAGCTCCCCACAGGTGGAGCTGGAGTCCCAGGGAAGTGTAGATGTAGTGATGGGGGAAAGGCACAGGCGGTGTAGGTGCTGGTACCCAGATGTAGCGGTGCTGGAATAACTGTAGGACACCAGAGCGTGCAGTTCCAAAGCTTTACTCAAAGTCTGCAGGTTACACAGATGCCTGCCTCCGTGCTGTGTCCTCCGGGTCAGGACCTCTGCCAACCTCCGGGACCAGAATGGAAAGCTCCCCTCCAACACTCCGCCAACATGTACCTTCCTGAACGTCTCCTTTCTAGCGCTTGTGGGGGAAGCACTCACAGGACCGTGGTTCACTGAAACGCCTCCTGTCTAACAGATGTTCCTCAGACTTTACTTGTATGGCAGACAGCTGTAACCTTTTCCTTCTGCCTCGCACACGTCGATGCTGGGGCCTCCGAGCCTTAGTTGGGTACTGAGCATTTATAGCTGCTACTTCCCCCCGGTTTCTGCTGCAGGAACGTCAGTGTCCCTGCAAACTCGGAAACCGGAATCCGGACCATGCGCTCCATCTAGGAGTGAGCCTTAACTCTGCTCATCCTCCAGCTCCCCTTCTCACGTCCACACACTTCCCCTTCCCTGCACAGAGTGCCCTAACTTACCTCCTCCCGACCACAGAGAGCAGCTCCTCAGCAGTCAGGTTCAGAGGTCTCCCTGCTGGCCTGGAGTGGGAAATGTGTTGTGTGTTGGTTTCACTGCTAGAGAGATCCTTTGTTGCTCCCAAGCTTGACATCACACACCCTAGGAGGAAGGCAATGCCACAGTGGCGACCGTACTCTTGGGGACGCCACAAGTGCACTGAGGCCCAGCCACTGCTGGATGATGCTGTTGGTACATTGACCCAGACCACTACATTCCCCTCGCACTCTACACAGCCAGAATCTGACCCAGAGGAAACTCAGGTTCCCCTTCCCGCATACTATACCACCTTACATGGTGACAAAGAGGAAGGTACAGATGAAAGTGCAGGTTCCTTGAGCAGGTGGGGGGCATACTCATGGGCGATGGCACTGGCACAGGGCACCGCATAGTACGCAAAAGTGCCTCTGCCGGTGGAAGGGCCTAAACAGCCAAGTGCAGTTAGATGGAAGATGAGGACCACAAGGAGTTCAGAGTAGTGCAGGGATTCCCTAGCAAGGAGACATATGTAATTGTTTTCAGTGTTGGGACAGCAATTTTTGGGGAGCACTATACTCTGGTGAATGATATATGGGGCTCACCATACACTGGAGCATTCCAAAGGTGGACATCAGACACTGGAGCAGCATTTACAGGGCCCATTATACACTAGAGCAGTAGAAATGGGGCCCATTATAAATGGAGCATTATTTGGGCCCATAAGACAGTGGAGCTTCATCCATTGGGACCAACATATACTGTAGCATTATGTGGAGCTCATTATATACGGTTTGAAACATTATATGGGAATAATGATTCCGTATGGAGAAATATATGGGCCTCATTACTCTGTATAGCTCACTAAGCGCTGGCCATAAAACTGTATGGAGTTATATACTGTCCGTTTTTGGAGGTATTGGAGAATTTAAAATGGATATCAGTCATGAGATGTAAGAAGTGAAGTATTTTTCATTGTAATATACTGCTATTTCTCTGCCGTATCGGAGCATCATGAGTTGTGGTATGTGTTAAAGGGGCGCTCTTTGTCCCTGGGCCCACGAAAACCTTGAGCCAGCCCTCCCCCCCCACAACTGTAGCCAAATATCCCCCATTTTTCAGTGCGTAACTAGTATTATGAAGTTAATTAAGGTTGACAAGCTTCAGTAACAAGAATTTATGCTTTTGGCATTCAAATGGGCACTGTTGGTGTGTTTCCTGTCCTCCTCTCACTGCTGACTTTAATTCTCCATTGACTTACATTGGGTTTCGTGTTTCGGGACGACCCTGACTTTTCCCTATAGTCGGCCGATTTTGCTCGACCCAACTTTTGGAAAAGTCGGGTTTCATGAAACGAAACTCGACCCTAAAAACCAAAAGTCGCTCAACAATACAGCTAACGCATCGACTTCCACATCCTCTCAGGGCCAGAGCACCGAAGAGCAACCATCTGTCTCTTCACCACTTGCCAAAGTGCCCAGGCAGTCAGAGAGCCCTGGACAGGAGCCATCACAGTCTCTACTTCTGTTCTCTGAATCTGTTGGCTTGGAAAGAGGGGGCCAGCCAAGCAGCATTCCAGAATGTGAAGAAGAGGGAGTATGCAGTGATGCACAACTTCTTTGTCCCTCTGAATCTGAAGAGGCGGGTGAGCCAGTGCCTATGGTCAGCACACCTCAGTACGCATCAGATGATGACGAGACACAGGTGCCATTTTCTGGTGCATACGGTGCTGGCGAGACAACCCAGGAGAAGCAGGTGTTTGAAGAGGGGAGTGTAGATGATGAGGTCCTTGACCCATCATGGCGTGAGGAACAGGAAGGTGATGGGAGCATGTTGTGAGTTCATTTTCCCCTTCACTACTGAGGCCCGAGGAACTCCCTCTTCTGGTAAAGAAAGGTAGTGAGCCTGATTATCAAACACCTGAGCCTAATGATGATGACTGGCTGAGTGGAGTTACTGACTGGATATAAGGCTGCCAACGCCCTTCTGCCCTGCGGGTGATTTCTCTGTGGGATCCTTGGAGACCAGTCTGAATTCCTGCTCTTCTAAAGCTAAGTTTTCTGCTCGGCTTTTTGCATTTGTGCTTTAACTTTGTTTTGCTTTGTTTTTCTGGATTTCTGCCATTCCCTGCTGGGGTGAGCTGAATTCCTTTAGCTCTGTCTTCTGAAAATACCTGAGTGCTGATTTAGTTTTTGAATCCTAGCTGCTTCAGGGTCTTTTTCCATATCAGCTTGTTGGCTTATGTCTTTGATAGGGTTTTGGCAGATTGCAGACAGCAACCTTCCTTTCCTGTTCTGTTTAGTTAGCTTGGGCCCCATCGTTTGCTCAGCCTATCTTTCTATCTGTGTGAGTGTTTTTTCATCTTGCTTCACCGTCATTATATGTTGGGGGCTGCCTTTTACTTTGGGGTCTGCTCTGGGGCAGTTTAGATTTCCTTTTCTCTCTTTAGGCTATTTAGCTCTCCGGCTGTGATCGAGGGGTCTAGGGCACCGTAGGAACCCCCCACGGCTACTGCTAGTTGTGTTGATAGGTTCAGGGGTCTGCAATCTGATAGTTGTCAACTTCTCTGGTTTTCTGGACGTAGCTTCTATTTTTGTGTCTGCCTCCTACGGTGACTCAATCATAACAGGAGCAGCTCTGAGGAAGAGATTCCCCGAATGGCCAAAACAGGATGGAGAGTGAGGGGGCAGACTTGGTTGCATGTAGCCTCCACTTTGGCACACGTTAGGAGCATTACTCTTTCAAAAGGCAAAACGGGCTCTCCCAAGACTTGCAGTGCATGGTCCTTTTTTGACACAGTTGCAGAAGACATTTGCTTTGTCAAATGCAAGCTGTGTCATCAGAGAGTCAAAAGAGGGAAAAATGTCAGCAACCTCAATACCACTAATATGTGGAAACATGTGCGGACCAAGCACGAGGTGGAGTTACACAGACACACTGAAGACGTAGGCCAATGTACAGCACCACCTACCACCTCTTCAGCTCATGTTGGGGCCTCTTCCTCCAGCTCACACACAGCTGGTTCGGCTTCCTCACAGGATCGCCAAGGAAGAACCTCTGGCACTGTTGTCCGGAGACCCTGTGACATTCCACCCACAGCACCACGTTCCCAGTCATAGTCACACTCCCAGGCTACTCGACAGCCATCGGTAGCACAAGCATGGGATAAAAGGCGGCCATACTCGGCAAACCATCCCCGAGCACAGGCTCTGAATGCTGGCATTGCTAAACTACTGGCACTTGAAATGCTCTCATTCAGGCTGGTGGAGGCTGACATCTTCCGGGACTTCATGGCATTGGCAGTCCCACAATACACCGTGCCCAGCCGCTTTAATTTCAGCAGATGAGCTGTCCCTGCCCTGCAGAAACATGTGGGGGGAAAAATAAAACATGCGCTACTAAACGCCGTTAGTAGCAAGGTCCACCAATCCGTGGACCAGTAACCATGGACAGGGACGATGCCTTTCCCTCACTGCCCATTGGGTCAATGTTGTGGAGCCGGGTACAGATCTGGAGAGTGGCGCTGTACGTGTTCTGCCAACTCCACGGATTGCAGGAATCCAGTCAGTACACATAGACTCCTCCTCCTACTCAATTTCCTCAGAAACAGCGCATCAGGAGCCTGTTACGACCGATAAGAGCACAGCCGTGGCCAAACGTCAACAGGCCGTACTCAAATTAATTTCTTTGGGGAATCAAAGCCACACAGCGCAGGAGCTCTGGAATGCCATCAAGCAGGAGAGCGACGTGTGGTTTGTGCCAACGAATCTCCAGCCGGGCTTGGTAGTGTGTGACAATGGCCGAAATCTGGTGGCAGCTCTTGCCTAGGCAACCTCACTCACATCCCATGTCTGGCACATGTGCTGAACTTGGTCGTGCAGAGCTTTCTGAGGGACTATCCTGATCTTGATGCACTGCTGCGCAAGGTCCGCATAGAGTGCGCTCACTTGCGGCGTTCCAGCACAGGCAAGATCGCGCCTTGCTGCTCTGCAGCGCCGATTACGCCTTCCGGATCATCGCATCATATGTGGCCTACCCACCAGGTGGAATCCAACGTTACATATGTTGGGGCGGTTGTGTGAGCAGCAGGCAGCAGTCATGGAGTACCAGCTGCATCAGGCGCAAACAAGTCGCACTGTGCGCCGGTCACACTTCAGCACCACTGAGTGGGCCTCTATGAAGGACATCTGCCTCGTTTTGAGTGCCTTCGATGATTCCACGCGCATGGCGAGTGCAGATGATGCACTAGTCAGCATGACTGTCCCCCTTATCTGCCTGCTTCAAAAAACACTGCAAGCACTAAGGGAGGAGGTTTTGGAAGAGGTGGAGGATGAGGAGTCCCAAATGCCATCTGCTTCTGGACAGTCTGCGCTACGTGGTTCCTCACAAAGGCCTAGGCAGGGGACACATTGTGAGGAGGATGAGGAGGAGTCGATGGAGAGGGAAGACATCTCTCCAGAGGAGGGAGGTACACAAAGCTCTAGTCAGTATGTACAGCAAGGGTGGGGTGATGCAGAGCAGGCAGAGATCACGCCTCAAGCAGGGGACAGCGGTTCTTTGGCAGTTGGGAGTCTGCAGCACATGGTTGATTTCATGCTGCAGTGCCTGAGAAACGACCGCCGCATCGCCCACATTCTCTACACGGCTGATTATTGGGTGTACACCCTCCTAGATCCTCGCTACCGGGACAACTTACAAAGCCTCATACCAACGTTGATTCGGGAGCGTAAACTGTGGGAGTACCAAGACACACTGGTGCAGTCCATCATGTTTTCCATTCCACCCGACAGCAGTGGTGGTAGTGCTTTACAAAGCAGCTTTCTGCGTCGAGCCAGTGGAGGAAACTCGGCACAAAGAGGGAGCAGAGGCAGCGCCTCAGCACAAGGCAAGACCACTATGGCCCAAATGTGGCAAAGTTTTGTGTGTCCACCACAATTGTCTACACCATCACTGACGGCTCCAGTCAGCAGGAGGCAACGTTTCCGTCAGATGGTGACAGACTACATGTCTTGCTTGGTCAGTGTACTCCAGATGGCTCTTCCCCCTTTAAGTTTTGGGTCTCTAAGCTGGATACATGGCCAGAGCTTAGCCAGTGTGCATTGGAGGTGCTTTCTTGCCCTGCTGCCAGTGTATTCTCAGAACGCGTCTTTAGTGCCGCAGGTGGTGTACCAACAGACCATCGCACGCGACTATCTACCGATAACGTCGACTGGCACACTTTTCTGAAAATGAACAAGGCCTGGATCTCTCCAGAATTTGCCAGTCCTCTTCCCGACTAAATAATTGGTTGGTGACTGTTTCCAGGTCTCCTGTTGTGTCCATGTTTCTACCACCTGAACTCTAATCCCTGGGCTTCAACACAGCCAGTTGTCGCTCAGATGTGTCGTCTGCACAGAGAAAAACACACTAGCTCCTGTGTTGGTGGGGTTCAGTAACGCCAGCTTTTCCACTGCTGTGTAGACGACAATGTCTCTTGCTGACTCCACATGCCAACAACATCAGGCCTCAGCCTGCTCCATGCTTCATCCTGGGCTCCAACAACGCCAGTTGGTGTTCAGAAGTGTCGTCTTCCCAGAGAAAAACACACTAGCTCCTGTGTTAGTGGGGTTCAGTAATGCCAGCTGTTCCCCTGCTGTGTAGACGGCAAAGTCTCCTACTGCCTCCACAAGCCAACTACATCAGACCTCAGAGAAAACCAAAAACAAAACACAAAACAAATATCCAGGAATAAAAAAGTAAAAAAACATATTGCAAAAATTGCATGAAGGTAGTAATAACAGTAATAATAAGGGTATTTAGTTAACATAATTTTGATCAAAATAATGTAGAAGCCATCCCGCCACGTCACGGCAACCCTTGTGGGACAGTCCTAACTCTTGTATTTAAAACCTTTCCACTTGTCAAGTGACGTAAATGTGAACAAAGACAGAGGGACTGAACCACCAGTAATAGTATAGGCCAGACAGGATGGATTTTCCAACTCAGAAACAGGGCGGTCACACCCTTATATGCACAGAATGCACAATGAAACAAATGAGAAACTGGGTCTGAGCAGAAAAAGTAAATTAATGTGCATGCAAAATGTAATTGCATATGAACACATGACCTTTACACAGAGAAAACCAAAAACAAAACACAAAACAAATATCCAGGAATAAAAAAGTAAAAAAATATATTGCAAAAATTGCATGAAGGTAGTAATAATAGTAATAATAAGGGTATTTAGTTAACATAATTTTGATCAAAATAATGTAGAAGCCATCCCGCCACGTCAAGGCAACCCTTGTGGGACAGTCCTAACTCTTGTATTTAAAACCTTTCCACTTGTCAAGTGACGTAAATGTGAACAAGGACAGAGGGACTGAACCACCGGTAATAGTATAGGCCAGACAGGATGGATTTTCCAACTCAGAAACAGGGCGGTCACACCCTTATATGCACAGAATACGTTATTTTGATCAAAATTATGTTAACTAAATACCCTTATTATTACTATTATTACTACCTTCATGCAATTTTTGCAATATATTTTTTTACTTTTTTATTCCTGGATATTTGTTTTGTTTTTGGGGTTCTCTGTGTAAAGGTTATGTGTTCATATGCAATTACATTTTGCAGGCACATTAATTTACTTTTTCTGCTCAGACCCAGTTTATTATTTGTTTCATTGTGCATTCTGTGCATATAAGGGTGTGACCGCCCTGTTTCTGAGTTGGAAAATCCATCCTGTCTGGCCTATACCATTACTGGTGGTTCAGTCCCTCTGTCCTTGTTCACATTTACGTCACTTGACAAGTGGAAAGGTTTTAAATACAAGAGTTAGGACTGTCTCACAAGGGTTGCCTTGACGTGGCGGTATGGCTTCTACATTATTTTGATCAAAATTATGTTAACTAAATACCCTTATTATTACTATTATTACTACCTTCATGCAATTTTTGCAATATATTTTTTTACTTTTTTATTCCTGGATATTTGTTTTGTGTTTTGTTTTTGGTTTTCTCTGTGTAAAGGTCATGTGTTCATATGCAATTACATTTTGCATGCACATTAATTTACTTTTTCTGCTCAGACCCAGTTTCTTACATCAGACCTCAGCCTGCTCCATGCCTCATCCTGGGCTCCAACAACGCCAGTTGGTGTTCAGAAGTGCCGTCTACACAGAGAAGAATACACTAGCTCCTGTGTTAGTGGGGTTCAGTAATGCCAGCTATTCCCCTGCTGTGTAGACGGCAATGTCTCCTGCTGACTCCACATGCCCAAAACATAAGGCGTCAGCCTGCTCCATGCCTCAACCTGGGCTCAAACAACACCAGTTGGTGTTCAGAAGTGTCGTCTTCCCAGAGAAAAACACACTAGCTCCTATGTTAGTGGGGTTCAGTAATGCCAGCTGTTCCGCTGCTGTGTAGACGGCAAAGTCTCCTGCTGCCTCCACATGCCAACAACATCAGGCCTCAGCCTACTCCATGCCTCAACCTGGGCTCCAACAACGCCAGTTGGTGTTCAGAAGTGCCGTCTTCACAGAGAAAAACACACTAGCTCCTATGTTAGTGGGGTTCAGTAATGCCAGCTGTTCCCCTGCTGTGTAGACGGCAAAGTCTCCTGCTGCCTCGACATGCCAACAACATCAGGCCTCCGCCTGCTCCATGTCTCAACCTGGGTTCCAACAACGCAAGTTGGTGTTCAGAAGTGCCGTCTTCCCAGAGAAAAACACACTAGCTCCTGTGTTAGTGGGGTTCAGTAATGCCAGCTGTTACCCTGCTGTGTAGATGGCAAAGTCTCCTGCTGCCTCCACATGCCAACAAGATCAGGCCTCCACCTGCTCCATGCCTCAACCTGGGCTCCAACAACGCCATTTGGTGTTCAGAAGTGCCGTCTTCCCAGAGAAAAACACAATAGCTCCTGTGTGTGTTAGTGGGGTTCAGTAATACCAGCTGTTCCCCTGCTGTGTAGACGGCAAAGTCTTTTGGTGCCTCCACATGCCAACAACATCAGGCCTCAGCCTGCTCCATGCCTCATCCTGGGCTCCAACAACGCCAGTTGGTGTTCAGAAGTGCCGTCTACACAGAGAAGAATACACTAGCTCCTGTGTTAGTGGGGTTCAGTAATGCCAGCTGTTCCCCTGCTGTGTAGATGGCAAAGTCTCCTGCTGCCTCCACATGCCAACAACATCAGGCCTCCGCCTGCTCCATGTCTCAACCTGGGTTCCAACAACGCAAGTTGGTGTTCAGAAGTGCCGTCTTCCCAGAGAAAAACACACTAGCTCCTGTGTTAGTGGGGTTCAGTAATGCCAGCTGTTACCCTGCTGTGTAGATGGCAAAGTCTCCTGCTGCCTCCACATGCCAACAACATCAGGCCTCCACCTGCTCCATGCCTCAACCTGGGCTCCAACAATGCCATTTGGTGTTCAGAAGTGCCGTCTTCCCAGAGAAAAACACAATAGCTCCTGTGTGTGTTAGTGGGGTTCAGTAATACCAGCTGTTCCCCTGCTGTGTAGACGGCAAAGTCTCCTGGTGCCTCCACATGCCAACAACATCAGGCCTCAGCCTGCTCCATGCCTCATCCTGGGCTCCAACAACGCCAGTTGGTGTTCAGAAGTGCCATCTTCACAGAGAAAAACACACTATCTCCTGTGTTAGTGGGGTTCAGTAATGCCAGCTGTTCCCCTACTGTGTAGATGGCAAAGTCTCCTGCTGCCTCCACATGCCGACAACATCAGGCCTCAGCCTGCTCCATGCCTCATCCTGGGCTCCAACAACTCCAGTTGGTGTTCAGAAGTGCCGTCTTCACAGAGAAAAACACACTAGCTCCTATGTTAGTGGGGTTCAGTAACGCCAGCTGTTCCCCTGCTGTGTAGACGGCAATGTCTCTTGCTGACTCCACATGCCCAAAATATCAGGCCTCAGCCTGCTCCATGCCTCTACCTGGGCTCCAACAACGCCAGTTGGTGTTCAGAAGTGTCGTCTTCCCAGAGAAAAACACACTAGCTCCTATGTTAGTGGGGTTCAGTAATGCCAGCTGTTCCCCTACTGTGTAGACGGCAAAGTCTCCTGCTGCCTCCACATGCCAACAACATCAGGCCTCCGCCTGCTCCATGCCTCAACCTGGGCTCCAACAACGCCAGTTGGTGTTCAGAAGTGCTGTCTTCCCAGAGAAAAACACACTAGCTCCTGTGTTAGTGGGGTTCAGTAATGCCAGCTGTTCCCCTGCTGTGTAGACGGCAATGTCTCCTGCTGCCTCCACATGCCAACAACATCAGGCCTCCGCCTGCTCCATGTTCAACCTGGGCTCCAACAACGCAAGTTGGTGTTCAGAAGTGCCGTCTTCCCAGAGAAAAACACACTAGCTCCTGTGTTAGTGGGGTTCAGTAATGCCAGCTGTTCCCCTGCTGTGTAGACGGCAAAGTCTACTGCTGCCTCCACATGCCAACAACATCAGGCCTCCGCCTGCTCCATGTCTCAACCTGGGTTCCAACAACGCAAGTTGGTGTTCAGAAGTGCCGTCTTCCCAGAGAAAAACACACTAGCTCCTGTGTTAGTGGGGTTCAGTAATGCCAGCTGTTCCCCTGCTGTGTAGACAGCAAAGTCTCTTGCTGCCTCCACATGCCAACAACATCAGGCCTCCACCTGCTCCATGCCTCAACCTGGGCTCCAACAATGCCATTTGGTGTTCAGAAGTGCCGTCTTCCCAGAGAAAAACACAATAGCTCCTGTGTGTGTTAGTGGGGTTCAGTAATGCCAGCTGTTCCCCCGATGTGTAGACGGCAAAGTCTCCTGCTGCCTCCACATGCCAACAACATCAGGCCTCCGCCTGCTCCATGCCTCAACCTGGGCTCCAACAACGCCAGTTGGTGTTCAGAAGTGCCGTCTTCCCAGAGAAAAACACACTAGCTCCTGTGTTAGTGGGGTTCAGTAATGCCAGCTGTTCCCCTGCTGTGTAGACGGCAAAGTCTCCTGCTGCCTCCACATGCCAACAACATCAGGCCTCCGCCTGCTCCATGCCTCAACCTGGGCTCCAACAACGCCAGTTGGTGTTCAGAAGTGTCGTCTTCCCAGAGAAAAAGACACTAGCTCCTTTGTTAGTGGGGTTCAGTAATGCCAACAGTAAACAGAATTCATCATCTTTCCCCCATCTCACGTGACCCCCCCTACGAACCTATCAATTACAGTAAATGACTGCCCACTCTCCCCAGTCCCACAAGCTCGCTGCCTCGGAGTAATCCTTGATGCTGATCTCTCCTTCAAACCACATATCCAAACCCTTTCCACTTCCTGCCGACTTCAACTCAAAAATATTTCACGCATCCGTTCATTCCTCACCCAAGAATCTGCAAAAACCCTAGTCCATGCCCTCATCATCTCTCGCCTTGACTACTGCAACCTCATGCTCTGCGGCCTCCCCTCAAACACTCTCGCACCCCTCCAATCTATTCTAAACTCTGCTGCCCGACTAATCCACCTGTCCCCCCGCTATTCCCCAGCTTCTCCCCTCTGTCAATCCCTTCACTGGCTCCCAATTGCCCAGAGACTCCATTACAAAACCCTAACCATGACATACAAAGCCATCCACAACTTGTCTCCTCCATACATCTGTGACCTCGTCTCCCGGTACTTTCCTGCACGCAACCTCCGATCCTCACAAGATCTCCTTCTCTACTCCCCTCTTATCTCCTCTTCCCACAATCGCATACAAGATTTCTCTCGCGCATCACCCCTACTCTGGAATTCTCTACCACAACATATCAGACTCTCACCTACCATCGAAACCTTCAAAAAGAGCCTGAAGACCCACCTCTTCCGACAAGCCTATAACCTGCAGTAACCACCGATCGACCAAACCGCTGCACGACCAGCTCTACCCTCGCCTACTGTATTATCACCCATCCCTTGAAGATTGTGAGCCCTCGCGGGCAGGGTCCTCTCTCCTCCTGTACCAGTTATGACTTGTATTGTTTAAGATTATTGTACTTGTTTTTATGTATACCCCCCTCACATGTAAAGCGCCATGGAATAAATGGCGCTATAACAATAAATAATAATAATAATAATAATAATAATAATAATGCCAGCTGTTCCCCTGCTGTGTAGACGGCAAAGTCTCCTGCTGCCTCCACATGCCAACAACATCAGGCCTCCACCTGCTCCATGCCTCAACCTGGGCTCCAACAATACCATTTGGTGTTCAGAAGTGCCGTCTTCCCAGAGAAAAACACAATAGCTCCTGTGTGTGTTAGTGGGGTTCAGTAATACCAGCTGTTCCCCTGCTGTGTAGACGGCAAAGTCTCCTGCTGCCTCCACATGCCAACAACATCAGGCCTCAGCCTGCTCCATGCCTCATCCTGGGCTCCAACAACGCCAGTTGGTGTTCAGAAGTGCCATCTTCACAGAGAAAAACACACTATCTCCTGTGTTAGTGGGGTTCAGTAATGCCAGCTGTTCCCCCGCTGTGTAGACGGCAAAGTCTCCTGCTGCCTCCACATGCCGACAACATCAGGCCTCAGCCTGCTCCATGCCTCATCCTGGGCTCCAACAACGCCAGTTGGTGTTCAGAAGTGCCGTCTTCACAGAGAAAAACACACTAGCTCCTATGTTAGTGGGGTTCAGTAACGCCAGCTGTTCCCCTGCTGTGTAGACGGCAATGTCTCCTGCTGACTCCACATGCCCAAAACATCAGGCCTCAGCCTGCTCCATGCCTCAACCTGGGCTCCAACAACGCCAGTTGGTGTTCAGAAGTGCCGTCTTCCCAGAGAAAAACACACTAGCTCCTGTGTTAGTGGGGTTCAGTAATGCCAGCTGTTCCCCTGCTGTGTAGACGGCAATGTCTCCTGCTGCCTCCACATGCCAACAACATCAGGCCTCCGCCTGCTCCATGTTCAACCTGGGCTCCAACAACGCAAGTTGGTGTTCAGAAGTGCCGTCTTCCCAGAGAAAAACACACTAGCTCCTGTGTTAGTGGGGTTCAGTAATGCCAGCTGTTCCCCTGCTGTGTAGACGGCAAAGTCTCCTGCTGCCTCCACATGCCAACAACATCAGGCCTCAGCCTGCTCCATGTCTCAACCTGGGCTCCAACAACGCCAGTTGGTGTTCAGAAGTGTCGTCTTCCCAGAGAAAAACACACTAGCTCCTTTGTTAGTGGGGTTCAGTAATGCCAGCTGTTCCCCTGCTGTGTAGACGGCAAAGTCTCCTGCTGCCTCCACATGCCAACAACATCAGGCCTCCACCTGCTCCATGCCTCAACCTGGGCTCCAACAATACCATTTGGTGTTTAGAAGTGCCGTCTTCACAGAGTAAAACACACTAGCTCCTGTGTTAGTGGGGTTCAGTAACGCCAGCTGTTCCCCTGCTGTGTAGACGGCAATGTCTCCTGCTGACTCCACATGTCCAAAACATCAGGCCTCAGCCTGCTCCATGCCTCAACCTGGGCTCCAACAACGCCAGTTGGTGTTCAGAAGTGTCATCTTCCCAGAGAAAAACACACTAGCTCCAGTGCTAGTGGGGTTCAGAAACGCCAGCTGTTCCCCTGCTGTGTAGACGGCAAAGTCTCCTGCTCCATCCACATTCAAACTACTACTGATTTTTAACCGTGCTCCATTACTAGTAGTGGGAATGGGGACAGAGCAGGAGACCTTGCCGGACACACATCATGGGATCAACTGACGTGACTGAACCCCTGTAACCCAGGAACAAGTGTGGATTGTGCAGACGACACTTCAGAGCAGCAACTGGCGGGGTTGGAGGCCAGAGGAAATACTAGAGACAGTGGAGCCGGAGGCCATAGTGGAGCAAGGTTACAATCAATAGTAGTCTGCAACCTCTATAAAACCAGCTGCATGTTGGCCTCCGCCTGCTGCATGCTTCATCCTGGGCTCCAACACAGCCAGTTGTAGCTTGGAAGTGCCGTCCGCACAGATAGAAACACTCGCTCCCGTGTCTGTGGGGTTCAGTAACGCCAGCTGTCCCCCTGCTGTGCGGATGGCAAAGTCTCCTGCTGCCTCCAAAATCACGCAAAATCTTATTTTCTACTTGCTCCAAGTAGGCCTCAGCCTGCTCGGAGCATTGATCCTGGGCTCCAACACAGCCAGTTGTAGCTTGGAAGTGCCGCCGCACAGATAGAAACACTCGCTCCTTTGTCTGTGGGGTTCTGTAACGCCAGCTGCTCCCCTGCTGTGTGAATGGCAAAGTCTCCTGCTGCCTACACCGTCACACTACTACTGATTTTTAACCATGGTCCACTTCGGCCTCTGTCTCTAGTATTTCCCCTGGCCTCCAACCCTGCCAGGCGCTGCTCTAAAGTGTCGTCTGCACAATCCACACTTGTTCCTGTGTTACTGGGGCTCAGTCACGTCAGTTGATCCCCTGATGTGTGTCCGGCAATGTCTCCTGCTCTGTCCCCATTCCCATTATTAGTAGTGGGAATGTGGACAGAGCAGGAGACCTTGCCGGACACACTTTGGCATGGGTACTCCCTCCTGCCCAGCCTGGTTCCAGAACGCCTGCTGTTTCCGGGTATTGTCAACGTCACTTTGCCACCAATACATTGTCCAGTCGTGTTGCGGTCGGGTTAGCCGAGTCTATGGTGCCGGCAGTTTCGGTGCTTCCTATGTGGGCTGCGGGTTCTGGTACTAAAGGCTGGTTCCGTAGTGCCAATAGGATAAGCACCCCCTGTTGGACTGTGGGATTCGGTAACTGCGTCCTGCTCGCGGCCTTGCTACTTTGTTGATTATGGGTACCTTCTGCTACCCATCCAGGTTCCAGCACCATCAGCTGGTTCTCGGCAGTGTCTTTTGCACGAGTGGTCCCTCCTGCCCAGCCGGGTTCCAGCACCGTCAGCTGGTTCTCGGCAGAGCCTTTGGCCGAGGTGCCTCCTTCTCGGTGTCCGAGTTCCAGCATCGTCTGCTGGTTCTTGGTACTGCTTTAACGCACAGGTACCTCCTGCTTAGAAAACGTGTTCCAGCACTGTCAGCTGGTCCACGGTTGTGCCATTGGCTCTTGTTCCTTCTGCTACCCATCCGGGTTCCAGCACCGTCAGCTGGTTCTCGGCTGTGTCTTTGGCACGGGTTCTTCATCCTGCCCAGCCAGGTTCCAGCACCGTCAGCTGTTTCTCGGCAGAGCCTTTGGCCGAGGCGCCTCCTTCTCGGTGTCCGAGTTCCAGCAACGTCTGCTGGCTCTTGGTAGTGCTTTAAAGCACAGGTACCTCCTGCTTAGAAACCGTGTTCCAGCACCGTCAGCTGGTCCACAGTTGTGCCATTGGCTCTTGTTTCTTCTGCTACCCATCCGGGTTCCAGCACCGTCAGCTGGTTCTCGGCAGTGTCTTTGGCATGGGTACTCCCTCCTGCCCAGCCAGGTTCCAGCACCGTCAGCTGTTTCTCGGCAGAGCCTTTGGCCGAGGTGGCTCCTTCTCAGTGTCCGAGTTCCAGCAACGTCTGCTGGTTCTTGGTAGTGCTTTAACGCACAGGTACCTCCTGCTTAGAAACCATGTTCCAGCACCGTCAGCTGGTCCATAGTTGTGCCATTGGCTCTTGTTCCTTCTGCTACCCATCCGGGTTCCAGCACCGTCAGCTGGTTCTCGGTAGTGTCTTTGGCACGGGTACTCCCTCCTGCCCAGCCGGGTTCCAGCACCGTCAGCTGTTTCTCGGCAGAGCCTTTGGCCGAGGTGCCTCCTTCTCGGTGTCCGAGTTCCAGCAACGTCTGCTGGTTCTTGGTCGTGCTTTAACGCACAGATACCTCCTGCTTAGAAACCGTGTTCCAGCACCATCAGCTGGTCCACAGTTGTGCCATTGGTTCTTGTTCCTTCTGCTACCCATCCGGGTTCCAGCACCGTCAGCTGGTTCTCGGTAGTGTCTTTGGCACGGGTACTCCCTCCTGCCCAGCCTGGTTCCAGCACGCCTGATGTTTCTGGGTAGTGTCAACGTCACTTTGCCACCAATACATTGTCCTGTCGTGTTGCAATCGGGTTAGCCGAGTCTATGGTGCCTGCAGTTTTTATGCTTCCTATGTGGCCTGCGGGTTCTGGTACTAAAGGCTGGTTGCGTAGTGCCAATAGGACAAGCACCCCCTGTTGGACTGTGGGATTCGGTAACTGCGTCCTGCTCGCGGCCTTGCAACTTTGTTGATTATGGGTACCTTCTGCTACCCATCCGGGTTCCAGCACCGTCAGCTGGTTCTCGGCAGAGCCTTTGGCCTAGGTGCCTCCTTCTTGGTATCCGAGTTCCAGCGACGTCTGCTGGTCCTTGGTAGTGCTTTGTAGCACAGGTACCTCCTGCTTAGTAACCATGTTCCAGCACCGTCAGCTGGTCCATAGTTGTGCCATTGGCTCTTGTTCCTTCTGCTGCCCCTCCGGGTTCCGGCACCGTCAGCTGGTCCTCGCTAGTTCCATTTGCTATTGTTCCTTCTGCTACCCATTTGGGTTCCAGTACCGTCAGCTGGTTCTCGGCAGTTCCTCAGCCTTCTTGTACCTTCTGCTATTTTTCCAAGTTCAAGCTTGTGGAAATGGTTTTTGGTTCTCACTCTTGATCTCCCTGACAATGACCCTGAAGACGACGACCCTGAAGACCACACAGAAGAATACCTAAAAGATGACCCTGAAGAAGATGACCAAGAGGACAAAGAACATGAAGACAACCACCAAGATGCAGAACAACAAAAGACAGAAGAACAAGAAGCATAAAAACCAAAAGCAGAAGAACATTAAGCATAAGACTAAAAATCTGAGCAAATGAGATTATCTAATTTATAAGCAGAAGAAGACTAAGCAGTGTATGGGGGTGAGTCCGTTCCTCCTCGTGGTGCTCCTGAAAAAGGCCTGCTGCTGCAGGCCAAACTGAACGCAGACAAATCCTGTTGTAAATCTTTTGTGACAAGCTGAACGGAAGGTGTAATCTTCAAACTTTTATAGATTACAACTACAGGAATGCCTGACACAAATAAGAATATGATGAAGAAGAATAGGAAGAAGATGAAGAAGTAGAATATGAAGAAGAATAATAGTTGAATAAGAAGAATATGAAGAATGCAAAAAAAAAAAATAGGAAGAAGGTGAAGAAGAAGAAGATGAATAAGGTGAAGAAGTTGATGAAAATGATGCTGCTGAGGATGATGAAGGAGAAAGTGTGGGAGAAGTAAAAAAGAAGGTGAAGAGCATGGAAGTAGTGAAACATACATATCTGACAAAATATTAAAGACTTTAACATAGTCAATATCTTTGTAACTACGAAAGTCTTTAAAAAAAAAAAATTACTGATATTCCATTTGATTGGACTAAACCTCTATGGCTTTAATGTCTCCTACACCTCCTACAATACATTATACATTATTATTAGTTGTTTTTCTTCATGTAGAATTAACCTACAGGGAAAAAAAGGGGTTTTTTTATTCCGATATTTCTGTTCCATTGACTTGAATGGGACTTCCGGGATCAGAATCGGCGATACCGGATACTTTTTTTAGATCGGCCGATCCATTCCTATCCAATATTTTTCAGTATCGGGTGGTATCGCTCAACACTACCACCAACAGGTCATGTTTTCAGGATTTCCCTTGTATTGTACAGATGAAGCAATTATCACCTGAGCAATACTAAGGAAATCCTGAAAACATGATCTGTTGGTGGGCCTTGAGGACTGGAGTTGGGGAACCCTGTCTTAGATACATAAAGGCTATGCACTTTTGAAGGTTATATACCAAGAAAATGTCCTCCAGACCACGGAATAGTCTATGCATGAGCAATATAATACCGACACGTTAAGTAAAATTTCTGCACCATTTCTGAATCTCTTGTCAAGAAAAATGCAGCTGCAAACAGTTGTTTTTGATGTGTTTATGCCAGTGTTTTTTTGTGCTTTTTTGCCCTGTGTTTTTGTTTAATTTGAGTGAAGTCAATGGTGAAAAATACATGGCAAAAAACACACAGAATTGACACACTGCAGATTATTTTCTGCACCAAATCTGCATGTTAAAAATACTTAACATATGCATTACACGTCAGGTTTCTCATTCACTTTGCAGGCACAAATTTGCGCTGAGAAAATGCTACAAAAACGAACAAAATCTGCAAACCCTAAAATGTTGAATTTGAATATGTTTTTGGAGGCTTGGAGACTTATATAGCAACGAAATCTACCCAAGAATATGTAAAAGTCTGACACATTTTTAAACAAGATTTTGAGGGTTATATACCAACCAAATGTACTCCAGACCACATATTAGTCTATGGATGAGCAATAAAATACCGATAACATTTTAAACAAGTTTTTTTGAGACTTTTATAACAATAAAATGCACCCTAAAAGAGGTAATACCCTGAGCAATATAATATCGATAAACTTTGAACAAGTTTTTGGAGGGTTATATACCAATGAAATGTCCCAAGAAGATGTAGCACCCTACAGGTGAGCAATATAATATTGATACATTTTTAACAAGTTTTTTGAGGGTTATGTAGGAACGAGATGTACCCAAGAAGATATAATACCCTATGGGCGAGCAATATAATACCAATAAATTTTCCACAAGTAGTTTTAATTGTTGTATAACAACAAAATGTAGTCCAGACCTCGTAATACCCTATGGTTGAGCAATATAATACCAATCTATTTTCAACAAGTTTTTGGAGGCTTATACAGCAACAAAATGTACCCATGAAGAAATTATACCCTATGGGTGAGCAATATGATACCTATAAATTTTGAACAGGTGTTTGATGCTTTTTTAACAATGAAATTGACTCCAGACCACAGAATTTTCTTTGGTTTAGCAATAGAATACTGATACATTTTTTTACAAGTATTCTGAGGCTTTTATAACAATGAAATAAACTGCAGACCACGTAATAGTCTATGGGTGAGCAATATAATACCGATAAATTTTGAACAAGTTTTTGTAGACTAATATAGCAGTGAACTGTATGCAAGAAATGTAATACCCTATGGATGAGCAATATAATAACAATACATTTGTACAAGTTTTTTTGAGGGTTGTACACCATAGAAATGTACTCCAGGCCACAGAATAGTCTATGGGTGATCAATATAATAATGATAACGTATTGAACATTTTTTGGAGATAATATACAAGCAAAATGTACCCAAGAACACAAAATACTATATGCCTGAGATATATAACCCAGCAAATTTTTAAAAAATGTTTGAGTTTTAAATATCACAAAAATGTACCCCAGAACACTTAGTGTATTGGTGAAAAATGTGAAGAAACAAGCAACATTTTCAAATGCTTTTTTTACTGTTATATACCACCAAAATGTGATATAATACTGTGATACTGTATGGATGAGTAATCTAATCGTGAACAATTTTCTACGCTTTTTGTAAGTTTTACATACCATGCCTTCGGTGGCACTAAAAACTCGCTCAAACAACATGCTAGCAGCAGGGAAGCACAACACCTCCAAAGCATAGAGGGACAGCTCATGCCAGGTGTTCAGCTTTGAGCATCAATAGTTGAAAGTTGCAGCTTAATTAGGGAGTACACTGGTTTAGTCGGCCAGATATTGCTTGACCATCTTTAAAAACTTTTCCTTCCTTGACAAAAATACATGGTTCTCAGACCCTGGGCACCGCGATGGTGTCATGAAATTGGCCCACACCTTACACAGTGTACCCCTATCTCTGCTGTGTTTCTCCCTGGCCTTCCACCTTGGTTGGGCAATGAAACTTGCCCCCTGTTGCTAGCATTGTCAGAATTTTTTCAACATATTTTCAACAATGGCCTTCTGGTATAGCACCATTTTAGAAGACCACTTCATCTCAGGAAGAAGAGATACAAAGTTCTCCTTGTAGCATGGGTCTAGAAGGGCGAACAACCAGTGTTTATTTTTAGTGTTTTTTTTCCAAGATGAGTGTAACATGAGGGTCACGGGAAAGGCAGCAGTACATAAAGTCAGCCATATGCGCCAAGCTCCATACAGTCAACACTTTCCTGTCTCCACCATGTTGACGACTCTCCATCTCTTCCTCCTCCCTCTCTTCCTTCTCTTTCCCATCCTCTGTTTTGCTAGCCACCAACTCCTGTTCCTCCTCCTCAGCGTCCACCTATTCATTGTTACCCAATTCGCGTTGAGCACATGAGATGTGCCTGGGCTGCCTACAATCTCTCTATGCTATGTCTTCCACCATCCCTACCTGGTCCGCATGCAATTCTTCTTGTTTATTTGTGAGCAGCAACTTTTTAAGTAGGCACAAAAGTGGGATAGTTGTGCTGACTATGGCGTTACCGCTGCTCACCTTCTTTGTGGAGACCTCAAAGTCTTGGAGAACCAAACAAATGTCAGACAAATGTCACGTGGACCCGTCCTGTGTGACACGGCTCGCAGGCCGGTAACTAAAACAACAGGACGCGGCACGTGATACTGTCCTGTGTGACATGGTTCGCAGGCCGGTAACTAAAGCAACAAGACAAGGGGTAGGGAAAACAGTTACAATGGTGGGCCTTGCGATAGGGAAAGGGGACGTGGAGACCTCCTGCACTCCCCTGAGTCAGTTTCCTTTCCGCACTGGGCACCGATCACTAACCTGTCGCCCTAGCACACCCTACACCTATCCCTTGCTACGGAGCTGGGTAGCGCAGGCACTGGCCTCACTGCTGCACTAATACACATTAAGGAAAAACACAAACAGGGAAACACCACTTAGCGTTACTCTGTTGCACTTGCTCCTGGCAACAGAGTCCACCACCAGCATGCAGCTCTCCTCCTGAATCGCTGCCACCAAACTCTGTCAGAGCTAAGGAAATCCCCTATGACTCCTTTATAACCAGGCTCTGTCAGAGCTGCTCTCCAGCTCCTTCCTCCACCAAGGATGGTTGAAATGAACACTATCACTAAACTGATTGCAACACCTGTGACTCTTTTATAGCAGAGCCAGCAATCACACCTGCATTATAATCATGTACACTAAACAACAGAAACTAGAGTGCAATGTCACTCACCACCACCAGGGGGAAAACTTAGAACAAACGACACCACAGTGCAATAATCCTAATCACCACCGGGGGCAAAAACACCTTAAGCACAGCTTAGGAAAAAAAAAAGGTTACCTGTGCTTTATATCAGTTCTGACCCAGCATGGATCATGACAGTACCCTCCCCTTAATGAGGGGCCTCTGGACCCTCAAGACCGCTCCCCATCAGGGAACCACCTACAGTGGGGACGCCCAGATCCAGAGTTCACCCCTGCAACTACCTGCACCTCAGGTTTATGACAAACAAGCCGGCTGGTATTGGCAACATATGTTCTGGAGGCAACACACATCTCCGAAGCTCTGACCTGGGGAATGGGTTGTGTATGAGTATGTTTGGTATGAGCTGGTAACACTCCACAACACACTTCCACTGGATGTTTTTTGGTGGCCACCCATACACGCTCGTTCACACAAAGGTCCGGACCTGAACGTTTATTGCCACTCGTTCGTTTGTCACCACTTGGAGAACTATTTCTGGGATTGACAACAGAGGCGTCCCCCTGTGTCACCACACTCACACCCCCGCACCTCACCAAGGGGTATACCACCCTCCAACCCCTTCCACCATGAGGTCTGCGCCTCCCAGGGTTGGCCAATGGCGAGGGTTGAGCCTTGCCCCTACTCTCCTGCAGCACATCTGCTGCCCTCACCGGAGAGGAAGGCGTCCATTGAAGAGAGACGGTAGAGACAGTAGTTCCTAGGCAGCAGTCCACACACGAGTGCCCCCACCTGACCACTTCCCTCGACCGCCAATCTATTACCGGTTTGTGTCTCTTCAGCCAAGGGAGGCCTAAAACAATAGGTACTGGCATTCCCTCCAAGATGTAGCATGACAAGGACTCCTCATGATGTCCTATACGCAGTTGGATATTCTCTACGACCTTGGTCAAGCTCCCCTGGCTCAATGGAGCAGAGTTTATAGCCCAGACGCTTATAGGCTGAGCTAGCATCCTACACCTCAGACCATGAGTCTGGACAAAATGAGCATCCACTAGACTGACTCCTGCTCCACAGTCCACAAACACCGGTATCACCTCTGGTACCCCGCCAGCCAAGACCTTTGCTGACATGGTACTTTGGAAGGGCAAAATGGAGGAAATGTATACTCCCTGGTCGCCTCCCTCCAAGCGACCAGGGGAATGCTGCTTCTCAGATGGCACAGATAATTTGGCGCGCAATGGGCAAGCCTTCAGGACATGACCAGTCTGCCCACAGTACAAACATGCCGACACCACTCCCTGAACCGTAGGCAGCTCCATACACAAACTAGCTCCTCCTACTTGCATAGGTTCGTCTGGAGATTTGTCGTGAACTGGGCAGGCTCTCATGTAATGGCCAGGCTTACCACAAGAAAAGCCTACCCCCCACCACGACGAGCCACAGACACCCCTTTTTTTGTATCAACAACACCGGGCTGTCTGGGTTCCTCCGTCCGCACTGGTGGGTCCTCCTCCCTAGCGAGGACATCAGGGGGCACTTTTTGTATATGTCTTACCCTAAGGCATCTATCAACCCGGATGGCAAGGGACATGGTGGCCTCCAGTGACTTGGGAGTGGTGTACTGCACCAGAGTATCCTGCAACTTTGGAGACAAACCCTGCACAAATTGACTCCTAAGTGCAGGGTCATTCCACTGAGTGTCAGTGGCCCGCCTCCTAAACTCTGAGCAGTACTCCTCAGCAACCCGGGCTCCCTGTTTACACTTACGGAGTCGAGATTCCGCCAGGGCGACGCCATCAGGATCCCCATACACAAGCGCCAAAGCCACAAAGAACTCGTCCACGGACTCTAAAGATGGAGAATCGTCCGGTAGGGAGAAGGCCCAGGAATGGGGATCCCCTTTAAGAAGGGACATAGTGATTCCCACCCATTGCTCTTCACTCCATGAAGAACGAGGGCGCAGCCTGAAATATAATTTGCAGGCTTGCTGAAATACCAAGAATTGATCTCTCCCTCCAGAAAATCTGTCAGGGAGGGATATCTTGGGTTCTGTTGGGTTCTGGCTGAGCCTGTTCCTGAACCAAGCCCCCAGAGCCCACCAACACCCGCAGCTGCCGCACCAACCCTCCACTCAGCCCCCTAATCTCATTAATAAGGGTCTGCAGCAATTGGGCAAAGGGCTGAACTGGGTTCATGGCTCAGCAGAAAAAAAAGTTAGGTTGTTGATAAATGTCACGTGGACCCGTCCTGTGTGACATGGCTCACAGGCCGGTAACTAAAACAACAGGACGCGGCACGTGATACTGTCCTGTGTGACATGGCTCGCAGGCCGGTAACTAAAACAACAAGACAAGGGGTAGGGAAAACAGTTACAATGGTGGGCCCTGCGATAGGGAAAGGGGATGTGGAGACCTTCTGCACTTCCCTGAGTCAGTGTCCCTACTGCTCCTAACGTTCCCTATGCCGGTTCTGCACCGAGCACCGATCACGAACCTGTCGCCCTAGCACACCCTACACCTATCCCTTGCTAGGGATCTGGGTAGCGCAGGCACTGGCCTCACCGCTGCACTAGTACACATTAAGGAAAAACACAAACAGGGAAATACGGAAATACCACTTAGCTTTACTCTGTTGCACTTGCTCCTGGCAACAGAGTCCACCACCAGCATGCAGCTCTCCTCCTGAATCGCTGCCACCAAACTCTGTCAGAGCTAAGGAAATCCCCTATGACTCCTTTATAACCAGGCTCTGTCAGAGCTGCTCTCCAGCTCCTTCCTCCACCAAGGATGCAAGGATGATTGAAATGAACACTATCACCAAACTGATTGCAACACCTGTGACTCTTTTATAGCAGAGCCAGCAATCACAGCTGTATCATAATCATGTGCACTAAACAACAGAAACTAGAGTGCAATGACGCTCACCACCACTGGGGGGAAAACTTAGAACAAACGACACCAAAGTACAATAATCCTAATCACCACCGGGGGCAAAAACACCTTAAGCACAGCTTAGGAAAAAAAAGGTTACCTGTGCTTTATATCAGTCCTGATCCAGCATGGATCATGACAACATCCATACACACTCTTCAGTGTTTATGTATGGAGGCTGGCCAGAATACTGATGGCGTGTGGGAGTTTGTACTCAACCAATGACCTCTTCTACTCACAAAGTCTTGATAGCATGTGCAATGTGGAGTTTCAGCGCATGGACACCAGTCGTTGAGCTGGCACACGCATGCTCTGCAGTGGCAGCTGTAGCTGACTTTCACAAATGGGCTCTGACATGGCATACCTTGACCATTAGCTCTGACAAATCTGGCTCTTTTCAGAAGCTGCTGAACTACCAAGCTGAGCACGTGTGCCACGTATGGTATGTGAGCTTTCCAAGTTACAGTCTCTATGTGTTATGTCTTACTCCATCCCCACCAGGTTTGCATTGCATGCTCCATGTTTAATTGTGAGCATCAAATGTTTAAGTAGGCACAAAAGTGAGACAGTTGTACTGATTATGGCATCATCGCCGCTCACCATTTTTGTAGAATTTACTCCACACTACAGAATAGTGTATGGCTGAGAAATGTAGCCCCGGAAAATGTTTTGACAATTTTTGGGTGTGTTATGTAGCACAAATAATGACCTCAAAACATGTAATACTTGATGGATCAAAATATATTCAATTTTTACCGCACCCACAAAAACTGCAGCTATATATTTGCCAATGGACTGTGCAGGCCTACTGTAATCACTGTCTGCAGACTGGATTCTGTAACTCTCCCTGCTCCTGCTACTCTCTCTCCCTCCCTAGGCTAAATGTAGATTGTATGTGCTGAAAACGATTAACCCTTAAAAGGGCTGTTAGTTTGATGGCTCAGCTTCAGCACCATTATCAACACTACAGGCCTCCGATTCATTATACTGTGCACACAGGCCTGGACAAGCAATCTCTCACTCAAATACGAACTGTCTCAGAGCTGTGTGATGGCGTCAGTGTGTCGAGCCAGGCCTGTCCTTCTATAAACTCTGCTGATGTCAGATGACCAGCCAATCACAGCAATAGCCACGACTAGAGTTGAGCGAAACGGGTCAAAAAATTTCAAAAGTCGACGACTTTTGGCAAAGTCGGGTTTCATGAAACGAAACCCGACCCTAGGATGAGGTCGGCCACGAGGTCGGCGACTTACGCGCCAAAGTCGCGTTTCAAAAGTTTGTTTTGCGCTCTTTTTCAGCCAATCAGGATCCACGGACACTGTGGGCAAGGTGATGACATAGGCAGGGGTCACCACCATCTTTCAGAAGGGCATGCAAGTGATTGGCTTGCTTTGGTGGGCGTCACAGGGGTTATAAAAGGGCGTGCACGCCGACCGCCATCTTACTTCTGCCAATCTTAGCATAGGGAGAGGTTGCTGATTCTGTAGGGAGAGCGTTAGGCAGGGAAGAAGAAAAAAAAACTGCTTCTGCTGCTAGCGATTTTGCCTGTGCAACACACCAGTCACTGTGTGTGCAGTGCAAGGGGAGGCTATATTGTGGTGGATCAAAAGATTAAAAGCAATCCCAATTTTTTTTTTGTCCTGCTGAGGTACTGAGCGTGCATTTATTCACACCATACAGCGGTGTACGCTCCTCACACAGTACCGTGTAACGGCTGTTATCACAGCCACAGTGAAGCTATCTGTGTGTCACTGTGGAAGGATAAGTGGAGGACTTGTTCCGTTCTTACAGACCTACACCCTAGGGAGATTCCTATTCTGCCCAATTCTACATACATCTTGTAGTTTGTGATACACTAGCCAATTTCTGCCTGTGACATAGCTCTCTGATATTCAGTGGGCCTCACACAATCCAAAAGTGTCCAGTGTCCACAAGTGTCTGCAGAAATTCAAAATCTCCCTTATCCTGTAGTCACTTTTTTCACACCTGTGCCATCGAGCCTGTGACATAGCGCTCTGATATTCAGTGGGCCTCACACAATCCAAGTGTCCAGTGTCCACAAGTGTCTGCAGAAATTCAAAATCTCCCTTATCCTGTAGTCACTTTTTTCACACCTGCTGCATCGAGCCTGTGACATAGCGCTGTGATATTCAGTGGGCCTCACACAATCCAAGTGTCCAGTGTCCACAAGTGTCTGCAGAAATTCAAAATCTCCCTTATCCTGTAGTCACTTTTTTCACACCTGTGCCATCGAGCCTGTGACATAGCGCTCTGATATTCAGTGGGCCTCACACAATCCAAAAGTGTCCAGTGTCCACAAGTGTCTGCAGAAATTCAAAATCTCCCTTATCCTGTAGTCACTTTTTTCACACCTGTGCCATCGAGCCTGTGACATAGCGCTCTGATATTCAGTGGGCCTCACACAATCCAAAAGTGTCCAGTGTCCACAAGTGTCTGCAGAAATTCAAAATCTCCCTTATCCTGTAGTCACTTTTTTCACACCTGTGCCATCGAGCCTGTGACATAGCGCTCTGTTATTCAGTGGGCCTCACACAATCCAAAAGTGTCCAGTGTCCACAAGTGTCTGCAGAAAATCTAAATCTCCCTTATCCTGTAGTCACTTTTTTCACACCTGTGCCATCGAGCCTGTGACATAGCGCTCTGATATTCAGTGGGCCTCACACAATCCAAGTGTCCAGTGTCCACAAGTGTCTGCAGAAATTCAAAATCTCCCTTATCCTGTAGTCACTTTTTTCACACCTGCTGCATTGAGCCTGTGACATAGCGCTCTGATATTCAGTGGGCCTCACACAATCCAAGTGTCCAGTGTCCACAAGTGTCTGCAGAAATTCAAAATCTCCCTTATCCTGTAGTCATTTTTTTCACAACTGCTGCATCGAGCCTGTGACATAACGCTCTGATAATCAGTGGGCCTCACACAATCCAAGTGTCCAGTGTCCACAAGTGTCTGCAGAAATTCAAAATCTCCCTTATCCTGTAGTCACTTTTTTCACACCTGTTGCATCGAGCCTGTGACATAGCGCTCTGATATTCAGTGGGCCTCACACAATCCAAGTGTCCAGTGTCCACAAGTGTCTGCAGAAATTCAAAATCTCCCTTATCCTGTAGTCACTTTTTTCACACCTGCTGCATCGAGCCTGTGACATAGCGCTCTGATATTCAGTGGGCCTCACACAATCCAAGTGTCCAGTGTCCACAAGTGTCTGCAGAAATTCAAAATCTCCCTTATCCTGTAGTAGGGATGGGCGAATCTACTCGTTAGGACTCGTTACTCTGCGAGTAGTAGGGGACTTGCAGGACTCGGTACTCTGCGAGTTTCCAAGCGATTACTCGCACAGTAACGAGTCCAAAGTAAATCAATGGCAATCCTAGTTTTGGTCCGTTTTGTATTCTACTCAGATTCTCAGATCAATGCTTTCTGCTTTCAGAGTTTAAATCCGAGTTTTGCTTCCAGAGTTTAAATCCGAGTTTTGCTTTCAGAGTTTAAATCCGAGTTTTGCTTTCAGAGTTTAAATCAGAGTTTTGCTTTCAGAGTTTAAATCCGAGTTCATTCAGAGTTTTGCTAACTCGCTATCACTGTAGGATCATTCTTGACAGTCAATCCAGGTCCAGCAGCAGAGGAATCGCTGCAAACTCGCTTCCCCATTAATTAACATTGGACTCGCTAGACTCGCAACGAGTAGCGAGTCCTGCACTCGGACTCGTTAGAGTCTAGCGATTCCGAGTAATTTAGGATTCGCCCATCCCTATCCTGTAGTCACTTTTTTCGCACCTGTTGCATCGAGCCTGTGACATAGCGCTCTGATATTCATTGGGCGTCACACAATCCAAAAGTGTCCAGTGTCCACTAGTGTGTGCAGAAAATCTAAATCTCCCCTGTCCTATAGACACCTTGTACCTTGTTTTGCATTACTATATAGTTTGTTGGATTTTGTCTACATTTCTAGCAAAAATGAGGAAGGCTGGTGGAAGAGGCCGTGGAATTGGGCGGGAGTTGCAGCTGGTAATGATGGTGTTGGTGGTGGATCTGATGGTAGTGGCAAAAGCAAAATAGGACCGAATGCAGGAGGTGTTGAGCCTGCGTCATCGTCTGGCTCCATAAGGCTTCGAAGGCTTAGTTTTCTAGGAGTTGGCAAACCGCTTTTAACGCCAGAGCATCAGGAAAAAGTTTTGTCTTACATTGCTGACTCAGCCTCCAGCTCTATCGCCTCCTCTTCTGAAGTTGTAAAAAGTAAAAGCACTGAGTCGTCATTGGAGGCTCATGTTCATGAACCACACCTTTCCTTGTGTCCTTCACCCCAACCAAGATTGAAGGATGACGCAGGCCATACTACTGATTACTCCATGGAGCTGTTTTCACATACCATGCCTGGATTATCAAGTGAAATGATGAATTACTAGAGTTGAGCGATACCGTCCGATACTTCAAAGTATCGGATCGGAATGGATCGGCCGATCTTAAAAAAAAGTATCGGTATCGCCGATTCCAATACCGGAAGTCCCATTCAAGTCTATGGGACTTCCGGTATCGGAATAAGAAAAATCCTGTTTTTCCCTTGTACAGCCTCTCTGGGGTCTGTACGGGCCTTTCGGGGGGCTGTGCCGGCCTGCCAGGGGGTCTGTGCAGGCTCCGGTGGTCTGTGCCGGCCTGCCGGGGGGCTGTGCCGGCCTGCCGGGGGGCTGTGCAGGCTCCGGGGGGCTGTGCCGGCCTGCCGGGGGGCTGTGCCGGCCTGCCGGGGGGCTGTGCAGGCTTCGGGGGTCTGTGCAGGCATCGTCCGATGGGACTACAAGTCCCATCGGGCGATGCCTGCTACCATGACAGTGATTGACACATTAGCCAATGATGGGACAGTAGTAGTCCCATCATCCGGCTAATGTGTTGAATGTAAAAAAAAAAAAAAAATTACATGCTACATACATGCTACATACATACAACATGCATACTACATACATGCTACATTCATACTACATACTACATACATGCTACATTCATACTACATATATACTACATGCAACATACATACTACATATATACTACATGCATGCAACATGCATACTACATATATACTACATGCAACATACATACTACATATATACTACATGCATGCAACATGCATACTACATATATACTACATGCAACATACATACTACATATATACTACATGCATGCAACATGCATACTACATATATACTACATGCTACATACATACTACATATATACTACATACATACTGCATGCTACATACATACTACATGCTACATACACACCACATACATACTACATACATACTACATGCTACATATATACTACATGTATACTACATGCTACATACATACTACATATATGCTACATACATACTACATACATACTACATGCTACATACATACTACATATATACTACATACATACTACATACATACTACATGCATGCTACATACATACTACATGCTACATACATACCACATACATACTACATACATACTACATGCTACATACATACTACATATATACTACATGCATGCTACATACATACTGCATGCTACATGCATGCTACATACATACTACATACATACTACATGCTACATACATACCACATATATACTACATACATACTACATACAATACATTCATACAATACATACATAGACATACAGTACATATAACATAGAGTAACATACTTACCAATACTTGTCACATTGTTCCCCGAAGCCATTGTCTTTTACGGAATAAATATTAACATAACAAACCACAAAAATACTCACCCACGATCCGAAGCAGTCCACGAGTGTGTCCCACGACGATCTTGGGTAGAGAACTGCAGCATCAGCTGTTGCTGCCATTCTCTACGGGCTGCAGGAATAAAATGACGGAAGGTAGGTATCCTTCTGCACTGTATTCATCCGCCACTTAAAAAAAAAAAAGTCCCTAGTCTCACTTTATGCCATTGCTGCGTGGGAAATTCCCACACAGCAATGGCATAAAGTGAGACTAGGGACTTTTTTTTTTTTAAGTGGCGGAGGAATACAGTGCGGAAGGATACCTACCTTCCGTCATTGGATTCCTGCAGCCCGTAGAGAACGGCAGCAACAGCTGATGCTGCAGTTCTCTACCCAAGATCGTCGTGGGACACACTCGTGGACTGCTTCGGATCGTGGGTGAGTATTTTTGTGGTTTGTTATGTTAATATTTATTCCGTAAAAGACAATGGCTTCGGGGAACAATGTGACAAGAATTGGTAAGCATGTTACTCTATGTTATATGTACTGTATGTCTATGTATGTATTGTATGAATGTATTGTATGTAGTATGTATGTAGTATATATGTGGTATGTATGTAGCATGTAGTATGTATGTAGTATGTATGTAGCATGCATGTAGCATGCAGTATGTATGTAGCATGCATGTAGTATATATGTAGTATGTATGTAGCATGTAGTATGTATGTAGTATGTATGTGGTATGTATGTAGCATGTAGTATGTATGTAGCATGCATGTAGTATGTATGTAGCATGCATGTAGTATGTATGTAGTATGTATGTAGTATATATGTAGTATGTATGTAGCATGTAGTATGTATGTAGCATGCATGTAGTATATATGTAGTATGTATGTAGCATGTAGTATGTATGTAGCATGCATGT
Organism: Dendrobates tinctorius; assembly: GCF_039654945.1. NCBI lineage: Eukaryota > Metazoa > Chordata > Amphibia > Anura > Dendrobatidae > Dendrobates > Dendrobates tinctorius. The sequence continues at coordinate 15,308,511 of NW_027361763.1, forward strand.
AGTATATATGTAGTATGTATGTAGCATGTAGTATGTATGTAGTATGTATGTAGTATGTATGTGGTATGTATGTAGCATGTAGTATGTATGTAGCATGCATGTAGTATGTATGTAGTATGCATGTAGTATATATGTAGTATGTATGTAGCATGTAGTATGTATGTAGCATGCATGTAGTATATATGTAGTATGTATGTAGTATGCATGTAGTATATATGTAGTATGTATGTAGCATGTAGTATGTATGTAGCATGCATGTAGTATATATGTAGTATGTATGTAGCATGTAGTATGTATGTAGCATGCATGTAGTATATATGTAGTATGTGTGTAGCATGTAGTATGTATGTAGCATGCATGTAGTATATATGTAGTATGTATGTAGCATGTAGTATGTATGTAGCATGCATGTAGTATGTATGTAGTATGTATGTAGTATGTATGTGGTATGTATGTAGCATGTAGTATGTATGTAGCATGCATGTAGTATGTATGTAGTATGCATGTAGTATATATGTAGTATGTATGTAGCATGTAGTATGTATGTAGCATGCATGTAGTATATATGTAGTATGTATGTATGTAGTATGCATGTAGTATATATGTAGTATGTATGTAGCATGTAGTATGTATGTAGCATGCATGTAGTATATATGTAGTATGTATGTATGTAGTATGTATGTAGTATATATGTAGCATGTAGTATGTATGTAGCATGCATGTAGTATATATGTGTTATGTATGTAGTATGTATGTAGTATGTATGTAGTATGTATGTGGTATGTATGTGGTATGTATGTAGCATGTAGTATGTATGTAGCATGCATGTAGTATGTATGTAGTATTTTTTTTTTTTTTTTAACATTTAACACATTAGCCGGATGATGGGACTACTACTGTCCCATCATTGGCTAATGTGTCAATCACTGTCATGGTAGCAGGCATCGCCAGATGGGACTTGTAGCCCCATCGGACGATGCTTGCACAGACCCCCGGACATCAGCACAGCCCCCCGGCAGGCCAGCACAGCCCCCCGGCTGGCCGGCACAGACCCCCACAGGGTGCACAGACCACCGGCAGGCCGGCACAGCCCCCCGGCAGGCCGGTACAGACCCCAACAGGGTGCACAGACCACCGGCAGGCCGGCACAGCCCCCCGGCAGGCCGGTACAGACCCCGGGCAGTCCACACAGCCCCCCGGCAGGCCGGCAGAGACCCCTGGAAGGCCCGAAATGACGGCGCATCATGATGCGCACACACCGCGCATCATGATGACGTCAGGCTGTCAATCAACTTTGAACTTCCGATTCCGATGCCGACTTCCGATATTGAAAAAATATCGGAAGTCAGTATCGGAATTCCGATACAGCAAGTATCGGCCGATACCCGATACTTGCGGTATCGGAATGCTCAACACTATGAATTACCCAGGCCAAGATGAATCTGACATGGAGTGCACTGATGCACAGCCGCTGATAGATGATTCTGCTGGTACATTAACTCAGAGCACTACATTGTCCTCGCAGTGTAGAGAGCCAGATTCTGACCCTGATGAGACTCAGGTGCCCCTTCCCGCACACTATACCACCATACACGGTGACACAGAGGAAGGTGCACATGACATTGAAGAGGAGGTGATGATGACCCAGTTGTTGACCCAGATTGGCATCCATTGGGGGAAGAGGGTGCTGCTTCCAATAGCTCAGATGAGGAGCATCCACAGCAGACATCGACATCGCAACAGCTGTTATCTGGCAGGCCCGGAGCACTCCAAAGACAGGTTCCAAAAATCAAAATAGTTGCTGGACAGCTTGTCCAGAGGGTCAAAAGATCACAGCGTGCTAGGCCGCAAAATGTCTGCCAAAGTAGGAAGAGTGCAGTGTGGCACTTTTTTGAACAAAATCCTCATGATCAGGCCAAGGTTATCTGTAAGAAGTGCGCAAAGACCTTTAGCCGAGGGAAAAATCTGAAAAATTTGAATACCAGTTGCATGCTTAGACATTTAACCAGCATGCACTTGCAAGCGTGGACACAACACCAAACCTCAAGTGCCACATGTGCAACTGATCACAAAGAAGGTAGTCAGCAACGCTACATTGTTTCCCCCACTGTAAGCCCACCGGTTAGCACAGCAGCAAATGTTGAGGTGTCGTTGCAAGGCCACAGCAGTCAGGGAATCCCACTGTTATATCAACGAAATACTGAATCTAGGCCATCAGAAAGAACACCAACTCCATCACCATCATCAACCCTCTCTCAGTCCGCCCTGTCCACCGCTACTTCCACCATATGCAGCTCTCAAGTCCAGCTCACCCTCCCAGACACTATGAGTAGGTCAAGAAAGTACACAGTCTCTCATCCGCGTACACTGGGTTTGAACACCAACATTGCCAAACTAATCTCGTTTGAGATGATGCCCTTTCGGTTGGTGGAAAGCGCAGCTTTCCGCGAACTCATGGCCTATGCAGTACCACGCTATTACCTACCCAGTCGCCACTTCTTCTCTCGCAAAGCCATCCCAGCCCTCAACCATCATGTGAAAGACCGCATTGTCCATGCACTCAAGCAGTCAGTGAGTGGAAAGGTGCACCTCACAACTGATGCATAGTCCAGTCGGCATGGCCAGGGCCGTTACGTGTCCATCACTGCGCACTGGGTTAATGTGGTGGATGCAGGGTCCACAGGGGACAGTGGTGGTGGGACAGTGCTGCCTAGCCCACGGTATAGGAAACAGTTGACTGTAGGCGTTCGACCCTCCTCCTCCTCCTCCTCCAGAAGCGAAAGCTCGTCCACAGAGCGCAGTCGTACGAGCACTCCATCTGCAGCTGCCACTGTTGCACACGAGGTGTCCCCCTATCGAGCAGCTAGTGGAAAGCGTCAGCAGGCTGTGTTGCAGATGATGTGTTTGGGCGACAGACACACCGCCGAGGTGCTGGCCGAGTACTTGAAGCGACAAACTGAGTCATGGCTGGGCAGTGTACATCTTGAGGCAGGCAAGGTAGTTAGTGATAACGGCCGTAATTTTGTGGCAGCCATAGCCCTTTCAAAACTCAGCCACATACCTTGCTTGGCTCACACCTTGAACCTGGTGGTGCAGTGCTTCCTCAAAAATTATCCGGAGTTAACAGCCCTGCTCCAGAAGGTGCGAAGACTGTACGCGCACATCCGCCGGTCGCCTGTACACTCCGTTCGTATGCAGAAGCTGCAGCGATTGCTCCACCTTCCCAACCACCGCCTCATTATCGACATTGCAACAAGGTGGAACTCCACCCTGCACATGGTGGAGCGGCTGTGCGAGCAGAGGCAGGCCATAATGCATTTGTGGGAGGATACACGGCCAGGCACTTTGAGAGCAGACATGGAGTTGACAGGTGTGCAGTGGTCGAAGCTGAAAGACCTCTGTAAAGTCCTTCAGTGTTTTGAGGAATGCACACGGCTGGTAAGCGCAGACAACGCCATCCTAAGCATGAGCATCCCACTTATGCGTCTGCTCATGCAAACTTTGACGCACCTTAAGGAGCAGGTGTCTGCAGCCAATGCTGACGAGGAGGAAGAGGTGGAGGGAATCCTTGATGACATTCAGCCATTGTCTGCTCAGGGACCTCTCCTGGACGAGTTGGAGGAAGAAGAGGAGGAGGAGGATGATGATGGGGATGATTACTTAGGGGAGGAGGATGCATCTCGTGGGGCAAGTGAAAATGTTGGTGTGGCAAGGTCTGGTACAGGGTTGGTGCGTGACTGGAGGGATGTGGATTTGCCAGAAAGTGCTCCTCCAACCAGCACTCGCAGTGCATCATTGACACCGGGAACATTGGCCCACATGTCAGATTATGCCTTGCGGATCCGAAAAAGGGACCCCCGCATTGCCAAAATGATGAACGATGACGACTACTGGTTGGCCAGCATCCTGGATCCATGCTATAAAGGCAAATTACAAAACATCATGCCACAGGAGAACCTTGACCTAATATTGGCTAATAAACAAGCAACTCTGGTAAATCGGTTGCTTGAGGCATTCCCAGCACACAGCAGCGGTGATGGTTCTCACACGAGCCGTACGGGCCGGGGGCAGCTTGGCAGAGGTGTTCATGGTGCACACAGCAGAAGTGGCGTTGGAGACAGGGGTTTCATGACAATGTTGTGGACTGATTTTTCAAGTACCGCTCACACAACTGGTAATACAGCATCGATGGAAAGTGACAGGAGACAGCAGTTGTCAACTATGGTTACAAACTACTTCTCCTCCCATATCGATGTTCTCCCACACAGGTCATTCCCTTTGACTATTGGGCCGCTAAAATGGACACCTGGCCTGAATTAGCACAATATGCCTTACAGGAGCTCGCTTGCCCAGCTGCAAGTGTGCTATCGGAAAGAGTCTTCAGTGCAGCTGGATCAATCCTGACCTTCATTAAAATGAACCATGCATGGGTTTCCAAGGATTTTGTCCCACCTTCCCCTGATGACACATAGGTTGACAGAAAAATGGCTTGCTTTGGTCCACCTCTTCCTGGGACTTGACCTATTTCGCCTTTTGCATCAGCTGAATGTCCAACATCAACATATGCCACTTTCTAAAACTCCCTAACTGTGCTGCCTCCCCCCCCCATGGCCGGGGTCACCACCTAGCGCACGACACCGTGCGAGTGCCGTTGCCCTGGACAGGTGGGTAGGCCGACTCTTGGGTGCGGGCACTGGAACAGGGTCCCTCATAGTGCAATCAAGTGTCTCTGATGGTGGTGGTGCACACCCGCCGACAGACACCCAGCCGTACTATGAGGGGCCCAGTGCCAGTACCGACGCCCACGAGTGGGCCCCCCTTGCTTGGGCAGGGCCCCAGCATTTGCAATCTTTACCTCTCCCTGCTCCTCACCTAACACCGTCTGAGCCTGCCTACTGATGTATAGACATATCTTTTGAATGTGTACGCTATCCATACATGTTATCCGGGGATACGGTACCCTTTCTCACCTTTGTGCAATCAAGTGCAAGCCATACTGGGCCTAACACCGTCTGAGCCTGCCTCCTGATGTATAGACATATATTTTGAATGTGTACGCTATCCATACATGTTATCCGGGGATACGGTACCCTTTCTCACCTTTGTGCAATCACGTGCAAGCCATACTGGGCGTGAGAACGGCTGGCGAGCTGTTAAGCAAGCTACAGCAACTGTGGTTTGCACAAGTAAGTTTTTCATTTTTTCAGGAATGACGGTTAGGCCTAATTCCGGAACTGCGGTTGACCTGCACTTACTGGGAAATCATCGTTCGCGGGTAATAATTGTAATCAGTGATCCCCATCACTAACGTTGTTCAGCGGGTTATTTGCACCTGTAAGCGACAAACGCTGGCCTTTTCAGTGTAGCGCACATGCAGCCACGGACATGTAAGGGCATGACACACCAGTTATTGGCCAATCTCATGTGCCAGAGCCTCACGTGTCCCTCTAGTAAGCCGGACTCGGACCGCGGGGCATGACGGAGTCTCGTTCGTTAACGGAATTAAGCTTGCAATGTGTGCATCTTTTCTGTAGCTGGCATGGTTGAGGTTTCCCAGGTGGAGTCGAATTTAACCGTAGGCTCCACTCCTGGTGGTGCCCTTCTGGACATTCCTTTAAGGTTCAGCTTTGCAACCATACTGCCCACGTAAAACAAACACTTTGCCTTCATGAACGCTGTTTGGAGGGTCATGACTCGTGGGAATAACGCCGCCCAATCAGTTAACCTGCTAGAGAGATCCTTTGTTGCTCCTAAGCATGACATCACACTCCCTAGGAGGAAGGTAATGCCACTGTGGCGACCGTACTCCTGGGGGCGACACAAGTGCACTGATGCCCAGCCACTGCTCGATGAATCTGCTGGTACATTGACCCAGACCACTACATTCCCCTCGCACGCTACACGGCCTGAAAGTGCAGGTTCGGCCCACCCGCCATCAGACACACCACCATACTATCAGGGGCCCTGTGCCAGTGCCATCGCAAACGAGTGGGCCCCCCCTGCTTGTTCAGGATCACAGCACTTGCAAGGTTGAAATACTGTGCAGTGAGATGGAAGATGGGGACGACGAGGAGTCCAGACTAGTACATTGATTCCCTAGCGAGGAGACTTATTTGATTGTTTTCAATGTTGGGACAGCAATTTTTGGTGAGCACTATACTCTGGAGAATGATAGATGGGGCCCACCATACACTGGAACATTCCAAAGGTGGACATCAGACACTGGAGCAGCATTTACAGGGCCCATTATACACTAGAGCATTAGAAATGGGGCCCATCATGTTTGGAGCATTATTTGGGCCCATAAGACAGTGGAGCTTCATCCATGGGACCAACATATACTGTAGCATTATGTGGAGCTCATCATATACTGTTTCAAACATTATATGGGACCAATGATTCTGTATGGAGAAATAGATGGGCCTCGTCATGAGATGTAAAAAGTGAAGTATTTTTCATTGTACTATACCGCTATTTCTCTGCCGTATCGGAGCATGATGAGTTGTGGTATTATGTGTTAAAGGGGCGCTCTTTCGCCCAGGGCACATGAAAACCTGGAGCCAGCCCTACCCCCCCACAACTTTAGCCAAATAACCCCCATTTTTCAGTGCGTAACTTGTATTAGGAAGTTAATTAAGGTTGACCAGCTTAAGTAAGAAGAATTGATGCTTTTGGCATTCAAATGAGCACTGTAGGTGTGTTTCCTGTCATCCTCTCACTGCCGACTTTTATTCCCCATTGACTTACATTGGGTTTCGTGTTTCTGGACGACCCTGACTTTTCCCTATAATCGGCCGATCTTGCTCGACCCGACTTTTGGAAAAGTCGGGTTTCACGAAACGAAACTCGACCCTAAAAAAACAAAAGTCGCTCAACTCTAGCCACGACTATGATGGCTTCGGCATTGCAGTGACTCACAGTCAATCCCTGAATGCTTATTGGCTGTGAGTTACTGTAACAGGTGCAAAAGATGTGGGGTGGGGTTTCTAGTTTTCCATTGAGCACCACCCATTACTCGCTGTGTAACGAGCACATCCGAGCACCATGATACTCCAGTGACAACTGAGTATCACCGAGAGCACGTTTGCTCATCTCTAGTGTCAATTTCAAAGTGATTGTAATAACAAGCCAAGCGGTAAAAAGTTCTCAAATTCAAGAATTTTTAATTCTATTGCATATTGCATGTTGCCTAAGTTACTGGCCACTGCTTTTGTCTACTAGATGTGAAACACAGAAAAAACACAGTACAACAAACGTGTTCTTTGGGTGGTGTGAACACTGTCCTACCGACTTGTTCACTTTTGTTCATGTCTCATGTGTTTTTAAGTTATTAGTTTCTTGCTTATGCAAGTTTTGGGAGATTCCCGCCCCTCTCTTGTGAGACATGGACATAAAAAACCGTCTTGCACAGTGTGTCCACATCAGGCAGCGCCTTTCTGAATCCTGCTCATATAGGTACTGTTCACATGATCAGGTTTTAAATACATTAGATAGGACTGCTCTGAGATGGGTATACCATGACGTTGGTAGAGTGGCTTAGTATACATTTTTTGCAAAAAACGTATCAACTAAATACCCTATTTTTGTTATCATCTTTTTACTAGCACTTGCTGTTTAATGTTTTATATATCTTTTACAACAGAGTATTTTTGCACGCTTGTTGTACTGTGTTTTTTCTGTGTTTCAGTCTTTGGGTGGTGTGAACACTGTCCTACCAACTTGTTCACTTTTGTGCATGTCTCATGTGTTTTTAATTTTTTAGTCCATTAGATGTGTTTAGTGTGAAAGCCAAGTAGCGCTCCCCTTGCAGAATACGGTATATTTTATATTTCATAAGCATGCAATACTATATTAGGTGTTTTGACTCGGTCAGGCCTTGGGCACTCATATTACAGAAGCAGTAGAACTAGGGTAGACGAACCGCATTGTATGCAGTTAAGCATGACATATCAATAATATGGAAAGTGAGCAGATACCATCTCCATAGCAGGTGGAATTGTTAATTATGATGAGATATTGGACTGCTAATGGCCCATATACTGTTCTTGCGCAGGGGGCCGCTTCTGTCTCAGTCCACTCAAGTGTAAAACTATTAGATAAAGTTGCTGCCGCCAGAGGCTCTTCAATTGCTTATTGAGATGATGTGAAAAGGCCTTAAAAAACATTTTTAGACTAAAATAAGTGTTTAATTTAGTTTTCCATGGCTTTAAATAGTATGGGGAAAGTTACTAAGGCTTTTTCAAGAAGATTCAAATTTTATTGAACCCTTATTTATTGTGCTTTTATCTCCCTGAAAGAACTTATTTGCAGATAAAAAATTTGTGCAAATTTGAATACTGAAAAGCTTGTGATTGCTTGGAAAATACACATGGGGAGAAGAGCGAGAGAGGACCCCGCTGGCGTTGAGAGCTTACACTCTAAAGGAAAGAGATGGGACCTCTCTGATCATAAGAGCTTACACTCTATATAGGAGAGAGAACCCTGCTGACCATAAGAGCTTACACTCTACAGGAGAAAGAGAGGACCCCGCTGACCATAAAATCTTACGCTCTACAGGAGAGAGAGAGGACCCCACTGACCATAAGAGCTTGCACTCTACAGGAGATAGAGAGGACTCCAATGACCATAAGAGCTTACACTCTAGAGGAGAGAGTGAGGACCCCACTGACCATAAGAGCTTACACTCTACAGGAGAAAGAGAGGACCCCGCTGACCATAAGAGCTTACGCTCTACAGGAGAGAGAGAGGACCCCACTGACCATAAGAGTTTGCACTCTACAGGAGATAGAGAGGACTCCAATGACCATAAGAGCTTACACTCTACAGGACAGAGTGAGGACCCCACTGACCATAAGAGCTTACACTCTACAGGAGACAGAACCCCGCTGACCATAAGAGCTTACACTCTACAGGAGAGAGAGAGAGAGGATCCCACTGACCATAAGAGCTTACACTCTACAGGAGAGAGAAGACCCCACTGACAATAAGAGCTTACACTCTACAGGAGAGAAAGAGGACACCGCTAACCTTAAGAGCTTACACTCTACAGGAAACAGAGAGGACACTGCTGACCTTAAGAGCTTACACTCTACAGGAAAGAGAGAGGACACCGATGGCCTTAAGAGCTTACACTCTACAGGAAAGAGAGAAGACCCCACTGACCATAAGAGCTTACTCTCTGCAGGAGATGAAGGACCCCACAGACAATAAGAGCTTACACTGTACAGGAGAGAGAGGATCCCACTGACCATAAGAGCTTACACTCTACAGGAGAGAGAGGACCCCACTGACCATAAGAGCTTACACTCTACAGGAGAGAGAGGACCCCACTGACCATAAGAGCTTACTCTCTGCAGGAGATGAAGGACCCCACTGACCATAAGAGCTTACACTCTATAGGAGAGAGAGAGGATCCCACTGACCATAAGAGCTTACACTCTACAGGAGAGAGAGGACCCCACTGACCATAAGAGCTTACACTCTACAGGAGAGAGAGAGGACACCGCTGACCTTAAGAGCTTACACTCTACAGGAGAGAGAGGACCCTACTGGCCATAAGAGCTTACACTCTCCAGGAGGGAGAGAGGGCCCCATTGACCATAAGAGCTCACACTCTGTAGGAGAAAGAGAGAGAGAGGACCCTGCTGATCATAAGAGCTTACACGCTAAAAGACAGAGATGACCCTCTGATCATAAGAGCTTATTCTCTACTGAAGAGAGACAGAGAGAGGACCCTCCTGATCATAGGAGCTTACACTCTACAGAAGAGTTAATCTGAGTTGTCACTCTAGAGATGGATGATGACTCCACTGTACAAACAGTGCACCGCTGGAAACCGCTGATCTGTGATGGCCCAGATATTGTTTGACCACCACTGTACAAGATGTGATAATTTTCTACATGTCATAAGGTACTGTCACACTTAGCGATATCGCTATGTCTGATACTTACCTACGACCCGCTCTCCCGCTGGTTATCGCTGATCGTGCAAGAACGTCCAGGACTGTTTCTCGTCGTCAGCTTCCTGCGGCGTTTCCTGTGGAGAGACGAGCGACGAACGTGGAGCCGGGCGGGAGGACGTCAGGATCGCCTAGTGTGACAGGTAAGTAGCGACCCCCGACCCCTGCAATGTCACTGGTGAGATCTGCCTGTGTGGCAGCTCACTAGCGACTACTTAGCGATGCACCAGCGATTCTGACCGCGTCATATCGCTGGTCGGGATCGCTGGTGCATCGCTAAGTGTGACAGTACCTTTAGCTGCAAGGCCTTACAGAGAGGCCGCATAGTAATGCACAATTATGTTCTTCCACTCTGCGATGCTTCAGCAGTGTGGGAAATGGTGCTGAGCAAGTTTGTTTTTTTTTTGTTTTTTTGCTAAACGCAAATCGAATTTCAAAGTGTTAGAATGTGAGGGGAATCACGATTTTCAGTGAATCTGACTCCAACTCGATCCTCCAGTAAACATTTTGCTTATCTCTAGTGGATGTTATTAGCTTAATGAGCTCTATAATTCTGATAGATAAATTGTGACTGTGTTACAAACTTATTCCAGTAGGACGGGTGGTGTAAAAAATTTACTAAAAGATACAGTCCGACGTGCTGCATCTATTATTAGCAAACATCTTGGGACGCTTTGATAAATTTGTTGCCTATAACTATAATGCCGGCACACGCAAAACTGATCTTATGAAGTCCCCTCGTGTTAACGGGACTCCTATGGCTTGTTTCTATTTAGTGAACGATTTTGGAGAATTTTTTGTTCCATCTTTTTTCTTCCTCTATTAAAAATAAGAAATTGCTGACTTTGTTTTCTCTAACAGCAAAGCTTTCAATTTCTGCAAATTCCTTTTTACATTCAGATTTCAAAGGGTTGAATGAATTGCACTTTTCCTCTGGGAAATTAAACTTTACTTTAATACATTTGTTTTTACACTTTTTAATGTCACTAGGGAGTTGTGCCAAGTACGTGAAAAGAAGTCCTGCGTGTGATGTGGTTCACCTTGTCTCTGCCACGATCCATTTTTGGATCTGTGTCAGATTCTGGATTCTCTGATTTAACCTTTTTTCCTTTCAGTCCATCGGGGTTAATATTAGTGTTTGCCCCCGGTGGCCGCTGGTGTTACTACAAGTTTACCTAGTCTGCTTGTGGGTTTTTGCCCCCTGGTGGCCACTGGTGTTACAGCATGTTAAGTTAGTCAGCTGCTGGTGACTAGTGTTGAGCGATACCACCCGATACTGAAAAATATCGTATCGGAATGGATCGGCCGATCTAAAAAAAGTATCGGGTATCGCCGATTCCGATCCCGAAAGTCCCATTCAAGTCAATGGAACTGAAATATTGGAATTAAAAAAAAACCTTTCTTTCCCTGTAGGTTAATTCTACATGAAGAAACACAACTAATAATAATGTAGAATGTATTGTGGGAGGTGTAGGAGACATTAAAGCCATAGAGGTTTAGCCCAATCAAATGGAATAGCAGAAATTAAATTTTTTTTTTAAAGACGTTTGGACTTACAAAGATATTTACTATGTTAACCTCTTTTATATTTTGTCAGATATGTATGTTTCACTACTTCCATACTCTTCACCTTCTTTTTTACTTCTCCCACACTTTCTCCTTCATCATCCGCAGCAGCATCTTTTTCATCAACTTCTTCTTCACCTTATTCATCATCTTCTTCTTCTTCTTCTTCTTCTTCTTCACCTTCTTCCTATTTTTTTTTTTTTACATTCTTCATATTTTTCTTATTCAACTATTATTCTTCTTCATATTCTACTTCATCTTCTTCCTATTCTTCTTCTTCATCATATTCTTATTTGTGTCAGGCATTCCTGTAGTTGTTATCTATAAAAGTTTGAAGATTACACCTTCTGTTCAGCCTGTGACAACAGATTTACAACAGGATTTGTCCGCGTTCAGTTTGGCCTGCAGCAGCAGGCGTTTTCCAGGGGCACCACGAGGAGGAACGGACTCACCCCCATACACTGCTTAGTCTTCTGCTTATAAATTAGATAATATCATTTGCTCTGATTTTTAGTCTTATGCTTAATGTTCTTGTCATGATCTCAGTGCGGGTTTGACTCGCACACGTGGGGTTAATGTTTGGAACCAGTGCTGATGACTGGCATTTCTGGGGTTAAAGGTTGTGATCCCGATGCAGGCTTACCTGCACACCTGGAGCTATGATTGTGGCCTCTCCCTGGTTCTGGGGGAGGCTTCTTATAGCCTCAGGACGCTCCCATCTCTGTCAGTTATACTTTCGCCCTTGGCATTTGTGTGGTGACCCCTGAGTGTGTTTGTGCTGTGTTCTGGTTACTTGATTCTCTGTGTATGACTCGGTCTGTTCTCTGGATATCGCTTTGGATTCTGCCTGGTACCTCCTATGTCTGTTTGGTTTTGATCTCTGCTTGGCCCTGATTATCCGCTCTGTCTCATCCCTGGTACTGTACTGTGATCCTGTGTATGACCTTTGGCTTTGTCTGACCTCCCGTCTGTTTATTCCTCCTGTACCTCGTTTAGCACTGCTTCTGTACTCAGGACACGCGCACTGGCTCTATGAGCAAGTGTAGTGCGGTGTCTCTGACATTATAACTGACCCTTTCAGTTTTGTTTTGTTTTTTTTCTGAAGAAAAAAAAAAAAAGGTTTGTGTTATCCTCATGGATCCCATACAAGCCTTGGCTGATCAGGTCAAGCACCTGACCCAAATGTTCCATAAGCTCAATGTGGAACAACGCACGATGGCCCATACCCAGCAACAGTTGGTGGTTACTGTGCAGGGGGCTGTCGATGCAGGGGCTTCTGGTTCTGGGGGTAGGGATGTGTCATTAGCGTCCCCCGAATCTCTGGTCAAATTACCAGACCTTTTCTCAGGGGATAAAAAGGAGTTCAGGTCTTTCAGAGAAGGATGCAAGCTTTTTTTTTCTCTAAGGCCCCGCTCCTCCGGGGATGAGTTCCAGAGGGTGGGGGTCATTATTTCCCTACTTCGGGGGGCTCCGCAAGCATGGGCTTTCTCTCTGTCTTCCTCTGCTCCTGAACGTATGTCAGTGAACGCATTCTTTGAGGCCCTCGGGCACATTTATGATGAACCTGACCGAGTGCGATTGGCAGAGGACATGGTGATGAGTGTCTGTCAGGGGAAACACACAGCTGAGTGGTTTTGTTCTGAGTTCCGCCGCTGGGTGGCAGAGGTCTCTTGGAGCGACGCCGCACTCCGAGGACTCTTTTGCAGAGGCTTGTCCGAGCGGCTGCAGGATGCCTTGGCGTTACATCCCCCACCTAACTCTCTCGAGGACGCCATGACCCAGGCCGTCCGGATGGACCGCAGGCTGCGGGCCAGAGGGGTGATGCAGGTGGATACTCCATTATTCCCCAGTGGAAAAGAGACTGCCCCTGAGCCCATGGATGTAGGGCCCTCTCCCTGAAGGATACGGAGAGGAAACGCCAGAAGGACAAGCAGTTATGCTTTTACTGCGGTAAAACGGGACATTGGAAAAGGGAGTGCCCGAATTGCCCGTCTTCAAACCCGGTCGGCGGGAAACGACTAGGTCTGGGTAGTCAACGGGGAGGCTACTCAGACCCTCAGGTACCATTTTCCTCGTTTTCTAAAGTAGTACTGCCTGTGGAACTGTTTGTGGATGGTAGTTCTTTTTCCTCTACAGCCTTTGTGGACTGCGGATCATCTATTAATCTTATTGACTCCCAATTGGTCACACACTGCAAGATAGGGACAGTTAGGCTCAAGGTTCCGATCAAAGTGATGGCCATTGACTCATCTCCCCTCACTAAGGAGGGAATTCGCTTTATGTCTGATGTGTTTTCGCTCAGAGTGGGCGCTACTCATGTGGAAAACATAAGTTGTTTTGTGCTGGACAATCTACCTGCAGGGTTGGTGTTGGGCATGCCCTGGTTACAACACCATAACTCAGTTATTAACTGGAAAACGGGGGGAGATTGTACAATGGGGGTTTAATGATTTTGAGTTATGTGATAAATCCGCACTGCTGGTTGAACCTGTTAAATCTGTGTCTGTATCATCTGTCGAGCTGGAAGGTATTCCGGAATGCCTGAAGGACTTCGAAGATGTATTCTCCGAAAGCGAGGCCGAGACGTTACCGCCACATAGACCCTTTGACTGCGCTATTGAGCTGGTCCCGGGGGCTAAATTACCCAAAGCCTGTCTGTTTTATTTGTCCGGTCCTGAGCGCTTGGCTATGAAGGAGTACATTACTGAAAGTCTGCGCAAAGGACACATACGTCCTTCAGTCTCACCTGTGGCGGCAGGTTTCTTTTTTGTAAATAAAAAAGATGGCGGGTTACGTCCCTGTCTCGACTTCCGGGAGCTTAATCAAATTACTGTACGGAATACATACCCCCTTCCGTTGATTCCCGATTTATGTAACCAACTATCAGGGGCAAAGTGGTTTTCTAAACTGGACTTTCGGGGGGCATATAATTTGATAAGGGTCCGAGAGGGGGATGAATGGAAAACCGCGTTCCTCACGACCGAGGGACTATTTGAAAATTTAGTCATGCCGTTTGGTCTTACCAACGCCCCTGACATATTTCAGAATTTCATCAACGTGGTATTCTCGGATCTCATTGGTCGTTTTGTCGTTATCTACTTAGATGATATTTTGATATATTCCCCCGACAAGTATTCTCATTTGGAACATGTACGAACTGTGCTCCAAAGGCTGAGAGAAAATCATTTGTATGCCAAATTGGAAAAATGTGTATTTTTGTGTACAAGAGTTGTCCTTTTTGGGGTTAATTGTATCCGGTGAGGGTTTTCGCATGGACCCCAAGAAGGTGCAGGCCATTGCGGATTGGGTGCAACCCCGAGATCTTAAGGGTCTTCAGCGCTTCTTGGGGTTTGCCAATTATTACCGCAAATTTATCCGGGGGTTTTCGCAAGTGGTCAAACCTCTCACGGATCTAACATGCAAAGGTGCGGATGTGAGAAATTGGTCCTCGCTCGCAAAAGCGACCTTTGCGACGCTGAAAAAATGTTTTACGTCTGCAACTGTGTTAGTGCAGCCAGATCCGTCCAAACCATTTGTCGTGGAAGTGGATGCCTCTGAGGTGGGGGTGGGGGCGGTGTTGTCCCAAGGGCCTGCCACTCTAACCAACCTCAGGCCATGTGCTTTCTTTTCCAAGAAGTTCTCTGCTGCGGAAAGAAATTACGACGTAGGCAATAGAGAGCTTCTTGCGGTGAAATTGGCGTTTGAAGAATGGAGGCACTTTTTGGAGGGGGCCAGACACCCGGTTACGGTGATCACGGATCACAAAAATTTGTCGTACATTGAGTCTGCTAAAAGATTAACGCCCAGACAAGCCCGTTGGTCACTTTTTTTTTCCCGTTTTCAGTTTACAATCACATTTCGTCCAGGGTCTAAGAATGTCAAGGCTGACGCCTTATCACGCAGTTTTCAGCCGGTGTCGCCCCCTGAGCCACCGTCCTCCATTTTTCACCCTGGGGTTGTGATAGCAGAGGTCTCATCTGAATTGGAACGGGAGATTCAGGGGGCCCAGTCGCAGGCCTCGGCGGCCAAGCCGGAGGGGAAGTTGTTTGTCCCAGAGCAACTTCGACTGAAACTCTTGCAGGAGTTCCATGAATCCAAGCTGAGTGCTCACCCTGGTATTTCAGCCACACGTCTGGCGGTGGCTAGGATCTTTTGGTGGCCTACCCTTGATTCGGACATAAAAAAATTCATTGCTGGTTGTGGGGTCTGCGCTCGTTCTAAAAGCTCTCATAGCCGGCCGGCAGGGGAGCTGATACCCTTGGCAGTGCCCGAAAGGCCATGGACTCACTTATCCATGGATTTTGTTACCAATCTCCCTCCATCTAAGGGTAATACAGTGGTATGGGTAGTGGTGGACAGGTTTTCTAAGCAGGCTCATTTTGTACCCCTGTCCGCACTACCGTCAGCTGAGACGTTGTCCAGGTTGTTTGTGCAGCATGTGATCCGGTTGCATGGGGTACCCCTGAATGTGGTGTCTGATCGTGGTGTGCAGTTTGTGGCTAAGTTTTGGCATGCTTTCTGCAAAAAATTAGGTATGTCTCTGTCCTTTTCGTCTGCATACCATCCTGAGAGCAATGGGCAGACGGAGCGCACTAACCAGTCCCTGGAACAGATCCTCAGGTGTCTAACCTCTGCTAGACAGAGTGACTGGTGCGATGCACTGCCGTTAGCTGAATTTGCCTTCAATAGTCGGGTGAGTCAATCCACTGGTAGGTCCCCTTTCTTGATTAACTATGGGTTCAGTCCTCATTTCGGTGAGTTTTCTCGTCTGGATTCGGGGTGCCCCGGGGCTGAGGACTCTGTTCAGCGGTTAAAAAATACATGGGCAGAAGTCCAGCGGCGTATATCCAGGTCTCAAGGCAGGTATAAGTATTTCGCGGACAGGAAACGAACACCTGGTCCCATGTTTCGGGTGGGAGAGAAAGTTTGGCTCTCCACGCGAAAAATTAAGTTAAAGATTCCGTCAGCCAAGTTAGGACCCAAATTCATTGGCCCGTACAAGATTGTGGAAAAAATCAATCCAGTGGCGTATAGGCTGTGCCTTCCACCCTGTTTCAAGATCCCTAACGTCTTCCACAAATCTCTACTGAAACCTTTTGAAGCAGTCCGGGGAGACTCCGAGTCTGCTGCTTCTCCTGTTTTGGTCGAGGGGCAGGAGGAGTACGAGGTTGGTCATATCATAGATTCCAGGTTGGTACGGCGGTCGGTACAGTACCTGGTTCATTGGAAGGGGTATGGACCGGAGGACAGGTCCTGGGTACCGGCCCGGTTGATGCATGCTGATCGCCTGGTACGGGCTTTCCATGCTAAGTACTCGGGCAAGCCTGGGGGTCCAGAGGCCCCCCGTTGAGAAGGGGGTACTGTCATGATCTCAGTGTGGGTTTGACTCGCACACGTGGGGTTTATGTTTGGAACCAGTGCTGATGACTGGCATTTCTGGGGTTAAAGGTTGTGATCCCGATGCAGGCTTACCTGCACACCTGGGGCTATGATTGTGGCCTCTCCCTGGTTCTGGGGGAGGCTTCTTATAGCCTCAGGACGCTCCCATCCCTGTCAGTTATACTCTTGCCCTTGGCATTTGTGTGGTGACCCCTGAGTGTGTTTGTGCTGTGTTCTGGTTACTTGATTCTCTGTGTATGACTCGGTCTGTTCTCTGGATATCGCTTTGGATTCTGCCTGGTACCTCCTATGTCTGTTTGGTTTTGATCTCTGCTTGGCCCTGATTATCCGCTCTCTCATCCCTGGTACTGTACTGTGATCCTGTGTATGACCTTTGGCTTTGTCTGACCTCCCGTCTGTTTATTCCTCCTGTACCTCGTTTAGCACTGCTTCTGTACTCAGGACACGCGCACTGGCTCTATGAGCAAGTGTAGTGCGGTGTCTCTGACAGTTCTTCTGCTCTTGGTTTTTATGCTTCTTGGTCTTCTGTCTCTTGCTGTTCTGCATCTTGGAGGTTGTCTTCATGTTCTTTGTCCTCTTGGTCATCTTCTTCAGGGTCATCTTTTAGGTATTCTTCTGTGTGGTCTTCAGGGTCGTCGTCTTCAGGGTCATTGTCAGGGAGATCCAGAGTGAGAATCAAAAACTATTTCCACAAGCTTGAACTTGGAAAAGTAGCAGAAGGTACAAGAAGGATGAGGAACTGCCGAGAACCAGCTGACGGTACTGGAACCCGGAGGGGCAGCAGAATGAACAAGAGCCAATGGCACAACCGTCGACCAGCTGACGTTGCTGGAATACGGTTACTAAGCAAGAGGTACCTGTGCTCCAAAGCACTACCAAGGACCAGCAGACGTTGCTGGAACTCGGGTACCAAGAAGGAGGCACCTAGGCCAAAGGCATTGCCGAGAGCCAGCTGACGGTGCTGGAACCCGGATGGGTAGCAGAAGCTGCAAGAGCAAATGACACTAGCGAGGACCAGCTGACGGTGCTAGAACCCGGTGGGGCACCAGAAGGAACAAGAGCCAATGGGAGAACCGTGGACCAGCCGACGGTGCTGTAACACGGTTTCTAAGCAGGAGGTACCTGTGCTAAAAAGCACTACCAAGGACCAGCAGACGTTGCTGGAACTCGGATACCGAGAAGGAGGCACCTAGACCAAAGGCTCTGCCGAGAACCAGCTGACGGTGCTGGAACCCGGATGGGTAGCAGAAGGTACCCATGATCAACAAAGTTGCAAGGCCGCAAGCAGGACGCAGTTTCCGAAACCCACAGTCCTACAGGGGGTGCTAGTCCTATTGGCACTACGGAACCAGCCTTTATTACCAGAACCCGCGGCCCACATAGGAAGCACCGAAACTGCAGGCACCATAGACTCGGCTAACGCGACCGCAACACGACAGGACAACGTATTGGTGGCAAAGTGACGTTGACACTACCCGGAAACAGCAGGCGTGCTGGATCCAGGCTGGGCAGGAGGGAGTGCCCGTGCCAAAGACACTTCTGAGCTGCAACTGGCGATGTTGGAGCCCAGGGGTCAATCATGTAGCAGGCTGAGGCCTACTTGGAGCGAGTTTTATATTGGTTGTACACAACTACTTATTTTAACCGGGCTCCACTTAGTCCTCTGGCTCTACTGTCTCTAGTATTTCTCCTGGCCTCCGACCCCGTCAGTCGCTGCTCTGAAGTGGCGTGTGCACAATCCACACTTGTTCCTGTGTGACTGGGGCTCATATACGTCAGTTGATCCACTGATGTGTGTCCGGCAAGGTCTTCTGCTCTGCCCACATTCCCACTACTAGTAATGGGAATGGGGACAGAGCGGGAGACCTTGCCGGACACACATGAGGGAATCAACTGACGTGACTGAGCCACAGTAACTCAGGAACAAGTGTAGATTGTGCAGACGCCACTTCAGTGCAGCGACTGGCGGGGTTGGAGACCAGGGGAAAAACTAGAGACAGTGGAGCCAGAGGCCTAAGTGGAGCACGGTTAAAAATCAGTAGTAGTGTGAGTTTGGATGCAGCAGGAGACTTTGCCATCCACACAGCAGGGGAACAGCTGGCGTTACTAAACCCCACAGACACCGGAGCGATATTTTCAATCTGTGCGGACGGCACTTCCAGGCTACAACTGGCTGTGTTGTAGCCCAGGATCAATGCTCCGAGCAGGCTGAGGCCTACTTGGAGCGAGGAGAAAATACGATGTAGTGTGAGTTTAGAGGCAGCAGGAGAGTTTGCCATCCACACAGCAGGGGAACAGCTGGCGTTACTGAACCCCACAGACACCGGAGCGAGTGTTTCAATCTGTGCGGACGGCACTTCCAGGCTACAACTGGCTGTGTTGTAGCCCAGGATCAATGCTCCGAGCAGGCTGAGTCCTACTTGGAGCGAGGAGAAAATACGATGTAGTGTGAGTTTGGAGGCAGCAGGAGAGTTTGCCATCCACACAGCAGGGGAACAGCTGGCGTTACTGAACCCCACAGACACCGGAGCGAGTGTTTCAATCTGTGCGGACGGCACTTCCAGGCTACAACTGGCTGTGTTGTAGCCCAGGATCAATGCTCCGAGCAGGCTGAGGCCTACTTGGAGCGAGGAGAAAATACGATGTAGTGTGAGTTTGGAGGCAGCAGGAGACTTTGCCATCCACACAGAAGGGGAACAGCTGGCGTTACTGAACCCCACAGACACCGGAGCGAGTGTTTCAATCTGTGCGGACGGCACTTCCAGGCTACAACTGGCTGTGTTGTAGCCCAGGATCACTGCTCCGAGCAGGCTGAGACCTATTTGGAGCGAGGAGAGAATACGATGTAGTGTGAGTTTGGAGGCAGCTGGAGACTTTGCCATCCACACAGCAGGGGAACAGCTGGCGTTACTGAACCCCACAGACATCGGAGTGAGTGTTTCAATCTGTGTGGACGGCACTTCCAGGCTACAACTGGCTGTGTTGTAGCCCAGGATCAATGCTCCGAGCAGTCTGAGGCCTACTTGGAGCGAGGAGAAAATACGATGTAGTGTGAGTTTGGAGGCAGCAGGAGACTTTGCCATCCACACAGCAGGGGAACAGCTGGCGTTACTGAACCCCACAGACACCCGAGTGAGTGTTTCAATCTGTACGGACGGCACTTCCAGGCTACAACTGGCTGTGTTGTAGCCCAGGATCAATGGTCCGAGCAGGCTGAGACCTATTTGGAGCGAGGAGAGAATACGATGTAGTGTGAGTTTAGAGGCAGCTGGAGACTTTGCCATCCACACAGCAGGTGAACAGCTGGGGTTACTGAACCCAGGCTACAACTGGCTGTGTTGTAGCCCAGGATCAATGCTCCGAGCAGGCTGAGGCCTATTTGGAGTGAGGAGAAAATACGATGTAGTGTGAGTTTGGAGGCAGCAGGAAACTTTGCCATCCACACAGCTGGGGAACAGCTGGCGTTACTGAACCCCACAGACACCGGAGCGAGTATTTGAATCTGTGTGGACGGCACTTCCAGGCTACAACTGGCTGTGTTGTAGCCCAGGATGAATCATGCAGCAAGCTGGTTTTATAGAGGTTGGAGACTACTACTGATTGTAACCGTGCTCCACTATGGCCTCCGGCTCCACTGTCTCTAGTATCTCCCCGCCAGTTGCTGCTCTGAAGTGGCGTCTGCACAATCCACACTTGTTCCTGTGTAACTGTGGCTCAGTCATATCAGTTGATCCCCTGATGTGTGTCTGGCAAGGTCTCCTGCTCAGTCCTCATTCACACTACTAGTAATGGGAATGTGGACAGAGCAGGAGACCTTACCGGACACACATCAGGGGATCAACTGACGTGACTGAGCCCCAGTCACTCAGGAACAAGTGTGGATTGTGCAGACGTCACTACAGAGCAGCAACTGGTGGGGTTGGAGGCCAGGGGAAAAACTAGAGACAGTGGAGCCGGAGGCCTAAGTGGAGCACGGTTAAAAATCAGTAGTAGTTTGCATGTGGATGGAGCAGGAGACTTTGCTGTCTACACAGCAGGGGAACAGCTGGCATTACTGAACCCCACTAACACAGGAGCTAGTGTGTGTTTGTCTCTGCGAAGACGGCACTTCTGAACACCAACTGGCGTTGTTGGAGCCCAGGATGAAGCATGGAGCAGGCTGAGGCCTGATTGTTTTGGCATGTGGAGGCAGCAGGAGACATTGCCGTCTACACAGCAGGGGAAAAGCTGGCATTACTGAACCCCACTAACACAGGAGCTAGTGTGTGTTTGTCTCTGCGAAGATGGCACTTCTGAACACCAACTGGCGTTGTTGGAGCCCAGGATGAAGCATGGAGCAGGCTGAGGCCTGATTGTTTTGGCATGTGGAGGCAGCAGGAGACATTGCCGTCTACACAGCAGGGGAACAGCTGGCATTACTGAACCCCACTAACACAGGTGCTAGTGTGTGTTTGTCTCTGCGAAGACGGCACTTCTGAACACCAATTGGCGTTGTTGGAGCCCAGGATGAAGCATGGAGTAGGCTGAGGCCTGATTGTTTTGGCATGTAGAGGCAGCAGGAGACATTGCCGTCTACACAGCAGGGGAACAGCTGGCATTACTGAACCCCACTAACACAGGAGCTAGTGTGTGTTTGTCTCTGTGAAGATGGCACTTCTGAACACCAACTGGCGTTATTGAAGCCCAGGATGAAGCATGGAGCAGGCTGAGGCCTGATTGTTTTGGCATGTGGAGGCAGCAGGAGACATTGCCGTCTACACAGCAGGGGAACAGCTGGCATTACTGAACCCCACTAACACAGGAGCTAGTGTGTGTTTGTCTCTGCGAAGATGGCACTTCTGAACACCAACTGGCGTTATTGAAGCCCAGGATGAAGCATGGAGCAGGCTGAGGCCTGATTGTTTTGGCATGTGGAGGCAGCAGGAGACATTGCCGTCTACACAGCAGGGGAAAAGCTGGCATTACTGAACCCCACTAACACAGGAGCTAGTGTGTGTTTGTCTCTGCGAAGATGGCACTTCTGAACACCAACTGGCGTTGTTGGAGCCCAGGATGAAGCATGGAGCAGGCTGAGGCCTGATTGTTTTGGCATGTGGAGGCAGCAGGAGACATTGCCGTCTACACAGCAGGGGAACAGCTGGCATTACTGAACCCCACTAACACAGGTGCTAGTGTGTGTTTGTCTCTGCGAAGACGGCACTTCTGAACACCAATTGGCGTTGTTGGAGCCCAGGATGAAGCATGGAGTAGGCTGAGGCCTGATTGTTTTGGCATGTAGAGGCAGCAGGAGACATTGCCGTCTACACAGCAGGGGAACAGCTGGCATTACTGAACCCCACTAACACAGGAGCTAGTGTGTGTTTGTCTCTGTGAAGATGGCACTTCTGAACACCAACTGGCGTTATTGAAGCCCAGGATGAAGCATGGAGCAGGCTGAGGCCTGATTGTTTTGGCATGTGGAGGCAGCAGGAGACATTGCCGTCTACACAGCAGGGGAACAGCTGGCATTACTGAACCCCACTAACACAGGAGCTAGTGTGTGTTTGTCTCTGCGAAGATGGCACTTCTGAACACCAACTGGCGTTATTGAAGCCCAGGATGAAGCATGGAGCAGGCTGAGGCCTGATTGTTTTGGCATGTGGAGGCAGCAGGAGACATTGCCGTCTACACAGCAGGGGAACAGCTGGCATTACTGAACCCCACTAACACAGGAGCTAGTGTGTTTTGCTCTGTGAAGACGGCACTTCTGAACACCAACTAGCGTTGTTGGAGCCCAGGTTGAGGCATGGAGCAGGCTGAGGTCTGATGTTGTTGGCATGTGGATGGAGCAGGTGACTTTGCCGTCTACACAGCAGGGGAACAGCTGGCATTACTGAACCCCACTAACACAGGTGCTAGTGTGTTTTGCTCTGTGAAAACGGCACTTCTGAACACCAATTGGCGTTGCTGGAGCCCAGGATGAAGCATGGAGCAAGCTGAGGCCAACTTGCAGCATGTTTTTTAGAGGTTGTAGACTACTACTGATTGTAACCGTGCTCCACTTAGGCCTGAGGCTTCACTGTCTCTACTATTTCCCCTGGCCTCCAACCCCGCCAGTGACAGCTCTGAAGTGGCGTCAGCACAATCCACACTTGTTCCTGTGTTACTTGGGCTCAGTCCCATCAGTTGATCCCCTGATGTGTGTCCGGCAAGGTCTCCTGCTCTGTCCTCAATCACACTACTAGTAATGGGAATGTGGACAGACCAGGAGACCTTGCCGGACACACATCAGGGGATCAACTGACGTGACTGAGCCCCAGTAACTCAGGAACAGGTGTGGATTGTGCAGACGCCACTTCAGAGCAGCAACTGGCGGGGTTGGAGGCCAGGGGAAATACTAGAGATAGTGGAGCCAGAGGCCTAAGTGGAGCA
Source organism: Dendrobates tinctorius (assembly GCF_039654945.1). Classification (NCBI taxonomy): domain Eukaryota; kingdom Metazoa; phylum Chordata; class Amphibia; order Anura; family Dendrobatidae; genus Dendrobates; species Dendrobates tinctorius. The sequence continues at coordinate 15,331,847 of NW_027361763.1, forward strand.
CGGTTAAAAATCAGTAGTACTTTGCATGTGGATAGAGCAGGAGACTTTGCCGTCCACACAGCAGGGGAGCAGCTGGCATTACTGAACCCCAATAACACAGGAGCTAGTGTTTTTCTCTGTGCAGACAACACATCTGAGTGACAACTGGCTGTGTTGAAGGCCAGGGATTATAGTTCAGGTGGTAAAAACATGAACACAACAGGAGACCTGGATACAGTTGCCAACCAATTATTTAGTCGGGAAGAGGACTGGCAAATTCTGGGGAGATCCAGGCCTTGTTCATTTTCAGAAAAGTAAGCCGGTCAACGTTATCGGAATAAAGTCGCGTGCGACGGTCTGTTAGAACACCACCTGCGGCACTAAAGACGCGTTCCGATAATACACTGGCAGCAGGGAAAGCCAGCACCTCCAATGCATACTGGCTAAGCTCTGGCCATGTATCCAGCTTAGAGACCCAAAACTTGAAGGGGGAAGAGCCATCTGGGAGTACACTCACAGGGCAAGACATATAGTCTGTCACCATCTGACGGAAACGTTGCCTCCTGCTGACTGGAGCCGTCAGTGATGGTGTAGACAATTGTGGCGGACACACAAAACTTTGCCACATTTGGGCCATAGTGGTCTTGCCTTGTGCTGAGGCGCTGCCTCTGCTCCCTCTTTGTGCCAAGTTTCCTCCACTGGCTCGACGCACAGAGGTGCTTTGTAAAGCACTAGCACCACTGCTATCGGGTGGAATGGAAAGCATGATGGACTGCACCAGTGTGTCTTGGTACTCCCGCAGTTTACGCTCCCAGTTCAACATTGGCATGAGGGTTTGCAAGTTGTCCCGGTAGCGAGGATCTAGGAGGGTGTACACCCAATAATCAGCCGTGTAGATAATGTGGGCGATGCGGCGGTCGTTTCTCAGGCACTGCAGCATGAAGTCAACCATGTGCTGCAGACTCCCAACTGCCAAAGAACCGCTGTCCCCTGCTTGAGGCGTCATCTCTGCCTGCCCTGCATCACCCCACCCTCGCTGTACATACTGACTAGAGCTTTGTGTACCTCCCTCCTCTGGAGAGATGTCTTCCTCCTCCATCGACTCCTCATCCTTTTCACAAAGTATTCCCTGCCTAGGCCTTTGTGAGGAAGCACGTAGCGCAGACTGTCCAGAAGCAGATGGCATTTGGGACTCCTCATCCTCCACCTCTTCTAAAACCTCATCCCTTAGTGCTTGCAGTGTTTTTTGAAGCAGGCAGATAAGGGGGACAGTCATGCTGACTAGTGCATCATCTGCACTCGCCATCCACGTGGAATCATCGAAGGCACGCAAAACGAGGCAGATGTCCTTCATAGAGGCCTACTCAGTGGTGCTGAAGTGTGACCGGCGCACATTGCAACTTGTTTGCGCCTGATGCAGCTGGTACTCCATGACTGCTGCCTGCTGCTCACACAACCGCTCCAACATATGTAACGTAGAATTCCACTTGGTGGGTAGGTCACATATGATGCGATGTTCCGGAAGGCGTAATCGGCGCTGCAGAGCAGCAAGGCACGACTTTGCCGTGCTGGAACACCACAAGTGAGCGCACTCTATGCGGACCTTGTGCAGCAGTGCATCAAGATCCTGATAGTCCCTCAGAAAGCTCTGCATGACCAAGTTGAGCACATGTGCCAGACATGGGATGTGAGTGAGGTTGCTAAGGCCAAGCGCTGCCACCAGATTTCGGCCATTGTCACACACTACCAAGCCCGGCTGGAGATTCGCTGGCAGAAACCACACGTCGCTCTCCTGCTTGATGGCATTCCAGAGCTCCTGCTCTGTGTGGCTTCGATTCCCCAAAGAATGAATTTCAGTACGGCCTGTTGACGTTTGGCCACAGCTGCGCTCATATCGGTCGTAACAGGCTCCTGCTGCGCTGTTTCAGAGGAACTTGAGTAGGAGGAGGAGTCAATGTGTACAGACTGGATTCCTGCAATCCGTGGAGTTGGCAGAACACGTAGAGCGCCAATCTCCAGATCTGTACCCGGCTCCACATCATTGACCCAATGGGCAGTGAGGGAAAGGTATCGTCCCTGTCCATGGTTACTGGTCCACGCATCGGTGGTCAGGTGGACCTTGCTACTGACGTTGTTTAGTAGCGCATGCTTTATGTTTGCCTCCACATGTTTCTGCAGGGCAGGGACGGCTCGCCTGCTGCAATAAAAGCGGCTGGGCACGGTGTATTGTGGGACTGCCAATGCCATGAAGTCCCGGAAGGTGTCAGTCTCCACCAGCCTGAATGACAGCATTTCAAGTGCCAGTAGTTTGGCAATGCCAGCATTCAGAGCCTGTGCTCAGGGATGGTTTGCTGAGTATGGCCGCCTTTTCTCCCATGCCTGTGCTACCGATGGCTGTCGAGTGGCCTGGGAGTGTGAGGATGACTTGGAACGTGGTGCTGTGGGTGGAATGTCACAGGGTCTCCGGACAACAGTGCCAGAGGTTCTTCCTTGGCGATCCTGTGAGGAAGCCAAACCAGCTGTGTGTGAGCTGGAGGAAGAGGCCCCAACACGAGCTGAAGATGTGGTAGGTGGTGCTGTACGTTGGCCTACGTCTTCAGTGTGTCTGTGTAACTCCACCTCGTCCTTGGTCGGCACATGTTTCCACATATTAGTGGTATTGAGGTTGCTGACATTTTTCCTTCTTTTGACTCTCTGATGACACAGCTTGCATTTGACAAAGCAAATGTCATCTGCAACTGTGTCAAAAAAGGACCACGCACTGCATGTCTTGGGAGCGCCCGTTTTGCATTTTGAAAGTGGAATGCTCCTAACGGGTGCCGAAGTGGAGGCTACAGGCAACCAAGTCTGCTCCCTCCCTCTCCTTACGGTTTTGGCCGTTCGGGGAATCTCTTCCTCAGAGCTGCTCCCACCACCTTCCTGTTCCTCACGCCATGATGGGTCAAGGACCTCATCATCTACACTCCCCTCTTCAAACACCTGCTTCTCCTGGGTTGTCTCGCCAGCACCGTGCGCAACAGAAAGTGGCAATTGTGTCTCGTCATCATCTGATGCATACTGAGGTGTGCTGACCATAGGCACTGGCCCACCCGCCTCTTCAGATTCAGAGGGACAAAGAAGTTGCACATCACTGCATACTCCCTCTTCTTCACATTCTGGAATGCTGCTTGGCTGGCCCCCTCTTTCCAAACCAACAGATTCCGAGAACAGAAGTAGAGACTGTGATGGCTCCTGTCCAGTGCTCTCTGACTGCCTGGGCACTTTGGCAGGTGGTGAAGAGACAGATGGTTGCTCTTCGGTGCTCTGGCCCTGAGAGGATGTGGAAGTAATTGAAGTTGATGCGTTAGTTGCCATCCATCCCACAACGGCTTCAATTTTTTCCTCCCGCAGCAGTGGGGTACGGTGAGGTCCTACAAAGCTGCGCATAAAGGACTGTTGCCTGCTAAAACTGGGGGATGCTGACTCACTGGTGCCAACAGCAGGCACAGAATCCCCACGTCCTCTCCCTGCAGAATCCCCACGTCCTCTCCCTGCAGAATCCCCACGCACTCTCCCTGCAGAATCCCCACGTCCTGGCCCTGCTGAATCTCCACGCCCACGCCCACGTGCCTTACTCCCTGCCTTCTTCATCTTGCTAGACTGAGAAAGATAGGCAGAAAAGTGCAAAGGGGGGCCTTAGTGTGCTTACTCCTGAACAGCTGGTTACAGGTATAAGAAACACTAATTTTATGAAGTGTCTGTGTCTACTACACTTTAATGGGAGCTAATGTGGCCTAAACAACTTTCAAATGTAGTGTTTGGTGAACTTTGCTGTTTTTTTTTTTTGGGAAAAAAACTAAAATGATGTGACCAAAGATTTGAAAGTGAGAGTATCACCAACTTTCTGGAGCTATTACAAAGCAGGCAGGTAACCTACAATGCAAAAGATGAGGCTCCAAAAAAATTGGGTAATGCTAATCTGGCTGCAGCTGAAGGGCACAAGCCAGAAAAAAGACTCCTCTATCTACTCCTATATAGTGTTTGCAACCAACCAATGTAGATGGATACGGATGGATGCACACTGATAGGAGAAGAAAAAATGAGCTGCAATTAAAGAAAAATATGTGTGAGGCAGTCACGCACGCTGAGCAGCCTACAACCAGACATAGCTGTAGGACACACTACTCAGCGTGAGCTGAACTCACACACAGTCAGAGACCTCTCAGACAGCCGTGAACAGTGCAGCTAAGTGGGCACTAGCACTGACAGGCAGCAGAAAGGCTCCGCTGTGTACTCCTAGAGTGTTTGCAACCACCGTATATGGATATGGATGGATGCACACTAATAGGAGAAAAAATGAGCTGCAATAAAAGAAAAATGTGTGAGGCAGTGACACGCTGAGCGGCCTACAACTAGACGTAACTGCCGGACACACTACTCAGCGTGAGCTGCACTCACACACAGTCTGAGACCTCTCAGACAGCCGTGAACAGTGCAGCTAAGTGGGCTCTAGCACTGATAGGCTGCAGAAAGGCTCCGCTGTCTACTACTAGTGTTTGCAACCAACGTATATGGATACGGATGGAAGCATACTAGATAGATTTTTTTAAAAATAAGCAGCTCAAAAAGAAAAATATGTATGAGGCAGCAGTGAGGCACGCTGGGCGGCCTACAACCAGACGTGGCTGCAGGACCCACTCCACAGCGTGAGCTGCACTCACACAGCCCTTGCAGACAGCTGTGAACACTGCTGCTAGGGAAAAGCAAGCTACAGTGGTGGTTTATGTAGCCTGCGTAAATCACAATATTGTTTTGAGAATCGCTATTTCTAACTGTCCCTCACAGTCTTCAACAGCAGCCTGTCCCTAACTGAATTCACAGCAGAGTGACCAGAAATGGCGGCGGCAGTGGCTTTTATAGTGCATCATGACATCATTTCAGCAGCCAATCACAGCCATGCCAATAGTTAACATGCCTACATGCCTAACAGGATGTGCCCACACTTCTGAGGATTCCCATTGGCTGAATCAAAGCGAGCGGGCTGATAGCATTATGGGAACTTCCGATTCTGGTATCCGATATGAAAAAAGTATCGGAAGTCAGTATCGGAATTCCGATACAGCTAATATCGGCCGATACCCGATACTTGCGGTATCGGAAAGCTCAACTCTACTGGTGATCACTCCCTTCTTCCTATATAAGGCCACCTGCTGCTGCAGATCACTGTTGGTAAAACTGGTCATTTGCTAATCAACCTTGGTGAAGACTGGACCTACCTGGTGCAGAGGGGGTTCAGCTTATCTGGAGCAGTGGTGTTGCTGCTGGATGCTGATCAGGTGCCTTACTCTGCTGCTTGGAGCATTGGCAGCAGATAAAGCTAAGTTTTGGTTTTTAGTTGCTTTATCCTCGTGGTGTCTGTTTTATATTTCCTTTTGTGTTAGTGGTGCAGTTCACTTTATTCCCTGTCTCACCTCCTTGGGAAGGGGTTGGGTGCTTAGCTCAGGGCAAAACAGGAGATACGGACAGGTCGGGGACTTGGGTCTCACTACCATCAAGTGTACCCCCAAGTTAAGGAGAGTCAAGGCAGCCCATTTAGCCTGAGGGGCAGCTCAGGGGCCCTTGCTCCACGTCTCCTGTTTCTCTGCAACTCCCCGCGACAGTCTGGTTACAAGACAGTTAAGTTTTTCTTTTTGAAGCCACCGAACCTCTTCTTTCCAACGACTCACACAAGTATGCCAAGTTAATCTTCACACAGCTTCTCCTCAGGCTCCGCAATGCTCCATCTGATTTCCATGCTATTATCAATCTTAGCAGTTCTCAAGTCTACAACTCCTGATGTTCAGTAGGCACCACATGTGGACCTTTCACACTTCACCCTATAGGCACCAAACTTTCCCTTAAGGTACTGTCACACTTAGCGATGTACCAGCGATCCCGACCAGCGATATGACGCGGTCAGGATCGCTGGTACATCGCTAAGTGGTCGCTAGTGAGCTGCCACACAGGCAGATCTCACCAGCGACATCGCTGGAGACGGGGATCGCTACTTACCTGTCACACCAGGCGATCCTGCGTCCTCCCGCCCGGCTCCACGCGTTGCTCGTCGTCACAGCAGGAAGCGCCGCAGGAAGCAGACGACGAGAAACAGTCCAGGACGTTCTCGCGCGATCAGCGATAACCAGCGGGGGAGCGGGTCGTAGGTAAGTATCAGACACAGCGATATCTCTAGCAATATCGCTATAACGTCACAAGTTATAGCGATATTGCTAGCGGTATCGCTTAGTGTGACATGCCCTTTACATCTCCTCTTGCCTGCTCCTCTCAGCAGCTACTTGTCTCAGCATGGTGGAACAATGCCTGGCAATCCCTGGACACATTTCTCCAGCTACTCCAGGCTCCTCACTGCTTCACTATCTCTGCCCCAGGACCCCCCCCGAGGGACATTCGGGGACCCCCACCATTCTTCACACCGGTATGTTTCACATGTTTTGGCACAAATTTTTTTTTTTCATTTTGAAAGTGCCTAGCACATTTCTATGGCAAGTGGTTTCATCTTTTGGTGATACATCACGACACTCATCTTCCTGGCTATTCAGTGCAATATGCCCTATTGGGCGGTTTATATTATATAGCAGGGTATTTCAGTGTGTTTCCACCAATATTGATTATTGGTGTTTTTGTATGGTTTATTCCAGCGCTTTATTTTATACTTTGTTCCATTGTGCACATTACATTGGTGGGCTTGCTTTGTGTGGGATCCTTTGGTATTGTAGTCCCTCTTACATGGTCTAGCACCTGGTGTTTGTCATTGTTTTTAATTGTATTTATAATAAAGGATATAGTTTTATAGTTTTATTTATATTATACCATTCTTTGGTACCATTTTTTTCAATGTATAGTAGTGGCAGCTGGCTAGTAAGAGGTAGTAAAAAGACTTAGAAGGATTCTTTCAGCATCTAACCCTTTTCATGCCATATAAATTTGTTTACTGCTTATTTCAAATACTTTTTATTAATTTTAGAACCAGCTGCCAATCTGGATCACTTCCTGCCCTCATCCAAACATTGCTCCGAGCGATGGCTGCAATTTCAAATGAATGGAAAGCAGCTCAAGCTGGCTCGAAACATTACACAGTAGAAGAGCGCTATTTCCTGACCGAGGTCTTTTATGGAGCCACTCATCATTTACATCAATGCTGCTACTTCTTCATAGGAGGTGGAAGTGTGGTTTTGTTATTGCGATGCCGTGTATTACTATCATTCTTTAAAATGTAATTTTGTTTTTAATCTCCTACTCCTATGCGATTTTCATTTCCCATATTGTCTTTTAGAAAAAAAAAACCTCTAATATATAAAGCTCAAAGTGTGTATGTAAGTATGTATGTATGTGTGTGTGTATGTATGTGTGTGTGTATGTGTGTGTGTGTGTGTGTGTGTGTGTATGTGTGTGTGTATGTCCGGGATAGGCATTCGCACCGTCGCAGCTACAGCCACAAAATTTGGCACAGTCACACGTCTGGACCCCGAGAGCGTCATAGGCTATGTTGTGAGGCGAAATTTTAACCCCGCGCGTTCCAATTCACCAAACAATTTTGCCCATATCTACATACTGGGGAAAAAGTGTGTGCGTGTCAAGCCCCGCCCCTCATTATGATGTCATAATGGTTGCCATGGCGACGCTGATGTCATCATAGGTTGCAAGCCCCGCCGCTCATTATGCTGTCACAATGGTTGCCATGGCGATGCTGACGTCATCATAGGTTGCAAGCCCCGCCGCTCATTATGATATCATAATGGTTGACTATGGAATGAAGGATGTATGATGGGTATATGGGCACTCGACTATGGGATGTAGGATATGTATGATGGGTATATGGGCATGGGACTATGGGATGGCAGATATGTATGATGGGTATGTGGGCACGGGACTATGGGATGGAGAATATGTATGATGGGTATATGGGCACGGGACTATGGGATGAAGGATGTGTGATGGGTATAGGACTATGGGATGGAGGATGTGTGATGGGTATATGGGCACTCGACTATAGGATGGAGGATATGTATGATGGGTATATGGGCATGGGCCTATGGGATCGTGGATATGTATGATGGGTATATGGGCACAGGACTGTGGGATGGAGGATAATTATAACTTGCTATAACTAACCACAGTTAGTTACTATGCCTGGGCAGCGCCGGGCTCTTCAGCTAGTCTTAAAATAAACTTCAAAACTAATTTCTTTAGGGTACCTTTACGATTTTGGGAATGCTTTTAACAACATTTTTTAAAGAGAGTTTTTTGTCTTTTAAAAACTATGTTCCCATTTCCTCAAAAAGTTTTTGCCGGAATTGTTGCTCAAAACTGTGAAATGCCGCAAATATTTAGCTTGAATTGTATGTGTGGGAAAATGTAGTTTGTGCAATATGATGTCAGTTCTGGCCAGCTTTGCCAAATTTCAGAAAATTGTTTAGACCTTAGTTAGGTAGAGGTAAAGCCAAGCCCGATAACTTCATCAGAATTTACACCATAAAAAGAAGCGTAAATTGTTACAAAAATCTATTGCCACCCCAACAAGATTGAGATGTCAAACAGTAGTTGAAGGATGCACCAAATTCATTAAGAGGCGCTCTCCTCATTCCTACAAACTTTTCAACATTTTTTTAATATAACCGATACTATGGGTAATCAACAGTTTCCATAGTCCCCAAAGGGGATGGGCCACTCTTAACATACTACAAGATTCACACATGGGAAGAGCAAACTGCCCAATGTAAATGAACATCAGAAAGAATTAGATTAAAAAATCCTTTTATTAAACATCACATAAAACTACAACATCATAGTAATAGTGAATGAAGTAATCAGTGATTGGGAAACAAAAACAGATTCCCCAGAACTAATTCAAAGCGTAGGCAAAAATAATAAAGTGCACCATAAGGGAAATTCCCCAAAAGAAGGAGGGCAGTAAGGTGCCCGTATCATATCATCACCCTGTACATACAATCTCAAATCTCTATGGATCCCATAAATATCAAAAAATATATGTATATATCCTAGTACACAGTAAAGAGACTACTAATGAAACAGCACTGTGGCTAGTATGCAGGGAGTCGCCCACCTATGGGGCTATACCTTCTTAGCTGAATAAAGTGATGGTGCAAATTAAAGTGCCCTATCGTGCTTACCCATATGGGTGAATGTCCAAGTTCCAGGAACGTGCCCCGACGCACGTTTCGCCTATCTGGCTTCCTCGGGGGCAGTGAATGGTGAACAAGATGTCAATATTTACATATCAGGGCCATGTGTGAAAGAAGCTTTAGGCTATGTTCACCCAAAGCTCTTGAGGAGTTTTTTTTCAAGTGGATTTCCTCCAAAAAAATCTGAAAATTACAAAACAAATCTCTTTAAGGCTACTTTTCCACAATTTTCTTTTGATGCTGCAGATTTTCTGGACCATTTTTGCACCCATTAAGTAAAACAGTTTACTTGTATTTTCTTAAAAACTCATCAACTCTTCATCCTGGAAATATAAGCCCAAAGACTACTCTATTCCATTTATATTGTAGTATCGCTTTGCTGTTCACTTGTTCAGTATTTTGAGTGATTTTTTTCTGATTCAGTTAAAAAAAATAAAAAAAGCTTGATGGGGGGTGCATGCTATTTCTCTGAAGTGGCTCCTCAATGAATTTATTTGAAACTATGCACAGCTTAATCAAAATAAAAAAACAAATAGAAAGCGTTCCTTGTGTGGATCAGCAGATAATATTAGGTTAAAGGGGTTTTCCCACAAACAAAGTTAATTTTAAAGTTGATTTTAATCAATAGATCTTGGAATAATAATAATTTCCACAATTGGATGTGATTTAAAAAAAAAAATGTTCCTGTGCTGAGATAATCTTATAAATGTGCCTCTGCTGTGACCTATGTAATGGCCGTGTCTGACCTTATAGGAACATGGTCTGATCATACTACAGCTCCTGGACAGGGGAGGAAGCAAAAGAGAGTATACAGACAGGACAGCACGGGATCACAGCTGATTCTTTTTGTGAGGTTAAATATACTACTAATATTTACTGCCTGCTTTTAAAAAATGTTTTACCCCTAAAAAATAATTATTTGCGTAATATCTGTATACTCAGTTGCTTCCTCCCCTGCCCAGGAGCTGTGGTTTGATCAGACCATGTTCCTGTATGGTCAGACACAGCCATTACACAGCAGGGGCACATTTATAAGATTATCTCAGCACAGGAACATTTTATTTAAACACATCAAATTGTGGAAGATATTATTTTTTCCAAGATCTATTGAATAAAATTAACCTTGTGTTAGGGCCTGCGGAACGCACCAAATAATAAGGAAGAAGATATGAGGTGCGTTCGCAGCCCAGGGTCCACCGTGCAGAGATGGAACCTGCTACTGAGTAATGGCGGAGGATATACGGCAACAAATAAATGAACACAAGCGGGTTAATGTCACCCGGTGTGCACTGCAGCGAGTCCTGTTGCTCCACAGAACTTCGTAGCCGCACAGTGTAAACAGCGGAGCCTGTTGAGCTCACAGGTCTCAGCCGCATGAGCGCTAGTATGCAGACACAGGACTCTGCCCCAAGGACACGGGGTTAGAGTCCCTCTAGTCCACTAGCACTCGGCGCCGCAGCTGCGGTGCCAGCAAGGAATCAACTGAAATAGTAACGCACCTAGTGTGCACTGCACCGCTCAGGTGGACGCCAACTAATCACCCTGACTAGGGTAAGGAAAGCGCTAGACTGCGCACGGCATCTTGCAGGCGGATGCAGTCACAAAGGTGCCTTGTGCTGAATGGCACAATATGGTGCTTAGAAAGGTGCTGTGACTTGGAAGCACTGTGTCACTAGACTTAGGCACTACAAGGCACTGATTCTGACACTAACAGCCCTATAACATGCGTATCCAAGGGAGGGGAGTCATAATGAGTCAGTCACCAGAAACATTCATCCATCATCACTTACACAAAACATAATATGAATCTATACTAGCGCATGGCCGAGCGGCCATGCAGCTCTTTTATAATGGCATCCTTCCAGGACCTTCCCAGTAGTGGACCAATCCGAGCAGGAACGGGACCTGCGCATGTGACCTCCGACCTCCAATGAGAGGTCATCCCACGGGCATGCTCAGTAGGGGAAAAGCAGTACTTAGTCCCAAGAGTGTCTGCTTGCTGCTGACTCATGCATGATACAATAGCAGAGCCAGGAGAAGCAACCAGACGCCTAGCATTAGGCTGGGCAAGGTGCTGGGACCGACGCCTCTGCTGAGCAGCCTCCTCTCTGGCTGGAGAGGAATGGGAGACCGTAGAGGACATGGCTTGAGATTCCCCCTGTGCAGTGGGGGAAACTCGATGCCTAACACGTTGCTCATGGGAAAATCACTTTAAAATGAGAAACTATGACTCACTGGATTTGTTGTGCAGGTCCAGGCACAACCCTGGTGTGTCCTCTGAATCTCCACTAAGAGTTCCAGATTGAAAGAATCAGGATGAAAATATAAGCAAAAAATGGGCTTCCAGAAATGCTGCCAAGGATGTAGGGAGAGATTTCTTTTCTTCTAAAAGTTATTTTTATTGAGCTATGTGTTACAGATCCGGTCCAGCTCCTTCATCAGGCCAAAAACTGAGTAGGATGTTTGTTGTGATCTGTTCTAAAAGGGTGAGTTTCAAACAATTTGCATCTTTCCTGTGATCCGTGAGGAAATGCTTGGACAAAATTGTAATATTACCATTCCGTATATTGTATCTATGGCTGTTCATTCTGTTGTGAACTGCTTGTGGTGTGAGACCGACATACTGGAGATTACAGTCACACAAATAAATCACATAATTGGTGTTCAAGTTTAAAAATTGATTAATCGGGAAAATCCCTAGTTACAGGGGAAGTTTTCCTTAATAATCATTTTTTAAACTTTAAAGGAAATTATGTGATTTATTTGAGTGACTGCACTCTCCAGTATAAAATAATTTTAATTAGAAATTAAATCTTTCCCACAATCCTTGGCAGCACTTTTGGAAGCCCATTTTTTACAAATATTTTTATCCAGTTTAGTCACAAGTAGAGTTGAGCGAATATGTTTCAGAATTGTTCACCGAATCTGAATTTGCCATATTCGTGCCATATTGTTACCCTATTTGTGCCGAATTTATGTTTGATGGTCGTTTATAAACATATTCGTTCATTTCTACTCCTATTGACTCCAATGACGTTCTGCTTTGTTCGTCAAGTATTGCAAAAACAATATTTGCCGCCGATCGTAATCGGAACTAAATTTAGAAAAATTCTCTTAACTCTAGTCACAAAGCTGCAAAAAAAAAAACACATCAGGTTAAAAACTCTTATAAAACACTTAAACAAGCTTTTCAAAACTGCTTCTCGAATTGAAAAACTCATACAAAACCTCCCAAAACACACTGTTTTTAATAGCCTAATGTTACGCCTCAACTGATGAGATGGACCCATTAAGTTGAAGGTCAGGGTGAAAAAATGGACTGAGAGTGAGGACATGTACAATGGGCTATGCTGGACGGGAAGCAAGCAAGGCATATACCATCAGGGTATGGATCCAAAGTTATTCTGTGGCAGGAAATCGACTTCAAACATCTGGTCAATGTTAATGTCATTAGAAGAAACTAGTCCTAGAAGTAATAATTCGGCCCCCCACATAGCCCTGATCTCACATCATCCATTCTTTCTGGGATCACATGAAGAGACAGAAGGATCTGTTCAAGCATCATACACAGAAGATCTGGGGCCAGATCCCCAAGATGTTTGGAACAACCTCCTGCCGAGTTCCATCAAAAATTTTTTGCAGGTGTACATAATTAAATAAATGCATTGATGCAAAGGGCAGTCACCAAATGTTGACATAATTCATATTTCCTTTTTGTTCATTTTTACTTTAAATAATTTTATCTTTACTAACTTTTGTACAGTGCTGCAGATTAGGCCAAGAATATGGATTTGGCATATATCAAAAAGTGGAAGACATTTTTTGTAATAATTTAATGCACTGAATTACAAATCTGAAAAAAGAAAGAAAAAATGTAATATTTTACCATTTTTCTCTATATAAAACTTAACTTCTTATTATCATCCCATGTTTTCATGAGCGCACTGCTCCTCTACCTCTCAGCTCTATGTTGGCTAAGTGGCGGCGCAATCTTAAAGGTTGATATTTTGAACCAAACTCTCCCAGGCTGCTACCTGAGTCTGTTTTCCTTCTGAAGCCTCGTTTGCGATGTAGCAAAAAACTCATTTTAAAAAAAACAAACTTCTTTTGTTATCATATGAAAACCTATGCATCAAAAATATTGCAATTGTAAAAACAAAATTCCACCCAAAAATTATGATTTAAAAAAAAAACACCCTAATTTTGATTTCTATATTTAGGCTCCAAACTTTGTAGTCATAAAGTGGATAATAAACCCTAAATACTTTTATATATTTTTTTTTAATTACTGCTTTGCAAGTCATGATATTATAAAAAAAAGTGAAGGATAGCAGAAGGCATATTTTTGTGCATTAATTTGCAGCATGAAAATGATTTTCATGTGTAGCTGTGGGTACATCACAGAACTGACTTAAAAAGACATTTAGGATAAGAAACAAAAGGGGGAAAAAAAAACAATAAAATACTTTGAAATAAGAATATACCAATCTCGGCTTTGCTTGCTGTGCGAAGTGAACTCCAGAGTAAAATAAAAATATGTTACTACTTAAGAAAAGCTTTCATGTTTGCCTTTGACGAGCCCAGTATGGCAGTTTTCACCAAAGCATGCATAAATGCAAAAAGTACGAAGATGTTGAAAGCACAATAAACTCAATCTGTTTTCTTTCTGCTGATGGTATGGAAAAGAAATAATATCCCCTTGATGCATCCGATACATTTTTTTATGTTTTATATTGTTTTTCCCTTTTTTGTTCAACATCCTCTCAATTTGTTTGTAGTCAGAGATATTATGCTGAGAAAGTTTGGAAAACAACATTTTCTATGTATTACTCGTGATAAAAGAATGTCAAAAAAGGAGGAGTATTTGTACAGTCAAGGGAAAATGCTAATTTTCTTTATAACAAAATTCTATAAAAAAAAATGAGCTAACAAATAGTGCCATTTATATTATAGGTGTAATGGGGTACAGAAAAATATAAAATTCATTCCCCCATTATTGTGCCAAACTATGCTATTTGGAAGGTCTTTGTATTTAAAAAAGTTATGTGGTTTATTTTCAAAAGACTCTTAAAGCGAACTGTGAAGACATAGAATTTAATCTTAAATTATCCAGATGTCTATTTTCAGTAAACCAGGAGGCATTGATTTTATCTTCATGTTGACTCTTCTGATAGGTTGTACTGACATTTGTAAATTGCTGAATGGTTGTTATTTACCTCTTATATCAGCTACTATGGTTTATTGTACTGTTATCTTTTCAAAACAGGGATGCAGGGTCACTGAACAATGATGATATTTGCTAATATGTTCATTACACATTATACCAAGCCATTAATGGATAAAATAAATAATCAAACAATGCGAGTTAATCTCATCATCCTTTAACCTTGACCTGTGAATAATGGCTTGAAAAACAGTTATGAACTATAAAAAGGGATATGCCTCTGTAACACTATACATCCAGACATCCAAGAAATACAGAAATCACAAAAGCCAGGGATTCTTTGTAGCCAGGAACACTTTACAGGATAGCTGCCAGATCATGGCTCCATTAGGGATGAGCGAGTATACTCGTTAGGATTCGGTACTCGGCGAGTAATGCGGTACTCGTGGTACTCAAATCCTGGCGAGTATTTCACTACTCACCTCACAATATTCAGCACAGCCCGCACAGTCCCCACACAGCCCAGCACAGTCCCCGCACAGTCCCCGCATAGCCCAGCACAGTCCCCGCACAGCCCAGCACAGTCCTGGACAGTCTGGCACAGTCCCCGCACAGTACCTGCACAGCCCAGCACAGTCCCGCACAGGCCAGCACAGTCCCGCACAGCCCTGCACAGTCTTTGCACAGTCCCCACCCAGCACACACACAGCCTATTACTCGCATTTCCCATACACTTACATTGGACTCGCTACTTGTTATGTGTACCCGAGTATTAGGAGGTACTCGTAATGAGTACAGCGAGTCCGAGTATTTCACTACTCGCTCATCCCTAGGCTCCATCAAAAAGGACATATATTTGATATTCTACAGGATGCCAGCTTAGTGGACCATGGACCCTGCTGAAAGAATGCAGATCTGCTCCATTTACCATAACTGAATACATGGATTCATTTGGAGTAGTCAGTATTTGGACCCACCGGTCACCTGAGCACTATGAATACCTTTGCGACGGCCAGGATTGTGACCCACCGGTCATCTACCTCCATGGAGATGTTCAGAGAAACCGGGTTGTGACCCTCCGGTCACCTGACCTTGTAACTCAATTGACTGTCAGCTGCCTAAGCGTGTCATTGCCTCCTATCTGTGAATGCCACAGTTTGGGGTAGTTGGCACTTAAAGCTCAGAAGTCACAGCTGCTCTTATCCAAGTGAGTCAGAGGAAGGGTGGGACTGTGTAATTTTGCACCATCTTGGGTATATTGCTTGAACTCTTCTGTGAGTTATTTTTCTGTTTTGTGGTTCAATAAAGAATTGCCACACCGTGTTACCCTCACCCTGTGTTGTCTGAGTATTATTATGACCACGATAATAGGAGAGCAGGCCTTCAGGGGGCACAGTATTTACAATAGGAGGCAGGTCATTGAAGGTTTATTTTCTATTTCTATTTCAGCACAATTTCCCTTCTGTAGGTAATTTGTTCTCTGCTCTGCCCTCTGATTTTTTAAGAAGGAACATGAAGCACCTGATGGTCTTTCAAGCAGCATAGGTTCGAGTTGCAAATAACTAAGGAGTGAAACCTGTTAGTCTACAGAATTAGGGTGGAAATCCTGCCTTGGACTAGTCATCTGAGATGCATGGTCCCTAGCTGGCGGGTTCAAGAACAACATTTTAAAGTATGTTTTCTCTGAAATTGCACAGCATATAGAATATAGCCAATTTCTGAGTCTTGCTAGTTTGGGTGGCATGAATGGATGGACAGGTTTACTTTAAGAACGTTTATTGCATGTTGGACCATGCGAGGTGCAGGAACTAGAGTTAAATGGATTTATTAAGGATCATCGGATAGATCTACTGTGGATCGACTATGAGTTGAATTTCTCCAAATTCGCGAGATTCCATGAATCTATACACTTTGTAATTTCATTTGTGAGGATCACAAAAACAATTCCCCGGCTGGCAACTGGAGCAGCTGGAGAGCGTGCTAATGATATCAAGCATGGCTGTGGGGGCTTCCCCTATAATGACTAGTGAGTGTCACATCATGGAGTCTTGGCAAACCAATCCTGGGAACTATCACTGCCAGTATAAAAGATGAGGGCAGAAGAAGCAGCTGCCATTGTATAGGATTTTACAGCATTGTAATAAGAGGTCAGAGAACTTAGCCTGATAAGTGACACATCCTTGAATTCAGTGTTTTAATCCCTACCTTACACTGTCCTCAGATTACATCGTAAAAGCCTGCTGCGAGGAATATGGACGAGTCTCGCACCTTAATACCCGGCACTGCCGACGGCACTCGGGAGCGGAGCGTGCGGCTGCATGTATTTCTATGCAGCCGCACGCTCCGCTCTCAAGTGCCGGTGGCAGTGCTGGGTATTAAGACTCGTCCATATTTCTTGCATGTGTGATCCCGGCCTTATACAAAAACTATACAAAAAAAAGTAAACAAAATAAGAAACCAAAAAATAAATTGTCAAAGAAATTTTTTTCTCCGAAAATGACTTATTATCAAGGTAATTCCTAAAATTGGTTTGAGAATTTGTTTGTTTTTCTGCTCCAGTAAAAGATGTGCGGCAAGTACTAAATTCATCCAATAATTAGAGGCAAAATTAGATACAAAAATTACCAGATAACGAGCAAATTATATCTGACATTTTGAGCCTATTTATTACCTGTAAATGCTTTTTGAATACATTTTTTCCTTCTTTTCCCTCCTACTGAAATTGATGGGTTCACAGATTTCAACAAAAAGTACGAAAAAAATAAGGCAAATTACATACAAAAATGCATTATAGTTCCATAATATCCTATAATTTGGTCTAAGCAGCGGAGGTAGGGATTTATAATACCCTAGATTTAAGATTTGTGCGTCACATTCCTATGTATTTATTATGATTCTTTATGAATGTTTTTGCATTTTGGAAGTAAAATAAATAAAAAAAAAAAATTGCCATTTATTTTATAGGAAACTAAGGGCCGGTAATTCCGATGAGAATAGGAGAATTGAATGCTGTGTTCCAGCTGCCTAGCAACCAAATATCTGACAAACATGCAGAACAATTACCAACATAACAATTAGTAAGAACAGGAAATGTGTTTAAATTGCATATTATAATTTTCATTCAACATAACAGTAATTAAATCTCTTCCAGCGAATTGTGAAAATGAGCAATTAGAAAAATGGAGGGGAACCGTTCACATAAGAGGATTGCGGGAGTCTACTGTTTATTCTATAGACTAAGTATCCACAAACAATAACACATGAAAATTAATAGAGGAGACGCCTTCTCCAGAGCCAGGACGGACGCTCTTGCCACCAAAAAAGGAGTGGTTGTAGAAAGGAACAAGACTAAGAGGAAGACCGGCAACGGCAAAGAAGACCCTGGTGGACTTATCTTAGGCTTTCACAAGACCCATCTTCATACAGAGCGTTCATCCATCAATTTGCCACGGCTCAAGATCCAACAGAAGATCGTTAGCAAAAAAAAAAGTTGTAAGTCCAAAGAATAAAATTGCCATCATCATCTTACTTGTTCCTCTCTCTTAACTACACATTGGAGGTGGCCATTTCCATTGAGGTTAAATCACGCCGCTAAGGAACCACTGGTGTTTGCATTTTCCTAGCTCTTTGGTTGCTTAACTGCAACCCAGTAATCCATAATTGTACCTCTACCCCCTCATCGTAATTCACATATGGCAGCTTGATACATTAACTACCGCCCTGCTCCACAATCTACTAACTCTCCACTTATATCTTCAAAGGACTGATCTGTTCATGTGACAAATGACAAATGGTACCATGACAGTTCTAAAAAAGACTCATCTCCGGCACTCTCTCATGACTTCTGTTTGTACATAAGGCATATATATATATATATATATATATATATATATCTCCACTGTGTCAGAAGAAAAGAAGGACGGCAACTCCAGTACAACTGAAAGTCTATGCTGTCGGTATTATAACATGTTGTAGACTTGACCTCATGATAATGGGTGCTTATCCAAGAAATCACAGGGTATTTAAATCCACCAAAAAGAAGACAGATAGCACTCACCGATGCAAGAAGAGATTTTGCTATTTCAATTGACCCGTAGAAGCGCTACTCGGCACGAAACGGCCCATCGTCAGTCATGTCTCACTCCTGTCCTTACTCTCCCGGCCATGATGTTTTAAACATTTGCCAATAAAGAGGAGAACTTCTTCTTGGATCGGTGAGTGCCATCTGTCTTCTTTTTGGAGGATATATATATATTTTATATATATATATATATATATATATATATATTTTTATATATATATATCTTTGACTTACCTCTGCAAAGGCTTGAAATACTTGACCCTGTAGAAAAACACAAGTAGAAAAACACAAGTAGAAAAAAGTAGAAAGTAGAAAAACACTGGTGCAGAAGAATGAGACCCAGCACCAAGTAATGTAAAGTCAATGGATATTGAGGTAATAGGCAAGTATCGTGAAACATATCATTCTTGTTCAGGAGCTTAAGAATGGCTACATCTGTATATACAGTACATAGATCCGATTTCCTAAAATAATGATAGGATAAAGTTGGTAGATAGCATAAAACGTGGATATTGCATCATGGTAAAACGTTATCATAAATAAGTCCAGTTAATATACAGGGTGGGCCATTTATATGGATACACCTAAATAAAATGGGAATGGTTGGTGATATCAACTTCCTGTTTGTGGCACATTAGTATATGGGAGGGGGATACTTTTCAATATGGGTGGTGAGCATGGCCGCCATTTTATTTTTTCCAATGGAAGGAGGGTCATATGACAAATCAAACTTATTGAGAGTTTCAGAAGAAAAACAATGGTGTGCTTGGTTTTAACGTAACTTTATTCTTTCATGAATTATTTACAAGTTAGTGACCACTTATAAAATGTGTTCAAAGTGATGCCCATTGTGTTAGATTATCAATGCAACCCTTTTTAGGCTAGGGGTGTGTTGAGGTTAGGGTTGGAGTTAGAATTGGGGGGTTTCCACTGTTTAGGCACATCAGGGGATCTCCAAATGCGACATGGCTTCTGAATTCAAGCCAATTCTGCATTGAGAAAGACAAATGGTGCTCCTTCCCTTCCGAGTTCTGCCATGCGCCAAAACAGCGGTTTACCCCAACATGGGGTATCACCCTACTCAGAACAAATTGCACAATAGCTCTTGGGGACCAATTTCATCTGTTACCCTTGGGAAAATAAAAAATTGGGGCAAAAGTATCATTTTTGTGGAAAAAAATATGATTTTTTTATTTTTATGGCTCTACTTTATAAGCTTCTGTGAAGCACTTGGCGGTTCAAAGTTCTCACCACACATCAAGATAAGTTCCTTGGGGGGGTCGGTTGTGAATTCTCTCTCTGGCTTCCCTCTGGTGATTACTGACGATAGTGGAGCTGGTCAGATTGAGAGTTCTCTTTCTGGGCTCCCTCTGGTCATTACTGGAGGTAGTGGAGCTGATCTGATTGACAGAGGTTTGCCACCTGATGATGAGGAAGACGATTGGAGAGCTGGGGTTTCTGATTGGGATTTAATGCAGCTGACTCCCTCTATCCCTGCTAGTGATTTTCTTCCAGTGCCTCCTGAGGTCTGATGTCTCCTGCTCTTTCCCTGCATGTTCAGCTAAGTGGTTCATTTGCTATTCTGTTTGCATTTGATCTGGTTTTGTTTATCTCTGCTTTGTGCAGGTCAGCTATCTCCGACTGGGGCTGTGCTGACTCAATGCCCATATGTTACTGCATGTGCCAGTTTGTTTTGTCTCCTTTTATATTGGTCTCTTTTTGCTTTGCTTTCAGAATATGCCAGAGTGCTGATATAGTGGGGGGCGAAGTCATGCGACTTCAGTGTTTTTGTGCATCAGACGTGTTGGACGTTTTAAAAAACGAATCTGAACTGAGATATGTAAGTTAATGTGTATGCACAATGTAAGTGCATATTAACACATGACCATTAACCAGAGAAAACAGAAAGCAAAAAACACAAATATCCTGAACTAAAAAGTAAAAAATAAACTGCAAATAATGCATAAAGGTAATTGTTGGACTTTTTGCAGGGTGTTTTACGTGATTGCAGACAGTATCTTTCCTTTCCTGTCCTGTCTAGTCAGTGTGGGCCCCATCGTTTGCTCAGTCTATTTTCCTGCCTGGGTTTGTGTTTTCATCTTGTCTCACCGACAATATATGTTTGGGAGCTATCTATTCCTTTGGGGTCTGCTCTGGGCAGTTTAGATTTCCCCTTTCTTGCTTTAGTCTTAGTTAGCTCTCCGGCTGTGCCAAGACATCTAGAATCATTGTAGGTATGCTCCACGGCTACTGCTAGTTGTGTGGACAGGATCAGGGGTCTGCATCCGCTTAGTTACCAACCTCTCTGGTTTTCTGTGGCTTAGCCTGGGCCTGCTATCCTCCTCGGTGACCCATTCGTAACAGAATCACCAGCCTAACTGTAGACTCTAGGGTACTCTAAAGAAGGAAAGAATTTTAAAAAAAAGTGTCAGAATTTTTTTCATATCTTTTTTCCTCCTTTTTTCTGGGGCCGTAGGAGGATATTTTTTGTTTAAATGGAGACTAAGCAAATGTTGAGCCACTCGCTGCTGAAGTGCGGGGAATTTCTGCCTATCTCGCTCAATCATCTGCTGTTGAACCAAAAATCCCTACTCCTGATGTGTTTTCTGGGGATTGGTCGAAATTTTTGAATTTTAAGAATTGTAAACTATTTTTTGCTTTGAAGCCTAACTCATCGGATTGCTCGGTGCAGCAGGTTAAAATTGTCATCTCCCTGCTATGCGGCGATCCCCAGGATTGGGCCTTTTCTTTGACACCCGGAGATCCTATTCTGGCTAATGTGGATGCGTTTTTCAAGCCTTGGGGTTGTTGTATGATGAACCTAATGCTATTGATCAAGCTAAGAAAACTTTATTGGCATTGAACCAGGGTCAGGATTCTGAAGAGTTATATTGTCAAAAATTCTGAAAGTGGGCGGTCCATACTAAATGGAATGACGATGCCTTAGCAGCTCTCTTTCGGAAGGGTTTAGCGGAAACCGTAAAATATGTTATGGTGGTATTTCCTGTTCCCTCTGGTCTTGACGACTGTATGTCATTGGCCATTCAAATTGATCAGCATTTACGTGAACATAAAACTATAGGAGAGGCGTTGCCGCCTTTCGATTGAACTTCTGTACCCATACAATGTGATAGGGTTTTGTCTAGGGCGCAACATCTGGAGTTTAGAAGGCGTAATAAGTTGTGTTTTTTTCTGCAGGGACGCCTCTCATACTATTGCTGTCTGCCCTAAATGAGAAAAGCTTTTTGCTCACACATTTGGTGTGGGCAGTGTACAACCTAAGTTCCTTTTGGCGATTACCCTGATCTGCTCCTCATCTGCATTTTCCGCTAAGGCATTTGTTGATTCAGGAGCAGCTTTGAATCTGATGGATTTGGACTTTGCTAAATGTTGTGGTTTTCCCATGATACCCATGCGGACTCCTATCACTTTGAGGGGTATTGATACTACTCCCTTGGCGGAGAATAAACCCCAGTTTTGGACCCAGGTGATAATGTGGGTCGCCCCGGACCACCAAGAAAATTGTATATTTTTGGTGTTGCACACTTTGCATGAAACTATTGTTCTGGGTTTCCCTTGGTTGCAAACTCATAATCCTGTTTTAGATTGGAAATCTGTGTCTTTGGTGAGTTGGAGTTGTCAATGTGTTCTTAGTGACACTCCTGTTTTCTCCACCTCTCCCCAGTCTCATCATATTCTTGACTATTTGGCTGATTTTTCTGATGTATAAAGTGAGAGTAAGTCTGCATCTTTGCCTCCTCATAGGAGTTATGACTGTGCAATTGAGTTAATGCCCGGGTGTAAATTTCCCAAGGGTCGGCTTTTCAACTTATCAGTACCCGAACATGATGCTATGCGATCTTATATCAAGGAGTCGTTGGAGAAGGGTCACATTAGACCATCCTCTTCACCTTTATGTGCTGTTTTCTTTGTGGCCAACAAAGATGGCTCATTAAGGCCATGTATTGACTAGCGTTCCCTTAACTGTTAAATATCAGTACCCGTTACCCCTCATTTCTGATTTATTTTCCAGAGTTAAAAGTGCCTGTTGGTTTACCAAGCTTGACCTCAGGGGGGCATATAATCTTATTCGCATCAAGCATGGGGATGAATGGAAGACGGCGTTTAAAACTCTGGAGGGACATTTTGAGTACCTGGTGATGCCATTTGGGCTCACTAATGCCCCTTCTGTCTTCCAGTCTTTTATGAACGATATTTTCCGGGACTTTGTGGATAAGTTTTTGATCATTTATCTGGATGATATTTTGATCTTTTCCAGCGATTGGGATTCTCATGTGGAACATGTCCGGACTGTGTTCCGGATTTTGAAGGAAAATTCTCTGTATGTTAAGGGATCGAAGTGCCTCTTTGGTGTACAGAGGATTTAATTTTTGGGATTCATTTTGTCCCCGTCGACTATTGAAATGGACCCAGCCAAGGTACAGGCCATTTATGATTGGGTTCAGCCAACTTCTTTGAAGGCTCTCCAGAAGTTTTTGGGTTTTGCTAATTTCTACCGTAAATTTATAAGTAATTTTTCTGATATTGTTAAACCACTGACTGATTTGACCATAAGGGCGCTGATGTGGTGAATTGGTCTCCAGAGGCAGTTTCAGCATTTCAGGAGCTAAAGTGGAGACTCACTTCTGCTCTGGTTCTACGGCAACCTGATGCCTCACTCCCATTTCAGGTGGAGGTAGTTGCTTCTGAGATTGGTGCAGGAGCCATTTTGTCCCAAAGAGATCCGGTGACTTCTAAGATGAATCCCTGTGCCTTCTTTTCTCAAAAAGTCTCCCCATCTGAACGTAACTATGACGTGGGGAATCGGGAATTGTTGGCCATGAAATGGGCATTTGAAGAGTGGAGACATTGGTTGGAGGGAGCTAGACATCAAGTTGTGGTCCTCACCAAACCCAACAATTTGATTTATCTTGAATCAGCCAAATGCTTGAATCCTAGACAGGCTAGGTAGGCCTTGTTTTTCACGCATTTTAATTTTGTGGTCTATTTTCTTCCGGGCACTAAGAATGTTAAGGTGTATGCCCTTTCTAGGAGTTTCTTTGCGGATTCTCTTGCTGTGACCGAGCCTACTACCATTCTAAATGAGGGTGTAGTTCTTTCCGTCATCTCACCCAATTTGAGACGTGCCCTGGAAGAATTTCAGGAGGACAAATCTGAATGTTACCCTATGGGAAAATTGTATGCCCCTGACCAATGGAGGAAAAGAGTAATGTCTGAAATTCATTGCTCTGCGTTGGCTGGTCATCCAGGCATTTTTGGTACCAGAGATTTGGTGAGTCGGTCTTTTTGGTAGCCTGCCTTATCTCTTGATGTCAGGAATTTTGTGCAGTCCTGTGGGAGTTGTTCTCGGTCTAAGCTCTGCTCTCGTTCTAGTAGTTTGTTGATGCCCCTGCCGGTGCCCAAGAGGCCATGGACTCATATCTCAATGGATTTTATTTCTGATCTTCCTGTCTCTCAGAGAATGACTGTTATCTGGGTGATCTGTGATAGATTTTCTAAGATCTGCTAAAGATCTAAGATCTTCTAAAGATCTTCTAAAGATCTTATAAAGATCTTATAAGATTTTCTAAAATCCTGCTTTGAGCAGGGGGTTGGACCAGATGGCCCAGGAGGTCCCTTCCAACTCTATGATTCTATGATTCTATGATTCTATGGTCAATTTTGTACCACTCCCAAAGTTGCCATCTTCTGAGTTGGTGCCCTTGTTTTTACAACAGGTGGTTCAGTTGCACGGGATTCCTGAGAACATTGTGTCGAACAGAGGACTCCAGTTTGTTTCCAGATTTTGGAGAGCTTTTTGTTCCAAACTGGGAATTCAGTTATCTTTCTCCTCTGCATTTCATCCTCAGACCAATGGGCAGACTGAGAGAACAAACCAGACTTTGGGATCCTATTTGAGATGTTTCATTTCTGCTGACCAGATATCTGCTGATATTTTTGCCCTTAGCCGAATTTGCGCTAAACAATAGGGCTAGTTCTGCCACTTTGATGTCACCTTTTTTCTGTAACTTTGGGTTTCATACTCGATTTTCTTCAGGGCAGGTGGAATCTTCGGCCTTCCCAAATGTGGATTCTGTGGTAGAGAGAATGCAGCAGATTTGGGTCCAAGTGGTGGATAAGTTGTCCCCCTCTCAGGAAAAAGCCCAATGGTTTTCCAACCGGCATATGACCATTGGTCCCCGGTTTAAAGTGGGTGATATGGTTTGGTTGTCTTCAAAGAATATTCCTATGAAGGTTGCGTCTCCAAAATTCAAGCCAAGATTCATTGGACCTTATAAGATTTTGGAAATCCTTAATCCCGTTTCTTTCCATTTGGCTCTTTCATTTACGTTTAAGATTCATAACATGTTCCATAAATCCTTGTTGAAGAGGTTTGTAGAGCCAGTAGTTCCCATGGCGGCGCCTCCTGACTCTGTATTGGTTAAAGGTAATTTGGAGTATGAGGTAGAGAAAATATTGGATTCTCATTTGGCTAGCCGGAGACTCCAGTACCTGGTCAAATGGAAGGGTTATGGCCAGGAGGATAATTCTTTGGTCTCTGCTTCTGACATTCATGCTGAAAGATTGGTTCATGCTTTTCACCGGGCCCATCCTGACCGGCCTGGTGGTGTAGATGAGGGCTCGGTGACCCCTCCTCAAGGGTTGTGAATTCTCTCTCTGGCTTCCCTCTGGTGATTACTGAAGATAGTGGAGCTGGTCAGATTGAGTGTTCTCTTTCTGGGCTCCCTCTGGTGGTTACTGGAGGTAGTGGAGCTGATCTGACTGACAGAGGCTTGCCACCTGATGATGAGAAAGGCGATTGGAGATCTGGGGTTTCTGATTGGGATTTAAGACAGCTGACTCCCTCTATCCCTGCTGGTGAATTTCTTCCAGTGCCTCCTGAGGTCTGATGTCTCCTGCTCTTTTCTTGCATGCTCAGCTAAGTGGTTCATTTGCTATTCTGTTTGCATTTGATCTGGTTTTGTTTATCTCTGCTTTGTGCGGGTCAGCTTGCTTCGGCTGGGGCTGTGCTGACTCACCGCTCATATGTTACTGCATGTGCCAGTTTGTTTTGTCCCC
The DNA here is from genome assembly GCF_039654945.1 of Dendrobates tinctorius. Taxonomy (NCBI): domain Eukaryota; kingdom Metazoa; phylum Chordata; class Amphibia; order Anura; family Dendrobatidae; genus Dendrobates; species Dendrobates tinctorius. The sequence continues at coordinate 15,357,330 of NW_027361763.1, forward strand.
TTTTATATTGGTCTTTTTTTGCTTTGCTTTCAGAATATACCAGAGTGCTAATATAGTGGGGGGCGAAGTCATGCGACTTCAGTGTTTTTGTGCATCAGACGTGTTGGACTTTTTGCAGGGTTTTTTTGCGTGATTGCAGACAGTATCTTTCCTTTCCTGTCCTGTCTAGTCAGTGTGGGCCCCATCATTTGCTCAGTCTATTTTTCTGCCTGCATTTGGGTTTTCATCTTGTCTCACCGACAATATATATATATATATATGTTTGGGGGCTACCTATTCCTATGGGGTCTGCTCTGGGGCAGTTTAGAATTCCCTTTTCTTGCTTTAGGCTTAGTTAGCTCTCTGGCTGTGCTGAGGCGTCTAGGATCATCGTAGGTACGCTCCACGGCTACTGCTAGTTGTGTGGACAGGATCAGGGGTCTGCATTCGCTTCGTTGCCAACCTCTCTGGTTTTCTGTGGCTTAGCCTGGGCCTGCTATCCTCCTCGGTGACCCATTCATAACAGGGGTCTAGTTTCCAAAATGGAGTCACTTGTGGGGGTTTCCACTGTTTAGGCACATCAGGGTCTCTCCAAACGTTATGGCGTCCGCAGACCATTCCATCAAAGTCTGCATTCCAAAACGTCACTACTTCCCTTCCGAGCCCCGACGTGTGCCCATACAGTAGTTTTCTCCCACATATTGGGTATCAGCGTACTCAGGACAAATTGGACAACATCTTTTGGGGTCCAGTTTCTCCTGTTACCCTTGGGAAAATAAAAAAATGGGGACTAAAGATCATGTTTGTGGAAAAAATATGATTTTTTTTATTTTCACGCTCGGGCATTATAAACTTTAATGAAACACCTGGGGGTTCAAAGTTTTCACCACACATCTAGATAAGTTCCTTGGGGGGTCTAGTTTCCATAATGTAGTTACTTGTGGGGAGTTTCCACTGTTCAGGCACATCAAGTGCTCTCCAAACGTGACATGGCATCTGATCTCAATTAAAGCCAATTTTGCATTGAAAAATTCAAACAGCGCTCCTTCCATTCCTATCTCTGCCATGCACCAAGATGACTAATTATGTTGAGCTTCATGCTTTCTCTCTCAAATCCTATATAAATAAATATATATAAATTTTATATAAACTTGGAAAAAGATGCTTCTTGCTAGGTCTTCTTCTGTCCTTGGTTCAAATCTCATCAAGAACAACATCTGCAAGGAGTTTGTATGTTCTCCCTGTGTTTGCGTGAGTTTCCTCTGGATTCTCTGGTTTTCTCCCACACTCCAAAGACATACTGATAGGGAATTTAGATAGAGAACCCCATCGGTGACAGCGATGATAATGTCTGTAAAGCGCTGGGGAATTAATGGCTCTTTATAAGTGAGTAAAATAATTAAATATAATAAATAAATCCAATATTCTCTATGTCTCCCAAACTTATATATATCCCCAATCCAGGTATATACGTCCCTTATCCTGGGCCCCATCCTGCTATATATGGCCCTGATCCTTGGCTCCATTCTGCTTAAATATCCGCCATCCGTGGCCCCATCCTGGTATATTTATCCCCCATCCGGGTATGTTTCCCCCAATGTGCCGCTGTTTTTTAATACATAGAAAAAATTAAATAATTCTACTCACCTTCCCTCCGCTCCCCCCAGCGCATGGTATCCTCTTCTGAAGCCGGCAGCTGACTTCAGCGTGCAAGCAGCAGGAGTGCATGATGTTGCTGCCTTGCGCCCCAGTCACTTGTACGCCTTGTGCCCCAGTCACTTGCATTCACATCATATGCTGGCCTCTGATTGGCCGGCAGCATTTATTGCTGCTCACTGATCCAATGGGTCTGTGCACCACACTACACTTCAGCTGAATGCACATCCAAGGAGGCAATTCCAGGCAAAGTTTGCACTGGAATCGGCAGGGTCCCTACCTGCATGGGCCAGGTTAAGACCTCTATAACCGCGATCATTACGCTAATTGCGACATACATACAATGTGACATGAGGGAAGGACATGATGTTCACACCGACAAGAAATATTCGCTAATGAGGCATCAAAATGGGTCATTTGATGTTGCAAACCCAACTTTGTTATATAGCTGGTTCAATTCTGATACACCTCTGTGCCATCTCAGTAATTGAGGACTCTGCTGCAAACCCAGCTCTACTTGACCCTACTCTGCTGTACGGAAGTGCACTGACCTATGGACCTATCTGCAGCAGGAAGGTGAATGCAAGATGTGCCGTAAAATACTTGACGTGAGCTGGTGTATATGTGTGTGGGGAGACAGCTAGAGAAATTGAAAGATGGTGAAATACTGGCTTTTGACCACTAAGGGGAGACCAAGAACAGCAGGAAAAGGAGACGGTGCAGTCCTAAAGTTTGGCTACAAGATGGAGGCAGAGAGCAGTGAGAAAAGGGCTTAACAACAGCTTAAGGCTAGGAAACCACAGTCATGGTGGGCGGAGTTACAGGGACTCGAGAGGGGAATTCCCAGGGAGGGGAGTAAAGAGGCAGAGAGAGTTCCAGAAGGGAGCCAGTCCACGAGGAGGAGTTCAGCAGAGGAGGAGACAGAAGGAGGAAGAGACAGAGAGGAAGGACTCCAGGAGGGACTGAAAGGAGAAACAGTCAGGGGGTGGCCCTGAGAGGAGAACCGCAGGACAGAGGAAGCCCGGGAGTTCCAGACGGATGGACTCGGACAGGTGAAGCGCTGTGGTTGTAGGCCTAGGTCAGCCACAGCGAAAGAGCGGCGAGGAACGTCAATTCAGGAAAGAGAAAAAGGTGAAAGGTACGCGGGCCTGTGCGTAGAAGCTGTCGTGCTGCTGTTGTGTTGCTGTGGTCATCGGGAGGACATGTTGAATGCACATCGGTTTCTGTCTATTCGCGGCGAAAAAGAGACCACTTCCCAGTCGGCACATGTACCTACACTGCTATGATACTGACTTAGCTCGGCCTCTGAATCTCTTGTACAATTCAGAGACGGCTACCCTATCAGTCAACATTTCACCTAGGTGTCACTAGAGAGTCATCTATCTTCTTGAAGGAGAGTTACTGTATTACATCTCTTAGATCTTAGATACATATAGCCCACCTTGTGAATATCCTTGATGTTCTCTTCTTGTCTTAAGTTGCACACTAATTTTGAAACTAAAAATATCCAATATTTTCCACATCACCTGACTGTTTTTCTCTCCTTTCCTTCTGAATTCAAGTTTCATGTAGGAGTCAATAAACGTTCTGCATGTGGGTTATTGACATTAATATCTCTGTTTGCTCTATGTCCCTGTAGATGTTTTATGTCATTAGTATTGAAATTACAAGGAGGTCAATAGGCAGTGTTTGAACAATTTCCTGTTTGGCTTGATAGAAGAATTAGAATGGATGTTTTAACAGCTATTGTCTCTGTGATCTGAGATCAGAACCATATTACCGGCTCACAAGTGTGAATTCTCAATTACTCTCACTGATCAGCAAACACCAGCCTCGAATCTTCCAGTATATTACTATTTGACAAAAGCAAATTGATTTGTAAGAAATTAATTTCATTATGAATTACTGGAAAATATGGATTCACCAAAAATCTGAATTTTTCAGGATTTGATTTCCATGGATCCACTCAGTGTGTTCATACTTAACCTCCAAATGTCCATACGTAACTTCCATCTCCTGACATAACTCCATCCTTTAATGCTACTCTCTAATGTTTTGACATATGGAGAGATCGATAGTCACACAAGGTAAACCTCTTTTTTTCTTTATAAAGCATTAAATTGCAATGCTGTTCTCCCTCTCACACAATTTCATCTCGTTCGGAAACTATATTTTAAGGTCAAAGTCTGTTTCCCCATATATAGTATATAGGTAGGAGGTGATGTGTGGCTCATACTGTATATAGGAGGCTATGTGAGGGCTCATAATGTGCATAGGAGGCTATGTACAGGCTCATGGTGTATATAGGAGGCTATGTGAGGGCTTATTTTGTATATAGTAGGGTGTGTGGGGGCTCATACTGTATATCGGAGGCTATGTGGAGACTCATACTGTATACAGGAGGGTATGTGCAGGCTCATACTGTATATAGGAGTCTATGTACAGGCTCATGGTGTATATAGGAGGCTATGTGAGCGCTTATTTTGTATATAGGAGGGTGTGTGGGGGCTCATACTGTATATAGGAGGCTATGTGGAGACTCATACTGTATATAAGAGGCTATGTGCAGGCTCATACTGTATATAGTAGGCTATATGGGGGCTCATACTGTATATAGGAGGCTATATGGGGGCTCAAACTGTATACAGAAGGCTATGTGCAGGCTCAAAATGTATATAGGAATCTATGTGGGTGATCATATTGTATATAGTAGGCTATGTGGGGCCCATACTGTATGTGGGAGGCTTTGTGGTTTACCATACTGTATATAGGAGGCTATGTGGGGCCTCATACTGTGTATAGGAGGTTATATGGGGGCTCAAACGGTATACAGGAGGCTATGTGTGGGCTCATACTGAACATAGGAGGCTATGTGGGGGCTCATACTATATATAAGAGGCTATATGGGGGCTCATACTGTATATATAAGGCTATGGGGGCTAATACTGTATGTAGAAACCTATATGGGTGTTCATACTGTATGTATGAAGCTATGTGGGGGCTCACACTGTAGATAAGGTTATATGCTGGCTCCTACTGTATATAGGAGGCTATGAACTGGCTTGTACTGTATATAAGAGGCTATGTAGTGGTTCATACTGTATATAGGAGGCTATGAGGGGCTAATATTGTATATATAAGGCTACATGCAGGCTAACAGAGGCGAAGGGAGCTTCCCTGGAGCTGTGCTGCCATTCTGCATTATCAACAGCTCAGTGCCACAAAAGTGCCCTGCCAGGATATGTGTGCCAACCATACCAGCGCACAAATCCTTATAAAGAGGGTAATCCTGCAGTGGCACCCTTGGAGCCTCGTGCTTCAAACAGTAGCCCATATTGCCTTCATTCTTATCCGCCCATGGCGTGCACCATCATCAGCACTTATACTACCCCGTCCCTTAATGCACACCTTATGCATTTTGTAATTACTAGGTCTTTTCAAACCAAGTTTATTTTTAAAGAAGAAAGAAAATGTTCACCTGCAGCAATTATAAAGCGGTTTTTGTGAGTTTACTCCACCATAATGTAACAGAAAGAACGCAAAAAAATTCTTTCAATCCTTTTTCTCAGTTTTAGTTTTTTAAAAGCTTTTCTTTACTTTTAGAGATCATAGAAATGTTCACATATCACATAACACTGTAATGTCTGAGAAATGGAGACCTACAAAATTTTAAAAAGCTTTTTAGCGGTTTTACAAATCAAAGAAATCTTCACAGGCCACATAACACGGTAAGTCGGAGAAATGGTAGCCTACTAAGTTTTTAAAAGCTTTTTCTCACTTTTAGAGAACACAGAAATATTCACAAACAAAGTAAGACTGTATGTCTGAGACATGGAGGCCAACAAATTTTTTAAACTATTTTTTTCACTTTTATAGATTGCAGAAATATTCACAGACCAAGTAACACTTAGAAATGCAAGCCTACAATTTTTTTTAAAGCTTTTGTTCACAGGTATATTCAGAGACCACATAACACTGTATGCATGAGAATTGGAGGCATACAATTTTTTAAAAATATTGTGTTCACATTTAGAGATCACATAAATATTCACAGACCAAATGTTGGGTGCCGGGATTCTCCTGCTGCAATGGAAGGATCTCATGCCTTGTTTGGTGCTGTGGTCTCCCATTCAGTTTCAGCCACTGGGATTACTGCTCAGCACAAAATTCAGTCCCAGTTCCTTTCCCAGGCTCATGCTGCATTTGTAGTTACTGCCAAACCTCCAACCAAGGCTATGGTGATTACGAGTTTACACGTGCAGTGCTGTGCTCTGGAGCCTAAGTCCAGATTTCACCCTACTGAGCATGTCCATGATATGGTGCCTTTCCATTGGTGCTCGGATGTCAGGTGCTCTGGTGATGTGGCAGCTTCAGATTGGTCCAAAGGCAAGGTCCTGTCTGTCTGGACTTGAGCAAGGTATAAAAAGTTCTCAATAGTGTTTGACTGTGCACTATTATCAGGTGTGTTTGATGTCTACGTGGCTACTTTACCACCACATGTGCCACTAATAGAACTGCATGTGTTTGTCTAGACAGGCAGTGTTGGGTTACTTTGTGCTCGGTGCACACTGATTGACATTTAACTCAGTGTGCTTTAAGTGTTTTCTCGCAGCCTTGCTCCGCCATTGTGCTAGCTGCGGATTCTTTATCACCGCACTGTGAATACTGGGTTGCGAACGTGTGCCGACTGGGGGGTGGTCTCTTTGTTCCGCAAACAGCCTGGAGACAGAAACCAATGTATGTTCAACAGGTCTTCTTTATTGGTCGTCCTCCCGACGACCACAGCAGCACGACAGCTTCTGTACACACAGGCCCGGGTACCATCCACCTCCTTCTCTTTCCTCAAATTGACATCCCTCATGGCTCTATTGCTGTGGCTGCCCTAGGCCTACCACCACAGCGCTTAACCTGTCTGAGTCCGTCCATCTGGTATCCCCGGGCTGCAAGTGTTTGTCTAGACAGGCAGTGTTGGGTGGGAACTCCTGCTTGAACTTAGCATCTGTGTAGGTAGGGTAACAGACAGGGCGGGTGATCCGCTTCTTGCCACAGACAGACACGAGATGGAGACAGAATTTGTGTTCACTAGGTCCACTTTTATTGGCCGTCCTCCTAACGACCACAGCAATACACCACAGCAGCTTCACACTTCTTCGTACACAGGCCCGGGTACCTTCACTCTCTTTTCCTGTAGTCGTGACGTCCTCCATGGTCCTTTTCACCATGGCTGCCCTAAGCCTATCTACCACAGCGCTTCACCAGTCTGAGCACGTTGTCCGTTTGGTACCCCCAGGTCACCTCTGTCTGTGGCTTCTATCGTGTGGGCCACCCCCCGTGTCAGTCCCCTATGGAGCCTCTTCTCCGTCCTCTCTCCGTAGCAGAGCCTCCTATCTCTTATGCCCTCCTCACTGACTGACTTTTCCAGAACCTTCCCTTAGCCTTTTATCCGTCCTGTTCTGGTAACCCCGCCTGTTATGAATGGGTCACCGAGGAGGAAAAAACAAAACAAGCTAAGTCCCAGAAAAACCAGAGAGGTTGGTAACTATGCAGATTGCAGATCCCTGATCCTAACCACACAACTAGCAGCAGCTGTGGAGCGTTCCTACGATGATCCTAGACGCCTCATCACCACCGGAGGACTAACTAAGCCTAAAGCAAGAAAGGGGAAAACTAACTGCCCCAGAGCAGACCCCAAAGGAAAGACAGCCCCCACATAAGTATTGACGGTGAAGCAAGCTGAAAACACAAACACAGGCAGGAAAATAGGCTGAGCAAACGATGGGGCCCAAGCTAACTAGAAAGGACAGGAAAGGAAAGACACTGTCTGCAATCTGCCAAAAACCCTACAAAAATAATGTCCAACACTTCTGATAACAAAATTAACCCTGAAGTCACTAGACATCTCCCACTATATCAGCACTCTGAAATATTCTGAGACAGAGCAAAAAGAGGCCACTCTAATAGGGGACAAAAAGCAAATTGGCAAATACAGATAAATAAGAGTGGAAATTCAGCACAGCCCCAGCTGGGACTGGCTGACCACACAAAAAACTGAATAGACCAACAAAATCAAGTGTGAAAATTAGCAGAAAAACTTAGCTTGAAATGACTGGAACAGAGCTGAACACCAAGAGCGGAAAAGCCAGAAGGAATCACCAGCACCAGAATTGGGCGTCGGCTGACCTAAATCCAGCCTGAAATTCCTGAGGTCCAATCATCATCCTCATTATCAGGGGGCAGATCTCTACTGATTAAATCAGCCTCACTACCTCCTGTTACCACCAGAGGGAGCCTGGAAGGAGAACTCACAACTGGTAGACCAGAAAATGAACTCACAACACTCACCCAACATGACTTGACAGTTTCTTCAGCCAATGGCAGTTATTCAGTCCCATCCCTACATTCTCCACTCCCCTCTAATGGTCAAACTCAATACTACACTCTTTCTCTTTATCTGAGCTGTTTCCCATCTTTCACTCTAACAGTCCACCCACAATACATTACACTTCTGCCTCTCCACTGCAAACAGGTCCACCCGTCAATCCACCTTCCCTACACTCCTCCTTCCTTTATCCATTGTCATCCCCGACAATCTTACCTCCCTCTTTTCCATTCTGAAACTTCCCCACCTTCTTTTGTCAGGCCGGTTGCTGAGCCAGGCTCGCAATACATGGGGGCTGTACCAAACTGGGAGCAATAGCGCTACGAGTAGCTTACGGCTCATTCGCAGCGCATACGCCACCATGACAATTCCTTTAGGTTGGGTTAGATCCATCCCGACTACTCTACGGATTCATTCCTCCCACTTTTCTGCCTTTCTGTCACCTTCTTTCATTCGGACCGCCATGACCGAGGCCCTAACCTACCAGGTCATCGTCAAAGTCTTCCTGTCTTTTGTGGGGGGTGTATGGCTGGCACTCGGGGTCTGACCTAGGGACTCTTGTCTGCTCTACTCCCAGCCATCTCTTCTGTCCCGTCAATTTTAGTCATGGTCGGCGGTTTCCTCTTTACTCTCGGTACCCGGGACCTGTTGAACATTTTTTTTTTTTAACAACACTTCAACATTTCAAATTTACTACACATAGTTTTAATAGACACTACTACTATATTTAAACTGCTTACTGGTTCTGTCACTTATATCTAACTGCATTAATCAGAAGGCGAGGCGGCTCGGGATGATTGTCAGGAGCCGTAAAGTCATCCAGGGCTGTAGTCGCTGGAGAGGGGGAGGTCGGCCAGGGAGGTCGAGGGCCGGTGTCAGGGCCCAGGGCCTGTCTTGTGCACTGGGCATGGGGGCAGTATCTGCTTGCGATGCCGCCGGCTGGGCCGGGGGAACGCTCACCTTCCCCGTCATCGCGGCTCCCAGCAGGCTTTCCCACAGCTCCTTCAATAGCCGTGGATCTCCACCCTGCCGTCTGGCAGGGCCGGCCTTCAGGCCCGATGGCTCCGTGGGGAGAACTTGTGCAGATTCTTCCAGCGGCTGTTCCAACAAGGTCCGGGGTACAGAGAATGGCTCCCAGGGGCAGGTCTCCCGATGAGATTCGATCTCCTGATGCCATTTCCATTCCAGGCGTCCGAGGCCACGGCAGCTGCAGCGTCGCATCTCGTCCGAGTTCCTGAAGCTCAATGGCGCCAAGCAGCTGCACACAGTCTCTCCACCCGGGCCACTCCCGTTCTTGGGTGGGTCATTGATTGGCCTCTCCACCCACCTTTCAGGGTCCAGCATGGGAGGGTGGCTGTCTCCTGATGTAGGCTGCTCCCCCCAGGAGTGGGTGTGACATAGTCCCAGGTTGTCCAACATGGCTGCAAACTTCTGTGTATCTTTTAGGTGCTGAAATGCCACAGCCATTTTGACAAAACACTTTTCCGCTCCGGATCCACCAGCAATCCTAAGCACAGTCCCAATTTGTAGTCCACAGGGAAAAATAAAAGCTTCACTCCGTACAGCTTGCGGTCCTTTGAGGGAGGCTTGCCACTGAAGGTGTTGTATTTGCGGCAATAATCCTGCCGACTACGCCAAATGTAGGTAGGATAACCGACAGCGGGGGTGACCCGCTTCTTGCCGCAGACACGAGACGGAGACAGAATTTGTGTTCAACAGGTCCACTTTTATTGGCCGTCCTCCTGACAACCACAGCAATACACCACAGCAGCTTCACACTTCTTTGTTCACAGGCCTGGGTACCTTCACTCTCTTTTCCTGTAGTCGTGACTTCCTCCGTGGTTCTTTTCACCGTGGCTGCCCTTGGCCTATTCTACCTGTCAGGAACACCGCACTTCACTCGCTCACTGAGCCAGTGCGCGTGTCCTGAGTACAGAAAAAGTGCTAAAAGATACCTGTGGAGCAGGGCAGCAGAGGTGACAATGTGTGCTTCAAACTATTGTTGTCAGGGTCCAGTCAGCACCGGAAAGTAAAGATGCACAGGACCTGAGGACGCAGAAGTTAGCAAGCTGGCACAGGACCTATGGTCATGTGACTGCAAGGGGGCGGGGCTTAGCATCCTGCTTTCAGATATGACAGGACACCATACAATAACTCAGAGTCAGGCAAAACGGAGGTCAGACACAGTACAGGCAAATGAGGCACAGGAGGGGCAAACAGACGGGTGGTCAGACAAAGCCAAAGGTCATACACAAGAGGGTGACGTGGTACCAAGGGAACGAGCAGAGAGAAGTCGGGTCACAAGCAGAGAGTCATACACGAGAGGCAGCGCAGTACAAGAGTGACAGGCAGATCTCGTAACAGGGACAGAACCGGATCAAAACCACACAAGCAAGCAAGATATCAGGCACAAGGCACACGTACGCACAAGGTCAACTAACTCAGCCGAGGGCAGGAGTATAACTGACACCGGACCTAGGTCCAGTGAGCATTAAATAGCTGCCCTCTGCTAGAGAGAGGCAGAATTAACCCCCAGTCTGATCAGGACGGGCCAAAGTGAAAGCCCGTCCTGGATCATGACAGTACCCTCCTCTCAATGGGGGGCCACTGGACCCCCAGGTCTCTCAGGGTACTTGGCGTGAAAGGCCCGGACCAACCGATCCGCATGGACCGATCGAGCAGGAACCCACTACCGTTCTTCAGGACCATAGCCTTTCCAAAGTACCAGATATTGAAGGGCACGATGGACCAACCTCGACAATTCGTTTCACCTCGTACTCTGACTGCCCGTCTACCAAAACTGGTGGTGGGGAAGCTGATGATCCCTCCCCACCGGACCTCACAGGTTTCAAAAGGGCCTTATGGAAAACATTTGGGTTGCGCAGAGATTGCGGGAGCCGCAACCGAAAAGCCACCAGGTTAACTGCTTCTGTAATTACATAGGGACCTATAAACTTGGGTCCAAGCTTCACAGAGGGGACCTTGAGCCTTATATACTTGGTGGACAACCATACCTTATCCCCAATCTGAAACACCGGTCCCGCGGATCGTTTTTTGTCCGCAAAAAACTTAAATTTGTCCTGGGCCTTCGTAATGTTACTCTGGACCTCCCGCCATACCTCCCCCAACTGCTGGATCGTCTTATCCGCCCCAGGACACCCAGAATTCAAACGGGAAAATTCTCCAAAATGAGGATTAAACCCATAATTGCAGAAAAAGGGAGATGTACCCGTAGACTGGTTAATGCGGTTGTTAAATGCAAACTCGGCCAACGGTAACACAGAACATCAATCATCCTGTCGGGCTGAGGTCAAGCAACGCAAAATTTGCTCCAGAGACAGATTGGTCCTCTTGGTCTGCCCATTAGTCTCAGGATGATTAGCGGATGAAATGGACAGACCAATACCCAACCTCTTGCAAAAAGCCCTCCATAATCTGGAAACAAATTGCACTCCTCTATCAGACACCACATTCAAGGTTACCCCATGCAACCACACTACATGCTCAATGAACAATCTGGACAACGTTTCCGCATTAGGTAGAGCTGTCAAAAGTACAAAATGTGCCTGGTTACTAAACCTGTCCACCATAACCCAAACGACGGTATTACCCTTGGAGGGGGGAAGGTTGGTGATGAAATTCATGGAAAAATGAGTCCATGGTCTCTCAGGAATTGGCAGTGGTACCAATTCCCCGGCTGGCTGGTTATGGGGGGTTTTTGAATGGGCACAAACATCACAAGCAGACACATATTCCCCAACATCAGAGGCTAAAGCAGACCACCAGAATACTCTAGCAATAGTCTTCTGGGTAGCTGAGATCCCTGGATGTCCACCCAGAACTGAGTCATGGAACTCCCGGAGGACCTTGAGGCGAAACTGAGCTGGCACGAAAAGCTTATCCACCGGCTTAGTCGGAGGTGCCAGAGACTGAGCCTCCCGAATCTCCCGTTCCAACAAATTAGAAATATCTGCCACCACCACCCCAGGCTGAAGAATGGAGGATGGAGGTTCCGGGGGGACACCGGATCTAGACTGCGTGATAAGGCATCCGCTCTGACATTTTTAGATCCTGGCCGAAAAGTGATCGAGAAGTTGAACCTGGAAAAAAAAAGTGACCATCTAGCCTGTCTGGGAGTCAACCTTTTAGCTGACTCAATGTAAGCTAGGTTTTTGTGGTCCATAATTACTGTTATAGGATGGACAGCCCCCTCCAAAAAATGCCTCCATTCTTCAAAGGCCAACTTTACGGCCAGAAGTTCTCGATTCCCCACATCATAGTTTCTCTCCGCAGGGGAGAACTTCTTTGAGAAAAAGGCGCAAGGCCTCAAATTGGTCAAAGTGGCGGGTCCCTGGGACAATACTGCCCCCACCCCCACCTCTGAGGCGTCTACCTCAACAATAAATGGTTCCGTCGGGTCCGGTTGAATAAGAACCCGGGCAGATATGAAACATTTTTTTAAACACTGAAACGCCGCTACCGCTGCAGCTGACCAATTCTTGATATCGGCCCCCTTTTGAGTCATGTCTGTGAGGGGTTTAACCACCTGTGAGAACCCCCTTATAAATTTACGGTAGTAATTGGCGAATCCTAGGAAACACTGCAGAGCCTTCAAATCACAAGGCTGAACCCACTCGACAATGGCCTGCACCTTATTAGGATCCATGCGATACCCTTCAGCAGACACAATGAACCCCAGAAAAGACAGTTCCTGGACAAAAAATAAGCATTTTTCTAATTTAGCAATGAGACAGTTCTCCCGGAGCCTTTGGAGAACTGCCCGAACATGACCAATGTGAGCCTGTTTATCAGGAGAGTAGATCAATATGACATCCAAATATACCACCATAAAACGTCCAATGAAATCAGAGAACACATGATTAATGAAATTTTGGAAAACTGCTGGAGCATTGGTCAGACCGAAAGGCATGACCAAATTTTCAAACAACCCTTCAGTAGTGAGAAAAGCGGTTTTCCACTTATCTCCGTCCCAGACTCGGATAAGGTTGTACGCTCCCCGTAGACCTAACTTTGAAAACCACTTAGCTCCGGACAACTGATTGTTTAAATCAGGAATAAGTGGAAGGGGATATGTATTCCTCACAGCTATCTTATTTAACTCACGAAAATCGAGGCATGGGCGTAAACCACCGTCTTTTTTCTTTACAAAAAAGAACCCCGCTGCTACGAGAGAAAAAGAAGGACGAATGTGTCCCTTATGGAGACTCTCGGAAATATATTCTTTCATTGCGGCCCATTCTGGACCCGAAAGGTTATACAAGCGGGCTTTGGGCAATTTAGCACCTGGAACCAGGTCAACAGCGCAATCAAATGGGCGGTGTGGTGGTAAAACCTCAGCCTCCTTTTTGGAGAAAAAGTCCGTATAGTCTTTCAGGCACTCCGGAATACCTTCCAGACCCACGGACGACACAGACACCGTATCAAGACATTTTTCAGAACAATAGGGACCCCAATTAACAATGTCCCGATATTCCCAATTAATTACAGGACTATGCAATTGTAACCAGGGGAACCCTAACACCAGTCCCACAGGCAGGTTATCCGTGTTCCTGGTGTAAGGAACTCACTTTAAGGAGAAACTCTTCAGTGTGAAACATAACGTTATTCTTAACCAGTGGTGTTTTGTCAATGGTAACAATGTGAATAGGAGTCTCCAACCTAACTGTCCCTAACTTACACCTGGCCACCAAGTCCGAGTCAATAAAGTTCAATGATGAACCGCAATCCACGAAGGCAGAAGTGGATGTAGAGACACTCCCACAACAAAGTTCCACTTGCAACAACATTTTAGAGAAGGCAGAAAAGGGTACCTGAGAGCCTGGGTGACCTCCATGACAATCACCTGGGCTCAGTCGCCACAGTAAAAACAGCATTTTCCCATGCGCCGTTGTCTCCTTTCATTTTCTTTGAGGTCGACAGTTCCCATCTCCGTGACTTCCAATGTATGACTGGCTCCCCTTCCTTGGGAGAATAATGGTCTCTTAATTTGCATCACTCCCCTCGCCCATAGCCTGCGATCCATTCGGACGGCCTGTGTCATAGCCTCCTCCAGGGAATCAGGCGGAGGGTGGAGAGCCAAGGCATCTTTCAGATGTTCAGACAGGCCTCTACGGAACAAACCCCAGAGGGCGGCGTCATTCCAGCAGACCTCAGCAGCCCAGCGTCTGAACTCTGAGCAAAACCACTTGGCTGAGTGCTTCCCCTGGCACACACTCATCACCAAGTCCTCAGCCATACACATTCGATCAGGCTCATCATAAATATGCCCCAGGGCTTCAAAAAATGCGTCCACATTCATACGCTCAGGGGCCGTGGTCGAAAAGGAGAAAGCCCAAGCTTGGTGGGCCCCCTTAACAGAGACATAATGACCCCCACTCTCTGACCTTCATCCCCAGAAGAGTGTGGTCTCAATGAAAAAAAAAGCTTACAGCCCTCCTTGAAAACTCTGAATTTCTTTTTATCTCAAGAAAAGGTATCTGGTAACTTAACTGGAGACTCAGGGGAAACTAATGTAATATCCCGAACCCCCGATGAGAATACCCCCTGCACAGTGTCAGCGATCAGCTGCTGAGACTGAGCCAGGACTCGTTGTTCTCCAAGGAGTTTCCGAGACATCTGAGTCAGCTGCTTTACCTGCTCAGAAAGAATGTGCATAGGGTCCATCACACACACAGGAGAAGGGGAGCAGAGAAAAAAAAATGGTAATGGTCAGTTATAATGTCAGGAACACCGCACTACACTCGCTCTCTGAGCCAGTGCGCGTGTCCTGAGTACAAAAACAGTGCTAAAAGATACCTGTGGAGCAGGGAAGCAGAGGTGACAATGCGTGCTTCAAACTATTGGTGTCAGGGTCCAGTCAGCGCCGGAAATTAAAGATGCACAGGACCTGAGGATGCAGAAGTTAGCAAGCTGGCACATGACTTATGGTCATGTGACTGCAAGGGGGCGGGGCTTAGTGTCCTGCTTTCGGATACGACAGGACACCATAGAATCACTCAGAGTCAGGCCAAACGGAGGTCAGACACAGTACGGGCAAACGAGGCACAAACAGACGGTTGGTCAGACAAAGCCAAAGGTCATACACAAGAGGGCGACGTGGTACCAAGGGAACGAGCAGAGAGAAGTCGGGTCACAAGCAGAGAGTCATACACGAGAGGTAGCGCAAGAGGGACAGGCAGAACTCGTAACAGGGACAGAACCGGATCAAAACCACACAAGCAAGCAAGATATCAGGCACAAGGCACACATACGCACAAGGTCAACTAACTCAGCCGAGGGCAGGAGTATAACTGACACTGGACCTAGGTCCAGTGAGCATTAAATAGCCGCCCTCTGCTAGAGAGAGGCGGAACAATTAACCCCCTGTCTGATCAGGACGGGCCAAAGAGAAACCCCATTCTGGATCATGACACTACCACAGCGCTTCACCAATCTGAGTACGTCGTCTGTTTGGTACCCCCAGGTCGTCTCCATCTGTGGCTTCTATGTTGTGGGCCACCCCCCGTGACCGTCTCAACTGTCAGTCCCCTACAGAGCCTCTTCTCCGTCCTCTCTCCTCAGCAGAGCCTCCTATCTTGCGCTCCCCTCACTGACTGATTTTTCCATAACCTTCCCTCAGCCTTTTATCTGTCCCGTTCTGGTAACCCCGCCCACCATGACTTGACAGTTTCTTCAACCAATGGCAGTTATTCAGTCCCATCCATACACTCTTCACTGCCTTCTAATAATAATAATCTTTATTTTTATATAGCGCTAACAATTTCCGCAGCGCTTTACAGTTTGCACACACATCATCACTGTCCCTGATGGGGCTCACAATCTAAATTCCCTATCAGTATGTCTTTGGAATGTGGGAGGAAACCGGAGTACCCGGAGGAAACCCACGCAAACACAGGGAGAACGTACAAACTCCTTGCAGATGTTGTCCTTGGTGGGATTCACCATTCACCACCCACTGAGCCACCGTGCCGCCCTGGTCAAATGGTCAAACTACAATACTACACTCTTTTTCTTTATCTCCAGCTGTTTCCCATCTTTCACTCTAAAAGTCCACCCACAATACACTACACCTCTGCCTCTCCACTGCAAACAGGTCCGCCCGTGAATCCACCTTCCCTACATCTGCACCAGGCATCCTCAGGCGCACGTGCTAAAGCACACCGTGTGTCAGAGAAAGGTCAACCACCAGCTTAGCCTTCCTTGAGGGGTTAAGTTATAGGGACCCCAATTAGTATTTTTCTCTCCGCCTGAGCAGTTTATCAGGGTAAAGTCCTTTTACTTTGCTTCATAGTACCGCTCTGTGGTGTAACAGAGCTTGTTACTTTGCGCTCAGTGCACACTGAGTGACACTTTAAGTGTTTTCTCGCAGCCTTGCCCCGCCATTGTGCTAGCTACGGTTTCTCCATCACCGCAAGGTGGACCCTGGGTTGCGAACACACCTTATTATAATTTCTTATGTGGTGTTTTCCGCCAATCCTAACACCAAGTAACACTGTATGTCAGAGAAATAGAAGCCAACAAAATTTGTAAAAGCTTTTTTGCAGTTTTACAGATCACAGAAATGTTCACTGACCATCAAACACTGAATGTTTATGAAATGGAAGCCTAGAAAATTATTAAAAGTTTTTGTTCACTTTTAGAAATCAAGGAAATATTCAGAGACCACATAATACTGTGTGTCTAAGAAATGAAGGCCTACAACATTTTTAAAAGCTTTTGTTTACTTTTAGAGATCACAGAAATTTACTAAACACTACTAAATATGTATGGCTAAGAAATGTAGCCCAGGAAAATGTTTCAACTAATTTTTGGTGTGTTACACAAAAAAAGACTGCAAAGCACTTAATACTTGCAGGAGAGGGAGTACTGGGAGCTTGCATCGCATCCAAATGAGAACCACTTTGGGCTGAGTTCATTAATCCACAGGTGGGTGCACGAATTCGCTGGTGAGCACAGCAGATGTCCACAAGAAGAAGAAAGTTCGTTCAGCACACCGACATAAATGAAAAAACTTTTTTAGGTTAATATGCCATATTAAAATGCAAAAAACACCTGACGCGTTTCTGGTGCACAAAGGCACCCTTAGACCTATGACTAAGGGTGCCTTTGTGCACCAGAAACGCGTCAGGTGTTTTTTGCATTTTAATATGGCATATTAGCCTAATAAAGTTTTTTCATTTATGTCGGTGTGCTGAACGAACTTTCTTCTTCTTGTGCACTTAATACTTGATGGATCTAAATACATTCAATTTTTCCAGCTCCCACAAAAAAACTGCATCTATATATTTGCCAATAGACTGCACAGGCCTAATCCCTGTCTACAAACTGGATTCTGTCACTCTTTCTGCTCCAGCGACTCTCTAGTCCTCCCTACACTAAATGCAGATTTTATGTATTTGTGGGGAGGTTGACCTGACAGAGGCACTGAGAAGAAGAGAAAAGGGTGCCATATTGAGAGTGACCACTAGAGGGCAGTGGGGAGCTTGTAAAGGGTAGTTATATAACTGCCATGAGAGAGGTTATGTAACTGCCAGAGGTCAAGGTCACTCTCATTGGTCAGAGGTGACTGTCAGGTGACAGTGGGCGGGGCTACCTAGGCTGTGAGTATAAAGACTGAGGTAAGCTTCTAGAAGCTTCAGTCAGCCAGGGGAGCTCACTAGTAAGGAGGGTCAGTAGATCAGTGGAGAGCCCTCAGAGAGCACCAGGCAGTAGAGACGGTCACGGGGGGTGACCCAGGCACACATGAGCATCAGACAGAGACAGTCTGAGCAGAGTAGGTACCGGTGTACTCTAATCGGGGAAACGCTGTGGTGGAAGTGCCTAGGGCAGCCACAGTAAGGAAAACCGCAGAGGACACCACGACGGTGACACAGGACAAATACAGGTACCCGGGTCTGTGTGAGAAGAAAATTGTCAAAGTCCTGTCATGAACTGTGAAGTTCGTCAGGAGGGTGTGAATAAAATACGGACCTGTTGAATATGCTTTCCTGTCTCAGTCTCCAGTCTGTGTGCATCAAGAGGTGGGTCACCCCCCCAGCCTGTTGGATCAGCACCACCTAAGCACAGCACACCTTCCCCGCCTATCAGCATCATCACCAGCATCACCTCCTAAATTTGCCATCCCTCGCCACCCCCTACACCCGCAACGTACTTTCAACAAAACTTCCCGGAGGCAGCAAGACCTCAGTGGGGGCCAATGATCAGACTAATAGCCGCCAACCACCTGCCGGTCCCGGTTGCCGGGGTAGTGTGGGTGCAGGTGACGTTGTGCGATAAATCCCTTGGTCACAGAGGGGTGGTGCTAACTCAAGGAGAAGCTGATCAACGGCACCCCGTCACTCTCACTCTAGGCATGAATATTTTACGAGAGTTCGGCAACTTACTACTAAATGATCCCACACAGAAGATTCTGAAGCTGTGGGGTTCTTGCACAGCTCAGGGACAGGTATTCCAGCAGCTGGTGTGAGGTGCACGGGTGTATCAGGACTGCCAGGAGGGCGAGGCACTGGGCAAGGTCATCGCGTAAGCGGCTCCCCTGCTTGTGCTACCTCCTGGACAGACTGTGGTGGCCCTGCCAATTCGAGCCCCGATACCTTTGGAGGGCGTGGAGGTGCAGGTGGGGCCATGCCACTCGGTGAGCTTACCTCCTGGCATACTGGTGGCCCATTCCCTGGCTACGGTGCAAAAAGGAACCATCCTGGTACGCTGCGTTAACCTTGAAGATCGAGACAACGTTCTGAAAGCACGGACTGAACTGGCCAAACTAGTAAGGCCTTTAGAGGAAGTGCAGCCAGCTCCTGCGGTTCAATTGCGAGTACACCCCGAGGATCCTTGGGAAGTAACAATTCGAACCTTATAGGCCAGCGAAGTCTCGGCACAGGAGAAGGGTGGAAATATTCTGGAGCAGATGCGGGCCGAGCTTTCTGGGTTAACTGCAGTCAAACTCTCACAGGTAAAAACATTGCTTGGACAGTACCAGGAAGTATTTGCTAGTCATGAGGACGATTTCGGGTGTACCACCGCCATCACTCATGAAATCCCAACAGCGGGAGCGGCCCCTATCCGGGAACGATATTGACAGATCCCGCTACAGCTCTATCAAGAGGTGTAAACCTTGCTGGCCCAGATGCTGCAAAAAGGGGTGATACAGGAAAGTCAAAGCCCCTGGGCGGCTCCAATCGTGTTGGTCAAGAAGAACGATGGTACACTACGATTCTGTGTGGATTATCATAAACTAAACGCTTGCACTATTAAAGACTCATACCCACTGCCCCGCATAGAAGAATCCTTGTCCACCTTGGGGAAGGCAACATATTTTTCGACCCTGGACTTGGCCAGTGGGTACTGGCAGGTGCTCATGTCAGAAGAAAATAGAGCCAAGACGGCGTTCATATTACCCATGTAACTATTTGAGTTTAATCGAAAGCCGTTTGGGCTGGCCAACGCCCCCGGGACCTTTCAGCGGTTGATGGAGCGGTGTCTCGGAGATCTCAGTTTTGAGGCCACGTTGATCTACCTGGACGACATCATCGTCTATGCCTCCACATTCGAAGACCACCTAAAGGGGTTGGGACAGGTACTCAGCTGGTTGCAAAAGTACGGGTTGAAGGTGAAGCCTCAGAAATGCCACCTGTTTCGCTCCCAGATTGAGTATCTGGGTCATGTCATTTCGGTACAGGGTGTGAGGCCATCCCTGGAGAAGATTGCTGCTATCCAGGGTTGGCCTACCCCCGAAACGGTAAGATGTGCGGGCTTTTCTGGGGTTAGCCAGATATTACCGTCGTTTCGTTAAGAATTTTGCATGTCGAGCTCGAGTCCTGCATGACCTGCTGAAGGGGGCTCCCGCTGGGACAAATGGGCGAAGAATCCAGTGGCAACGCCCTCAGGAAGAGGCTTTCCGAGACCTCAAGGCTGCGCTCTCGGATGCCCCAGTGTTGGCTTATGCGGATTTCTCACAACCGTTCATCTTGCACATTGACCGGAGTCTTCACGGGCTGGGGGTTGTGTTGTCACAAGTTGAAGATGGCTGGGAGAGGGTAATCGCATATGGAAGCCGCTCACTCCATGACTCCGAGCACAACCCTCACAATTACAGCTCCTTCAAGCTCAAGCTCCTCGCAGTGGTGTGGGCCATGACAGAAAGATTTGCAGAGTACCTAGCGGGCTCCGAGGTGGTGGTGCGAACTGACAACAACCCGCTGGCTCATTTGGAAAACGTCAAATTGGGGGCTGTGGAACAGCGATGGGTGGCCTGGATGTCAAAGTTAAATTATAAAATTATCTACAAAAGAGGGGCCAAGAATGTCCATGCGGACGCCCTCTGCAGGATTCGACATACAACTCCAGGACGGAATCGAGATGAAGAATTAGAAGGATAGGAAATACCATTCGCTCTCACTGCTGCGTGCTCACAACTGCCAATCAAAAAATATCTTCCCCCGAGACACCAAGGGGCATATTGGAACAATCCCGGGATAAGTGGATACAACAACAACAAGAAGACGAAGAAGTTGGCCTTCTCAGGACGTGGGTCGCCGCTGGCCAATTACCCACTGACTCTCAATGACAAAATATGACTCAAGATCTGTCGCTGATGCTGCGACAATGGGAGAGGTTGGTTATCCAAAAGGGACTATTGTACTGTAAAATAACATCACAAACAACCTCAATGACGGTTTGGCAGGTGGTTACGCCAGGAGCCCAACTTCACGTACTGGCTCAGGAGGCTCACGAAAAAGAGGCCCACTTTGAAACAAAAAGACCTTGCAATGGCTGCAACAGAAAGCTTACCACCCGCGCTTGCCAACTGTTGTGGATGAAATTTGCCGGACCTGCCGCTTATGCGAATTAGCCAAACCACCCGCTCAGCGAGCCGCAACACAGACCATTGTGACCTCAGCGCCCCTTGAGCTCCTGACGGTGGATTACCTGACCATTGGGCCCGCATTCCAGGGATACGAGCACTGTCTCGTTATGGTTTATCATTTCACCAAGTTCGCTGTGGTCACCCCCACTCGGGATCAGACCACAGAGTCAGCTTCCTCCGCAACTTGTAGAAACTTTATACAAGTATACGGCTGTCCTCAACGAATACATTCCGATCAGGGAGCATGTTTTTTAGGAAAAGTTATGGAGGAACTACATCATCTCTATGGAATTGACAAATCCACACCGCATCACCCGCAAGGAAATGGGGCTTGTGAACGATTTAATCGGACATTGATTCAGATGTTACGCACTCTGGAGAGTGACAAGAAGGCCCGTTGGCCTGAATATGTTTCTGAATTATTATGGGTCTATAACAATCGGGTGCATCGAGTTACTGGCTGTACCCCCTACTCCCTGTTGTTTGGACGAGAGGGTAAAGGGATCACGGAGATGGAGTTGGACCCCGAAGAACCTCAGCCCTGGACTGGAGTGTCCTCTTGGGTACGAAATCATCGCCACTGGCTGCAAACTCTTCACCGAATCGTACACACAAAGCTCCAAGACTGGAAGCACCCAGGGAAGAATACAACTCCACCTCCCCACCTCCAAATCGGGAACCGTGTGCTTGTACTAGATCAAGCCCCCAGAACAAACTAGAGTCGCGTTGGGAAGAGAGTCGTTATTGGGTCTTACGCCGTATCCATCCAGAAGGACCTGTGTACGAAATACGACCCGAGGAGGATGAAACACTGCCCACCCGTATTGTGCATCGTAATATGTTACGCCCGTGTATTTCCACCAACCCGAAGCAACTGGAGCCTGCCCCGTCGACATCTGAATCATTGCCCATATGTTGGGACCCGGACGACGACGAAGATTTTCCTCCAGAACCCAGAAGCCCTCAACTCAATAATCAATCAAAGAAAAATCAATCAATCAATCAAATTTATTATCGTCAAGTACATATTACATATACACAAGGAATTCTTTGTGGCAAAGAGGCAACATAATATATAACAACAGATATAACAAGTAACATCTAACAAGACAGATACAGTATATAGTCTACACATGACGACACAATTAGCCTGCCTGCACCAATCTGCCCACCAATGTCCACCACCCCAGAAGACTTTCCGCCAGTCGAGCTAAGACGCTCCGAGCGGTCAACAGCCGGCAAACCCCCTGAATGATATGAACAAGATCAGTTCGTATGGCAACGAACATTGATACCCCTACAGACCGATCTCAATAGACTAAGGCCATCACCCGAGGACTGGCAAGCTTACAGGGTGGAGGAATGTGGGGAGGAGGACTCCCAGATAGTGACTGGGCCGGAAGCCAGGGGACCGCCATCAGGGTTCCTGAAGGTACAACACCGGGGGGGCAACAAAGGGAGAGACATGACTGAAGGTGTCAGGGCAACAGGGGGTGGGGCGAAGATTAAAGGAGCAGAGGGCGCGTTCAGGTGGAAGTTGGCAGAGCGTGTGACAGGAGGCAGGAAGCCGAGTGACAAAGAGAGAAACGGGGTAACGGGCGGTGCGTTTTGGAGACACCGTCAGGAGTCTGTGAGGGGTAAGCGACTCACTCACCGACAAGTGAGACGTGAGAGACTTTCACCGTAGGCTGCTCCCCGCACATGGTCGCACACAGCCGTGCCCGCTGTTCCCTGCCCTATTGAGACAGGTCCGTTACCTCAAGTCGCCGCTGCGACTCCACATCTAACAGCTACAGAAGCCTGGACACTGCCCCCCTGCCTTCTCCCACAGCTGCGGCCCTGTCATCACCGGCCTCAGTGGATGCCACCTCGCCATAGGCAACAATAGAGGCCCACGTCCCATCTACAGAGGGACCCTGAGCAGAGGCCGTCCAACCGTTATTTGGCAAACTACATCATTACTGCGCTGTGAGACGGGAGCCGGTAAAGACGTCCTGAAAGGCCTACCAGCACAGATTCTTCAGGGGCTGTTGTGTCCCCACCAGCACAGATCCTTCAGAGTCTGTTGTGCCCCACCAGCACAGATTCTTCAGAGCCTGTTGCGCCCCACCAGCACAGATTCTTCAGGGCCTGTTGTGCCCCACCAGCACAAAGTCTTCACGGCCTGTTGTGCCTCACCAGCACAGTGTCTTCAGGGCCAGTTGTGCCCCTCCGGCACAGATTCTTCAGGGCCTGTTGTGCCCCACCAGCACAGATCCTTCAGGGCCTGTCGAACCCAAATCATCACGGAATATCGAGGCGTCAAGGCAGCCGCATCAGCGACCTCTAAGCGGCCGCGTCTGCGATCCTGAACGACGCCTGGAAGGATAAGTCGACTATAGGAAATAAGGACCCATAGTTTGGCCATGCGTGGCCTTCAACACCCGGACTAGCCGGATTAGTTGCATTTAATATAGGAAAAATTATTGTTTATGTTGTTGAGTCCCTGCGAGGACAGATTGTTGTTACCCCTTTTATTTGTTCAGCATAGCCCCAGCGGCTCCAAGTTATAAACGTTGATTTCACAAATCATATGCTGTCTCGTCACTGCATCCTGAGAACCTGCTCAGCCCTACATATTCACACGATTATCCCTTAGAAGGGCTGATAGTATGATGGCTCAGCTTCACCGCCAGTATCAGCACTGCAGGCCTCCGATTCAAAACCTACAAAAGACAAAATGAGAAAAACCCTGCTGTAATTTAATAAATAAATAGCAAAAGTGCATTCAAATAATTCAGAGTTCTTAGTAATACTGTATTTGATCAAATATAGCATAAAAGCCATCCAACCGTCGACAAGGTGACTCTGTGATCGGGGCAGTACTACACTGTCTAATTAATATTAATAACCTTATCTTGTGTGAAAGTTGACGTCAGTGTGTGAATAAGGGCAGACAAAAGGATCGGGTCCCAACCAGTGGACACCAGTCAGGGGAAGCTTTTAAAATGTAAATTCCAGCTCAGGAAAGGGAGGCCACACCCCGGCTTGCACAAAATGCAAAAATACAAAGAAAAAAACAAAAAATTGAGCTTGGTTTGAGTTGGTATACATGCAGCATATAAGCGCATGTTCACATTGGCCATAAAGCACACAAAACCTACAAAAGACAAAATGAGAAAAACCCTGGTGTAATTAAATAAATATTGTCTCTGATTCAATATATTGTGCACACAGGACTTGAAAAGCATCTTCCTTTGCTTATACAGAGCTGTGCAATGGCGTCAGTATGCCAAGCCGGGTGGCGCCTGTCCTTTCGTAATCTCTGCTGATGCCACACGGCCAGCCAATCACAGTAATGCCAAAACCAAGATGGCTACGGCATTACAGTGACTCACAGGCACTTCCCGCATGCTCATTGGCTGCGTAACAGGCACCAAAGATGAGGGCAGAGATTCAATCATTACTTCGAGCACTGCCCATTGCCAAGTAATGAGCACACCCGAGCACCGTGATACGTAAGTGATAGCCGAGTATAACTCAGCACCTTCGCTCATCCTTATTCACCGCCCTTGGCTTTTTGCCTATTTTGTTACACTACAATCTGTGATTAAATATTTTTGTAATATGATTTGTGTGTGATGCATCAGCACTAAATTAATAGTCTCAGTTTGTGAAGTAAAGTGAGAAAATTATAGGCATAAATTAAATTTATGAGATCAAAAAACAAACAAATTGGCATGTGTATAAATATGCACCCCTTTTGCTACGAAGCCCCTAAAAATTAATGGTGCAGGCAATTTACCTTCATAAGTCTCATGCTTAGTGAAAAGATGTCCACCTTTGTGCCATCTAAGTGTCACATGGTCTGTCAGTATATGCACACCTTTTTGAACGACCATAGAGGCTCCAACACCATTAAGCAAGAGGCACCACTAACCAAACACCATGAAGACTAAAGGGATCTCAAATCCACCATGAAGACCAAGTGGATCTCCAAACAGCACCATGAAGATAAAGGAGATCTCCAAACAATACCATGAAGACCAAGGAGATCTCCAAACTACACCATGAAGACCAAGGAGATCTCCAAACAACATCATGAAGACCAAGGAGATCTCCAAACAAGTCAGGGACAAAGTTTTTGAGAAGTTCAAGTCACAGTTGGATTATCAAAAAATATCCGAGTCTCTGATGATCCCCGGAGAACCATCAAATCCATTATCATCAAATGATAAGAACATGTTACCACAACTAACCTGCCAAGAGGAAGCCACCCACCAAAACTCTCAGCCTGTGCAAGAAGCACATCAGAGAGGCAGCATAAAGACCCAAGGTAACCCTGAAGGAGCTGCAGAGATCCTAAGCAGAGCCTGGAGTATCTGTCCACACGACCACAATAAGCTGTACACTCAATAGAGGTGGCCTTTATGGAAGAGGGGGCAGAAAAAAGCCTTTACTTACACACAAAAAATTGTAAGGCTCGTTTTGAGTTTGCCAAAAGATGTGAGAGACTTGAAGGAGCTGGAGCAGTTTTGCCTTGAAAAATTGGCAAAAATCTCTGGCAAGATGTGGAAAGCTCATAGAGGCTTATCCAAAGCGACTTTCAGCTGCATTTGCTACAAAAGGAGGCTCTATAAAGTACTGACTTTAGGGGGTGAATAGTTATGCATACTGAAGTTTTCAGTTGTTTTGTCCAATTTGTTTTTTGCTTCACAATAAAAAGGAAACCAAATGTTCACTCTGGAAGGCATGTTCTTTTATGAACTGATGCAAACCCTTAAGAATTAACAGCAAAATTCCAGGTTGTGAGGTACAAAACACAAAAGAAAAGCCAACGGGTGAATATTTCTCCAAGCCACTGTATGACAACCACAATGTCCACCCTTATTAGCTAATTAGCTATAACCACCACACTGTTTGCGCTTATTGCCTAGAACCACCACAATGTCTGTCCTTTTTGAGCTATAACAGCCACACTGTTGAGTTCCTTCAAAAATTGCACCTAGAAGAATTGTTACTTTGCTTGCTATTTTAAAGGCAAAGGGTGGTCACCACATCTTGGTTTGAGTTAGATTTTTCTTTTGGTGATTTACTTAATAGTTTATTTTTATCAACTAAAAAAAGTTAACACTTCTATTTCTAAAAATGTTCTTACTTTGCAGTACTATCTCCTCTCTTGCCAAAAACTTTTGCACAGTACTGTTCCTCTGTGACTAGTCATCCCATCCCCAGTCAACATTATACAATCTGTCTTGTCTTCTGTATCGGATGCAGAGTTTGATACATTCTGCCTGTGGCTTCAGTGCATAAATCAGAAGACAGGTTCCTTTTAAATCAGAATCCTAAAAAGTTGCAAAAAAGTTCCAAACTCACTTCAGCAAGAATGCGACATGAAAATCAAAAAAAAAATATTTTTGATAAGTTTTCTATCAAACATCATGCAATATTTGGTGCAAACGGCGGCATTGCAGAAAAAGTGACATATTCATAATGAATTCCCTCCTGTATTCTCGAGCTGAACTTGTCCTCATATTTTACTCTTCCGTAAATAAGTTGACCCTCCTCTAAAAAATAAAAAAATTAAAAGCCCGGTAGCGAAGTTCATAAAACATTTGAAACGGTGAAATTTCATACCGTCAATTTCATTGTATTTTTAGAAATCCCCACAAGCAAAGAAGCCGCGTGGATACTTGCTCTGTTCAAACATTTAGAAGTCACACTGTTTGAAATACATTTCCTCTTAAATTAATGCCACGGGGAGAACATGTCCCCATTAAAAATATAAAACAGCTGTTAGAACTTACATTGAAAGGAAGAAGAATGACTCTGTCTCGTACACACCGGAGCCCTTTGCTTATGTTAAAAGACTTTTACAATTGGACACATTCTGCCGTTAGAGGTAATGAATCCGATCATCATTCTTTTTGTTCCGCCAGTTTGACCACTAGAGAGATCTTTCCGCCTATTAACACTAGAACTACCGGAGGGGTCATTTTGACCCTTTTGCTATTTCTTTTTCCTATAATTTCTAAAATTTTAACAAATGAGGTCTGACTTTTTGTGACTTTTAGGCTGAGTTCACACGTGGCGTTTTTTTCGCGTTTCCGCGGCGGTTTTAACCGCGTGATTTTGCCGCGAAAACGCGAAAAATAAGCATCCCATGCATTCCTATGGGATTCCGCAACGCTGTACTAATGCTGCGGTTTTTACCGCGGCGGAATCGCTTTGCGGTAAAGACCGCAGCATGCTCATTAATTTGCGGAATCGCGGCGATCCCGCACCCATAGGAATGCATTGTTCCGCTTACTTTCCGCATGTGGCTGTGCACACCATGCGGAAAGTAAGCAGAACATTTGCGGATGGTACCCATGGTCCGGAGGAGAGGAGACTGTCCTCCGGGCTTTGGGTACCATATCCCTGCAAAAAAT
Organism: Dendrobates tinctorius; assembly: GCF_039654945.1. Classification (NCBI taxonomy): domain Eukaryota; kingdom Metazoa; phylum Chordata; class Amphibia; order Anura; family Dendrobatidae; genus Dendrobates; species Dendrobates tinctorius. The sequence goes on from NW_027361763.1 coordinate 15,384,640, forward strand.
AGAATATAAAAATAAAAAATATTGTTATTCTCACCCTCCGACGTCCCGCGCAGTCTTCCCGCTTCTCTTCACGCTCTCGTTCCCAGTAGTCCTTTGTGAAAATGCCCACGATGGCGTCCGTTCTCGTGGGATCGCGAAGTCTCGCGGTCATACGCGCGACGTCATCGCGAATTACCGCGAGACGTCGCGATCCCGTGAGAACTGACGTCATCGCGGGCATTTTCGCAAAGGATTACTGGGAACGCCTGCGCGGGACGTCGGAGGGTAAGAATAACACTATTTTTTATTTTTTTTTTACATTCTATCTTTTACTATTGATGCCGCATAGACGGCCTCAGTAGTAAAAAGTTGGTCACACTTGTCAAACACTATGTTTGACGAGTGTGACCAACCTGTCAATCAGTTCTCCAAGCGATGCTACAGATCGATTGGAGAACGCTAGCATTTTGCAAGCTAAATACGCTTGCAAAATGCTAATTTTTCCGCGGGAAAATCACGGGAATTTAAAATGCGATTTTCCCGCGGACTGGAATTCTGGAATTCTCGCGGTAATTTCCGCGAGAGTTCCGGTATGTGTGCACTTAGCCTTATTTATTCATGATATTGTATATTTTAGGACACAAAAATGAATTGTTACTTTTTCAGGGGCCCGGATTTTACAATTCATACCTATAAGTACTGAAGGGGTCAATTTGACCCCATACATAAAAGTAGTAGTAGGCAAGTCACCTAATATTACAGAGTACAGAAAATCACAGTGCTTCTCCCTAGTTGTAGAGAGTAATTGTATCTTTGCATATCAGGGATGATTCAGCATTTTGTTTTGTCTAAACATGTTTGATCCATGTCTCTTGTAGCGATCTCTGTCTGCACTTCAGTAGCAAACATTACAGTTGAAGCTACAACTCTGCATGCTTGTACAGTGTTGTTTTATTACTTCTGCGATCTTACAAGTCCCTTTTTGTGATGTATATTTGAAGCATGAGTAAGCAGAGGGGTTTGACAAGTGATGAAATTTTGAAATGTTTTTGTCACAGCGCAGGGTCTTACACGGCGCTCAGCCTCCTGGGTATGCTGACGCGCTAGGCCACGCCCCCAATATGGCGGCGCCCACCGCTACATATGGCTGGCGTCAGCTCTGGTAAGACGCCTGATTATCTCATGCGGTGACGCTGTCCGCAGCTTCGCCCTCTGTGTCCTCAGGCACCTCTTATTCTCTGTCTTTGCTGCGTTTAGTACCGTGGTTCTTCCTGCCTAACCTCGGTCTGCCTTTCCTGTGCTCTGCCCTCCCTGTCTCCCTGGTGCTTTCCCTCCTCTGTCCTGCTTCCTACTTCCCTCTCCACGTCTCAGTTATTTGCCGTACAGCCTGTATTCATTTGTTTGCTTCTTTACATCTACAGCCTCCATTCGGTTCTGCACCCACTAGGTTACTGCCTCACCCTCTACGCTGCCTCCTGCTCTCTTACCTCAGTCGTCCCTTTGGTTCTGGCTGTTGCGGCTCTATCCCCGGGAGGTCTGTCCCTAACACTCCCTGTATAGGGGGTGGTCCTCACCTGGGCACTCGCCTCTGGGGGCTCTGGAGCCGTGACCCAGAGGGTCCACTTCCAGGTATACCTTTACTTTTCCCGCCACACCGTAACAGCATAATCAGGCCATGGACCCCGCCGGAGCCACGGCCGCTCAGAAGGAGTTAGTCTTTCTTCAGGAGAATCAGACGCGCATGATGTCCTTCATGGAAACCATGGACTCACGTCTGTCCGCTCTCCAATCCTCCAACCCTGGTAACGCCGCCCAGTTGGTTGGCCTACAAAAGGAATTGGCGCAGCAGCGAGACACCCAGTCGCATATCCTCAGCTATATGGCCTCGGTGGACGGTCGGTTGCTCGCCTTGCAGGCGGCCGCATCTGCTCCCCCAGCCACGGGTTCCCATCCTCCTCCGCTGTTAGCCAAACCTCCTCGATATAACGGAGACGCCGAGCTATGCCGGGGTTTTTTAAATCAGTGCCGTCTCCATTTTAAGTTGCTGCCACAGCAGTACTCCTCTGACCGAGCCAAGGTGGCCTTCATCATTTCCCATCTTGAGGGGGACGCTTTGGCTTGGGTCAATCCGCTCTGGGAACATGATGACCTAGTAGTTACTCAGCTTTCCATGTTTTTGGATACATTTCGACGAGTTTTTGACGAACCGGGCCGTTTAGCCTCTACCACTGAGGCTTTATTTAACCTATGTCAAGGTTCTTTAACGGTGGGCCAGTATGCCATCCAGTTTAGGACTCTTTCTTCTGACTTAGGTTGGAATAATGAGGCCTTGGTGGGCGCTTTTTGGCGAGGCCTCTCAAGTCGGATAAAAGATGAGCTCGCGGGTCGTGACACCCCCACAGCTCTCGAGGATTTGATCTCTCTAGCGACGTGAATTGACCTCCGCTTTCAGGAGCGTGCCAGGGAGAGAAGAGCTTCTTGTCCACTTTCTTCTGTCAGCAGGCCACCCAGTCCTCGACCTAGGAGTCTCCCGTCACCTCCAACACCCGAACCTATGTAAGTGGATCATCTGAAGCTGTCCAATCAGCGTCGTAGGGAGAGGAGCCTCCACGGTCAGTGCTTCTACTGCGGTAGCAGTTCCCACCTCATCCGAACTTGTCCCGAGCGTCCGGAAAACTTCTCTGCCTAGGCCAGGTAAGAGAGGCCTCCCTAGGTGCACATGATACCTCTCTTCCTCTCACTTTGTCTGTCCTCTTGAATGTTGGTGGGCAGCGGACTTCTCTGGAGGCCTACGTGGACTCGGGTGCCGCCGGGAATTTCATCAGGCTAGAGGAGGTTAATAAGCTGTCAGTTCCCGTCAGGTCCTTGAAAAAACCACAAATTCTCGCCTCCGTAGATGGTCGGCCCCTGCTAGAGATGGTTTCGCTAGTTACTCATGAAGTGGTATTGCAGGTAGGGGTGCTGCGCAAGGAGAGGATCACGTTTTACGTCCTAGCAGGCATTTCTCACCCTATCCTGCTTGGTCTTCCTTGGTTGCGGCTCCACGAGCCCATCTTAGATTGGCATAATGGTAACGTCTTGCGCTGGGGGGAGTCCTGTCGGGCTCGGTGTCTGCTGCCGGTGCATCCCGTAGGTGACCCCCATCCTTTGCCTGTTCCCCCAGGATTGCCCTCGGTGTACCATGATTTTTTGGATGTTTTTGACAATAGGGAGGCGGAGACTCTCCCTTCTCACCGTCCCTACGACTGCCCCACCGAGCTCGTCCCAGGTACCACTCCACCTCCTGGGAGAATTTATCCCCTCTCTCCAGCTGAGACCCAGGCCATGTCTGAATACATCCAGGTCAATTTGGCCAGGGGCTTCATTTGGAAATCCTCATCCCCTGCTGGAGCAGGCTTCTTTTTCGTAAAGAAGAAGGATGGGTCCCTGCGGCCATGCATCGATTATCGTGGCTTGAATCGTATCACAGTGAAGAATAAGTATCCACTACCTCTCATCTCTGAACTTTTTGATCGCTTGAAGGGGGCGCGAGTATTTACCAAGCTTGATCTTCGAGGGACCTATAACCTGGTTCGGATACACTCTGGGAACGAGTGGAAGACGGCGTTCAACACGCGGGACGGGCACTACGAGTATTTGGTTATGCCCTTTAGACTTTGCAACGCACCTGCAGTATTCCAAGAACTCGTAAATGATGTCTTCAGAGATCTTCTCTACACCTGTGTCGTAGTCTATCTAGACGACATCTTGGTCTTCTCTTCTGATCTGGCCACACATCGCCGAGACGTCCGTCAAGTCCTTCTACGTCTCAGAGAGAATCATCTCTTTGCCAAGTTAGAGAAATGTCTAATTGAGCAAAAGTCCTTGCCTTTTCTTGGTTTTATCGTTTCGGACTCGGGTCTGGAGATGGATCCTGAGATAGTCTTGGCAGTTCTCTTTTAGCCACGTCCTTCCAGAGTCAAGGCAATTCAGCGGTTTTTGGGTTTCGCCAATTATTTTAGGCAATTTATCTCTCATTTCTCGTCTTTGGCCAAGCCCATCTCGGCTCTTGTCCGCAAAGGGGCCGATCCCAACCACTGGCCCTCTGAAGCAGAGGCGGCCTTTGCGGCCCTGAAGTTAGAATTCGCCAAGTCTCCGGTACTTCATCGCCCGGATGCCAGCAGGCCATTTATCCTCGAGGTGTACGCATCCTCGGTGGGAGCTGGAGCAGTTCTTCTGCAGAAGTCTTCCTCGGGCCGCACTCTTACCTGCGGATTCTTCTCTAAGGCTTTCTCCGCTCCTGAATGTAACTAAGCCGTTGGCGATAGAGAACTCTTGGCCATTAAGATGGCTCTTGAGGAATGGCGCCATCTTCTTGAGGGTGCCCTCCATCCGTTCATCATTATTACGGACCACAAAAATTTGGCCTATCTTCAGTCCGCCCAAAGGCTCAACCCTCGACAAGCCAGATGGTCATTATTTTTTGAAAGATTTGACTTTGAACTCCACTTCCGACCCGGGGAGAAAAACATCAAGGCGGATGCTCTTTCACGGTCCTTCCAGTCGGTAGACAAGGAGGAGGGTCCAAACCATATCATTGACCCTGCCAAGGTCCTTACCATGGCCCCAGTAAGGCTGGTCTCCCCACCTTCTGGGAAGACCTTTGTTCGGAGTGGAGATAGATTAAAGGTTCTACGTTGGAGTCACTCTTCAAAATTCTCTGGACATGCCGGAATTAGCAAGACTCTCTCGCTGGTCTCCCGCCATTACTGGTGGCCTTCGCTTCGTAGGGATGTTCAAGATTTCATCGCCTCCTGTCCTTCTTGCGCCCGGAACAAGGTTCCCCGGCATGATCCTGCGGGTCTCCTGCAGCCGTTGCCAATACCTGCAAACCCATGGACTCACATTGCCATGGACTTCGTTACTGACTTGCCTCCTTCGTCCAGATGTACGTTGATATTGCTGGTCGTGGATCGGTTCTCCAAGATGGCCCACTTCATCGCCCTACCTGGCCTACCTACCGCTTCCGAGTTGGCAAAGATCTTCGTGCTTCACATTTTTCGCCTTCATGGGTTTCCTCAACATATTGTCTCGGATCGAGGAGTTCAGTTTACGTCCCGTTTTTGGCGAGCTCTCTGCGGATTACTGAAGCTAACGTTAGATTTCTCCTCGGCCTATCACCCCCAGTCGAATGGTCAAGTCAAGCGAGTCAACCAAGCCTTAACATCCTATCTCCGACATTTTTCTAATGCTCACCAAGACGACTGAGCCTCTCTCCTTCCATGGGCAGAGTTCGCCTACAAGAACCATCCTAGTGAAGCCTCCTCCAAATCTCCCTTTTTGTGGTTTTTGGTCAACACCCAGGCATTCCTCTCCCCGTGTCCCCCACCTCGGGTGTGCCGGCGGCAGATTCCTTGTCCGTGGACTTCTCTCAGATTTGGAGGGAGACCAAAGGGGCCCTTGAGAATGCCAGCCTCAGAATGAAACGTTATGCCGACAAGAGGCGGCTAGACGTTCCCCCGTATCACCCTGGGGATAAGGTTTGGTTAGCTTCTCGGTACATCAGGTTGAAAATCCCCTCCTACAAGTTAGGTCCACGTTATATTGGTCCTTTTGAGGTCTTAAGTCGGATCAACAACGTGGCCTACAAGTTGAGGTTACCCGCCTCACTTAAGATTCCCAACACCTTCCATGTGTCTCTCCTTAAACCAGCCGTGTTCAACCACTTTCATCCTGCACCCTCTCTAACCTCCCAACCATGTAGCTCAGATAACACCTTTGAGGTGAAGGATATTTTGGCTAGGAAGACTGTTAGAGGGAGAACTCTGTTTCTAGTTGATTGGAAAGGTTTTGGTCCCGAGGAGAGATCATGGGAACCCTCGGAGAATATTGATGCTCCCCACATCATGAGACGGTTCCTCTCCAACATTAAGAGGAGGGGGCGTAAAGAGGGGGGTACTGTCACAGTGCAGGGTCTTACGTGTCTTCCTGCGCACACTATCCGGCGCGCTCCTGCCTCTCGGCGGGTCCCCGCGCCCGGCCTCCGGCTCCCTCGGCGCCGGGCTCCTGCCCACGGCGCTCAGCCTCATGGGTAAGCTGACGAGCTAGTCCCCGCCCCCAATATGGCTGCGCCCATCGCTACATATGGCCGGCGTCAGCTCTGGTAAGACGCCTGATTATCTCATGCGGTGACGCTGTCCGCAGCTTCGCCCTCTGTGTCCTCAGGCACCTCTTGTTCTCTGTCTTTGCTGCGTTTAGTACCGTGGTTCTTCCTGCCTAACCTCGGCCTGCCTTTCCTGTGCTCTGCCCTCCCTGTCTCCCTGGTGCTTTCCCTCCTCTGTCCTGCTTCCTACTTCCCTCTCCACGTCTCAGTTATTTGCCATACAGCCTGTATTCATTTGTTTGCTTCTTTACATATACAGCCTCCGTTCCTGTGCGCCCCTGGGCCCCAGGTTCTGCACCCACTAGGTTACTGCCTCACCCTGTATGCTGCCTCCTACTCTCTTACCTCAGTCATCCCTTTGGTTCCGGCTGTCACGGCTCTATCCCCGGGAGGTCTGTCCCTAACACTCCCTGTATAGGGGGTGGTCCTCACCTGGGCACTCGCCTCTGGGGGCTCTGGAGCCGTGACCCAGAGGGTCCACTTCCAGGTACACCTTTACTTTTCCAGCCACACCGTAACAGTCTTCAGAATTTATCTGAAAATGAGTCAGAAGAAGTGGCCCATCATCCGCAATGTCTGAACCACAAACAAAAGGACAAGAAATCCGCAAGCGTCGAAAATGTGGAGTTGGAAGATGCAACGAAAACAAAACAACTATAACTTGCGCAAGCTGTAACAAACCAGTTTGTGGAAAATGCACTGGGAAAGTGGAAGAAAGTACTGTTTATGTTAACTGTTGGACACCGCATGCTATGACCATGTAAAAGGAAAATGCGTGCTGTACTTGATCTTAACACTGTTCCTACTAAGTTAAAAGAAGTGTTCTTTAATTTGTGCAACAAAAAAGTTATTTTTACTCCAGAGTCAGTACTTTTGAATGGGGGTCAAAATGACCCCTAATGGTAGTTATAGGTATTATGAAACATGCGGTAGTTCTAGTGCTAAGCATTTATATAGGAAAGAGAGAGAAAGAAGATGCCAAAAAGATTTATTAACTCAACCTATGCATATAGAGTGGTATACCTAGTTTAGATTTTAGTTTTGTCCTTTCTACTAGGGTTGTGGCAAAGAGAGTTAAAGGTTTTGTCCCTCATTGATCACAAAGATGATGATTCCCAAAGACCCTTGTGTGAATGGAGTCTTAGTGAGGATACATAGTAACATAGTAACATAGTAACATAGTTATTAAGGTTGAAGGGAGACTTTAAGTCCATCTAGTTCAACCCATATCCTATCCTAACTTGCCCTAACATGTTGATCCAGAGGAAGGCAAAAAAAACCCCATGTGGCAACAGTAAGCTTCACATTGGGGAAAAAAATTCCTTCCCGACTCCACATACGGCAATCAGACTAGCTCCCTGGATCAACGCAATATTAAGGTAACTAGTGTATATACCCTGTAATATTATACTTTCCAAGAAAGGCATCCAGTCCCTTCTTACATTTTAGTAGGGAATCACTCATTACGACATCATATGGCAGAGAGTTCCATAGTCTCACTGCTCTTACAGTAAAGAATCCGCGTCTGTGAGTATGCTTAAACCTTCTTTCCTCCAGACGTAGAGGATGCCCCCTTGTCCCCGTCACAGGTCTAAGAGTAAAAAGATCATTAGAAAGGTCTTTGTATTGTCCCCACATATATTTATACATTGTAATAAGATCACCCCTAAGCCTTCGATTCTCCAAACTAAATAACCCCAAATGTAATAACCTATCTTGGTATTGCAGACCCCCAGTTCCCTAATAACCTTGGTCGCTCTTCTCTGCACCCGCTCCAGTTCAGCTATGTCTTTCTTATACACCGGAGACCAGAACTGTACACAGTATTCTAAGTGTGATCGCACTAGTGACTTATATAGAGGTAAAATTATGTTCTCCTCATGAGCATCTATGCCTCTTTTAATGCATCCCATTATTTTATTTGCCTTTGCAGCAGCTGCCTGACACTGGCCGCTAAATGTGAGTTTGTCGTCCACCCATACACCCAGGTCTTTTTCAGTGACAGTTTTGCCCAGTGTTTTACAATTAAGCACATAATTATACATCTTGTTCGTTCTACCCAAGTGCATGACCTTACATTTATCCCCATTAAAGCTCATTTGCCATTTATCAGCCCAAGCTTCTAGTTTACATAAATCCTCCTGTAATATAAAATTGTCCTCCTCTGTATTGATTACCCTGCAGAGTTTAGTGTCATCTGCAAATATTGAAATTCTACTCTCTATGCCCCCTTCAAGGTCATTAATAAATATGTTAAAAAGAAGCGGGCCCAAAACTGACCCCTGTGGTACCCCACTGCTAACTGTGACCCAGTCCGAGTGTGCTCCATTAATAACCACCCTTTGTTTCCTATCCCTGAGCCAGCTCTTAACCCACCTACACATATTTTCCCCTATCCCCATTGTTCTCATTTTATGTATCAACCTTTTGTGTGGCACCGTATCAAAAGCGTTTGAAAAGTCCATGTACACCATGTCCACTGCATTCCCTTGGTCCAGTCCGGAACTTACCCCTTCATAAAAGCTTATCAGATTAGTCTGACAGGAACCGTCCCTTGTAAACCCATGTTGATATTGGGTCATGAGGTTATTCTTCTCCAGATACTTCAGTATAGTATCTCTTAGAAAACCCTCCAGGATTTTACCCACAGTTGAGGTTAAACTTACTGGCCTATAATTTCCAAGTTCAGTTTTTGTCCCCTTTTTGAATATTGGCACCACATTTGCTATACGCCAGTCCTGTGGTACAGACCCTGTTATTATGGAATCTTTAAGGATTAAAAATAATGGTCTATCTATGACTGTGCTTAATTCCTGCAGTACTCGGGGGTGTATCCCATCCGGGCCCGGGGATTTGTCAATTTTAGTGATTTTTAGACGCCGCCGTACTTCCTGCTGGGTTAAGCAGGTGACATTTAACGGAGAATTTTTATCCCTGATCACGTTATCCGTCATGGGATTTTCTTGTGTAAATACTGTTGAAAAAAAGTCATTTAGCATATTGGCTTTTTCCTCATCCTCATCCACCATTTCACCCAGACTATTTTTAAGGGGACCAACACTATCATTTTTTTCTTACTATTTATGTAGTTAAAGAATATTTTGGGATTATTTTTACTTTCTCTGGCAATGAGTCTCTCTGTCTCAATCTTTGCTGTCTTGATTTGCTTTTTACAGAATTTATTTAATTTTCTGTATTTATTTAATGCCTCATCACTACCTACTTGCTTTAATTCTCTAAAAGCTTTATTTTTATCTCTTATTGCATCCCTTACAGCTCTATTTAGCCATAGTGGTTTCCTCCTATTTCTCGCATGTTTATTCCCATACGGTATATATTGTGCACAGGTCCTATTCAGGAGGATAATAAACGTCTCCCATTTTCTTTGTGTATTTTTATGTCTCAGGATATCGTCCCAGTTAATTTCACCAAGATCATCTCTCATCCGTTGGAAATTTGCTTTCTTGAAGTTTAGTGTCCTTCTAACCCCTCTACTACACATCTTATTAAAGGATACATGAAAACTTATTAATTTGTGATCACTGTTAACCAAGTGACCCCCCCAACCCTTACATTTGATATGCAGTCTGGCCTGTTGGTTAATATTAGGTCTAGCAGTGCCCCCCTCTTGTTGGGTCCTGAACCAGTTGTGAAAGGTAATTGTCTCTCATAGTTGTCAGACACCTATTACCTTTGCTGGAACTGCAGGTTTCGGTTCCCCAATGTATTTCAGGGTAGTTGAAGTCCCCCATAATAATGACTTCTCCTTGAGTCGCTGCTTCATCTATTTGCTTTATGAGGATATTCTCTGTTGCTTCCATTATTTTTGGAGACTTATAACAAACCCCTATCAGTAATTTATTATTTTTCCCCCCTCCCCTTATCTCTACCCACAGGGACTCTACATTTTCATTAGACTCATATATATTATCATGAAGGATGGGTTTTAAGGATGATTTTACATATAAACACACACCTCCCCCTCGCTTATTTGTACGGTCATTTCTGAACAGACTATAGCCCTGTAAATTAACCGCCCAGTCGTGGCTCTCATCCAGCCATGTCTCAGATATCTCCACCATGACATAATTATGTTCCAACAACATTAACTCCAATTCCTCCATCTTGTTGGCGAGACTTCTGGCATTAGTATACATGCACTTTATGTATCTCTCTGTACCTCTATTCTTTCTTAAATTATTAACTGTTCTAACCCCACCCCCCATGCCACCTCCACCCCAATGTCATTATTTGTGCCCAGGTCTCTCTCTGCACTGTCTTCCCCTCCTATAAAAGGAATACCCTCCCCCTCCCATCCCTAGTTTAAACACTCCTCCAACCTTCTAGCCATTTTCTCCCCCAGCACAGCTGCACCCTCCCCATTGAGGTGCAGCCCGTCCCTAGCGTAGAACCTGTAGCCAACTGAGAAGTCGGCCCAGTTCTGCAGGAACCCAAACCCCTCCTTCCTACACCAATTCCTGAGTCACTTATTAACCTCCCTAATCTCCCGTTGCCTCTCTGGCGTGGCACGTGGTACAGGAAGTATTTCCGAAAATACCACCTTGGAGGTCCTTGCTTTAAGCTTACAGCCTAATTCCCTGAAATCAAGGACCTTCCACCTACCTCTAACTTTGTCATTTGTGCCAATGTGCACCATGACCGCTGGATCCTCACCAGCCCCTCCCAGTAATCTGTCAACCCGATCACCGATGTGTCGGACTCGAGCGCCAGGTAGGCAGCACACCGTTCGACGATCCCTGTCTTTGTGACAGATTGCCCTATCTGTTCCCCTAATAATTGAGTCTCTCACTACCAGAACCTGTCTGGCCTGCCCTGCTCTCCTATTTCCCTCTTACTGGAGCAGACACTCCTCCGGCTTTCAGAGGACATGCCTTGCTGCAGCAGTGCTACTCCTGCACTGACACTCCCCTCATCTGCCAACTTAGCAAACTTATTGGGGTGTGCCAGATCAGGACTAGCGTCCCTGGTGCTCTTCCCTCTACCCCGCCTTCTAACTGTCACCCAGCTAGCTGCTTCATTGTCCTGCAGCTCCAACCTAGCATCCCCCCTCATCTATCCCATTGAGCATCTGCTCAGTGAGCAGAAGACTCCTTTCCATATTGTCTATGGATCTCAGTGTTGCCAGCTGCACATTTAGATCCAGTATCTGGGCTTCCAAATGCACAACGTGCTCACATCTCGCACAGCAGTATGCACCCTCGACCGGCTGTTCAAGGATTTCATACATGCGGCAAGACGTGCACTGGATGGCATTGGCAATAGTGGAGCACATCCTAATGGGGATTGCACCAGACAATAAGATAAGCAAAAAAAAAAAAAGTATTAATATAATATAACAGCAATTCAGTAAGACCTCCCTTGGAAACTCCCTGAATCCAAAGTCACTGAATCTTAAGTCACACACTTACCACAGTTCGCATTTACGCTCAGGTCACACTCAGCTCATTCACACTCGCTCAGGCAGAAGATTTAAAAGTTTTTTGTTTTTTTTCTCCTTTCACCAGCACACCACCTTGCTGCTCAATGCACTTCCAAAAGGAATTGAGCCCCAACCAGCTGCCCCTTATAAACCCTTAATTATGAACTCCCACCCTTAATTAACCCCTTGTGAATATAGTTACACCTCAAGATTTAAATGCAATATAGTTAACCCTTAAAAACACAGATAGTAAAATAAGAGATTAACCCTGTAGAGAGAAAAAATAGGTTAAACAAGCCCCCAAGCCCCCCAAAAATTGAACAGGTAGAAAGCACTCAGCAACCTACAATCCAGCAACTCACACAGGTATTTGTTATAGGTTTCCCAAATACCTCTTCACTGAATCTCAAGTCACACACTTACCACAGTTCGCACTTACGCTCAGGTCACACTCAGCTCGTTCACACTCGCTCAGGCAGATTTAAAAGAGGTTTTTGTTTTTTTTTTTCCCCCTTTTACCAGCACACCACCTTGCTGCTCAATGCACTTCCAAAAGGTATACACAATCATCGCTCTAGTCACTGTCTTTATGAGCGGAGGTGGCACTTGCTTATTAGTTAGGGTGGCTCTGGGACCCAAATTCTTCAGATCTGCAGGCGATTCAGCATTTAGGATGCTGACAATCATACATTAATCCTTTACCCTATGCATAAATGATTTATTTTTGTCTGGAAAATGCTACATAGCGGCATGCAAAATGCATCCAATTTGTCCATAATAAGGACATTTCACCATTCTACTAAATATGAATAATATAAATAATATCACCATATCATGGTCAAAAGGATTGAAGGAATCGCTTTGGAGCGGATCCAGATTTTTTACATTTGGATTAGCCATTCTCTTGGATTCAAGTGGGCAGGAAGGGGGTTGGCACTCACCTATCTTCTTCGGTCTGGTCACTGGTGTGGTCTTCGTAGTGTTATGTTTGGCATTTTCTGGTACTTGTCATCTTTGGTGTCTCCTCCTCTGCCCCGTGCACATTATGACATCCTGACAAGTAGAGGGCAACATCATAATTCCGCAGCCAAGTCAGTGTAGGAGATGCTGAACATGCTGAGCACCAACAGTGGCCAAAGATGCCAAAATATGCTGAAGATGGCCTAGTGGAGTACACACCGGCAACTTGGCCAAAGTAGGTGACAGGAATGGAGTGAGACTCTGCAGCAGGGTCAGGTGAATATAATGAACTTTTTTTTACATATGTTTGTAACACTTTGGGGTCTGGAGAGAATTGAGCACAAGACACATTTAATTTGTATCAGAAGAATTTGATGCTTATTTCCTGGACAAATTCGAGTAAACCTGCAAAATTTGAAATTTGGCAAATTCCCTCTTTACAAATAGTAAATTATTACCACTCTGCCCCAAATAGGTAAATACACATGGCGAGGTGAATTACAAGAGTTAAGTACGGTCCCGTTTGCATGTGCCTTTTCGCGGTGCGTTGGCTTTTACCCTTTTTTGACCAAAATAGTGTCGTCTATATGCCCCATGTAATTTACATGCACTATTACTATTCACTTACTTATTACAAGATATTTCCTAATTTTGTTTTTATCTTAGGGTCTGTCTAACATATGCTCTGGCTCATTTTTTTTTAATTTAGTCACAGAATAAGCCAGAACTAAGTCAAGAGACTCATACAGTAGATGACAAGTTCTCTATTTGTGGTCATCATGCTAGCTGGCCATCACAGTGCCTCAAATTAGTTACAGTTCCCTCGGTAATATTCATAAAGCTAGTCCGCACTTCCCTAATATCTGGTGGAACAATGCAAAGGTCCCCAAGGTTCTTAATAATACCTATAGAAATATGATATGACTTTGTGTAGACATCTTCTGATCTATCCTTGGGTCAACTGTTGCAGTTCCTCGAAGTTTAAGAATCTAAGAACACAAATAACTACACTGATGACCCAATGTTTTTCCATGTTGGGAAATCAGATGTTCTAAATTATTGGGGGGGTTCAGACTACAACAATATTTTTGTTCAGTGAAACAAGTTCTTAAAGGGGTTATCCTGGATTTGAAACCAGAGTTTATTGTTCGTGATAATGCCAATGGTCTGAACTGTCAATCAATCAGGAGCTTACCGCCCCCTGGCACAGAGAAAGCTGTGAGGAAGTTGACGCATTCCTGAAGATAGAAGTAGAGAAAAACCCTTAAAGAAAAAAAGAAAACAGATGCATCTAGAAGTTTTTAAAGCCAAAAAGCAAAGTTCAGGCCATTTTTAGAATTTCAAGGTATTGTATAGACAGGTCTGAAGAACCATTATTAACACCATGATCAACGTCATTGTCTCCAATCTCACTAAAAGCTAAAATTAAGACTCTTATGCCCTCCAGTGTGATGACCTCAATGGAATCATTTCCCATTTATTTCACTGCTAACAGCTCAGTACATACAGAACATCAGCAGCTATTCATATAGAGCCGTGGCGTTTTGACCTCTATTGTGGCAGAAAAAAAAACTCAATAACAGAGAATCCAAGGACTAGACTGTGAAATGCTGTGAATATAAAAGACCATTAAAAAAAAACATTTATCAGTATACTTCAATGCTTCTCCAAAAGTTCTCTCTCTTTTAGGAACAGATTCCTTCTATAGATGCGGGTAGATGCCAGAACAGCATGTGCATAAATGATAAAATGATAAAATGCTGGCTCACATATCAGGGGGTGGTAGATGAGAAGATACCGCATGATTATGGTTAGCCATGATTAAGCACTTTAGGTAAACAATGGTAAACAGATGTTCATATTTATAACCAAGCATTTAATAATGGACAGTGGATAGAACTGCAGCCTGGCAGCGCTGGGGTCCTGAGTTCAAATCCTCTCAAGGACAATATTTGTAAGGAGTTTGCATGTTCTCCCCGTGACATATTGATAGAGAATCTAGATTGTGAACCCCATTGGGGACAGTGATAATTGTTAGGCGTCAGGTTTCTGCGTCTGCTCTGCAGGAATCCAGAGCCTCACATTCTGCGGTATCCTGCTGTCTATCTACTGCAGAGAAGATTACTTTGCAGCAGACCACTCCAGAGACTAAGTTCCTCTGTGCTCATACTGGGCATGCTCATGAGACGATCTCCCATTGGAGATCGGGAGTCATGTGCCCAGGTCCTGCTCCAGATCTCATTGGTCCATCTCGGAGATCTGGAAGGTCCCGCACGACTATAAAAAGCGCGCATGACCGTTCGGCCATGCGCTAGTATAGACTATACTTGCTATGTGTGAATGGTGACGGATGTATGATTCTGGTGACTGACTTATTATGAAACCCCTTCCCTTTGATATTACGCATGTGGTTAGGGAATTAGTTCAGTACTCTGCTCCAGTCTGTGGCAAGCCTTAGGCCACTGTGCACACCGCACCTCTGCGCTAGCGTCCTACATAGCACCTGCTTTGTAGCTGTGTCGTCCAGGGGCAGTGTCCTGTGCCGCACTACAGTTGTAGCCCTTCTTGGCGTTCGCAGTAGCGACGCCGCACACACGGTAGGTCTAGACGGACGTAGCCCCTCTGTCTTAGTTCCTGCTCCTGTGACCTTATACCATGTGTGCATTTACCTGAGGCCTGTGACTCTAACAGGCTCAGCCTTCTTGTATGTTTTTGTTGCGGTGCCTCTTTGTGTGAACAGAGCCCGCTCTGCGCACTTCGGGTGAAGTTGAACCCGTGCGCATTTTATCGCCATATTGCTTGTCTGCCATTACTCAGCAGCGGTTGTAACAACTACAGCACAGTGGACCCTGAGCGGTAAAAGCACTTTATTATTATTTTTATTTAGTGCGTTCCGCCGTTCCTAACATTATACTAGCGCCAGGGTCTGGCTAGTGATGGCAGATCAGCAGCAACTCCTTCAGGGCATTCGCCAGCTAGAGGGCCGGTTGGCTACTCTTGAGAGTGTTATTGTAGCGGCAAAGTCTTCGGAGGCTGCTGTACAGGCGATCGCAGAGGCGGTTTCTCGTATGTCCATGTCCTCCCACGCACCGACAGTTACCCGCCTCCCGTTGCCCGATAAATTTTCTGGCGATGCGCCTCCTGTAGGGGTTTTGTCAGTCAGTGCTCTATCCAGCTGGAGTTACTGGCTGCACGATTACCTATGGAGCGGGCCACGGTGGGATTTATTGTTTCCCTTCTGTCGGGCAAGGCGTTGGAGTGGGCTACGCCACTATGGGAGCATGGTGACCCAAAGGTTCGGACCGCTGCTCAGTTTTTAATAGCTATTAAGCAGGTCTTCCTGGGACCACGGGTCATGCACGACACCTCTCTTCAGCTACTTGCTTTGACTCAGGGATCCCTCTCGGTTAGTCAGTATGCTGTTCGTTTTCGGACACTGGCTTCCGAGCTGGAATGGTCTGACAAAGCTCTCATCCCTGTGTTTTGGAGAGGTTTGGCGGAGCATGTTAAGGATGCTCTCTCTACCAGAGAGGTTCCAGCAAGTTTGGAAGAGCTGATTGCCATTTCCACCCGCATTGGTCTCCATTTTTCGGAGCGTGGCCTGGAGCGTGCTCAATCTAAATGGAAGGTTACCTCGGCTCCCAACCTTTTTGAGCCTCTGGAACCACCTGAGCCAGAGACTCCACTCCCAGAGCCCATGAAGGTGTCTCGCGCCATTTTCAAGGCACGTCCGGCACAAAACTCCATTTGCGGTTACCATTGTCAACACGCTGTTCCCCAGGATAACGGGGCCCCGCAATGGCCAAACTCTGTGCCGTCGGGCAAGACCTTTGTCCCCCCACGGCTTCGGCCGAAGGTTCTCGGGTGGGCTCACGCGTCCAGGGTGGGTGGTCACTGTGGCTACATGCAGACCACAAAACTCATGGCAAGGTCTTATTGGTGGCCGCACAGGGCTCGGGACATTAAAAAATATATTCAGGCATGCGCCTCATGTGCACGGGTTAGCATCCTTAAACAGAGAGTGGAGACGTCCGCCGACACACCGCGGCGTTCCACTTCAACTTATGCTCCGGAAGGTTTTGCCACTCCCGTTGTCTCCCACGTGTCCCTTCTTAAACCTGGCGATCTTGCCGCCTCTGATACCTTCCATGTGTCCCAGTTTTCCGTGTCACCTACTGGGACATCAGACTTGCCTTCGGACGAGTCTGAGGCCTATGCCTCTGATGGGCACAAGGTGGTGGATTGGAAGGCTCAGAGGGGAGGGGGCACTAGGAGGGGCGGTAATATTAGGCGTCAGGTTTCTGCGTCTGCTCTGCAGGAATCCAGAGCCTCACATTCTGCGGTCTCCCACTGTCTATCTACTGCAGAGAAGATTACTTTGCAGCAGACCGCTCCAGAGACTAAGTCCCTCTGTTGCATTATTATACTGTATGTGAACATGGTTGGTCATTATAAAAAAAAAAATATGTAAAAAACTCAATTTTTTCATTTATTTTGTGTTTATAAAGGTTACAAGGGCTTATTGAATTCTGCACAGAAATTACAAATTTGAGCTTAACTAACTAACTAAAACAACTACTACTACTATAACAACTATAACTAACTATAACTCAAATTAACTATAGTATAAAATGCGTGCAAACATTTTGAAAAAAATAGTAAAAATAATAAAAAGAAAAAAAAAATCAGTTTTGGTGACAACTGAATATATTTTATTTTAGAGGAAAGGCAGGGTAAATAACATACAGAGAAAAAAAAATTGCACAGAACTGTGCTGAAAGCCAATGCGTATGGTTTGTACTGAAAGCATGTGTAAATCTGCACCTGAAGCAACTGTTTACTTCATAAACAATAGTAGATGCAATAAGTAGTCTCAAAAGAAATTATAACTCATTTGTTTTACTCAAAAAATGGCTGAAATTAGCATAAAATGCTATTCAGTCATTTTTGACCGGAACAGTACAAGTGTAAAAAAAAATGTGGAGAAAAAACTAAACCAAAAAAAAAAAAAGTACCCTTAGAAAGAACACCTCAAATTAGGAAAATAGAAGTAACCACAAGTTTCAGAACCACATAATGAATTTTTTTAAAAATATCAAAGCTCAAAAACGGTCATTTTTGACCGAACAGAACAGCAGGGTTAAATGAAAAACACAAAAGAGAATGAAGCAAAAAGCAAAACATTGATCATTTCACACAAAACTCCAAAAATGGGCCAGACAAAAGTATTGGCACCCTCAGCCTAATACTTGGTTGCACAACCTTTAGCTAAAATAACTGCGACCAACCACTTCCGGTAACCATCAATGAGTTTCTTACAATGCTCTGCTGGAATTTTAGACCATTCTTCTTTGGCAAACTGCTCCAGGTCCCTGATATTTGAAGGGTGCCTTCTCCAAGCTGCCATTTTTAGATCTCTCCACAGGTTTTCTATGGGATTCAGGTCTGGACTCATTGCTGGCCACCTTAGAAGTCCCCAGGGCTTTCTCTCAAACCATTTTCTAGTGCTTTTTGAAGTGTTTTGGGTCATTGTCCTGCTGGAAGATCCATGACCTCTGAGGGAGACCCATCTTTCTCACACTGGGCCCTACATTATGCTGCAAAATTTTTGGTAGTCTTCAGACTTCATAATGCCATGCACACGGTCAAGCAGTCCAGTGCCAGAGGCAGTAAAGCAACCCCAAAACATCAGGGAACCTCCGCCATGTTTGACTGTAGGGACCGTGTTCTTTTCTTTGAATGCCTCTTTTTTTTCTCCTGTAAACTATAACATAGTAACATAGTTAACATAACATAGTTTTGAAGGCTGAAGGAAGACCTTATGTTCATCTAGTTCAGCCTATTTTTAGTGCAGCTGTTCTGCATTGTTGATCCTGGGGAAGGCAAAAAACCCACAGAGTAGAAGCCAATTTTCTCCATAGGGAAAAAAAATTCCTTTCCCTAAGCTGGGTCAACCAACTACCTATAATATTATGTTATTCATAACCTTCTATACTGCTACTCACAAGAAAAGCATCCATTCCTTTCTTAAATTCATTCAGTGAGTTGGCCATCACCACTTCCTCAGGAAGAGAATTCCAGAGACTCACTGCTCTTACAGTGAAGAACCCTCTTCTATGCTGGTGCAGAAATTGTCTTTCCTCCAAACGAAGAGAATGCCCCCTTGTTCTTGTCACAGTCCTTGGTACAAACAGTTCATTGGATAGATCTCTGTATTGCCCTCTGATATACTTGTACATATATATTAGGTCTCCCCTAAGTCTTCTCTTTCCTAGAGTAAATAGACCTAATGTTGATGCCTTTGCCCAAAAAGCTCTACTTTTGTCTCATCTGACCAGAAAATATTCTTCCAAAACGTTTTAGGCTTTTTCAGGTAAGTTTTGGCAAATTCCAGCCTGGCTTTTTTATGTCACGGGGTAAGAAGTGGGGTCTTCCTGGGTCTCCTACCACACAGTCCCTTTTTATTCAGACACTGTGGTACCCTCGGACTGCAGGGCAGCTTGAACTTGTTTGGATGTTAGTCGAGGTTCTTTATCCAACATCCGCACAATCTTGCGTTGAAATCTCTTGTCAATTTTTCTTTTCCGTCCACATCTAGGGAGGTTAGCCACAGTGCCATGGGCTTTACACTTCTTGATGACACTGCGCCCGGTAGACACAGGAACATTCAGGTCTTTGGAGATGGACTTGTAGCCTTGAGATTGCTCATGCTTCCTCACAATTTGGTTTCCAAAGTCCTCAGACAGTTCTTTGGTCTTCTTTCTTTTCTCCATGCTCAATGTGGTACACACAAGGACACAGGACAGAGGTTGAGTCAACTTTAATCCATGTCAACTGGCTGCAAGTGTGATTTAGTTAGTGCCAACACCTGTTAGGTGCCACAAGTAAGTTACAGGTGCTGTTAATTACACAAATTAGAGAAGCATCACATGATTTTTCGGACAGTGCCAATACTTTTGTCCACCCTCTTTTCTATGTTTGGCGTGGAATTATATCCAATTTGGCTTTAGGACAATTCTTTTTGTGTTTTTTCATTTAAGACAAATTAAATGAAGATAATAATACCAAAGAATTTGTATTTGCAATCATTTTCAGGAAGAAACTGAGTATTATCTGACAGAATTGCAGGGGTGTCAATACTTTTGGCCACAACTGTATATGCACTCATCTGTTTTTTGCCCTATTTTGTGTTTAAATGAAATAATTTTCTTGGCACTTTTTGCAAGAAACTTGGCGTGAGTGGGTTTTGTCCTTTATTTTTTACCATGCTATTGTATCAAATTCTATGGAGGTATAGGCTCTCTGTAGCTTTCCGATGTTAATACACTTTACAAATAGGTTGCGTTACCTCCACAGTGACAGCATGCATATCACCAGCACCGGACTCTCTTGGGAGGTCAGTTGCATGCTCCATTCCAGTCTTTGTAAGCAGATATAGTTGAGCATAATTGTAGTAGAGGGAAGATTAACTCCTTGCTCCTCCACTCACTTGTAAGTGGCTCAGAGTAGGAGGCACAATCACATCTCAGTATTATACAAATACCCAAATAGAACAATAACGTACAAAACTTTGGAAATACCAAACATTTCAGAAAAAGGAAGAGCTTAAGTACCACGATAAAAAAATTGTACATCTTTATTAATTCTTTATAAAAATATATCAAACAAGAGTACTAATTCCAAATCAGAGGCTGCAAATCCAATAACAGTCTAGTGAGACCATAGTTCATCTTTAGCTCATAGATATAGTCCTAATTAGCCTAGAAATACATTGAATGCTAAAAAAAATATAAAAAAATGATCCTTCTGTTAAATTGCTGCTAATAAGCATGCAAAAGAATAGTGCAAACAATATAATCCTATAAAGTGCTTATTCAAATAATAAAGTTGTATAGTGCATGCAAAATTAAGTATACGGTGTGCTGCAGGTGCTCCCGCCGCCCCAACGCGCGTTTCGTGATAGTCACTTCCCAACGCTCGTTGGGGTGGCAGGAGCATCATAACTTGCTTATATATGTAAGTTTATTTTATTTGTTATACTTAATTTTGCGTGCATATTAATGTTACAACATCTTATATTTTTAAAACAAGTATCTCATATGATTACGGTAATCTGATTGCACAATTATTTTTTGTATTCTTTTTAGCAGCAGTGTATAGTCATAAAGCACCTTTTAGCATTCAACAGATATTTGACTATGTCTGTACTTAATATGCATTGGAAACTATAGCACTTTACTATTTGAAAAAGCACTTTATAGGACTATATTGTTCGCATTATTCATTTGCATACTTGTTAGCAGCAATTTAAAAGAAGGATTTTTTTTTTTTTTAAAGCATTCAATATGGTATATTTCTAGGCTAATTGGGACTATATCTATGAGCTAAAGATGAACTATGGTCTCCCTAGACTGTTATTGGATTTGTGGCCTCTGATTGGGCATTAGTACACTTGTTTGATATATTTTTTTATAAAGTATTAATAAAGATCTACAATTTTTTTTACCTTGGTACTTAAGCTCTCCTTTTTTCTGAAGTTATTACAATCACATCTCAGGTAGGATATCCACAGTAGAGAGTGGATATTTGCTTGGCTCATTGTAGAAAAGGGGCTATATATTATCATTATCATTTGCCAGTGGAGGAAGGTGGAACAGTGGGAGCATTATAATGTGCGGGGGAATGATATGAGGGCAAAGTATTGTGTGGGGGCATCAAATGTGGGCTTACTAATGAGAGCGGTATTATAATGAGACTTAATGCAGTGTGGAGGTATCATGTGGAGGCATAATAGTGTGTGGGGCATCATATGAGGGTATGGCACTCTGTGGGAGTATTATATGTAGACATCATACTGTTCCGGGGCATAATACTGTATGAGGGCATCATAAAGAGTATAATACTGTATGGGTGTATTATTTAGGGGTACAATACTGTGTGACAACATCATATAGTGACATAATATTCTATCATATGGGACATTTATTTTTTGGGGCATAATTCTAGGTGGTAGCAACCTACTGTTTGGTGTTGACTCTGGGGGCATCATACCGTGTTGTGGACACTGTGGGGATTATAGTTATGTGTCGGGGCACTGTGGGAGCATTATTGTGTTATGGCTTTATAATGTTTATGGGATGCACTGTGGGGGCATCATACCGTGTTGTGGACACTGTGCGGGATCATAGTTATGTGTCGGGGCACTGTGGGAGCATTATTGAGTTATGGCTTTATAATGTTTATGGGATGCACTGTGGGGGCATCATACCGTGTTGTGGACACTGTGCGGGATCATAGTTATGTGTTGGGGCACTGTGGGAGCATTATTGAGTTATGGCTTTATAATGTTTATGGGATGCACTGTGGGGGCATCATACTGTGTTGTGGACACTGTGCGGGATCATAGTTATGTGTCGGGGCACTGTGGGAGCATTATTGAGTTATGGCTTTATAATGTTTATGGGATGCACTGTGGGGGCATCATACCGTGTTGTGGACACTGTGCGGGATCATAGTTATGTGTCGGGGCACTGTGGGAGCATTATTGAGTTATGGCTTTATAATGTTTATGGGATGCACTGTGGGGGCATCATACCGTGTTGTGGACACTGTGCGGGATCATAGTTATGTGTTGGGGCACTGTGGGAGCATTATTGAGTTATGGCTTTATAATGTTTATGGGATGCACTGTGGGGGCATCATACTGTGTTGTGGACACTGTGCGGGATCATAGTTATGTGTCGGGGCACTGTGGGAGCATTATTGAGTTATGGCTTTATAATGTTTATGGGATGCACTGTGGGGGCATCATACCGTGTTGTGGACACTGTGCGGGATCATAGTTATGTGTCGGGGCACTGTGGGAGCATTATTGAGTTATGGCTTTATAATGTTTATGGGATGCACTGTGGGGGCATCATACTGTGTTGTGGACACTGTGCGGGATCATAGTTATGTGTCGGGGCACTGTGGGAGCATTATTGAGTTATGGCTTTATAATGTTTATGGGATGCACTGTGGGGGCATCATACTGTGTTGTGGACACTGTGCGGGATAACAGTTGTGTGTGGAGGAACTATGGGAGCAATTTTGTGTTGGGGCTCCATAATGTTTAAGAAAGGCACTGTTGGGTCATTGTACTGTGTGAGGACACGGTTGGGGCAGCCAATCAGTAAGGTCACTGTTAGGATGCCATGCTGTTGACATCACTGCTACAGTCAATAACAATTACCGGGAGCAGCGGTGGAGACTCAGCACTACACCCAAAGGCAGTAATTAAACCACAGACTGATTTTGACGGCACGCTGCAGGTAGGGGACTAAGGATTTCCAAAATTTCGAAAACTCATTTAAAGATAACAGCAGAAACCATATAATGTTTGAACAAATCTTGTAAAGAGAAGGATGGAGCATTATTGAGCCCTCTTACATGTGATGAAATGTCATTTATAATATCCTCTACTGCTCTGTAGTAAAAAATTGAGTTACAGGACTGAAATAGTACAAGCATCACATTAGGCGATATTGCCAGTCGAAAGTCATTGTCTAGTAATGCCCTTAGGGCTCATGCACGTAGCAAAGATTGTGACGTGGCGCATAAAATAAGGATGGCTTTCTACTATGTGCTGCAATATTGGAATTCTATTAAGTAAAATCCCCTAGATGTATATGGATTTGCAAAATGGTTTATAGATAACAATGTACAGTAAAATGCGGCTTTATAAAATGACCCATATATGTACTGAAGTCCATGGATTCACTGGAACACTATGCCTATGAAATATGGATTGGCAATACAGACCAGTGATGTAAAAGCACTGAGACCAAGCCGGCAGCGTGACCATGATTTTCAGCGCATGGTAGTGATACCATGTGCTGTCCTTGATGGCACACCGAAGTCAGCTGCCGGCTTCTGTGCCAGCTATAGAAGGGGATGAGCATGTTGCATGAGCAAAGGAAAGTAAGAAGAATCATTTGTTTATTTTGTAAAATGTGCTGGAGAAAACAAAAGGGATCCAGGATGGGAACACTATAACTGGAAGGGGGACATTGTTATTGGATGGGGGGCATTATAACTTGAATGGTCCAGGATTGGGGACATTATTATTGAAAGTTGCCAAGGACAAAGGATATTATTATAGGAAGAGGACCAGGATGATAGACATTACTAAATAAAGGACCCTGAACAGTGGACATTATTACATGGTGGTGAAACATTATACCAGGAAGGAGCCCAAGATGTCTGACGTTGTTATAAAATGGGGCCCAGGATGGGAAGATTATTACTGGAAGGGTCATGGATGGAGACATCATTACTAGAATGGGCCCAGGCAGGGAGACATTATTCCTGGAAGGAGCCAAGGATGAGGGACATTACTACAGGAAGGGGTCAGGAAGCAGGAAATTAGTACATGGGGGGTGAATATGATTGCTATAAGGGCCCATATGTCTGACCAACATTCAGGTGGGATTTTTACACCTCAGGGATTGCCGGTTTGTTAGGGAATCCACACGTGTCCAGGCTGTCTTACTACCACAAATCATGCAGCAGCAGGGACTTGAACATAATGTAAGCGCACGCCCAGATACTTGGATAAGCCGTTATCCGAGCATGTTCGCTATTGTCGATCAGTCCAAGCTTATGATCTATTCTACACTTTTTGGGGAGTCAGAAGATCATTTTAAAAGTTGTTAAAGCATAAAAATTATTTTAGTGGAAAAGAAAATAATTTCTAATTAAGCAGAAAGCAGAACTAAAACTGTCCTCAAAGCGATGGAAGAAATTCTTTGACCTTCCATATATCAATAATCGCTTCAGGAAGAAATATGAAAAAGTTAATTAAATAATAATTGACTTTAAATACACTAAATACTTAATGATATGGTCCGGGCTCCGTATTGTGCCTGACTTAGTGACCTAGTTTAGTAACAGAAATTATTGCCATCTGTAGAGTCTGATTGCCCAATTCTAACATCAAACTCATTTAATTGAGGATTAAGTCTCCGGAATTATTATTGCATTTGTGAAAACAACAAATGATGAGGTCAGGACAATGCAATCGTTATTTTGGCTTTTTTGTTCATTCTTGTTATTGTGCTCATGTTACCAGACACTAATTAAAGAAAACACAACTTGATTATAGTTTTCACAAAAAAATAAAATAAAAAAACAGAAAGGTAAATCGGGAAAACCATTAACTCTTAACATCAAAATGATATAAAAGTTTTAGATACAGGGAGCATCATGTGGTGCCCAATTTTGGGCACCACATTTTAAAAAAGACATCAACAAACTGGAGCAAGTTCAGAAAAGAGCGACCAGAATGGTGACCGGTCTGCAAACCCTGTCTTATGAGGAAAGGTTGCAGGATTTGGGAATGTTTAGTTTGCAAAAGAGAAGACTGAGAGGAGACTTAATAGCTGTCTACAAATATCTAAAGGGCTGTCACATTGTAGAAGGATCAACTTTATTCTCATTTGCACAAGGAAAGACTAGAAGCAATGGGATGAAGCTGAATGGGAGGAGACACAGATTAGATATTAGAAAAAACTTTTTGACAGTTGGAGTGATCAATGAGTGGAACAGGCTGCCACGAGAAGTGGTGAGTTCTCCTTCAATGGAAGTCTTCAAACAGAGGCTGGACAGACATCTAACTGGGATGATTTAGCGAATCCTGCTTTGAGCAGGGGGTTGGACCAGATGGCCCAGGAGGTCCCTTCCAACTCTACGATTCTATGATTCTATGATTCTATGATTTTCAGTTGGGGAACAAAGTAAAAAAGTTGTACTTTCTAATTTTACGTCTTTGTAGGAGATGGAGAAAGAGAGGGAGTTGTAAGTGAGAGCAGGAATAAAGATCACAGTTGTTAGTCTCATTTCCCCCTCATGTTATCACCCATTTTTCTAATTACACCCCATTATTTCCATTCATTCCCCTGCACACTTTTACTTCCTAATTCTGTATGTGTAGACCAGCGGTTCCCAAACTCCAGTCCCCGCGGACCCCAACAGGTCATGTTTTCAGGATTTCCTTAGTATTTCACAGGTGATGGAAGTATCATCAAGGCATCAAGAATTCTCTCACATGTGTAACACTATGGAAATCCTGAAAACATGACCTGTTGGGGTCCACGAGGACTGGAGTTTGGGAACCGCTGGTGTAGACGAAGAACTAGGAGAGGAACTGCAAGTGAGAGCAGGATGAAAAAATCACTGCAGTCATTGACTTTTCACCCCTTGGTATAAAAACTTCTCTTCATGTTTTCAGTAGGGATGAGCGAGCACTAAAATGTTTGCATGCTCGTCACTCGAGCCGAACAATTCCTCATACACGGATGCTCATTTTGAGGAAACACTTTAATGGGAGTCAATTGGAAATCAAAGCATTTTTCCGGCAGACCCTACATGGAGGTCTGGGGCAGTGAAAATGTTGAAATCTATTCAAAAAGTGCTGAATGGAAGGACAGTCATATAGTGAAGACCCCTGAAAGCATCTCTGACTCCCAGATTGCT
Organism: Dendrobates tinctorius; assembly: GCF_039654945.1. Taxonomy (NCBI): domain Eukaryota; kingdom Metazoa; phylum Chordata; class Amphibia; order Anura; family Dendrobatidae; genus Dendrobates; species Dendrobates tinctorius. The sequence continues at coordinate 15,410,673 of NW_027361763.1, forward strand.
GCTGAGAACAATGGGGTCACACTTTTACTCCCCGTTAAGCACTGACAATAAAACATTCAAAATCAAAGAGAACGTGGAGTTGACAGAAAAAAAATGTTAGGAAACATTCTTTCCTGTATATTGACTTGTATATAAGGCAAAGTTAAAAAGGATTTAAAAAAAATGATAGTTTAAGCAAACTAAAAGTGAATTTTTTTATTGAATAATTGTAAATTTCAGCGTAATTTATGAAGGAAGAAAGAATTGCCAAAAATTAGGGACTCAGATACACCCTATATTAGACATAAAGGAGGGCCTCATATACATTCTGTTCAAATTGTAATGCAGTGGTATTGCTAAACTCATAAATGCTATGCACTAAGTGCAAATCCTGCCAAAAAATACAAGTAGGGTCATCCATACACCCTTCAAAGCTCCAACTGTAGTACCTCATTCAAATTTTAATAAAGTATAGTGGTACTTCTACACTCATAAAGGCTTTGGTCACAGTGCAAAGCCAGGAATAAATTATAAGCAGGGTGATCCAGTCATCCAAATACCCTTGAACTGGCGGGCCTCATTGAAATATTTTGAAAATGTAGTTCATGTACTCCTACAATCAAAGGCTTTCCGAAAAGTGCAAAACCAGGAAAAAAAAAATAGTGTGGAAAAGTCGGGGGTTATCCAGGCTTTTTTCACTTTTATCAAAGTGAGCCTGTCAGCGATATCTGTTGACAGGCAAAAGCGCTTGTCTGTTATGACCCTCCCAGCGGCATTAAAACCGACACAGACAAGACACTAGCTGGCAGGGCAGCACAACACTTCCATGGCATAGAGGGAAAGCTCTTATCAGGAGTCTAGTTTTGAGACCCAATAGCTGAAGGTTTCAGATGAATTATAGAGTATGCTGGTTTTGTCAGCCAGATATTGCTTGACTATCCTTAAAAACTTTTCTCTCCTTGTCAAAAATACTGGATCAAGAGAATCATGTCACAAGGGGTGTCTAGTTCCAGTGCTTTCAGCTGCGTCACCGGTGTTGGCATTCTCTTCAACATGTGATGGTTCCAATGTTTTGTTTCTTGTAAACCTTCCGCCTGAATGACATATCATGGGTGAGACTCCTGTAAAGATTGATCATGTGAAAGTATCTTTTAGTTCCTGGTGGTCGTAGGCTGACAGCGTCAAGACGGAGGCATCTTCCGAGTCTCTACTCTTCGCCCAGGAGGGGGAGTCCCAGTCCATCTTCATTTCTTTCAAGGGGACAGCTATTCCTGCCAGATAAAAAGAGACTCAGCAAGTAGTGTTGAGCATTCCGATACCGCAAGTATCGGGTATCGGCCGATACTTGCTGTATCGGAATTCCGATACCGACTTCCGATATTTTTTCAATATCGGAATTCGGCATCGGAATCGGAAGTTCAGTTGATTGACGGCCTGACGTCATCATGATGCGCGGTGTGTGCGCATCATGATGCGCCGTCATTTCGGGCCTTCCGGGGGTCTCTGCCGGCCTGCCGGGGGGCTGTGCCGGCCTGCCGGGGGGCTGTGTGGACTGCCCGGGGTCTGTACCGGCCTGCCGGGGGGCTGTGCCGGCCTGCCGGTGGTCTGTGCACCCTGTGGGGGTCTGTACCGGCCTGCCGGGGGGCTGTGCCGGCCTGCCGGGGGGCTGTGCTGATGTCCGGGGGTCTGTGCAAGCATCGTCCGATGGGACTACAAGTCCCATCGGGCGATGCCTGCTACCATGACAGTGATTGACACATTAGCCAATGATGGGACAGTAGTAGTCCCATCATCCGGCTAATGTGTTAAATGTTAAAAAAAAAAAAAAAAAAAAAAAAAAATACTACATGCATGCTACATACATACTACATGCATGCTACATATATACTACATACATACTACATACATGCTACATACATACTGCATGCTACATACATACTACATACATACTACATACATACTACATACATACTACATACATACTACATACATACTGCATGCTACATACATACATACATACATACTACATACATACTACATACATGCTACATACTGCATGCTACATACATACTACATACATACTACATGCATGCTACATACATACTACATATATACTACATACATACTACATACATACTGCATGCTACATACATACTACATACATACTACATGCATACTACATATATACTACATACATACTACATACATGCTGCATGCTACATATATACTACATGCTACATACATACTACATGCATGCTACATACATACTACATATATACTACATGCATGCTACATACATACTACATACTACATATATACTACATACATACTACATATATACTACATACATACTGCATGCTACATACATGCTACATACATACTACATACATACTACATACATACTACATGCATGCTACATGCATGCTACATACATACTACATGCATGCTACATACATACCACATACATACTACATGCTACATACATACCACATATATACTACATACATACAATACATTCATACAATACATACATAGACATACAGTACATATAACATAGAGTAACATACTTACCAATACTTGTCACATTGTTCCCCGAAGCCATTGTCTATTCCGGGATAAATATTAACATAACAAACCACAAAAATACTCACCCACGATCCGAAGCAGTCCACGAGGGTGTCCCACGACGATCTTGGGTAGAGAACTGCAGCATCAGATGATGCTGCCGTTCTCTACGGGCTGCAGGAATCCAATGACGGAAGGTAGGTATCCTTCCGCACTGTATTCCTCCGCCACTTAAAAAAAAAAAGTCCCTAGTCTCACTTTATGCCATTGCTGTGTGGGAATTTCCCACACAGCAATGGCATAAAGTGAGACTAGGGACTTTTTTTTTTTTAAGTGGCGGAGGAATACAGTGCGGAAGGATACCTACCTTCCGTCATTGGATTCCTGCAGCCCGTAGAGAACGGCAGCATCATCTGATGCTGCAGTTCTCTACCCAAGATCGTCGTGGGACACACTCGTGGACTGCTTCGGATCGTGGGTGAGTATTTTTGTGGTTTGTTATGTTAATATTTATCCCGGAATAGACAATGGCTTCGGGGAACAATGTGACAAGTATTGGTAAGTATGTTACTCTATGTTATATGTACTGTATGTCTATGTATGTATTGTATGAATGTATTGTATGTATGTAGTATATATGTGGTATGTATGTAGCATGTAGTATGTATGTGGTATGTATGTAGCATGCATGTAGTATGTATGTAGCATGCATGTAGTATGTATGTAGTATGTATGTAGTATGTATGTAGTATGTATGTAGTATATATGTAGTATGTAGTATGAATGTAGTATATATGTAGTATGTATGTAGCATGTAGTATGTAGCATGCATGTAGTATATATGTAGTATGTATGTAGTATGTATGTAGCATGCATGTAGTATATATGTAGTATGTAGCATGTAGTATGTATGTAGCATGCATGTAGTATGTAGCATGTAGTATGTATGTAGCATGCATGTAGTATATATGTAGTATGTATGTAGCATGCATGTAGTATGTATGTAGCATGTAGTATGTAGCATGCATGTAGTATATATGTAGTATGTAGCATGTAGTATGTATGTAGCATGCATGTAGTATATATGTGTTATGTATGTAGCATGTAGCATGCATGTAGTATGTATGTAGTATATATGTGGTATGTATGTAGCATGCAGTATGTATGTAGCATGCATGTAGTATATATGTAGTATGTATGTAGCATGCAGTATTTATGTAGTATGAATGTAGCATGTATGTAGTATGTAGTATGAATGTAGCATGTATGTAGTATGCATGTTGTATGTATGTAGCATGTAATTTTTTTTTTTTTTTTTTTACATTTAACACATTAGCCGGATGATGGGACTACTACTATCCCATCATTGGCTAATGTGTCAATCACTGTCATGGTAGCAGGCATCGCCCGATGGGACTTGTAGTCCCATCGGACGATGCCTGCACAGACCCCCGGAGCCTGCACAGACCACCGGCAGGCCGGCACAGCCCCCCGGCAGGCCGGCACAGCCCCCCGGAGCCTGCACAGCCCCCCGGCAGGCCGGCACAGCCCCCCGGCAGGCCGGCACAGCTCCCCGGAGCCTGCACAGACCACCGGCAGGCCGGCACAGACCACCGGAGCCTGCACAGACCCCCTGGCAGGCCGGCACAGCCCCCCGAAAGGCCCGTACAGACCCCAGAGAGGCTGTACAAGGGCAGGAAAGGGTTTTTCTTATTCCGATACCGGAAGTCCCATAGACTTGAATGGGACTTCCGGTATCGGAATCGGCGATACCGATACTTTTTTTAAAGATCGGCCGATACCATCCGATACGATACTTTGAAGTATCGGACGGTATCGCTCAACTCTATCAGCAAGTTAAGGTCCGCATTTTCAAATTTGCTCTGCACTGCTCTGAGGATGTCCAGCTGGTGAGAGGCATCCTTGGAAAGAAGAAGGTGAGATATAAACCTTTTTTCCAGTGGGTTAGAGAGAACATGATGAGAGATAGCGGGAGTTCAGGAAGAAGAATTTGGCTTCATCTTCTCTGCAAGGAGTCCTCGGAGGCTTGAAGAAGAGGGGGCTTAAAGGGGTGCACTGTGGGGTCTGCCGGCACCTCCACATGGTTTCTCTCCTTCCACCATGGGGGACACCAGCACACTCCCTGCCCTTAACCCGGTGTGGTCCTTTGCGTGGTCCTGCTTCCTGGTCTGTGTGCAAGCCACAGTTCGAGGTGGATTGTCTAGTACACGCTACCCCACATTTAAAGGTGCATCTCGCGTACATGGCATAATGCCATCCCATAACAAATACACGTGCTAAGTGTGAACGAACCAAAAAGTGACAAAAAGGGTGCATAAAGGGAAAAAGGGTAGTCAAAGAAATAAAAAATATAGAATGAAAAGAGGAAAAATCAAAAAAAAGAAATAAATGACAATAATAAATAATTTATAATAAAATAAAAAGTATACAATATGGTGTAACATACAAAAAATAGTAAAAAACAAATACAGAAAAGATAGATATCTTTGTACTGTGTTAGCTAGTAGATAGAAAAATATTTAGACTTGAGAGTCCTCAGTAATTGATACCTCAGTTAGCCATTAAAAGGTGTCAATGTAGCGCCCCTGAGGGTCCAGTCGCCACAGAGGTACTGCACCTCACCCAGAGGTGTGGTATTCCACAATCAGGTGAGTGCACCCAACCAGATTCCAACACCCACATCCCACACACACCAGAAGTGTAGCAGAGCACTCTTTATGGCTCCCTGCTTGGAACACAAAGAGTGCTGTGAGGTGGGCGGAGCGTAGTTTAGGAGGGAGTATCCTAGGATTGAGAGCGAGGTTAGTCCCTTCAGAGGGAGGGAAGTACACGGATGTGTACTGTGCAGCTCCTGACTTGCACCTGGAGTTGCTGGACTGAACGGACTTAAACGGAAGGTTCTCCGTAGGAAAGAAAGGTTCTTCTAGAGACTTGGTTGGAAAGTGTATCCCGTGGGACCCGTTCAACACTGACCGCTGTCAGGTGGAGGAAGGAATCAGACTGGTCACAAAAAGGAACGGCCCCTAGCTTAGATCGCATTCTTCAGGGTGCCACTAGCAAGCCGAAAGCTTTGGTTACTTTATGGATCATCACCCCTACCACAGTTAGTCCGACTGGAAAGGCGGCTATATAGAATCACATATCATGTTTTTTGGCATGCACCTATTGAGACTAGTTCTAGATGTGCCATCAGTTTTTCTGTCATTTATATAGAATCACAGCAATGGTGAGGCGTTGTCTGAACAGAATTCGCAGCTGCTGGCCCAGAACAATAACTGTGAAGTGCTAGAGTGGAAGGAAGGTGTTTAAGCAGCAAATTGTTTGGTACGGCCAGGAAAGGCACACACTGACTGGGAAAGCCTGGAAGGTTTTATTCAATTGAATTAAAGAACACCTATGCCCGTGAATAAATAATCAAAAAAGACAAAAAATTATTGAAAAAGCCCTATTGAAGGCTACAGTAAACTATCTGTACCCTTCCTTGCCGTGGAGGTTGGCACCCTAATAGATACGATTGTTTAGCGCCCCCACTCAACGTCGACTGACCCTGTCTCCCCTATCTCACCCTATTATCACAGGTGGGAACACAATGCCAAATAGATAAGATATGAAGGAAGGGAAAAAAAGGAGAATAAAACACCTAAATATACACAGAATACAATGCGAGAGTCACCAGGGCAATAGGCCCACAAGTATGATTATAATAGAGGTAACCCTTAAATGGGGCTACTAATGCTAGCCCTCACAAAAAAGCAATAATAATTTGCCTGTTACTACACAATGAGCCAAAATCACCATAAATTTCTACCAGTATGATTGATAAAATAAACATGCAAACAGGACATAATGTCCAAGCAATATATTAGCAATACATGGCAGAAAAAAGAGATAATCGCCTCTACTAATACCAATGAAGTGACCACTGCTGGTGCATAAAGATAGTCAAAATATTATATTGCTCCATAGTGAACAAATAGATGAAAAAAATAAAAAATAGATAGGACACCACCCAGTGGTTACTTATCATAAAAGTCGCCCCGACGCGTTTCCCTGGTGTAATGGTTCATCAGGAGGCCACAGACTTTAGTACCACTGATATTGGATATGCTCCATGATGCCCAAGATAACAGGATGTAAATAGGCATCCAAAATGCGCATCGGTGCACGCCACACACGGTGATCCCAATACACCGAGGTATCTCGTTACTTGCTTGCCCATGTAATTGGCTTAGTATTCATGGTCTATGGACTATTTGATGCTGCATCTCTCTCCTGATAAATAGTGTATATTTCCTTATACATACTGTATATATTATGAGATTTGCAGCTTTTTTATTCAATCTGTTTTTGCACATATCAAGATTAACAATTTGTGACCAGTTAATACCGTCTTTTTTCCTTTTCCTCCTTCCCTTCTGTTCCTTCCCCTTCATTTGCACGTGCACCTTATTTAAAAAAAAAAAAAAATTGAGTGTTGTTTTATTATTGGTATTTGCATTTTTTTTCACCATGATTTTTGAATGCACAAAGTTCTATTTGGAACGGTATTGTTGTTGTTCTCGGTTGTCACCCTGCACTAGCACTTTATAGAGTGATACATCTATTATTAATTGTATTATTATTACTTTTTATTGCAGTGCTGATATACATATACACTCCTTATATTCCTCACCATTAATAATTATTTAATTTGTTTATATTGCTTTATTCTTTATTATTTATTTTTTACTTTTTTATTATTCTTTCTTGTCACACTGACAATACATGATTGGTCCATATATTTGTCATCTATCATCTATGGGCAATACTTATACCTACTTAATTGTAGATAGTACTGGGACAATTGGTTTCAACATTGAATAATTTATTTAGAATTTTCAGTTTTTTTTCTTTTAATATTTAAAATCTATTATCTTCTGATGTAATACTTTCTCTGTCCGTGTTGGCACCTCTTTTTTGTATGCAGTACTACTTTTTACCCTCACTAATAAAGGTATTTTAGCCTTAATTTTCATTGTCCTACTATTTCTTGACCCTTGTTCGGTGTTTTTCTTTTTCTTTTTGTTTCCAATGGAGACTATTGAAGCATGCTGTTAGGGTTAGGGGATTGCACTAAATAAAATAAATAATAAAGTGCGATCGCAACCCCGGTCCACCGTGCAGAGATGTAAAACTGCAGCTAATGTGAACAATGACAAACTAAAGACAGCGAGTGAACTCCTAAATAGGACTGCGTTAACTCCACGCAGTATGAACAGAACGCACAATACTCAGATCTGTTAGCTTCCCAGAGAGGTTGAAGAAAAGGGATGCGCTCACTCTGTAACTGACCCATGCCAATCGCACATGTGGTCAAAACAGATGCTGAGTCACAAGAAAAATACAAACCCTGTAGACTTCACAGGGGAGCACAGCTCTATGGTTGGATCTTGCCCTATACGTCCACTGTGCTAACCGCACACATGTGGGATATAGATGCTAAGACAAGCGGGTACAAAATCCCTAATTGGCTAAAACTCAGGAGGTAACTAATCACACACACGTGCATACAGAGTGGTAGCGTATCCACTCACACACCACAACCATAAATGACACCCGCGCACCAGCGTGCGCCTCTGAGAGCCTTTTATACATTAGGCTCATGTCTAAATGGACAAGACCTTGACCATGGACCAATCCAGAGCTGCCACATCACCTGAGCAGCTGACGACCGACCTCCAATAGGAAGATGCCACATCACGGACATGCTCAGTAAGGTGATCTCTGGACTTAGACTGCAGAGCGCAAGGCTGCACCTCTATGCCGCTGGTTACTAAAGGCTTAGCTGGAAAGTCAGCAGTAACCAAATGTATGGCATGAACCTGAGCAAGACACCAGGACCGACACCTGTGATGATCAGCCGTCTCAGTGGCTGGAACTGAATGGGAGACTGCAGGGCCAGACAAGGCTTGGAATCCATCCTGTGCAGTGGGATAATCCTTGCACCTAGCACATGACGAAAGTTAAAAAAAAATGTTTTTAAAAATGTTACAAAAAATTAAAAAGTTCAATTCGCCCCCCTTTCGCCCCAATCAAACTAAAGCAATAAAAAAAATCAACCATACACTTATTTGGTATCACCATGTTCAGAATCGCCCGATCTATCAAGATAAATAAAAGAATTAACCCAATCGTTAAACGTGGTAATGAGATAAAAGGTAAAATGCCAGAATTACATTTTAATGGTTGCAAACAACATTGCATTGAAATGCAATAACCGGCGATAAAAAGATCGTATCTGCACCTAAATTGCATAATTAAAAATGTCAGCTCGGCGCACAAAAAATAAGCCTTCACCCTACCTGAGATCAGGGAAAATGGAGACGCTACGGTTATTGGAAAATAGCTCAATTTTTTTTTTTTTTTTTAACAAACTTTGGAATTTTTTTCACCACTTAGATAAAAGAGAACCTACACATGTTTGGTGTCTATGAACTTGTAATGACCTGGAGAATCATAATAGCAGGTCAGTTTTAGCATTTAGTAAATATTGTAAAAAAACAGCAAAAAACAACTGTGGATTTTCACTTTTTTTTGCTATTTCACCGCACTTGGAATTTTTTCCCCATTTTCCAGTACACGATATCTTAAAACCAATGATGTCGTTCAAAAGTGCAACTTGTCCCACAAAATAAAAACCCTCAAATCGCCATTTTGACCAAAAAATTAAAAAGTTATCGCTCTGGGAAGAAGCCAAAAATGTAAATGCAAAAACAAAAATACCTCTAGTCGTTAAGGGGTTTAAATTCCTCATAATTCATCCAGTAATTTTCATTCCTTCCTCTTTTTCAACATGTCCAGCCTTCCTGAAATTATCTTCTGTATACTAAATTAAAGAGAAATGGTAACAGGATGCAGCCTTGTCTGATGCCTCGCTATACTTTGAACCATGCCGTGTCGCCATATTCGGTTCGGACTTTAACTTCTTTGTGGATGGTTGGGCACACCCATATCCTTCATGATATTCCAACATTTTTGGTGATCAACACAGTTGAAGGCTTTACTGTGGTCAATATAGCAAAAACAAATCTCCATGATGTGTTTTTTGTCTTTTTCCATTATCCATCTAAAGATAGCAAGCACATACCTTTTTTCCTTTTGCCTTTTTCTAAATTCAGCTTGCTCTATGGCAGCTCTTTGTCAGAGTAAGGCTGGGTTCACACGTAACGGAACTCTCGCGGAAAATACCACGAGAATTCCGGAATACCATTCCGCGGGAAAATCACATTTTAAATAGTGTGACCAACTTATTGCTATTGAGGCCGCCTATGCAGCATCAATAGTAAAAGATAGAATGTAAAAAATAATAATAATAATAAAAAATATTGTTATTCTCACCTTCCGATGTCCCGCGCAGCCTTCACGCCTCTCTCCACGCTCCCGGTCCCAGTAATCCTTTGCGACAATTACCGCGATGACGTCTGTTCTCGCGGGATCGCGACGTCTCGTGGTCATTCGCAATGACGTCGCGCGAATGACCGCAAGACTTCACGATCCCGCGAGAACGGACGTCATCGCTCGCAAAAGCTTACTGGGACCGGGAGCGTGGAGAGAGGCGGGAAGGCTGCGCGGGACGTCGGAAGGTGAGAATAACAATATTTTGTATTTTAAATTCTATTTTTTACAGGGATATGGTGCCCAAAGCCCGGAGGACAGTCTCTTCTCCTCCGGACCGTGGGTACCATGCGCAAATGTTCTGCTTACTTTTCGCATGGTGTGCACAGCCACATGCGGAAAGTAAGCAGAACAATGCATTCCTATGGGTGCGGGATCGCCGCGATTCCACGAAATTAATGAGCACGCTGAGTTTTTTACCGCAAAGGGATTCCACCGCGGTAAAAACCGCAGCATTAGTACAGCATTTCGAAATCCCATAGGAATGCATGGGATGCTTATTTTTTGCGTTTTCGCAGGAAAATCGCACAGTTAAAACTGCCACGGAAACGCAAAAAAAACACCACGTGTGAACTCAGCCTAAGGCAATAGTATTTTGCTGGCATGAGGTATGAGCACAACACTAGGATAGTTTCCACAGTAGGTAGCGTCTCCCTTCAGAATAGAATTAAACATGGATTTTAGCCAGTCATTGGGCCTTTTAACATTGTTCCAAATCTACCCCAGAAGAAGACACCTTGGCCTAAACGCGCGTTGGGGCAATGGCACTGCAACTCCCAGGTAACACTGTTATTTACATGATTCATTTGCTCACATCTCACTTAAATCATTGCATACAGCTCTGTTCTCCTCATGTGATGGTGCTCCCTCTTCCCTCTATACTTCATATGTATCACCATTGTTTTACAGGGATTTCATTGTCTGCACTTTATTTTTGAGCAATCTAGATGTTATGTTCTTTATAATTGTTTTCATGTTAATCCTCTGAGTTGTGGTTCCAGATTCTGGCTTGTCACTGTCATCACCCAGCCTCCTCAGATTACGCATTTTTTTATATTTGTCTTAATAAAGCTTGACCTTTTATAAATCAATTTCATTGGTTCCTTGGTGCTTCGTTTCTCCTTATATGCTTTTCCACAATTTTCCAAATCTGTTGACAAAGGAGTGGGATGACTAGTCACTTCCAGGACTTTTTATGCTGAAGATAGCTCTTAATTATATTGGCTGGATGTCTGGGGTCGTTTTCCTGCTGTCGAACAAATTTGAAGACGATCAGATGCCTCCCTTATGGTTTAAATGTTATATAAGTATCTGTATTGTACATCCAAATATTTAGTTTCACTAATCGGTCCAGAGTATCTGCTTTCATATTTCTGTACTCAGGCCCTAAATTTTAATGCATTGTTAAGTCACTTGGCCTTTTTCCATGTCAAAGTTGTAGCTTTTTGCCCACAATTCTTCCATGAAGACCACTTCTGAACAGAATTCTTTGAACAGTAGATGGACGTAGCTTGGACCCACAGGCCTAAACTGATGGCAATGCTGGAAATATTCCAATTTCAAAGGAAAGTAATCATAGTGATGAGCGAGTATACTTGTTGCTCGGGTTTTCCTGAGCAAGCTCGGGTGATCTCCGAGTATTTTGGCGTGCTTGGAGATTTAGTTTCTGTCACCATAGCTGCATGATTTGCGGCTGCTAGACAGTCTGAATACATGTGTGAAATTCCCAACAAACAGGCAATCCCCACAAGTATTCAGACTGTCTAGCAGCCGCTAATCATGCAGCTGTGGCGACAAACACAAAATCTCCGAGCACGCGAAAATACTTGGAGGACAACCGCGCATGCTCAGGAAAACCCGAGCAACGAGTATATTCGCTCATCACTAATCATGATGTATTTTTCTTCTGGTGCTCTAAAATTCCTTGGCCAACCACTGTGTCTATGGTCCTTAGCCTTGCCTTCCTTTCAGTATTTCTTCAAAAGAGCTTGAAAGGCATATCTTCGAACTCCAGTCTGCTTTTAAATCATTGCTTAAAAGAGACCTTGCTGATGCAGTATAACTACCTTGTGTCTTGTTGCTGTGCTCAGGCTTGCTATAGTATATTGCCTGTGACATAAAATCTTCTTCCATAACATGACATTTGTAGCATACATTTCTCACAACATTTTAAGCCTCCTACACAACAGTTTTTGTTTCAGGAAATGAGTGCATTTTAACCTACATGTGAAAATGATGAGCATTAGCACCTATTTATAATCCTACAAAGTCCCTGAGTTTCTGAAAGCGTACTAGAAGAACCAAAGCTGTTTTGGAGGCGAAGGGCGGTCATACAAATTATTGATGTAATTTAGATTTCTCTTTTTTCTTTTCCATTTTGTTTATGGATACAAATATACTATTAACACTATGTTTGAAAGCATTCAGACTTTGCAGGGTTTCTTCAACATCTGCTCACAAATTTTGCAAAGTACTTATTTTTGGGGTCTATTTGAACATTTTGGTGGGTTTTTGATGTTGCAGATTTTCTGCATCATTTCTTCGTCCATTAATTAAAATAAGTTACTTGCATTTTTTTGAAAATACGAAGTATAAAAAACACAACACAAACTCATTGTAGGACCGTAGCCGAAAGGAGCTAATACCGTCCTAGCAGACCACAGAGTATTAAACATACGTGGCAAATCAAATTTTTTGCCAAAAATTCAATGTTGGTGGTGAGATTGAATTTCGAAAACTTCACTCGTTTCTATTAATGACTTATTCCTAGATTAAGTCAAGAATATTCTATTGATTCCATAAATTGTTTAGCAGTTGTGAATGGTACTGTAATCATTCTCTCGTACATATGAATGGGAAAAAGATTGTAGTGCCATATGTGAACACTACACAAAGCCAATTTTGGCCTTCCAGCACCCCTTCAATCATCTGATCGGTGAGAGTGAAGGTAGTCCCCTCCACACCAATCTGATATTAATGACCAATACAAGTGACTGTCCTTATCCTCGTCCAGTCTTAGCTGCTGCTATTGTCATTATTCTATTCCACTATCACCTTAATTTTTGTACATTTTCTTTTTTTTTCTCTTCCATTATTTTACTTTATAAACCTCATCAACTGTAGAAGTGGGATTTTATATTGTTTGCATTTGAGGCATATCATTGCACAAGTTTTGATGAGTCAGAACAGGGGAGCCGTATTCCCCTAAGTAACATCATCTGGAAATTGCTGGATGAAGCAAAGGCAACGACTGGATACACAGAGGCTATCATCGCCGGGGAGTGCACACAAATGACTTTTATTTTTCTCAGATCCAGTTATTTTGAATGCATCTCCATCTGGATGAGCGGTACTGCGCATTTCACTAACAGCTCAATGGATGCTAACTGTACAAAAATGATAAAAAGCCAAAATTTACCTTTTTGTTGTTGTCAGGTTATTGCCTTAAAGTGCTTGTTCCATCAGGATATCTCCTTTCCATATGCTTATCTAGGACATATAGCTATAATTAAGGGTTTCCCCGGCTCATGACCCACTCTCTGTGAGCGAAAATGAAGGGAGCTAGCGCAAAGAGGAATTTCCACTCCGAAGGAATCGATGCAACGATGTATTGCGTGACTGCTCATTGCTTAGGATTAGCCCCAGTATATGAAATGAATGGATGCACACTGCTTCATACCCAGTAGACTGATAGTTTCACCTGTCAGTCTGCCATTTTCAAAAGGGAATTGTCCAGATGAAAAAATCCCAATAAATGTGATTTTCCAGAAGCTCCAAAGATGACATCATCATAGCTTATGCCTTTGATGAGTAATTGGGTTACTTTTCTTCACACACAGTAGCAATGAAAACACGATGGTTATATCACTCAGATGAGGCACACAATCTTACTACCGTAGCTTCAGTACAGACGCTGTCTCTTCCCCCTGGCATCTGAGCACTCCACAGGAGCTAAGCACTAGGACTTATGTTACACAGGCCTTCACCTAGAACATACTTAGAACTGTGCATGAAGTGGATGCTCCTTCCTAACTTAGGCTCTGCTCTCAAGAGCCCCTCACACACCAACCCTTAAACTAACATTGCTGCTTGGTCAGCTGCACCTCAGAACTCCCATATTCAGGCCACATCTTGTGCTTCCAGATATATAGGCCTCATTACTTGTCCCCACTGGGTTAATCTCTCTCACATCTCGCAAATGGGCACAAGTTGTAGACTTTCCAAGGTAGCCTCTCCAGTTTTGGCTCCTTGAAACCACTCACTCTTCTCTCGTTTCCTTCAGCATGACATTCCTACTACGGCCTCTGCAAGAAGTAACCCTACTCAATCTGACAATACATTCAGCCTATACTGCTTTATATAGAGTATCATCGGCCACCTTCTTTCACTGCCGTACTGTTTCACATCTGCTAGGGCATCATTACCTTCGCCTTTGACGGCGGCCCTCTGCTGTGCTCCACTTTGGGTTTTACAAGTGGCCCAGCGAGCTCCCATGACATGATCTACCTAGCCTTGTTTAAGGTCCAATAATACACACACCTTTGTCTTGATATTAAGACTCTTAGTCCTGTTTGTTTTGCTGTTATCTTCTATTCGCTTGCATTGTTTTAGACTTTCCTGCATCCTGTCTCCTTGTGGCCTCCAGTGTTCCAAGTCCTTGCTCAAAAACTGCTTTCTTGCTGATGCCTCAATGCCTGGGATCTGTGGTTCAACCTAGACTTGGGCTTTAGAACATTCACCTCACAAGGTGAGCCTAAAATAAAGTTCTAGACTACCAATGGGCAGGTTTCCTAACTTCTAGTCCACCACTGCTTCTCGATGACCAAGTGTCCATTAGCTATAAGAAAAATCTTCCCGTGCATAAGCAGTAACTGTCTTATAGGCCAACCATTGTTTCCAAAATCACCGCTGGCAGACAATCACACCCTACTCTCTTTACTGCTCCTCCCAATAGCGCTGTAACTTGACACATCAGCATCAACAGACACACTTCCACATCCAGCATTAGACTCCTATTGAGACTATGTTGATGTCTGTACCAAGGCCTCACCAAACGATCGGTCAGATCCTAGCTGATTAAATGTGGATGGCTCATCCTAAAGACAGGAACTCAAATTAAAAATCTTAAGAATTTTTTTAGAATATCTTTATGTAAAGAATTCCATAAAATAAAGGTTGAGAATCACAAACTCTTGTTTTTTATTTTTTAAAACCTCCATTAATCTTAATCTAAACCTCTACATAATTTAAAACATTAAATCTGTAAGTGGAAAGCTTGGAAGACCTCAGAGCTCTGTAATATATGACTCAATATATAATTTACTGTGAACATCAGGTCTTCCAGGTAATTTATTGTACTGAAAACTTGTACATTACAAGATATGAGATTTTTACCAATATTTATTACTGACTTACAAATGATGGTAGCCAGCTGGGGTTTTGTTGAAAAAAAAAAAAAAAAAAAATTATATATATATATATATATATATATGCATACAAAATTGTTGGCTACAAACATCAACAAGCTTCTCACACCTCTCAGCTGGTATTTTGGACCATTTATCTTTTGCAAACTGCGCCAAGTCTCTCATACTTGAACGGTTAAAAAACTGGAGTCTGAATTGAAAAAGTAGATTAATGTAAATACTAGAGTAGGACTGTCCCACAAGGGTTGCCGTGACGTGGCGGGATGACTTGTACATTATTTTGATCAAAATTATGCTTACTAAATACCCTTATTATTATTATTACCTTTATGCATTATTTGCAGTTTATTTTTTACTTTTTAGTTTAGGATATTTGTGTTTTTTGCTTTTTGTTTTCTCATATTTGAATGGTGCCTTCTCCCCAGAGGCGTATCTAGGCTTTCTGGCACCCGGGGCAAGAATTCGGTTTGGCGCTCCCCCCCCCCCCCCCCAAGCACACATGCGATTTGCATACTTAGTCATGTACCGATCAGCTGCTTTCCTAATGCTCTCAATATTCAGTGAAAAACTGAGAGAAGCAGGAAGAGAAGCTCGTTGTCACAGTACTACCATAAGTATGGAAATCGCATATGAGTGAAGTGTCCATGTGATGACTACTGGAACCTGCAGAGCAGAATCCTGACATTGCAGCTTCTGAATTCTCACAACTAATGCAATGCACACATTTAGGTTCCTCCCGTATCGGTGGCAAGAGTGCGCGGTCATGTCAGCACAAGCATGTGATTTTTATACTTCTGGCCACATTCCAACTAGACGTGCCCGGCCTCGCTCCATTAGTTTTCATTGAGTAAGGTCACACATGTCTAGTCAGCATGTGACCGCATGTATGCAAATTACCGGCATGAGAGAATCCTCACAGCGTTCAGTGATCACAGTGAGAATTCAGAAGTCTGCAGTCACAAGGAATGACAGCAGACTCATCACAAACCTGGACAACCCCTTTAATGTACCTAACATAAATAAAAAAAGAGAATAAATCAATATCACAAATATTATTTACATCCTGGTACCTTATAGATAACGTCGTCTCTCGAGTCTCTCCTTCTTTACTTCTTGTCCAGACCACATGAGGAGTTTTCTCACCCACATCTTGTCTCTGCAGACTTCCATCTTCTCCGGTTTTCTGCACCAACTCTCCACATGATGCCCTTAAAGATAGAAGTATCTTATTATATATTATAATGCTCCTGAATAAAAATATCTGCTATATACTGTCTCCTCACACTGTTCCCCTCCCTCCTCATACTGTCTCCTCTAACATCCCACCTGTTCACCATACTGTCTCCTCATATATTTCCCCCCTCACTCTCTATACTGCCTGCTCACACATACCCCTGACTCCCCATACTGTCTGCACATATCCCATCACCCTCACTCCACATACTGTGTCCACATAAATTTTTCCCATCGCTACTCATACTGTGTCCACATACATTTACCCGTTCACTCCCCATACTGTCTGCACCCATTCCCCATATGGTTTCCTCATACATGCCCTCATACATTCATAATCTTCATTTTGTCCTCAAATCTCCCCACTCCAAATCCCCCCATCCCCATGCCAAATCCCCCACACACATTAGGTACCCCACATCCCCACTCCAAATCCCCCCACAAGCATTAAATCCCCCCATCCCCACTCCAAATCTCCCCACACAATAAATAACCCCCCATACCCACTCTAAATTCCTCACACATTAAATAACCCCCGTCCCTACTCCAAATCTCACCACACATTAAATAACCCCCATCCCCACTCTAAATTTCTCACACACATTAAATAACCCCCCATCCCCACTTCAAATCCCACTGCACATTAAGTATCCCCTATCCCCACTCAATAACCCCCATCCCCACTCCAAATCCCCTCACACATTAAATAACCCCCATCCCCACTCTAAATTCCCCCACACATTAAATAACCCCCCCAATGCCCACTCTAAATCCCACCACACAAAAAGTACCCTCCATCCCCACTTCAAATCTCCCCACACATAAAGTACCCTCATCCCTACTCCAAATCTCCCCACACATTAAATAACCCCCCATCCCCACTCAAAATCCCCCCCACATTATGTACCCCCCACTCCAAATCCCCCCCACACATAAAGTACCCCCATCCCCACTCCAGATCCCCCTACACATGAAATAACCCCCATCCCCACTCCAAATCCCCCCACACATTATGTACCCCCACTCCAAATCCCCCCAACACATTATGTACACCCCCACTCCAAATTCCCCCACTCATTATGTACCTCCACTTCAAATCTGCCACACATTATGTACACCCCACTCCAAATTCCCCATCCTTTCATCTCCCATCTTCAGTGGTTTCTTCAGATTCACAGTGGTGCACACTTACCACCAGTGTTTGCTCTGGGTGCCAGCGAGTGACGTCAGCAGCGTGATCACATAACCTGATCATGCTGCTGGCATCGCTCTGACCCGGCGGTCGGAGCTTCAATTGTACTGGCGTCTGTACAGACGCCAGTACAATTGATGCCTGGGAGCCAGCTCGCTGCAGCTACTCTGCGCCAGCTGTTAGCTTGACAGCCAGTGAAGAGAACTGTCAACTCCCAGTCTGGGGTGGGTCGGTGGAACGCACCCCGCCAGGGGAGACACTGTGGACCGCTGCATTAGGTGGCCCAACTGCGCCCCCCTGACGGCTGCGCCCGGGATAACATGCCCCAGCTGCCCGCCCCTACATGCACCTCTGCTTCTCTCAGCAGCAATCTCTCCACAGGTGTTCAATGGGAATTGGGAATTAGATCCAGACTCATTGCGGGCCACTTCAGAACTCTCCAGGGCTCTTGTTTCCATCCATTTCTGAGGGCTTCTTGAAGTATGTTTGGGGTCATTTCCTTGCTTGAAAAGCCATGACCTAGGACACAAACCCAGTTTTCTGACACTGGGCACAACATTGCAACCCAAAATCATTTGGTAATCTTCACATTTCATGATACCTTGCACGCAGTCAAGGCACCCAGTGCCAGAGGCAGCAAAGCAACCTCAATACACCTTTAAACCTCCACCATATTTGATTGTAGTTTCTGTGTTCTTTTCTTTGTAGGCTTCATTCCTTTTTCGGTAAACAGTAGAATGATGAGCTTTACCAAAAAGCTTTATTTTGGTCTCATCTGTCCACAAGACACTTTCTCATAGGGATTCTGTCTTACTCATGTAAATTTTAGCAAACTGCAGTCTAGCTTTTCTCTGAGTCTCCTGCCATAGTGCTTCATATCATTCAAATGTCAACGGATAGATTGAGTTGCTACTGATGCACCATGAGTCTGCAGGACAGCTTGGATTTCTTTGGAACTTTATTGGGGCTACTTATCCACCATCCAGACTATCCTGTGTTGCAACCTTTCTTCAATTTTTCTCTGCTATGTATACCCAGGGAGATTAGCTATAGTGCCATGGGTTGTAACCTTCTTGATTATGTTGCTCACAATGGACAATGAAACATTAAGATCTCTGGAGAGGGACTTGTAACCTTGAGATTGTTATTTTTCAATAATTTTGATTCTCAAGTCTTCCGACAGCTCTCTTCTTCTCTTCCTGTTCTCCATGCTTAGTGTGGCACACACAGACACACAATGCAAAGATTGAGTCAACTTCTCTTTTTATCTGGTTTCAGGTGTGATTTCCATATTGCCCACACCTGTTACTTGCCACATGTAAGTTTGAAGCATGCTTGAAACAAAGTTGTTTACTCACAATTTTGGAAAGGTGCCAACAATTTTGTCTGGCCCATTCTTAGGATTTTGTGTGAAATTATGTCCAATTTACCATTTTGTTCTCTGTTTCTTTGTGTAGTTGCAATACACACAAAGGAAATAACTACAGTGTTACAACTCCTAATGTTGTAGCAATTTCTCGGATGAGTTTTTTCTGTTTTTGCAGCTTAAGTATGGCTTGTTTCACCTGCATGGAGAGCTCCTTTGACCGAATGTGGGATTGCCCACACCTGTCCATGAAATAGCCTTGGAGTCAATTGTCCAATTACTTTTAGTCCCTTAAAAACAGGGTGGCACATGTTAAGGAGCTGAAACTCCTAAACCCTTCATCCAATTAGTAGACACCCTCAAATGAAAGCTGAAAGTCTGAACTTCAACTGCATCTGAATTGTTTTGTTTAAAATTCATTGTGGTAATGTCTAGAACCAAAATTAGAAAAATGTTGTCTCTGTCCAAATATATATGGACCTAACTGTATGTGAATAAGAAAACTTGCGTAATTGCAATAATTTTCTGGGAAGAATACTTCATTTCTGGACAAAACTTTTGGTCATGAGTCAGACTGTATATATATATATATATATATATATATATACACTCACTGGCCACTTTATTAGGTACACCTGTCCAACTGTGTGTTAAGACTTAATTTCTAATCAGCCAATCACATGGCGGCAACTCAGTGCATTTAGGCATGTAGACATGGTCAAGACAATCTCCTGCAGTTCAAACCGAGCATCAGTATGGGGAAGAAAGGTGATTTGAGTGCCTTTGAACGTGGCATGATTGTTGGTGCCAGAAGGGCTGGTCTGAGTATTTCAGAAACTGCTGATCTACTGGGATTTTCACGCACAACCATCTCTAGGGTTTACAGAGAATGGTCCGAAAAAGAAAAAAAATCCAGTGAGCGGCAGTTCTGTGGCCGGAAATGCCATGTTGATGCCAGAGGTCAGAGGAGAATGGGCAGACTGGTTCGAGCTGATAGAAAGGCAACAGTGACTCAAATTGCCACCCGTTACAACCAAGGTAGGCAGAAGAGCATCTCTGAATGCACAGTGCGTCGAACTTTGAGGCAGATGGGCTACAGCAGCAGAAGACCACACTGGGTACCACTCCTCTCAGCTAAGAACAGGAAACTGAGGCTACAATTTGCACAAGCTCATCGAAATTGGACAGTAGAAGATTGGAAAAACGTTGCCTGGTCTGATGAGTCTCCATTTCTGCTGCGACATTCGGATGGTAGGGTCAGAATTTGGCGTAAACAACATGAAAGCATGGATCCATCCTGCCTTGTATCAACGGTTCAGGCTGGTGGTGGTGGTGTCATGGTGTGGGGAATTTTTTCTGGGCACTCTTTGGGCCCCTTGGTACCAATTGAGCATCGTTGCAACGCCACAGCCTACCTGAGTATTGTTGCTGACCATGTCCATCCCTTTATGACCACAATGTACCCAACATCTGATGGCTACTTTCAGCAGGATAATGCGCCATGTCATAAAGCTCGAATCATCTCAGATTGGTTTCTTGAACATGACAATGAGTTTACTGTACTCAAATGGCCTCCTCAGACACCAGATCTCAATCCAATAGAGCATCTTTGGGATGTGGTGGAACGGGAGATTCGCATCAGGGATGTGCAGCCGACAAATCTGCGCCAACTGTGTGATGCCATCATGTCAATATGGTCCAAAATCTCTGAGGAATGCTTCCAGCACCTTGTTGAATCTCTGCCACGAAGAATTGAGGCAGTTCTGAAGGCAAAAGGGGGTCCAACCCCTTACTAGCATGGTGTACCTAATAAAGTGGCCAGTGAGTGTATATATATATATATATACTGTATATATATATATATATATATATTATATTCTCAAACAAAAGCCCATAAGGTGCAACAAAAAATTTCGGAGTCATCAACTAGAGACCAGTGTCCTAGATGAACCAAGAAGCAACTCCATATAGCAGCATATTGTGTAAAAGAAGGATATTTTGAGTCTTTAAAAATTTTCAAATATAACAATCTTTATTAAATATAAATATTAAAAAATGTGTATAAGACACAGTTAACACTTAAAATGAATGACAGACAAAAAGTTGAGCTAATGATTGCATCCGGGCCAAGCGGTGAATGGAGCAAATCTCACATAAACTCCAAGGATGGTAGCAATTTCAATAATTTGAACCTTGGTGCATGAAAAATATCGATAGGCATAGCATAGCAATAAATATATACTCACCTCCTGTGCCGGCTCCATTCCAGTGGTATCGGCACTCGCGGGCCTGGGGCTGTAAAATGGCACGTGATGCCCGGCACCCAATCAATGCTGCTGGCGTCACTGTCAAAACAAACATGAAGCGGAAGTCAGAGATCATCTGCAGCCTGGATTTCCTCTTCATGTTCAGTTTGTCCGAAGGTGTTGACAGTGACGCCAGCGCTGATCGACGGGCATACGAGTCATTTCACCGCATCACAACCCCAGGACCACAAGTGCCGACACTGCTGGAACGGAGACGGCACAGGAGGTGAGTATAGGTTTATCGGGGACAAACATTCATTTAAGGGGTTGTCCTAGTAGTGGACGGCCCCTTTAAGTGTTAACTGTGTGTCACATATGTTTTTAGCAAAGATTGTTATAGTTGAAGAATTTTAAGACTGTGTATATGAGATAGAAATGTTCTGTAGCCACAAATGAAACATTGCAAACAATCAATTTCTCCCGTTACGGAATTGTCGTCTCCATCTTTGCGATCGATGCCCCAGTAATCACTCTCCTCTCAATACTCCCGTAACAGCTTCAGCGTCAATATCTTGATCGAAACGGCTCGCAGTCTACAGAAACAAAAGCAGGTTAAAAGTCCCCTGTAAATGAACAAAGAAATATAAAAAGACTCCAGCAAGTTCCTCTACAGTCCTTTATGGGAAGACGTTGGGAAGCGGCTGTTCACGGCTTCATCTGTCAGCTCGCCTTTGTAGAAAATAACTGCCTAAGACAAGCGGATAAGTAATTGCCAATATCAGCTTTTGTAAATGTCTGTGAAGAGTTCTGCCATCCCGGTGACAGAGAATGCGCTGCTAAGCTTCGTTGCTGCTGACATCAGATGATAATTAATTTTTTTTTCCTCTATACTTGGAAATAGTCTTTAAAACGCTTGCACATGAATACGACCTATGATGATTTCGAATAAATATATAATAGAGATGAAGAAAGTTCCCAGTGTGCACCAAGAACCGACTCCCAGTTTTAACTTTCCGCCATATAAGATAGTGGAGGCACAGATTACAGACTGATCATGCACACTCTATTGCTTTAAATGGAATGTGTCATCAACAAAGGACCAACTGTTTAAATCAATTTTTTATGTTATATTTATTTATTTTTTTAGCATTTTTTTTTCCTTCATGTAACAATCAATATTGACAAAAGAACAAAAAAAAAAAAATAAAAATGGTGCAGTTTTTACACTGGCCACTGGGGCTTTTTTTAGACTCTGACTTCCTGTTGTTTCAGGAAGATCACATGAACATTAGCAGCAATGACAGTCTCTGACCCTGACTTTTATATTGAAGTATATAATGAGCGTGACACATTACCTATTGCGATTGGTGGCTCCTGTGTTATCAGTCCTTCAGAAATGGGGAACCAGTTGTTAGAACCCTGCCTCTGATGATAAGGAAACTGCTGTAAATTCTCAGATATGGCTCTGTAGATAATATGTAATAAATCATGTAATAAACAATAAGACAAAAATATTGTCAAAGATAATGATGATTAGACATCTTTCGACCTAATATCTGCTGTTACACAGCAGAAAGTAGGAATTAAAAATAACCCCAGTGGCCATTATGAAAATTTCATGATTTCTCTTTTTGTTTTTTTTTAATAAATATCATGATACAAAAAAAAAATGCCAGATTTAAAAAAAAAAACAGCATACATTTAAAATAAATGCCTAATTTAAACAACAGGTCATTTTCAAGTAACACATTCCCTTTAATTGGGGGAAATATGGGCCACAGATAGAATAATGCTCAAACAAAATAGGAAGCACACTGTAGCGCCATAGCATGCAAGCATGAAATATGAAAAATAAATTGCATTACTGCATTAGAAATATGAAAAATTGAAAAAGCTTAGCGCATAAAATCGCCAATTTATGTGTACGTGGAAGTCAATGTAAAGACATTTCTCGTTTTCCAGGACCCTAACCTAATGCCAATCCTCACTTAGACTAAAGTCTTCATCTGAATGGGAACCTATGTAAATCTTCTCCTTAGACTGAAATCTATGTCTCTGTGGAGTGGTGGTGGCCCTGCTTTGATTAAAAATGCCTGAGGCTAAGAGGTGGAGTGCTCAGTCAGAAGGTTAATGAATACAAATTTCAAAATACTGACTGTCACATCCAAGCATAAACATAGTGTGAACAGGTGCTTAACCTAGAGTCACCAACTCATATACATTCAAAGAAAAAAAGAAGCACACTGTGGCGCCATAACATGCAAACATGAAATATGAAAAATGAATTGCATTACCGCATTAGAAGTATGAAAATTTGAGAAAGTTTAGCGCATAAAATGGCCAATTTGTGTGTACCTGGAAGCCCTGGTAAGGCATTTCTCGTTTTCCAGGACCCTAACCTAATGCCAATCCTCACTTAAACTAAAGTATTCATATGTATGGGAACCTATGTAAATCCTCTCCTTAGACTGAAATCTATATCTCTGTGGAGGGGTGGTGGCCATGCTGTGATTAAAAACGCCTGCCGCTAAGAGGTGGAGTGCTCATTAAGAAGGTTAAAACAGAATAATGGACCACCTGGATTGATGATGAACTTGGTTCAGGGCCGCAGTAGAGTGCTTAATCTTTGGGAATTCATGTCTTCAGAAATTTTACGCACAGTAAAGATTTGTGATGTGAAGATAATAAAGGTTATCCTTAATGCAGCAGCCAGGGTTGTCCATCTGGCTAATCGTTACTCAGACGCGTCCGCTCTTCGCCAGTCGTTACACTGGCTGCCAGTTCATTACAGGGTACAATTCAAAGTACTTGCTCTCACCCACAAAGCTCTCCACAGTGCGGCACCCCCTTACATCTCCTCCCTCATTTCTGTCTATCGGCCTAACCGATCGCTGCGCTCTGCAAATGACTTTCGACTAACCTCTGCCCTAATCCGTACCTCCCACTCCCGACTCCAAGACTTCTCCCGTGCTGCGCCAATTCTCTGGAATGCTCTACCCCAAGATATTAGGACCATCCACAATTTGCATAGTTTTAGGTGCTCGCTCAAAACACATTTGTTCAGAGCAGCCTATCACATTCAGTAATCAAAGTCATGTTATGTTTGTGTGTGTGTGTAGCCCATTCACTATCTCCATCTAACCCCCACCCCCTGAAGATGGCTGGACCATAATTGTAAATACATCATTGTAAATACAAACCTGTGCTTTGTATCTCCCCCACCTCATTGTAGATTGTAAGCTTCCACGAGCGGGGCGTCTTATTTCGCTTTAATTATTGTATTGTTAACGTTGTTACTTATGACTGTTGTGTTTGAAACTGTTCAACTGTAAAGCGCTGCGGAATATGTTGGCGCTATATAAATAAAGATTATTATTATTAAAGATTATTATTATTAAAGGTTACCTGACCACCTAACTCATATCTGCTATACAAAAGCTCTCTTTTGTGATAAACTAATGCTTTAGAATATACTGCACATAGTTTTTTAAAAATTTAAATTTCACTCTCAGACACATATTACAGTCATACACCAAGAGGTGAAAAAATACAGAAGTTTTTTTTTGCCTCGTACGTAAAAAAAAATAGTTCGTGTTTTTTTCCGGTTGCTGGATCCATTTTGGTCAATTTTTATAATTTTTGTTGGACCTATTTTTTTTTATTTTGACAATAGCTCCACAAAAAAGGATAAGTGAAGAGGCACATTGATTGTAATGAGTGCGCAATCTATCCATAAAAATAATGCATAACACACAGTGAGGAGTTGACTCGCTCAGCTGCTTTCATAAATAGACATAGGAACGCTTCTTAGGTAAGTCACCTGCTGGTTTATTATGGGGCAACATAAATCATGGCAGAGTTTAACAAAATAAACATGGCCTTTCAGGAGCCATATGACACCGGTCGGCTACGTGTCCAGGATTGTGACATTGCCAACAGACCTCATCCTTAACGACAGCCTTAGTGGACCCCTCAGCAAAATTGGGACTGCCTCCATTTGTGGGTCTTGACACCCTCCACGGTGTGCCTGCCCCCTTTTGGGTATCCCAGTATGGGGAAGTGGCGATGTCTGGTTTCCCAAGGGATTTCTCGACAACCTGGTACCTCTCCACTAGGCTAACCAAGTCGTCCGCATTCTGGAGGTCGCCCTGGGCAACCCAGGCTGTGAAGGCCTGGGAAGGGAGTGGATGAATCTGTCCATCACTACACGCTCGACCATCTAGGCAGGAGTGGAAGTCTCTGGCTGAAAACACTTTTGGACTAGATACAAGTCAAACATCTGCGAGCTAGGGGGTTTGTCGCCAGCGTACGCTCAGCGGTGGACTCGTTAGGCTCTAACTGACCTAGTTACTCCCAGGCATGCCAAAATTTAGGTCTTTAACTTAGCGTATTATTTGGCATCCTATAGTGCTAAGTCTTAATACGCCTTTTGGGGTTTGTCTGTCAAATTTGACACCAGCACCTCCACCCACTGCTCTGGCGGAAGTGTCTCTCGTTCAGCCATCCTTTCTAAAAAAGTCAGAAAAGCTTCCACATCATCCCCGGGATCATCTTTTACATCGTGCTACCGCTTTCTGGACATACAAGTCATCACCTGGAGTTTGGTAAGGGACTTCCGGCCTTCCACGAAAGGAAGAACCCAGAGGAAACCCACGCAATCATGGGGAGAACATACAAACGCCTTGCAGATGCTGTCCTTGGTGAGATTTGAACCCAGGAGCACAACATTGCAAGGTAACCGTGCTAACCACTGAGCCACCGTACAATGCCGAGCTTTTACCAAAAGTCTTAAAATTGCATTCCCCTCTCCAAGATCCTATTCCAGTGTAATATTTTATATAACATTTAAATATAATATCATTATTAAACACTTTGAATTAGTAATGTAGTATAGTTTTTCTGATTCGCTTCACTTACCCCATATGCAAAGCATGGCAGTAGCTTAGGTATTCAGGGAAATGACCACTAAGGACTAACTGTCCCTATATGAGTGGTCGTATGGATACCTAAGCTGCTAGAATGCCCTGCACATGGGGTAAGCGATATAGCAAATCAGAAGAACTATTTCTAATTGGAGGTACTTGCTAATATTTTATTATAGCTGGTACATATTTGGATAGGATCTTTGATATGGGAACACCCCTGTAGCATTTATTCCATCATTGTGTAAAATAAGTTATCAAAAATTACAGGAGCCCATGACCTGACCTACAAGTTTTAGCTAGCTATACCTTATTCACGGCCAACAGCAAGTTTCTTTGGGGCATTCCCCACCAAGAAAAAATTGGTGACGGCATGTGAAGCGCTTCAATGAAATAATTTTCCCTTTTTTCTGAGCCAAGGATCTGCAACCTATTCCAATCTTCTCCCACACCTCATCAATGTGCAAATTCACCCTGCTGAGAAGCACAAGAAACTTTCCAGAAGCTTTGTTTGTTGGATGGTTTGGAGAGAATTTTGGTGCCGGGAAGAATTGGCATGTTTGGATATCGAGCTTACATACTTGTTATTTCTCTACTGTTGTTTTTTTTTATTCATTCTCAGAATCTTTTCCGAAAAAAAGTAGTCGCTTATTTTAGCTGTGAGACATGCAGCTCCGGGAACTCGAAGATATTATTTGAGCACGCCGAAGTCACTCGGTTAGCAGACGAGCATGCTCGGATAATATCTTATCGTCCGCTCATTATTAATTTTTAACAGTAATATGTAGATTTTTCAGATTTTGGGAGAACTAATAAAGAAGATTAATATCAATTCATGGAACAACCTGTCACGTCACGGCTTCCTTCTGCCGTGCCACCGCTCCCTGTGCCCCGTCGGACTCACCAGATTGCAGCTTCCTGGCGCGTCCCCGTCTGTGCCCCTGCTCTGATGACAGCGCTTGCTTCCTCCAGGGCGTGCGCTCCCCGCAGCTCTCTCCATGCACGAGCACTTCCTCCTCCCTGAGCCGGTCACTCCACCAGGTCCTCTCTATGGTCAGGAGGACCTTGACCCGGGATCTCCTCCCCACGCTCCCATATCAGGCCGTCGCTCCCTAGTGATGCTGCCTGATCGTCACTTGCCTTCCCTTGTGATTCTGGCCCCTCTTGCTGGCGTTCGCCGCCGCTTCCTCCACATCTCGGCTCCTGTCTCGCTCTCTCGTATATGTTACCTGTTCTCTCCTATGTTCCAGTGTTCCTGCCTTGCCAGCCCACAGCTCCAGTCTCCTGTGTTCCTGCCGTTTTACCCTGGTCCAGTCTCCTGTGTTCATGCCGCTCTACCCCGGTCCAGTCTCCTGGGTTCCTGCCGTTCTACCCCGGTCCAGTCTCCTAAGTTCCTGCCGTTCTACCCCGGTCCTGTCTCTTGTGTTCCTGCCGTTCTACCCCGGTCCGGTCTTCTGCGCTTCTGCCCTGGGTACCGGCTGCCGCGGTAATAGTTTCCTCTGGGCCTGTCCCTAACACTCCCTGTATAGGGGGTGGTCCACCTGGTCCGCTCGCCCAGGGGAGGTTCGTTACCGTGGTCCAGTGGGTTCACCTTCAGGGTTCTTAACACAACCACCTTAACCTCAGGAGAAGATTCAAACATTTTGACTCATTTCCTATTCAGCATGTTCTGGAACACCAGGATTCGAGGACTTGATGGACAGAAATGTCTCAACTCTTCCATATTATGCTGTTCCTTCTTTAGACATATGCAACAGATATTCTCAAATTTTATTGCAGACAGAATAACATCTAAAAGAAATCTAATTCTTTTTCCCTCACAAAACAAATAACTAAAAAAAATTGATTATCTTGTTTCCAAGCTTCCTATTGATCCAAGAACTTTAAATAAAAGCTGAGAGGCACCTGGTATATTCTGTGGGCGGAATTACAATTGGAGATGTAGTAGGCAGACGTCAACCCTTACACAGGTGTCTGCTCTGTCTGTCGGAAATGTATAGAGCTTGTAACAGAGGTGAGTTTGCCATTGAACTGGCATCTCATTGTGTTCTTGCATACTCGAAAACAGTCCAAATTTTTTGTAGGACAATCGTGTTGAATTGACCACAAAAAGGTGGGATTTCTGCAACCATGTTTACAATTGGTTTCGAAGAGGTTGTTGCTGGTTATTTTGGAGAGTTCTTTAAATCCCTATTTTGATCATGTCTGTATACTCTCTTTTGCTTCCTCCCCTGCCCAGGAACTATGGTATGATCAAACCATGTTCCTATAAGGTCAGACATAGCCATCACACAGGACACAGCAGGGGCACATTTATAAAATTATCTCAGCACAGGAAAAAAATTTTTTAAACACATCCAATTGTGGAAGTTATTATTATTCAAAGAATTATTGATTAAAATGAACTTTGTTCGTGGGAAAAACCCTTTAGGCTATGTGCCCATGTATCACCCGGAGCGGGGTACTCTGGTCGCCGGGCAGTGTTGGATTCAGGGGGACACTGGGGTTGCAGCCGTGCCCGGTGCCTGTGCTCTGGGGACAGTGAAATGGGGGTTAAAAAAATAAAAGAAAAATAAAAGAAATTTGAAAAAGAGTTTGTGATGCCAGTTGGAGTGTTCGACTGTAAGATAGCCGGCACTGCAGATGATCCCTGGGGGGTTTGATGGTGATGGCAGTGCAGGTGTTTAACCCCCTCCAACTAGAACAGACCCCCAGAGATAGTGATGGAAGTAGATGGTACAGAGTAACAAGGCAGGAGACAAGGAAAGTCACTTTACTGAAGTCCACATGCAGTTCAGAAGATAAAATACAACTCTCTCACCAGGTTTACAGTCTGCTCTGCACAATGTGAGTTATCGCTCTCTCTCTGCTGTGGTTCAGTGTAAACTTCCTGCTGTTCTAATCCCTTCAGGGACAGAGGTTTCCCAGAGTCTGAAACTTCCACTACTACCAGTACTCACAGTGTTTTGTGCCCCAGCAACATGCAGCTTGAATCCTATGTGAAGCACGTGCTTGTTCTGGCATAATCACTCACTGATTCTCGGTTGCTGTAGTTTTCCTGGGAGAAGACACTCCACTGCTGAAGCACTGATCCTCCTAAGCATTGTTCCTAGAGAGAGCACGTCACTGCTCCCAGAACATTCTGCATTTTCTTCACACCGTCTTCCTCACAGAACAACTAACTAAAACTCTTCTCCTCCCAGTTAGGCCTCTTTCACACATCAGGTTTTCGCCGTCAGGCGCGATCCGGCGCTTTTGACAGAAACCGGATCCGGCGAAATGCAATGCCGGATCCGGTT
The DNA here is from genome assembly GCF_039654945.1 of Dendrobates tinctorius. Classification (NCBI taxonomy): domain Eukaryota; kingdom Metazoa; phylum Chordata; class Amphibia; order Anura; family Dendrobatidae; genus Dendrobates; species Dendrobates tinctorius. The sequence goes on from NW_027361763.1 coordinate 15,440,356, forward strand.
TCCCCCCCATTGACTTGCATTTGCGCCGGATCGCGCCGGATGGCCATGCGTTTCATCCGGTTTTCGCTGGATCCGGCAATGTGTCGCGATCCGGCGTCTGGAAAAAACGTCTACTGTAACGTTTTTTGTCTCCGGCGAAAAAGCCGGACACGCCGGATCCAGCGCGTCCAGCTTTTTCACACAATGAAAGCCTATGAGCGCCGCAATGCGCCGGATCCGGTTTTTTGGTCTGAGCAAGCTCAGTAGCTCTGCCCACAGGAGATATATAAAAGCAAGACAATGGGACCCTCAGCCACACCCAACATGCCACCCAAGCCAAGAACCAGGAGCAGGAGAAGGCAGCAGACATCTGCGGCAGCAGCACCATCAGCACCACCCCAAATGGAGCAGCAAATGGAACATGCTGAGGAGGGGAGTCCAGCAGCAGATGAGAGACGGTAATTATCAAATCCCCCATTCCTCCAAACTAGGGCCATGGAATATCAAGATATTCATTGGCCCTTTGTTTCTCTTTATTCAACAGCCGCCAAAGAGATGCAGCAGCAGCAGCAGCAGAAATGGCATCACTGGCAGCAGCAACAGCAGCAGCAATACCCACAGCCATGGAGTCTGGCCATCAACAGGACAGCACATCTTCTTCTGGGAGCCCTCCCTCGCATCGTCAGCGTTTGACGGTAAGTTTTTATTTCCAAAATCCATCATCTCTGTAATATATGTCTATTCATTGACTTTTATTTCAAAACAGGAATCACAAGATGAAGAGGAGCTCCCAGAAGAAGAAGGAAGGGGTGGACAGACACTTGGAGTGGGCTCACAATTGGTAAGTTTTTTGCATCAAACGCAGAAACACAACATCACACTACACACAACACATAGAAAACAATGTTCTGCAGACCACACACAGCAAACAAATGCCTACATCCAAAGACATAACATTTTTTGTTTTCTTCTCTAGTCTTCCCAATCTGGTGCTCGGCCAAGAGGTGCTCGCAGTGCCTCCCAGGGTCGTCGGCGACAGCAACACGGCGGTCACCAGCGTGTAAGTATATATATTTTTGCTTTGTTTTTTTGCACTTTTTATTTCATTTCTTTTGTGGAGGCTAATTATGTTATTTTTGTCTTTTTCTTTAACAGCCTTCACAGCGTGCTCCCGACTCTGACGGTGAGGATGGAGGGATTGATGTGGACCGCCTCATCGATCTCGTCAGAGAAAGGGAGCCGCTCTGGAATATGGCTGACCGCCGCCACGCTGACCTGATCGTTACCCGACGACTCTGGGAGGAAATCTGTTCTCTCCTTGTGGGCCGCTGGGAGGACCTCGAAGCTCGGGCCCAGATTAAAGAGCGTAAGTATATACAGTACCGGTTGCTTGATGTAAACCAGTGTTTCCCGAACTCCAGTCCTCGTGGTCCCCACGGATCATGTGTTCAGGATTTCTATTTACTATGGAAATCCTGAAAACATGACCCCTGGGGACCATGAGGACTGGAGTTTGTGAAACACTGATGTTGTATACTAACCACTCCTTTCTCGTTTCAGGGAACAGAATTGTGAATCGGTGGCGGTCTGTGAGGGATCGTTTCAAGAAGGAGTTCAATAAAGAGATGCGGGCCCCGAGTGGATCTGGAGGACGCAGGAGCAAGTACAAGTACGCACAAGCCCTGTCGTTCCTCCGGGAAACAATGCTCACCAGAAGGTAAATATTACACACCACATGTGAAAAAAATGTTAGATGTAACTTTTTTTTTTCAGCCAGGGCCATACCATGTCAGTATTTTAATTGTTTTTTTTTCTCTTTATTACACAGCACGGTGAGCAGCACTCGGGAGCCTGCACGATTGGACCCTTCTGAGGCGATCCCTGAGGAGACCGGCACCGAGGGACACTTCGACCGCCCCGGTACATCTGCACCTTCCCAGCCTTCCCACACATTCGACCCATCTGTCCCATCCACCAGCACAGGAGCATCGTGGCCGCCTACATTACATGAAGCTGCTGGTGAGGAGATCGCTTTCCCTTTACCCCACCCTTCTGCCCCTGCCACCTCTAGTACACCTGCGGGTACTGGGCGGCAGCGGCAGAGGGGTCAGGAAAAGAGTTATGCGCAAGAGTTCTTGCATCTGAATGCATCTTTCCAGAACTGTCTCAAAGTCTTGTCAGAGCAAATCTCCGCAGGCTTTCAGCAGATCAACTCCAGCATTCTGGAGGTGAAGACACTTCTGCAAACCATGCATTCAGAAGCAAGATCTTCGCCAAACCACACCTTTTTCAGGTCTGTTGTGGAGCGCATGGCAACACTATCTCCTACCCAGCAGATGCATGTAATGCATTCGTGCCACGGTGCTCTACAGCAGGTTACCTCCCAACCTCCACCTCCCACCACTGTAGTTCCTCCACCTGCACCCCCTCCAGCCACTTTCCATCCTCCCCCTCCTATTACATCTGCACCCCCTCCAGCCACTTTCCATCCTCCCCCTCCTATTACATCTGCACCCCCTCCAGCCACTTTCCATCCTCCCCCTCCTATTACATACCAGCAACCTTACCAGTGCCAGCAACCTCCCCAGTACCAGACATCTCCCCACTTCCAGCAACCTGCCCCGTACCAAACTCCTTCCCCGTACCAAACTCCTTCCCCGTACCAAACTCCTTCCCCATACAACTTTCCATCAACATCATCTGCTCCTACAGTCCCTGCCCAACCCTCCACTCCACCGCCCACCACCTCTTCTGCCTCCCACATGTCCACCCATTCTGTAGTTTTTTCCACACCTTCACCTCTAACTGTTCCTTCCCCACCACGATCCCAGTCCTCTCTCCACACACCCAGTGTCGAAGTGTCCCGCAGCCCCTCCAGCAGTATTTCCACCCCACAGTACACAGATTTGTAATGTGTGTTTTTTGTAATAAAACTGCCCATTGGGTTTAAAACCTTTATTAAAAAAGTTTTTTGCACTTTAAAAACATTTTACAAAAAAAAAAAAAAATTTAAATAAAAGTTAAATTATCGTTTCACAATGGTTGTCTGTCATTTCTTTCTGCGGCGAACTATGTTTAAAAAAAAGGTTAAATACAGGGTATTTCAAAGGTAAAAAGGTATTCAAAACCAGGTATATAACTGTGGGTAAATTTTAGCTTTTTGCCACAGTTGTGTTCCTGGTTGTGTTTGAAGCAAAGTATTTCACCTGAAAAGTTGTGTTTATTGTTGGTGATTTCCTAACAATGTACACAACTTTTGTTAAAAGGTGAAATACTTTGCATAAAACACAACCAGGTACACACCTGTGGCCTAAAGCTAAAAATAGTAAGACCATGACAAGATAGCCAACTTTGGTTGGCAAAGGTATATACTGTTGGTCCAGAAGGTACACAAGTTTGGTTAGGGCACAAATCTTTCACACTCTGTCATCCTGCCAGTGTACTCTGCCTTGAGGTGACATAAAGTATAGTGGAAAATTGTCCCTGAAACCGTCACAGAACTTCTAGTGGTAATATTTCCAATGACAACATCCATCTTCGCCAGTAACTTGCTCTTCTCTCCAACCTGCACTTTCTGTCAAAGAAGGGCTGTAGGAACATGCTATATCTAGTTTTCCAGTAGCCAATCCCGTTCGGAAGGCCACAAGGGTCAATTTTAAAAACCGGATCCGGCGTAATCCGTCGAAAAACGGATAGAAAAACGGATAGAAAAACGGATGAACCGGATGAGACGGATCCGGTTTTGTCTGTCAAGAACAAGACGGATCCGGCAGAAAACCGGATCCGGCACTTCAGGTTTTACAAAACATTTGCCGGATCCGGCATTCCGGCACGACGCCGGATCGCGCCTGACGCCGAAAACCTGATGTGTGAAAGTAGCCTTAGGGTACCTCTCCAAAGCGCTAAGCTTCAGGCAAGTAAGGGAGTGGGGTAAAATTGTGTGTGCAGTTGTCACAAGCAGAGAAAGCATAACTCCCATCATTTATAAAACACATATAAAATAGTACATATTTGAACATTTTGTGGCAGCTAAGACACAGGGCACCACACCCACATTGCAGAAATGCTGCGGAATTGTTCGTAGCATTTACGCACCTCCCCGCCACAGGTAAGTTCCGCATGCGTTTTCCCGCAAAACACAAGCGCTTTGCAAGCATTTTTAGACTGCAGAATGCTAGCGCTTTTCCAAGCGACTTGAAGCATCCTTGGAAAAGTGATTGACAGGTTGGTCACACTTGTCAAGCATAGTGCTTGACAAGTGTGACAAACTTTTTACTATTGATGCTGCCTAAGCAGCATTAGTAGTAAAAGATATGATGTTAAAAACAATAAAAAAAACAAAAAATAGGGATCCCCACTAGTGTTGAGCATTCTGATACTGCAAATATCGAGTATCGAACGATATACGCTGTATTGGAGTACCGATACTGAGTTCCGATATTTTTACAATATCGCACACCGGAATCGGAAGTTCCCATAATGCAATGAGCCAGTTGTATTAGCCATGTTAACTAATGGCATGGCTGTGATTGGCTGCTGAAATGATGTCATCATGATGCACGGTCTATGCGGGCCTGCCGAGCGTCTGTGTGGGCCTGCCGGGGGTCTGTGCGGACTGCCGGGGGTCTGTGCGGGCCTGCCGGGGGTCTGTGAGGGCCTGCCGGGGGTTTGTGCGGGTTGCCGGGGGTCTGTGCGGGCCTGCCGGGGGGTCTGCGCGGGCTGCCGGAGGTCTGTACGGGCCTGCCGGGGGTCTGTGCGGGCCTGCCGGGGGTCTGTGCAGGCTGCCGGGGGTCTGTGCGGGCCTGCCGGGGGTTGTGTGTGTGTGCAGGCATCGTCCCATGGGACTACTAGTCCCATCGGGCTATGCCTGCTCCAATGACAGTGATTGACACATTAGCCAATGATCAATGATTGGACAGTAGTAGTCCCATCGTCTGGCTAATGTGTTGAATGTAAAAAAAAAAAAAAAACATACATACTACATACGTACTACATATATACAACATACATACATACTACATACATACTTCATATATACTACATTCATACAACATACATACATACTACATAATGCATACATACTACATATATACTACATTCATACAACATACATACATACTACATACATACTACATAATACAACATACACACTACATACTACATACAATACATTCATACATTCATACAATACATACATAGACATACAGTACATATAACATAGAGTACATACTCACCATCACTTGTTACTTTGATCCCCGAAGCCAGTGTCATCTGTAAAAAAATATTAAAATAACAAACAACCAATATACTCCCTGATCTGCAGAAATCCACGAGTGTCCCACAACAATCTCCTGCAGTGCATCATTGAGAGGTTACTATAGTTCACTGGTCTCACTTTATGGCAAAAGCTGCATGGGAACTTTCTCACACAGCAATGCCAAAAGTGAAACTAAGGACTATTTTTTTACAGTAGCGGAGGAATAAAGTGCGGAAGGATACCTACCTCCTGTCATTGTATTCCTGGAGCCCCTAGAGAGCGGTCGCATCAGCTGATGCTGCTGTTCTCCACGGGAGATCGTCGTGGGACACTCGTGGATTTCTGCGGATCAGGGAGTATATTGGTTGTTTGTTATTTTAATATTTTTTACAGATGGCGCTGGCTTCGGGGATCAAAGTGACAAGTGATGGTGAGTATGCACTCTATGTTATATGTACTGTATGTCTATATGTATGCATTGTATGAATGTATGTAGTATTTATGTAGTATGTAAGTTGTATGTATGTAGCATGTTGTATGTATGTTCTATGTAGTATGTATGTATGTATGTTGTATGAATGTAGTATATATGTAGTATGTATGTAGTATGTAGTATGTATGTATGTTGTATGAATGTAGTATATATGTATTATGCAGTATGTATGTATATTGTATGAATGTAGTATATATGTAGTATGTATGTTGTATGAATTGGATTTTACCGCTATGCCATTCCGCTGTGGGAAAGTCCACATCATGGGCACAGCAAGGATTGCATGGGAATGTGTTTTTTAGGTGTTTCCGCAGCGGCAAAAACGCTGCAGAAACGCTTAAAAAAACGCAACGTGGGCACACAGCCTTAAAGTTTGTCTGTCCCTGTTTTTCCAGTCTGAACAGGTCTCTACCTGTTCCATACACCACTCTTTCCTCTCCGTGTCCCTGTGTCCTCCAAGTCAGTTCCTGTCCCCTTGTCTCAGCCGTGCCCATCTGAAAGTGTCTCAGCCATTCCTGCCTTCCAGCGTCTCAGCTGTTCCAGCCTGCCAGTGTCTCAGCCGTGCCTGCCTGCCAGTCTCAGCCTGTCTGACAAGTGTACCTGCCGTGCCCGCCATAGTACCAGTCGTGCCCTTGCCCGCACCTGTCATAGTGTTCTGTTTCCCAGTGGCATCAGCAGCTACAGCCAGACACCACCCTGGAGAGGTACCTAGCAGCTACCTGCCACACAAGCCTGACCTCACCATCAGAGGCTCCAGTGAACACCAAGGTAGCTGCTTAGTCATGCCCCTTCCAGGGTAGTCTGGTTTGTGGCACAGTGGGGCCACACCCCCCAAGCTCGCACAAATCAGTCAGGACACAAGCATTACAGACTCTAGCATGTAAGTGATTAGACAAAGGTAATGGCTCCTCTTGGGGAGCTATTGGGTTAATATGACAAACTAGGTCTTAAAGTAGCCCCATGTCTGCTATTCTAGTGCACCTTTTAGTCAATGTCTATAGGATGGATAGGATGTCATATAGAAGTGATGGTAAATTCCAGTCTCGCAGTAGATGTCATCACAAATGGAAGACGCCAATGGCGATAGAATGGGGTCATCTTGATTTACAGTCATAATATAGAGCCCAGCAATCTCCAATTCTTCACGTGAAGTCAATTTAGAATAAGAATTGTAGAGTGAAGAAAATTGTAGGATTCTAAGAATTTCTTGATGTCTTGAGATTAGCTAGAGTCGGAGAGTTAACTTCGAGCAACTTTATTCTGCTCTTTAGAATAATCACCTCAAACTGCCTCCACATTAGTAATTTCCCATCCAGGATACGTATACATCACCGTTCCCATTAAACAGCACAGAGGAGGAACATGGCGGTAATTTCCACATTTTTCTCACTTTTATAATCTACGTTTTGAATCACTGTTACATCTATTAGACCCACCAAAACGGATTCTCAGAAAATGATCTTCATGCTTTCGTTAATTACTAATTAACGGATTAATTAAATGCAATTAATCAAACGCAGCAAAACAAAGTACATCAGGTACTGAAAGGAAATGGGCAAGAGATTAAACTGTAGGAAGGAAATTCATTAACCATTGATATGAGGTGCTCCAGATGTGGAAAGGATAATAATTACTAAAATAATCACCAGCAAGTAATGGTAATATTTCACATAGAATGTTATGTTGTACTTGCAATACCACTGCCGACCACTCGGTGTGCTGCTACTCTCACCCACTTACCCAGAGGCAAAAATGCGTCAAGCAATATCTGACAGTCACAGAGCAACACATATTTCAACAATCCACATGGAAAGACTTAGGAGACTGCTCAAAACGAGATAGGAAAGAGGGCCCTGTGTTAGCTCCGCACAAGGCAAGGCGGAATTCCCTGGAGTGGACCCTCTGGACCGTGGCACCGAGGGGCCCCGGACAAGCAACCAGGTGTGGCCGACCCCTATACAGGGACCGTTAGGCGCAGGTCCAGGGGTTCGAGTGCCACGGTAGCCGGGACCAAGAGGGGCGGCTTGGAATGGATCACAGAGCTGCAGACACAAAGAAGAACTGCGTAAGGACAGCTGGAATAGACACCGGTGGACTAAACTAGAACAGGACAGCAGGTTGAAGCCCGGGTAGGCAAGGCTTGAGACAGACAGCAGGTACGGACTCGGGAAGGCAGGGCTGGAGCAGGTACGGAGACAGGACAGGAACAGACACAGGACTGGAGCAGGTACGGACACAGGACTGGAGCAGGTACGGACACCGGTAACAGGACTGGAACAGGTACGGAGACAGGTAGCAGGACTGGAGCAGGTACGGACACCAGTAACAGGACTGGAACAGGTACGGAGACAGGTAGCAGGACTGGAGCAGGTACGGACACCAGTAACAGGACTGGAGCAGGTACGGACACAGGTAACAGGACTGGAGCAGGTACGGACACAGGACTGGAGCAGGTGCGGACACAGGAAGCAGAGCTGGAAGGAAACACACAGATTAACGCAAGGAGCCTGATGCCAGACGAGAGCACGGAGCCTAAGGCTGTGTGCACACGCTGCGGATTCCGCTGCGTTTCCGCAGCGGTTTTGGCCGCTGCGGACACGCAGCAGTTTTAGCTGCGGTGTACAGTACCATTCATTTGAATGGGAAAAAAAAAACGCTGTGCCGACGCTGCGGAAAAAAACGCGCGGATTTGCTGCGGTTTTGAATCCGCAGAAAGAATTGCATGTCAATTCTTTCTGCGGAAACCGCTGCGGGTTCCTATCTCCACCATTGTGGAGATAGTGAATCCGCAGGACCAAACCGCAGGCAAAACCGCAGATAATCCGCAGGTCTTTGGACCTGCGGATTATCTGCGGTTTTTGCAAAATCCGTGCGGATTAATCCGCAGCGGAATCCGCAGCGTGTGCACGTACCCTAAAGCGCTGCGTGAGAACAACAACGGTCAGGCGCCTCCACTAAGGGAGGGCGGCCTGATATAGCTGCCGCTGTGCCCCCATTGGTCCGGCGGCGCTATCGGGGCAGGGCACCACCGGAGGCCAGATCAGATCAGATGTGGAGAACCGGCCGCGGCCTACGGCGCATGCGCGAGGCCTGCGGTGACGTCACCAGCCGTGGGCCGGACAGAGAGGGACGCCGGGGCTGGAGGGAGCGCGGCTGCCGAGCGAGGTGAGTATGCCCGCGCGCGCTGGGACACCTGGTGGGAGCGTGACTGGGGGCCCGGGGGCCGTGACAGCAAGGCCAGGGGCCATGACACCCTGCTCCCAAGATTATAATACATGATACACTGGTTCCTAAAAAGAGGGTTGCAAACTCTAAGGAAACATTACTGTAGGCTCATGATGAAAAAAAATTACAAAGTAAGCCTTTGTTACTGAAACCACCAACCATGGGTCTAAGGTGCAGAAAACGGCTCTATTGTCATTTATTTCCCACTAAAACAAATAATTACAATAACAACTGAATAAAGTTCTTCTTTCTTTTACATAGTATCCACATTTGAGAACCATTTTCCATCTAAGCACATTTCTTCTATTTAGAAATAATCAATATAAAAAGTTGTGTGATAATCCAGTACGGAAAATAAGGATTTGATACTCTGCCGATTTTGCACGTTTTCCCACCTACATAGAATGAAGAGCTCTGTAATTTTTATCGAAGGTACACTTCACCTGTGAGGGGCAGAATCTAAAAATTAAATCCAGAAAATCACATTGTATGAATTTTACATAATTAATTTGTATTTTATTGAATGAAATAAGTATTTGATCACTGACCAACCAGCAAGAATTATGTCTCTCACAGACCTGTTAGTTTTTTGTTAAGAAGCCTCCTACTCTGCACTCATTACCTGTATAAAAAACATGTGTCCACACACTCAATCACACCCCAACCTTTTCCACCACAGCCATGACTTTAGAGCTGTCTAAGGACAATAGGGACAAAATTGTAGACCTGCACAAAGCTGGGATGGGCTACAGGACTATAGCAAGCAGCTTGGTGAGAAGCCAACAACTGTTGGCACAATTATAAGAGAATGGAAGAAGCACAAGATGACTGTCAATCTTTCTCGGTCTGTGGATCCATGCAAGATCTCGCCTAGTTGGGTAAGGGTGAATCTGAGAAAGGTCAGAAATCAGCCCAGAACTACACAGGTGGACCTGGTCAATGACCTGAAGAGAGCTGGGACCACAGTCAAACATTACCATTAGTAATACACTACGTTGTTATGGATTAAAATCCTGCAGGGCTCGCAAGGTCCCCCTGCTCACCCCAGAACACGTCCAGGCCCGTTTGAAGTTCACCGATGACCATCTGGATGATCCAAGGGAGGCATGGGAGAAAGTCATGTCGTCAGATGAAACCAAAGTAGAACTTTTTGGTATCAACTCCACTCGTCGTGTATCAAGTCTATGGAGTTGTTCCCCATAGGCTTATAATTTACATGCGGCTTCTATCTCACACATAGAACCCTGTGTAAGCCGGTAAGTCAGTAGATCTGTGACTTGGCTAAGAAGAGGACTGGAAACCAGGGAAAACAGCGGTGAGTTTATTACCACAATTACACTACACATTCACTACTACATTCACATGAGATTAGGGAATCAATAAAAGAATGGAAAACTTCTTTAAGTAATGGATCTCGCTTAGGACACCAGATGAGTATGGAATGTTACAGGCAAACTCCATGGGAGAAAGTATCACCTAGGAACGTTAGCTATGAATGTTCAATCCTTCAGCTAGCCATGCACCAGGACCAGAGATAAATGCCAAACAAAAACCTCCCCGGTAGATGTCTTGGAAAGTTCGCCATTCATTATTGTAGATGAGTGTTCGGCTGCCACTCCTTCAGGCCACATGAGGAAAGTACTGGTTGTCCATCGTATTAGTCATACTGGAAAGAGTTAACATGCATGTTGTCAAGTACACCCCTTAAAAATGTCACATATTAGTGAAGAGGGGTACAGCAAAAATCAGCAGAAATGCACAAGATTAGATAATATAATATGAATATTTACTAACCAGTTTATGAAACAAAGGAAAGGATGGCAGGGAAACAATGTACAGTATGTTACTGTCAATAACACCGAATAAGACTATACGCAGGTACACTTAAACCAAATTAACAGTTATATGTGAGCAAAATACAATGCGATTAACTCTTTCTTTGCATAAATCAATAAAACGATAGTAAAGTGCCAGTACTTTAGTAATCGCCTACTGTGAGCAGATTTTGAAGTGTCTCATACAGAAGAGGCTTTTTCTTCTAACTGAACCTCTATAAAGATACTTATATATGCACATATATTTTCAGATGTAAGGTGATGTCTGTACATCCTGAAAATGAAGTAAAGGCGTCCTTGCTGGGCTGAGACTCAAATAATCCGAAACGCCATCTAACAGCTCTTACGGAATGCCAATCTCTCCAACGCAGGGCTTCTCCAAGTCCTTTGTGATAGAAACAACATCTTAAAGCTCTTAGGGAATGCCAATCTCTCCAATGCAGGGATTCCTGCTTAAGTTCTTAGAGATAAGGCTTCACATGCCCTAGCCCTAGATGCTGTGTACTTGGCTGTCCTCTCCGAGTCAGCTCATGTCCAGCCAAACAACGTGTCCCAGAGGCACCAACAACAGATTCAGAGTCACACCACCCTATCCAGACTTTCTCCAAGAACCACAGCTTCATTTCCACCCGGACTCTCCTTTAACACCTCCCAACCTCCCTCCAACCAACAAAAACACCCGCACTCCAAATCCGGCCTCTCGCCGCTGCCCTCTACTTGCCAGATTACATATTACATCACAAATTTACAACAGTACAGTAAACTGTGATTATCCATTATATTAGCACAGTAGGCCCTCCCCACAATATAAATGCCTCAAATTAAGCTCTATGCAGATACTGATCAAGTAGGGAAGAGTCCAAAAATTCTAATTCCATGCGTAGACTGAAATTTTATCTCCAAAGGCTAACATATCCTTACAGGGGTTGTCCAGTCTTGGAGTACAAGTCAGCAGTCATTCTATATGATTGCAGACTTGTGAATGCTCACAGTGCGCACTAAGCTTTCAAGATTCTCTGATGGAGGCATGAGGCGCACGTACACATGTGACTGCAAGTATGCAGTTCGCATGCTTCCAGCCACATTCTGACTAGACATGTTCAGGATGCACAGTTGTAGTGAGTGAGTCTGCGCACATTTAGTCGGCATGTGACTGCTTGTGTGCAAATAAGATACTTGCAGGCAACTGCCCGATCGCTCCTTGCACGCTGTGACGATTCATAAATCTGCAGCCACATACATTGACTGCAGACTTTTACCCCGACCCTGGCTAACCCCTTTATGTTAATGCAAAATTAGAAAATGTTCTCACAGACCTTGTCCAGCCGGCGATGGAGACACATATCCAGCACATTTATTCGCCCCCTGCTACGTCTGTTTTCATATATGTTGCTGTACATTGTAACAGATCCGTTGGAAGCATCGTGAGCGTATCTCTGGATCTTCATCGCATACAGCGTCCCTCGGGGCTCTCCCCAGTTCCTTCTACTCTATTAAGCCCATCTTTTGCTTTCTGAAGTTTCCTAATGCGGAGAGATAAGGTAAATTGAATTTCTCTTCACACAAATAATATTTATTCTTCACATCATTCTTTTGTTTTTCACAAAATCAATGAATATTAATAGATGCAAATAGACACAGTTTATGAACGGGACACAAAGGCTTATTTTGATAAATTATAAACAAAGTGATATCAAACCGAGAGGCCTCTCCGACTCAGATGTGGGAATGCAAAATATCTGTACAATGCAAAACACTTACCGGAGCAGGCAAGGTTATTGGAAGGTCATCATCCGATTTCACCGCACAACACTTTTTCTTTTTAATTCTTTTTTTATTAGGTTTTTACAGAAAAAAAAATAGCAGACAATGAACATTTCACATCGTCCAATTATTTGCTCTCCAGGCGAGCGTCAGATTACAGGGTACTGTTCCAAAGAATATTGAAAACGCTTATTACTAGAGATGAGCGACTTTGCCTTTTTTCTGGTCGAGTTGGGTTTCATGAAACCCGACTTTCGCAAAAGTCGGGTCGAACGAAATCGGCCAATTATCGTGAAAAGTCGAAGGCCGACTGAAAAACGAAACCCAATGTAGGTCAATGGGGAAGCAAAGTCAGCAGTGAGTGGAGGACAGGAAACACACCTACAGTGCCCATTTGAATGCCAAAAACATCAATTCTGATTACTGAAGCTTTTCAACCTTAATTTACTTCATAATACTAGATACGCACTGAAAAATGGGGGTTATTTGGCTAAATTTGTGGGGGGGTAGGGCTGGCTCCAGGTTTTCATGTGCCCTGGGCCAAAGAGCGCCCCTTTAACACATACCACAACTCATGATGCTCCGATACTGCAGAGAAATAGCGGCATAGTAAAATGAAAAATACTTCACTTTTTACATCTCATGACTGATATCCATTTTAAATAGCTCCAAAAACGGACAGTATATTACTCCATACAGTATTATGGCCACCGCATAGTGCGCTATACAGAGTAATGAGGCCCATCTATTTCTCCATACAGAATCAATGGTCCCATATAATGTTTGAAACAGTATATGATGAGCTCCACATAATGCTACAGTATATGTTGGTCCCCATGGATGAAGCTCCACTGTTTTTTGGGCCCAAATAATGCTCCATACATAATGGGCCCCATTTCAAATGCTCTAGTGTATAATGGGCCCTGTAAATGCTGCTCCAGTGTCTGATGTCCACCTTGGGAATGCTCCAGTGTATGGTGGGCCCCATTTTTCATTCTCCAGAGTATAGTGCTCCCCAAAAATTGCTGTCCCAACATTGAAAACAATTAAATAAGTCTCCTCGCTATGGAATCCCTGTACTAGTCTGGACATCTCGTCGTCCCCATCGCCCATATCACTGCACTTGGCTGTTTAGGCAGAGGGTGTACAGACGTGATGTCATTGTGCTCTCTGATCAGACTATCACTGTCAGGAAACGCGGAAGACGTCATGGCGGTGGAGCAGGGAGAGGTAAGTATTTCAACTTTGCAAGTGCTGTGATCCTGAGCAAGCAGGGGGGGCCCACTCATTGGCGATGGCAGTGGCACAGGGCCTCTCTAATAGTACGGCGGTGTGTGGCAGTGTGTCTGTCAGCGGGTGTGGGTGTGGGTGGGCCCTCCCGGGGTGGGCCCTCGCGGGTGGGCCCTCCCACCGGCAGAGACACTTTTGCGTACTATGAGGGGCCCTGTGCCAGTGCCGTCGCCCATGAGCATGCCCCCCCCCACCAGCTCAAGGAGCCTGCACTTTCATCTGCACCTTCCTCTTTGTCATCGTGTAAGGTGGTATAGTATGCGGGAAGGGGAACCTGAGTTTCCTCTGGGTCAGATTCTGGCTGTGTAGAGTGTGAGGGGAATGTAGTGGTCTGGGTCAATGTACCAGCAGAATGATCTAGCAGTGGCTGGGCATCAGTGCACTTGTGGCGTCCCCAGGAGTACGGTCGCCACAGTGGCATTACCTTCCTCCTAGGGAGTGTGATGTCATGCTTGGGAGCAACGAAGGATCTCTCTAGCAGTTAAACCAACACACAACACATCCACTCCACGCCAGCAGGGAGACCTCTGAACATGACTGCTGAGGAGCTGCTCTCTGTGGTCGGGAGGAGGTAAGTTAGGCCATTCTGTGCAGGGAAGGGGAAGTGTGTGGACGTGAGAAGGGGAGCTGGAGGATGAGCAGAGTTAAGGCTCACCTCTAGCTGGAGCGCATGGTCCGGATTCCGGTCTCCGAGTTTGTAGGGACACTGACGTTCCTGCAGTAGAATCCAGAGGAAGTAGCAGCTGTAGATGCTCTGTACCCAACTGAGGCTCGGAGGCCCCAGCATCGACGTGTGTGAGCCAGAAGGAAAAGGCTACGGCTGCCAGCCATACGAGAAAGTTCCAAAAGAGCGTCAACAGGGGAAACTTCATTGAACTCAGCACTGCGAGTACCTCAGATATGCGCTAGAATGGAGGCCACACTACCTATCTGCAAAGAGAGAAATCCAAATTGGCTTCCAGGCTGACCAACTCCTTCTCCATCTGTACTCTGGGTCCTGGACAGCACCTACCAAGTACAGGTAAAGGAACTGCACGACTGTGTCTGTCATCTTTCTCCTGCACCTGGCGCATGGCTCAGCTATATCCTGCACTGCACACCATCTCCCAACTCTTTCATCTGCCCTGCGACAACGGCCCTACCTGTGCAGGTCTTCTACATCTTAGCTGCACCACAACATCTGTCCCAGAGAAGCGACACTGCAGCACTGGTCAATCTAATCAGAAACCAAAGATGGCGTCACGCATCATTCACCTATAAACGTACCGTATATACTCGAGTATAAGCCGACCCGAGTATAAGCCGACCCCCCTAATTTTGCCACAAAAAACTGGGAAAACTTATTGACTCGAGTATAAGCCTAGGGTGGGAAATGCTCCATAGATTATTCCCCCATATGCTGCCCTCATAAGAAGCTCCATAGATTATTCCCCCATATACTGCCCCCATAAGAAGCTCCATAGATTGTTCCCCCATATGCTGCCCCCATTAGAAGCTCCATATTGTTCCCCCATATACTGCCCCCATTAGAAGCTCCATATTGTTCCCCCATATACTGCCCCCATTAGAAGCTCCATATACTGCCCCCATTAGAAGCTCCATATTGTTCCCCCATATACTGCCCCCATTAGAAGCTCCATATTATTCCCCCATATGCTGCCCCCATTAGAAGCTCCTTAAGATTATTCCCCCATATGCTGCCGCTGCTGCTGCATGTAAAAATAAAAAAATGACATACTCACCTCTCCGTCGCTGGGTGTCAGATTCTCACCTGTCCTGCGTCCATGGCTGCTCACCGCTATCTGCCACGTCATCAGTCAGTGACGTTCAGACTGCAGGGGGCGCGGCGCGCACTAACCACGTCACCGCGCCCTCTGCTGTCTGAAGTCACTGAACGATGACAGACAGCAGCAAGCAGCCATGGACGCAGGACAGGTGAGTATCGCTATACTTACCCGTCCTGACGCTGTCGCTTGAGTCCCCACCTTCTCCGCGCTCTCTCTTCCTGCCTTCAGCGGTCACGTGGTGCCGCTCATTAAAACTCATGAATATGCGCATATTCATGAGTTTTAATGAGCGGCACCACGTGACCACTGAAGGCAGGAAGAGAGAGCACGGGGAGAAGCTGGGGACTCAAGCGACAGCGTCAGGACGGGTAAGTATGACCTGACACCCCCGCCCCCCTCCCCCTCTGACCCCCCGGTGTATATGACTCGAATATAAGCCGAGAGGGGGACTTTCAGCCCAAAAAAACGGGCTGAAAATCTCGACTTATATTCGAGTATATACGGTAATTCACCCCTTTGCATGGACGCCCAGAGCCGCGGAATGGGTCACCACCACCGTGACACATCCCTGTGAGACACCGGCCTGGTACCGATTAACCCCACTGCCCTGGCTGGCCACCCACACTCCATGTCAGATTCATCTTGGACAGGGGAAATCACGATTTGACTTGATAACCCAGGCATGGTATGATAGAAAGAGCTACATGGACTAATGTGAAGTGTGGCCTGCTGCCTCATTCAGTTTGGGTGGGGGTGCAGGACACAAGGAAAGGGGTTCTTCCTGACCAGGAGCCAGCACTTGACCACTCAGTGCTTGCATTTTTTGAAACTTCAGAAGAGACGGGCATATTTGATGGAGTCTGTTTCAGCAATGTAAGCCAAAACCAGTTCCTCATGCTCCTCCTTTAAAAGCGGTTAACCTACTCCCAGAAAAGGTATCATTCCAGGCGTTCCAGAGCCAGACCATGACACAGGCTCAACACCTCCTGCCTTAGCTGCTATTGTGCTTTTGCCACTACCAGCAGATGCACCATCACCATCATCACCAGCTGGCCCCCCCCACGCCCACGTCCGCGGCCTCTTCCACCAAACTTCAAAATTTTGCACAAAATAGACACAAAATAACATCAGATATATGGCACTGTATCAGAAATGTACAGCTCTATTCAGTCAAAGGATAACTGTCAATCTCCATATATATTCCATCAGTCACACAGAGGCGCTCACAGGCTCAGTATGGATTAGACAAGAATATAAAAAGTAGACAAAGTGTACAGTATCATCAGGTAGCAGGTATATATAGCATAGTTTAAACATTAACAATGTACGTCTATATATCATGAGTAGTGTTGAGCCACCACGCTAGTGTTTTGGTTCGTTACACAGGAGGCAAGTTAGTCGAATGTTCGTCGAACCCCATTGAAAACAATGGCAGGCAAACACAACCACATACAAACACATAGAAAACAATTACAAAACACCTTAAAAGGTGTCCTAAAGCAGAGAAAATGCTCAGAAGACAAAAATTACATATGGAAAAGGGCAACTACATTTAGAAAAGAGGTGGAGGAATAAAAGGAGGAGGTGGAGGAGACACAGATATAGGCTTGTCATTCCCTTATGAAGTCAAGAAAGTCTGGAATAAAAATGTAAAATACCAACCAAAAAAAAAAAATTCTGAAATCGAACACGATCATATACCATCGGACTTCCCACCAATAAATTATGCCAACTGGTGATCAGGTGGCGTTATTCCCACAAACCTCCAAACAGCGTCCAAGAAGGCAAAGTGTTTGCTTTCCGGGGGCAGTATGATTGCAAAGCTGAACCTTAAAGCAATGTCCAAAAGGGCACCACCAGGAGCGGAGCCTGCGGCTTAATTGGACTCCACCCGGGAAACCACAACCATGCCACCTCAAGAAAAGATGCACGTATTGAAAGCTTTGTCGATTGTGTGTGTGGTGTGGTATGTCTGTTTGCAGTTGTGCTAGCAATTTGTCAGCTTTATTCCGTTAACGAACGAGACTCCGGCATGCCCCCGCGGTACGTGTCAAGCTTACTAGAGGGACACGCGAGGCTCTGGCACGCGAAATCGAGCAATAACAGGTCTATCATGCCCTTACATATCCGGGGCTACATGCGCGCTACACTGAAAGGACCAGCTTTTGTCACTTACAGGTGCAGATAACCAGCAGAACACCGTTCGTGATGGGGATCTGTGATTCCAATTATTCCCCGCGAACGATGATTTCCCAGTAAGTGCAGGTCAACCGCAATTCCGGAATTAGGCCTAACCGGCATTCCTAAAAAAAATGTAAAAAATTACGTGTCCAAACCACAGTTGCTGTAGCTTGCTTAACAGCTCTGCAGCCGTTCTCAGGCCCAGTATGGATTCGACAAGATTCTAGAAAGTTGATAAAGGGTACAGTTTCACCGGGTAACACGTATATATGTAGCATAGTTTACACATTAAAAACCTATGTCTATATATCAGGAGGCAGGCTCAGACGGTCTCAGGCCCAGTATGGATTAGACGTGATTGGACAAAGGTGAGAAAGGGTAACGTATCACCGGATTACAGGTGTGTATAGCATAGTTTACACATTTAAAACGTAGGTCTATATAACTGGAGGCAGACTCAGACGGTCTCAGGCACAGTATTGATTAGACGTGATTGGATAGAGGTGAGAAAGGGTACCGTATCACTGGATAACAGGTATGTATAGCATAGTTTACACATTAAAAACGTTGGTCTATATAACAGGAGGCAGGCTCAGACGGTCTCAGGCCCAGTATGGATTAGACGTGATTGGACAAAGGAGAGAAAGGGTAACGTATCACCGGATTACAGGTATGTATAGCATAGTTTACACATTAAAAACCTATGTCTATAGATCAGGAGGCAGGCTCAGACGGTCTCAGGCCCAGTATGGATTTGACCAGCTTGTACAAAGTTGAGAAAGGATACATTATCACTGGATAGCAGGTATATATAGCATATTTTAAATATTTAAAATCTCCATGTTCTCAGTATGGATTAGACAACAATCTAAAAAGTAGAAAAAAGGAAATTTATTTGAAGTGTACACCAGTATACACTTTTGGTGGTATTTTTAAATCTTCATATATATTTCTGTCTCAGTAAGACAGTCCAGACTCTCCGCAATAGGAAATGAGATGCATACAATTACTGACATAAATTCTAGTGATTACAGAAATCTAGGAATTCCTATTCACGGGATAAACTTCCATCACAATTCTCAGAAGCGATGCAGACCCTCAATTAATTAGTGTGTGGAGACAGCGAAAACCTTTCTTTGTGAAGAAAGTGTTGCTGTATCGCAGTACCGTTGATCCCATCACCATTACTCATATCCATATAATTTTGATCACAGGGAGAGATGTAAACATGGTGCTCACTGCCTATCATGCTCTGTCACGTAACTTTGGAGTGCAAAAGACAGAAGCCACAGGCCGTAGGCGATTCATTTGGATTGGCATGAGAGGGCACATTTAAAAATGAGCGCTGGAATGTCACACGTCTGTGGGTAGGAAAACTGTGAAAGCTGATGAGAAACCACCACTGCATCTCATTGTGAGTCGACGTCCATAAGAAATGGAAGCCATTGATCATCTGAAGCTAGATCCCGGCCAGCGGGACAGGGCATAGCTACGTTTTAACCATCATCTTCTATCAGTTCACCAAATTTGTAGTTGCAGTCCCAGTGAAGGATTTGACAGCCCAGACTACACAGCGGAGCAGCAGGGAGAGGTAAACATTGCAAATGATGGGGCCCTGCCCAAGCAAGGGGGGCCCACTCGTGGGCGTCGGTACTGGTACTGGGCCCCTCATAGTACGGCGGTGTGTCTGACGGCGGGTGTGCACCCCCCACCGTCAGAGACACTTGATTGCACTATGAGGGACCCTGTGCCAGTGCCCGTGCCCAAGAGTCGGCCCACCCACCTGTCCAGGGCAACGGCACTCGCACGGTTGTGTGCGCTAGGTGGTGACCACGGCCATGGGGGGAGGATTCAGCCCAGTTAGGGAGGTTTACAAAATGGCATATGTTGATGTGGGACATTCACCTGCTGCTAAAGGCGAAATTGGTCAAGTCCCAGGAAGAGGCGGACCAAAGAAAGACATTTTTCTGTCAACCTATGTGTCATCAGGATAAGGTGTGACAAAATCCTTGGAAACCCATGCATGGATCATTTTAATGAAGGTTAGATCATCCACATTTTGGGTCGACAGACGGGTCCTTTTTTCTGTCAGGATTGATCCAGCAGCACTGAAGACTCTTTCCGATAGCACACTTGCAGCTGGGCAAGCGAGCTCCTGTAAGGCATATTGTGCCAATTCAGGCCAGGTGTCCAGTTTAGCTGCCCAATAGTCAAATGGAAATGACCTGTGAGGGAGAGCATCGATATGGGAGGAAAAGTAGTTTGTAACCATAGTTGACAAGTGCTGTCTCCTGTCACTTTCAATTGATGCAGTGTCACCAGTCGTGTGAGCGAGACTTGAAAAATCAGTCCACAACATGGTCATGAAACCCCTGTCTTCAACGCCACTTCTGCTGTGTGCACCACCAACACCTCTTCCAAGTTGCCCCCGGCCCCTACGGCTCGTGTGAGAACCATCACCGCTGCTGTGTGCTGGGAATGCCTCAACCAACCGGTTTACCAGAGTTGCTTGTTTGTTAGCCAATATTAGGTCAAGATTCTCCTGTGGCTTGATGTTTTGGAATTTGCCTTTATAGCGTGGATCTAGGATGAAGGACAACCAGTAGTCATCATCGTTCATCATTTTGGCAATGTGGGGGTCCCTTTTTAGGATCTGCAAGGCATAATCTGACATGTGGGCCAATGTTCCCGGTGTCAATGATGCACTACGAATGCTGGTTGGAGGAGCACTTTCAGGCAAATCCACATCCCTCCAGTCACGCACAAACCCTGTACCAGACCTTGCCACGCCAACATTTTCTCTTGCCCCACGAGAAGCATCCTCCTCCCCTAAATAATCATCCACATCATCATCCTCCTCCTCCTCTTCCTCCACCTCATCCATGACAGTTCCCTGAACAGACAATGGCTGACTGTCATGAAGGCTTCCCTCCTCTTCTTCCTCATCATCCTCGGCTGCACACGCCTGCTCCTTGATGTGCGTCAAAGTTTGCATGAGCAGAAGCATAAGTGGGATGCTCATGCTTATGATGGCGTCGTCCTCGCTTATCAACCGTGTGCATTCCTCAAAACATTGAAGGACTTTACAGAGGTCTTTCAGCTTCGACCACTGCACACTTGTCAACTCCATGTCTGCTCTCAAAGTGCCTGCCCGTGTATCCTCCCACAAATGCATTACGGCCTGCCTCTGTTCGCACAGCCGCTCAACCATGTGCAGGGTGGAGTTTCACCTTGTTGCAACGTCGATAATTAGGCGGTGCTTGGGAAGGTGGAGCAATCGCTGCAGCTTCTGCATACGACTGGAGTGTACCAGCGACCGGTCTTCGAACCTCATGGAGCAGGAATGTTAACTCCAGAAAATTAGTGAGGAAGTACTGCAATACCAGGTTCAAGGTGTGAGCCAAGCAAGGTATGTGTCTGAGTTTTGAAAGGGCTATGACTGCCACAAAATTCTGGCCGTTGTCACTAACTACTTTGCCTGCCTCAAGATGTAGACTGCCCAGCCATGACTCAGTTTGTCACTGAAAGTAGTCGGCCAGTACCTCCGCCGTGTGTCTGTCACCCAAACACATCATCTGCAACACAGCCTGCTGATGCTTTCCACTAGTTGATCGATAGTGGGACACATCGTGTGCCCCACTGTCAGCTGCGGATGCAGTGCTCGTGCGACTGCTCTCTGTGGACAAGCTTTCGTTTCTGGAGGAGGAGGGTCGAACGCCTACAGCCAACTGTTTCCTATACCATGGGCTAGGCTGCACTGTGCCATCCCAGCTGTCCCCTGTGGACCCTGCATCCACCACATTAACCCAGTGCACAGTGATGGACACGTAATGGCCCTGGCCATGCCTACTGGACCATGCATCAGTTGTGAGGTGCACCTTTCCACTCACTGATTGCTTGAGTGCATGGACAATGCGGTCTTTCACATGAAGGTGAAGGGCTGGGATGGCTTTGCGAGAAAAGAATTGGTGACTGGGTAGGTCATAGCGTGGTACTGCGTAGGCCATGAGTTCGCGGAAAGCTGCGCTTTCAACCATCCGATAGGGCATCATCTGTAACGAGATTAGTTTGGCATTGTGGGCATTCAAACCCAGTGTACGCGGATGAGAGGATGAATACTTTCTTGTCCTACTCATAGTCTCTGGTAGAGTGAGCTGGACTTGAGAGCTGCATATGGTGGAACTAGCGGTGAACATGGCGGACTGAGAGAGGATTGATGATGGTGTTGGAGTTGGTGTTCTTTCTTATGGCCTAGATTCTGTCTTTCGTTGCAATAACAGTGTGATTCCCTGACTGATTTGCCCTTGCAAAGACAACTCAACATTTGCTGCTGGTGGTGTGCTAACCAGTGGACTTACAGTGGGGGAAACAATGTAGAGTTGCTGACTACCTTATTTTGGAGCAGTAGCACATGTGGTATGTGAGCTTTGGTAGTCCACGCTTGCAAGTGCATGGTGGTTAAATGTCTTAGCATGCAACTGGTATTCAAATTTCTCAGATTTTTCCCTCGGCTAAAGGTCTTTGTGCACTTCTTACAGATAACCTTTGCCTGATCATTAGGATTTTGTTCAAAAAAGTGCCACACTGCACTCTTCCTACTATGGAAGACATTTTGAGGCCTTGCACGCTGTGCTATTTTGACCGTCTAGCCAAGCTGTCCTGCAACTCCTTTGGTTTTTGTAACCCGTTTTTGGACTGCTCCGGGCCTGCCAGATAACAGCTGTTGCGATGTCGATGCCCACTGCGGATGCTCCTCCTCCTCTTCTGAGCTATGGGCAGCGGCACCCTCTTCCCCCAATGGATGCCAATCTGTGTCAACAACTGGGTCATCCATCACCTCCTCTTCAATGTCATGTGCACCTTCCTCTGTGTCACCGTGTATGGTGGTATAGTATGCGAGAAGGGGCACCTGAGTTTCATCTGGGTCAGATTCTGGCTCAGTACACTGCGAGGACAATGTAGTGCTCTGAGTGAATGTACCAGCAGAATCATCTATCAGTGGCTGTGCAACAGTACACTCCATGTCAGATTCATCTTTGCCTGGTTAATTCACGATTTGACTTGATAACCCAGGCATGGTATGTGAAAACAGCTCCATGGAGTAATCTGTAGTGTGGCCTGCCGCATCCTTCTATTTTGGTTGGGGTGAAGGACACAAGGAAAGGTGTGGTTCATGAACATGAGCCTCCAATGATGACTCAGTGCTTTTATTTTTTAAAACTTCAGAAGAGGAGGCGATAGAGCTGGAGGCTGATTCAGCAATGTAAGCCGAAACTTGTTCTTGAAGCTCTGGCTTTAAAAGCGGTTTACCTACTCCCAGAAAAGGGAGCCTTCGAGGCCTTGTGGAGCCAGTCGATGATGCAGGCTCAACACCTCCTGCATTAGGTGCTATTTTGCTTTTGCCACTACCAACAGATCCACCACCAACACCATCATTACCAGCTGCCAACCCCTGCCCACTTCCACGGACTCTTCCACCACACTTCCTCATTTTTGGGGAAAATGTACCCAAAAAACCACCAACTATATGGTACTGTAAAACAAGGTACAAGGTGTATATAGTAGTGAGGAGAATTGGAATCTCAGTAGACTTCAGGACACAGTTGGATTCTGTCAGGCCCTGTTTATTTAACACCGCAATGTGACAGGCAGATTCTGGATGGTGTAATAAAGGTGGATAGAGGACTGTGGAGAATTGGAATCTCTGTAGACTTCAGGACACAGTTGGATTCTGTCAGGCCCTGTTTATTTTACACCGCAGTGTGACAGGCAGATTCTGGATGTTGTAAGAAAGGTGGATAGAGGACTGTGGAGAATTGGAATCTCTCTACACTTCAGGACACAGTTGATTCTGTCAGGCCCTGTGTCTATAACCCCGCAATGTGACCGGCAGAAATTGCCTATTGTATGACAAACTACAAGGTGTATATAGAATTGGGCAGAATTGGAATCTCCCTAGAGTGTAGGTCTGTAAGAACGGACAAACTCCTTGGCTTTTCCTTACAGAGTCAAACACTTAGATAGCTTCCATTGGCCGTGATATCAGCCGTTACACGGTACTGAGAGAGGAGCGTGCACGTACACCGCTGTGCGGTGTATGTAAAATTGTCAAGCTCCGTGTTTTTGTATACGGACTGACACACGCTGTCTCTCTCCAGTTTTGAATGTAATCAAACAGCAAATATACTAAAATGTTTGAAAAACGGACAAAACTATAAGGTGTAGGTCTGTAAGAATGGATAAACTCCTGGACTTTTCCTTACAGAGTCACAAACGTAGATAGCTTCAATTTGGCCGTGATAACAGCCAGTACACGGTACTGAGAGAGGAGCGTACACCGCTGTACGGTGTGTGAAAAAATGAACGCTCAGTACCTCACCAGGACAAAACAATACAATTTGGATTGCTTTTAAAAAAGCAGTTTGAACACCAGTGTGCACACAGCAATGCAGCTAGCCTTAAAAGGCAGGCTAATCACCACCAGCGCTGCTGCACAAAAGCAAAAATCTTCACCTTTCACTGCACAGTAACTACAGTGAAAAGCGCTAGCAGCAGAAGCAGTTTTTTTTTTCTTTTTGCCTTCCTAATGCTCTCCCTACAGAATCAGCAGCTCCAGCAGCTCTCCCTATTCTGAGATCAGCATGAGTAACATGGCGGTCGGCGTCCCCGCCCTTTTATACCCCCTGTGACGCCACACAGTGTTCGTTCTTCCTGATTGTCTGAAAAAGGGCGCTAAAGCATCTTTTGAAACGCGACTTTGGCGCTAAAGTCGCCGACCTCATGGCATGGGGGAAATGGGGGCTTACCGATAGAGATATGCACGGTCACCAGGGCAGAGGGAGAGACCCCGATGCGCGTTTCGCGTCCACACTGGGAGCTTTCTCATGGGGAAAGCTTTATTTGGGATTGATCCACTTGGGCTGATGGCTATGGGGTTGTACCTCAGGGTTGGCTTGCCATTACATTTTTACACAGCATGATTTATGATCTGCTTGTTTAAATTGTTACAAATTTATATGCACAGGACCTTCCTCCTAGCTCTGTGTTTGTCCTGTGTCTTGCCATTGTGCTAACTTATTATATATTGTGACTAATAAAGTCGTTCTATATTTTAACTATATATGATCTGATACTCTGTTTATCCTCCTATTTTTTGAATATGTTTGTAGAGTAGGAATATGTATTGATATGGCGGTTTATTTCTACGCACTACCCACTTTGTAGTCTAATAAGGTTTTTGGCATAGTTTTGGCTCTAATGTAGGAACCATATCGTAACACTGAGCACTAGCAGATCATACATAAAGTTTACTATGATTTTTTTTTCCACTCCTGCCTGGAGTTGCACTTTATCCAGTGCTCAGTATACATGAGACATTAGAGGGTCTGTGTTATAATGCACGGTGTGTGGTTAATGGTCATATAATTGGCTTTCGTGGTAACATAATGATCGCACCCTCTGCCTTCTGCTTTGACTGTATCACAATGAACTTTCAATTCAATGAGCAACGACACAGCAAAACATCCACTATATTTATCCAATGTCTTAAGGAATTACATTATGTCTTCAAGTGGGTCTTAAATCCCCTCATAACTCAGCGTGTAATCTTGTTCAGCCATTTAATGATCTTTAAGCCTGGCATTACAAGAGTATAACTGGATTTCAGAAACGAGCTTGCACTCGCCTGCTTTCTCCGCCGGCTGATGGTGTCGTAATAACCTGATTATTGTTATTTGCCCAATGTCTTTTAAATGTCACTCCATAATTAAAGGCGCTGCGGAATATGCCTGTAATAATGCATATCTCCTAATGTGCTGATATTGTGATCTGTAGCAAGGAACTGATTGCAATAATGTGCTGCAGAGGAGCTGCCGGGGGGCTCCGGGTCCTCGGTGCGTGTATCGTGCCAGGAATTTAGTGGACTAGATGATGGTCTGTAGGTCCAGCAGATGTTATAGACATGCACTGTGAGCTGTGAGGTCTTATATAGAAAGGTGTGTGCCTTGCCACAATTCTGTCTCTGAGCTCCTTGGCCAGTTCCTTTGGCCTCATGATTCTCATTTGGTCTGACATGCACTGTGAGCTGTGAGGTCTTATATAGACAGGTGTGCGCCTTTACAAATCAAGTCCTATCAGTTTAATTTAACCCAGCTGGACTCCAACGAAGGAGTAGAACCATCTCAAGGAGGATCACAAGGAAATGGACAGCATGTGACTTAAATATGAATGTCTGACCAAAGGGTCTGAATACTTATGACCATGTGATATTTCAGTTTTTCTATTTTAATAAATTTGTCAAAATTTTTAAATTTCTGTTCTTTTTTCAGTCAAGCCGGTAAGATTAACATCTGTTGTGGGTAAAATTTTTGAAGGGTTTCTAAGGGATACCATTATGGAATATCTCAATGTTAATAAATATTTAACTCCATATCAACCTGGATTTATGAAGGATCGCTCCTGTCAAACTAACCTGATCAGCTTCTATGAGGATGTAAGCTCTCAAATGGACCAAGGAGAATCATTGGATGTCATTTATCTCGACTTCTCTAAAGCATTTGACACTGTCCCACATAAAAGATTGGTAAGTAAGATGAGAAAGCTTGGGCTAGGGGAAAATGTGGGTAGATGGGTAGGGAGCTGGCTTAGTGATAGAAAACAAAGAGTGGTTATTAATGGGGCATCCTCAGATTGGGCCAGGGTTACTAGTGGGGGACCACAGGGTTCTGTATTCGGTCCCCTACTATTTAATATATTTATTAATGATCTAGTGGATGGCTTACACAGTAAAATATCAGTATTTTCAGATGCTACAAAACTATGTAAGGTAGTTAACACAAAGGAGGACAGTTTGCAACTACAGACAGATTTGAGTAAATTGGAGAATTGGGCTGAAAAATGGCAAATGAGGTTTAACACAGATAAGTGTAAGGTTATGCACATGGGAAGGAGAAACAGATGCTACAATTACTTACTAAATGGGAAACTGCTGGGGAAATCAGACATGGAAAAAGACTTAGGCATCTTAGTCAATAAGAAGTTAAATTGGAGTGCCCAGTGTCAGGCAGCTGCCACCAAAGCAAATAGGGTCATGGGATGCATTAGAAGAGGTCTGGGGAGACGAGATGAAAACATAATTCTCCCTCTGTACAAATCACTCGTCAGACCACACTTGGAGTATTGTGTGCAATTTTGGACGCCGGTGCTCAAGAAAGACATTACTGAACTTCAAAGGTGGGCTACTAAAATGATAAATGGAGTTGGTTCACTACAATACCCAGAAAGGTTATCAAAATTAGGTCTATTTACTCTAGAAAAGAGAAGACTTAGGGGAGACTTAATATATATGTACAAGTATATCAGAGGGCAATACAGAGATCTCTCCAATGAACTGTTTGTACCAAGGACTGTGACAAGAACAAGGGGGCATTCTCTTCGTTTGGAGGAAAGACAATTTCTGCACCAGCATAGAAGAGGGTTCTTCACGGTAAGAGCAGTGAGGCTCTGGAATTCTCTTCCTGAGGAAGTGGTGATGGCCAACTCACTGAATGAATGTAAGAAAGGAATGGATGCTTTTCTTGTGAGTAACAGTATAGAAGGTTACGAATAACAGAATATTATAGGTAGATGGTTGACCCAGCTTAGGGGAAGGAATTTTTTTCCCTATGGAGAAAATTGGCTTCTACTCTGTGGGCTTTTTGCCTTCCCCAGGATCAACAATGCAGAACAGCTGCACTAAAAATAGGCTGAACTAGATGGACATAAGGTCTTCATTCAGCCTTCAAAACTATGTTATGTTACTATGTTAAGATGGGGTGCGGAGTGTACATTAATGAGAAAAAATGAACTTTTCTGAATTTACCCAATGGCTGCAATAAAACAAAGAGTCAAAAATTTAAAGGGGCCTGAATACTTTCCGGCTAATGTGTTGAATGTAAAAAAAAAATATATATATCCATACTAGATACATGCTACATATATACAGCATTCATACAATATACATACATACTACATACTACATACATTCTTCATATATATACTACATCCATACAGCATACATACATACTACATACATACTTCATATATACTACATTCATACAACATACATACGTACATGCTACATATATACTATATACATGCTACATATATACATACATACATACTACATAATACATGCATACTACATATATACAACATTCATACAACATACATGCATACTACATACATACTTCATATATACAACATTCATACAACATACATACATACTACATACATACTACATATATACTACATTCATACAACATACATACATACTACATACTACATACATACTACATTCATACAACATACATACTACATACATACTACATACTACATATATACTACATTCGTACAACATACATACTACATACATACTACATACTACATATATACTACATCCATACAACATACATACTACATACATACTACATATATACTACATTCATACAACATACATACATACTAAATACTACATACATACTACATATATACTACATTCATACAACATACATACATGCATACTACATACTACATACATACTACATATATACTACATTCATACAGCATCATACATACATATATAGTACATACTACATACATACAACATGCATACAACATGCTAGAGACATACAACATACATACTGCATACATACAATACAATACATACATATAGACATACAGTACATATAACAGAGAGTACATACTCATCATCACTTGTCACTTTGTTCCCCGAAGCCAGTGTCATCTATGAAAAACATGAAAATAACAAACAACTGATATACTCCCTGATCTGCAGAAATCCACGAGTGTCCCACGACGATCTCCTGTGGAGAAGAGCAGCATCAGCTGATGCTACCACTCTCTAGGGGCCCCAGGAATACAATGACGGGAGGTAGGTATCCTTCTGCACTGTATTCCTCCGCCACTGTAAAAAAATAGTCCCTAGTCTCACTTTAGGCATTGCTGTGTGAGAAAGTTCCCACGCAGCTTTTGCCATAAAGTGAGACCAGTGAACTATAGTAACCTCTCAGTGATGCAGTGCAGGAGATCGTCGTGGGACACTCGTGGATTTCTGCGGATCAGGGAGTATATCGGTTGTTTGTTTTTTTCATATTTTTTATAGTGAGTTGACACTGGCTTCGGGGATCAAAGTGACAAGTGATGGTGAGTATGTACTCTATGTTATATGTACTGTATGTCTATATGTATGTATTGTATGAATGTATTGTATGTAGTATGTATGCAGTATGTATGTTGTATGTCTCTAGCATGTTGTATGCATGTTGTATGTATGTAGTATGTACTATGTATGTATGTTGTATGAATGTAGCATATATGTAGTATGTATGTAGTATGTAGTATGCATGTATGTATGTTGTATGAATGTAGTATATATGTAGAATGCATGTAGTATGTAGTATGCATGTATGTATGTTGTATGAATGTTGTATATATGTAGTATGTATGTATGTATGTTGCATGAATGTAGTATACATGTAGTATGTATGTAGTATATATGTATGTTGTATGAATGTAGTATGTATGTAGTATGTATGTAGTATGTAGTATGCATGTATGTTGTATGAATGTAGTATATATGTAGTATCTATGTAGTATGTATGTTGTATGTATGTTGTATGAATGTTGTATATATGTAGTATGTATGTATGCTGTATGAATGTTGTATATATGTAGTATGTATGTATGTTGTATGAATGTTGTATATATGTACATATGTAGTATGTATGTAGTATGTACTGTATGTAGTATGTATATATATATATATTTTTTTACAT